>NC_086322.1:110844903-112213653 GCF_036172605.1 Pelobates fuscus
GTATCATGGGAGTAGTAAATTGTGGAGCTAATGGCCCCACTGGGGTGTCTATGGGGGCAACTAGGGGTTCCCTTAAGTCTGGTGGACTACCCTCCTTCTTGCCCATTCTGGGACCCTAGAGGTCCAAAACATTGATAATATGGTACATCTTTTCTGGTGGTTTCTCTACAACCACATTTAGTTAATTTAACAGCAGTATCATGCCATTTTTGGGCAACATCTACTAAGTCATTATCTTCTAACCAACCTTTGTAATTTACCATAAATTCACTCCATACATGTGGGTCTAGAGTGCCCTCTGAGGGCATGCCAGCTTTCTTAAGTAACCTCTTAACATTCTTAATTGCTCCTTGTCCTTTGTGATGCTTGACAATAGTCAAAGCCGTAAATCCCCCTTGAGTGCTTTCAGAGCTACCCATATTAAAACTTGTAAGGGTTAATTACTTCCTTACACAAGACAAACTGTACAAAAACAGTGTATTTAAAACACTTGTAACCACTGCAGTGGAATTTTCACAGTTTTGTCTTCGTTATTCTAAACACAGATCAGGAGATCTGCCCTTGGAGGATTCTAACTCAAATTATAAAACAAATGACAAGGCAAACAATAAAAATAGCTTAAAACCCACAGATATATTCCACTATCTCAAGATTCCTTTCACAAGACATAACACAACATCCACCTGAATATAACCATAATACCACAGAAAACAAGTTCTTTAGATCAGACATTTTTAAAATCCTTACCCATCCGGACAGGGGTCTCAAAGAGCACCAGAGAGTCAAAATCATTTTAGGTAGAAAAATAAAAGCTTTTTCTTACTCGCTGCAGCTGATTAACCGTCTGGGCTCCGAGGCAACCCTTCTGGGTCCGGATGAACTGGATTCGTCTGATCCCAGGGTCACGGCACCAAATTGTTGTGGATCCAGAGGAAGCCCAAATTATTATTACAAGTGCACTTGGAGAAGCGAGAATTAGACACCAATTTTAATATAGGATATCATTACATGACACCTATAAGCTTAAGCCTTGAAATCAAGATAAATTCTATAACAACTTGCATCACACTAATAGACAGTCGATCCTTTTTCACCAGTTTGGCTTTCCCTAGTCTTTTCCTCATATATTTACTGTGGCTAAATTACCTCATGGATGAAGATCGTACCACACAAACAAAATTTTATTTTTGGATGAAGTGATTTGGCCAAACATAATTTGCACAAGTAATTTATTTATCAATGACACAATCATCAGGAACAAAATAAAAAAAATATCAAAATGAGGAATAGAAAATGGCAGAGAGATGAATTATTTTAGCAGAGTATAGAGAAGATGAAAAAAAATGACACCACTGAATAAAGGGGAGACGTAACAGTTTTATATCTTAGGAAAGGGCACATGCGTACAAAACCAGTGTAGATGTGAAATTGAGCATGAAACTTTATGCATTACCACCATTCTGTCAAGGCGTATAGTAAACCTTTAAAGGGACACTCCAGCCTTGACTTGATTCTTTTCAAATATGATGATACAATGCATTAAAATATGTGCAAATATAATAAATAATTAGAAATAATAATACAAAAAAAAGTAAAGTCCCCTTATTTTCTGCAAAACTCAGGCCTTATAAAGATTTACTCTGAGCCTGTTGTAGTGGCTATAATGCCAGGATTACTCTGACACCATTCCTTGGTAACGGAGCAAACATTTTGTAACAGTTTGTCTCTTAACCCACCGCCAGGTGACTAGCCTCTTTCATACTGAAATGTTGCACATGCAGGGTTCTTGCACCACGAACATTTCAGAACACTGACGTGTTCATGGTGCTTGGAGTATACCTTTAAAGCTTCTTGAGTGAGGTGTCATAAAACCAGAGAATAATAACCAATCATTATGCTTGGTATTATTCAGGAAGCTGTGATCTATAGACATAGCAAGGGTTTGTTTAGAGCTTTAGTTTGTCGGCTTCATATTGGAGACATGTAACAGCTAAACTATAACTTTCAGCAACCTAAACGATAATATTATGTACGTGCTGTATTTTGATGCCAGAAAGGAAACCAGTGCAGGTTGGAAAGATGATACAGAAAGGATTGGCTTCTGGAGCAAAACAAATTATTACATCAAATAAAAATTAAAGAAACTAGTAATGCAAAACACATCAGGGCATGGTGAGAAGCAAGAGGAAATGGCCGCATCATTGAGATTCTCTCCAAGCTCTGTGTAACAAATGCATGTTTTCTCGTTCTAACCTGATACCCCAAGTGCCTAATCCCAGAAAGACTAGATAAAATAGGAATAACTTGCTAATTTAATTTTTTTTAAAAAATGATTTCAATAAACTCTAGGCCTATTTCCACAGTCACTGCTAATGCAATCTTGTTCTATAGCTTTTTCGTCTGAGTAGGCTATTGGTGCTTGGCTCAGGCATCAATCACAGAAGGCCTTGAAGTTCTTAATGCAGCAATTTAATCCTTACACCTAAAATCAAAATTGGAGACCTGAGTGTCTTTTATTAAGAATAAATTACCGTATATACTCGAGTATAAGCCGAGTTTTTCAGCACATTTTTTGTGCTGAAAAACCCCAACTCGGCTTATACTCGAGTCATTAGTCTGTATTATGGCAATTTGCATTGCCATAATACAGACAGGGGCTGTGGGGGCTGGCAGAGCTGTAACTTACCTCTCCTGCAGCTCCTGTCAGCTCTCTCCTCCTCCGCGCCGTCCGTTCAGCACCTCGGTCAGCTCCCAGTGTAAATCTCGTGAAAGCCGCGGCTCTCGCAAGACTTACAGTGGGAGCTGACAGGAGAGCTGACCGGACGGCGCGGAGGAGGAGAGAGATGACAGGAGCTGCAGGAGAGGTAAGTTACAGCTCTGACAGCCCGCCTCTCAGCCCTCTGAACTGCCAATGCCACTGGACCACCAGGGAAGGAGAGCCCCCCTCCCTGCCATATATCAAGCAGGGAGGGGGGACGAAAAAAATATATAATAATAATAATAAAATAATAATAATTAAATTAAATTAAAAATAATAATAAGAAATAATAATATAAAAAAAATTAAATAATAAAAAAATAATAAAATTACCCACCCCCCACCAAGGCTCTGCAACACACACACACACACATACACACACTGCACTCATACACATACACACTGCACTCATACACATTAACACACTGCACTCATACACACACACTGCACTCATACACACACACTGCACTCATACACACACACTGCATTCATAAACACACTGCACTCATACACACACTGCATTCATACACACGCTGCATTCATACACACACTGCACTCATACACACACTGCATTCATACACACACACACTGCACTCATACACACACTGCACTCATACACACACACTGCACTCACACACACTGCATTCATACACACACACACTGCACTCATATACACACACTGCACTCATACACACACTGCACTCATATACACACACACTGCATTCATACACACACACACTGCACTCATACACACACTGCACTCATACAAATACACTGTACTCATACACACACACTGCACTCATACACACACTGCATTCATACACACACGCTGCACTCATACGCACACGCTGCATTCATACACACACACTGCATTCATACACACACACTGCATTCATTATGCACACACTGTAAATAAATATTCAATTAATATATTTTTTTTAGGATCTAATTTTATTTAGAAATGTACCAGTAGCTGCTGCATTTCCCACCCTAGTCTTATACTCGAGTCAATAAGTTTTCCCAGTTTTTTGGGGTAAAATTAGGGGCCGCGACTTATACTCGAGTATATACGGTAGGTATAACATTTATTTGAATAAAAGAATGAATATGTAGCAAACAAATTGTGGTGCTAAGGGCTTCAATTTCCATGTCTGGTGGCCACCATTTGCACTAAAATCCACGCTCTCTTTATTAATTTTTTTTGTAAATTAATTTTTATTGAAATATTTTAGTGAAAATAGCAAAACAGAAAAGCAGTGACTGCTAGGGCCTCGCATGACCCAATAAAAAGGAGCATAGTTCGAGGCATGCAGGTCTTTTTCTTTCAAATATTTTTTAAATATATTTTTCAATAACAATACAGAAAATATAGTAACTATAACAAAAACAGGGGGAATACAATGAATTTACATCATCCAATAATACATCATAAATGTATATTAAATCAGTACTGTAATAATAAAATATAGCAGTTGTAAAATTAAATTAAGTTGGTAAGTTGGTGTGTTTACAATAAAAAAAATATATTTTTTTCTTTCTTTTTTTGTTGTTGTTGTTGTTGTTTATTTTTGTTTCATTATTGTATTGTCTGGGTTTAGACTTATATGGGCATGAACCTGTATAAATATCAAGGTGTAAAAAAGAATGTTGCAAGTAATAAAACAGGGATAAAAGAATATAAAAACTGAAAGGAAGAAAGGGAAAAGGAAAAAAAGAGAGAAAAAAAGAGAAGGAAAGCTAAAGGAGATATGGGAGGGGGGAGGAAGTAGAGGAGAAAAAAAATCAGATATAACGGCTATATACAATCAAGGTCTAAGCACTCTACCTTAGATATACGAAGTATCTTAAGGGACCTAGGGTTAAAGAAGAAAAATATTAAAAACGAAAAATATTAAAAAAAAAAATCAAAATAAGGATATTTTACTGTCCGTTCTGGCGTGGGTCTAAAGAAAACATTTACGTTATCATATCAGCTCTTGTCCTCCTCCTCCCAGAGTGTCTATTCATGTCTCAGTGAGTTGACAGCAGGATAAAGTGTTCTAAAGGCCAACTCACATTGTTTAGTTTTAAAGATGATACTTCAGTCATATATGGAATAGTATCAGATTTCCAATATCTAGGAAGAACTGAAGTCACAGAAACTAATAGATGACCAAAAATTATTTCTGTAGATCTGGGTTAATTTTCTGGGAGTTTCTTCAGAAGACTCAATTCTGGTGCGATATTATGAACCTGGTCTGTAATGGTTTATATTAGTGAATTAATGTTACGCCAGTAAGTGTTTAGCTTGCAACAGGACCAAAAGATGTGAAAACGTGTGCCTTTTTGCCTGCACTTACTCCAACATGTATTAGTCCTTGTTAAATGTAGTTTAAAGAGCCTGGAGGGAGCCAGGTACCATCTGTAGAGAAGCTTATAATGAGGTTCTAAAAGTGCCACAGACTGTATTATTACCCGTAGTGCCAATAGAAGCCCATGCCATTGTTCCACACTAAACTCCTTGTTCAGTTCCCTTTCCCACTTAGTCTCATAGTCTAATTTTGGACCACGTTCCCCAGCAAAATATGTATAGCACATAGAGATGTGTGTTTCTGACCAGGATCCGAGAGATAAATCTTTTCTAAAGTAGACATTTTGAGCTCTTCCAGGACCCGATCAGAAACATTAAAATTGGCACTAATTAAATTAATCATCTGATTATGTACAGGGGCCACAGAAGTGTCCAGACCAAATTTGGTTTTCAAGCTGGTCAAACGATAAAAAAAGAATTTGACAAGAACAAATCATTAATACATATGACAGAACACATTCCTCTTATGACCATAGCAGTCGATGCAGAAAAAGCTTTCGATAGGCTAAATTGGAAGTTTTTAGAATTAACTTTGGAAGCATATGGAATGGATGGTTGGATGATAAAAGGAATTATGGCCCTATATAAAAACCCTTCCACTAGAATAGTAGGCCCTAACGTCTGTTCAGACTGGGTACCAGTAAATAACGGGGTGAGACAAGGTTGTCCGCTTTCACCACTTCTATATATTCTTTCAGTAGAACCCCTAGCGGAAAATATTAGAAATAACGTAGATATAAAAGGCTATAAAATAGGAGAGAAAGAATTAAAAATTAGCCTTTATGCGGATGATATCCTTTTGTCAATCACTGAACCAACTAGATCTTTGAAGTATTGGATGGAGGAAGTTAGACGGTATAGTCAATTAGCAAATTATAAACTAAACAACTAAAAAACAGTTGTGATGGGTATTGAACTGGATAAAAAGACAAGAGAGGAAATAAGTAATCAATATGCATTTACATGGGCAGCTCAGAAATTTGATTGTCTGGGAATATCTATAACAAAGAATATAGGAAAAATGATGGAAGAAAATTTTTTAAGCCTGTTAAAAAGCACAAACTTATTACTTAGAGACTGGAGAAATTTGCAGATTACCTGGTGGGGCCGTATTAACGTCATCAACTCCTATGTTATTCCAAAATGGAATTATTTATTCCAAATGATTCCACTTGGGATTCCGGATATTTGGTTGACGCTACTACAAAACAATCTGGAGAATTTTATTAATAGGGGCAAGAGAAATAGAATCAACAGGAAAATTCTATCATTAAAAACTAAGGATGGAGGATTAAACTTCCCTAATATAAGAGTTATATATTGGGCTAATGTGATCACGCATATGTACAGGTCCCAGACGATGACAGCTACTGAAGAAAGCTGGTTTAGCATCGAAATGGAGGATTTGAGACTAAAAAACCCAGAGGGCCTACTATGGAATACGACACCTTTAGACAAGATGGAGATTGATATTAAAAATAATACTATATGGGCTCAATTGTTGCCTGTTTGGGGGGAAATTAAAAAGAAAATAGGTCTTAAGTATCCAATTATGGACACGGCAAACTTGAGGACAGTTGAAGCTAATGTAATAGATCTCTCCTTCGACTGTTGGAGAACCCAGGGAATAAACAAAGTTTCGCAGATATTAGGTTCAGATTGTATTTTGCCCTTTCATACTATTTTACAAAAGTATCATCTCCCTCAACGAGAGTTATTTACCTATTTGAGGCTTAGACATTTTCTGCAGAAACATCTTATTAAAGAGTCCGGAAAAGCGGTTATAATGATAAAACACATATTTTCAAATCAGACTGTACCGAAAGTTCTAGCTAAAGCAATAGAGGTGATTAGAAATACTAATGTAGTAGCTAGTTTTCCCCAGAAGATCAAATGGGAAAAAGATCTGAAGTGCTTCTTGGATCAGGAGGATTGGTGTAAAGCTATAATCAATACTCGTCGACAGGTTCAATGTTTAAAATTGTTAGAAACCTATTACAAGGTCATATACAGATGGTATTTAGTTCCTAGTAAGCTATCGGTGATGTATCCTGGAGTTTCTTCTAGGTGTTGGAGGTGTGATAAAGAGGAAGGATCATTTATCCACATTTGGTGGAGTTGCTCAAATATTCAGGCCTCTATTAAGAGAATGCTAAGATTTATAAAGGATATAACTGGAATAGAGCTAGAAATGAAACCAGAGGTAGTCTTGCTACACATGCAATGGCCAAATATGTTATACAGAGAGAGATGCTTTATTATCCATTGTTTTATTGCATTTAAAATTGCTCTTGCACGGAATTGGAAATCCAATCAAGCAGTTCATTGGGATGTTATCAAAGATCAAATCCTTCTTCAGATGAGGATGGAAAGAGATCTGAGCATACCATATTTAAATGCCCCAAAAAGAAGGGACCTTTGGCAAAGCTGGGTTAATAAAATAGAAACTAGGTTATAAACCATACTGTTACATATTAAACTTATTATTGTTTGCATAGTTAGAGTCCTGAGCTATGACAGACTTCTCTCCTGAGCCCTCTCCCGCAGATAATGGTGTAATGTGATTGTCTACTGTAAAATGTCTTGTATTATGTAATGATGGAACTGGACTGATGCGGTTCTATCGATGTATGTATTTTTGTAAGAAATTGAATAAAAGAATTTATAATTAAAAAAAAAATACATATGACAGAATGGGAATGCCAATATTCCACGTCCAGATTGGGTAATGTAGGTTACAACAGCGGCAAGGAGGTAGCTCTGGACAGGTAGCGAAAGGGTTAATCTTTTTATATAATACATCCCTAGCCTTAATGGTGGCTTTGGTAGTTGGAAACATGTTTGCCACGTCGCGTAAGAGGCAACCATATCACTTCTTTAACCCCTTAAGGACCAAACGTCTGGAATAAAAGGGAATCATGACATGTCACACATGTCATGTGTCATTAAGGGGTTAATAAGATGAGGTAAAATTTTCGGAGCCTTCATCTTGAGCCATAGAGGGTGTTCCATGTTTAATTTAAGGGTCATAGCCGCATTAGTCGTAGAATATAATGACTGAAGTTTGGCAAATCCATACACCCACTACTTCTAAACTTTTGTAAAATAGCCAATTTTACTCTTCTTGGTTTCTTATTCCATACGAATGTCAGAAGGGCAGAATGAACTTTCCAAAAAAATAAGAAGGAATGGTTAAGGGGATTGCTCTTAGAAAATATAAAATATTGGGAATGAGAATTATTTTGATCTAATTAATCCTACCAAGTCAAGAAATTTCCAGACTACACCACCTCTCAACATCTTCCCTAAGAGTGGGCCAGACAGGCTAGATTATAAGTATGCATCTTTCATACATTCTTGCACAGATTGATGCCCAAATAAGAAATATAGGAAGCTCTCATGTCAAATTCAAAAGTAGATTTAAAAATATCCAGTTCTTGCCATGGACTGAAAAACGAGAGTGCTTTAACATTACTGAAGAGAAAGATTAAATATAGGTGAAGAAATATGCATCATTACGCTCAGAAGTGGGATTCAAACTTTAGTGTGTACATCGATCAAGTGTTCACATATCCCAATGAAGGTGCATATGGACTCACTGGTTATAGTAAAGCCTCTGGTAAGTCATGTGTCATGAGGATCCATTAAAAATGTAATAAAATAATAACATAGAATAAAGTGTTGGGGTAAGATGGGGAGGAGCTGATCATCCAGGGCTAAGTAAAGGGGCAAAATCTGTAGCCCCCTCCCCCCAAGGCAGTTGAGTCACAATCATCTCTAATCAGTATTACTAGTTAAAAGCCAGTGTGACCATATTGACTTGTAATCAATCAATGTATCCATAGCCCATTGTATAATTCTTCTATAGAATGGTGTTTCTCCCACTCTCTTTATGAGCCTTCCAACAACCTTGTATATGTACATTCATGGTCCTGTTTACATTCCCTCAAGATGGAAGAATAATTTGGAGCAGACAATGAGTTTGTTTAAAATTGTATTGGCATCTGGATAGTTATCGACTAAAGGTAAACTACTCTTCTCAGGAAAAGGTACATGAAAAATTATAGAATATCTTCCTGTGGATACATTTACCATCATATTCCACCATACCTTGCCATCTTGCATTAGGGTTTGAGGTCCCTGGCTCACACATTCTGCTTATCTTTATGGTTCTGTGGAGGAGGCCTATGTTCTACTTCGCTCCACTTCTCACTCTTTTATTGTCTCTTTCTCTACTTCGTCATTATTTGGCCTGCTTGTTAGCCATGATACTTTAGTAAGTTCGAAAACACTTCAGTGACAATGTGCATTTCCTAAATTATTAGAGATTTGTTAAGAAAGAAGATTGATGAAGTAGGTTAAAATATATAACTGGTTAATTTATATGCTTTCATAATTATATTGGGTTTCAAGAATTTCTAAGACTTGGGGAACTCTAATTGGGTACTGAAAGCAATTCTCTAAATAGGAATAATGTATCCCTAGAGAAGTCTTGAAGAGTTGTAGATACAGGGCTAAACTGAAGATAGACACAAGTCTTCTCAGAGCTTGGCTCCAGGATTATTAAAATACTAATATAAGTATTTTAGCATATAATATATGCATTTAAACTTTAGATCAGACACAAATATAGAGGGTATTCACTAAACCGCTCACTGTAACAAATTGAAATACAAGTTGTAAAATTTAGGTTAAAATAGCCAAGCAACCATTGTTTCTACCAACGTCTTGTAACTCACCATCTGCCACACTGTATAATTTATCATTTAAAATGTTATCATGTGATCAACACCTATATCTAAATTTACATGCATAGCAACATTTTTTAACACCCACGTTTAATCCTTATGCATTATGGACCACTATTAGTTGTGTCAACAAGTACATTTAGCATATCTTATATACACCCATTTTGATATACAGGCTACATTTTCTACACAATGACAAAAATGGGAATATTAGTAATTGTAGAATTCAAGGCATAAGGGAATTGTCTAAGTCAGAACATAGCATTGAGTGTGTAATGGATAACTGCCTTAGAAAAAAATGGAAAAGTCAATCGTATTCCATACTCTACTTGAACTTGCTACATGTCTAAACATAATGTAAAGAAAAGGTAAAATAAATGTATATTTCCATATTTATTATAAATTCAATTAAAGGACCACTATAGGCACCCAGACCACTTCAGCTTAATGAAGTGGTCTGGGTGCCTGGTCCATCTAGGATTAACCCTTTTTTTTATAAACATAGCAGTTTCAGAGAAACTGCTATGTTTATACTGAGGGTTAATCCAGCCTCTAGAGCAGGGGTTCTCAACCTTGTCCTCAAGGACCCCCTACCAGTCCAGGGTTTAGGGATTACCTGGGTGTGTCTAAGGTGTTTAGAAAAAGAAAAAAAAAACACCTTAGAGTCTAAGGTGTTTTTTTTCCCTTTTTCTATATACCTTAGACACACCCAGGTAATCCCCAAATCCTGGACTGGTAGGGGGTCCTGAGGACTGGGTTGAGAACCCCTGCTCTAGAGCCTCTAGTGGCTGTCTCATTGACAGCCGCTAGAGGCGCTTGCGTGCTTCTCACTGTAAAAATCACAGTGAGAAGATGCCAGCGTCCATAGGAAAGCATTGTAAATGCTTTCCTATGAGACCGGCTGAATGCGCGCGCGGCTCCTGCCGCGCATGCGCATTCAGCAGATGACGTCGCGAGGAAGAAGTAGAGGAGGAGGAAAGCTCCCCGCCCGGCGTTGGAGAAAGGTAAGTGTTTAACCCCTTCCTCTCTCCAGAGCCTGGCGGGAGGGGGACCCTGAGGGTGGGGACACCCTCAGGGCACTATAGTGCCAGGAAAACGAGTATGTTTTCCTGGCACTATAGTGATGCTTTAATGAGATACATATTCAGCTAACATTCTTTTCATAGAATTTGTACTAATGTTAACATCAGCAAAACATCATTGTGTATGTTTTGTTATATTTAAAATAGTAGCATATGTCTCCTTAATTTATGGATTAAAAAGACAATACAAACATGTTTATTAATATATTAATAATTATATTAAACAAGCATGCTGATACATACATGGCTGTAACAATCTGTGTGTGTACTGTCTAGGACTCCATAAGAAATTCTTATAGATATTTTTCTACAGATGCAGCATAAAATTGACTGGAGCCTTGGTACAAATGTTTGCAAAAAAACAAGAGTAAAATGGACACACTTAAAAAGGGGGAATACTTCCTGCAGGGCAAATCCCTGAAGACATCAAATGGAAAAAAATAAATATCCAGGCACACCTGATGTTTCTTCTAAAAGGCAGTCTTTATTTGAAACAAGGAAGTGGAGAAAATGTTTTGGCTCCTGTCTGAGCCTTTATCAAGTCACTTGGTACAGGCATAGGGCAGAATGCGTTGGTGGATGCTTCACCTTATCAGACACTTTCTTCTGTAGGTTGGACCGTATGATATGTGGTGGCCACTGACAATTTACTATTTAGCAAAACACCCAACACACCCTCACAAATGGTTGGCCAAAGGATATTAGCTACAAGGTAGTGGCAGGAATGTAGATGTAAGCAAAGTCAGGAACAGGCCAGGTTAAGAACTGGATACACAGATAAAATAGCGAAACAATGGCAAGCAACAAAAACATGCTTCCCTCTCCATGTGTATTGTCTGGTTTAGATTTGAGAACGGTGCTCCAAACTAAAAATCAACAAAGATAGGGTGGATCTCTGTAATAGTTTGAACAATACTTATCGAATACTGCCATGATTAGTTATGCATATTTCACTTCTTTAGCAAAAGAAGAGGAGTACTCACAAAAAGCATGGAGTCTCTCCAAATATTTACTGCTTGCAAAAACCATGCAGTCCCCTCCAGTATTTTACCATTAAAAAAATGGATGCAGTCCATCTATGCGTTTTATAAGGAGCGAAAATCATACAAAAGTAATGTATATTCAGAAGCATTATTCTTTAGAGACAACAAATCCTCATTTTCCTACAGAGCACCGCAATTATTGTATAACCTCACGGACACAGTCAAATCTTCATTCATCCTAAAATCCTTCAAGAGATCTATGACAATATACCTAAATACAGAATGCACCTGTAATTATGGTTGACTATATTTCTTACCTTCTGTTAAATTATTATTTCTGTGTATATATATATATATATATAAGTATATATATATTTGTAGTCGGGGACAATAAGCCGAGTTATAGTAGTGGTATAAGTCCGCTGTGGTGTGCCGAAACCAACATTCTGGTAGACCTGTAAAAGAGGGCACACTAAGTGAATGCTTATTAAAGGGTGCGTTTGGTGGGCTGAACCAGTAAGTCTAAGCCCAGAGGAAGCGGAGGCCTGTGATTAATTTATAGGCCGGATAAACTCCTCCCACAACTACAGGCTCTGCCTTTCCATTTGTAGTCGGGGAAAATAAGCCGAGTTATAGTAGTGGTTTAAGTCGGTTGTGGTGTGCCGAAACTGATGTTCAGGTAGGCCTGTAAAAGAGGGCAAAAAGTTAACAGTTTAATCCTTAGTACGTGTTGACATTATATAACCAGTACTTTAAATGCCTGTCTCAGTTACCTCTCGGTTTGAGGGATATCTGGTGTATGCAGACAATTCCAATGTCTAAGTTTTCGATGCGTGCTGGGAAGTTTACTAAAGGCTGCAGAAGCAGTGCTTATTATAAAAGAATGACCTGAATATGTTGAAGGGTCGTATCAGAGTTTTATGAATCGTGTCCTGACGTACAGGATCAATTTGATGTAGTGAGTGCTTACCGTGTAACCTTATAAGATAGCATATGTGTAGCGGTACTTACCCTTTCCAGGGGCCGGCCGGGGTCCTCTGTTCGAGCCGCGCGCGGTCCTGCTGCTGCACGAGCCGCGCATGGCTCATCCGAAGGCAGGAACAGGAAGGCGGGCAGTGACCGCGAGAAGCGGTCACGTGTCCCGCCTGACTCTAAGAGCGCGCCGCGGGTCTCGGGCGCGCTCTTAAAGGGACATTGGGAGCCTAAATTGGAAAAGGCCTTCCATTGGTCCCTGTCATGCCACACTCCCCATACACTTACCTTTTGGTGGCGTGGAGATGAAAGTGACCAATCAAAATAGTTGTTTAGTTATTTATACTCACCTTTTTCTCTTGGTTCCTTGCCCTATCGTGGTTTCTGTTTCAGTTCCCTTTAGCGCTTGTTGTGTTCAGTTGTGTTTCTTCGTACTTGACCTTGGCTTTGTTTTCTGACTATGTTATTTCTTTATCCTTATCTGTTCTGTTTGCCGGCTTGCTGTTTACTGTGTACCAGACCCCGGCTAGTCCTAGTTTACGCTGTCTCTTTGTGCCCTTGACCTCGGATCGTTCCTGACTCTGTACTTCTCCTATATACGTCGAGTCCGGCCACTCTAAGGTCCGGTAGACGTATCTCCCCTCTGTGTTGTCTTCTGTTTAGCTGAATCCTGCGTGTTGGGGTATATTTTCGTTACAATATGCCTGTGTAGTCCTGTGAGTGTCAGACAATTGGTCTTGTATGTTCACCTGGCACCATTTATTGTTGATAGTATGTAGGTATATGTCTGCAGGTGGGAATGAGATAAGTTTAAGTGTTTAAGTGAAGAATGAAATGTGTCGGCGAAATAACGTGAGCAGAGGGAATGTGTGCCGGACTGTAACTTGTGATGTTACCCATAGTGCATAAAAGTAAGGGGTACATAGTGAAGTACTCTGTGTGAGGGTTAGAAACTCCTGAGTTAGGAGACTCTTATTCCCCGAACTATCATAGAACATAATTATGTTCGCCTCGTGGGACTGAATTATGAACATACTAGAAAATGTCTTGCACCAAACCCTTTGCAATCAGTTGATCTATCCCTAAGGAATGTAGGGGAATAGAAACGTAATGGATTGATAGAAAGTATGTTGGAACATACGTACCTTGCCCAAATAGTAAGGTTGAGCATAGAGAAGAACCTTAATTGAGATAACGTACCTGTGTTGTCGTTAAGGATTAATACGTCAACAACAGGTTGATAAGTAAGGATGGTGGGAACCTAGAAAAATAAGGGAACTTATGTTTAATTACATACCTATGCCAAACAAAATGAGTAAAAAGAGATACCTGATTAAACTGAATCTAGATATGAGATAGAAGGACCTGAAGTATGCGTGAGAAGGAATAGGCTAAGTAATTAACCCCTTAGTGACCAAACCACTTTTCAATTTTCTTACCTTTTTACATTTCTGCTGTGTTTGTGTTTAGCTGTAATTTTCCTCTTACTCGTTTACTGTACCCACACATATTATATACACTTTTCTCGCCATTAAATGTTCTTTCTCAAGATACCACTATTTTCATCATATCATATAATTTACTATAAAGAAATTATAAAATATGATGAAAAAATAAAAAAATACTTTTTCTAACTTTGACTGCCAAAGTCTACAACCGCATCTACAACCGCCAAAAAACACCCATGCTAAATAGTTTCTATTTTTTTTTCCTGAGTTTAGAAATACCCAATGTTAACATGTACTTAGCTTTTTGGGGGAAGTTATAGAGCTATAAGTACAAGTAGCACTTTGCTATTTCCAAACCATTTTTTTTCAAAATGAACGCAAGTTACATTGTAACACTGATATCTGTCAGGAATCCCTGAATAACCATTCACATGTATATATATATTTTTTTTAAAAGAAAACAACCTAAGGTATTAAACTAGGGATATTTTGACTCTTTCATGCAACCATTTTACCACCAATCTATGCCAAATTGAAAAAGAAAAAAAAATAATTGGTGATTTTTTTGACGCACATAGCAATTTAAGAATACATGTACTGAGAACGTTAAGGGTTACTGCTAAGAACACCCCACTATGTGTTCAGAAACCACCCATGTATAGGTGTGTTGGGTTCTCTGGGGGCTTAAAGACCTTATTTAGAGGGTGCACATTCCAGTTTTCCAACTTGGAATTTTCACAGGTAGCCATTATGCACCCATGTCCTATTTGGGGAATTTTTGAAGCCGGCCAATGTAATCTACCCCCATCAAACCATATATTTCTGAAAAGTAGACAACCCAGGGTATTCAATATGGGGTATGTCTGGCCAAAGGTAGCATTTATATTTCTTTGTGTGTTAAAAATGCAAAAAACTATTATGAACGCTAACTTTGGCCAGTGTTTGTGACTAAGTGGCTTCTAAAAAAGGGTATCAGGGTGTATCAGGAACGTCCTTAAGGACCATTTTTTGTTGGACGTACCTGATACGTCCGAGGTCACTAAGGGGTTAAACTCTAAAACAGCTCTAGCCTACTAGCGTGTACGAATTATGAGATCTAGTAAGCGCCTTAGTTGAAGGTGTGGGTTATACTAATTTAAGTAAAATAGACAAATCGAAGAGGTCTGAATACCTATAATTGTATAATGAGGTTTTTTTTTTTGTGTTCCTAGCAGTGTGGAATAGTAGAATGTGATATGAAAGAGTTGTAGTTTTCCCTTGTAAGCAGGAAAATGTTGTATGTAAATGCTCAAATGGGGGGCAGAAATTGTATCGTACTTGTTTGTACGAAGAGGGCCATATGTAACCATATGGAGTTAAGGCCTAGTGAGGGCCATGTGTAGAGGTATCGTAGCGAAAGGCCGAGGGTGCCCAATGTAAGTCCTGAGCTTCAGGATGGAAAAAATAGGCTTGTATTAGGGGTACGGATGTATGGAATGAACATATGTGGAATAAACATATCAAGGTTGTAAGAGTTGTGTAGAGGTCAAGAATGATGCCTTTGTTGTTTGAACCAGTCCATATGTAGTGGTAGGGATAATTGTCATGCATATCAGGGTGGCAACATTGTACGTAATGGAGGGCCATCTGAGGCTGTGATCAAAGGATAATGATATAAATAACCAACAAGAAAGATTATTAAGGGTCTAGATGTAGGTGTCATATGTAACGTTGTCAATACCGTTCTAGACAAGGTGGCTTAATATGTGAAGTCAGGATAACACTTATCAGATGAGGAGGGCCATATAGATTTGGTTGGTGTAGGCCTAGCGTATAATAGAACGCAGTAAGATAAGACATATATAACCCTTGTGAAGCAGGAAGGTATACTTATTTCAAGGCCAAATGAGTGGTCAAAATTGTGATGTATTGGGTTGCCCATAGAGGACCGTGGGAAGTGAATGTAGTGAAGGTCAAATAAGGACCATGTTTAAAGGTATTCCATGAATCAAGATCTGGATAGTATTGATGTCGTTTGCAACATGTGACTGTGTCCTATGTAGACTGTGTCCTATGTAGGTGATGATGATCCCGCTTAATAGGTACTGCTGAACCAGAGTGTTTGACATGGGGAATACAGTTTCCCCAGGAGGATGACCTAGTGAAAGGTAAGGTATGATTAGTTTATCAATATTGTGTAGTGTTGTGGGGTAGAGTAGTAAGCAACCCCTGTAAGTGGATGAAAAGCCCAATGAAGGGCTGAAATAGGAACATAGTATGTTGCCCACTGAGCGTCACGTGAAACGGACATTGCAAAGTCCCATTGAGGGTCTTTTGCAAGGACTATGTATATGAGGATGAGAGGGGGCACAATGTAAGTTCTGAGGTGCTGGGTGGCTACATGAGGCTGTAGATCAGATAGAGGTTGTAGAGAAAATACATGTTAAAAGTTATACAATACATACTTACTGAGCCAACTGAACGGAGCGTATAAAACAGAATTTACAATAGGATTGAGCTGTAGACCACTAGAATGCAATAGTGCTGAATTGGTTTGAGGCCATGATGGCCGTGCGCTAAATGTAGGAGGAGCTAGAATTTATAAGACATACATTTATAAAACGTCATGCTTGTGAAATGGTAAACATAATTAAAAAATGTTTTTATTATCTTTTATATATAATACATACGTTTATAAGACATACTTGTGGAATGCCTAGGAGGATGATTAAGACTTATGCATACATAATTGGTATGGAAGAATAGGGTTAAAGGAATGGCAAAGGCTAGAATAACAAAGAGTAACATGCATTAATGGGAGGCTAGTGACGGTCGAATCGAATGCCAGTGCCATGTGTTAGAGGTTCTGTAGGGTTTGTTAAGACACACTTGTAAATATAATCCCCCCAATGCATGTTTTAATGTGGGGTATATCTACTAATCATTTTTTAAAAACATTTTTATATATTTTTTTTATTTTGGGGCACTGGAGTGTACCTTTAATATGTTTACTGATGAAAAACAAGTGGCAGACTTGGCTCATGGCATATCTTGATTGAAGTGCGACTATAACATTTAGATGAGGGCCATGTATATGGCCGTATAACCATAGAACAGACATAATTATGACCAACATAATTTTAAAGTACGATTAACTAAGCCCGTGCTGAGCCCAGAAAGGGCTAAAACAATGTAGGTATTGACAGACATTGAAGTAAGACAGATTGTTAACAGGCTGTACCATAAATTCTGAACACATGTATAGGCCCAAGTTTGGGCCTGACATAAGTCTAGACAGTCAGTAGCGACATTTTGCCACATAATTACTAAACAGTGTAGGCCCCATGAGTGCCTGAATACTAAGAGGGCAACCATGAAAAATACATATAGGTACATATCATAATACTGATCCTCCTCTTTCGCTCTCCCTTCGAATTGATGGTACCCACATCAACCCATCCTTGCAAGCTCGCTGTCTTGGTGTTATAATTGGTTCAGGCCCAGTGATGTATTTTGAAATGGTGCTGCCCTAGGCATGACAGATCTCAGGCACCCCCTAATTTAAATGTACCCGACCCTACCTGCCAAGGCCACACCTCTTCCTGTTAACTTTCACACATTTTGACTGACAGAAGCAAACTCACGGACCAGCACACACTCTCAGATACACTGGCATACACACACATACACTCACTGATTTGACACAATCTGACACACATACAATCATTTAGACACACACTGACAGATGCATACACTCACTGACAGACTCATATACTTACTGACAGACACGCACAATCACTGGGGACACACACTCACAGACACGCACAATCACTCAGACACAGACACTCACTGGGGACACACACTCACAGACACTCACTGACACTCACTGACAGACACACACACACACACTGACACTCACTCAAATTCACTGACACACACACACACTTACTCACATACACTGACACACACTCACTCACATTCACTTACACACACACTCACTCACATTCACTGACACACACTCACATTCACGAACACACTCACATTCACTGACACACACACTCACTCACTGACTTCCTCACATTCACTGACACACACAGTCACATTCATTGACAAACACACACATTTTCCCCCATTATTCACAATTATTATTATTTTTTTAAAAATTAAAATCCACCCAGCCTCCCTAGTTTTGAGATAGCTGGGTGGATTTTTCACCTGGGATCCAGTGGGGCTGCTGGCCGGGCTTCTGGGCAGGAAGGTGGACGGATGTGCAGGCGGGCGGGTGCTCTACATTTTCATGCTCTAGTAATCTTTTGCATTGACTACTGTAATTCTCTCCTAATTGGTCTTGCCAGAAACCATACTGTCCCACTACAGTCTGTAATAAATGCTGTCACCAAATGGATTTTCCTATTCAGCCACTCCTCTCACACCTCACTAATGTGTCAGTCCTTACATTGGCTTCCTGTATTGTATAGGAGTCAATGCAAAATGCTAATACTTACCTATAAAGCAGTAAACAACTCTATCCCCTGTTATATCTCTTTACCGATTCATAGATATGCCCCCCGGTGTCCCAACTGTGCCGATGACCTTCTCCTGTTTGCTGCTCACACCCATACTGCTAACTCGCGCTTCCAGTACTTGTCACAGGCCACTCCTTTCCTTTGGAGTCCACCTATTAGACTCTCTCTTAGTCTTCAATTGGTTAAGACATGTGGACCTAAAGTAACTCTCCTCATCATTAGCTCCAGACCCTGGCTCTCGTTCCTGACTACATGCACCACTCTTGTATGTCTGCCTCCAATCTGAGTTCTGACCTTGGATCCCACTACCTGACACTTTCCCAGTTTGTACTTGTGCCTTTATATAACTCTGGTAGGTCGAGATCATCTCATTATTCAATCATTCATATGGGCGTTCCCTCAAGTACTCAACCTAAACCTCAACATTGTCTCCTTCCAGTTTCCTATTCCACATACTGTGTACTCAACAAAGTTCTCACAGACTTGTAATCAAGTGTATAAAACTTGTTACATCTCACCATTGTCTCTTTACTGTTTCTTCTGTGCAAAGACTTTTGTTTCACCAAAGCCTCTTTACTGCCTTCCTTGTTCACTAGTCAAAATACACAGCAATATGCAAATACTCCTCCACTCCAACTTCCAAACTCCAATTGTCTGCCCCACATGACCTCCTATTCTGTGTTGTCTCAAGTTGTTCTGCTACACACAGGGCTGGTGCAGGATTTTTGGCTACTTAGGCAGAGAGTTTATCGCACCATTCATCATGCTGATGATACAAAAATATGTAACAGGGTTGATGTTCCAGGAGGGATAAGCCAAATGGCAAATGGTTTAGGTAAACTAGAAAAATGGTCAGAGCTGTGGCAACTGACATTTAATGTGGATAAGTGCAAGATAATGCATCTTGGACGTAAAAAAAAAACAAAGGAGAGTATAGACTATTTGATAGAGTCCTAACCTCAACATCTGCGGAAAGGGATTTAGGGGTAATTATTTCATGTGATTTAAAGGTAGACAGACAATATAATAGAGCAGCAGGAAATGCTAGCAGAATGCTTGGTTGTATAGGGAGAGGTATTAGCTGTAGAAAGAGGGAAGTGCTCATGCCATTGTACAGAATACTGGTAAGACCTCACTTGGAGTTTTGTATGCAGTACTGGAGACCATATCTCCAGAAGGATAATGATACTTTGGAGAGAGTTCAGAGAAGGTCTACTAAACTGGTTCATGGATTACAGGATATAAATTACAAGGACATTTTAAAGGATCTTAACATGTATAGCTTGGAGAAAAGATGAGACGGGGGAGGGGTTGGTGGGCGGGGGTATGATAGAAACATTTAAACACATAAAGGGAATTAACACAGTAAAGGAGGAGATTATATTTAAAAGAAGAAAAACTACCACAACAAGAGGACATAGTCTTAAATTAGAGGGTCAAAGGTTTAAAAATAATTTCAGGAAGTATTACTTTACTGAGAGGGTAGTGGATGCATGGAATAGCCTTCCATTTAAAGTGGTAGAGGTTAATACAATGAAGGAGTAGACATGCGTTGGATAGACATAAGGCTATCCTAGACTTAAGATAAGGTCAGGGACTAATGAAAGTATTTAGAAAATTGGGCAGACTAGTTGGGTGTTGAATGGTTCTTATCTGCTGTCATATTCTATGTTTCTATTTTTGGTCTCTTCCCCCAGCTCCTTTGGTGTATCTATTTCTCCCCTTCCCCACCCCTCTATGCCTCTTTCTAGCCCAGGCCCATTTGTGTATCCCCTTTTCCCCATCCTCTATGTCTCTTATCATACCCTCTGTTTGTCTGTTCCCCTTAACATCTTGTCTCTTTCTCCCCCATCACCTCTGTGTCTTTTTGCCCCCCTCCAGCCCATCTTGTTTTCATACCCCCAGTTCTTTCTTCAGCCCCTGTCTCTTTTGCTCCTTCCCCAGCTCAGCTGTGTCTCTTTGTATATCTCCAGCCCATGCCTATCTCTTTTTCCCCTCTCCTAGCCCCTATCTGTTTCTTTTGCATTTTCTTTTGCATTTCTTTCATGCCCCCCAGCCACTACGGGTGTCTCTACCCCCAAACCCCTGTCTGTCTCTTTTGCCCCTTCTGTGACATACGGGGGTTGGGGAAGGGGCAACCATCCCCCCTCCTCCCCATCCTGTGCCCGCTCACCTTCCTCTGTAGAGTGGATAAGCAGATTGTGGTAGGGGAACTTCTGTACGCTCTACTGGGAAGTTGTTTGCGGTCTCTGTGAGCACTTCCTGTCAGACAGGATAGATGATACAGAAGCTCCTGTACTGCGGTCCGTGGCTCGGCCATGCTACATTGGCTGACTGGCTGGAGGGAAATGCTGTGCACTCCATTGCAGCCGGTCAAACGGATCTTGTGCACCACGTGCCCTAAGGCAGATGCCGGTGCCGCCTTATGATTTTGTGATGAGCTGTGCAAACAATGACCTTGCTGCGCCATATAACAAAACAGTTACTCTGCTTACAAAATCCTTCATATTGCAAGAGACTCCTGAAATAGTTTAAACTGTGCATAATGTATATATTTTTTGTCAACCATTATTATACTCTATTAATCTGTTTACATTTCTCTCAGTCAAGTCAAGTCCATTATCTTTGGGATCAGTTTTCACGGCCTGTGTCAAGTGTGATAAAGTAAAATTGTCATTTTATGTTTAAATGATTGTTTCCTCCAAATATTCCCAATATTACACCATCACTGCCAGGAAACGTGACACTGTCAGAAAAGAATATTTTAATATTTACTTGGGATGAAAAGCTAGAGGAAGTAGTCTGAAACAATGCATCTCTTATACCCTCTTATGATGAGACACCATAGTAATCCAGACACATGGAAATATATTCACTAAACCAAGAAATGTAGCAGAAATAGCCGTGCTGTGATTAGAACTGAGTTCTAGATTATTTTTTTTTACAAATAAATGATTGTCGTCTTTTTTTTTTATTCTCCTCAGTGCATCGTGAATAGAGCACTGTGTATCTTCATTTCTAAAATACATTATGTAAAAGCCTATATTTAGTATGATTGATATCACTCTAACCCAGTAGACCAATGGTAAAACAGAATGCCAGCCAATGAACAAAAAATTATTAGACTAAAAAAATTAGAACATCTGGTAGTCATCAGTCTTTATAATATAAATTTAACCCTTGAAACAGTTGAAGGCTAAAACAGAGAGGAATCTGTTACCTGTTTTTTCACACCAAAATGCTTAAAAGAAAATTAAGCAAACAATAAATATTTGTATATGTAGAGAAAGAGACCAGCTAGTCTAACAAGAAAACTAAAAAAAGAAAGTATAATTGTATTAATACCCATTACCTTGTGTCACAACTGACTAGTGGTAGAGTGGGTACATCTGTTTAAAATTAATCCATGTCAAGGTCCTTAACCTCACATTCTTTGAATTTTGTTTTTAAATTTGGCATACTGAAAGAGTCAAATGAGGTATGAGCCTATGCTAAATTGTAGGTCCATATCTCCTGTATTTACACAGTTCTAAGGTTTTTTTCCCCACCATCTTAATTTCATCATTCAATATTTCAGTAATTAGGGCTCCAGTAGAAGAGGACACGGTAATGTAAGAAAGCATTGTAGACCTGTTACATCATGGATGAGAGAACCTTTCCCAGAGTTATATAAACATGAGCTTTAATTGGTGAAACCATATCTACAATGATAGTCATGGTGGAATTGTAGGATGATCTTCTTTGAGATGGACAAGATTATTGCTGGCAGGAGAGTTAATCCATTGAATGAGACCAAAGGCAGAAGTGATGTTGAAGAAACCAAAGATGAAGGTAGAAGAAGAGAAGAGAAAGCAAGAAAGTGAAGCAGAAACATGGTCCAGCAAGGGTAGAGGTGTGCCAGGGGGACAGTAGATAATGACAGCATTGTCTGAGAGAGAATTAAATTGATGGATGTAGTGATTTAAAAGACGAAAAGGAGAAAGAACAACAAAGGTGCAATGTTTGGAAGAAACAATGAGGGAATAACAAACACCCCACACCATTAGACTTAGCATTTCAAGTCCTGGGAGAGAAGGATAAGTGAAATCCACAATATAATAGGGAGGCAGGGGTTGCATTACCTGAGGTAGAGAGTCAGGATTTTTAGTTGATACTAAAAAGGGTAAGGGGCAGGAGGAGAAGCGAATGGAAATAGCTGGAGATTTACTGTTGTTACAGACTGAACGCGCATTGTAAGGAAGGCCACAGTAAATAGTATGGGATGTAATTGAGTGACCGGGTATATGTAAGGGATTTTAAACAAAATATGGGCAGAATTAACATTAGGCCATCTGGAACAAAGTGCCAGACTGTTAAACCCATGTGTGCCAGGAGTGTAACTAGCCACTGGCACAAAAGTGCACATAACTCGGCAGTGTTTGTGAGTAGTGTGGGCAGCAGGGAGGCCAGGATTAGGGGACACATTCCAAGATGCTAAAAGCAAAAAGGTGGTGAGAGAAAGAAGGTAGGATTGGGATTTAAATATATATGTTGGACATTGGAATTTGGAGGGCGGGAAGTCAAGCAGATATGTGATGAGATTGCACAGAATGAAACAAATTGCAAAGAAAGTATAATAGCAATATATATTGAGTTTGGTGGTGGTGGGTGGAAGGAAAGGTCGAATTTTTGAAAAAGAGAAAAAATGGTAACTGAAAAGAGTAACAATGAAAACACTAGATTGATAGCTTTATAAAGACTGGGTGAGGCAGAAAGGACGAATTTGGTAGTGTAGCAATCTGTCAGCAAGACAGGGATTAGCTAGAATGAGAAAATTGTAGTAAACAATGCAGGAGATTGTAAGAATGCTGTTCCCAGAGAGGAGCTAGCAGCTGATGACCATAATGAAAGGGTTACTCAAACCACCATCATCACTTCTGCTTTTAGAAGTGGTCAGGATGTTAGGAGTCTGTAAGTGCAGCATTACAGCTTGAAGCACTGCACATCCAGAGATATAACTTTTGTGCCAGGGACTAGTTGCAACCTCGGCACATATGACACACACAGCATTCTGGGCTGCCTAATATTAATTATGTACAAAATATATGTATTTCGTCAGTGTGTACAGAGCTCTGCTGTCTTCTCCCTCCATTACTTCCTCTGTGTTTTCCCTCTCACCTCCCTCCATTCTGATGTTTTCAGTTTAAAAAATAAATAATAATAATCTCCTCCCTCCCTACTTCTCTCTCCTGACCAGCTGAGAGCGTGTGCATTCGCTCTGAGCTGGTAGAACAGTCCAGTCAAGGAAGGGGATATGCACCAAAGCCAATTCATTAGGCTACATTTATAGTAGCCCTTTCTATATCATTGCAATGCAATTCCTCTCATTATATGCACACTGACAAAACTGAGAGTGGCTAATTGGGAATCAAACAAAAATAAACTTAATATAGAATAAAGTACAGAAATAAGAAGGGAGTCTCATCTCCTAAGGAACCAGTCAGGACACCACATGAGAAAGAGACAGTTGCTATTGATCCCCACTGCAAAGTGGACTTGCATTTAAAGGGACGATTGAACTACAATGACCACTGTATCAGATTGTAGTAGTTTGATAAAAGCCTCCGGGCATCATCCCTAAAGTTTTGTCAATGTGTTTTCGAGTGGTTTGACAAAAACAAAAAATCAAGATCAAGGCTTTCCTGGAACTCAAAGTCCAGTCCCTATCCAGTGGGTTGGAGAAGGCCGAAGTGATTTCCAATAATATCAATGCAACCATGGGCAGCTTTGATTGGCTGTAAGCATATCTTTGGCAAGTGCCTTCAGCCTACTATTGTTGTCTAAGGGTGGACAAATAATGCATACGTTTTCAATAAACTGTAGAAGTTATAGTGCTTAGACTCAGAGAGTCTCTAAGAATACAAGGACAGAACACTGAGGCACATTCACTGCTATTTGTTAAAAAAAAAATCTATTTGATGTAATCTGTAGTTTCTTTATAATGAAATCCACCTCTCCTTAGACTACTAAAACATTTTCCTTTGTGACCATATATTTTGCCTCTGTCCTAACCTTCTTCATTGTAAATTATTTTTGTTTACCTTATTTTCTGATATAAACAGCTTTATATATATGTCCTTATGAAAGTCCCGGATTAGGGACTGAAACGTCGACTTGACAATAAAGTATTTTGGATTTTGGAAATCCAGGAGTGCTGGCAATCATTTGTTTCCTATATATATATATGTATTTTTTTCTTTATTATTTCAAATTAACTTTATCATGACCTGACCTGTACGAAGGATATTGTTAGAACTTTGCTTCACTAACAGCTATTTAGTAAACCAGTATAGGAATAGTGTAAACTGTTTGCAAAAACCTATAGACACTAGTACACTGGTCAAAATATATCAAGCTGTTTGGCTATAGTTGCTAATTGCCTCTTAAGGCTAAGTATAATTAGGCAGCATAAATTCTCTCCTGCAGCTGTGTAGGTAAAGGTCGCCGAAAGCTGTTACTTACAAGAAACAACAATATACACAAGATTTTAACCGGGATGGGTACATGAGATAGACTTTTTTTTAGGGGTTTATTTGTTGTCGAAATCTCTTTTCTAATACCAATTTAATCTTAATTTAAACAGGGCACATCCTTACCCTAGTCCAGGGGTTCCTCAAGTACCCCCTACCAGTCCAGGATTTAGAGATTACACTGTTGTGTCTAAAGTGTTTTTTGTTTTGTTTTTCCAAAAGCACCTTAGACACAATTGGGTAATTCTTAAATACTGGCCTGTTAGGGGGTACTTGAGGGCTGGTTTGGGAACCACTGCTCTAGTCAACTAACATGCATTTACTTTGTGAATCCACTAGATGTCACTATACGTCAACACAGCAATGCTGTTGGCAATCCGACATTTATGGATCATACTCTCAATTCCTTAAAATGTATTGTTTATAGATTGTCATAGAATGGATTTGGGTTTCTATTATTCTTTTTATTTATTTATTAATGCAACAAAACACATTGATTTCTGTAAGAAAGCTTTAATATCTATCATTGTCATAGATCTTGTATGTCGATACAATGTGTTTTCTTTAGTATGAATGCAGAGAAACAAACATGAATTGTTATAAATATCATAATTATGTGCATTTTCTGGATTAATATAAAAAAGATAAATTGCAAGAATGCCATCATTCTTTATCCCTGTCTTGTTACAGGAATAACCGCACTGCCAGTTATCAATCAGCTCAAGGCCCTGTATGTGCACGTTGGCAATTTCAGCTCATCATAGGGAATGTACTATTCACACATTACTCTAAAATATCATATTGGCCAAAATGATGGGGATTGGAGGTACTAATGACATGAGAAAAATTCAGTTTGCGATTAAGACATCATGATTAAATGGACGCTCTATTGTCCAAATAAATTTTTTTTAAATCCCTGTTTTGTAGATAAAAACAAATAAAAACATGCATGTCTTTAATTATGCATTTTTTCATACATGTATCTATATACATATATCTATCCATATGTATATATAAAAACACAGGGCTGCCATCAGAAATTTTGGGGCCCCTGACAAAGCACAAGGTCTGCCCCCCCCCCCTCCCCGACCCCTCCCTCCCGGGCCCGCCCACGCCCTACCTAGTCCGCTGACAATGATGCGGGACTGAATGTGGTGTGTATAGTGGAAGTGAATTAGAATGTGTGTAATGGATGTAGTGTTTGTGTGTATTAGATACTGTTTGTGCAGTGAATGCAGAGTGTGTTAGTGTAGCGGATGCAGTGTGTATAGTCAACGCAGAGTATGTTTGAGTAGTGGATGTAGTGTGTGTACAGTGGTGTAGTGTGTGTTTGTGTAGTGGATGTAGTGTTTGTATGTACTAGATGAAATGTGTTTAGTGGATGCAGTGTCTGTAGTTGATGTAGTGTGTGTATTAGACGCAGTGTCTGTGTATAGTGAATGCAGAGTGTTTCAATTTGTGGTGGATGTAGTGTGTGTACTGTGAATACAGGATGTTTGTGTAGTGGATGCTGTGTGTACAGTTAATGCAGAGTGTGTGTCAGTATAGTGAATCCAGAGTGTGTGCATAGTTTAGTGAATGCAGAGTGTGTGTTAGTGTGTAATGAATGCAGAGTGTGTGTTAGTGTGTAGTGAATGCAGAGTGTGTCAGTGTAATGAATGTAGTGTGTGTGTTAGTGCAGTGAATGCAGAGTGTTTGTAAATGTGTAGTGAATGCAGAGTATGTGTTAATGTGTAGTGAATGCAGAGGGTGTGTTAGTGTGTAGCGGATGCAGAGTGTGTGTTAGTGTAGTGAATGCAGAGTGTTAATGTGTAGTGAATGCAGAGAGTGTTTGAGTAGTGGATGTAGTGTGTGTACAGTGATGTAGTGAATTAGAATGTGTGTAATGGATGTAGTGTTTGTGTGTATTAGATACTGTTTGTGCAGTGAATGCAGAGTGTGTTAGTGTAGCGGATGCAGTGTGTATAGTCAACGCAGAGTATGTTTGAGTAGTGGATGTAGTGTGTGTACAGTGATGTAGTGTGTGTTTGTGTAGTGGATGTAGTGTTTGTATGTACTAGATGAAATGTGTTTAGTGGATGCAGTGTCTGTAGTGGATGTAGTGTGTGTATTAGACACAGTGTCTGTGTATAGTGAATGCAGAATGTTTCAATTTGTGGTGGATGTAGTGTGTGTACTGTGAATACAGGATGTTTGTGTAGTGGATGCTGTGTGTACAGTTGATGCAGAGTGTATGTTAGTGTAGTGAATGCAGAGAGTGTGTTAATGTGTAGTGAATGCAGAGAGTGTCTTAGTGTAGTGAATGCAGAGAGTGTGTTAGTGTAGTGAATGCAGAGAGTATGTTAATGTGTAGTGAATGCAGAGAGTGTGTTAATGTGTAGTGAATGCAGAGAGTGTGTTAGTGTGTAGCGGATGCAGAGTCTGTGTTAGTGTAGTGAATGCAGAGTGTTAATGTGTAGTGAATGCAGAGAGTGTGTTAGTGTGTAGCGGATGCAGAGTGTGTGTTAGTGTAGTGAATGCAGAGTGTGTTAGTGTGTAGCGGATGCAGAGTGTGTGTTAGTGTAGTGAATGCAGAGTGTGGTAATGTGTAGCGAATGCAGAGTGTGTGTCAGTATAGTGGATGCAGTGAGTGTGTTAGTGTGTAGTGTATGCAGAGTGCATGTTGTATTAGTGAATGCAGTGTGTGTATTGAATTAGTGTATGCACTGTGTGTGTTAGTGTATGCAGTGTGTGTTGTATTAGTGTATGCAGTGTGTGTGTTTGTGTATGCAGTGTGTGTTGTATTAGTGTATGCAGTGTGTGTTGTGTCAGTGTATGCAGAGTGTGTTGTGTTAGTGTATGCAGTGTGTGTTGTGTTAGTGTATGCAGTGTGTGTTGTGTTAGTGTATGCAGAGTGTGTGTGTTGTGTCAGTGTATGCAGAGTGTGTGTGTTGTGTCAGTGTATGCAGTGTGTGTGTGTGTGTGTTGTGTTAGTGTATGCGGTGTGTGTGTTGTGTCAGTGCATGCAGAGTGTGTGTTGTGTTAGTGTATTTAGTGTGTGTGTTGTGTCAGTGTATGCAGAGTGTGTGTTGTGTTGGTATATGCAGTGTGTGTGTTGTGTCAGTGAATGTAGTGTGTGTGTTGTGCTAGTGTATGTAGTGTGTGTGTGTTGTGTCAGTGTATGTAGTGTGTGTGTGTTGTGTCAGTGTATGTAGTGTGTGTGTGTGTGTGTTGTGTCAGTGTATGCAGTGTGTGTTGTGTCAGTGTATGCAGTGTGTGTTGTGTCAGTGTATGCAGAGTGTGTGTTGTGTCAGTGTATGCAGAGTGTGTGTTGTGTTGGTATATGCAGTATGTGTGTTGTGTCAGTGTATGTAGTGTGTGTGTTGTGTTAGTGTATGTAGTGTGTGTGTGTTGTGTCAGTGTATGTAGTGTGTGTGTGTGTGTTGTGTCAGTGTATGTAGTGTGTGTGTGTTGTGTCAGTGTATGCAGTGTGTGTGTGTGTGTGTTGTGTCAGTGTATGTAGTGTGTGTTGTGTCAGTGTATGTAGTGTGTGTTGTGTCAGTGTATGCAGTGTGTGTGTGTGTCAGTGTATGTAGTGTGTGTGTGTGTGTGTGTGTTTTGTCAGTGTATGTAGTGTGTGTGTGTGTGTGTTGTGTTAGTGTATGTAGTGTGTGTGTGTGTGTGTGTGTGTGTGTTGTGTTAGTGTATATAGTGTGTGTGTTGTGTCAGTGTATTTAGTGTGTGTGTGTTGTGTCAGTGTATGTAGTGTGTGTGTGTGTGTGTGTGTGTGTTGTGTCAGTGTAGGTAGTGTGTGTGTGTGTTGTGTCAGTGTATGTAGTGTGTGTGTGTAAATGTCAATGAGGAGGGGGAGGGGGGGCATTTTAACATTATTAAAAAAAAATAATAATAATAATTTAATTAATTAAATTGTTTCTCCCCCCTCCCTGCTTACCTGTGTCTAGGGAGGGGGGAGATTCCATCCCTGGTGGTCCGGTGGCATGGTGGGGCCCCCCGGCTTCCTGTTACCGCAGAGGGGGCCCAGGCAGTACACAGCTTCTCCTCTTCTCTCCTCCAATAACTCTCGCGAGACCCGCGGAGCGTTGCCATGGCAACCGGGTCTCGCGAGAGTTATTAGCAGGGAGGAGAAGAGAAGAGGCTGTGTGCTGCCTGGGCCCCCTCTGCGGTAACAGGAAGCCGGGGGGTCCGCGGCTGCACACATAGATGGCGATATTCGCTATCTATGTGTGCAGGGAAGGAAAGTGGGGCCCAGGACTACCAGAGCAGTCCGGGCCCCCCAGGGCCGCCGGGCCCGTGACAACTGTCACGGTTGTCACCCCCTGATGGCAGCCCTGTAAAAACAGCTTGCAAAAGATGCAAATCTCTTGTCTGAAGCCTTTGCATGTTCTCCTCTTTTTCCCCAGCCCAGACTTTCTGTGGCTGTCCAATAACAGACTTCCCAATGCATCTCAATGGCACGTGCTCTGAGATTTCCTGTCTCTTGAGTTTAGCTCCACCGAGCTAACCAGACCAGAAAGTAGCAAGACAAGTTTTCCGATTGACAGGCAGGAGTGTGTAATATGGTTAAAGGGTTACCCAAACATCCATGACCACTTCTGCTTTTAGAATTGGTAATGGAGGAAGGAACCTGACTGTGCAGTGTTTCATCCTAAAACACTGCAGAACAAGAGTTATGTGTACTTTCGTGCCAGGGGCTAGTTACACTCCTGGCACACATGAGTTTAACAGCCTGGAACTTTCTTCCGGACAACCTAATGTCAATTCTGTTCATATTTTATATCTGCTGCTGGCAACAGACTCATTCTACTTTGCAGGCCCTCCCTCCTCCTGATCCTATTCATTTAAAAAAAAAAAAAATCTATTCCCTCCCTCTCCCAACTCCCTCTCCCCTTGCTGGCTGGCTCAAAGCACACGTATGTGCTCTGAACTGGCTAAACGGTCCAATCAAAGGCTTCTCTATGATTTTTCCGCACAACAGCAGAAGATGGCATTGAAAACAGCGCCAGGCGCTTCGTCTGGTGCTGGATTTCAGGTGAGAAAGAAAATATTTTCTTCCTTTTTTGTGTAGAGTTCAGCAGGACATTATTAGGGCATATTTTTTTTATTTTTTTTTAAAGTTATAAGGTTTGGAATAACCTTTTCATTTCTAAAAGTTCTAATTTCTATTGAAATCTGCATTTTTTGCAAAGTGAGAAAATGAGTACATACTCTTCAGCAAGTTAAAGTACTTTAGGGGTCTGGAGTGTCCCTTTAACCCCTTAAGGACACATGACATGTGTGACATGTCATGATTCCCTTTTATTCCAGAAGTTTGGTCCTTAAGGGGTTAAGCTCCTCTAACAATATTATCATATTATGTCCCATGTACAAGAAGCAACAGGCTATTATCAATCAGAATTAGTGATATGTTCCCTACTGTAATATCTGATCTAAAATTCAGGAGACACATGTTTTGCCTTTTGATAGTGTAATCCAAAAAGTTTAGTAAGTAGCCAGCAGGCACCTTGCTGGAAACAACTCTCCAGGGAAACCTTCCAAGTACAAAATTAAGCCGATTAGAATTTTGACACTAGACAAAATGTCATCTTATTAACCCCTTAAGGACACATGACATGTCTGACACGTCATAATTCCATTTTATTCCAGAAGTTTGGTCCTTAAGGGGTTAAAGGGATACTATAGTCACCAGAACAACTGAAGCTCAATGTAGTTGTTCTGCTGTCTATACCATGTTCCTGCAGGCATTTCTCTGCTTCTCATACGGAAGCAGTGGATTGCAACTAGGTATTTGCCACCCAAAGCTGTTTTCCTCCAGCATTTTCCTGTCAGCAGCATTTAATTTACTTGTCTGGGGGAATAAATTTACTTGATTAACTTAATTTTCCATTAATTTTAGCCATAAGGAAAAACATAATAGTAAGTGCAGATTCAGTTACTTGATGAGCTGTGCAAACAATGACCAGTATGTGGGACCTACTCATAAGGAGCATAGGCAGACCTTGGGCACAGGCTCAGACAACAAAAACCTTAAAAAAGATATTTGTTTGGACGTAAGTTGGACTGAGAAAATATATAATTAGTGATGTCGCGAACACGAAATTTTCGGTTCGCGAACGGCGAACGGGAACTTCCGCAAACGTTCGCGAACCGGCAAACCGGGCGAACCGCCATTGACTTCAATGGGCAGGCGAATTTTAAAACCCACAGGGACTCTTTCTGGCCACAAAAGTGATGGAAAAGTTGTTTCAAGGGGACTAACACCTGTACTGTGGCAGCTGGAGGGGGATCCATGGCAAAACTCCCATGGAAAATTACACAGTTGATGCAGAGTCTGGTTTTAATCCATAAAGGGCAGAAATCACCTAACATTCCTAAATCACAATGGATATGGATTGACACCTGACATATTGACACCTCGACATATGGATTGACACCTATCCTAAGGATCCCTGATACACACTGACACAGAGCAGAATAGGGACTGTTCCCCCTACATAGGGTCACTTGGCAGATATGGATTGACACCTATCCTAAGGATCCCTGATACACACTGACACAGAGCAGAATAGAGACTGTTCTCCCTACATAGGGTCACTTGGCAGATATGGATTGACACCTGTCCTCAGAGACCATGATACACACTGACACAGAGCAGAATAGAGACTGTTCCCCCTACATATGGTCACTTGGCAGGTATGGATTGACACCTGTCCTCAGAGACCATGATACACACTGACACAGAGCAGAATAGAGACTGTTCCCCCTACATAGGGTCACTTGGCAGATATGGATTGACACCTATCCTAAGGATCCCTTAAACACACTCACACAGAGCATAATAGAGACTGTTCCCCCTACATAGGGTCACTTGGCAGGTATGGATTGACACCTATCCTAAGGATCCCTGATACACACTGACACAGAGCAGAATAGAGACTGTTCCCCCTACATAGGGTCACTTGGCAGATATGGATTAACACCTGTCCTCAGAGACCATGATACACACTGACACAGAGCAGAATAGAGACTGTTACCCCTACATAGGGTCACTTGGCAGATATGGATTAACACCTGTCCTCAGAGACCATAATACACACTGACACAGAGCAGAATAGGGATGTGGAATAGCACCTGGGGAGCTGGGGGGGGGGGGGGGGGGTGCCGTTGATGTGGAGCAAGACGCAGCAGCAGAAGAGGACTCAGCCGAGGAGGTTATGGAAGAGGATGGAGTAGGAGGAGTAGAGGAGGTGGCAGCAGGCCTGCCTGCAAGTCGTGGCGGTGTCACCAACTCCTCTGCAGAGCCACGCATTCCATGCTTGGCAGCCGTCAGCAGGTTTACCCAATGCGCAGTGCAGGTGATATACTTGCCCTGACCATGCTTTGCAGACCAGGTATCAGTGGTCAGATGGACCCTTGCCCCAACACTGTGTGCCAGACATGCCATTACTTCCTTTTGCACAATAGAGTACAGGTTGGGGATTGCCTTTTTTGAAAAAAAATTTCGGCCGGGTACCTTCCACTGCGGTGTCCCAATAGCTACAAATTTTTTGAACGCCTCAGACTCCACCAGCTTGTATGGTAAAAGCTGGCGGGCTAGGGGGGCGTGTCCTAACTACTGAAGCGAGAAGTCGCCATGCGTACGCCAGGCATACCGTACGCAACATGCAGGAGGCAGAGGGAATCCTGGGGCAACTGGGTCTCCCCCCGGACTCGCTACTCACATCATAGCCTCCAACAAACTCCACGCTCCCTCCATATTGGGGCAACGCCGAGGCTCCAACATTTGTCCCTAGAAACCTAGCCGGGACATCATGTGCAACTTGAATGGAAAACGGGACTAACAGGTCAACCCTGCTTACGGAGACTCACAGGTCATTGATCGTGTCAAGAGGAGGGGAACAACTTCAAAAATAGATTCCTGGCAAATTCTGAAAAAAAACTTGCAAACATGAATCCTGAAAGTACAGAAAGACAAAACCACAAGAAGAATTTTTTGAAGACGACAAATAGCTGTGTGATAAAATGTAGAAACATTTTATTCACCAGATAAAAAGAAAACAACCGACTTAATACAGTTTTTGACAACTTTGCTAGTTTTGCATTGAATTTTTTAGCCAGTACTTCCTTTAGATATTGCACTGAATATAGTAAACTCTGTAGTATGTTACTTTTAGTTGCCAGAAAAGCTAAATAGTAGTTTTCAATAGTAGTTTTTTTGGTAGATAGCTTGTGTGTGCTAATATTCATACTTGCATTTTGAATTTTAAGGCAGTATTTCTTTTTTATAAGCAGATTTTTGAATTTCTGTATCTTTTTAAACATATATTTTCTCAAGCCGCTTTGATAGATTAACATTTCTTTATTTTATTAATCAACGTGCTTAATCGTATTGGTGTACTAATTTCCAGTATATCTAAAATTGTTTTACATATGTTCTGATTTTAATTGCCATGTGTACCTTTCGTATGCCCATGTGAAACGTTTTATCATTTAGGGCCCAGAGTGGGGTCATTTAACCCCTTAACACCGCAGCCAAATGTACAAGTTGTGAACGAAACAAAACGTAAACAAAACCTGGCATTTGCGCTATATGTCTGTCCAACCGTAATTCACCTCTTTCATATTAAATGCACTCCCCCCCTATTATATATCATTTTATTCAGGGGAAACAGGGCTTTCATTTAATATCAAATATTTAGCTATGAAACATAATTTAATATGAAAAAAATGGGAGAAAATAAGATTTTTTGATTTTTTTTAGTTCTACATGACATTTTAACTGTCAATGTCATAATACTGTTTGCTTTTACTGCAATAAAATACACATTTGTATTCAGCAAAGTCTTACGTGTAAAACAGTACCCCCTATGTACAGGTTTTATGGTGTTTTGGGAAGTTACAGGGTCAAATATAGTGTGTTACATTTGAAATTGAAATTCAAAATACATTACATTTGAAATTGAAATAATGGCATACCATTTGCAATAGTAGACGACCCAAGGTATTGCAAATAAGGGATGTCCAGTCTTTTTTAGTAGCCATTTGGTCACAAACACTGGCCAAAGTTAGCGTTAGTATTTGTTTGTGTGTGAAAAATGCAAAAAACGCCAATTTTGGCCAGTGTTTGTGACTAAGTGGCTACTAAAAAAGACTGGACACACCCCATTTGCAATACCTTTGGTTGTCTACTATTGCAAATAGTATGCCATCATAGGGGTAATTTTCATTCTTGGGCTACCATAGAGTCATAAAGGCAACGTAAGCAATCTGGCGAATTTTAATGTGAAAAAATTGAAACACAAGCACTATATTTAACCCTATAACTTTCCAAGACACCATAAAACCTGTACATGGGGGGTACTGTTTTACTCGGGAGACTTCGCTGAACACAAATATTTGTGTTTCAAAACAGTAAAAAGTATTGCAGAGGGGCGGGGCCAAGCCAGCAAGCTGAACAGACGCATGAAAGCTGGGCTCCTGCTTTACTTGCCGAATTCTTACAGATACTCGCCAAATTTGAGACAATAAGCAAACCGGGGTGCACTGCCTATATCAGGGGTGACCTGGTGATAAACCTGATACCTCAACCGAGCGGTTTGGAGATCGGAAGCCCAGGGTGGATAGCTGCGGCCTACAGATGGAGGGACCGGGGAGAGGCGGCCGCTCTCCTCGCCCAAACATTAGAGGTACAGACCCACCAACGCCCTGCTCCCCCCCCTGGACCGGCGGGGGTCATCCCGGTCCAGCCCTGAGGGGTAACCTTCCTGCCCGAGCCTCAAGGGTGGAACCCAGCGAGCAACGAGAAGCAGCGCAGCCAGACAAAATTGCCGCCGCCACGTGTGCTCGAGGCACAAAGAAGCCTGACCTAGAGGCCAAACTAGACAAAATATTTGCCAGGTTCTGGAGGACAATAACAACCAGGGAGCGACAAGCCAAGGCATGCAAACCTGTCACAGTGTTGCCGGTTACCTCCCAACAAGAGAGCACACATGCAAATACAGTCCACAAACGGCAGCGTGGACGGCAAAAACGAAGAGCCCGAAGGCCCAAGCGACTAGCATGGTCAAAGGCGGCGACCTATCACAGCAAGTGCCCGCTGAAATTACACCCACCTGAGAGGCATGAAAAGGCGACTTTACACCAGCGGCACACTGCGCCAAATGAGAACCGGACACAGCCGAGGGAGCACAGGCAGCCCACAACGCAACTCCTATGCCGACATCGCCCAGAAACGTATCCTCACCCGGGCAGGCCCCAGAGGCGACACCACGACCCGCAGCACAATACCTCACACAGGCTACCCCACGATAGCAAGTCCACTTCACCGGAGCGGAGCTCCGCTCTCGCAGTCGCAGAGACCTCATCCATCGTACGGAGCTGCTGGCTACACTATACCATCAAGCAGATCCCTGCGGCCAGTCAGCAGGACCAGAGATCTGGAGTCGGCTAGGGGATTACCTTAAATTGGCTACCGGAGTCCAACACCTACCTTGGGTTCCGCTGGGACACTTGCAGACTTCACATACACTGCGGACATATTTAATATAGGCAGCAGAGGACTCTATTCACAGCAAAAGGGCAAAGTTCTTTTCGATTTTACACATGTTGATTTTCTTGTTTTATTTGCTCTCTCTCTGCCTCATACCTGTAAGTACACACTAAGTACTGACCCCAATGCCCACTATCCTACTAGCGCTGGGTACTTGCAAATTAACTTAGCATACAACTCTGCTCACACCGGGGGCCGTGGTGAGGGGGGAGTGCCACTCAGGATCTAGAGATAACATGCTGAGCCTCTCCGAGCATACCCCTCAATATCTTGTTTCCAAATTAGTTTAGCATACTTACCCTTGGGATCACTAATCCATAGCCTTAATGGCTAGGAAGGCTCTAGCTATTCGTAAGGTAGACATATCAGCCTGTTATGATGATGTGCAATTCAACTTGTTACTAACCTATGTCGGTCATGTCACTTTATCTCATGTATACATACTACTTGCTAATGACTAACCTTATGATTTACTCAACATCACTCTAACGCAAAAAACTAAAGGTGCTGATAATCACACCACCTGGTAGATGAGCTTACACAACAAGCACCCTCACCACACTATCTCTCCTAAGCTCTCTCCAATCTCGAGACAAACATGTGCTAGTTTAACATATTGCTTGTTGATGCTATAGTTTAAGCCTGATTTTTCAACTACACTAGGCTTGGTGGCACAGCATCACATACTGTTACAAATGTTTATACCGTGTCAGTGTTTTACTCTTATATTCAAACTCTGAATGCCAATGATATCAGGATGCCACAAGCAGGTGTCTGTTTAGCTTATTAAGTTTATAAACCCAAAACCGTACAAAAATTTTCAACCCACTGTTTACTCTAACTGTTTAAATATATATCTCGACTCGTTTTACAGCATTATTTTTAAAAATTATATGCAAATCCAACAAGCCACAACACTGTTATATTTCGTGCATGAAACTTGAGCCTGCTGATGCCGTTGTGGCGATACAGGCACTGTTGTAACTACCTGCATATCAAAAATAAAGAATTAAAAAAAAAAAAAGTATTGCAGCAATAATATCGTCCGTGTAAGTGCTGTTTGTGTGTGAAAAATGCAAAAAACGTCACTTTTACTGGCGATATCATGGTTGTAATACATTTTACTGTTTTGAAACACTAATATTTGTATTCAGCGAAGTCTCCCGAGTAAAACAGTACCCCCCATGTACAGGTTTTATGGTGTCTTGGAAAGTTATAGGGTTAAATATAGTGCTAGCAAATTAAATTCCCTATACTTTCGGCATGGGTGGTCAGGCAGGTCCCGCTAATTGTTATTAATTAGGATACCTAATTATGTAAAATTATCACATAAATATATGTGTAGAATTAATATATGTATATATATACATATGTGTATATATACGTATATATATATATTTTTTAAAATATTTTTATTTATATATAGTGATATATACGTATATATTTATGTATATAGATATATATATTATTTCGTTCTACGTGTATTTTGATATAAATATATATATATTAATATCACAATACAGTTAGAACGAAATAAAACACATCTATATATTTTTTAATATTTTATTTTAAATTTTTTTAAATTTTATTTTTTTACGTATTTACATATTTTTTTTATATTATATATAAATATATATATATAACAATAATTATATATATATTTAATCAGTATCAGTCTACGTGTAAATTGATATTAATATATATATATATATATATATATAATTATATATATTAATATTAAAATACACCTAGACAGTGTATGTATGTGTGTGTGTATGTATATGTGTATATATATATACTTAGATCATATATATATATATAATATATATATATGATCTAAGTATATATATATTTTTTTACACTTTTAACATTATTTTAATTTGATTTCAGCCAGCAGGGGGACCAACTGTCATTTCAGTTAGTCCCCCTGCTGGCATTGCTGCAGCCAGCTATACCGGCCATGTGATTGTGAGGTCCTCGCAAGGACCTAACTCTCACATGACCGGGAGGGACCGGAGGAGGAAGATCTGCTGCGGGGGTGGACCCTGGGAGTCCCCCCAACCGCGATCGCCGGCGTGGGACCGCCGGCGACCGGGTAAGTTACTAAAAACCGGAGGGCGTACTATTACGCCCTGCGGCGTTTAGAGCCGCTTTTAAAAGGACGTAATAGTACGCCCTCCGGTCATAAGGGGTTAAACAGATCATACCTTGAGTGCAGAGTGCGTTTAATCCGACTCGTTAATGTTAGTTATTCACTAAGCTTAGTGAAAACATAGTTCACTTAAAGATGTTTTCGATTCAAGTTCTTGTGCCCCACAGTTCAAATTAACACTTGCTGAGGTTGGCAGAGTACACGCTGAAGGCCTGACACCCGCTTGAAGGACACTGACTGCTATTAGCTTACAGTGAAAAATGTTTTGCTTTTTAAAGGCACGCCATAGTCACACCAGATATGAGTGGCAAAGTGCACTTGCTGAGATTGCAGAGTACACGCTGAAGGCCTGACACCCGCTTGAAGACAACTAACTGCTATTCAATCTATAACAGTGAACATTTTTTTTGTTTTTAAATGTCAAACTTATTGTGACACCAGATATGAATGGTGGCACTGGGCAAGTGGGCACAGTATCCACTGTGAGCCTGACACAGAAGCTGGCAGACAACTTACTGCTATTCAATCTATTACAGTGGAAAAACGTTTTTTCTTTTTAAAAGCACGCTATTGTCACACCTGATGTGGGTGGCAAAGTGGACTGGCAGAGGTTGGCAGAGTACACGCTGAAGGCCTGACACCCAGACGCTTGCAGACAACTAACTGCTATTAGCTTACAGTGAAAACCTTTTTTCTTTTTAAAGGCACACGATAGTCACACCAGATATGAGTGGCAAATGCACTTGCTGAGGTTGGCAGAGTACACACTGAAGGCCTGACACCCAGACGCTTGCAGACAACTAACTGCTATTAGCTTACAGTGAAAAACTTTTTTGCTTTTTAAAGGCACGCTATTGTGACACCAGATATGAGTGGCAAATGCACTTGCTGAGGTTGACAGAGTACACGCTGAAGGCCTGACACCCAGACGCTTGCGGACAACTAACTGCTATTAGCTTACAGTGAAAAACTTTTTTCTTTTTAAAGGCACACTATAGTCACACCAGATATGAGTGGCAAATGCACTTGCTGAGGTTGGCAGAGTACACGCTGAAGGCCTGACACCCAGACGCTTGCAGACAACTAACTGCTATTAGCTTACAGTGAAAAACTTTTTTTCTTTTTAAAGGCACACTATAGTCACACCAGATATAAGTGGCAAATGCACTTGCTGAGGTTGGCAGAGTACGCGCTGAAGGCCTGACACCCAGACGCTTGCAGACAACTAACTGCTATTAGCTTACAGTGAAAAACATTTTTGCTTTTTAAAGGCACACTATAGTCACACCAATTTTAAGTGGCAAATGCACTTGCTGAGGTTGGCAGAGTAGATGCTGAAGGCCTGACACCCAGACGCTTGCAGACAACTAACTGCTATTACCTTACAGTGAAAAACTGTTTTTCATTTTAAAGGCACACTATAGTCACACCAGATATGAGTGGCAAATGCACTTGCTGAGGTTGGCAGAGTACACTCTGAAGGCTTGACACGCAGACGCTTGCAGACATCTAACTGCTATTAGCTTACAGTGAAAAACGTTTTTCTTTTTAAAGGCACACTATAGTCACACCAAATATGAGTGGCAAATGCACTTGCTGAGGATGGCAGAGTACACGCTGAAGGCCTGACACCCAGACGCTTGCAGACAACTAACTGCTATTAGCTTACAGTGAAAAACTTTTTTTCTTTTTAAAGGCACACTATAGTCACAACAGATATGAGTGGCAAATGCACTTGCTGAGGTTGGCAGAGTACATGCTGAAGGCCTGACACCCGCTTGAAGACAACTAACTGCTATTCAATCTATAACAGTGAAAAAAGTTTTTTTGTTTTTAAATGTCAAGCTTAAGCTATTGTGACACCAGATATGAGTGGTGGCACAGGGCAAGTGGGCACAGTATTCACTGTGAGCCTGACACAGAAGCTGGCAGGCAGGCAACTGCAATTACAAAAAAAAGCCGACTGATGTTCTAGCCCTAAAAAGGACTTTTTGGGGTGCTGTTCTTACAGCAGAGATCAGATGAGTCCTTCAGGACTGTAGTGGACACTGAATACCCTAGCCTAGCTATCAATTTCCCTATCTAATGAGCAGCAGCTACACTTTCCCTCCTCTCACTAAGAATGCAGCTTTAGAATGAATCTAAAATGGATGCTGGGAGGGAGGTGGAAGGGTCTGGAAGGGAGGGTCTGCTGCTAATTTGCTGGAATGTGTCTGCTGACCGTGAGGCACAGGGTCAAAGTTTGCTCAATGATGACGAATAGGGGGCGGATCGAAACGCACATGTGTTCGCCCGCCGTGGCGAACGCGAACACGCTATGTTCGCCGGGAACTATTCGCCAGCGAACAGTTCGGTACATCACTATATAAAATACAAGTTTAGAGTTAAAATGGGTATTTATTTTATATTCAACCTTTCCTAAAAATAGCAGTCATTGAATTTCAAAACCATAAGACTCGAGGCAAAAGTTGGGAGTGGTAATGATAACATATTTATATTTATGTAGGACAACAGAGAGACACCAGTTACTTTGTAGTATTTCAATATAAGATCAGTTGTATAATTCTTAGAAAAATATTAAGTAGGTTACTATAACAACTCCGCTGTTCCCTAGGCAATGGACAGACATCACTTATCTCTTTCCTCTTTAAACAGACATTACTATCCAAATACATTGGTAAGCCTTTACTGCAATGTCTATACTAATATTTGTGTATTGCTCTCATCAACTATAACTCTATATATGACAAATATTTAATAATAAATAACTGATGAGAAATAAGTTCAATTAATGCTATGTTCAAGAGAAAGTCTCAGATTTTTTTTTTTATTCTTTATTTTCCGTGCATTTAGTTTGTATCAAAACATACTTGTGTTGCCTGATTAACTTAGGCAAATTGATAAAAGGCATTGACAGTAACAAAATACAGAGATGATCAATACGTTTAACACGTGACTATTGATAGGAACTAAGAGTAGGCAACAAGCATATTGTGTTTGTCTTTCAGGTAAACAGTCGTAGGAGCTAGTGTGTGTCCATGTAGTCAGAGGGAGCCTAGTAGAACAGTGTGTGCACTTTTCTTTGTTTCCTGTGAGTCGAGTGTGCCCATGGTGTTGGTACCCATAGGGCGATTTGGGTGTAGTGACATAGGTCGAGTGTATAGATGGTTGTAGGATCTTAGGAGTGGTTGGAGGGCACCTACCCCAGTTGCTTGGGGGGCGGCATAAGGTGGTTGGTTAGTTTTTGTCGCTCATCGCAGTTTGGGTTGGCGTGTATGCCTCGGTGAGGGCCCGGTATTTTTGTCGGTGCCTGAGTGTAGTTTGTATGTCGGGTATGGTATACGTGGAATGGTGAGTAGTGTCGGCCCTTAACCTGAGAGGGTCACGGGGGGGTCATGTCACGGTCTATGTAGGGGGAGACATTAAGAAACTTGGAGTGTAGAGAGCTTTTTAGAGTGAGTTTAGATAGTAGGAGAACAGCAGGGCATGGAAATTAGTGGTAGACATTTTATGTGGTATTCAGCTCCCTGTCTCTTGGCTCTTGTTGCCCCTGGGGAAGAATGGAGCAGTTCTCTCTGGGTCCCATGATTGGGGGGCTGGTGTCGTTCCCGTTGTTGAGAAGTTCTGTGTAAGTCCTACTTTTTGGAGAAGTGCAGGGGCCTCCGAGACTGAAGTGAGTTTTAGGACCTCTGCTCCGCTGATGAAAACCAGTGTTCTCGGTAATAGCCATCTGTACTCTACTTTTCCTTTCTGCAGTTGTTCCGTTACTTCGCTTAGTGATTTTCTCCAGAGCAGGGTGCTCCTCGTGATATCTTGGAAAAAAGAGAGTTGTGAGGCTTCGAAGGCCAGGGGTGTCTTGTCTCTCACCGCTGCTAGTATGCAACGTTTGTCTGTCATTGAGTGGCATCGGACTATGACATCTCTTGAAGCCGATGCGGGTGCCCTTTTGGCCTTGTTGATGCGGAATTGGCTGTCAAATTCCAGCTTTTTAGCTTGTGTGTGTGGCCAGGGCCGGACTGGGAATTCAAAGCAGCCCTGGAAAAAAAATGTATGCCAGCCCCATAAGTTCTTGTGCCACGTAATGTGTATGTGTACACTGGCGTACATATAGCGGTCAAAGGGGTCGCAGCTGTGACCGGGCCTGTCACTCCAGGGGGCCCGGTCGCTCTGCAGACCCCCGCTACCAGGTGCCCGCCATCATCATTTGCGGCCCCAGCCCGCATTTTAAAGGTGCCCATTGGGTGGCCCTTATAGCATGGGCCACCCAATGGTCACCTTATGATGGGTATGGATTTTCAGGGGGCCCGGTCAGCGCTGCATCGTTTTGAGATTACACGCTGGGTGGAAGTGACTTCACTCCATCAATACCCCCTCACACCATTAATACCCCCCTTCACTCCATTAATAACCCCCCTTCACTTCATTAATAACCCCCCTTCACTCCATTATACCCCCCTCCACACCATTAATACCCCCCTTCACACCATTAATACCCCCTTCACTCCATTAATAACCCCCCTTCACTCCATTAATACCCCCTCACACCATTAATACCCCCCCTTCACTCCATCAATACCCCCTCACTCCATTAATAACCCCCCTTCACTCCATTAATAACCCCCCTTTACTCCATTAATAACCCCCCTTCACTCCATTATACCCCCCTCCACACCATTAATACCCCCTTCACACCATTAATACCCCCCTTCACTCCATTAATACCCCCCCTTCACTCCATTAATACCCCCCTCACACCATTAATACCCCCTCACACCATTTATACCCCCCATCACACCATTTATACCCCCATCACACCATTAATACCCCCCTTCACTCCATTAATATCCCCCCTTCACTCCAATAATACCCCCTTCACTCCATTAATACCCCCCCTTCACTCCAATAATACCCCCCTCACACCATTAATACCCCCTTCACTCCATTAATACCCCCCTTCACTCCATTAATACCCCCCTCCCTCGGCTTACTGACACTCACTACACACACACTTACTACCAACACTCACTACAGACAGACACACTCACAGTATTTAATCCTTACCTGGCACTGGAGTATTCTCTGGGAGGCCACACTCTTACGCCTGTTCCTGCAGCAAGGTCCACTGCTTGCGTGCAGGAGGCGGGGCTTCCATGCGGGGGCGGAGCTACAACGTGGGGGCGGAGCTACCATGCTGGGCCGGTAAGTGCTAAGAAAGGTGCTGGGAAGGGAGACTCAGTGCTCCCTGCGTCTGGCAACAGCCCCCAGCACCTGCCTCCTGAATTCCCTCGGACTGACAGAAGCTGTCACAGTCCGAGGGAAAAGTTATTTAAATAAAACATTAGGGCTTCCTGCCGGCCCCAGGTGCTGCGGCCCACCAGGAAAATTCCCGGTATCCCGGTGGGCCAGTCCGGCCCTGTGTGTGGCAGGATTGTTGCCGTGAGCCTCCTCAGGTATTGTGGTAATTCTGATGGTCCGACTGTGTCAGGAATTCCCCGAATTTTAATATGTGTGCGCCTGCTGCGGTCCTCCATGTCGTCTAGTGTGTTTTGGAACACTGTGTTCGCCGTCTGTAAGTGTTTCAGGGTATCCCCCATGTTTTTCACCTCTTGTCTGAGGTCTAGTATGTCCTCTTCAGAGGCCTGTACGCGTGCTGTCACTGCCTGCGTTTCTGTGCGCATTAGGTTTATGTCGTCGTCAAACATCTGCCTCATTTCTTGTAGCAGGAGTCTGATGTCTTTTTTAGTGGCTGGGGCTGATTCATCCCCTACTGCTTGTAGGCTGCTGGGGGATTCTGGTCACCTATCTGCTCTGCTTCCTTGTGGCAGCTGTTCTGAGCCTATGGAGCCAGTCTCCTGGTCCTGGTCGGCCGCCATTTTGGGACCTGCAGTGCGCTGTAGCAGGGCCCCTATATCTTGTGAGTCCCTGGGCGCAGCCTACTGTGGCTTCTGTGATCGCCTCCCCATTGTGTCGTTGGGTGGCCGGTGGTGGTCGGCCGTCTGTCGGTACCAGTCCTCAAGGCCCAGGAGGGACACCGCGGGTAATTGTGATACCGGAGGGAAGGCGAGGTAGGCCCAAGATTTGCGGACTCGTTTTTTGCCCGAGGGTGTATGTAAAAAGGGCATCGGTGGGTAGCCCTGTGAGTCCTGGTGCCGTGGCTGTGGGTCTCACGGGTCGATGGTCCCCCGTACCTGTGATTAACGGTGGATTAGCTGTTGGTGCTGTGGAGGCGTGAAGAATGGCGTCCATTCGGCTCCGTGGTTAAGCTCCGCCCCCCCGAAAGTTTTAAGCATACTTTTGGGGTTCAATGTTCTTGTGTGATAGGCTGAAAGTGTCAGCTGACACTCTCACTCTAACACTGGCCACCCAGTAGTGGAACTTACATTTCACAGAGTCCAGCATCAGACTCCAGTCTTCAAGCCAGGTCCCTGGTGGTCTAGTGGTGATATGTGCTACTCTGCACCCACTGCTGAAACCCTCTATCATATATTTTCCCTCACAGCTCAGGGGAGTCCCAGCATGCCCTCTGACTCAAGAGCCACGAAGGGAAGCATATGATAGAGGGTTCGGCAAGGGGTGCAGAGCATCAGACACAACTCCGGACCACCAGGGAATATATGACAGTAGCACTGAACCACCAGGGCAGAAGGTTCCATGGGGTTTCACCACCAAAGTGATGGAGGCAGGGCCATAGGTTTGGAGCCAAACACACCTGAGTCCAAGCAGGGGAGCAAGCTGAGACGCTGACACTGTGTGTCAGTGTTTTTGTGTGTCAGTGTATGCATCTGTGCATGTCTCAGTGTTTGTGTGTGTGATTGTATATAGACGCTTCCTATAGTTTCACAAAGTTTGACTCCATGATAAAATGCTGGACTTCCTCACTCTGTGCATAGGACATATTGCATCTAGAAAATCCCAATAGGAAAGCACTCTCCTATGGGGAAGGCCTAATGAGCACACAGCGCTAGCCGCACAATCGCATTAGGTCCCCCCATTAGCTGATGTTGGCGGAAGAGGAGCACAAACCAGCACCGTGGGACTTTGGTGCTGAAATCTGGTAGGTGTAAATAGGATGTGGCTAAGGCCGAAAGTACAAATTTCTTCATAGCCATACCGATTCATACTTGCTATGGCACTGTATAGGCTGAATCCTGTCAGTTTATATTCTCAGCCAATTACAGCTGCCCATTGCTTCTCAGGTTATGCTTCCTAATTATCCCAAGCAACACCAATCGATTACTTACTGTGGGGACTCTTGTTCAGCATTAACACATTAAAATCAAAAGCTTGGGAAATACTAGAGAATATTTTTGCTTTACACTCAAATAAAAATATTTTTTTTAAAGCTCAAAGCTTTCTTAAGATCATGGAAAAAGATAAGAAAGCGATTTCACAAATGTATTTATAAAATATTTTACCAGGAAAGATTCATTAAGATTTCTCTCATTTTCAAGTATGTACTGGGTCCACAAAACATTGCATTGATACCATAGGATACAATAAAATCTAAAAACAATATTAATACACAATATACACAAAATTTAACATAGATCAGGTATGAAATATATAATCAACCATAACACGTGCATTCTGTTTTGAGGTATGTAGAGAGGGATCTCTTAAAGGACTTTAGGCTTGGGGAAGATTTGAAAGTGTGCGGGAGGTTGTTCCATAATTGCGGTGCTCTGTAGGAAAAGGAGGATCGGGCTGCTTTCTTTTTGTATTGAGGTAGACTAAATAAAGTGCTGGTACTGGATCGGAGGTTATAGGAAGTGGGAACATCCGGGGAGAGCTTTCTGCTTAGGTAGGGCAGGAGCTTCCCAGTAAAGCTCTTAAACACAAGGCTGGAAAGATGAAGGGTGCGTCTGGATTCCAGCGACAGCCAGTTTAGTTCTTTTAGCATGTCACAATGGTGGGTCCTGTTATTACATTGTAGCACAAATCAGCAGAACGAGTTATACAATGTATTGAGTTTATTAATGTGGGATTACATCTCATAATCAATGATTGGCATCAGCATTTGCTGTACAATCATTTCATTTACTGTAGGGCTTAGGCAGGATTTGCTTTTGTACAGGGCACCTAGTTTTGGATAAAGTTTAGATGCAAGTTTTTCAATGTTGAGATATTGGTCTAAAGACTCAAGAATAGAAATAGACACCAGTTCATGGAGGGAAAGTTGGATCCAGGTTGGGAAAGTTACACAATGTTTAAATATTCAAGAACCACATTATAAAATAATGTACAGATGGCACCTAGTCCCTACCAGAATGCATAAGATAGATTGTAACCATCCTGCACTATGTTGGAGATGTGGAATACGTGAAGGAACATTTGTTCATATTTGGTGGTCTTTTAGACTTGTTAAGAATACCTGGTCCAAGCTTTTTCAAATCCTCTCTATTTTAAAGTGGGAAATTAAGGTATCATCAGAAAAAGCCATCTACATTTAAATCTAGATAATTTTAATAAAAATGCCAACTTTTTGATTAGTCAGTTCTTTATGGCTATGAAATTGGTAATTTCAAGAAGGTTGAAAGAAAAACAGAAAATTCCTCTGATAGCGGTTTTGAAGCAAAAAATGTTTTAGTGCCTAATGGAAAAAGGTTATTCTATGGCTTTTCAAAGATTGTGCTCTTATAAAAAAAAATATGGGACCCATGGTTTAGCTCTTATCCCTATAGGACTAATATGTAAGTCTTTAAGTCTTTCTTACTTTTTTCTATTGTTTAATATAAGATGAGGAGACCTCTACCTGGTTGCGCAGGCCTTGTTTTGTCTTAGTCTTTGTCCTTTATAACAATTTTGCATTCATATGTAAGACATATTCTAAGATATTTTTTTTAGATTGGGAAATGGTATGTCTTTACTGTGGTATTATGCATATGTGATATTTGATTAGATGACTTTTTCACCCAACTTTGTATATGAAAATTTAATAAAGGGAAAAAAAAGAGAGAAAAAAACACACATTAAAAACAGTTTAATGCAAAATACAAAGAGAATACAGCTGTAGTCTAGATGTAGCCTAGAAAAACAAAAGATCACAAGGTGTATGTGCACTGCTAGAATATCGCACTCACAAGAGGTGGTGATGAATCAGCACGCTAAGATGCCTTCCCTGATATTTGGGGGGCTAGAAGGGCCTCCGCCTCCAATATCTCCCATGAACCTAAAGCAGAGAGTTCAGTCAGGCATGTTTCTTCTGTATAGGACTTCCTCAGGGTCCATTTAATTGCTTACAGCAATTAAAATAAACAATCACCTTCTATGCCTGAGTCTTTCTTTAACCCCTTCATGTTTTTGCGATGTTTGTACGTTAAGGACCAGAGCTATTTTAACACTTTTGTGGTGTTTGTGTTTAGCTGTAATTTTCCGCTCTCTCATTTACTGTTCCGATACTAATTATATATTGCTTTTTTCAGGACAAAAAGGGTTTTCTTTACATACTATTATTTTTATCATGTCATATAACTTAATTTAAAAAAAATAAAATATGGTGAAAAAAAAAACACGTTTTTTGACTTCTACTTAAAAAATATTTTACTGATCTACAAAATCGAATGAAACAACTGCTAAATAGATTCAAAATATTATCCTGAGTTTAAAAACACCCAATGTTTACGTGTTTTTTTGCTTTTATTTGCAAGTTATAGGGCTATAAGTACAAGTAGGAAATTGCTGTTTCAAAATGTACATTTTTCAAATGTATCAATAGTGACATTGTAACACTGTTATGTCATAAATCTCCAAAAAACACCCAACATGTATATATTTTTCTTAAACTAGATAACCCAGGGTATTCATCTAAGAATATTTTGATACTTTCTATGCAGCCATTTTACCACAAACCTTTGCCAAACTTTGCATAGGTAGTTTATTTTTTTATTTTTTTCACATAAATTGCAATTCAGGTATAAATTCACAGATCCTGTTATGTGTCACTGCCAAACAACACCCCAATATGTGTCCAGTAACATCTCCCGAGTACAGGGATACCCCCATGTATAGGTGTGTTTGGTTGTTTGGGGGCTAAAAAGCCACATTTTGCAGGTGCGCATATCAGTTTCCCAGCTTGGAATTTTGACATGTAGTCAACCTGCATGCATGTCCTATTTGGGACATTTTTGAAGCCGGGCAATGTATTTTACCCCCATCAAACCATATATTTTTGAAAAGTAGACACCCTAGGATATTTCACATGGTGGTATTTTAACACTTTCCATGCACTAATTCTACCACCAGGCTGTGTCAAACATTGAGTTAGTAAATTGTTTTCAGTTTTTTTCACACACCTTGTACTTTAGGCATGAATTATCAGATCCTGTTATGTGTCACTGCCAAACAACACCCCAATATGTGTTCAGCAAGATCTCCTGAATACAGTGATACCACCCATGCATAGGCTTGTTGGGTTCTTTGGGGGCTAAAAGGCCACCTTTGGAAGGTGCGCTTATCAGTTTCCCAACTTGGAATTTTGACATGTAATCAACCTGCGCCCATGTCCCATTTGAGCCAATGTATTTTACCCCATCAAACCATATATTTTTGAAAAATAGACACCCTAGGATATTTCACATGGTGGTATTTTTACACTTTCCATGCACTAATTCTACCACCAGGCTTTGTCAAACATTGAGTTAGTAATTTTTTTTCAGTTTTCCCACACACATTGTACTTTAGGCATGAATTAACAGATCCTGTTATGTGTCACTGCCAAACACTGCCCAATATGTTCAGCAACATCTCCCGAGTACAGTGATACCCCCCATGTATAGGGTTGCTGGGTTGTTTGGGGGCCAAAAGGCAACAATCAGAACTTGTACATGTCAGTTTTTCAACTTGATATGCTTGGTCTATCTTCAGTTTGACATATTTTTGCACCCCCCAGTTAATGTTACCATCATGACAGTATATATAGTATATGTTTTTATAAAGTAGACATCAAAGGTTATAGAGGATGGGGTGTTTTGACTTCTTTCCCCCAACCATTTTGCCCCCCAAAGAAAGTGTAGTGGTAATTTTTTTATTCTGGTGTCATCTGGTTTTCATCAGTTGGTTATATGTTACTGCCAGAAAAATTGTTAGGCCAAATGTGCAGGTAGCAAATATACATTTAGCAGCAATCTTTAACCCCTTAAGGACCAAGCTTCTGGAATAAAAGGGAATCATGACATGTCAGACATGTCATGTGTCCTTAAGGGGTTAAAGGAACACTATAGTCACCTAAATTACTTTAGCTAAATAAAGCAGTTTTAGTGAATAGATCACTCCCCTGCAATTTCACTGCTCAATTCACTGTCATTTAGGAGTTAAATGACTTTGTTTCTGTTTATGCAGCCCTAGCCACACCTCCCCTGGCTATGATTGACAGAGCCTGCATGAAAAAATAACAACTGGTTTCACTTTCAAACAGATGTAATTTACCTTAAATAATTGTATCTCAATCTCTAAATTGAACTTTAATCACATACAGGAGGCTCTTGCAGGGTCTAGCAATATATTAACATAGCAGGGGATAAGAAAATCTTAATTAAGCAGAACTTGCAATAAAGAGCCTAAATAGGGCTCTCTTTACAGGAAGTGTTTATGGAAGGCTGTGCAAGTCATATGCAGGGAGGTGTGGCTAGGGTTCATAAACAAAGGGATTTAACTCCTAAATGGTAGAGGATTGAGCAGTGAGGCTGCAGGGGCATGATCTATACACCAACACTGCTTCATTAAGCTAAAGTTGTTCAGGTGACTATAGTGTCCCTTTAAACTAACTCCTGCAAATCGAATCTAACTGGAGATTTGTTGGAAGGAAACTGACTAACAAAAAATGTCTGCTTTCCAAAGAAACAAAAAATAAAATAAAAATTCAGGAACACTTCTTACAACTGTTCTGTGTGGTACAGCTTGAAACATGTTCCTACACACAGTCCAGTGAAAAGCGGTGTCTGTCCTTTTCCCGGTTTTAAAACAGACCCGCCAACATTTCTGTGGGAGGGGAGGCGGGGGTTTCTAGAAGTTGGCGGTAACTTAAAAATAAAATGTCTGGACTCAGCTTGCACCGTTGTTGGAAGTTGTCCATCTCCATAAATTGTTAAAGAAATTATTTTCAACTGAAATTGGAGAAAGGTGATTTTCCCTGGATTCTTTTTTTTTTTTTAAAAAAAGCAAAAATTAGTTGTGGGTTGCTATTTGCATCAGATAGATAGCCACCTTTTTATACCATGCTTTGGTTTTTCGTAAAATAAGATATGGCTGCATCTATGAGAGATCGTGGAAAGTCTTTGAAATTTTTTCAGGCAGTGCCGCAGGCCAGTGTCTGTAAACCATAAAGTGTTTTAAACAGACGGACACTACTATAAAAATTATCCACATAAAGGTGGTAACTTTTATTAAACAAGGGGTTTAGTAGGTCCCATACAAGTTTCCCACTTGTCCCCAGGGAGTCAGGACAGCCAGGAGGGTCCAGTTGACCATTTTCCCCCTCATATACACAAAAGGCAAATGTGTATCCACTTTCGCTCTCGCACAGTTTGTACAGTTTTATGCCATAACTAGAGCGCTTTGAGGGGATGTATTGTCTGAACCCTAATCTCCCTCTGTATTTCATTAGAGATTCATCTATGGATAAATTTTGTTGGGGGGTATAAACATCCGAACATTTGTCCTGAAAATGGTTTAGCAGTGGGCGTATTTTATAAAGCCTGTCGTATTGGGGGTGATCTCCAGGGTGACAGAGGGTATTGTCACTGAAATGTAAAAATCTCAGCAGTAACTCGTATCTGGCTCTTGGAATGGTTTGGGAGAATACTGGACTAGACATTATTGGGTTGGTGCTCCAGTATGAGCGAATCGATGGGAGCAATCCCTAAACTAACTCCTGTCACAAAAATCTATTGTAGATTTGGGGGAAGGAAACTGACTGACTAAGACAGACCAAGACAGATCAAAACAGACCAAAACAGACCAAGACAGACCAAGACAGACCAAGACCCTTTAAGGGCAAAAAAAAAAATACAGACAGTACAAATGCACTGCTGTAACAGATCTGGCAGGGAAGGAGTTAAAACAGATTTTTTTATTCACTTTAGATACTGTATAAAGCTCTGGAACAGTTCTGCTGCAACAAACTATCACGATCTCTGTCTCTCTCACCTCACAAAATACTACAGAGGAGAGAGGAGCAGAGATCACTGTCAAAGTGAGTGTTTGTAACACCCACTTTGACAGCAGCCAATTGTGAGCGATCGCGGATCGCTCACACGCCGCAATTGGCTGTTACCATCTGCCTGGGATGTCTGGCAGATAGTTACAGCGTTATACTGGCGGGAGCAATCTTTGATCGCTTCCCACAGCCCATTTTTCGCTATGACGGTTCAGGACCGTCAGGTGTCCAAAAGCACGTTTTACCGCTGACGGTCCTGAACCGTCAGCGGTCCTGAAGGGGTTAAAAATCTTCAATTCTCTGTTCCCATTGTTGGGTTTGTTCCCTGTTCCATGGAAAAGCCAATCGACATTTACTACATCCACCAATTCCGCCCCATTGGGCCAGATGGTTTGCATTAACCTCTCTATTCAATATGCATTCCACAATCTACTCAGCGTGCATTTTGGCGGTTCTTGGAATGATTTAGTCACACATTGTCAATACACTCTATTCACTTCCTTGAATTCCACTAGCCCGCTATACAGAATGCTTCTATGGCTCTATCACAGGGAACTCAAAGTGGAAACATAGCAGCAAACCCAGGGAAAACAATAATCCTAATACACATATATCACCAAGCTATTTCATATTTATACATACATCTATTTCCTTTAAAGACTAGATAATAGGACTAATATATTTAACATAGTTTGGAGGTGACCGTTTTCACAAAAAGGAAGATTAATGTAACATGGCTTTTTGGTTAGAAATTCATGAACCAAAAGTTAGAATTTGCATGTAATGGATGCTTTTAATGGAATTATGATTATATGAAATATTGCCAATAGATTCCTCTTAATTAAATGAATGCATTTTTCATAAATTAATGATAAATAAGCTTTATGGCCAATATGTTGATCTAATTATGTTCTAAATCACTTGTGGGTTTTGTTTGAGTCAATCTGCACCAATACATGAGTTACAGATTGAGATTAATGATGAGTTGGATGCAGTTTGTTTCACACCTGCACAATAGGGAAATGTATATTGTTCCCATCACTGATTGAGATCAAATCTTTATCATTCACACATCAGGCGTTCGATACCACAGGGGCATATTGTTGGGAAATACAACAGCATGTACTGCATAATATGTATATAATTAGCACTTGAGCTGTAGATGGCGCTGTGCAGTTCAGAGTACTGCTCATATATGATATGAACTTGTTGGTACTCACAGGATGGAAGTTCTTTGTGTTTTTTTTTTACTTGCTCTTTGTCTCTCTTCCTTTTACCTTTCACCCTGCTGGCTGCTGTTTTAAGCAACTGATATGTTATTAATGTTTACTGTTTATCCATACAAGTAAAGCCTAATATGCTTCTTCACACTATGCCAGTGTCTCTTTTTGATGCATAACCAACATTTTATGGCCCAGGCACTAAAGAAAAACATCATGTTATTAAGTGTTGCTATAAGTGTTGGTAACTAGGTTACCAGTAAATACGGAGTCAGGAAACAAGAGCTGCATCCAATTTACTGAAAGATGGCAAGTGGTTCAGATGTGAAGTTTTCAATAGCAAAGCTCAACAATACCAACTACCAGCTGTGATTCAATCTTGAAATGCTATTATCCAAAGATGACTTGTGGCAGGTACTGGATACAAACAGACCCACTGAAAAAGAACAGGCAAGCAAAAGCAGTTATAAACCTGTTAGAGGAGGATGATCCATTGTACAGCACTATGGAATTTGCTGGCGCTGTAGAAATAATAAAATAATAATAAAAGTATTCAGAAAGGAAAGGAAAGCACAGCTAAAGGTATTTGGACTGCATTACAAAAACTGCGTGAGCGTTCAAACTTAAACAGTAAACTATATCTGCTGCGCAAACTGTATAAGATGAAGGCTGGTAAAAGGCCCGGACATGCGCGACCAGGTGAATGCTGCGCTAGAGATTGTGGAATAGCTATGTGCAATAGGTGAAGACATAAAAGACAATCATGCAGTACCAATATTACTATGCAGCTTTCCAGAGTAATATGGTGCCCTTATTAAATGCTCTAGAAACTAGACCGGAGCAAGAATTAACACTAGAATATGCTAAGGGAAATTAATTGATGAATACAATGGAAGAAAGGAAAATATGCATATGGAAGAGAATGAGAAATCAGAGGTTGCTCTAAAGGTGCATGAAGGCACAAGACAAAGCAAAGAAACCAAGGTATGTTTTCATTGCAAAAAAGCCGGTCACCTGAAAAAGAACTGCTCAATCTGGAAAGCTAAGCAGCGAAGGAAAGAGCCACCCACAGGAGAAAGAGTTAAAACAGTCACAAAGGAAACTGTAGGTGCATCATGGAGTGGTACCTTTAAAGTAACTCAGAATAGCACATCACATGGATGATGCATCGACTCAGGGGCAACAAATCACATGACATGTGATGAAACTTTTTTTACAGAAATTGATTACAGTGCAAAAGACAAAGTCTTCCTAGCAAATGGGAAAAGTATTACAGCGGAAGGTAACTGTCAAGGGTTCCTGAATTGCATCACACCGTTAGGCGGTAAGGAAAGCATCCTTGTAAAGAATATTCTGTATGTTCCAAGCCTAGAAGGAAACCGCCTATCAGTGAAAACCCTTGTTAATAATGGACTCACAATTAATGCACCATTTTAAACAGAAAACAAATCCTAGAAGGTTGAATGAACACCTGTACAAACTCATCCCTGCAAGTGAACATGCCAGAGCAACAACTCATAATGTACACGACAAGTGTATCCACCTGTGGCATAGAAGATTGGGGCATTAAAACCCAGAAGTCATAAAGGATTTTGCAAAGAGAGGTCTATCAGAAGGTATGACAATTTTGCCTTGCAACATGCTCATGAAGTTCACGTGTTGTATCAAAGCAAAGGCCACACGTACACCACTTCCACAGAACAGTCAAAGAAAGACCACTCAACCCATGGAACTCATACACAGTGAGGTGTGTGGACCAATGAAAACCCCCACACCAAGCGGGAACAGATATTTACTGACCTTCACTGACAATCATTGCAGATACACGACAATGCTGAAGCACAAAAGCGAGACAAAAGAGAGACTTCAGGAATTCGTAGCTATGACCAGCAACAAATTTCAAAAGAAACCAGGAATAATACACACTGACAATGAGGGTAATATATGGGAAAGAAAGTGGAATCATATCTAAAGAAATAAGGTATTGTACACCAAACAACTGCACCATACACTCCCGAACAAAATGGTATAGCAGCAAGGAAAAATCGCTCACAGTGCGGCTGAACTGAATTAGGAGGCGGCGAGGGAGCTCTGATCTCTCTGACCGGCTCCCTCGCGCGCCTTTTGCTGATGCCGCGGGAGCCGGAATATGACGTCATATTCCGGCTCCCGCGGCATCAGAAAACAGCCTGCGAGGGAGCCGGTCAGAGAGATCAGAGCTCCCTCGCCGCCTCCTAATTCAGTTCAGCCGCACGCCTCCCAGCAGCCTCACTGGACCACCAATGAGAGACCACGCCAGCTCTCCAGGTAGGGAGGCTGGGTGGGACATTTACATGCAATTTATTATTAATTACTGTGTGTGCATGTGAGTGTGAGTGTGCATGTCAGTGTGTATGTGTGTCTGTGAGTTTGTGTGTGTCTGTCAGTGTGTGTGTGTGAGTGAGAGTGTGTGTGTCTGTCAGTGTGTGTGTGCATGTGAGTATGTGTGTCTGTCAGTGTGTGTGTAAGTGTGTCTATGAGTTTGTGTGTGAATGAGTGTGTCTGTCGGTGTGTGTGAGTGTGTATGTCAGTGTGTGTGTGCGCATGTGAGTATGTGTGTCTGTCAGTGTGTGTGTGTTCGAGTATGTGTCTGTGAGTTTGTGTGTGTGTGTGTGTGTGTGAGTATGTATTTTTCTGTATGCCTGTCTGTATGTATGTATCTGTATGACGGTATGCCTCTGTATGTATGTATGTGTCCATATGCCTGTATGTCTTGTACGTATGTTTCTGTATGTCTCTGTATGCATGTATGTAACTGGATGTGTGTTTGTCTCTGAATGTCTGTATATATGTCTCTGTATGCATGTGTCAGGATCGGGACAGGGATCCAACACGCAGAGTACAAAGTGTAGTAGGTACGTATACCGGACCTTAGAATGGCCGGACTTAACGTAAGGAGTAAGAAGAGAATGGTCAGAGACAAGCCGAGGTCGAGGGAACGAGAAGACAGGTAAGCGAGAGACAAGCCGGGTCAAAGGATAACGGAGATAAGCAGAATGATACAAACAAGCCGGGTCAGAACCAAAGAGACAATAGACATACAAGAGCACTGAGTGACTAGACTGGCTAGAACCACGACAGGGCAATGAGCAAATGCGGCAAGCTCTATTAAATACCCCGGTTCTAGGAGGTAATCACGCCCCCGACGAGTCCTGGTTCGTGTTCAGGGTTTGAGTGACAGGTCGAGCCGGCTTGGCGTCATGACGTCGGCTACTGAGCGTCAAGTCATAAAAAGGCGTGGATCCCTCGCGGCCGGCGTGTAACCGACCGGAGGAACCGCGAGGAACGGAGGAAACAGCCCTTCTGACCGGGAAAACGTCTAAGTCTCTCCTCTTATCAGAGGTAGAGCCTACAGGTACCCTGACAGTACCCCCCCCCCCCTCAGAAACGCCCACCGGGCGGAAGCAACCGGGACGAGATGGAAAGCGGGAGTGATAAGCCCTGCGGAGGCGAGGAGCATGAACATCCTCCTGAGGTACCCAAGTCCTCTCCTCAGGACCATATCCCTTCCAGTCGACAAGATACTGTAACCTCCCTCGAGAAATTCGAGAATCGATGATGGAGTTGATCTCGTACTCCTCCTGACCCTCAACCTGAACAGAGCGAGGGGAGGAAACAGTGGAGGAAAATCTGTTGCAAATTAACGGTTTCAGCAAGGAAACATGAAAAGAGTTAGGGATGCGTAAGGCAGATGGAAGTACTAGACGATACGCAACCGGGTTAATACGAGCCAGAACCCTGTAAGGACCAATGTAACGAGGAGCGAACTTCATGGAAGGGACCTTTAAACTAATGTTTTTTGTACTCAACCATACCCTATCACCAGGAACAAAAACAGGAGCCGCCCTTCTGCGTTTATCAGCGTGTTTCTTGAACAACATGGAGTTATGTAGGAGAATTTGTCGAGTCTGATCCCACAACTTCCTCAGATTGGCAACATGAACATCAACCGACGGTACCCCTTGGGAAGGAGAGACCGAGGGAAGAATGGAAGGATGAAAGCCATAATTAATGAAAAAGGGGCTAGAACGAGTGGAATCACAAACAAGATTATTGTGTGCGAACTCTGCCCAAGGAATCAAACCGACCCAATCGTCCTGATGTTCGGAGACAAAACAACGCAAATATTGTTCAATTTTTTGATTAGTACGTTCAGCAGCTAAGTTAGACTGAGGGTGATAAGCAGAAGAAAAATTCAATTTGATGCCCAATTGACAACAGAAGGATCTCCAGAAACGTGAAACAAATTGGGAACCTCTATCAGAAATAATTTCGGAAGGTATCCCATGTAAACGAAAAATTTCTTTAGCGAATATTTCCGCCAATTCAGGAGAAGTCGGAAGTTTAGGTAAAGGCACAAAATGAGCCATCTTAGTAAACCTATCGACTACAGTGAGAATAACAGTCTGTTTCTTAGAAATAGGCAAATCAACAATAAAGTCCATGGCCAAGCAGGACCATGGTCTCTCTGGAATGCCCAAGGGCTGTAATAGGCCACATGGAAGAGTATGAGGTTGCTTAGTCTTAGTACAGATCTCACAGACTGCAATGAAATCCTTAATATCCTTTCGTAAAGAAGGCCACCAGAAATCTTTAGAGATTAAGGAATATGTCTTGCGAATTCCAGGATGACCCGCAACCTTACTCTCGTGGAAACACTGTAAGAGCTCCCTTTGGAGTTCAGGAGGAACGAAGTGTCTTGCCACAGGAGTCTGCCCAGGCGCCAGATGTTGCAACTTCATGATTCGGTCAAGCAGTGGAGAATGAATTTTAAGACTTGTGTTGGCGATAATATTGCACTTGGGGACTATAGAGGACAACACTGGCTCAGACACAGTAGAAGGTTCATATTGGCGAGACAAAGCATCGGCTTTAGAATTCTTAGAACCAGGTCTATAAGTGAGTACGTAATTGAAATGGGTGAGAAATAAAGACCAACGAGCTTGCCTAGGTAAGGGCCAGTCTAAAATGGACTGGAGTTTATCCGGATCCATCTTAAACCCTTCCCCAGAAATCACATAACCAAGAAAGTTTGTCTGAGACTGATCAAAACTACATTTCTCCAGTTTGCAGTATAAGCCATGTTGAAGAAGTTTACGCAAAACCCTTCTGACTTGTCTGTGGTGAGTCTCAATGTCCCTAGAATGTATAAGAATATCATCCAGGTATACAATAACGCAGTCATGTTGAAACTCCTTAAGAACTTCATTGATCAAGTCCTGAAATACTGCCGGCACGTTGCAGAGGCCAAAAGGCATTACGGTATACTCGTAGTGCCCATATCGAGTGTTGAACGCCGTCATCCACTCGTGACCCTGCTGAATCCTCACCAAGTTATATGCCCCTCTGAGATCTAACTTGGTGAAAATCTTGGAACCCTTTAAACGATCAAAGAGCTCGGTAATCAAAGGAATCGGGTAGGCATTTCTAACGGTTATTTTGTTCAAACCTCGGTAGTCAATGCAAGGTCTCAGCGTACCATCCTTTTTTTAACAAAAAAAAACCAGCCCCGGCAGGGGAGGAAGATCTCCTAATAAATCCTTTGTCTAGATTTTCACGAATATACTCCTCTAGGACTAAGTTCTCTTTGGTAGACAAAGGGTATACATTGCCCCTGGGAGGCATGGTACCAGGGAGTAGATTAATCTTACAATCAAAGGACCTGTGTGGTGGTAAAGTATCGGCCTTCTTTTTGTCAAATACCGCCTTTAAGTCCAGATACAGAGGCGGTATTTGTACTTCAGTAGGGTCGGTAGACTGATTGGATGCATTAACTATGCAAAGCGGTGAGACTTTCTGTAAACACTTCTCCTGACAATTCTGGCCCCATGAGATTATCTCCCCTAATTCCCAATCAATAATAGGGTTATGTCTCTTTAACCAAGAATACCCCAGGACTATGGGAACAGAAGGAGATGAAATGAGTAACAGAGATATGTCTTCCTCGTGTAAAATACCAACAGTTAAGTTAACGGGTATGGTTTCACGAAAAATCACAGGCTCAACTAAAGGTCTACGATCTATGGCCTCAACGGCCAAGGGCGTCTCCCTTAACTGAGATGGAATAGTGTGTTTAGTGACAAAAACTTGGTCGATAAAGCTCTCAGCAGCTCCAGAATCTATCAATGCCACAGTCTCTACTACTCCCTCCTCCCAAGTTAAGGAAACGGGTAGCACAAGCCTATGATCTTTATAATTATGAGTAGAGGACAAAATAGAAACACCCAAGGCCTGTCCTCTAGAGAAACTTAGGTGCGAGCGTTTCCCGATCGATTAGGACAATTTAGGCGTAAGTGACCTCTGACTCCACAGTACATACACAGCCCCTCCCTTCTCCTGTACTGTCTCTCCTCTTCTGAGAGATGAGTATTGCCTATCTGCATAGGTTCTGGAAAAGGTAAGGTTTTGATCTCAGGGCTTAGAAATGAGGGAGCTAGTTTGAAGGAAGGTCTACAGGTTCTATCTCGAGTGTTCTGTCTCTCTCTTAAGCGTTCATCAATGCGAGAGATAAAAGAAATTAAATCCTCCAAATTCTCAGGAAGCTCTCTAGTAGCAACCTCATCAAGTATTACATCTGATAATCCGTTTAAAAATACGTCTATATAAGCCTGTTCATTCCACTTAACTTCTGCCGCCAAGGACCTGAACTCTAGTGCATACTCCACAAGAGTTTGGTTATCCTGTCTAAGGCGCAACAGTAATCTGGCTGCATTGACCTTTCTACCAGGAGGGTCAAAAGTTCTTCTAAAAGCAGCTACAAAGGCATTATAATTATATACTAACGGATTATCGTTTTCCCACAACGGATTGGCCCATCTCAGAGCTTTCTCAATGAGTAAGGTGATAATAAATCCGACCCTCGCCCTATCTGTAGGATAGGAACGGGGTTGTAATTCGAAGTGGATACTGATTTGGTTTAGAAAACCTCGACACTTCTCAGGAGAACCACCATAACGTACAGGTGGGGTAATACGAGAGGAGGCACCTACAGTGGCTACCTCTAAACCTGAACTTACAGGGGAGATAGAATTATTACGCATCTCTTCTGGTGGGTTATTAGGACGAGATAATAACGCCTGTAGCGCTAAGGCCATCTAATCCATTCTATGTTCCATGGCGTCAAACCTAGGATCGGAAGGACCAAGCTGACTACTTGTACCTGCAGGATCCATTGGCCCTGTCGTAATGTCAGGATCGGGACAGGGATCCAACACGCAGAGTACAAAGTGTAGTAGGTACGTATACCGGACCTTAGAATGGCCGGACTTAACGTAAGGAGTAAGAAGAGAATGGTCAGAGACAAGCCGAGGTCGAGGGAACGAGAAGACAGGTAAGCGAGAGACAAGCCGGGTCAAAGGATAACGGAGATAAGCAGAATGATACAAACAAGCCGGGTCAGAACCAAAGAGACAATAGACATACGAGAGCACTGAGTGACTAGACTGGCTAGAACCACGACAGGGCAATGAGCAAATGCGGCAAGCTCTATTAAATACCCCGGTTCTAGGAGGTAATCGCGCCCCCGACGAGTCCTGGTTCGTGTTCAGGGTTTGAGTGACAGGTCGAGCCGGCTTGGCGTCATGACGTCGGCTACTGAGCGTCACGTCATTAAAAGGCGTGGATCCCTCGCGGCCGGCGTGTAACCGACCGGAGGAACCGCGAGGAACGGAGGAAACAGCCCTTCTGACCGGGAAAACGTCTAAGTCTCTCCTCTTATCAGAGGTAGAGCCTACAGGTACCCTGACAGCATGTATGTAACTGTATGCCTTTATGCCTCTGTATGTACGTATGTGTGTGTCTGTGTGTCTCTGTATGCCTGTATGTCTTTGTATGCATGTTGCTGTATGTATGTATGTGTCTGTATGACGGTATGCCTCTGTATGTATGTATGTATGTGTCTATATGACGGTATGCCTCAGTATGTATGTATGTGTCTGTATGCCTGTCTATATGTATGTGTCTGTATGACGTTATGTCTCTGTATGAATGCATGTATCTGTATGTGTGTATGTCTTTGTATGCCTGTATGTATGTATGTATGTATGTATGTGTCTGCATGCCTGTATGTCTCTGTATGTATGTTTCTTTATGCCTGTATGTCTGTATGTATGTGCCTGAATGTCTTTGTATGTATGTTTCTGTATGCCTGTCTGTATGTATGTGTCTGTATGACGGTATGCCTCTGTATGCATGTATGTCTTTATATGCCTGCATGTCTCTGTATGCATGTATATCTCTGCTTGTATGTCTCTGACTGTATGTGTCTGTATGTCTCTGTATGATTATTGCTGTCTTTGTATGACAGTGTACCTGTATGACTTTGACTGTGTGACTGAAAAATGATGCCTGTGTGCCTGTGGCTTGGGAGGAAAGACACACAGGTGAAGATGCATTTTTTTTTTTTTTAATGAGGGTTGGGGGCGCCAAAATGCATCTTCGCCTGTGTAACTAAAAATCCTAGCACCGGCCCTGCAAAGGATACTCCCAGAAATTTGGAGAAGATTATGATGAGACATGCTCCAGTCCTAAAAATAAAGCACACAACCATCAGAGCACTCCTTAGCATTGCAGACGGAAAGGGAATGCAGGTGAAGCATCTGGATGTCAAAACCGCTTTCCTATATAGAGACATCAAGGAGGATCTCTATATGGCACAGCCACCAGGGTTTGAAAAGGGACAAAAACTTGTATGTAAACTTCAAAAGAGCCTCTATTGGCTCAAACAGGCTGCAAGACTGTGGAATGAAAATTGAAACAGAACTTTGAGATTAAAGAGCTAGGGAACATCAGTCACTACCTAGGAATTCAAATAGAGAGGGAAGAAGATGGAAGCTATCTTCTCAACCAAAGTCAAAAAATTACAGAAATATTAGAACAGTTTCACATGCAAGATGCAAAAGAAGTTTAAACACCAATGGAACCTGATTATCAGAAAAACAGTGGAACTTGTTGGTACTGAACTTGTTGGTACTCACAGGAAGGAAGTTCTTTTTTTTTGCAAAAGTTAAACAAACAGGCTTTTCAGGCATTTCAAGAGGCATGAGATTTTTGTGGCATATGATAGAACTGCACATTTTTTTTAAACGATAATCAGGCAATGAGGTTTCATATACAGTGTATATTTGTTATAGTAAAGGATTATTTTATAAGCTATAGGTACCGATCTAGATTATGCAGGTCATACATATTTACTCGAGGGTGTGCCATCTAGACAGACAGTAGATTATAACAAATGGAAAAATAAAGTAAAATACAACGTGCTTGAGTAAGAGTAATACTATGCTTGGGCGCAAGGCGCATTTAGGTATGATAAAACAGGATTATACTGTTCGTTGTTATGAGTAACCAATATAATATTATAATCGCCTAGATCTCCTGGCCTGGCGACCGGCGCCTCGATATCCCCGGGCTGGTTCACCCTATGCCTTGTAGGGGCTGGGTACTTCTCTGCTGCGAGTGCTCTTGTTGCCTCGTTGTGGTGCCACTCACCGACGGGTGCTGTTGGCAGGGGCGTATTAGCCACGAGGCTAACAAGGCATTTGCCTTGGGCGGCATTTTCTAGGGGGTTACAAAAAACGCCGCCCCCAAATGCCCAGCGCAAATGCCTTGTTAGCCTTGCGGCTAACAGACATGCTGGGCTGGCGGGAGGGCGTCTGGCGATCGAGCACTTCCCAAGGTTACTGCCGTGTTGGAGAGGGCCCCCTGTGGTGGACCGGGATCACCCCCGCCGGTCCAAGGGGGGCTTACGGGGTACCCATTTGTAGCATCCGGTCTCCGGGGAGCCCCAGGCTGGGAGGTCGGCTGCCTCTTCCATCCGGTATCCGCCTGGCCTTTTGCCCTCGTGGGTAGTGCTGACTGTCCGGCGTCCGCTCACGGGCTGCATTACCGGTTCACCGTGGGGATTGATAGCAGGTCAGTTGCTTGAAATCATGCTTTAGTGCGTTTTATGGGTGAGAAATGCCGTTTTAGCTGATTCTAGTGAGGAGCTCTTCCCTCCATGGCAGTCAGGCCCGCCCCCCTGTTTTTGTTTTTTTTACTTGCTCTTTGTCTCTCTTCCTTTTACCTTTCACCCAGCTGGTTGCTGTTTTAAGTAACTGATATGTTACAATAGTTTGCTGTTTATCCATACAAGTAAAGAACTAATATGCTTCTTCATAAATCTGCCAGTGTCTCTGCATAACCAACACGTATCAGATAAATAGGAACATGTCTTTAAATTTCTGTATAGAGAAATGTTGTAGTTTCCAATAAAACACAAGTTTTTATTTGGAAATTATTTCTAGATGAAAATAGGAGGTGTGGAATCCAACAGGCAAGGAAGGGTGATCGATAGTTCATTTTATGGACAGGGCATGCTGCAGGTATTGTAGAATGTAGGCCAGAGAAAGATCAGGACTTGAAGGAGGACAGGTCAAGTGATTCAGGGAAAAATGGTAGACGTGACAGCAATTGCAACCCGTAGAGTTCCAGATATTTTAAAGAAATTTGATCATTCTACTCAATCACTTGTACATCATGTGTCTTTAAATGGATGTCCAGTTCACAATTACAGACCTATACTCCTTGCATCAGTTACTGAATTAAGATTTCATTAATTCTATTCATTATAACCAGGGCCGGATTAACATAGGGGCTGATGGAGCTGCAGCTCCAGGCCCAGGCCCATGGAATAGGCCCATTGGTTTAAAAAAAAAAAAAAAAAAAATAATTTTTTTTTTCTTACACACTACTCTTAGGGTTGCCAGGTATTTCTCATGTATTTCGTAGGGTTGCCAGGTATTTCTCAGAAGTATTTCTCAGGTATTTGAGGCTGCCTAGCCGGTGCCGGTATTGCAGTAATACCGGCAATACAAATGTCTGTCTCAGTATAAACATACATTATTCTGCAATACCAGCGCCGGCCAGTAGGGGTCGCTGTTTGTATGGAGAGAGGCAGTGATAAGAAGTTACGGCATCTCTCTCCCTGCCTCTCTCTACTCACTGATCCGCGGGGAGCAGCTCTGCACAGAGACTCCAGACAGCAGCTCCGAGACATGGGGACGCTGAGACATTGGGACACTGGGGAACATGGGGACCCTGAGCATGGACGTCCGCAGGAATTTTTCGGGGGGGGAGGGGAGGGGGCATAATTGTAATGACATCCATGCTTGGCCCCTTTTTGACAGTGTCATGAAAGGGAAGGAGCATAGTCATTTTCACATAAAGCAAGGATGAATAGCGTTTTCACAACTATGGTGTCAGGAATATATGTTTGTATTCCTGACACTATATAGTGTTCCTTTCATCAAATTACATTCTTTACATTACATTACAAACATTCTGGTCACCATAACAACTTTATCTACATGAAAATGCTGTGATGCAAGGAGGCCCCTGGGTGCTCTTTCTTTGAAGGGGTGAAACCGCTCTCAAATGGTTTACCCCCAAAGGCTTCCTTCAGCTCCAGATCTCCAGGTCGCTCAGTGGTATTCGACTTCTGAAACAGAGTGTCAGGAAGTGCAGATTGACGTTGGGCATGGGTGCCGCTGATTGGCTAGAGTGGTCAGCTGACACTCTAAGCCAATCGCTAGTTCCCGATTCATAAAAATGTTTTACGTTTTTATGAATGGGGAGCTACTGATTGGCTTAGAGTGCTAGCAGACCTATCTAGCCAATCAGCGGCACCCCTACCCAGCAGCCCTCTGTGTTTCCTGACACTCAGTAAATAAAAGTGAACACATTAACACTGATATTGTTTGTTTTTACCTGGGGACATGAGAAGGTCCAAAGTTTCCCTGCCAGGCCCAGATACCAACGCCTTATGATGTGGTGTCCAGAATGAAGTGCTCCAATCTCATTTTCTTCTCCTTCATTTGACACAGTCTTCTTTGTCTTCTGAGGCTCCTTCTGCTCCTTTACCTTTCTGCTACTTTCTGCTTATTTTGTGCCCTTCTGCTCCTTTCTCTTTCTGATCCCTTTCTGCTCCTTGATGGCTCTTCCTGCTCCTTGATGGCCCTTCCTGCTTCTTGCAGACTCTTCCTGCTTCTTACTGCCCTTCCTGCTTCTTTCTGCCCCTTCCAGCTTCTTGCAGCCCCTTGCTGATCCTTTCTGTTCCTTCTGATTCTTCCTGCCCCTTCCTGCTCCTTGCTGCCCCTTCCTGCTCCTTGCAGACCCTTCCTGCTCCTTGCAGACCCTTCCTGCTCCTTGCAGACCCTTCCTGCTTTTTGCAGACCCTTCCTAATCCTTGCTGCCCCTTCTTTCTCCTTGCTGCCCCTTCTTTCTCCTTGCTGCCCCTTCCTACTCCTAGCAGACCCTTACTACTCCTTGCTGACCCCTCCTGCCCCTTGCAGACCCTTTCTACTCCTTGCTGACCCCTCCTGCTCCTTGCTGCCTCTTCCTACTCCATGCTGCCCCTTCCTACTCCTTGCAGACCCTTCCTGCTCCTTGCAGACCCTTTCTACTCCTTGCTGACCCCTCCTGCTCCTTGCTGCCTCTTCCTACTCCATGCTGCCCCTTCCTACTCCTTGCTGCCTCTTCCTGCTCCTTGCAGACCCTTCCTGCTCCTTGCAGACCCTTCCTGCTCCCTCTTCATACTCCTTGCTGTCCCTTCCTACTCCTTGCTGCCCCTTCCTGCTCCTTGCTGCCCCTTCCTGCTCCTTGCTGCCCCTTCCTGCTCCTTGCTGCCCCTTCCTGCTCCTTGCTGCCTCTTCCTGCTCCTTGCTGCCTCTTCCTGCTCCTTGCTGCCTCTTCCTACTCCTTGCTGACCCCTCTTGCTCCTTGCAGACCCTTCCTGCTCCTTGCTGCCTCTTCCTACTCCTTGCTGCCTCTTCCTACTCCTTGCTGACCCCTCTTGCTCCTTGCAGACCCTTCCTACTCCTTGCAGACCGTCCCTACCCCTTCCTGCTGCCCCTTCCTATTCCTTGCTGACCCCTCCTGTCTCTTGCAGACCCTTTCTACTCCTTGCTGACCCCTCCTGCTCCTTGCTGACCCCTCCTGCTCCTTGCTGCTCCTTCTACTTTACCCTCCTGCTCCTTGAAAACCTTTCAACCCTTTCCTGCTTCTTGCTGCCCCTTTCCATTCCTTGCTGACCCCTCCTGCCCCTTGCAGAACCTTTCTGCTCCTTCTACTTTACCTTCCTCTATGCGGTCTCCCCCACCCCCCATCCCTCACTTACCTGCTCTGTAGGCTGCCTCTGTGCTGCTCCTCTGCGGTTTCAGTCATGAGAGAGAGGCAGGGATAAGCTGTAGCTTCCTGCCTTTCTCCATTCACAGCGCCACCTACTGGCCAGCGCTGGTATTGCACTGTATTCTCACACTAAAACGAAAAATAGCAGCACAAGCTGAAAAATCCGGGGGGGGGGAGGGCAAGTACCCCTCTTTACCCCCACATTCGAACACCCATGACCCTGAGACACTAGGGACACAGTGGCCCCATGTCTCCCAGTGGCCCCTAGTCTGTGTCCCCATGTCTCCCAGCCACTGTCCCTAGTGTCTCAGTGTCCCCATGTCTCTAAGTGTCCCCTAGTGTCCTAGTGACATCAGGACACTGGGAGACATGAGGACACAGACTCTAAGGGACACTATAGACATGGGGTTACAAACACTAGGGGACACTGGGCAACATGGGGACACTGAGAGGCATGGAGACACAGGGAGACATGGGGACACTGGGCGACTTTGAGACATAGGAGACATGGCAGTGTCCCCATGTCTCCCAGCCAGTGTCCCTAGTATCTCAGTGTTCCCTAGACTCCCAAAGTCCCCTAGTCTCCCAATGTCTCTGTGTCCCCATGTCTCCTAGTGTCTCAGTGTCCACTAGTATAAAAGAAAAAATCTCAGGCACTCACTGTGATAGATTTAGGCAGGTTTATTGGACACCGCAACGTTTCGACCTGTACCCAGGTCTTTATCAAGTCTCCAATGTCCCCTATGTATCAGTGTCCCCTATGTATCAGTGTCTCAGTGCCCCATGTCTCTCAGTGCCCATAGTGTCTCTGTGCCCATAGTGTCTCAGTGTCCCCTAGTATTAAAGAAAAAAATCTCAGGCACTCACTGTGATAGCTTTAACCAGGTTTATTGGACACCGCAACATTTTGACCTGTACCCAGGTTTTTATCAAGTCTCCAGTGTCCCCTATATATCACAGTATCTCAGTGCCCCATTTCTCCCCGTGTCCCCTCGTGTCTGTCACCCAGTGTCCCCAAGAGTCTCAGATTTCCCAGGTCTCCCAGTGTTCCCTAGTATCTGTGTCCCCATGTCTCCCAGTGTCCCAATGTCTCTCAATGTCCCCTAGTGACATGGGGACCCTGGGAGACATGAGGACACAAACACTAAGGGACTGGGAGACATAGGGACACAGACATTCCCCCTTTTTGTGTATGTTCGCCCTTTCGGCCGTTCTGGTTATGTGATTTGTGTCAGTAGCCCACCCTTTTACCGCATCCATAGACTTCCTGCTTTACTGGACACTGCTGTTAGGGGGTATGGGTTTACTTGAAAGATGAAAGCATGAGATTAGCAAAGGGTATGTGTTTTCTCATAGTTGCATCCTATGAGTTTCCCTACTGCATCATCTCCATCAGATACATGACGTTTAGGAGGTAGGACTGTTTTAGTGTTTTTGGTCAATAAGATTTAGTAATTAGGCCCATCATAATTATCAGCACCAGGCCCACTGGGCTCTTAATCCGGCCCTGATTATAACCAGGGCCGTATATATATATATAAATATGCAAACTTGATACTAATCACAGAGCATATTTAAAATACTCTAAATAAATATATTCACACATAATAAAATACTCTAAATAAATAAATTCATACTTTCCAGGACTTTCTCTATCTGGCTATTGCTGTTGCCTGTTTTAGGTTTTCTCTCATTTTGTTACCATGTATTTAGGAATTTAACCTGAAGGTCACCTAGCTAGGGTATTGTTACGACACTCACCGCCTGGGGAATGAAGCCGCCGTTTAGTCGATAATCCCCTTTCTCCAGAAATGCAATTTCAGTCCAACCGATCATAAAACTCCCGAACGGAGCATACGAATGCGGTAACTCCCGATCAGCAATCCATCCGAAATCCTTCCACAGCTAGAAATAAACGAAAACGCTGTCCCAATAGTCAATCCCTCCACAAACGAGACAAAGCTCAGTTTTGAAGGTCAAGCAGTAATGTGTTTAATGGGGCTACCTGCCCAGTATTTATGCAGGTCTCCACCAGGTAGACACTCCCCTAGGGGACCTGGTGGAAGACTGTAAAACATATTAGACAGTAGCCAATCACAGTGGCTATAACACAAGCCCTTCCCATTTTACCCATAAGACATCTTTTCCTATCCCGGAGATAATTAGGGAGAAACCTAATTAACTCCGAGGATAGGGACCATCGCCATTTTAAAATCAAATACAAAAAAAATGCAATAAAATACATAATATCAGAAGTACCGAATATATAGTGTTCGTGCAACGTATCCCCAGATAGCCTGGATCTGAGGGCATATTCCTACCGAATAGCGCTCAGGTCCGATGTACACAGTCCAATCGCCATGGAGTCAAAGTCTCTCATAAGTCCTTCGGTATACGAATGACTCCATGGGACGGCTATCTGGGTAAGTTCATACGAATGAAAGAAACTCCCGAATGGACCAGTGTTCGTATGCCTCCAAGAGAATAGAAGGGGGACGGCCGTCTCCAGCGGTGTTCGGTAGATAAAGAGTCCGTTTTTAGATCCATAGGTTTTGCACCGAACACCGCTGATTCGCCTCGTGTCCAAAATGGCCGCCGCCTCGTGTTCGGCATACGAACGACGACCACCCGTACGAATGGAATGGAGAGGTGTTTGCGGTTAACCAAAACGTTCTAATTTGTGGTCAAGGTGTTAATGAGCCGCACACTCCTCTCCTGGGTGGCCGATGGTTCGGTAGTTTCAATCGGTACTTTAGGGAAACGTACGAACAAAAGCATACGGACAGGAAATCCATGAATCTAATGCAAACAGACGAACCAGCAATACAGGTCTATGCAGCAGGGTTCGTCACAGGTATCTTATTAGATACAGGGATATTCAATAAAAATGTGAATTGCCAGGAAGTCAATGTAAATTTAAAATTTTAGCCTGAAATAGCCACATTAAAAACCTTGTTTTCCATTCAACTATTATAGCCTAAAAAATTGTATAATAGTTAGGGAATGTTGCCTTAGTATATTCCATAAATGGGACACAGCATGTTATAATAATTAGATTCACCACTTTGTTACTGCATATGAGTGAATTATAGGATAAGGCAATTTTGGATTCTAAGAAAGCTATGAAGATAGCTACATAGAACGTCCTTTTAAGTAGATCTCAAATATTTTACAGAAATATCCAAAGAGCAGAAATGAGTTTTATCCTCAAAGTTTTGTTCTCAGAAATTGTACAGTTAGTTTTTAGCCTTGAATTGCATAATTATATGTTGTATTGTACAGTTCAGCAGGGTTGATTGAGGGAGGTTTAGGTAGAACGTTTGTACAAATACTTCTAAAATAATTTGCGCTTAGATTGCACAGGAAACAATTATGGTTCTTTTTAGATTTCTAAAATGTATATAAAGAAGACAACTCACTTTTAAAATGGAATTACTGCTCTTGTGGTTACAACTGTGAAAGTATCAGTTTGAAATGATGTCATTTTTTAAATTCAGCTGAATATTAAACTGTTAATTAGTGATGTTGCGAACACGAAATTTTGTTTCAAGGGGACTAACACCTGGACTGTGGCATGCCGGAGGGGGATCCATGGCAAAACTCCCATGGAAAATTACACAGTTGATGCAGAGTCTGGTTTTAATCCATAAAGGGCAGAAATCACCTAACATTCCTAAATCGCAATGGATATGGATTGACACCTGACATATGACATATTGACACCTTGACATATGGATGAACACCTGTCCTCAGAGACCATGATACACACTGACACAGAGCAGAATAGAGACTGTTCCCCCTACATAGGGTCACTTGGCAGGTATGGATTGACACCTGTCCTCAGGGACCCTGATACACACTGACACAGAGCAGAATAGAGACTGTTCCCCCTACATAGGGTCACTTGGCAGATATGGATTGACACCTGTCCTCAGAGACCATGGTACACACTGACACAGAGCAGAATAGGGGCTGTTCCCCCTACATAGGGTCACTTGGCAGGTATGGATTGACACCTGTCCTCAGAGACCATGATACACACTGACACAGAGCAAAATAGGGACTGTTCCCCCTACATAGGGTCACTTGGCAGCTATGGATTGACACCTGTCCTCAGAGCCCATGATACACACTGACACAGAGCAGCATAGAGACTGTTCCCCCTACAGAGGGTCACTTGGCAGATATGGCGTGGTCATGGGAGGAGGAGGATGACTTTCACCTCTTCCCCTGTTAGATTCCCGTTGTGCTGTGACATCACCCTTATATACTGTGTAAAGCATACTTTTTAATTTATTTTGCAAATGCTGCATCCTTTCCGACTTGTAATTCGGTAACATTTCCGCCACTGTCTGCTTATACCGGGGGTCTAGTAGCGTGGACACCCAGTACAGGTCGTTCTCCTTCAGCCTTTTTATACGAGGGTCCCTCAACAGGCACAACAGCATGAAAGACCCCATTTGCACAAGGTTGGATGCCGAGCTACTCATTTCCCGTTCCTCCTCCTCAGTGATCTCAATGAAGGTATGTTCTTCCCCCCAGCAACGTACAACACCACAGGTACCAGATAGGTGACAACGAGCACCCTGGGATCAGGGTTGGCTCTACCATAAGGCGGCCCAGGCGGCCGCCTTAGGGCGCACCGGCCCTGGGGGCGCAAAATCAGGCTGACCGGAAGGAGGGAAGCGCACTCCGTTCCCTTCCAACCGACGACCTGTTGTAGCGTGGCCGAGCGCCCGGTTCTGCGGGCACGCGAGGGAGCACTCTCCCATGTGTGCTTCCTCTTCAGCTCCCTCGCGCGCCGCATACTGATACCGGAGCCGGAAGATGACGTCATCTTCCGGCGCCGGCATCCCTACGCCCGGGAGCCAGCCAGCCAGCCAGCCAGGGAGGGAGGGAGCCAGCCAGGGAGGGAGCCAGCCAGCCAAGGAGCCCAGGAGCCCAGCAGCACCACTGGACCCCAGGGAATCCCTTCAGCACTCCAAAAAGGTAAGGAGGCTGAGGGATTAAATAATAAAAAAAAAACATGTGTTAGTGTGAGTGTTAGTGTGTGTGTCTGCTAGTGAGTGTCAGTGTGTGTGTCTGCTAGTGAGTGTCAGTGAGTGACAGTGTGTGTGTCTGCTAGTGAGTGTCAGTGTGTGTGTTTGCTAGTGAGTGTCAGTGAGTGTGTCTGCTAGTGTCAGTGAGTGTGTCTGCTAGTGTCAGTGTGTGTGTCTGCTAGTGTCAGTGAGTGTGTCTGCTAGTGTCAGTGAGTGTGTCTGCTAGTTTCTGTTAGTGTCAGTGAGTGTGTCTGCTAGTGTCAGTGTGTGTGTCTGCTAGTGTCAGTGAGTGTGTTTGCTAGTGTCAGTGAGTGTGTCTGCTAGTGTCAGTGAGTGTGTCTGCTAGTGTCAGTGAGTGTGTCTGCTAGTGTCAGTGTGTGTGTTTGCTAGTGAGTGTCAGTGAGTGTGTCTGCTAGTGAGTGTCAGTGAGTGTGTCTGCTAGTGAGTGTCAGTAAGTGTGTTACTGTGTGTCTCTTACTGAGTGTGTTTGTGTGTGTATTAGTGAGTCTGTTTGATGTCTGTTAGTGAGTGTGTGTTTGTCAGTGAGAGTGTATGTTTTGTAAGTGAGTGTGTATGTATGTCTGTCGCTGAGTGTGTCTGTCAGTAAATGTGTGTGTCTGTTAGCTGGTGTGTATGCATCTGTTCGTGAGAGTGTGTGTGTGTCTTCAGCACTTACCTTTCTCTAGCGCCGGACTCCCTTGGCGCTGGGGATCCCTCCGCCTCTCAGCTCCTAATGCTCTTGCCGCGCACGCATTCAAACCGCCCATAGGAAAGCATTACTCAATGCTTTCCTATGTACATTCAGTGTTTTAGAATAGCGGAAGCTCCTCTAGCCGCTGTCAGTGAGACATCCACTAGAGGCTGGATTAACCCTCGGTGAAACATAGCAGTTTCTCTGAAACTGCTATGTTTTCAGCTGCAGGGTTAACACTAGAGGGACCTGACACCCAGACCACTTCATTGAGCTGATGTGATCTGGGTGTCTGTAGTGGTCCTTTAATTGTGTGTGCATCTGCATGCACTGGCGTACATACCGCGGTCGCAGGGGTCACAGCCCTGCAACCCCTGCGACCAGGTGCCCGCCGCCATGTGTTGGAGGGGGCGAGGATATGAATGACATCATATCCCTGCTCCCTGTGTACCACACAGCGCGGCTGGCGCCCTGTGATGGGGCTGGGCTGCAGGACAGGACTCCAAGGAGCCAGACAGCATGCATCCAGGGGACAAGATTGAACTAGTATGTAATTGTGTATGTCTCTGTATGTGTGTATGTCTCTGTATGTATGTATGTATGTAGGTCTCTGTATGCCTGTATGTCTTTGTATGTATGTTTCTGTATGCATGTATGTGTCTGTATGTTTCTGTATGCCTGTATGTCTCTGTATGTACAAATGTATGTGTCTGTATGCCTGTATGTCTTTGTACGTATGTGTCTGTATGCCTGTATGTCTCTGTATACCTGTATATATGTATGTGTCTGTATGACGGTATGTCTCTGTATGCGTGTATGTCTTTGTATGCCTGTATGTATGTATGTGTCTGTATGCCTGGATGTCTCTGTATGTATGTTTCTGTATGTCTGTCTATGTATGTATGTATGTGTCTGTATGACGGTATGCCTCTGTATGTATGTCTATATGCCTGCATGTATGTCTCTGTCTGTGTCTGTATGTCTCTGTATGATTATTTCTGTGTTTGTATGAACCTTATTTTAAACGAGGGTGGGGGGCACCAAAATGCATCTTCGCCTGTGTAACTAAAAATCCTAGCACCGGTCCTGCCTGGGATGCCTGTTGTGGTTGGTCTTCCTCCTCCTCCTCAAAGCCACATTCCTCCTCTGACTCCTCTTCCTCACAATCCTCTTCCAGCTTTGCCGCAGGTCCAGCAAGCGATGCTGATAAGGCTGTTTCTGGTGGTGATGGTGACCACAACTCTTCCTCTTCCTCTTCACGCTCATCTACGGCCTGATCCAGCACTCTTCGCAGGGCACGCTCCAGGAAGAAAACAAATGGTATAATGTCGCTGATGGTGCCTTCGGTGCGACTGACTAGGTTTGTCACCTCCTCAAAAGGACGCATGAGCCTACAGGCATTGCGCATGAGCGTCCAGTAACGTGGCGAAAAAAATCCCAGCTCCCCAGAGGCTGTCCTAGCACCCCGGTCATCCAAATATTCATTAACAGCTTTTTCTTGTTGGAGCAGGCGGTCGAACATTAGGAGTGTTGAATTCCAACGTGTCGGGCTGTCGCAAATTTATGGCTATCCAAAAAGTCTCAAATAACTGGAGAGGAGGGAATAGTGCTTTAAACCTCAGCAAAAAGGAAAGCTCCTGGATCTTTGACTTGCAAACACTACATCCCAGGGGTTTAAATTTAGATTTTGACATTGGTCCTATTTTATGAAGCTGTTAAAAAAAATGTTATAACCTTATCTGACTACGTTTTTATTGCCCCTTTTTCTGCTATTTTTAGTATATGCTTTTAATATGTTTTTAATATTATTTATGGGTTTATAGATATCATCTCTTACTAATATATTCTCATTTTGTTCTCCCCTCTATAACTCCCCTCTTCCCCCATCTCCAATTTTTTATCGAGCTAAATGTGTGATTTTTTTAGTTTTGGGACTTTCAAATAAGACTATCATCTAATCCTCCCCATTTCCCTTGTAATCCGATCGGAACGGAAGTGACGCGGGATGCGCGTCATCCTGAAAATGCTGTATACTAAAAGACAAGGGAATCTCTATGCTGAAAACAGCAAACGGAAATGACGTATCGGCAGAAGAACCGGAAGTCACGTGGACGCACGGAAACACTTGGAACGCACGGCCATGATGAGAAGGTCATTCCCCACAGAGTGGAGGATGAAAGGACACCATTTTGGGAGGGCAAGTGCACCGGAATTACCATGTATGGGCAGAGAGGGTGGGGTTTAGTATTATAGATATGTGTTTTCTAATTAATTAATTATCTAAACGAAATATGCAGTATATAAACAGAAATTGTCTGATGTATTATTATTGCACCCGAGGAAGACCAAGAGAGTGGTCGAAACGCGTTGTGCTATTTTTATTCTTTTATTTTGAATAAAGTATTTTACTTTCAATGTATCCTGGTTCCTGATTATATCCAGACGAAATCTGATGGTGGGACCAATCTGCACAAGAGCACTTTAGAAATACTTTATGTGCCTCCAAAGTAGAGAGCCGACTTATATGGCTCTCTAAAGTGTGAGTGCATTATTTTATCTTTTTTTATTACTATTGGGACTTTATATATTGCCCTATGAAAGTTGTTTCTCTTTCAGAACTTACTATACGTCCATTGTATGCGCAAAACCTCCTTTCTTTTTATCCAATTCTGTACATGTAAGTGTTTTTTTGGTGACAAAAACACGGGTTGGTTTGTCTGACGCACTGGGATTTTATGTACATATTTGTATAGCGCCATTTCACCTACTGCCTGTGTTTGTCGCAAATCAAGCGCCTCACTGGCATGTTGTTTCGCCGCTGGATATCTGCAAAGTGCGCCATGGCCGTGTAGGAGCGCCTGAAATGGCCACACACCTTCCTGGCCTGCTTCAGGACGTGCTGTAAGCCTATGTACTTATGCACAAAGCGTTGTACGATCAGATTACACACATGTGCCATGCACGGCACATGTGTCAACTTGCCCAACTTCAATGCCGCCAACAAATTTGTTCCGTTGTCACAAACCACTTTGCCGATATCCAGTTGCTGCAGAGTCAGCCACTGATCCACCTGTGCGTTCAGGGTGGACAGGAGTGCTTGTCCGGTGTGACTCTCTGCTTTCAAGCAAGTCAAACCCAAGACGGCGTGACACTGCCGTATCCGGGATGTGGAATAGTACCTGGGGAGCTGGGGGGGTGCCGTTGATATTAGCTTACAGTGAAAAACTTTTTTTCTTTTTAAAGGCACGCTATAGTCACACCAGATATGAGTGGCAAAGTACACTTGCAGAGGTTGGCAGAGCACACGCTGAAGGCCTGACACCCGCTTTAAGGACACTGACTGCTATTAGCTTACAGTGAAAAACTTTTTTTCTTTTTAAAGGCACACTATAGAGACACCAGATATGAGTGGCAAAGTACACTTGCAGAGGTTGGCAGAGCACACGCTGAAGGCCTGACACCCAGACGCTTGCAGACAACTAACTGCTATTAGCTTACAGTGAAACACTTTTTTTCTTTGTAAAGGCACGCTATAGAGACACCAGATATGAGTGACAAAGTACACTTGCAGAGGTTGGCAGAGCACACACTGAAGGCCTGACACCCAGACGCTTACAGACAACTAACTGCTATTAGCTTACAGTGAAAAACTTTTTTTCTTTGTAAAGGCACGCTATAGAGACACCAGATATGAGTGGCAAAGTACACTTGCAGAGGTTGGCAGAGCACACGCTGAAGGCCTGACACCCAGACGCTTGCAGACAACTAACTGCTATTAGCTTACAGTGAAAAACTTTTTTTCTTTGTAAAGGCACGCTATAGAGACACCAGATATGAGTGGCAAAGTACACTTGCAGAGGTTGGCAGAGCACACGCTGAAGGCCTGACACCCAGACGCTTGCAGACAACTAACTGCTATTAGCTTACAGTGAAAAACTTTTTTTCTTTGTAAAGGCACGCTATGGAGACACCAGATATGAGTGGCAAAGTACACTTGCAGAGGTTGGCAGAGCACACACTGAAGGCCTGACACCCAGACGCTTGCAGACAACTAACTACTATTAGCTTACAGTGAAAAACGTTTTTTCTTTGTAAAGGCACGCTATAGAGGCACCAGATATGAGTGGCAAAGTACACTTGCATAGTTTGGCAGAGCACACGCTGAAGGCCTGACACCCAGACGCCTGCAGACAACTAACTGCTATTAGCTTACAGTGAAAAACTTTTTTTCTTTGTAAAGATACGCTATAGAGACACCAGATATGAGTGGCAAAGTACACTTGCAGAGGTTGGCAGAGCACACGCTAAAGGCCTGACACCCAGACGCTTGCAGACAACTAACTGCTATTAGCTGACAGTGAAAAACATTTTTTCTTTGTAAAGGCACGCTATAGAGACACCAGATATGAGTGGCAAAGTACACTGGCATAGGTTGGCAGAGTACACGCTGAAGGCCTGACATCCAGACCCTGGCAGACAACTAACTGCTATTCAATCTATTACAGTGAAAAAAAAAATTCTTTTTAAATGTCAAGCTTAAGCTATTGTGACACCAGATATGAGTGGTGGCACTGGGCAAGTGGGCACAGTATCCACTGTGAGCCTGACACAGAAGCTGGCAGACAACTAACTGCTATTCAATCTATTACAGTGAAAAAAAAATTTTCTTTTTAAATGTCAAGCTTAAGCTATTGTGACACCAAATATGAGTGGGTGGCACTGGGAAAGTGGGCACATTATCCACTGTGAGCCTGACACAGAAGCTGGCAGGCAGGCAACTGCAATTAGATTACCCAGGAAAAAAAAAAGCAGACTGATGTTCTAGCCCTAAAAAGGGCTTTTTGGGGTGCTGTTCTTACAGCAGAGATCAGATGAGTCCTTCAGGACTGTAGTGGACACTGAATACCCTAGCCTAGCTATCAATTTCCTTATCTAATTAGCAGCAGCTACACTTTCCCTCCTCTATCTAAGAATGCAGCTTCAGAATAAATCTAAAATGGATGCTGTACAGGAGGTGGGAGGGTCTGGAAGGGAGGGTCTGCTGCTAATTTGCTGGAATGTGTCTGCTGACCGTGAGGCACAGGATCAAAGTTTGCTCAATGATGACGAATAGGGGACGGATTGAACCGCACATGTGTTCGCCCGCCGTGGCGAACGCGAACACGCTATGTTCGCCAGGAACTATTCGCCAGCGAACAGTTCGGTACATCACTAATGACAAGTCATGCCTGTGTCACATTTTAGATCCACAACCAGCTGTGTCATTTCTAAGAAGAAGGTCTGGTGTCAATATTTAACACCACAAAATGAAAGACGACTGGGTATTTAAGACCTGTGTGCCCATTGCCCATTGTATTGTCATGGTCTCTGATACTTGAGAGTGTGTGCATTTGTTCTGATTGATTATTTTGTTACGAGCTTGGCTTAATTTACATTTTCCCTGACCATTACTAGTTTCTTGAGTTTATGTATTACTGTGCACCGTGCCCTTGGCCTGTTTGTTAGACTACTCTTTGTCTGTCCTTGAACCGTCTTACTGACCTTAACATTAACCCATTCTAAGTACCAGTAATACATTGTCTAAACTGTTCTTCCAAGCTTTCTGTGTTGGGGATATACTAGACATGTACAATTAGTTTCTTTCAGAATTTCATATGATTTCTTAAGCCTCTGATTTGACTGAAATTGAAATAAAAATTAACAAATTATCTGGTAAACAACTGATAGAGCAAAATTACAAAAATTGATTTTCTTCATTTTGCACTTTTAGCTGCTTAGTAGATAGCTTTCTAATTTGTAATTCTTACATGCGAGTGCCATTATTAATTATTGCAGTTTGAGAGGAGAGTGTCTGTTGAGACCAAAATTCATCTGGTACAGTAAGTACCTAATCAAGTCGAGGATCTCCACTGTGAATATTTTTGCATTGTATTTACTAGATGCATGTTAATATTAAATATATATTATTTATGCACACTATGTATTATACATTAGAAGATTTGACATCAGCAGTGCTTGTTTTGTTGGTTTTGACTTGAAATATGACTTTGGAAGCAACATAAGCAAAAACCAGTATATAAACATTTATTTATTGCTCATGTGTACTTACTTCAAGACCATCAGTCCAACCACTTGAGATTTTTAGATCAAATGGTGAAAAAGGAACCACTCAATTATTTTATATCCTGAATGCCATGAGTACTAAGAGTGTCTGCTAAAATAACATTTATTCTGTAACAAATGGAAAATAGTTTTCCATTGCCTCAGATGGATTGTTTCTTGCTGTTGCTGATTTTTATTCTAAGATCATCGATGCTCTGTGCCACCAAGTGGGTGAGATCTAATTGAGTGGGTGGTACTCTTGCTCTGTTGCATAAAGAATGTTATATGGGGCTTAGTTTGTCTCATTACCATGTTTGATTTTAGCCCTGTGTGGTCTGACATTCTCTATTTTTATAAATAAAAACAAAGATGTCCACAAGATATAAATCATGAACACAAATTTTAGATCTACGTGTGAATTCAATGTTTAGATTTGGATTGGAGGTCCAGTCAATTGGAAATGCCACGGTCATCTTGTTCAAGAATGTCAGGTCAGACAACAGTTGTAGGCTCATGTGTTCAATTTCTGAACGCTAGTTTAATCTCAGGAAATAATGTGATCTTAATTTCATTTGGTGAGTGTAGATCATTTGTCTGATTATATTAGTGATACAATATTTAAGAATGATATAAAATAAAGACATTATGTTCTGTTATGTCTGGCAGAAATGTAAAAATGTTCCTTTAAAGTCTCATTGTTATATGAATATATAAAAAATGGTTACAGATATTAGCCGATTAAGAAGGAGGCTTTTCATTTTCTAGGCTGTCTGCCTTTCCCCCATTCTACTATGTTTCCATAGTTACTGCTTTATTCATGGTACACAGAAACTCTTCTAATTATATACTAGCATAAAATTAATACTTGAATTCTTGACTCGAAAACAACGGCTTGTTGTTTGTCATCTCTTTGTGACAAATTATGAAGTCGCATACTGGAGTTTCACCCTTCGATCGGATGTATTGCAACAATTCAACAAAATTAAACATTTTTATGCATAAATATTAATACATTTTAATCAGTTTATGTTCTATGGGATCTGAAAAAACCTTTAAAAACAAATTTCAATATTATTGTATTTTTGATTTTCATTTAAATGTTTACATACTAGTGTTGTAATTTTTCTTTCTTATTTTTAGCTTGAAGAATTAACTTTGCATTTGTAGTTGTATAATTCTTAAGACAGTGCAAAACCTTGGAGTGTCTGTTTATGTAAAGCTCCACCTTTTTTATAGGCTTATTTACTAAATTAAATCTGAATGGCAAAAATGAAAGAAGACTAGCCAACTTGGGGATTATGGCTGAGAGAATTTTTCCGGGTCAACTGTTTGCCTCAGTTTTTTCCATTTAATTTGCAGAAATTTGGAGATTACTGAATAAAAGTGTGAATTATCAAGAATTCAATGTGAATCAAACATTTTGAAGTTGAAATAGCCAGTTAGCATGCTGATTTTATTTGGCTCAATTTTACTGCATTTTTTTTTTTTTAACATTCCTCTATTTCTTTGCTGTATACCAAAACAACTAAATGCTGACTGAAGACAGCCAAATGTTTATTTTTGCTATTTTCAAGTGGATCTCAACTAAATTCCAACTGAACTGCATTAAGTATTAAAAAGCTACAATAATTAAAAAAAAAATATATATATATATATATATACACACACACATATACATATATTGAGCAGTAGTTCTGTTCTGTAGATCTGAATTAATTTATTGAGTTCAGTATACACACACACACACACACATATATATATTGAGCAGTAGTTCTGTTCTGTAGATCTGAATTCATTTATTGAGTTCAGTATACACACACACACACACATATATATATTGAGCAGTAGTTCTGTTCTGTAGATCTGAATTCATTTATTGAGTTCAGTTTTTAATCAACATTCATCAGAATGATCATAGAGAAGCAAGCTAATTTGCTTGAATAAGATCTGGTGTGCAATTTGTTTGGAACATTATGTATTGATATATATTCACTCCAAGCTTCCACCACTACTGTGCAGTGAAAAACAGGTGTAAAAGCTCATCGACTTTAAAAATAGATGACTAGTAAACTTGTGTAATATAGCAAAAATGTAAAGATTAATTAGAAAATATTTAATCCAAAGCAATACTTCAAACACCTAGAGCACTTTAGCTTGCTGAAGTGCTTTATGTGTGAAGACTGTGTCCTCTTTTTATTTTGCAAAAAGTGTAGATTTCAATATAAATTAACACTTTATATAAATTAGCCTTGCAGTCAATCAGACAACCAGTCCTGTTAATCCCTGGTAGTTTAGCTCAGTGGAGCTAAACTCGAGATGCAGGCAAATGCCCAAAGCACCTGCCTTCCAAACATTTCTCATTAAACTGATTTGGGAAGTCTGTAATTGGACAGCCACTGAAAGTTTGGGCTCAGGAAAAACAGAGAGCATGCAAAGGCTGCATACTGGAAATCTGCAGTTTTTGCAACTTTTTATAAATATACCCAATGAAAACAATGCATAATTAAATGCATGCATGTTTTTGGGGGTATATCTACTAAATATGCATGTTTTGTTTTTATAATAATATTTTATTGTCCCTTTAATAAATTCATGAATAGAAAAAAGAAACAGAAAAAGGGTTAGGTGTAGTAACAATTTACAGTTTCACATCACTGCTATCTGCACTAACAAATTACTAATTCCAAATGGTAATGGTGAAAGCCAACAGATTTTCTTGTGACCAATTTCATCTTTTCGGATTTGAACTCCTTCAGGAAAATTATAATTATTACCATCTCTAAAAATCTCTAAAAACAAACCACTCCTTGGAATAACAACTTGTTCTTAACATTAAGAACCCTTTTCTGTGCTGCAAGCAAAATTGCATTTCTTGCAATCTCAATCTATGATATTTTGTCTGCTGTATATTCCAGTTAATGAATAGGTTACTAGATCGCAGGTTATACAATGTACATATTTGCATAGTGCAATCATATCCCCTTAGAGATGCCTTTTATCTTAAGAAAACAAATGCAATTACATTTTTCAAGCTTTTCTTCATAACTAATGTTTTTCATTCTCCTTGTTAATTTTGTAGCTCGCCACTGCTCTTTTTCTAGTTCTGCAATATACTTTTTTAAAACCAGTGTCCAAAATTGTAACACATATTCAATGTGGGGTCTTGCCATTGATTTATAAAATTACATTTTGATCATGTGAATCAATATGCTTACTAAGCTTTGCAATGTCAGACCAGTATTGAACACTGTTGCCTAGTTTATTTCGAAGGCCTTTTAGTTTAATCCTATCCCTAACCACATTTAATGCTTTTGTCAAGGAAAAAAGTTAAACTTCACTTTTCGAGCCTATTTTATTGCATTCCTGTTACCATGATGTTGCTTCAGAGAATGATTAGGTGTTCTAACCTCCAGTCCTGTATAAACATGGAGTTTGCCAGCAGGTAATATACTGATGTGAACATACATTTGCTGATAGTAAAGCCTTACAATTGTTTATAGCACTACCTTATCTGCTGGAGTTCCTTAAAAGTATTATTAAATTGTATGGCTCCAAAAGACTTTATGCTGTGTGGTAAGGATAGCAGGATATGGTCAGAGCAAGCATGTAGTCATCAGAACTGGACAACAGAAGAAGGGGAAGAAAAATGTTATCGAAGACTGAAACAATCATCTTACATTGAGTCTGATATGCAAATAGTATAGGTCCCCTTTATAATGGCAAAAGTGAGAAAAAACATTTTCTGGGACCTGAGCGGGAACTAACACTTACCCATTCTCAGAGTTCTCATATTCTCTATTGTAATAAAAATGTTTGGCAGATGAATATCTAGTTTTGTTGTAATTGGTGCAAAATGTGCTTTGAGTGGACATGGCTTCAAGAGGTGTTTCCTTTATGTTGGGAGGATGGTGGTGGCATCATCCTGTACTGGATTTTCTATTCTTGTACTACCAAGTTGCCAATTTCTTCATCAACAGCATATTGGGCCAACTCACTAAATCATTTCAGTTGCATGTTATATAACCTAATTTAAAATCTATTTAATGTTAGTAAATCGTCAATCTATACATTTCCAGAATGGAGGTTAGTAAACCTGGCTTTTAAGATGGACACTTGTGAATAGACTCAGTGAGTGTATAAATACTATTACAAATACATTAATGAATAAAGTGTGATTACGGAGAATGTCTGAATAAAAGTATTCAGAATATTTGTCATTTAAAACTAGAAAAATTTCTCAATATATAAATAATAGTGGGTACAACATTCAAAAGCCAGATGTTGTGCTTCAAAGTATTCAGAGTATGTGCTTTCTCTGTTAGGATGAAGTACTCTATTTGTGTAACTGCCATAGAAATTGAAGAATAGCCTAGAGCAGCCAAGACAAATATTGATATAAAATAGAGTCACAGCTATATGAAAAAAAGAACCTCTAAGAGTTGAGCTCAAGCCAAACAAATAACAGGAGAAGGGCTGGATACAACACCCATGGGAGCAATAGAACACAAGCAGTTATGTATAACAGTGGATTTCCCATTCATAAACGAAAAGAGATATGTGAGCAGAATTAACTTCATTGGGTCATGCTCTTTTCTGTCGACTCAATTGACAATATATTTGACTTCCACTACTCTTGGGCAGTAACAATTGCTGTAGTATTAATCTACACAAAGGCAAAAAAGTTTAGTGTGTTCTAGTCCACATGCATAAGCACATTTAAATAAAAGAGGTGTTTAGAACCACTGCAATTGTCATTATAGTGTAAACTCACCTGCCGCATCAAGGTGAGTTCTATAAATCAACTTGCTGCTTTTAGCTAAGAAACAAAATATCTAATACGACAGAAAGAGATATTCTCTTGAACCACAAAAACCACAAAAACTATCCATTCACAGAGAAACACTACAAACTAGTTGGGATGATGTTTAAAATTTGAGACTTTCTGATTGCACTCAGTACAGTTTTCCAGAATTCTCAGTGTCCTTCACAGTGGCATTATGAATTTGTATTAAATCTTCATACTTTTCCAACAATTTTTGAATTTATTAACCACATGTTTATGATCAATTAATGCATTTTATAACTTAAAGGGACACTATAGTCACCAGAACAACTACAGGTTAATGTAGTGGCTCTGGTGCTTCTAATCTATCCCTGCAGTGTTTACATAGCTTCCTAGTAATACCTCTAGTGGCAGTCACTCATACAGCTGCTAGAGGTGCTTTCTGGGGCAGTGCTGCATAGTGTGCCTTGCATGGAGACACTGAATGCTCCCCATTTAGATGCATTGATACAATGCATCTCTATGAGGAGATGCTGATTGACACAGCACAGCGATTTTGCTATGCATATGCAGTAGCATCTCAATGCTTTCCTATGGGAAACATTGGATTGACTGAGAACATCAAGATTGATGTAAGCGGAGCTGAGCAGGACCAGTGGAGCGGCATGAAAAAAAAAAGGTGAGTTTACTTTTTCGATGAGCTCTGAGGGCGGCTAGGGACCTAAATAGCGACACAGACAATATAGTGTCAGGAATACATGTTTGTATTCCTGACACTATAGTGTCCTTCAAACAATATTTTATCATATTTTAGTCTGTATGTCCAACTGTTTTCGTTTAGCAGTGCATTACTTAATGTATTAATTGGCACATTTAACAAATTGATAAAACCACTTCCTCATCTAATATACATTTACTAAACAATTTACTGTATGAATATTTTTTACAATAATTAGCAGAAATGTGTACACTGCTTTCATTTTCTTGTGAAATTATTGATTGTGACGGATTATTTTAATCCTATAAAATGTACTTTTTAGAGCAGACCTCTTCTCAAGCTAGTGAATCTGCATTATGCTCACCCAGTCAAGGGTATTGCTATTATACTAGATGCAACCTTCTGGTTAATTCTTTCACTGTCAAGATATTTTTGTTAAAAAAAGTTTGATTATTCATTGTAAACAGGAAAAAAAAACACAGGATAGACAACACTTTAGTGTATAGTTCTCTGTTTAGAAATGTCTCAATTAAAATGATTTACAGTTGCAGAATAAAAATTATACAGAAATATTGAGAAGCTAAAACATATTTGTGATTAATGCAAAGTCCTCAACTTGCAATATTTCAGAAATTTATTTTTCTGAAGTTTCACTGCTCAATTATCTGCCATTTAGGAGTTAAATGGCACTATAGTGTTAATAGGTCCCCCGTCCCCCCCCCCCCCCCCCCCACACACACACACTCTGGGTCCCACTCCCGCCGGGCTCAAGAGGAGGAAGGGGTTAAACACTTACCTCTCTCCAGCACCGGGCTCCCTCGGCGCTGTGGACTCTCCTCCCTCTTCCGACGTCAGTCGCTGAATGAGTATGCGCTACAAGAGCCAGGCGTGCATTCAATCAGTCCATAGGAAAGCATTTCTCCATGCTTTCCTATGGATGTTGGCGTCTTCTCACTGTGAAAATCGGAAGCATCGGAAGCGACTGTAAATGAGACATCCACTAGAGGTTGGATTAACCCTATTGTAAACATAGCAGTTTCTCTGAAACTGCTATGTTTACAGTTGCAGGGTTAACCCTAGATGGACCTGGCACCCAGACCACTTCATTGAGCTGAAGGGGTCTGGGTACCTATAGTGATCCTTTAAATCACTTTTGTTTCTGTTTATGCAGCCCTAGCCATTCCTCACCTGGATCACACAGCCTGCAATGAAACAAAATGGTTTCATTTTCAATCAGATGTAACTTACTGTAAACGTTTGTATCTCCTGCTCTGTCAATTAAACTGTTATCACAGGAGGCGGAGCCTAACCACCGAGCAGACCAGACGTGCTGTACAGCAGCTCCCGCAATAAACGACGAACACGGGGGTATAAACCCCGATAACGGACACGATCTGGAGCCGGGGTGCACTCAGCGAAGCAGGGTAACCATGGGGCATCGAAAGAATCAACACACGAGTCGCAAATCGCCCGGAAACCCGACCTACGTTAATGGGGCCTACCTGAGCCAGAGCCAGGGAGAGACGGCCGCTCTCCTGGATGGTAAAGCCAGACATCAACCCCTTCAAGCACTTACTTCTGCTCCTCCCCCCCCCCTGGACCGGTGGGGGTTATCCCGGTCCGCTCTCAGTCCCAGGAGCACACAACTAGGCAGACCACACAAGCATGACCCGGGCACGCTAACCTACAGGCCCCTAAAGGTCTCCACTAAAATGGCGGCCGGCAAAACAACCCGCATGGCGAACATAACGCTGCCAACGACTGCATCCCTGAGGCGCCCGGATGCGACCCTGTTCCACCTCTGGGACTCGCTAAGGTGGCGACAACAAGCAGCCCGACCTAAATCGTCTCCCCCACAGAAGAAGGGTGAGCGGAACCCCAAGAGTCGGGGAGTGGAGGAATTACCCCTGGGTACACACTCGTCTTACCCACCCATGTATGCGCAACCTTACCCACCCGGGCGGCAGGCCACAGGGCATAGTGCCCACGAGCATCACCCACACTGGCGGAGGAAGAAGCAACGAACACGACAAACGACGACCCGCTCCTCCGTCCCTCCCGCAAGTGGAGTAAACCCGGACCCCAGAGGCAACCGAGTTTGTGGCAAGAAGATGCAGACCTGCACTCCAGCCTGGGGCTGGGGGGACGCCCTCTCCGACACCTATTTTGCAACGGGCCACAGGAACCCAGAAACAGACACGCACCGCCTATGCAGAGACGGCATCGGGTGATGGAGAATCGGATGGGGACCACATGTAATCGCTGATATGGGACACTGTCACACTGCTAGCACCGAATTTCTTGGGTGCTGACATGCTCTAACAGCGAAATTTCAGATCCTACCGAAAGGTTGGAAACGCTTGTGGACAATAAGATTTATATTATGCTTGCCTTATACCTTGCTACACAGGTAAACTGTATTATGCCATGACACATACCACTCGCTTCAAGCAAACGATTACTAGAGGCTAGACCACGTACCTATACAGACACACTCTTGCCAACAAACCTAGTACACACTCGGGGCACACGCTCACATGCACTTGAACCATAAACATGATGTATATATGTACATTGGTGACCATAATACTTGTTCAAACGTAGGAGTACTGAACTACACAGACAGGGAACCAGTACATATAGAAATACTACTATTGTCTTAATGCCAAACACCCAATCGTGTAAGCAATAGCCTATGTGGGAGACACTAACGGATGGGAGGCACTAGACATTCATGGAAGTCGTGTGACAATTAACTTAACCCATACAACGGCTATACCCGCCTACAATCTATGAATACCTGTAACGCTATTTTGGTTGTGTTTTGTTGTGTTCTGTTTGGGTGCTCTGGGAAAGAACCCAGCCCGACTCACGCTATATATATTTAAATTGTATTATATACTGTTACTCCTTTGACAGCCTGACATGACAGGCATTACTCTTGGCTCTACTATGTTTTAGCTAACGACAAGATAAAAATAAAAAAAAAATGAAGCATAGCCATGCCGGAAATGTACTATTTCAAAGCTGACAAGGTCTTAACCCCATACTGTAACCGACTTATACGTTTCCCTCTTCCTTTATGTACCCCATCACAAGTGCTTCAATAAAAGAAAGATTGACAAAAAAAAACTGTTATCACATACAGGAGGCTCTTGTACAGTCGGGCAAGTCTTAGCAGAGCAGGAGATAAGACATTCTAAATTAAACAGAATGTACAATAAAGGAAGTGTAAACATGAAATGTCCCTTTACATTAAGTCTTTAGGAAGACTATGTAAAGCACATGTAGGGAGGTGTACTTAGGGCTGCATAAACAAAGTGATTTAACTCCTAGATTGCAGAAAATTGAGCAGTGAGATTGCAGGGGCATGCTCTATATATCATATCTGCTTCATTAAGCCAAAATTGTTTTGGTGACTATAGTGTCATTTTAAAGTTATTTGTAAGCAATCAGAATGTAAAAATATCAATTTGAGAGTATAACACCCACCACATTCATGTACCTCGCTACAACCAGACACCTGTATTAGAAATGGCATTTAAGGCTGTGATTGTTCTCTGGTTGCTTGTGATATGTACAGTATGTACACATGCCAGAATAAAACCAGGCTGTTGTACTAGAAATGACATTGAAGGTTGATATTGCATCCTTAATGAAAGCCTTGTATTGTGCCCTGGTCTATCTTCCTTCGTTGGATGCTAACATGCAAACTCATATTTTAGCCATAAAAACTTTCTCTGTACAGTGTGGACACGGAGAAAGGTGGCATTTATTAATTAATTGTGCTACATGGAAGGTACGCAGTGTTTGCTTCTTGCAAATCAGTTACTTTCTCTCTCATTAGTGCAACTGTTTTAACTATAATATACATAGTACTGACTTCTGCTTTACAGAGGCCATTGCAAACTAAATACGGAGCATCATTCTTATGATGCATCTGTCATATTTACACAAGCCATCTGTCTTGGAGGTGAGCTGAAAAATCAATGTTTCTTCAAGAAGATCAAAATTTACAGCGTCCTGTTTAACCTTTTCTACGTGTGATATGAACAGTGTAACCTTTACTTGAAAAGGGTAGTATATTTCTTAGTAATAGCAGAATTTGAAAACAGTGTATTACAATGTGATTCTTGTATACTTGTGCTTAAAAAAAATATTTATAACTCAAAACTGCTTAACTTTTTATGTAAAGCTCCATTTTCTAATACATATATATTGTAAATGTAGCAACTGATATCACTGATATATCAGTTCACTTAATTCCTGGCACAACCACGGCACGCATTGCCAAGGAAGAGAAACAAACACATTCTCTTAGTTTCGTGCCCTCTCGCTACACTATTGCTTTCACTAGACTCCCTACAAAGGGCATATTTGATAACAATGATTGACAGAGACCAAAAATTAAGGCAGTCATTTGGTAATTATTAGTTAACAATCAGTGGTGGTTTCTAAATGTAATTCATTTTAATTTAATTTCAGACCTTAAACACACACATATAAATATATATATTTTTTTTTCTTCGTACAATTTAGTGTAATTTTGGGCACCTGTTTTAAAGAAGGATGTTATACCATAAGAAAAAGTCATGTATACATAGGGGCCTTAATTCTCCTTACTGGTCTTAGCAACTGCCAATTGACATTGCATATTGTTTCCTAACTTGTTGCCTATAACAATTCCCAAATCCTTCTCATGTGTTGTTATCCCTAATTCATCACCATTACCACCTTTACCCCAAAGTGCATAACTTTGCATTTCTCAATAAATTTAATCTGGCTTTTGAGTGCCCAGTCCCCCAATCTATCTAAATCCCTCTGTATTATTTCACAGAGTTTAGTGTCATCTGCAAACAAGGAAACATTGTTTTTAATGCCTATTTCAAGATAATTTATAAATATGTTAAAAGACACCACTTACCACTTACCACTTTTGTCCATCATGGGATTTTACTGTCTGTACTCTATCTTTAAGCCAATGTTCTACCCAAGAACAATAATTTGTATCTAGACCAATTTCCTTTAGTTTGAATACTAACCTATTGTGAGGAACTGTATCAAACACCTTGGCAAAATCCAAGTAGATCACATCCACTGCAACACCATGATCTATACTACTACTTACTTCTTCGTAGAATGCAATTAGGTTAGTTTGATGTGACCTATGTTTCATAAAACCATGCTGATTATTGCTAATTACAATGTTCTTTACAAAAAATACCTGGATATTATTCCTTAATAACCATTCAAATACTTCCCAGCCACAGAAGTTTAGCTCACAGGTCTATAATTTCCAGGCAAATATAATAAAATATAAACCCTTTTTGTATATAAGAACCACATCTGCCTTCTTCAACTCCTCCGGTACAATTCATGAAAGAAAAGAATCTTGAAAGATTAAATACAGAGATTTTTCTTCAGTACTCCTGGGTGAATACCGTCAGGCCCCAGAGCTTTATTTACATTAACTTTCTTTAGCTGCTGTAACACCTTGTCTTGAGTCATCCAATCACAATTTTCCAAAAAATTTTTGCAGCAATCATTTGCATATATCTTGCTATATATCTTGTTATAACCAGATACAGACAAACATCCTTTCTAGTTGTTGTTTGTACAAGCTGTGACATGAAGGTGTCATTCAACAGGTTAAAAAAAAACTGATTTCCCCTGCTGAACTATTAGTCCCTGTATCCCAATTTATGTTCGGGTAATTCAAATCTCAAATAATTAACATGTTACCCAATTTATTTCGGGTAATTCAAATCTCAAATAATTAACATGTTACCATGTGCAGCTTTCCAATTAGCTCTATCAACTGTTTTTCCTCATCAATATTAACATTAGGTGCTTTATAACATATCCTAACCAATAATTAATTTCCTTTCTTTTGACCCAAGCAGAACAAAAATGGATTTTAAACTCATTTGAAAATACTAACCCTGAGTGGGTTATTTTATATATTTTTTCACTTTACCATTTCCACCTGGTATATAACCAGAAGAGTGGTCTCTAGTGGTAGATTTTTTCAAATAAGTTTAAAATCTATTTTTGTGAGAGCTTTTGTCTGGCTTTTTGTGACATCAGGGGATATCCCTGTCTAAGACCCTGGTGAATTGCTCCTTATGTGAAAGGGTCACAGCTGCGACCGTGCCCATCACTCCAGGGGGCCCGGCCGCCCTGCAGACCCCTGCGACCGGGTACGAGCCGCCATGTTTTGTGACCATGACCCACACGGCAAACCGCCGGGGCCGCCATTCAAGGGGTCCATAAGGTGGCCCATGCTGTTAGGGCCACTTGATGGAGATGGATTTTCAGGGGGCCCGGTCAGTGCTGGGTGCTTTAACAGGGTGACCAGGCCCCCTGAAAATCCATCTCCATCAAGTGGCCCTAACAGCATGGGTCAACTTATGAACCCCTTGAATGTCAGCCCCGGCGGTTTGCCGTGTGGGTCATGGTCACAAAACATGGCGGCTCGTACCCGGTCGCAGGGGTCTGCAGGGCCGTATGTATTGACCGCCGTATGTATTGACCGTCTGGATAACTTATGGGCGGTGCACAGCCGCACTGGACCGGGTCCGCGGTTCCCTATGCTGGCAAGAGGGGAAAGCTGTGCTGCTCTCCTCCTGCCTGTGTGTAGCGTGGCCGAGCGGTCTGACAGGAAGTGCTCACTGACAGAGCACTTCCTGTCGGACCGGGATCCGTGGCAGAGAAATGCTGGTCCTGGAAGGGAGAGAGAGAGTTAGGAATGGGACACAGGTAAGGGAGGGGGGAGAGTGGGAGAAATGGGACACAGGGAAAGGAGAGAGGAGAGAAGTAGGAATGGGACACTGGGAGGGGAGGGATGGAGAGATGGAGGTTATGGGACACAGGAAAGGGAGGTGGAGAGAGGGAGAAGTGTGACACCTGGAGGGGAGGGGGGAGAGAGGTAGGAATGGAACACAGGGAGGGGAGGGGGGAGAGAGGTAGGAATGGGACAAGGGGAGGGGGAGATATGGAGGATATGGGATACAGAAAAGGGAGGGGGAGAGGAGAGAGAGGTAGGAATGGGACACAGAGAGGGGAGGGGTGTAGAGATGGACGATATGGGACACAGGAAAGGGAGGGGGAGAGAGGGAGAAATTGGACACCTGGAGGGAAGGGGGGAGAGGTAGGAATGGGACACTGGGAGTGGGAGAGGGAGAAATGGGACACATTGAGGGGGCTGGGAGGAAGGAGAGTATGGGAAACATAGAAAGGCTGAGGGGAGAGGGAATGGGACACATGGAGGGGCTGAGGGGAGAGAGGGAATTGGACACATAGAGGGGCAGAGGGAATGAGACACATGGAGGGGCTTTGGGGTCGAGGGAATGAGACAAATGGGGGGGGCCTGGGCATAGGAATGAGACACGGGAAGGAGGGGGGAGTGAATGAGACATCAAAGAGGAGGGGCCCCAGGGAAGTTTTTGCACCGGGGCCCAGTGAGTTCTAGTTACGCCTCTGTATAAACTGTCTCTTACTCTAATTTTTCTAATCATTGTATATTCTACCATTATTTTATTTATTGGAGGGATCTCCATCCTTGGACTAATGTGGGCATTCTGGGCCTATTTGTCTATTTTGTAATCTAATTGAATTGTTGTAGGTTACCCCCACTTGGAGCCTGTTAGGCATGTTTATTTGGTTCCCTAGTAACACATTTTTGTTATTTTCTTCTAAATAATGTTTGACCTTTTAAGTTAACGGCCCAGTCATGTGCCTCATCCCACCATGTTTCTGGTATGCCTATTATGTCATATTGCTTAGTGTATGCTATTGCCTGAAGTTCTTACTTGTCCCGGTTCAGGATGGACAGCCTCCAATTTTTGTTCGTGGGGCAGGCACCTGGGGGGTCATCCAGCATTGTCTTTTTTCCACCTAGGAGGTGGTGAAATCTTGCAGCACATGGTAGGAAGACTGTCTGGTAAGGGAGTTACAAAGTGCTTGGTTCACTCCCATTTATTTACAGCGCACACAGTACAGTGCGCTTTGGCAGGCTTAGGTCGACCCATGAGGTGGCTAATCATGTTATAGGTCTTGCGCCTACATGCTATCAATGGGACACACACAGGAGTCAGATGCGCTACTGAGCATGTGCAAAAAGGCTCCTAGCACCAGATTCAAAGACCCAAGGTATTTAAAGAGTGCCTATACATGTTTTAACAGCAGGCAGGTTGTATCCACCAGCTCCCTACATGACCCTGAGGCCAGTGAAGATTTTAATTATTCCTATTTTACACATTTTTTGATCCTTACTTAGACCTTCTTTATTATATATATTTTTCAGATGTCTAGCCCAACATCACGTGAAACAAGGGATAACGGAGAAAAAAAGGAAGCCACCCATAGCTAAATTTATCATTACCCTTACACTCAGGAAACAGGATACCCACAAGGTGAAGGTCCAAAAAGCCGTATTACCAGGCCTTAGAGTTGCCAGATTTAACATATTACAAGAAAGAATCAAAGTCACGCATAGCCGAGGTCAGGAATACAGAGATATGGATACACGAAAAAACAACCCGGGTCAGGATACCAGAAATACACAGGTCACAATACAAGCTGGGTCAGCATACCAGAAGATAACAGAGTCAAAATGAAGCCAAGGTAAAAAACAGGAAATCACAAGAGAGTCGCAGGAGCAGTAAATGTGTTACTTAACAGAAACCATGATAGGTCAATGAATTAGGCCCAGAACAGGCTTTATATAGGTTTGCATGATTTCTCATTGGTACACGTCATCTGCCACTCCAAACAGCATGGGGTCACCTAGATGACATGGTCCCTTAAAGGGGTAACATCATGATTTACACAATTTATTTTAAGTTCGTCCTGCGAATCAGCAGAGGGAGCTGTTTGCAGGACCAAAGGTGATCAGGAGAAATGTGACCGCTCAGTGCGTTCTGTCTGCATGGCCCAAGGAGAGGCGTGGTGCAGGCAGGCGCCTGGTACAGGTAAGTTTGTGACAGAACCCTGGGAGGAAATGCACACCGGACGTTAAGAACCAATCGGGGAGAATGGTTTTTAAAGTTAAGGACCCAAAAATGTTCAGGACCATATCCCCTCCAATGGACAAGACTACCCCTAAGTAATCTAGAGCACTGGTTTTCCCAACCCAATCAAGAATTTAGGGATTACCCAGTTGTGTCTAAAGTGTTTTTAGAAAAAAAAAAACCTTTATACACAACAGGTTAGTCCCTAAATCCTGGACTGGTAGGGGGTACTTGAGGACTGGGTTGGGAACCCCTGTTCTAGAGTCAAGGATAGCAGCGACCTTGTACTCCTCAACCCCCTCAATGGAAACAGGAGGTGGCGGAGCACGAGGCTAAGTATAACGATTGCACACCAGAGAATTCAACAGGGAGGTATGAAAGACGTTAGGCATATGCATGGAATGAGGCAAATCGAAAGCACACAAAGCGGGGTTCAAATTGTGCAGGATGCAGAGAGGACCAATAAAACAAGGAGCAAATTTCATGGAAGGTACTCGGAGATGGATATTACAGGTAGAAAGCCAGACCCTGTCCCCCACCATACCCAGGACATACTTGAAAAAGAGAGAAATCTCAATGTATCTTTCCTGGTAAAATATTTTATAAATAAATAAATATAGGAAGGAGCTGCATTATGTAAAAAGGGCTAATACCTGAGGATTTGTGAGTCACATTATTGCGAACAAACATTGCCCAAAGAAGCAGCTCAACCCAATCATCCTGGTGCTGTGAAACAAAGCAACACATTTACTGCTCAAGAGATTGGTTAGCACGTTCGGCAGCCCCATTAGTCTGGGGATGGTAGGCGGAGGAAAAGGACAACTCAATACCCATCTCCGAGCAGAAGGACCTCTAGTAAAAAAAAAAAAAAAATGACTACTTCTGTCAGACACAATTTGCTCCAGTATGCCATGGAAAAGGAATTCCTTCCTGGAGAAAATACAGGGAGGGAAGTTTCCTTTGGGGTATAAAATGGTCCATTTTTGAAAACCTGGCTTGAGGACCGCAGCAGTGCGGCTGCACGGTGCATTCAACTTGAGGAGAGGAGTTGCGCAGGTGCAAGGTAAGTCTATGACAAAATTGAATACTACTAGCAAAGCTAAACATTTGATTTGTGCAGAATGTGCCATGCCACTTCCTGACGGTAGCAGAGGAAAAGTGTGTAATATTTGGGAAGCCATTGACAAAGCCAAACTAAAGTATATGAATACCTTCCTGTCATGTTTTCAGGAGAATCAGACCCAAACATTTTCTAATTTTAAACAAGCTAATGTGAAAGAATTAGAAGTAGTGAGCAGACCAACCTAGAGGTGCCAGTCTTGTTCTACTCCTGAACTTTCATCTGGAGAATGTTCACAAAGTGAAGTCTACTCGGATCGTTCCAGTGTGTGTTCTGAGCAGGAGACATATTTTCTATTTATGGAAGATCTGGGAAAATGTGCTAAGGAAGTACTGAAAGTGGTACAGGACAAAGCTTAATTGGTAAAAAGAAAAAAGGCTTTCCTATTCATCCTAATCTTAGCTGCTTTGCCCAGAAGCTGCTGGATTAAAGGATCCAATGAATAAAAGGGTGGAAACATCTTGCAAGCATACATTTCAAGCATCCACTTTTCTTAGCAAAGCTACTATCTCAGGTTCTGTAGTAGCAAGGGCCAGAGTGTTTGGATTCAAGAGCGGGAAAGTTGTCTTACAGGTAAAAGTAATGAAGATCCTGCAGAGCAATTTAAAAATATAAGATTATTTTATGAATATCTGCAAGAGATGACAGATAATTCATTAAAATTGTCTACAATGAACATTGGCCTCTCTTCTATCGCCCGTAGAACTGTCTGGTAAAAATACTGGTCTACTTATACTGTCTGCAAATCAGCACTACATGAGCTTCTGTTAAAAAAATTATTTGGTTCAGTACTGGATGATCTGATCAAACAAATTTTGGATACAAAAAAAGCACTACCTCGGGAAAAGGTTTCAAATGAAACAAGCGTCTTCAGCCTCGTTATCAAAAGAGATGCAACCACAGAGAGGAAAATAATTAGTCCTTTCACAAATGTAAGTAATATAAACCAGGAGAAAGAGATGTGTACATGTTTGATAAAACTAGAAAATTCTGATGCCAGAATTCAAGTAGGTGGATGTCAATTTGCTTTGCTTTCAGAACCTCTGAAGCTGTTTCAGATATGGGTCATAGAAAAAAAAAAAACATTCAGAACGAAAACAATCATGTCCATTACCCATATGTTACAAGTATTTAGTGGCAACACAAGAGATGTGTATCTCCACATGCCCATTGAGACATCGAAAATATTTTTAAGATTTGTCATAAGAAATGGCAGAACAATCTTATTTTTAATTTGTCGCTCTGCCCCTTGACCTCACTACCACCTTTAAAAAAAATTATGGTTCCCGTTGACGCACTGTTATGAGAAAAAGAAACTTTTTTTGTCAATCTCTTTTTATTGAAATTTTTGTTTTGTTTTTATGTCGTACCCATGTGGGCCATGAAACACAATAAGCATACAGTATACTTATTCATAGGTTGCAATACAAGGTGAACAATAGTGTGAGTACTTAATTATGCCCCAGGAGTTGTGGACCAACATTGGTATGTTATCAGGAGTGTGAACTGCTCCGGGAGAATGGCTGATTGGTAATGATGGGCTTAAAGAAACCCTATCGGGTTCAAGAGTTATGGCCTTCTTCTAAGCGTACCCTAAGCCCAAGAGGGCCTCGGGGGGGGGGGGGGGGGATTGGATACGGAGCGGCCGATCCGTCCTTTTAATGGGAGGGGGGGGCGAGTGGACTGGGTATGGCTCTAGGCTAACAGGTTAAAACAGCTTTAGCTGAACAATGTATATCTTGCTTGTTATAGCCTCTGCAGCTCTTGGGGAGGTCAGGCTTCCGGTGTGGATCATTGTTTGGTATCCTGCATGGGTGCAGGGAGGCCCAGTGCTTGACAGAATGTCGGGAACTCTGCTAGTGTGGAGAGTTTATAGACCGTTCCTTTATGTGTGACCACCAGGAATCTGGGAGATCTCCAATGGTAGTCTATTCCCACTTCTCTGAGGGTGCTGGTGACTTGGTTCAGCGATCTACGCCATTGCAGCGTGGATCTGGTGAGGTCTTGATAAATGGTAAGCTGTGCGCCTTCAAATGTTAGTGGCGTCTTGCCCCGTAGAGCAGTCATCAGGATTCTCTTGTCTTGGGAGGTAGCAAGACAAGATTCTCTTGTCTTGGGAGGTAGCACAGCGTACAATCACATCTCGGACCATGTTTGGGGCTGTTCTGCCTGAGGGTGGTAGGCGGTACATCCCGTCTGTGTTAAAAAAATTTTTTTAGCATGCGTTGGCGGCAGGATGGCGGCCACGAGGCGCCTCAGATAGTGTGGCAGTTCGTCGGGTGAGATGGCATCTGGCACCCCCGTTATCTTAATGTGGTTGCGTCTTGTCCTGTTGTCGAGGGCGATATAGTGGAGAGTGCTTGTTGTTGGGCCTGTAGGGCCAGCACAGAGTCCTGTAAGGTTGTTAGTCCATGCTTGATGTTAGAGACATCATTCTCTGTGGACTGCACCCTGTCGGCGATAGTCTGCATGTCTGTCTTAATGGCCGCTATGCTGGTTGCCAGGAGGTTTTTTATTTCCCCAATTAGGTGTTGAAAATCCCACTGGGTGACTGGGGCAGACCCATCTGAGTTCCCCTTGGGTGTCTGTGTCTGTTCTTGGGGTTGGTCAGGCTGTATGGGGTATTTTGGTACCTGCATGGTGTCATGTTCCGCTGCTCCTGCCATTTTGGCCAGCAGCCATTGTTGTTGCAGCATGGTACCTATGTCCCTGGACCCTGATGGCGTCTCCGGTGAGGGGTTTTGGGACCGGCGGCCCATCGCTGCTGAGCAGTTAAGGGTGCTGTGGGGAGGTCTTCCACTGCTGGATCCTCAAGCTGTTCAAGTCCACCCAGGAACGCCGACCAGTCGAGGGCTGCTGCGGGTTTGTAGGCCGCGGGTCTGCGCTTTTGTCGGTTCACCCGTGCTGGATACACAAACGGAATGAGGGGCTGCTGGGCTGTGCACAGATGGTGCCCCTGGTCAGGAGTGGGTCAATTGAGGGTTTTAAGCCTCAATTGGCAGGCTTTGTTGCGGGTTTTGGACGGGAGCTGTGCTGTGCTATGGTGCGTCCACTCCGGCTCGTGGTCAGGCTCCACCCCCCGAAAAAGTAACTTTTATAGTTCCATATTTAGATGATTGGATGTATTTCCAGTTCACGAAAGGCCAAGGATCAGCAAGGACATTTCCAGCATTCAAAGAAACACTTTTTATTCCATCAGACAGGAAATGAGTATGTTGGGTTTATTCACTTCCACAATTCCAGCAGTAAAATAGGCAAAGGTTCATATTAGGCCTCTACAAGGAGAAATTTTAGGTTGCTTGAACAGGAATCCAAATGATCTTGATAATGTGTTCAGCCTTTTGGAAAATACTTAGAAGACCTAAGTTGGTGGAAAAACTCAATATTTGTTCATCAAGGCCTATTTTTAGCCGGACCAGCCTGGGTAAGAATTGCTACAGACATCTCTAGAACAGGATGGGGGTCCTACATGAATTCTTTGATGTTTTAATGCAGTTGGTCTTCAAAAGAAAATATCTTCAAGTCATTCATCTTCTAAGAAATGAAAGCTGTCTGGCAATCCCTTCTATATTTCAAATATATATTTAAAAAAATCAAGCCGTGCATATTCAATTGGACAACCACACCACCTTGATTTACTTAAATAAACAAGTAGCCAATCAAGGGATATAGAAAATCTAAGCAGACCAACTGAAAACAGGAAACTGGTCTCTCAGTTCTCATATTTTCAATACACTTGTTGAGAGCTTTGGAATACTAGAATTAGATTTAATGGCCACAAGATTTAAAGTTTCCAAATTCACCTCTCTTTAAAAACAAGATAATCCAGACATCCTAGATAGATTCACAGTGAGGTGGGAATTTCAGATGGCTTACCTTTTTTCTACGATGACAATGCTTCCAAAGGTCCTTCAGAAGATACAAACGTACCGGAACTCTGTACTGGCAATCATTTATTTTGGCCAAATCGCAGCTTTTGGCCAAATCGCAGCTCGCAGAACTTCCTGTGTCTCAACAGGTGTTAGAAAACATGCATTTACCAATAGAATCTCTGAACACTTTTAAGATAAGGTCATAGAAGTTGCAATGATGGTACTTTAGGAGATATATATTAAGGAAAATGTAGTAGACATTCTGTTATAAGCTACAAGAAAAGCCACCTTAAGAATCTAAACTCATGGGATGGTTTCATCAGAAAAATCTTAACTCCTTCAATCGTCCTATTCCAGTAATCCTAGATTTTTTTTCAAGAAGGCTTTAAGTTGGGTGTTTCTCTGCTGTTTTTATCCTCTAGGAGTTTGCTTCTGAAGGTCTTATGAGAAGATGCTTCAAAGCTACATGGCAACTTTTTTTTCCTGAGCATTCTCATATTCCACCTTGGGTTCTATGCCTGGTTTTAAATGCATTATTTGTTGAACCACTTGAACCTCTAGCAGACTGTTAATTAAAACATTTCACTTCGGTTAAAAGAGTTGGTGAAATTTAATCCCATTCTGCAGCACCAGAGTTCACGATTTAACAATACAAGGAAGTTCTAATTCACAGGCAATCTTTTCATCCAAATGTTTTAAATAAAGTCAATCTTAATCAAGCAATTATATTACCAACTTTCAGTCAAAATCCTACCTCTTTCAAAGAATCTCAATATCATTGTTTGTATGTAAAGAGATCATTGTCCATACATCTGATCAGGTCTAAGGATTGACACAAATCATCTTTTCATTAATTGCCAAAAGGCTACTTGCTGATACTAAGAAAAAATAAAGTAAATATCTTACAAATTCAAGTCTTACTCCACTAGACTAGACACTGGACACTTTTTTTATTTTGCATCCTCATTGAAGAGTAGATGTTTACTCTGCTAACTGACTGGCTATTCTTCCATTGAAATCTATGAGACAATTGCACTGTTACTCTGCCAAGAGAATTGATCCCTTAATCTGTATTTAATTTATTAATCCAATATAATTTATAAATCCGATTAAGAAATTAAATACCCACTTTAAATCTGATATTAGTTTTGCTAATACCTCCGACTCTACACACTATATACAATAGACTGACACAATCTATTATTGCTATTAAAAATTTGATTTTATAATTTATTTGGAATTTAAGGGAGGTTTGGGAAACAACAACATATATTTCTACATTTCTGCTGTTATGTTGGTATTCATAAAATGAAGCACTGCAGATAAAACACATAGCAGTCCATCCTTACCTCTTAACCTTGGATTAGATTAGAGGCTGTAGTAATCCACTGTTTTATCTCAGCTTCCAAGATAAGCATATCTCTGTGATAAATCCAGCTGATTACACAGGCTGAGGAAAGAAAGAATGAAAGAAATAATATAAGAAAGAAAGAAAGAAAGAAAGAAAGAAGGAAGGAAGGTAAGAAGGAAAGAAAGATGGAAAGATGGAAAGAAGGAAGGCAAGAAGGAAAGAAAGAAGGAAGGAAGGAAGGAAGGAGGAAGGGAGGAAGGCAAGAAGGAAGGAAAGAAGGAAAGGAAGAAGGAAAGGAAGAAAAAAGAAAGAAAGAAAGAAAGAAGAAAGGAAGGAAGGAAAGAAAGAAGGAAGGAAGGAAAGTACGAAGGGAAGGAGGAAGGAAGGAATGAAAGAAAGATGTGTGTAAATGTCTGAGTGCATGTCTACGTGTATGTATATCTCATTGTATGTGTGTGTTTGTGTAGAGTGTGTGTGCAGCAGTGCATATTTGTAACATTATGACCAGCAGCTTGTGTTGTAGTGTGTATGTGTGCTTACAGTATGAGTAGCAGTATTTGTGTGTGGGGGAAAGAGTATGATAAGCTGCAATATGTGTTAATAGAACCTTAAAAATAAAATAAATGTAAGGAGCTACTACATTCCTTCCAAATGCAAGGCATGCCCAAAGAGACATTAATAATCAGCCCAAATTAAAAAAGAGAAGAAAATGAGGACGATGGAAACAGTGCCACCACTTAGATAAAATACCCATATTCATTATATATTGAGTGCTTTGCCTTTTAACTATGACAACTCCTAGCATTTACTAAGAACTTCATATAATATATGTGTTTCATATTATAATTATTTCCACTAATGTGTGAGAGGGCATGCTTCTGTGGTATTAAACGTAATTACTTTAATGTAATTTAAAGGTGTAGTAGACAGGCAGTTTGATTGCACCTAATTTTTTCTTATGCATTTATTATCTGTGTACCATTTTTTTTTTTGTTTTATACATTTTGGATGTATCAAATATATTTGCGAGGATTAAGGAATATAATTAAGATTCTTTCAGGCCAGTTATTCATATTTAAATTTGAGAAAACAGACTGGCTGCACTCACCTGAATATGCATAAATATGGTGCTGCTGGGGGCCAATTTATACAATAAAAAAAGAAAATCCAGTAAGTAGCTCATGAAGCAGACATTAGGCTGTTAGAGTAGGACCTGCCAAAGATGGGGTACATTGACGTTGTGGCAGGCTTATGCAATGTATGATCATATCATGTAACTAAACCCCCATTATGTTTTGCCTGTATTAGTTGTTTTAAAAAAAAAAAAACTAAAGAAAACTAACTAAATCTGTCAGCACTGAAGTTGCTGTTTAGGGGATAATGAAGCTTGATTGTCCTACTTCTGACCACTTTAATGTTCCTTGTTTCTTCTACCTGTTCTGGTAATGCCATAGTTCTAATACACCAACACATGGGAGGCTTTTGAACATACCCATATATTTTTCACATGTTCTTCTTTAGCTTAGCTATTAATGAATTATCTAAGGCTAATGGCTTGTATGATCTAAAGGTGTTGGCCATAGCTATTACATGCAGATTGGTTGCGTTTCTTCACCTAGCATCCTGCTCAGAGATTCGTGACAATAGTTAAAGGAAGACTCTGAAATTAAAAACAAGTAGATCTATTTTAATGTTGTTGTTCTATTTTAATGTAAAGTGTTGCTGAGATTTAGATTTTGCACCCCTGCCAACAGGAAAAATAAAAAAACAATTTTTTACATTTATTTTTTTTTACCCACTGGTTAACCTCTCGGCAGATGCTCCTCTTCTTCTGAGATCATTCTGATGGTTGATGTTTTAGGACAATCAAATGTTTGTCATAGAGAGGCATTGCGGACCTCCTAGGCATGTGCAGCAATCACAAAAGTCTTCACACGTAGTTGCCTTTAATGACTGTCTGATTGTCATAAGATGCAGTGAGTTTGGTGCTGAGAGTGTCCCTTTAAGGCAGGCCAGGGCAAATGGTAACTCCCCAGATGTTGTAGAACTACAAATACCACAATGCTTTCCCAGCCTTTTAAGTAGCAAATAATCATGGAAGGTGCAGTTTTACAACATCTGAGAATCTACTCCTGAAAAGCTTAAAAGGACTCTATAGTCACCAAAACAACGTTAGCTTAATGAAGCAGTTTTGGTGTATAGATCATGTTCCTGCAGTCTCACTGCTCAATTCTCTGCCATTTAGGAGTTAAATCACTTGGTTTATGAACCCTATTCACACCTCCCTGCATGTGACTTGCAAAGCCTTCCTAAACACTTCCTGTAAAGAGTCATCTAAAGTTTATCCTTCCTTTATTGCAAGTTCTGTTTAATTTAGATTTTCTTATAACCTGCTATGTTAATAGCTTCCTAGACCCTGAAAGAGCATCCTGTATGTAATTAAAGTTCAATATACAGAGCAAGAGATACAATTGTTTAAGGTAAATTACATCTGATTGAAAGTGAAACCAGTTTTTTTTTTCCTGCAGGCTGTGTCAATCAGTGTCAAGGGAGGTGTGACAAGGGCTGCATAAACAGAAACAACGTGATTTAACTCCTAAAAGGCAGTGAATTGAGCCGTGAAACCGGAGAAGCATGATCTATACACTAAAACTGCTTCATTAAGCTAAAGTTGTTTAGGTGACTATAGTGTTCCTTTAAGATGTTTATTTCTCTAGTGTCTTTTTTAAAAGTATTGGGTACCTAAGGCAAATTACATTGCAAGCAATAACTGTTTAGTATTTTGAGCTATGGAAGTTTGACACAGTGTTCACAATGCATAGCACCCGCATTGGTCATCAATCTAACTTAATGGATGCAATTTCTATCATGACACAAAATTAAAGAGGGACTGTAATTTGTCTTTAAGTGCAAACACAATCAAGGCACTTACTGGAGCACTGAGTGCATTCATGAATGTTCAGGCATCTGCAGAAAAATGACACACAAATACATGCATGTTCAGGCATTCCTTCCATAGTGTCGTGTGCGTGGATCTGCCTACGCATATGGCACCGTGGGAGTTAACTGTGCCAGAACAGCCAGGCATGCAGTGTTAATTAAAAAAAAAAAAAACCAAAGACAGGTTTAGATTTATAAAAAAAAATAAAAAAAATTAACACAAGGCATAGCTTACTATTAGTAAGCCACGGGGTTGTACTTAAATCTTAAATGTATCAGTTCTGCTTTAAAACATAAGTACCTATTCCTAAGAGCATACATGTATGATAGAATTCACTTCCAGCATTTTTTGTGCTCTAATCATCTTGGCTCTGTGATGCTTTTTTGTAGTCTGCCCACTCAGATAATAAATTGGTAGATCGAGAAACTGAAGGAATGAGGCTAAGGGTTTTATGAACACTGTACAGATGGGCTGCTTGGACTGCATATATTTTAAATCAATAATATAATTAAGGAGAACATGTATTATGTATGATAGCAGATATTATAGGAAATCATGAAAACATTGTTTTGTTAGAAGGATTTTCAGGTAATTATCAAATGTAAAATAGTATATGGTTAGATGAAATAATATATACTGTAACACACAATACACAATTTAATAGGCAGACTAACCCATGTATCTGGTTTTACCTTACTTATTTGTTCTATTGCCCACTATGCTACATTTTGGTGTAAGCAGGGATAAACCCTTGCTCACAACAGAGAGTCCTTTCTGTTTGTTGGAGTCCTTTTAATGGTCACTAGTGATGTACCGAACTGTTCGGTGGCGAATAGTTCCTGGCGAACATAGCGTGTTCGCGTTCGCCACGGCGGGCGAACACATGCGCGGTTCGATCCGCCCCCTATTCGTCATCATTGAGTAAACTTTGACCTTGTGCCTCACGGTCAGCAGACACATTCCAGCAAATTAGCAGCAGACCCTCCCTTCCAGACTCTCCCACCTTGATAGCTAGGCTAGGGTATTCAGTGTCCACTACAGTCCTGAAGGACTCATCTGATCTCTGCTGTAAGGACAGCACCCTAAAAAGCACTTTTTAAGGCTAGAACAACAGTCTGCTTTTTCTTTTTTTTCTTTTTTTTTCTGTGTAATGTAATTGCAGTTGCCTGCCTGCTTCTGTGTCATGCTCACAGTGGATACTGTGCCAACTTGCCCAGTGCCACCACTCATATCTGGTGTCACAATAGCTTAAGCTTGCATTTAAAAACAAAAAACCTTTTCACTGTAATAGATTGAATGGCAGTTAGTTGTCTGCCAGCTTCTGTGTCAGGCTCACAGTGGATACTGTGCCCACTTGCCCAGTGCCACCACTCATATCTGGTGTCACAATAGCTTAAGCTTGCATTTAAAAACAAAAAACCTTTTCACTGTAATAGATTGAATAGCAGTTAGTTGTCTGCCAGCTTCTGTGTCAGGCTCACAGTGGATACTGTGTCCACTTGCCCAGTGCCACCACTCATATCTGGTGTCACAATAGCTTAAGCTTGCATTTAAAAACAAAAAACTTTTTCACTGTAATAGATTGAATAGCAGTTAGTTGTCTGCAAGCGTCTGGATGTCAGGCCTTCAGCGTGTACTCTGCCAACCTCTGCAAGTGCACTTCGCCACTCATATATGGTGTCACTATAGCGTGCCTTTAAAAAGCAAAAAAGTTTTTCACTGTAAGCTAATAGCAGTCAGTGTCCTTCAAGCAGGTGTCAGGCCTTCAGCGTGCACTTTGCCACTCATATCTGGTGTCACAATAGCGTGCCTTTAAAAAGCAAAAAAGTTTTTCACTGTAAGCTAATAGCAGTCAGTGTACTTCAAGTGGGCGTCAGGCCTTCAGCGTGTACTCTGCCAACCTCTGCAAGTGCACTTTGCCACTCATATCTGGTGTCACTATAGCGTGCCTTTGAAAAGCAAAAAAGTTTTTCACTGTAAGCTAATAGCAGTCAGTGTCCTTCAAGCGGGTGTAAGGCCTTCAGCGTGCACTTTGCCACTCATATCTGGTGTCACAATAGCGTGCCTTTAAAAAGCAAAAAAGTTTTTCACTGTAAGCTAATAGCAGTCAGTGTACTTCAAGTGGGCGTCAGGCCTTCAGCGTGTACTCTGCCAACCTCTGCAAGTGCACTTTGCCACTCATATCTGGTGTCACTATAGCGTGCCTTTGAAAAGCAAAAATGTTTTTCACTGTAAGCTAATAGCAGTCAGTGTCCTTCAAGCAGGTGTCAGGCCTTCAGCGTGCACTTTGCCACTCATATCTGGTGTCACAATAGCGTGCCTTTAAAAAGCAAAAAAGTGTTTCACTGTAAGCTAATAGCAGTCAGTGTCCTTCAAGCAGGTGTCAGGCCTTCAGCGTGCACTTTGCCACTCATATCTGGTGTCACAATAGCGTGCCTTTAAAAAGCAAAAAAGTTTTTTACTGTAAGCTAATAGCAGTCAGTGTCCTTCAAGTGGGTGTCAGGCCTTCAGCATGTACTCTGCCAACCTCTGCAAGTGCACTTTGCCACTCATATCTGTTGTCTCTATAGCGTGCCTTTAAAAAGCAAAAAAGTTTTTCACTGTAAGCTAATAGCAGTCAGTGTACTTCAAGTGGGTGTCAGGCCTTCAGCGTGTACTCTGCCAACCTCTGCAAGTGCACTTTGCCACTCATATCTGATGTCACTATAGCGTGCCTTTAGAAAGCAAAAAAGTTTTTCACTGTAAGCTAATAGCAGTCAGTGTCCTTCAAGCGGGTGTAAGGCCTTCAGAGTGCACTTTGCCACTCATATCTGGTGTCACAATAGCGTGCATTTAAAAGGCAAAAACTTTTTCACTGTAAGCTAATAGCAGTCAGTGTACTTCAAGTGGGTGTCAGGCCTTCAGCGTGTACTCTGCCAACCTATGCAAGTGCACTTTGCCACTCATATCTGGTGTCACTATAGCGTGCCTTTAAAAAGCAAAAAAGTTTTTCACTGTAAGCTAATAGCAGTCAGTGTCCTTCAAGCAGGTGTCAGGCCTTCAGCGTGCACTTTGCCACTCATATCTGGTGTCACAATAGCCTGCCTTTAAAAAGCAAAAATGTTTTTCACTGTAAGCTAATAGCAGTCAGTGTACTTCAAGAGGGCGTCAGGCCTTCAGCGTGTACTCTGCCAACCTCTGCAAGTGCACTTTGCCACTCATTTCTGGTGTCACAATAGCGTGCCTTTAAAAAGCAAAAAAGTTTTTCACTGTAAGCTAATAGCAGTCAGTGTCCTTCAAGTGGGTGTCAGGCCTTCAGCGTGTACTCTGCCAACCTCTGCAAGTGCACTTTGCCACTCATATCTGGTGTCACTATAGCGTGCATTTAAAAAGAAAAAAAGTTTTTCACTGTTATAGATTGAATAGCAGTTAGTTGTCTTCAAGCTTTTGTCAGGCCTACAACGTGTACTCTGCCAACCTCTGCCAGTGCACATTGCCACTCATATCTGGTCTCACAGTAGCTTGCACGCATAGTACCACTAATCCCCCCCAAAAAATGACAGGACAGCCTCTGGGGAGCTGGGAATTTTTTTGCCACGTTACTGGAGGCTCATGCGCAATGCCTGTAGGCTCATGCGTCCTTTTGAGGAGGTGACAAACCTAGTCGGTCGAACCGAAGGCACCATCAGCGACATCATACCATTTTTTTTCTTCCTTGAGCGTGCCCTGCCAAGAGTGCTGGATTAGGCTGTAGATCAGCGTGAAGAGGAAGAGTTGTGGTCACCATCACCACAAGAAACAGCCTTATCAGCATCGCTTGCTGGACCTGCGGCAACGCTGGAAGAGGATTGTGAGGAAGAGGAGTCAGAGGAGGAATGTGGCTTTGAGGAGGAGGAGGAAGACCAACCACAACAGGCATCCCAGGGTAATCGCTGTCACCTATCTGGTACCCGTGGTGTTTTACATGGCTGGGGGGAAGAACATACCTTCATTGAGATCACTGAGAAGGAGGAAATGGAAATGAGTAGCTCGGCATCCAACCTTGTGCAAATGGGGTCTTTCATGCTGTTGTGCCTGTTGAGGGACCCTCATATAAAAAGGCTGAAGGAGAACGACCTGTACTGGGTGTCCACGCTACTAGACCCCCGGTATAAGCAGAAAGTGGCGGAAATGTTACCAAATTACAACAAGTCGGAAAGGATGCAGCATTTGCAAAATAAATTAAAAAGTATGCTTTACACAGCGTATAAGGGTGATGTCACAGCACAACGGGAATCTAACAGGGGAAGAGGTGAAAGTCTTCCTCCTCCTCCCACGACCACGCCGGCAAGGACAGGACACTTTAAAGATGTGTTGTTGATGGAGGACATGCAGAGCTTTTGAAGTCCTATGCATCGCCACAGCCCTTCGGCATCCACCCTCAGAGTACGACTCGACCGACAGGTAGCAGACTACCTCGCCTTAACTGCAGATATCGACACTCTGAGGAGCGATGAACCCCTTCACTGCTGGGTGTGCAGGCTTGACCTGTGGCCTGAGCTATCCCAATTTGCGATAGAACTTCTGGCCTGCCCCGCTTCAAGTGTCCTGTCAGAAAGGACCTTCAGTGCAGCAGGAGGTATTGTCACTGAGAAGAGAAGTCGCCTAGGTCAAAAAAGTCTAGATTACCTCACCTTTATTAAGATGAATGAGGGATGGATCCCGAAGGGACTGACAGTGGGCGATACATTCGACTAAAAAAGGCCTGATGAGATGAGCTGCCTTGGGCTAAAAATGGTCCACACACTGCTGTATTTTAGCTCTGAATGCCGGTTGACTTGCGTGACTTATCCGCCACCAACTAGGGTTCAAGCCGCAATGTTTTAGGGCACTTTCTGCCTGGGAAACAAACATCAATTTTTATGGCCGCTGCTATAGCAGCGGCTGCAACAATACCACATTTTTCAGGCATGTGTGCATGCCTAATTTTTTGGCCCTCTGGTGCTGCACTTTGGCTTTAAAAACCAAACCAAAAAAAGGCACATAACAGGGATTAAAGTGATAGGAATAGGACTACTTAACACACCACTCCTATATGGTGGCACATTAGATTGCACCCGCAGTGCCCCAAATTTGAAGTAGGAGGACCGACCAAGCATCTTTTTCCATCTCCCGGTTCCTAAAATCGATGCCATATACACGTCCCTTGATAGGGCGCCAGCTCGTTATTCTCTTGGGCGCCAGCTAGTTATTCTCTTTTTCACTTCACTAGGGACACTTTACTGCACTATGGGCACTTAGACCCACTCTTTGTCTTGCACACTGTTATTCTTAGCCAGCATCTGTGATGGGAAATCAGGCAGTCATCTAAACGTTTAGATTGAGCTTTAGCTTAGAACACCCTTGAAGGTGTTTAAGGAGATTAGTGCTAGTTTAGAGGATTCTTCTTAGACCTCTCTGAGTCTTTATAGCCCTTCTACCTATCCAGCATTTCTGGAAACTAGCTAAGAGAAAGGGTGGCTGTGTGTCTGTGATACATTTAACTTTATATCACCTTATTGACACTTTATCACTCCGGTCTCCATACTCTCTGCCTATACCCATCTATTTAGAGGGAATTTACTTGCCCCTGCCAATATTATATAATAGGTAATAGTATTACCATTATTACACAATTAGGTCTCTGAGGACAGGTGTCAATCCATATCTGCCAAGTGACCCTATGTAGGGGGAACAGTCCCTATTCTGCTCTGTGTCAGTGTGTATCAGGGATCCTTAGGATAGGTGTCAATCCATATCTGCCAAGTGACCCTATGTAGGGGGAACAGTGTCTATTCTGCTCTGTTTCAGGGATCCTTAGGATAGGTGTCAATCCATATCTGATGTGACCCTATGTAGGGGGAACAGTCTCTATTCTGCTCTGTGTCAGTGTGTTTCTGGGATCCTTAGGATAGGTGTCAATCCATATCTGCCAAGTGACCCTATGTAGGGGGAACAGTCCCTATTCTGCTCTGTGTCAGTGTGTATCAGGGATCCTTAGGATAGGTGTCAATCCATATCTGCCAAGTGACCCTATGTAGGGGGAACAGTCTCTGTTCTGCTCTGTGTCAGTGTGTATCATGATCTCTGAGGACAGGTGTCAATCCATATCTGCCAAAGTCCCTATTCTGCTCTGTGTCAGTGTGTATCAGGGTCTCTGAGGACAGGTGTCAATCCATATGTCAAGGTGTCAATATGTCATATGTCAGGTGTCAATCCATATCCATTGTGATTTAGGAATGTTAGGTGATTTATGCCCTTTATGGATTAAAACCAGACTCTGCATCAACTGTGTAATTTTCCATGGGAGTTTTGCCATGGATCCCCCTCCGACATGCCACAGCACAGGTGTTAGTCCCCTTGAAACAACTTTTCCATCACTTTTGTGGCCAGAAAGAGTCCCTGTGGCTTTTAAAATTCGCCTGCCCATTGAAGTCAATGGAGGTTTGCCCGGTTCGCCGGTTCGCGAACGTTTGCGGAAGTTCCCATTCGCCGTTCGCGAACCGAAAATTTGTGGTCGCGGCAGCACTAATGGTCACAGTCTAATAGATTAGCTGTATGCAGTGCTCAAAGTGAGAACTGTATACAGCCCTTTAAATGGTTCCTATTGGCTGCAATGCAGTGTGAGCAGACAAGGAGACCAAGGTATCAACAGATACCTGTAGCTCTGCTCTGTCATATGGTCCAAGACTGCAACTAAGCAGATAGTACTCAGATGCGGTTCTTCTAAGCTTGCTGCTCATTAAGGGAGATGATGAGGATCTGAACAGACCCTGGCAGGGTCTTTCTGCATGCCCCATGTCAATTATGTTTAGTGCTGGGATCTGCCAGCTGCTTGATCACACAGCAGAGGCAGCTTGCTTTAGTTTCTGTACGGCGGTCACAAGCCACTCTCTACTGTTTTAACTAGTAAAATTAATCTGTTGATATTAGTACTGATATTGCCAGAGGGTTTCCTTAAGGTTAGGATAAGGTTAGTGTTAGGGTAGGGTTAGGGTTGGGGTTAGGTATAGAGCTAGTATTAGGGCTAGTGTAGGGTTAGTGTTTGGGTAAGATAATGGTTAATGCTGAGTCGAGGTTAGGGCTAGTGTAGGTTTAAGGTTAGGTGAAGTTAGGGTAGGTAAGCAGTTAGGTAAGGTTAGTGTAGGCATAGGGGTAGGGTTGGTATAGTGTTGGGGGGGTTGGTAAAGGGTTAGTGTTGACAACCAAAAATTAATTTAGCTCCTGACATATGAGGCATTTAACAATCATGAAGGATATGTGAATGTATTTGTAGGTATTTTTGTTTAGTTAAACTGGATGTGTAAAAATTATTATAAGCAAAATGGGAAAAAATATTTTTTCACTTATTCGTTCATCATGTTGATTTAAAAGCAAAAATGAAATTTTTGTTTGGACCCTGAAGGTACTACGAGCAGTATAGCAATAGAATGTTAAAAGAATATCTGCATTTGAGAATAATCCTCACAAACAGTAAATACAGTCAAATATTAGATTTCTAAAATAAAGCTATTTAGAAATGTAATGCTGACAGTCAAATGGTAGCATCCATTCACTCCTTCTCCGTCCCTGACTGTAGGAATGATATGACCCAGTGAAACTTCTCGTATTATTTGAAAGCAGGACGTGAGCTTACATTTTCAACAATTTTAAGTCATTATTTCAATGAATAGCGGCTTCTGGCAGAGAAATTCCTCCCTCTAAAGACTGCTAATCATATCTAGAGTATAAATGAGTGTGAGTGCAGCTTTATGGACTAGATTACATACTGCAAAATACATAAAAGTAAAAATGTTTATGCTCGATTTTTGTATTGCAGGGGTTAATGTATTTAAAATGTTTTGATTCATTAGCGTGCCGTATTTTGTAATGCTCAAATATTTATAGTTACGTAAAATCTATGTTTTGCATAATGTTATGCCATAAGCCTTCCTCCTAAACCATGCCCATCCCCTTTCCCTAAAAAAAGACTTCCTTATCAGTTTATATTCCTTTCCAGAAAAAAAAGACTTCCTTACAGTACTAAGTGAGATGAACTACAGAAAGCAGCATTACGTAGAAGGAGAGGACACTAAAGCTGACACATGCTACATGTATGCCTCCTGTTTAACTGACAGTCTGCAGTTCGGTTGTGGATTAAATGAAGCAGGCTTAATGGGGTACATGTAATTGATGTATATAGTGCTGTAGACTTGTATTGTCTGCTGTACAAACTGCTCGCAATACTTGTTTCCAGATAGAGAAATACATATGATAGATGTTTGAACTGAAATTCTAGATGTTAATCATTGTTTCAGGACATGATGTAATGAGATGTTTTAACAACAGCTAGAGAGTTTCAAGAGGCAAGAAATTACAAACTGTACCCAGGGGCGTATTAGCCGCGAGGCAAACAAGGCATTTGCCTTGGGCGGCATTTTCCAGGGGCGGCAAAAAAAGCCACCCCCCAAATGCCCAAGGCAAATGTCTTGTTAGCCTTGCGGCTAACAGACCTGCTGGGCTGCTGCTGGGCGGTCGGCAGCGCTGCTGGGCTGGCGGCGAGGGAGCACTTCCTCTGAGCTGTCTGCTCAGCTCCCTCGCGCGCCGCAGAGTGAGGCTGGGAGCCGGAATATGACGTCAGCCTCACTGTGCGGCGCGCGCGGGAGCTGAGCAGACAGCTCAGAGGAAGTGCTCCCTCGCCGCCAGCCCAGCAGTGCCGCCCGACTGCCCAGCAGCCACTGGACCACCAGGGAGAAAGATGGACTCCTCTCCTCCCCCAGCATTCCCAAAGGTAAGGAGGCTGGGGGGTTAAAGTAAAAAAAAAAAAAAGTGTTAATGTGAGTGAGTGTGAGTGTCTGTTAGTGAGTGTGAGTGTGTGTGTGTCTGTTAGTGAGTGTGAGTGTGTGTGTCTGTTAGTGAGTGTGAGTGTGTGTGTGTCTGTTAGTGAGTGTGAGTGTGTGTGTCTGTTAGTGAGTGTGAGTGTGTGTGTGTCTGTTAGTGAGTGTGTGTGTCTGTTAGTGAGTGTGAGTGTGTGTGTGTCTGTTAGTGCGTGTGAGTGTGTGTGTGTCTGTTAGTGAGTGTGAGTGTGTGTGTCTGTTAGTGAGTGTGAGTGTGTGTGTGTGTGTCTGTTAGTGAGTGTGAGTGTGTGTGTGTGTGTCTGTTAGTGAGTGTGTGTGTCTGTTAGTGAGTGTGAGTGTGTGTGTGTCTGTTAGTGAGTGAGTGTGTGTCTGTTAGTGAGTGTGTGTGTGTGTGTGTGTCTGTTAGTGAGTGTGTGTGTGTCTGTTAGTGAGTGTGTGTGTGTGTGTATGTTAGTGAGTGTGAGTGTGTGTGTGTGTGTCTGTTAGTGTGTGTGTGTGTCTGTTAGTGTGTTAGTGTGGGTGTCTGTGTCTGTTAGTGTGTGTCTTTTAGTGTGTGTTTCTGTTAGTGTGTTTGCCTGTGAGTGTGTGTGTGTGTGTCTGACAGTGTGTGTCTGACTGTGTGTGTCTGTTAGTGTGTGTCTGACTGTGTGTGTCTGTTAGTGTGTGTGTTTGCCTGTGAGTGTGTGTGTATGTTAGTGAGTGTGTGTGTGTCTGTTAGTGTGTGTCTGTTAGTGTGTGTCTGTTACTGAGTGTGAGTTTGTCTGTTAGTGTGTGTGTTTCTGTTAGCGAGTGTGTGGTTCTGTTAGCTAGTGTATGCGTATCTGTCAGTGAATGTGTGTGTGTGTATTTAGAATGTGGGGCGGGGTAAAGGTTGGGTGGGGGTGGCGCGCGGGGGGGACGCCTGAGTTTTGGATACACCACTGACTGTACCACAATTAGAAGTGGAGATTTTGTATTCAAATTCAAAATCCATTGGAATAACTTTTCTGATTCACAATGTAAGAACTAGGATACGGGACTATTTCTGTAAATTAATAAATAAGTAAACAGGGTTGTGCATAAACTGCTGAAAGCCACCATATTTGTTAATTTAAACTGCAGGTGTGAGATAAACTATGTATCTCATACCTACTGTAGAGGGATTTATGGAATATGATCAGTCCCTGTAGACCAGAATGAGTAGCTCCTTGTTGGGAGACAGGGAAATCTGTGGATCATTCCACCCGGTAACGAGCTGCTTCAGGCTTGTTTATAGTTTAATCAATTCATTGGCTAGATGCTATGTCCATTTTAAAATCATTTGTGGAAATATCATGCAGCATACCTAGCACTGTTGCTTCCCATATACACCCCTTGAAGGGAAACTCTAGGGATGCATCCTCTCAATTTTAAGTCCTTTTTGAATAGATGACAAGGAATAATGGTCCCTGTGGCTCTGCCCCTTAGCGGTATGGCTTAATTGGAGTGTAACTGCTCCTTAGCCCTACCTATTCATAGCAATGACGGACAGCTATGATAGACTGAGAGAGCTGAGCTGGCGCCCTCATTGCATCAATGCATTCCAATTCTACTTAGGATAATGCAGAAGCTTACACCAGGGGATCCACATTCCGTGTTAAACTGTTTGAAAATTGCTCAAGACTGACCACTTCAATTAGATTAATTGGTTATGGGGCTTAGAATGTCTCTTTAATGACAAAAGTATATTAATATGGTTAATATCTTAATGCATGCATCATCCGAAGTTTGTTAAGTAAACATAACAGTGACGTCATGCTACTAATTCAGCACACTCGCTCAAATCTTAGAGTTTAAAACACCTCACCTAGGCAAAAAATAATGGGGGTTTAGTTACATTATATGATCATATATTGCATAAGTCTGCCACAATGTCAATGTACCCCATTCTTGGCAGGTCCTACTCTAGCAGCCTAATGATTGCTCTTATGAGATTAATCCACTTACTTGGACTCTCTGCAAGTCAAGGCTAAATAGGGTCACAGGTGCCTCATTCCAGGACCCTATTTAGCCTTGACTTGCAGCGAGTCCAAGTAAGTGGATTAATCTCATAAGAGCAAGCATTAGGCTGCTAGAGAACGACCTGCCAAGAATGGGGTACATTGACATTGTGGCAGGCTTATGCAATATATGATCATATAATGTAACTAAACCCCAATTATTTTTTGCCTAGTTGAGGTGTTTTTATATAAAACTATTACAATCTCTAAGATTTGAAATCATTGTTTAGTGAATAAGCGAGTGCGTTGGATTGTGTATTTTGTGTATTTTGGCCCCAGCAGCACCCTATAATTTATGCATGTTCAGGTGAGTGCAGCCCTCTTGGTTTCAATCATGCTACTAATGGCATTATCCTTAAAGGGACACTCCAGGCACCATGACCACTTCTGCCCATTGGAGTGGTCTGGGTGCCAACTCCCACTACTCTTAACCCTGCAACTGTAATTATTGCAGTTTTTTTTATAAACTGCAATAATTACATTGCAGGGTTAACTCCACCTCTAGTGGCTGTCTGCTAGACAGCCACTAGAGGGCACTTCCTGATTCATAGCAAAGATTTTCTTTGCTAGAGCGTTGCTGGACGTCCCCACGCTGTGTGAGGACCTCCAGCGTCGCTCAATTCCCCATAAGAAAGCATTGAAAATCTTTTTCAATGCTCTCCTATGGGGAGACCTAATGCGCGTGGGCGGCATTGCCGTGCATGCGCATTAGGTTTCCTCAGCCGGCGGTGGTATCAGTCTCGCCCACCGACTGACGTGATTACTGGGGGGAGCGATGCCGACCCAAAAACCACGGCCGAGGGACATCGGCGGGGTCTCAGGTAAGTGGGATGGGAGGTGGGAGGGAGAGGGTACCTGCGGTGCCAGGAAAACTGATTGTTTTTTAAATCTCAATCCAACACAGAATATTTGGCAGTGAAGAAAGGACCACAGCAAGAAGACAAGGGTGGACTGAGTGATACCCTGAAGTTTTTCCATCACCTTGAAAAATAAATGTGGTGAATAATTCAAGCAGTTCTGAAAAGAAGAGGCTTGTAATGGGTATTACGTAGTTGTACGTGATACAGTGGTCACTGAGAGAGTATGTTTTAGGTTTTAATATTTTCTGAATATTATTTTTAAGACTTTTTTTCAGATTACTATAACATTTCAAAAACTAGAAAATAACTGCTGTACAATAAACACTTTACCTCCTTATTGTGATTGAAGGGCACCACAACCACCCAACGTTTAAACACCATGCACCTTTGGCAAATGTAAAATGCATATTTTTGTAGAAGTCATTTGTGCATTTTTTAAAATTCAAGCCTAAATGAAAACCTGTCAAACATAAAGCCTTTATTATCTTACATCTAACTGCTTCTTTAAATTGTAAAAATATGCTCATAATATATTCAGAGATAATTATTATACATTTACTGTAGGAATTTAATCTATTTTAAGATGTATGAGACAATATGTTTCACTTCAATCCAATGAAGTGACACTGTGTGGGGTCTATTCACAGAACGCTGAGTGCTGACAAATTCACCATAAAGATGATTCAATGATAATTAAATGTAGAATTACAATGTTCTCTTAAATTCAGCATGCATTACCTTCTACTAAATTCATGTTATGTTCCAATCAAGAAACAGAAGAAAATTTAGCTCTAATGTCAAAGAAAAACAATGCAGACTGACCACTACGTTGATGTTTTATACATACAGAAATGGTAAACAAATTGCAGCCCATTATATAAATATATATATCAATTAAAGGGATTTTATAGGTGTGGCAATTGTAATGCCTGCCGCAATACTCAGAGTCGAAAAGAATGCATTAAAGACTTTGAAGCGAATGGACAGGTTTATAAAGTTAAAGAATTGATAACATGCAATACACAAAATGTAATTTACATGTTAACCTGTCCTTGCGGATTAAAGTACATAGGCAGGACCACTAGACAATTAAGAACTAGGATTTGTGAACATGCCTATAATATTAAGAGACAGTACCAACAGCATCAGGTACCTTTACATTTTCAGAAGTTCCATAATTCTGACCCTTCCCTGTTGGAATTCATGGGGATCCAACAGATAAATAAAGATTGGAGGGGGGGTAATTTTATTCAAAATTTAGGCTGTACAGAAATGAGGTGGATATTTGAATTGAATACCCTCATCCCTAATGGACTTAACAACGATTTTGAAATTTGTCACTTTTTAAATTAATTAGAATTTTTAAATTTATAATATTCAGTTTAAGTAAAACATCAGGAAAATTGCAATAAATATCCACCCCTATTATTATCTAATTTGTATTCTTAATTTTCAATTTTAGTTTTATGTAAGTGGGCTAAATTTACTTAACGGATTTTGCACATAATACTTTTCACTGATTTTATACTTTTGCACTGTCACTTTAAATTGTGTATGGTGGAGAAGGTAACAGTATTACGTTATTTACATCTGCAAGAATGATATTGACATTTGTTTGTTTTTTCTCCGATCTCTATAAATTAGGTATTGACAATATGTATACTCATCATGTTCCATTTGTATTTGAAATTTGTATTTTTATTATGTTTCATTTAAAATTATGTATACACATACTGTTGTTTTAATAATGATCACATTAATTGGTTACAATTGTTTTTATAAGCTTTATCATATGCTTTATTATGGTGCTTTAAATGTTTAGAGATGACCTTATGAGAAAGCAGCCTCCATTAATAATATGGAGAGTCTGCTGAATCTAAAGGCTAATTTTCCTGTGCAGAGTTTAGGCAGCATATGATCAATACGAACTGATTAGAGAGACACTTTGCCCTATAAAAGTACTTTGGGAGCATGTAAGGAAGAAGCCTCATTATGTCCTGACGAAGCCGTCTGTGAACGGCGAAACGCGTAGACGACGTCAACACGCACGGAAGGTGGGAGGAGCCAAGCGGAAGCCGGGAAAAAATTTGAACGGTGATTGCAATAGAGCGGATCAGCTGGCAATATGGACTCCATTTCATACCTCGCCTGACTAATCTCGGATGAGACATCTCCCAGTGTGGGAAAGCGTGTTTGTGAGTCACGGGCACATATACCGTTGCACTCACCACCATATCTAGTAAGCAGTCATCTCTTTACCAATTTTGTTTTATTTAACTGTTGTGCACCTTATATATTTTTTAATGATTTATGTGTAGATTGTTTTTATGATTAAAACTATTAAGTGCATAAATGTGTTGAGTAGCACTGTATGCACTGTATAGTGCAATTTATACACCATATATACAGATCTGCACTATTACTATCTTAATTTTCTTTTTTATACATGTAAACATATGAATCTGATCGTGTGACTACTATCCATTGAAGAGTATAAGTATACCCATTCCTTAATTTTCAAAATCTTTGCTGCATGTGGGAAGGGGCTTATCACCTAAATGTCTCTCCACTTCTTGTAATATTTTTTATGAACTATTCATATTGTGTGGTGAAGTGAACACACTGAAGTGTTGTAGCTGGAATATATATTAATTCTGTACATAGTACATCATCTATTAGTAATTAAATACGGGCTATATTTTATTTTTGCCCTTATATATAAATTGTACAATTTAGCGCTCCGAGAGTACTTAACTTCTCAGGGGGTGGGGGCCAAGGAGGAGGACAATAGGTCCCACCCCTTTCAAGTAGTTTAGGGCCACCACTCAGAGGTGGGGGCCGGGGGGAGGACAAAAGGTCCCCCCCCCTTTTATTTTACTTTAGGGCCCCCACCCGCCGCTCAGGGGTGGGGGCCAGGTGGGAGGACAATAGGTCCCCCTCCCTTTGAAGTATTTTAGGGCCCTCACCCATCGCTCAGAGGTGGGAGCCAGGGGGCAGACAATAGGTCCCCCCACTATTATTCTTTAGGACCCCCACCCGCCACTCAGGGGTGGGGGCTGGGGGGGAGGACAATAGGTCTTCCCCTTTGAAGTATTTTAGGGCCCCCACCCACAGCTCAGGGGTGGGGGCTGGGGGAGGACAATAGGTTCCCCCCCTTCAAGTAGTTTAGGGCCCCCACACACCGCTCAGGGGTGGGGGCCGGGGGGAGGACAATAGCTTTCCCCCCCTTATTCTTCTTTAGGGCCCCCACCCGCCACTCAGGGGTGGGGGCTAGGGGGGAGGACAATAGGTCCCCCTTCTTTGAAGTATTTTTGGGCCCCCACCCATCGCTCAGGGGTGGAGGCCGGGGGGGGAGGACAATAGGTTCCCCCCCTTATTCTACTTTAGGGCCCCCACCCGCCGCTCAGGGGTGGGGCCCCCAGGAGGGGCAGTACAACCCCCGTTTAGTTTAAAAGCCCCCACTCGTGCTTCATGGGTGGGGGCTCCGGAGGGAGGACTCACTGTTTAATAGACATGCCCCTACTTGCGCTATAGCGAGTAGGGGCATATTATTTACTAATACTATGTAATTTTTACTTAGTATTAGTAAATTTGTCTGAAAGAATTAGGGAGTTATCTACTTACTCATCCCCATCCATTGACTGTAATGGAAGTAACTAGTGATGTCGCGAACACAAAATTTTCGGTTTGCGAATGGCGGACTCGAACTTCCACAAACGTTCGCGAACCGGCGAACCGCCATTGACTTCAATGGGCAGGCGAATTTTAAAACCCACAGGGACTCTTTCTGGCCACAATAGTGATGGAAAAGTTGTTTCAAGGGGACTAACACCTGGACTGTGGCATGCCGGAGGGGGATCCATGGCAAAACTCCCATGGAAAATTACACAGTTGATGCAGAGTCTGGTTTTAATCGATAAAGGGCATAAATCACCTAACATTCCTAAATCATAATGGATATGGATTGACACCTGACATATGACATATTGACACCTTGACATATGGATTGACACCTGTCCTCAGAGACCCTGATACACACTGACACAGAGCAGAATAGGGACTGTTCCCCCTACATAGGGTCACTTGGCAGATATGGATTGACACCTGTCCTCAGAGACCCTGATACACACTGACACAGAGCAGAATAGGGACTGTTCCCCCTACATAGGGTCACTTGGCAGATATAGATTGAAACCTATCCTAATGATCCCTGATACACACTGACACAGAGCAGAATAGGGACTGTTCCCCCTACATAGGGCCACTTGGCAGATATGGATTGACACCTGTCCTCAGAGACCATGATACACACTGACACAGAGCAGAATAGGGACTATTCCCCCTACATAGGGTCACTTGGCAGATATGGATTGTCACCTGTCCTCAGGGACCCTGATACACACTAACCCAGAGCAGAATAGGGACTGTCCCCCCTACATAGGGTCACTTGGCAGATATGGATTGACACCTGTCCTCAGAGACCATGATACACACTGACACAGAGCAGAATAGAGACTGTTCCACCTACATAGGGTCACTTGGCAGATATGGATTGACACCTGTCCTCAGAGACCATGAAACACACTGACACAGAGCAGAATAGAGACTGTTCCCCCTACATAGGGTCACTTGGCAGATATTGATTTACACCTGTCCTCAGAGCCCCTGATACACACTGACGCAGAGCATAATAGGGACTGTTCCCCCTACATAGGGTCACTTGGCAGATATGGATTGACACCTTTCCTCAGAGACCCTGATACACACTGACACAGAGCAGAATATGGAATATTCACTAAATGCCAAACATTGTTATACAGGGGAATATTCAGTAAATAAGGATAAGCAGGGGGCCTACTGTCCTAATAACTGGCAAATATATATAATATTGGCAGGGGCAAGGAAATTCCCTCTAAATAGATGGGTATAGGCAGAGAGTATGGAGACCGGAGTGATAAAGTGTCAATAAGGTGATATAAAGTTAAATGTATCACAAACACACAGCCACCCTTTCTCTTAGCTAGTTTCCAGAAATACTGGATAGGTAGAAGGGCTATAAAGACTCAGAGAGGTCTAAGAAGAATCCTCTAAACTAGCCCTAATCTCCTTAAACACCTTCAAGGGTGTTCTAAGCTAAAGCTCAATCTAAACATTTAGATGACTGCCTGATTTCCCATCACAGATGCTGGCTAGGAATAACAGTGTGCAAGACAAAGAGTGGGTCTAAGTGCCCATAGTGCAGTAAAGTGTCCCTAGTGAAGTGAAAAAGAGAATAATGAGCTGGCGCCCAAGAGAATAACGAGCTGGCGCCCTATCAGCGGACATGTACATGGCATCGATTTTAGGAAGCGGGTGATGGAAAAAGATGCTTGGTCGGTCCTCCTACTTCAAATTTGGGGCACTGCGCGTGCACTCTAATGTGCCACCAGATAGGAGTGGTGTGTTAAGTAGTACTATTCCTATCAGTTTAATCCCTGTTATGTGCCTTTTTTTTGGTTTGGTTTTTGAAGCCACAGTGCAGCACCAGAGGGCCGAAAAATTAGGCATGTACACATGCCTGAAAAATTAGGTATTGTTGCAGCCGCTGCTATAGCAGCGGCCAGAAAAATTGATGTTTGTTTCCCAGGCAGAAAGTGCCCTAAAACATTGCGGCTTGAACCCTAGTTGGTGGCGGATAAGTCACGCAAGTCAACCGGCATCCAGAGCTAAAATACAGCAGCGTGTGGACCATTTTTAGTCCAAGGCAGCTAATCTCATCAGGCCTTTTTTAGTCAAATGTATCGCCCAGTGTCAGTCCCTTCGGGATCCATCCCTCATTCATCTTAATAAAGGTGAGGTAATCTAGACTTTTTTGACCTAGGCGACTTCTCTTCTCAGTGACAATACCTCCTGCTGCACTGATGGTCCTTTCTGACAGGACACTTGAAGCGGGGCAGGCCAGAAGTTCTATCGCAAATTGGGATAGCTCAGGCCACAGGTCAAGCCTGCACACCCAGCAGTGAAGGGGTTCATCGCTCCTCAGAGTGTCGATATCTGCAGTTAAGGCGAGGTAGTCTGCTACCTGTCGGTCGAGTCGTACTCTGAGGGTGGATCCCGAAAGGCTGTGGCGATGCGTAGGACTTGCCGGCGTGGTCGTGTGAGGAGGTGGATGACTTTCACCTCTTCCCCTGTTATATTCCCGTTGTGCTGTGACATCACCCTTATACGCTGTGTAAAGCATACTTTTTAATTTATTTTGCAAATGCTGCATCCTTTCCGACTTGTTGTAATTTGGTAACATTTCCGCCACTTTCTGCTTATACCGGGGGTCTAGAATCGTGGACACCCAGTACAGGTCGTTCTCCTTCAGCCTTTTTATACGAGGGTCCCTCAACAGGCACGACAGCATGAAAGACCCCATTTGCACAAGGTTGGATGCCGAGCTACTCATTTCCCGTTCCTCCTCCTCAGTGATCTCAATGAAGGTATGTTCTTCCCCCCAGCCACGTACAACACCACGGGTACCAGATAGGTGACAATGAGCACCCTGGGATGCCTGTTGTGGTTGGTCTTTTTCCTCCTCCTCAAAGCCACATTCCTCCTCTGACTCCTCTTCCTCACAATCCTCCTCCAGCGTTGCTGCAGGTCCAGCAAGCGATGCTGATAAGGCTGTTTCTGGTGGTGATGGTGACCCCAACTCTTCCTCTTCCTCTTCAAGCTCATCTACGGCCTGATCCAGCACTCTTTGCAAGGCACGCTCCAAGAAAACAAATGGTATGATTTCGCTGATGGTGCCTTCGATGCGACTGACTAGGTTTGTCACCTCCTCAAAAGGACGCATGAGCCTACAGGCATTGTACATGAGCATCCAGTAACGTGGGAAAAAAATTCCGAGCTCCCCAGAGGCTGTCCTAGCACCCCGGTCATACAAATATTCATTAACGGCTTTTTCTTGTTGGAGCAGGCGGTCGAACATTAGGAGTGTTGAATTCCAATGTGTCGGGCTGTCGCAAATCAAGCGCCTCACTGGCATGTTGTTTCGCCGCTGGATATCTGCAAAGTGCGCCATGGCCGTGTAGGAACGCCTGAAATGGCCACACACCTTCCTGGCCTGCTTCAGGACATCCTGTAAGCCTGTGTACTTATGCACAAAGCGTTGTACGATCAGATTACACACATGTGCCATGCACGGCACATGTGTCAACTTGCCCAACTTCAATGCCGCCAACAAATTTGTTCCTTTGTCACAAACCACTTTGCCGATATCCAGTTGCTGCGGAGTCAGCCACTTTTACACCTGTGCGTTCAGGGCGGACAGAAGTGCTTGTCCGGTGTGACTCTCTGCTTTCAAGCAAGTCAAACCCAAGACGGCGTGACACTGCCGTATCCGGGATGTGGAATAGTACCTGGGGAGCTGGGGGGGGGGGGTGCCGTTGATGTGGAGCAAGACGCAGCAGCAGAAGAGGACTCAGCCGAGGAGGTTATGGAAGAGGATGGAGTAGGAGGAGTAGAGGAGGTGGCAGCAGGCCTCAAGTTGTGGCGGTGTCACCAACTCCTCTGCAGAGCCACGCATTCCATGCTTGGCAGTCGTCAGCAGGTTTATCCAATGCGCAGTGTAGGTGATATACCTGCCCTGACCATGCTTTGCAGACCAGGTATCAGTGGTCAGATGGACCCTTGCCCTAACACTGTGTGCCAGACATGCCATTACTTCCTTTTGCACAATCGAGTACAGGTTGGGGATTGCCTTTTGTGCAAAGAAATTTCGTCCGGGTACCTTCCACTGCGGTATCCCAATAGCCACAAATTTCTTGAACGCCTCAGACTCCACCAGCTTGTATGGTAAAAGCTGGTGGGCTAATAGTTCAGACAAGCCAGCTGTCAGATGCTGGGCAAGGGGGTGACTTTCTGACATTGGCTTCTTACGCTCAAACATGTCCTTGACACCTGACTGTGGGCAGATGAGCGGGAACTGCTCAAGGCGAGAGACGGAGTGGTGGATGGTTGAGAGGGGGCAAGGAGGACAGCAGTGGTTGACGTGGCTGAAGATGCTGGACCAGGAGGAGGATGGCGGCTTTGAGTCTGTGTGCTGCTTGTACTCATGTGTTGATCCCATAGGCGTTTGTGATGTGCGATCTTGTGCCTACGCAAAGCAGTTGTACCTAGGTGGGTGTTGGACTTCCCATGACTCAGTGTCTTTTGGTACAGGTTGTAAATGGCATCGCTGTTGTCAGAGGCAGACAAACAAAAAAATATACCACACTGCTGAGCTCTGCAACGAAGGCATTCTGGTGGTGGACACAGCATGCATTGATTGGCGTGCTGTCGGCTGACCCCGGGTGCCGATGCATGCTGTCTGACTGTGCCACTGCCAGGGTACCTGAGGTCTTTACGTCCGAGAGAGGTAGAGACTTAGTCGTTCATCCATCCGGACGGCCTGATTTTCCTCTTCCTCGCGGTCCACCCGGTCATGCAAAGCCGGCCGCGAGGGAGTGACTCCCTTTTATAGCATGACGCCCGGAGGTCGACGTCAGGACGTCAACCCGGAACGACCTGTCACTCAATTGGTTCAGGACCAATCAGGACTCAACGGAGGTGTGTCTACTTATCTGAACAGGGCATTTAACAGTGCTTCTTTCATTAGCTCATTGCCCTGTCGTGGTTCTAGCTTGTTCTAGTCACTCAGTGCTCGTGTTTTCTATTATCCCTTTTGGTTTTGACCCGGCTTGTTTGCTCTTCTCTGCTTATCTCTGTTATCCTTGATTCGGCTTGTCTCTCGCTTACCTGTCTTCTGTTACCCTCGACCTCGGCTTGTCTTTGACCATTCTCTACTGTACTACTTACGTTAGTCCGGCCATTCTAAGGTCCGGTATACGTATCTGGCTACTGTTTGTACTCTGCGTGTTGGATCCCTGTCCCGATCCTGACATTACGACAGGGCCAATGGATCCTGCAAGTACAAACAGTCAGCTTGGTTCTCCTGATCCTAGGTTTGAAGCCATGGATCACAGAATGGATCAGATGGCGCTAGCGCTACAGGCGTTATTATCTCGTGCCAATAATCCACCACAGGAGTTACGTACTACTCCTATCTCTCCTGTTGGTTCACGCCTAGAGGTAGCCACTGTAGGTGCTTCTTCTCGCATTACCCCACCAGTACGTTATGGTTGTGCTCCTGAGAAATGTCGTGGGTTCTTAAACCAAATTAGTATCCACTTTGAATTGCAACCTCGCTCCTATCCTACTGATAGGGCAAAGGTGGGATTTATTATCACCTTACTCATTGAGAAGGCTCTGAGATGGGCTAATCCACTATGGGAGAACGATAACCCGTTAGTATATAACTATAACGCATTTGTAGCTGCTTTTAGAAGAACTTTTGACCCTCCAGGTAGAAAGGTCAATGCAGCCAGATAACTGTTACGCCTGAGACAGGAGAACCGAACACTTGTGGATTATGCACTAGAGTTCAGGTCTCTGACGTCAGAGGTCAAGTGGAATGAGCAGGCGTATATGGACGTATTTTTGAATGGGCTATCAGATGTAATCCTTGACGAGGTTGCTACTAGAGAACTTCCTGAGAATTTAGAAGATTTAATTTCGTTCATTTCTCGTATAGATGAACGTTTAAGAGAGAGACAGAACACTCGAGAGAGGAACCGGAGACCTTCCTTTAGGTTAGCTCCCGCATTTCTAAGTCCTCATTTCTCCCTGAACCTATGCAGATAGGCTATACTCGCCTCTCTGAGGAGGAGAGACAGTACAGGAGAAGGGAGGGGTTATGTATGTACTGTGGAGCCAGAGGTCATTTACTCTCGAACTGTCCTAACCGCCCGGGAAACGCTCGCACCTAAGTTTCTCTAGAGGACAGGCCTTGGGTGTTTCTATTTTGTCCTCTACTCCTAATTATAAAGATCACAGGCTTCTGCTACCAGTTTCCTTAACCTGGGAGAAGGAAGTAGTAAAGGCTATGGCCTTGATAGATTCCGGAGCTGCTGAGAATTTTATCGACCAAGCCTTTTCCACTAGACACAATATCCCATCCCAGTTAAGGGAGACACCCTTGGCCGTTGAGGCCATAGATGGTAGACCATTACTGGACCCCGTTATCTTTCGTGAGACCATACCCATTAACTTAAATGTTGGTATCCTACACGTGGAGAATTTATCTCTTATGCTCATTTCGTCCCCTTCTGTTCCCATAGTTCTGGGGTATCCATGGTTGAAGAGACATAACCCTATTATCGATTGGGAATTAGGGGAGATACTCTCATGGGGTCAGAGCTGCCAGGAGAGGTGTTTACGCAAGGTTTCTCCATTGGCTAATATTAATACACCAGGTAGTTCTACTCAGTCCACAGAGAAACAGATACCGCCCCTGTACCAAGACTTAAAGGCAGTATTCGACAAGAAGAATGCCGATTCATTACCTCCACACAGGTCATTTGATTGTAAAATTAAGCTTCTACCAGGTACTATGCCCCCGAGGGGTAATGTATACCCTTTATCTGTTCAGGAGAACTCTGTTCTAGAGGAATATATTCGTGAGAATTTAGAGAAGGGATTCATTAGGAGGTCTTCTTCTCCTGCCGGGGCTGGGTTTTTTTTCGTTAAAAAGAAGGATGGCACGCTGAGGCCTTGTATTGATTACCGAGGTTTGAATAAAATAACTATCAGAAATGCCTATCCTATCCCATTGATTACCGAGTTGTTTGATCGTCTTAAGGGCTCCAAAATCTTCACCAAATTAGATCTCAGAGGGGCATATAATTTGGTGAGAATCCAGCATGGACACGAGTGGATGACGGCGTTCAATACTCGGTATGGCCATTATGAATACACAGTTATGCCATTTGGACTTTGCAATGCTCCTGCAGTATTTCAGGATTTGATTAATGAGGTACTTAGGGAGTTTCAACATGATTGTGTTATTGTCTACCTGGACGACATACTGATACACTCTAGGGAGATTGAGACTCACCATAGACAAGTCAGAAAGGTACTACACAAACTTCTGCAACATGGTCTATACTGTAAATTGGAGAAATGCAGCTTTGACCAATCGCAGATAGACTTTCTTGGTTACGTGATTTCTGGGGAAGGCTTTAAAATGGACCCTGACAAACTCCAGTCTATTTTAGATTGGCCGTTGCCTAAAGGACTCAAGGCTATTCAGAGGTTTATTGGTTTTTCCAACTATTATAGGCGCTTCATTAAAGGATACTCTTCTATCATCTCGCCTATTACCAATATGACCAAACAAGGGGCTGATACTAAGACTTGGTCTACGGAGGCTCTTGTTGCGTTCAAGACTCTCAAAGAACTTTTTGCCTCTGCTCCCATTCTAGTCCACCCTGATACGACTCTGCCGTTCTTACTCGAGGTCGATGCCTCTGAGACGGGAGTTGGTGCTGTTCTGTCTCAAAGGTTAGGGGTGGACAAACCGTTACACCCTTGTGGGTTCTTCTCTAAGAAATTATCTGGGCCTGAAAGCAGATATGACATCGGTGATAGGGAACTGTTAGCGGTCATTAAGGCTTTAAAGGAGTGGAGACATTTACTAGAAGGGACATTACACCCTGTTACTATTTTAACGGATCATAAGAACTTGTCTTATATTGGGGAGGCTAAGCGCCTGTCCGCCAGACAAGCTTGTTGGTCCTTGTTCTTTACTCACTTTAATTATGTACTTACTTACAGACCTGGTTCTAAGAACTCTAAAGCCGATGCTTTGTCTCGTCAGTATGAACCGTTCACTATAACTGAGCCAGTCCTTTCCTCGATAGTTCCTAAGGGTAACATCATCGCTAACACGAATCTCAGGATTCACTCTCCGTTGCTTACTGAGATCATGAAATTACAGCATCTTGCGCCCAAACAGACTCCTGGGGATCGACACTTCGTTCCCGCCACTCTCCAACTAGAAGTGTTACGCTGTTTCCATAACAGCAAGGTGGCTGGGCATCCTGGCAATCGCAAGACGTATGCTTTGATCTCTAAAGATTTCTGGTGGCCTGATTTACGTAAAGATATTAAAGAATTCATCGGGGCGTGTGAAGTTTGTACCAAGACTAAGCTACCTCATTCGCTCCCATGCGGATTTCTGCACCCTCTAGAGGTTCCTGAAAAGCCATGGTCCTGTTTGGCTATGGACTTCATTGTTGATTTGCCTATCTCTAAAAAGCAGACGGTTATCCTCACTGTGGTGGACAGATTTACTAAGATGGCTCACTTCGTTCCCTTACCTAAACTTCCATCTTCGCCCGAATTAGCAGAGATATTCGCTAAGGAGGTCTTCCGTTTACATGGGATACCTTCCCAAATTGTATCGGACAGAGGTTCCCAATTTGTTTCCCGTTTTTGGAAATCCTTCTGCTCTCAACTGGGCATCAAATTGAATTTGTCTTCTGCCTACCATCCTCAGTCCAATGGAGCTGCTGAACGCACCAACCAAAAAGTTGAACAATATCTACGTTGTTTCGTTTCTGAACACCAGGACGATTGGGTCGGTTTGATTCCTTGGGCGGAGTTTGCACACAACAATCTCGTTTGTGATTCTACGCATTCTAGCCCCTTCTTCATGAATTATGGCTTTCATCCTTCCATTCTTCCTTCGGACTCTTCTTCCCAAGGGGTACCGTCGGTTGATGTCCATGTCGCCAATTTGAAGAAGTTGTGGGACCAGACTCGACAAATTCTTCTGCACAATTCTATGCTGGTGAAAAAACACGCTGACAAACGTAGAAGGGCAGCACCGGTGTTTGTCCCAGGCGATAGAGTATGGCTGAGTACTAGAAACATTCGGTTAAAAGTGCCTTCCATGAAGTTTGCTCCCCGGTATATTGGACCTTACAGGGTGCTGGCTCAAATTAACCCAGTTGCGTATCGTCTAGCTTTGCCTACTACCTTACGCATTCCTAACTCGTTCCATGTTTCGTTGCTGAAACCACTAGTTTGTAACAGATTCTCCTCCACGATCGCCCCTCCTCGCTCTGTTCAGGTGGAGGGTCAGGAGGAGTATGAGGTCAATTCCATCGTCGATTCTCGAATCTCCCGGGGGAAAGTACAATATCTGGTCGATTGGAGAGGATATGGTCCTGAGGAGAGAAGTTGGGTACCTCAGGAGGATGTTCATGCTCCCCGTCTCCGCAGGACATTTCACTCTCGCTTCCCTTCTCGTCCTGGTTACTTCCGCCCGGTGGGCGTATCTGAGAGGGGGGGTACTGTCAGGGTACCTGAGGTCTCTACCTCCGAGAGAGGTAGAGACTTAGTCGTTCATCCATCCGGACGGCCTGATTTTCCTCTTCCTCGCGGTCCACCCGGTCATGCAAAGCCGGCCGCGAGGGAGTGACTCCCTTTTATAGCATGACGCCCGGAGGTCGAGGTCAGGACGTCAACCCGGAACGACCTGTCACTCAATTGGTTCAGGACCAATCAGGACTCAACGGAGGTGTGTCTACTTATCTGAACAGGGCATTTAACAGTGCTTCTTTCATTAGATCATTGCCCTGTCGTGGTTCTAGCTTGTTCTAGTCACTCAGTGCTCGTGTTTTCTATTATCCCTTTTGGTTTTGACCCGGCTTGTTTGCTCTTCTCTGCTTATCTCTGTTATCCTTGATTCGGCTTGTCTCTCGCTTACCTGTCTTCTGTTACCCTCGACCTCGGCTTGTCTTTGACCATTCTCTACTGTACTACTTACGTTAGTCCGGCCATTCTAAGGTCCGGTATACGTATCTGGCTACTGTTTGTACTCTGCGTTTTGGATCCCTGTCCCGATCCTGACAGCCACTAGCTCCTTGCGACGACTTCCCCTTGCTTCCAACTCGTCTCCTCCTCTCTGTCTCCCTATCTGAACTTTCGCCCTGTTCTTCTTCTTGCCGAGCGGGCACCCACGTGTCATGCAGGGACGCATCGTCATCATCAACCGCTTCACTTGTATCTGACAACTCAGCAAAGGAAGCAGCAGCCCTGTTCTTCTTCTTGCCGAGCGGGCACCCACGTGACATCCAGGGACGCATCGTCATCATCAACCGCTTCACTTGTATCTGACAACTCAGCAAAAGAAGCAGCATCATCACACCGTACGTCCATGTGTGTAATGCTGCCTGCCTGAGACATATCCCTGTTACCTACATCCTCTGGCAATAATGGTTGTGCATCACTCATTTCATCAAACGGATGTGTAAATAACTCCTCTGACATACCAAGTGAAGCGGCTGTGGTGCTAGTGTTGGTGGTGGCAGCAGGCAGGTGAGTGGTATCTTGAGAGGTGCCCGAAGCTAAGCTGGAGGAGGATGGTGCGTCAAGGTTCCGAGCGGAAGCTGTAGAAGATTGGGTGTCCTGTGTTAGCCAGTCAACTATGTCCTCAGAACTTTTCAAGCTCAGGGTACGTGGCCTCTGAAAACTGGGCATTATTCTAGGGCAAAAGGGAATCACAGCACCACGGCCACGATGGCCCCTGCGGGGTGGCCTGCCTCTGCCTGTCATTTTTTTTTGGATTAGTGGTACTATGCGTGCAAGCTACTGTGAGACCAGATATGAGTGACAATGTGCACTGGCAGAGGTTGGCAGAGTACATGCTGTAGGCCTGACACCCGCTTGAAGACAACTAACTGCTATTCAATCTATAACAGTGAAAAACTTATTTTCTTTTTAAATGCACGCTATAGTGACACCAGATATGAGTGGCAAAGTGCACTTGCAGAGGTTGGCAGAGTACACGCTGAAGGCCTGACACCCGCTTGAAGTACACTGACTGCTATTAGCTTACAGTGAAAAACTTTTTTGCTTTTTAAAGGCACGCTATTGTGACACCAGATATGAGTGGCAAAGTGCACTTGCAGAGGTTGGCAGAGTACACGCTGAAGGCCTGACACCCGCTTGAAGTACACTGACTGCTATTAGCTTACAGTGAAAAACTTTTTTGCTTTTTAAAGGCACGCTATTGTGACACCAGATATGAGTGGCAAAGTGCACTTGCAGAGGTTGGCAGAGTACACGCTGAAGGCCTGACACCCACTTGAAGTACACTGACTGCTATTAGCTTACAGTGAAAAACTTTTTTGCTTTTTAAAGGCACGCTATTGTGACACCAGATATGAGTGGCAAAGTGCACTTGCAGAGGTTGGCAGAGTACACGCTGAAGGCCTGACACCCGCTTGAAGTACACTGACTGCTATTAGCTTACAGTGAAAAACTTTTTTGCTTTTTAAAGGCACGCTATTGTGACACCAGATATGAGTGGCAAAGTGCACTTGCAGAGGTTGGCAGAGTACACGCTGAAGGCCTGACACCCACTTGAAGTACACTGACTGCTATTAGCTTACAGTGAAAAACTTTTTTGCTTTTTAAAGGCACGCTATTGTGACACCAGATATGAGTGGCAAAGTGCACGCTGAAGGCCTGACACCCGCTTCAAGGACACTGACTGCTATTAGCTTACAGTGAAAAACTTTTTTGCTTTTTAAAGGCACCCTATAGTGACACCAGATATGAGTGGCAAAGTGCACTTGCAGAGGTTGGCAGAGTACACGCTGAAGGCCTGACACCCCCTTTAAGGACACTGACTGCTATTAGCTTACAGTGAAAAACTTTTTTCTTTTTAAAGGCACGCTATAGTGACACCAGATATGAGTGGCAAAGTGCACTTGCAGAGGTTGGCAGAGTACACGCTGAAGGCCTGACACCCGCTTTAAGGACACTGACTGCTATTAGCTTACAGTGAAAAACTTTTTTTCTTTTTAAAGGCACGCTATAGAGACACCAGATATGAGTGGCAAAGTGCACTTGCAGAGGTTGGCAGAGTACACGCTGAAGGCCTGACATCCGCTTTAAGGACACTGACTGCTATTAGCTTACAGTGAAAACGTTTTTCTTTTTAAAGGCACGCTATAGTGACACCAGATATGAGTGGCAAAGTGCACTTGCAGAGGTTGGCAGAGTACACGCTGAAGGCCTGACACCCGCTTTAAGGACACTGACTGCTATTAGCTTACAGTGAAAAACTTTTTCTTTTTAAAGGCACGCTATAGAGACAACAGATATGAGTGGCAAAGTGTACTTGCAGAGGTTGGCAGAGTACATGCTGAAGGCCTGACACCCGCTTTAAGGACACTGACTGCTATTAGCTTACAGTGAAAAACTTTTTTTTCTTTTTAAAGGCATGCTATAGTGACACCAGATATGAGTGGCAAAGTGCACTTGCAGAGGTTGGCAGAGTACACGCTGAAGGCCTGACACCCGCTTTAAGGACATTGACTGCTATTAGCTTACAGTGAAAAACTTTTTTTCTTTTTAGAGGCATGCTATAGTGACACCAGATATGAGTGGCAAAGTGCACTTGCAGAGGTTGGCAGAGTACACGCTGAAGGCCTGACACCCGCTTTAAGGACACTGACTGCCATTAGCTTACATTAAAAATATTTTTTTCTTTTTAAAGGCACGCTATTGTGACACCAGATATGAGTGGCAAAGTACACTGGCAGAGGTTGGCAGAGTACACGCTAAAGGCCTGACACCTAGACGCTTGCAGACAACTAACTGCTATTAGCTTACAGTGAAAAACGTTTTTCTTTTTAAAGGCACGCTATTGTGACACCAGATATGAGTGGCAACGTACACTGGCAGAGGTTGGCAGAGTACACGCTGAAGGCCTGACACCCAGACGCTTGCAGACAACTAACTGCTATTCAATCTATTACAGTGAAAAAAATGTTTTTGTTTTTAAATGCAAGCTTAAGCTATTGTAACACCAGATATGAGTGGTGACACTGGGCAAGTGGGCACAGTATCCACTGTGAGCCTGACACAGAAGCTGGCAGGCAGGCAACTGCAATTACATTACACAGAAAAAAAAAGCAGACTGATGTTCTAGCCCTAAAAAGGGCTTTTTGGGGTGCTGTCCTTACAGCAGAGATCAGATGAGTCCTTCAGGACTGTAGTGGACACTGAATACCCTTGCCTAGCTATCAATTTCCCTATCAAATGAGCAGCAGCTACACTTTCCCTCCTCTATCTAAGAATGCAGCTTCAGAATTAATCTAAAATGGATGCTGTACAGGAGGTGGGAGGGTCTGGAAAGGAGGGTCTGCTGCTAATTTGCTGGAATGTGTCTGCTGACCGTGAGGCACAGGGTCAAAATTTACTCAATGATGATGAATAGGGGGCGGATCGAAACACGCCTGTGTTTGCCCGCCGTGGCGAGCGCGAACACGCTATGTTCGCCGGGAACTATTCGCCAGCGAACAGTTCAGTACATCACTAGAAGTAACTTACATTTTATATGAATGTGTGTTACTTGATTGTTGTAAGTGTTGCAAATGCGTACAGCTGAATCCTGGCTATGTATACTTTTTATTTAAACTGGTATACAGTGTAACATTCTTCATTCTTCCACTTCGGAACTTCGGCACTTCGGAAACTTCGGAATTTCGGCATGTCGGCACTTCGGAACTACGCAACTTCGGCACTTTGGAAATTCGTCAATTCATCTATTCGGACATTCGGAAGTCTCCGAATTTCCAAATTGCCCGAAATTCATCCGAATTCACATTCGGAATGAAACGAATTGCACATGTCTATTTTATGGTACAGTAAATTATTGGACAAATAAGCCCATTACAAAAATATATCAGTTAATACCGCACTCACATAAAACATAAAAATATGCAGCAGAAAAAGAATCACTGTGTAAATATGCAAAAATTAATTTATTGTACACTAGATACATCAAATTCATCAAAATGGAAAAATAGAAAAAAGACCACTATTGCCAAATATACAAATATATGCAGGGATGTACTTACCACAAGGCAAATAAGGCATTTGCCTAGGGCGGCACTTTCAGGGGGGGGCGCCAAAAAATGCCACCCCAAGCTCCCAGACAAATGCCTTGTTTGCCTCGTGTTCTGGGGCTGTCCACCTTACTGTGAGTGAGTGTAGCTGTCAGTTTGTGTCTGTGAGTGAGAATGGGTGTGCCTGTGAGTGTGTGTATGTCATTTTATGTTTATTTGAGAGTGTGTGTCTGTCAGTGAAAGTGTGTGTTGGTTAAACAGTGTGTGCCAATGACTGTGCATCTGTCAGTGAGTATATATCAGTGCATGTATTAATGAGGGCATGTGTCTGTCAGTCAAAAAAAATGGGCTTGGCACGAATTGGGGGGGGCAAATTTAGATTTTGGGGGTGCCCGAATTTAGTCATGCCTAGGGCAGCACAAATCCAAAATACTCCACTGAATGTATGATCTCTCTATGAATTCATCTATGATACATGTAACAAAATGTCATAATATATACATCACAGACTATTTACAAGTATATACAGTCCATGAACACCATATGCATGAAGCTGAAAGTTCATAAGTATTCAGGTGGATCCACCACTAAATTGCTATTCAGTTGAAAAAAAGCAAGAAAAAACAAGAAAAAACTAAAAATTATGAAAAAATTGAAAAAAGGAGAAAAAAACTAAAAAAAAATGAAAAAAACTAAAAAGTTCAAAAGACTGCAAAAAGAGCACTGGTTTTATGATGAAAAAATGATTGGATCTCACCACAGATTATGCATACTGTACATGTGGACCGTAGAATTAGATCTTTTCACTTGCAGTCAGTTGCCCACTGTTGAAAGAGAGAGGTGTTCAAAAGAATATCCCTTTATCAAGTGAAGCAGTAATTGTAAACAATCCTCATCTGATCCGGTCTGCAATTACGATCTCTCATCTCACTTGTCTTGTGTTTGACTGGGCTGCACGCTCGGGACGGAAATGCACCTTCGAAAGCCCATTATATAAATATATGCAGTTACTCCATTTTATGGTAGAGTAACTTATTGGACAAATAAGCACATTATATAAATATATACAGTTACTCCATTTTAGGGCACAGTAACTTAATGGACACATGGATTCATCTACAAACATACAGCTTAAAAAATATACCAAATTATTGAATATGGGGATGTATTGTATGCACCTGCGCCGCAAACCCACCTTCATAAACTTAATACATTGCATAATTCATTCTGTCGCTTTGTACTAGAATGTAATTATTTGAACCACCATTGTGACATGTTAAAAGAGCTAAACTGGCTATCGCTGGAATCCCAACGCACTCTTCATCTTTCCAGCCTTGTGCATTAGAGCTTTTCTGGGAAGCTTCCACCCTATCTGAGTAAAATGCTCTCCCCAGCTATTCCCACCTCCTATAACCTCCAATCCAGTACTAGCACGATATTTAGCAGTGGCTCGATCCACATTTTCCTACAGAGCACCCAATTATGGAATAACCTCACGAACACAGTCAAATCTGCATTCAATCTAAAATATTTTAAGAGATCTATGGCAATATACCTCAATACAGAATGCACCTGTCATGGTTGACTATATTTATTCCCTGTTATGTGTTAAATGTATATATTTGTGTATGTATGTAAATATATACATTGTATATTGTATATTTTTTGTAATATTACATTGTTCCCTATTGTAACAATGCCGTGTTTGTGGACCCAGGACATACCTGAAAACCACAGAACTCTCAATGTGTCATTCCTTGTAAAATATTTTATAAATAAATAAATATACTGAATCGAAAATTGCTTTATTCTCCTCCTCGAAGATAGTGCCTGCAAATGGACAGGTTGTATTTAGTTATAGTGACACTTACCCTAAATTAAATAGTCAACACTTTGCAATATGTAGTGAATGGCTTCAGAATTGAGAGAATGTATTTGCTAGTAATTTGGTTAGCTCAAGTTATGGATTATATTTTCTTCTCTATACTATGCAACATGGCAATTATATTTGTTTAGTACTTTACTTTGCAGTTGAACATGTCCACACACTCTGTATCTTCCTTTTGAATACAACACATATATACCATTTATCTTTGGTTCGCCTTTTTTCAGGGGATTTTCCACTTTTAGGGCCTTTTTCAAGATCAATTAAATTGTATACAGGTGACATGATTGATTGCTAGATCACAACATATTGTTTCTTTTTGTGGGCCTCAAAACAACCACAAAGATAAAATGACATGCAATGAGGTTTGAGGCAGTGGTGTATTTTGGTTTTGTGCTGCCCTAGGCATGACAAAACCAGACACCTACCTCCCTTCTAAGTTTCTCTGTTTAAAACCAACACGCTCTTTACCTGACAGACACACAATCTCACTGATGCATGTACTGACGTACACTCACTGACAGATACACAGTCATTATCACACACACTGTTTAACCAACACACACTTTCACTGAACCATACACATTCACAGACATATGCACTCACTCACTCACTCACAGTTACATACACTCACTGACAGACACACACACACATTTACCGACAGACACACATACACTCACTGACAGACACGCACACTGACAGACACACATACACATTCACTGACAGAAATGCATACACAAGCTAACGGACATACATATTCACTGACAGACACACATACACATTCATTGACAGGTGCATACACACACAGACACGCATACATACTGACAGACCCGCATACACACTGACAGACATACGTACACACATTGACAGGCACACTCCCAGTGACAGACACACACGCACAATCACACATACACACTCTCACTGAAAAACACACACACTCTCACTGTCAGACACACACACTCTCACTAACAGGCACACATGCACACTAACTAACAGACACACACACACACTCTCACTAACATACACACACACTAACACACTCACTAACAGACACTAACACAATCACAATTTTTTAAAACAATTTTTATTTAAATTCATCCAGTCTCCCTACCTTTGGAAGTGCTGGAGTGGATTCTCTATTTTCCTGGGGTCCAGTGGGGTTCCTTTAGCTCCATCGCATGCCTCCTAAAGATGCATCATATTCTGGCTCCGGCATCACTGCAGAGCTCAGGGGAAAGCGCACCCTCGTCGCCCACCTCCTACATGTGCAGATGCCAGTCTCCGGGGAGCCCTAAGGTGGCCAACCCGGCAGCTCAGGGGCACCCAGGACAGGAGGCTGACAAGGTATCTGCTGGGGCGTTTGGGGAGTGGCTTTTTTTGCCACCCAATGCAAATGCCTAGTCAGTCTTGCGTTAAATACAGCGTTGGTTTGAGGTTAGATTTCACTAATTTACATCATCTATGCACTTGAGGATTCATCTTGCTTGTACCATCAGTTACATCACGTCATGGCTTGAGAAAGGCCATGAATACCAGACAAAACATTGTCAATTGTGCTTCTTCCAATAAAAAAGTGTGATGGAATTTGGACTCTCTCTACATTTGGAAGTATTCTAAAGGGTATGTCTCGCTTGCTTTGAACTAACTATTGTATAAAGAGAAAGTGAGGGAAAATTGGAATGGTGAGTTATCACTCTCACACTGGTTTGTGCCTGTCCAACACTTCTCAAAAAGCTGTTATACATTTCACTGAGAAGTGTTACGATTGGTCAGCTGGATGCATTCGTCCTCAAGACTTCTCAGTGAGAAGCATCTGATAAAAAAAATGGGAAGATCTGTACTGAAGAAAGAAGAGCGAGTTTACAGTAACTCCGAAAGCCTGCTTTGCAGCTAGTGGAAGCTGGCTTTTTCGCACACTCCCAGAGAAATACAAGATATATTAATTACAGTTTTTTTGGTGGGTAAATCTACTAATTGCTTAATTTTACTCCTATCGAGTGTTCCTTTACATAATGATAACATAGCAAATATTGTTTTACAGCGATGTAAAAGTTTATAAAATGTGAAAGGTATGCATTCAGATTCCGATTTTTAATCTGCATTTTGTCCTACCGTTATGAGATCATTTTTCGAGTATGTATGTGTGAAAATGTATTAGAAACATAAGAAAGAAAATGCAGTGTACTTGTTGTATGGTTTCAGGTTCCCCTTAAATTGGATCATGGCTTTTCTTAAAATTAGGACTAAAAGGCATCCCAGTCTTTACTATGGTAGAATTTTCATGTAATGCAAAGTGAAAGGCTTGGTATTGACCTTATGAATCTTCATTCTATAATAGACACAGGGAGATTAACCATGAAGTAAAATAAGCTACTGCTTAAGGTCCCTGGAAACAAGAGAAACCAAACACTGGACTATTTACAGCACCATGGGATTATATATATTTACTGTCCCTTGTACTCTCAATTCCCCTTTTAAGGCTCTAGCAGGGCGCATTAATTAGGCACCTCTCTTAGGGTCCAATGCGATATTAATCTGATAGTGTTTATAGCCATATTGTGAGCAAACACTAGTGAGCAAAAACTACAGCCACCCCCTTGCATTCGTTGTCATGGAAATCTGCATTTGCAAGTCTGTCTCTGCTGCTGTTCATCGCTTTTTGTAGCTGCTCCATCTTTTAACCCTTCGTAGCGCGAACAATATGTTCAATGTTTTCATTGACCTTTGGCACACATAGGGTAACAGAGAACTGAGCATTTATTCGCGTCTTTTAATACCAAGAATCCTTCAATCCTTTATTCCAGAGCCGTTTGTTCTATTGCTATACCCAGAAGGATTTGCCTAATAACATGAAAGGAGAGAGTGCAAAGGTGTTTTATCCGGGCAGGGTTTTGTTTGTGTGTGTAATGTCAGACTTTTGCTGAAGGCTAAGGAAAACTGAGACGATACCCAAAAGGATTTCTTATTAAGTCGATGAGAGAATGCATAGGTAGTTTTTATATGGGCAAGAGTGGTTTTCTTTGTATTCAGTCTTAGCCTGAGGCATTGGAAAATCAAAGTAATGAGGACTACACTAAAAAACTGAAATGTTTTAGATTTATCATATCGTTTTTAGTTTGCAGTGTTAAATATTAAATTTAATCATATATCGTAGTGAAAAATCCTCAGTAGTAAGCATACATCAGACATTAGAAGGGAATGGATTTATATGTGCTGCTCTGAATATAAATGATGAATGTAATTATGTAGCACGCACGTAAGTTATTTTTAGGTACCCTAGTCACAGGCAAACAGAAGTGACAAACAGACCTGGAATTATGCAGAAAGAATAAATTTAAAAAGAAAGAGAAACTATTCAGAACGTGTGACAATATACACTTGGGTACCTTACTGAACTGTAAGTTAAGCACCCTTAAAAAAAACAAGTTGTTGAGTTAGTAAAGAGATCCATATCATGGACTGTCTCAGGTTCTTTACTATTTTATTTGGTGCTAGACAGACACTCACTGTGCTAAACACTGATTATATTCTACAAAAAGGATGTTCGACTTGTACTGTTACTGAACTACATTTAAAGAACTTTGGGACTGATATGGTAAAAACAAATGGACTGGCATAGTAGTTAGATGACGTGCTCTGTAACAATTATATCCAAGTTAAATCCAGGAAATGCTTGTACATGTGAATGCATTGTTGGAAATCGTGGAAAAGGAGCATTTGGGGAAGAAGTGAAGGACAATCATGCTGTGCCCTCATAAAAGCTCTAGAAAAAGTGTTGAGGTCTACACTTGAATATGTATGGCTTGGATATGAATATAAAATATGAAGGGAAAATATACATGTTGAAGAGATACGAGGTGTGTTTTCACTTCAGAAAATCCAGACTTAAGAAAAATAACAAATCCATATCGATAGCCATGCAAAAGTGGCAAGGGACAGCTTGGAAATAAAAACACTAAGGAAGCTACAAGGGACATCACATTATCTTCATGGAGTAGATATTTTGATGTTACAAGTTGGCCCCAGCTCCTAGAGGATTCTTGAGTAAATGTGTCAAACTTTGTGTTAGGTTGTGTTATACATGGATGGTACTTTGATGACATGTGAGACTTTCTTTAAGATAATAGGTTACTCACAAAGTATGAGTACATTATTTGCCATTATTTGGACAATTTGTGTTTGTTTGCTTATAGAAATAGCATATACATAATAAAACAGCATGTCAGAATATAGAACACAATCAATTAATAAGACAAAACATGAATGCAATACAAAGCAACAAGTAACACAAGTGTATCAGGTTATTAAGTGTATAGTTTAATTCCAAGTACCATATTCATTATTTGTATTCACATGCTGCCTCTTTCTTTCACTTCTACAATTAAGTACTTTGACATACATTGGAAGAATTATAATTTATCTGATCTGTTCTTTAATTGCCTGTCAATAAAGCTCTCTGTAAAAATAATGCTAATGCCGTTTACTAATCAATATGCATTTATTGTCTCATTTATCTGTGCAGCATAATGCAACCATATCCTACAGTGTAGTACAATGGCAAATTATTTAAATCTCTGGGAGACAGCCTTGATTTTTGAAGTGACTCTGCCATCCACTTATCTCATGCCCCTGCTCAAGCATCCTACATTTCTTAGGGTATGTCTAAGCGTTGCCAGTTCTCTTTCCGCGACCTCTATATATAGCAAGTAGAGGTTTACGATGTCATAAGTTGGTGGGTGTCCTTTGTCAGCAATAGTGGTGTGACCAGAGAACGCATCATTCTACCACAGGCCTACCAACCCCTTAAGATTTGGCTTGCAGGTAAAAATAAGGAGCAGAAAGGCACAACAGGAAATAAAAGACACAGCGAGTAAGAATGACATAATCAAACAAAGTGACTAAGTTCTGAGTCTCATTGCCAATGTTTATGCTCGTATATATTGTTAGCACAATACACTATATAGCAAAAATCGACACATTTTCAAACTGTATAGATTTTGTCCATCCATTAATATTGTGTTTATGGGTTTGAATGCACAGTAACTATACCTTTCATATTTTTCTTTAATTGCGTATGTGTCTTGGATAAGCGTGAACCATTGACTTTGATATCTGAATCAAAATCAGGAGGTGTAGTATCATTCTCCTATTTAATTTAGATTATCACAGGCTGTGGACTTGTTTCATCATTGGCTCGTTGGCAATGATTCCTAATTAGAACAGTTATATAACTTGCAGTTCAAGGCTTGTTTGTCTGCTGGCATATTCTTCTTCTTAGCTTTCAAATCCTGCTTTGAATGTGTTGAATGTGTTTTCCTGACTGGCCACTGTTAGTTTCTTCCAAATCATTTTTTATTGAGTGTTTTTCCTGAGTGTTCAGAATGTATGTAACAAATCTTCATCACACGTTATATCTGTATCGCAGAACAAGCTGGGATAAGGACAGGCATGGCAAAAACAGAATCATATAATACTGGCTTTGCTATGCTCACTCAGTAACATAGTAACATTGTACTCTAGGTGGAAAAAAATACTAAAATCTATCAAGTTCAGGCTTCCACACATCGTTTTCTGGTTGATTCAAAAAGAATATGAAAAACACAATTTGAACTGATTTCCGATTGTGAACACACACAGGGAAAATGTTCTTCTTAATTGGAAATCAGATTTTTCCTTGGTTAATCCCACTGTTACCACTCCTACTAACTAATATTTCCTGTAATACTACTTTTGATTTTTTAAGCATCCAGACCTTTTAAAAAAGAAATCACTTGAGAATAGCACTCGTTCTCTCTAGAAATAGGGTAATTCTTCATGCATATACTTTATGGTCATACTAAAATATTATCTGATGGATTTCTGAATCACTTAGCACATAAGGTGCACGCAATAATAATGCATTTGCAGATTCACTAGAAATGCATTAGACATTTACAAATGATTAATGCACACTCAATTGTTTTAGTAAATGGACTGAAACAAGTGTCAGAACATTTCTCTGTTAATGGGAGCAGTTTTTGTTTCCTTATTCTCATTTAAATACACAAGTAGCATGGTTTACTGGAAAATAACCTTAAAGCCAGATTTTCAGTAGTAATCATACAAATACCTGCTATTAGAACAAGGAGCAGTTCAGGTCTATTTTCTCCTACCAAATGTTTGTTAATGTTTCTTGCCTTTTGGTGCATTTAACTTAAATACCTGAAGGCTTCAAAATGGTAATAACTGAAAACTTTCTCTTGCTTCCAATTTGACCCCAGCTACTAGAGGATTCTTGAGTTAATGTGTCCAACATTGTATTAGGCTGTGTGTGTTACAGTCCACCTTCACTTTTCCTGCACTTACATTAATTCTCTCTATAAATATTCATTTGTTCATGTTTATTTACAAATTAAAGGTACACTCAAGCATTATAAATAAATAAATGTATTTGTGATGTTGGATAGCTCTATAGTGACCACTACCGATCTTGGACGATCTATTGATTCCTATAGAGAAGCACTGGTTGGCAAGGCACATGCACAGTATTAGCCATGCTGTTCTGAGAATTCTTCTCATAGAGAAGCATTAAATCAAATGAGAAGTCTCATAAAAGCACCTTTCTAGCTGACTGATTAACAAATGGGAGAGTGCATTTTTCAAGTGTTGATTTCACTTGAAATCTGAATTTCACAAATTAATAATCTCTAAAGCACTTCAGTAAGCTTTACATTATAATAAAGATCCTTTAATTTCATTCATAAAGGAAACTAAACCATTAATTAAATAGTTATGTTTTAGCTAATATATGCAAAATTAAAAAATGGGGCACAAACAGAAATATACAAAGATGTAACCATTTTTTTTAAAAAAAAATCTTTATTTTTAGGGAATATAAAAATAAAAGACATTACAAATAGTGCAGTATGCAACTCAAATCAATGATTAGGCATGTAGGAGGAGTGCCGCATAATGTTCAATTATGAGCTGAATACAGCCATGCACCCAAATGTATATAAGAACCAATGGCTTAAGTTTTATATGAAATAAGATAAGTAGGAGAAGTAAAAACAAAAGAAATAGTCAAAAAATATGCTGTGATAGGGGGATATTGTAAAATAATAATAAAATGAAATTGTGACCTGTCCAAACATAGGAAGGTTGCTAAAATTTACCAAAATCTGTACATCTATTAAGATGGTGAATAACTGTATAGCTCCATGGATCTCAATGAAGGAACGATGGGAGGTCTTAAGTGAAGTACAGAAGAAGGACTTTAGGACAATAAATACGAAGACTATGAGTCCTCTATAGTGATGTCCCGTACTGTTCGCGAACATATGCGATGGTCGGTCCGCCCCCTATTCGTCATCATTGAGTAAACTTTGACCCTGTACCTCACAGTCAGCAGACACATTCAAGCCAATCAGCAGCAGACCCTCCCTCTCAGACCCTCCCACCTCCATGATGAATAGGGGGCAGAACGACCATCGCATATGTTCGCCCGCCGCGTTCGCCACGAACAAGATATGTTCCTGGCGAACAGTTCGGGCCATCACTACTCTTCTATACTAGCATAAGGAAGTGCATACTATCCATTCAGAAAACCTTCAGTTTCCTTAGCATAATGCCATTCTTTGGGTTTTAATGTGAGCCATGAGTTTGTGTAGCCATGAATCCAAGAAGAAGAATGGTAAACATTGCTAACTCTGGGGATTAAGCAACATGTATGGATACATGGTTTGTAGTACAGTAATTGGGCATATACATGCAGTGGACGCATACATGTCTGTATTTTAGGACACAACCACAGATAAAACACTGAGTCACTGTATTTGAGGCATAGTCAAGATTGGCACAGGCTTGTATTATTATTATTATTATTATCGTCACCATTTATATTGTGCCAGCAGATTCCGTAGCGCTTTACAATATTATGAGAGGGGGGGATTTAACTATAAATCGGACAATTAAAAGAAAACTTACAGGAACGATAGGTTGAAGAGGACCCTGCTCAAACGAGACATTAGGACAGGAAATATCAATCAAATAAGGTGGGAGTAAAGAAGAGTTGGAGGAAAGAGTAGAGTTACTCTGGAAAGGCCATAAGCTTTCCTAAAGAGATGGGTTTTAAGGCACTTAAAAGACTAGGGGAGAGTCTGATGGTGTTAGGCAGGCTATTCCATAGGAAGGGAGCCACCCGCAAGAAGTCCTGCAGGCATGAGTTGGCCATACAGGTGCAAAGCAGCAGATAGGAGAAGGTCACGGGCAGAGCGGAGAGACTGAGAAGAGGCATACCTATGGATCTGTGAAGAGATATAAGAGGGGCTAGAATTGTTCAGTGCTTTATAGGTATAGGTTAGCATTTTGACTCCTATAGGATACAGGAAGCCAATGTAAGGACTGACAGAGGGGTGAGGTGTGAGGGGACCGACTAGAGAGGAACATCAGTTTGGCGGCAATACGGCTTTTGGGAAGACCAATTAGGAGAGGGTTACAATAATCCATGCGGTAAATTACTAGAGCATGGACAAGCTCCTTGGTAGCATTTTGCATCAGAAAGGGGCGGATGCGGCCTATGTTTTTAAGATGGAAACTACAGGATTTGGCAACATACTGATGTGAGGCTCAAAAGTGTGGCCAGAATCAAGTATGATGCTAAGACAGCACGCTTGCAAGGATGGACTTATGTGGATACCACTAACTTGAAGGGAGAGCAAAAGAGGGGGATCAGTATTAGGAGGAGGAAAGACAAGGAGCTCAGTTTTAAAGAGATTGAGTTTCAGAAAGCGGGAGGACATTCAGTCTGAGATTGAAGAAAGACAAGCAGTGACACGTTACAGGACGGCAGGAGAGAGGTCCGGGGAGGAGAGATATATCTGGGTGTCTTCAGCATACAGGTGGTAGTGAAATCCAAATGAGGTAACAAGTTTGCCAAGAGAGGAAGTATAAAGAGAAAAAAGAAGAGCACCAAGGGAAAAGCCTTGGGGGACTCCAACTGAGACAGGACCAGGGGAGGAGGTATCATTAGAAAAGGAGACACTGAATGAGCACTAGGAGAGATAAGAGGAAAACCACAAGAGGACAGAGTCACAGAGACCGAGTGATTGAAGAGTTTGAAGAAGGAGAGCATGATCAACAGTGTCAAAGGCAGCAGAGAGGTTAAGAAGAATTAGTGTGGAGTAGTGGCCTTAGCTGCGATTAGGTCGTTAGTAAGTTTGATAAGAGCAGTCTCCAGATTGAACAGGGTCAAGGAGAGAGTTGGAATTGAGGAAGTGGGACATACGAGTAAAGACAAGTCTTTCCAGAAGCTTTGAGGAAAAAGGGAGCAGGGATATGGGACGATAGTGGGACGATAGTTAGAGAGGGAGGACGGGTCAAGAGATGTTTTTTTCAGGTTTTAAGGTCAGCAGAAACAACGCCAGAAGAGAGACAGCAGTTGAAGATGTGTGTTAAGAAAACAAGACAGGGGGAGAGAGATCTGATAAGGTGAGATGGGACAGGATCGAGCGGGTAAGTGGTGGGGCGAAAGGAAAGGAGAAGCGCAGCCACTTCTTGTTCAGTAACCTGGGAGAAAGTCTGAAGGGTAGTAAAGGCATGATCTACGTGTGGTTAAGAAAGAGAACGGCAAGGTGGGGAGAATTCTTTCCTTAGCTGTTCAATCTTGTAGGTAAAGTAGCATGCAAAGCTATCGGCTGTAAGGATAGTTTGGGGGGTGGCCACAGCAGTGCGAAGAAGAGAGTTATAGATGTCAAAGAGACACCTAGGATTTCAGGAGCATGAACTAATTAGAGAAGAAAAGTATGACTGTTTGGCGAGGGCAAGGGCTGTGCTGTATGAACACAATATGAATCTATAATGGAGATAGTCTGCCTGGGTATGAGACTTCCACCAGGAGTGTTAAGCACAACATGAGCATCTTTGCAGGTAGTGTGTTGATTTAGTATGCCACGGTTGGGGGCGTGTCCTCCTTGAGGTGCAGGTTTGGAGCGGGGCTGCAGCATTCACGGCAGAGTTGAGGGTAGTGTTATATGTGGAGATGGCCAATGAGGGACAGGAGAGGGAAGGGATGGATAGCAGTTGTGAATCAATATCAGCTTGCAGCTGCTGTAGGTCAATAGAATTAAGGTTCCTCCTGAGTTGTGGGGGGTTAGGCTAAGGTTGTTGGGTGAGGGGGTACTTGAAAGCAAATGATAAGAGTAGGTGATCAAAGAGAGTAAATGGAGTGTTGCAGATATTAGATACTGTACATGCATAAGAGAAAATAAGGTTGAGGGTATTGCCAGCTACATGGGTGGGAGAATTAGCCCACTGTGGTAGCCCGATGGAGGAAGTAATTGAAAGTAATTTAGTGGCTGCTGAGGTCAAAGGTGGGAATTTTGAGGTCCCTGGGAATTAGGAATCGACTATTAGAAGAGAGGAAGTAGGGTAGCCAGTCAGCAAAGTGGTCAAGGAAGAGGAGAGGGGAATAAGGGGGAGTGGGGGGCGCTAAAGAAATGTCAATGTTAGCAGAGAAGGGTTTGAAAAGGCGAATCAAATTAATTTCAAATGATGGAAAAGAGAGGGAAGGGGGGATGGGTAGAGGATTGAAGGAGCAGTGAGGTGAGAGGAGAAACCCTACACCACCACCTTTACATTCAGAATATTATGGAAGATATATGTCAGTCTTGGCAAAAGGATTCCTTATAATAGAAAGAAAATTGTTTAGACACTCACAATCAGATAATAATATCCTTACTACCACAATTTTTGGGACACGTTTCCTCACACCAGGTATTTCTTATATGCTGTTTGCATATACAATGAGGGGAAAAAGTATTTGATCCCCTGCTGATTTTGAACATTTGCCCACTGACAAAGAAATGATCAGTCTATAATTTTAATGGTAGGTGTATTTAACAGAATAACAAAAAAAAAAGAAAAACAGAAAAACAAATGTCAAAAAAGTTATAAATTGATTTGCATGTCAATGAGTGAAATAAGTATTTGGCCCCTTCAACTTAGTACTTAGTGGCAAAACCCTTGTTGGCAATCACAGGTCAGACATTTCTTGTATTTGTCCACCAGGTTTGCACACATGTCAAGAGGGATTTTGTCCCAGTCCTCTTTGCAGATCCTCTCCAAGTCGTATAGGTTTCGAATTTTAGACGTTTAGGAACTCGAACCTTCAGCTCCCTTCACAGATTTTCTATGGGATTAAGGTCTGAAGACTGGCTAGGCCACTCCAGGACCTTAATGGGATTCTTCTTGAGTCACTTCTTTGTTGCCTAGGCTGTGTTTTTTGGGTTATTGTCATGCAGGAATACCCATCCACGACCCATTTTCAATGCCCTGGCTGAGGGAAGGAGGTTCTCACCCATCGTCCCTTTGATGCAATCCAGTTGTCCTGTCCCCTTAGCAGAAAAGCACCCCCAAAGCATTATGTTTCCACCTCCATGTTTGACGTGGGGATGGTGTTCTTGGGGTCATGGGCAGCATTCCTCCTCCTCCAAACACTGCGAGTTGAGTTCATGCCAAAGAGCTTGATTTTGGTCTCATCTGACCACAACACTTTTACCCAGTTTTCCTCTGAATCATTCAGATGTTCATTGGCAAACTTCAGACGGGCTTGTATATGTGCTTTCTTGAGCAGAGGGACCTTGCTTCAGTCTTTCATTGCGTAGTGTGTTACCAATTGTTTTCTTGGTGACTATGGCCCCAGCTGCCTTGAGATCATTAACAAGATCCTCCCATGTAGTTCTGGGCTGATTCTTTACCGTTTTCATGATCATTGACACTTCAATGAGATCTTGCAAGGACCACCAGACCGAGACTGACAATTATTTTGTGTTTCTTCCATTTGTGAATAATCACACCAACTGTTGTCACCTTATCACCAAGCTGCTTGGTGATGGTCTTGTAGCCCATTCCAGCCTTGTGTAGGTCTACAACCTTGTCCCTGACATCCTTGAAAAGCTCTTTGGTCTTGGCCATGGTGGAGAGTTTGGAATCTGATTGATTGATTGCTTCTGTGGACTGGTGTCTTTTATACAGGTAATGAGCTGTCTCTGACTGCCTCTCTGCAATTTAAACTGGATGGCAGCTTACTTCCTTAAACCCAACCTGTCCAAAACAGAAATTCTGGTCTTCCCTCCCTTAAGTGTTGCTACTCCCATGTCTGTCTCCCTCCAAGTCAACAGTGCCACCATCACCTCTACCTCACAGGCTCGCTGCCTAGGTGTTCTCTTTAACTCTGACCTCTCCTTCACCCCTCATGTCCAGTCGATTGCCAAATCCTGCCGCTTCCATCTCAAAAACATTGCTCGCATCCACCCCTATTTAACACCAGAAGCAACAATAATGCTATAATGAATGCGGCGCGAGGCTCATTTTCCTGTTCGCTCGCACCTCCCATGCCTCCCCCTCTGTCAGTCCCTACATTGGTCCCAGTTAGATATGGGGCTCAATTTAAGATTGTGGTGCTTGCTCACAAGACCCTACCTAATGTTTCTCCAACCTACCTATCCTCCCTAATACACATGTAGACGTTGAGGCCCCTGTGCTCTGCTGAAGACCTCCGTCTATCCTCTGTCCGTACTCCCACATCTGATGCTCGCCTCCAAGACTTCTCCAGGGCTGCACCTTTTCTGTGGAACTCCCTTCCTTTCTGTGTTAGACTTTCACCCAGTCTCCACTCCTTCAAATAATCTTTGAAAACAGACTTCTTCAGGAAAGCATATCATTTAAACTGTTAGTGGGTTTTCATTCACCCTCTCCCTGCCCCCTCCCCCCCCCCCCCCACCCATGACTCCTCTCCTGCAAAGTGTTTAATTTCATTGCATTTTGTGTGAGACTGCTTGTTACATTAGAAATGTATTGTAGTTATAATGATTTTGAAATGTGGGTAATAGCTGGAAAAAGTAAATATAACCCTAAATATGCAAAAAAAGTCATGGTGAGAATTGGGTATTTTTGGCATAAGAACCCACATTGTAAATAGATATGTAGTGTCACCATTCTAAAGACCATATTACCATAAAAGGATAATAACAGGTATAAATTCAAGGAAAAGTTCATTTGTTCCAAGTTTGCTGCTTAATTCTTATAGGGTTAAGAGTATTTTTGCTATATGGTCTGGAGCTCTATGAAGTTAAAGGGACACTCCAGGCACCCAGACCACTTCTGCCCATTGGAGTGGTCTGGGTGCCAGCTCCCACTACTCTTAACCCTGCAAGTTTAATTATTGCAGTTTTTTATAAACTGCAATAATTAACTTGCAGGGTTAACTCCACCTCTACTAGACAGCCAATAGAGGGCACTTCCTGACTCATAGCAAAGATTTTCTTTGCTAGAGCGTAGCTGGACGTCCTCACGCTGTGTGAGGACCTCCAGCGTTGCTCAATTCCCAATAGGAAAGCATTGAAAATCTTTTTCAATGCTTTCCTATGGGGAGCGCTAATGCGCATGCATGGCATTGCCGCGCATGCGCATTAGGTCTCCTCGGCCGGTGGGCGGGATCAGTCTCACCCACCGGCCAACGCAGTCAGAAGGAGGAGCGGTGCGGACGAGGAAGCAGCGACGAGGGACATCGTCGCTGCCTCAGGTAAGTAACTGAAGGGGTTTTCACCCCTTCAGCAACTGCGGATTAGGGGGTGGGAGGGAGAGGAGACCTGCAGTGCCAGGAAAACCGATTGTTTTCCTGGCACTGGAATTTAAGTTTCAGTTTGAGTACAATGATTGCAATATAAAAATGTATACAGTTTTGTTTCCACATATCTATTTGTATTTTCTCTACTGTTTTTGCTTTTAGGCACATACCGTTGATACTCAAAAAAAGCAATGTTTTATTTTTTTAAGTTTTAATCTATACAAATGCACATGTTTCTACCAGATCACAATGCATAGGTCTAAATAAGCGTTTGAATGATGAACAGGTGATACTCGAAAAATTAGAATATCGTGGAAAAGTGCATTTATTTAAGTAATGCAACGTAAAAGGGGAAACTTATATATGAGATAGATGCATTACATGCAAAGCAAGATAGTTCAAGCCGTGATTTGTCATTAGTGCGATGATTATGGTTTACAGCTCATGAAAACCCCAAATCCACAATCTCAGTAAATTAGAATATTAAATGCAATCAATAAAACAAGGAGTGTACATAGAACAATATCGGACCTCTGAAATTATAAGCATGTGGACTCAGTACTTGGTTTGGGCCCCTTTTGCAGCAATTACTGCCTCAATGCTGCGTGGCATGAAAGCTATCAGCCTATGGCACTGCTGAGGTGTTATGGAAGACCAGGATGCTTCCATAGTGGCCTTCAGCTCTTCTGCATTGTTCGGTCTCATGTCTCTCATCTTTCTCTTGGCAATACCCCATAGATTCTCTATGGGGTTCAGGTCAGGCGAGTTTGCTGGTCAATCAAGCACGGTAATCCCACGGTCATTGAACCAGGCTTTGGTGCTTTTGGCAGTGTGGGCAGGGAAATTAAGTCAGCATCTCCATAAAGCTCTTCTGCGGAAGGAAGCATGAAGTGCTCCAAAATCTCCAGGTAGACAGCTGCGTTGACCCTGGACTTAATGAAGCACAGTGGACCAACACCAGCAGATGACATGGCTCCCTAAATCAACACAGACTGTGGAAACTTCACACTGGACTTCAAGCATCTTGTAGTGTGTGCCTCTCCATTCTTCCTCCAGATTCTGGCTCCTTGGTTTCCAAATGAGATGCGAAAGTTGCTCTCATCAGAAAAAGAGGACTTTGGACCACTAAGCAACAGACCAGGTCTGTTTTTCTTTAGCCCAGGTAAGACACTTCTGACGTTTGTTGTTCAGGAGTGGCTTGACAAGAGGAATACGACATCTGAAGCCCATGTCCAGGATCCGTCTATGTGTGGTGGCACTTGATGCACTGACTCCAGCCTCAGTCAACTACTTGTTAAAGTCCCCAACACTTTTGAATGGCCTTTTCCTGACAATCCTCTCCAGGCTGTTGTGGTCATCCCTGCTGCTTGTGCACCTTTTTCTTCCACACTTTTCCCTTCCACATAACTTTCTATTAATGTGCTTTGATACAGCACTTTGGGAACATCCAACTTCCTTCGCTTTCCCTCCTTATGGTCAATGATGGTTTTCTGCACAACTGTCAGGTCAGCAGTCTTCCCCATGATTGTGATTCCTACTGAACCAGACTGAGAGACCATTTAAAGGCTCAGAGACCCTTATGCAGGTGTTATGGCTTACTTAGCTGATTAGTGTGGGACACTGTGAGCCTAGAATATTGCACCTTTTCACAATATTCTAATTTAATGTGATTTTAAATTTGGGGTTTTCATGAGCTGTAAGCCATAATCATCGCACTTATGACAAATCATAGCTTGAACTATCTTGTTTTGCATGTAATGCATCTATCTCATATATTAGTTTCCCCTTTTACGTTGCATTACTGAAGTAAATTAACTTTTGCACAATATTCTAATTTTTCGAGTATCACCTGTACATCATTCAAACGCTTATTTAGACCTATGCATTGTGATCTGGTAGAAACACGTGCATTTGTATAGATTAAAACTTTAAAAAAATAAAACATTGCTATTTATTTTAGAGTAAATGTAGCATGTGATGTTTTAATAGTTTTATTTTTTTTCCTATTTTTCGTTCGTACGGGATATGATAGTTAGATAAGCTTAAAACTCAATTTGAAAACAATTGTAGGGGCAGGATTGTATATAAGTTTTCTGTTGGCTCTCTGTTTTGGTAAGAATACAGTACAGAAGCTGCAAATTCTGGTGATTTGCAGCAAATTCGGGAACTTTAAATGTTAGTATATCTTTATTTATTTTATGACTTCATAGTTTAACTTTTTCTACCCTTTTAAATGCGTTATCTATATAATGTATTTAACAATAGGCTGTCCAAGGATTTTATACTTTAGTCTCGCTACTTATAAATATTACATGATTATTTATAAACATTGCTACATTTACAGCACTTACAAGCTTATTTAGTAAAGTCTGCTCCCTTTTGCAGGCAAACCTACAGAAATCGACAGATCTGTACGCAGGCAATGCATGGAGCCAGTGAGCAAAGGTTAAAATAATAATTCAAAAATAATATTGATGCAATGAAAGAAGTTAACAAAATAAAATGAATGAACTGAATGTGCATAGTTTATTATCAGAGTTTACGGGACTATCCATGGATTTAAAGAAACAAGCCAAGCACCATAAACACTACAGCCCCTTACTAGATTCGTTGGTGAGTGTGACACATATATGTCAACTCACTATAAGAGCCTTATGTGTTGGGGTGGCAGGCTGCTTTGTCCGGCGTTCTCACTGTTCGGCTGCAGCCACCCCAACACTAGCTATCAGCCTGCCACCCCAACACATAAGGCTCTTATAGTGAGTTGAGCCCCTTACTAGATTTGTTGGTGAGTGTGACACATATATGTCAACTCACTATAAGAGCCTTATGTGTTGGGGTGGCAGGCTGCTTTGTCCGGCGTTCTCACTGTTCGGCTGCAGCCACCCCAACATTAGCTATCAGCCTGCCACCCCAACACATAAGGCTCTTATAGTGAGTTGGTGAGTGTGACACATATATGTCAACTCACTATAAGAGCCTTATGTATTGGGGTGGCAGGCTGCTTTGTCCGGCGTTCTCACTGTTCGGCTGCAGCCACCCCAACACTAGCTATCAGCCTGCCACCCCAACACATAAGGCTCTTATAGTGAGTTGAGCCCCTTACTAGATTCGTTGGTGAGTGTGACACATATATGTCAACTCACTATAAGAGCCTTATGTATTGGGGTGGCAGGCTGCTTTGTCCGGCGTTCTCACTGTTCGGCTGCAGCCACCCCAACACTAGCTATCAGCCTGCCACCCCAACACATAAGGCTCTTATAGTGAGTTGAGCCCCTTACTAGATTCGTTGGTGAGTGTGGCACATATATGTCAACTCACTATAAGAGCCTTATGTGTTGGGGTGGCAGGCTGCTTTGTCCGGCGTTCTCACTGTTCGGCTGCAGCCACCCCAACACTAGCTATCAGCCTGCCACCCCAACACATAAGGCTCTTATAGTGAGTTGAGCCCCTTACTTGATTCGTTGGTGAGTGTGACACATATATGTCAACTCACTATAAGAGCCTTATGTGTTGGGGTGGCAGGCTGCTTTGTCCGGCGTTCTCACTGTTCGGCTGCAGCCACCCCAACACTAGCTATCAGCCTGCCACCCCAACACATAAGGCTCTTATAGTGAGTTGAGCCCCTTACTAGATTTGTTGGTGAGTGTGACACATATATGTCAACTCACTATAAGAGCCTTATGTGTTGGGGTGGCAGGCTGCTTTGTCCGGCGTTCTCACTGTTCGGCTGCAGCCACCCCAACACTAGCTATCAGCCTGCCACCCCAACACATAAGGCTCTTATAGTGAGTTGAGCCCCTTACTAGATTCGTTGGTGAGTGTGACACATATATGTCAACTCACTATAAGAGCCTTATGTATTGGGGTGGCAGGCTGCTTTGTCCGGCGTTCTCACTGTTCGGCTGCAGCCACCCCAACACTAGCTATCAGCCTTCCACCCCAACACATAAGGCTCTTATAGTGAGTTGAGCCCCTTACTAGATTCGTTGGTGAGTGTGACACATAAATGTCAACTCACTATAAGAGCCTTATGTATTGGGGTGGCAGGCTGCTTTGTCCGGCGTTCTCACTGTTCGGCTGCAGCCACCCCAACACTAGCTATCAGCCTGCCACCCCAACACATAAGGCTCTTATAGTGAGTTGAGCCCCTTACTAGATTCGTTGGTGAGTGTGGCACATATATGTCAACTCACTATAAGAGCCTTATGTGTTGGGGTGGCAGGCTGCTTTGTCCGGCGTTCTCACTGTTCGGCTGCAGCCACCCCAACACTAGCTATCAGCCTGCCACCCCAACACATAAGGCTCTTATAGTGAGTTGAGCCCCTTACTAGATTCGTTGGTGAGTGTGACACATATATGTCAACTCACTATAAGAGCCTTATGTGTTGGGGTGGCAGGCTGCTTTGTCCGGCGTTCTCACTGTTCGGCTGCAGCCACCCCAACACTAGCTATCAGCCTGCCACCCCAACACATAAGGCTCTTATAGTGAGTTGACATATATGTGTCACACTCACCAACGAATCTAGTAAGGGGCTTGTCACCCTACTTTTTTCTTTTATTCTATTTTATGTACTTATGTACCATTTTTTCTGCATGTGGCAGATAATAAATTTATGTCATTTTTTCCTATGGGAATTCTATCATAGCACTTCTTAAAGCGATACTTTTCAACCTGTGAATTATTATTAATACATATGCTTATGCTTTTCATGTAGACAATCTGCACTACAGCTGTTTTCTCTCGTTTTCCTTTTATATACATCATTATTGCTGGAAGCTACACAGACATCGATAACAGTTTGTATATATATATATATATATATATATATATATATATATATATATATATATATATATATATATATATATATATATATATATATATATATACTCGTTTTTGTCTCATATATGGTAAAATTGCTCCACTCACTATCACATATCATTTTCTCTTTTTGGTGGAGTTTGGGATTACACCAGAGTGTGAAGCAATTTTGGTAAATTTAGCACCCAGATTTTACTTGTTCATATTATAAACACTACAGCATTCTGCAGTGGTTATGGAGCTAGGGGTTCCCTGGTGTCATTAAAATGTAAAATGTCAAACCAGCAGCCACATCCGTTACCTCCAGATTCTCTTTTGGGATAACTCACTTAGCTCCCTGAACACATGGGGCCAATGCTCTAATTGCATGGAATCCTTTATTAGCTGTGCTTAGTCTGCAGAGACTTTTCCTGCAGGACAGACTGGATGCAGAGATAGTGCCTAAAGGATCCAGTTAACATGTCAAACCACTCTAAAATGGTTTGAAATATTACACTGAGACTGCGTCAATGGCACTCCTGGCACCATAATCCAAATAGAGACCTATAATGGTTATGGTGTTTGGAGTGCTCCTTTAACCCCTTAAGGACACATGACATGTGTGACATGTCATGATTCCCTTTTATTCCAGAAGTTTGGTCCTTAAGGGGTTAAAGGACCACTAAAGTGGTACGTGTGGTATTCTGTCATTTTAACCCTGCAATCTTAAACATTACAGTTTCGTAGACAGTGTAGAGTTACATACACTCTTAGTGGCTGTCTTCCTGACAGCTACTAGAGGCATTTACTCCTCCAGAACCAAGTGAAACTCGGTAATGGGAAGATCGCGGCGTTTGGCCACGAATGCCTATTTCTAATCCAGTGTCTCTGTAGGAGAAACATTGGATTGGAGCAGATTGTGGAAGACGCCAGCAGGCATGCTGACGTCTTCAAAGGCAGGTGCTGGAAACTAGTTAGGTAATCATTATTTACCTTTTTTATATTTAAGGCCAAAGGGGGGCAGACAAAAGGAAGTAGACAGAAGGGAACCTGAAGTCCCCCCAAAATGATTGATATTTTTGGGACTATAGGTTTACCTCTTTCACTCTGTAGGTAGCTATCAAAATGGTGCTAACTATAGCTTCTTGTAAATATTGTTAGTACAGTGGGACCTCGGTTTATGAATTTAATGCGTTCTCCGGGACGTTTCTTATTGCGAAAAATTTGTAAACCGAAACGCGGTTTCCCATAGGAATGCTCCCTACCTTTCCACAGCTTGAGAAATGCACCAAAAAAAGTCCCCAAAAAACTGCAAACAATTTCCACAATGGCTCCAAACTCGATGCAAAAGCCGCTCTAACACCTCCACACTCTACGCCACGTACTACCCACAGGCTCCAGCAGGCAGGGGGCGGTGCTATAAAGCTTCCAGGTGCAATGCATCCTGGGGAACTTGATTTGTATTGCGGAAAAAAATTGTAAACCGAGGCATTATTTTCAATGGATTTTCATTTGTAAACCGAAAATTATGTTAACCGAGGCGTTTGTAAACCGAGGTCCCACTGTATTTGCTTTTTTGTTCATGGTAAAAAAATATAGTATGGAGAGGAAATAATCTAGAAAGCTAAACTATACTTTTAGCTATTTTTTGTTTTGCAAGGTCTATTTGACTACAAGAGACACATGCTGTGTTTGTTTTGTTGCAATTGCTGCATAATTACTTAATCATTACTTAAAGGAACACTATAGTGTTAGGAATACCAAGCTGTATTCCTAACTCTATATTGCCCTCGGATCCTGCACCTGCCCCCACTCCCTGCGTGCATCATTGAAAGGATTAAAAAACCTTTTAAACACTCACCTAATTCCATTGCCGAGGTCCTTCAGTGCTATGTCTTCCTCCTCTGATCTCATTACCAGGGGGAACCTAATGCACATGCACAGCAAGCTGCATGCATATTACACCTTCCCCATAGGAAAGCATTGATGTCATAATGCAAATTGTAAGGACGTCCAATGTTTTTTCACGAAGTAAAGCTGTGAAGCAGCAGGAAGTGCCTTCAGTTGGTGTCTAGTAGACAGCCGAGAGACAGCTTTAACACTGCCATGAAAACATTGCGGTTTCTCTAATACTGCATTGTTTCCAGCTGCAGGGTTAAGGGACCGGGACATTGCACCCAAACCACTTCAATGTAGTAATCTTGGTGCCTATAGTGTCCCTTTAATCACTATCCTCAGTACTCTTGTCTTTCTCCCAGAATTCTTCATCTTCCAAAGGTAAGGACTGGATGAAAATCCTGTAAGGATAGAGGCTACTAAACAGGTGCTGATTTGAGAGAGTGACGTGATCACTTGAAATGCCCTCAGGTCCTGAGGTTTTTATAAGTGTATAAAATGCACACATTTCATATGCTAACAATAAACAGCAAAACATATAGAGAACAACACTGGTGATATTTATACCATTTTAAATATGAAATACTACTAAACCTAAAAGCCATATACATGTGTGTGACATTTCTTTTTATGGATTTTGAGGAGCTGGTATAAATAAAACCAATTTTTATTATTGGTGGAAAGAACAGCTGTTTGAAAGGCTGGCCACAGTTTTAATGACTTCTTTGTAGTCCATGTCTTAATCTGGTAAAATCTAAATGGGTTTTTTTTTACAAAATAAATGCTCTTTAAAACCCTGCCATTTCATTTGTCATCAAGGAATTTTCTTTGAGCCCAGCCACATAAAATGATTTTTTATTTTTTTTTCTTGCAACTGAATTAAAAACCTATTTATTTTTTTATTGGCAGATGTATGAAAGTGCCTGAGAAAATTAACCATTTAGCAATTTCCACTACTGAAGACACTGAAGCTCCGAAATTGGATAAAGCTTGGATGAAGCTGATAAAATGCTTTGGTGGATTTTGTTGGGAATGTGAAAATGAAAATTCTTGATTTAACACACTGTCATAGCCTGTAGTTTATATCAGACTGCAGATTGCAATTTGCATTTTAAATCAGACAGCCAAGCTCAATAATGTTAGCTTGCCTCACAATGGCACTACACCTAAGGAATAAAATCCCCTATGGTTTTCAAAGGACAAAGAAGCCCAGTCTGTGCTTTGAGCTGTGGTATAAGCCCCAGTTCTCTTCATATGATGAACATGTATTCTACCCTATAAATACAAGTCTAGATGACATCATACCATGAAGGCACAGTACATTTTCCAGTGGAGATACTGTGTTTGCCCTAGCTATTTCTACACAGGAATCTAAACACAAAAGAAATAAATCAATAACATTCACTCCACACAGATACCCTAGAATTAGGAAAGCATGTGATTTCTTGTATTAATTCTAATTGGGAGAAGAACATCTACTGCAGTAACAGAAAGAACACATCATAGACATTTGGGCTTTTCCACTTTGCCAGCAAGTAGGGGGTATTTGCAGTTGGTGGTCTGCTTTTGGTGGAGAGACGCCCATTCATCTGTTGTCACTGCAGCCTGTTCCCAATTTTTGAATCCCAGACAGCAATTCAGATCCCTGGCCCCCTCTGCTTTGCATGCAAGGCTGGCTTGAGAAAGCTTCACATGCAAGCAACACCCCATACCTGTTCCCTTCGTAAGAAAACCACAGGCACTTCCCAGTACCTGCTCAGACTGCTGTACAATGGGAAGCTTTGAGGAAAGGAATTGATCATCTTCTCAGCAGAGTCATTTGAATGAAATTCCACTTGACAGGCTGTCTCCAAGCACAGAGGCAGAGAGCGTCCTAGCTTTGCACACAGGACTTGCTTAGTTACAGTGTATCAGATCTCTCATCTGGCCGCCTGCTACTTTTTATTAGTCCACTATCACTAGAGGCTCCTGCAGAAAGAGGTGCTGATATGGAAGAAAACATGGAAGAAGGACAGACACAGAAAGGTAACATGTCTAAAACCAATACTAAAAATGTGCATCTTTATTTTACTCTGTGATCGTCAAGCTGAATTCCCATTTTCACCTCCATGCATAACCAATACTGGGGTTTGGTGTAGAATAAGAGCCAGGAATGTGAATTATAACAAATCTGACACACTTTGACCCCCCTCCTCTCTCTGCACTACACCTAATCTTCGTTTATTTTAGGTTTTCACGCTTGTCTGGTTGGGGAGAATTAGGATGTGTCTGCGAACTATGTGAGACACTGACTGCATGTGTAGATAGCTGATTATTTTTTTTAGATTTTTTTTTTTTTTTTTTTACTAGAGAATCAATGGAGTCATTAATTCCACGATTCATTGGAGCACAGGATACTCGTAAAATTCAGACAGCATTTGCATAAGTGCAAAAGGTGTCCATATTTCTTGCGCTTGTATTGCACAGCTCTGCCGAGCCGCATTGTGACTATGAATACTATATATATAAAGCAGGGGCTGATACTGTGGAATCAGGCAGAGAATATTTTAACCCTTGCATTGCCTGTTATTGTGTTGGTTTGTTTACCTGGTCTGAGTTGCACATCCACGGCTGGTAAAGGGGATTGAACACTGCAGAACCCTGCATTACTAGATAATCCCATATGTAGACTATTTGTCCTAAAACCTTTTTCGTCCATTTGATGATACAGCATGTTTGTGAATTATGCAAAGCTATCAGTCAATTTTTATTTGCTACATCTTTCATCTTTGCTGTTGCGCTCTCATTAGACCTGACCTACTTTCACTAAATGAATTCCCCCTTTTTTTTTTGTGCTGACTTGTTTGCCTGTGTCTTTGTTATGGAGGAGCTTGCAAATGTGTAAACTGCTTTAAGCAGGTGCAATGAAATATTTATGCGTTCATTCTAACTGCGTTTAATAGCTACTTATTCAGAAAGAAACAATATTTATTACATCTAATTACTATTTTTTTGTACAAGTAGATTGGTGTGTTTTTATAAATCTTTAGCGATCCGGCAACTAGCTAGGACTAATCACAGTGAATATTATGATTCAAAAGACACAAAGCAACATTGGCAACAATGTTTTATGTGTGCATACAAAAAATGTTTTTTGTGTTTGTCTATATGTAGTTCATAAACACACACACACAGCTATATATGCAGTCTATGGTTTTATGTATGCATGTATGGTTGTGTATGTTTACTAAACAAGTTGTTGTGAGACCAAACACAATTCAACTCTCCACTGATTTTTGCAGATTATATATTTTTTGTTGTGCATCATCTACATATCTAAAGCAGGACCTTGGGAAAAATCTGCATTTGGGCATATTAATTCTGAGAAATCATGTTTCCACAATTCTCCCAGAATTCCTAACATGCAAATGAGCACAGGCATGACATACAGAGGTGTTTTTGTCACTTATGTTTTGTAGTTACCTTGCACACAGTTATGCACAATCTGTTTTTATTCCATTGATTTTCCTGCTGCTAGGAGGATAATTATACATTTACTCCAATTTACACAACTGTGCGTGCTTGTGCTTTGTGTAGAAAATCTGTATGGCTGTCAGACTGTGTTCCATTTATGGTACTTTCTGTATTTTTCTCCCCTTCCTTTTTCACACCATGCCAAGAATACAGATTTACTGATCCAATGATATCGACAACACTGACATCCTGTGGTGGCAGCACTCTCAAATATATGGGGGAATTCATGTTCACAATTAACTAGCTCAGTGATAGCAACATTGACATCCCAAATGCTTGTTGCTGAGCATCTTGGGAAATGTAGTTCATGAACTTCTGTGGTACCAAGGTTATTAATTGCTTTAATTAGGACTAACAGGTTATTTGACAACTATATCCATATATTTTGCCTTCACTCAGAACCGTATTTCATAATGAAAAAGTAAAAAATGTCTTTGTTGGGAATCTATTTAACATGTTAGCTAGTAGAAGATGGAGTCCATGGTTCTGGAAACCATGCTATCTGTAAATATGTTTGTCAATTGAAAGCCCAGGCTTGTTTAATGTATGACTTAACGGTCTTGATTAAACCTTTTTTTTTTATGTGGAAGACATTTTATAAAGAAATGTTGTAGTACAGTAAGTGTGAATATATTGGGGTGCGTATGGGGTTTGTGCCCAGGCATACTTTAATGAGTACCAGTTAGTCCACACTGTACCCATCTTTGGTACTTTTGTGTTTGCTCTAGTTAGATTTTATTGTTTTTGTAGAAAACAATCATGCCAATTTCTGTATACATATTGTTACAACTAGGGAAATAATTTGTATATTTTAAATCCACTTTCAGAAGGTATTAATTATGGGCACAAACTATGTGTGAGCATCTGATGACCATACAACTATTTGGGTCCCAGCCCAGTCCTCAACACAAGATATTATTAGAATTTTATATAGCGCCAACATATTCTGTGCCACTTTACAATTATAACACGGGGATATTTGAAGGTGAAGAAAGGCCCATTCAAACAAGTTTACAATCTGTAAGGATTTGAGGTAAGCATGTCTTACTCAAGGATGCTTACTGGTAAGATGATCTGGAGGATTTGGACCGGGGATGGTCTCCGAGTTCTAAGGGAAGTGAAATTACCACTGCTCTAAACAGCCGATATGCATGAAGGTCCATCAACTATTTAGGTTTTGTCAGTATCTCCATATAAGCAATATAAGCAGAACTGGATAATACTTAGATCCTGAACAGTTGTGAATTGTCTTTTTATTACTGTTTAGTATTTTTGTACAATGTTGATTCACGTTATTTAGCTTTCAAAATTAAGCACCTTGTTTTCTTGAGAAGTATTCTTTGTTTTTGTGTTATTTCACAGTATTTAATACAAAAGCTAGTTTGAGATCATTTATAGTTCACTTAATTTAAAGTGTTTTTTTTTCAGATAGGTCTTCTATCTATTTTCAGAGAGCTTTTTGAACCTGAAACTATGCATCCAGTATTCCTAAAAATGTAGTCTGATTGTTTGCTAAAGAAAATATTATACAAATTCAATCTTCTAAAAGATAATACATCATTCTTCTTCATCTGATCAATATTGCACACACTGGAGGACTGGCAACCCCATTTCTGGGGGGCAAGGATAAACTAAGGGCTATTCATTAGCACACAACTAACCAGTATGTTTATAAGAATGGGCCTACATTCACATTGCACTAAATACATAGGCTTGACAGGTGGGGCTAGGGAAATTTTGACATCATACACCATATGGAACTTGACCATCAAACTGTGGGCATTAATATGATGGTGGCCACCCTTTCGGCTTTAACAACTACCATTCTTCTTGGAAAGTTTTTTAAAAGACTTTAGATTGTGTCTGTGGGATTTTGTGCACAGTCAACTTTACCCTGTAGTCACCAAAACAACTTTAGCTTAATGAAGCAGTTTTGGTGTATAGATCATGCCCCTGCAGTCACTCTGTTCAGTTCTGTGCCATTTAAAACACTTTGGTTTCTGTGTATGCAGCCCTAGCCACACCTACACTAGGCATGACACAGCCTTCATGAAAAAAAATTGTCTCATTTTCAACCAGATGTTAACTTGCTTTATAAGGTTATATATTCTGCTATTTAAATTTAAGGTCTAGCAAGCTATTAAAAGTGCAGGATGTAAGAAATTCTAAATTAAATATACCTTAATAAACAGGAAGTTTAAACATTAGATGTCTCTTTACAGGAAGTATTTTGGAAGGCTGTGTAGGCAGGAGCGGCTCTAGACTTTTCAAAGCCTTAGGCGAAACTCAAACATGAGGCCCCCCCACTAACACCATTAGTAAAAAGAAAATAGAGGTTGCCTTGTGTGTGCATAAAGAGCTGTACCTATATTTAAGGGCGAGCTTGCAGCTTTGGATACAGAGACGTAATCACAACTGCCAGGCTATCCAACCATAACCAGCAATCATGTATAAATAATTAGAAAATTATGCCATATCTACAAAGTGCTCACAACACAGCGGTATTGTCACAGCTCCCTATAGCGCTGTGTTGTGAGCACTTTGTAGATATGGCATAATTTTCTAATTATTTATACATGATTGCTGGTTATGGTTGGATAGCCTGGCAGTTGTGTATACATAAGTGAAAGTGTGAAGGGGTTACTTTAAAAAAAATAACGTTTTGGTTGGGGTTTAAAAAAAATAAAAAATAAAAACATTTTTTCAAATAATATAGTTACAGATAAGAAAAGAATGCCATATACATTTCCCCACATATTCTAAATTCCTTTACATGTATATTATCATATATGTGTTTCCCCATGTATTGTATATGTATGTATGCTTATAATTATATATATATATATATAAGAAAAAATGCTCTTGCACTCACGCTTTAAATGTCCCTTGTGTGCCGGGGTGCTAAGCCAAGGCTTTAAATATCCAAGAAATCCAAAGAGGTAGCAGCACTCACGATCCAGATAAAAAATCAAAATTTTATTAAAGCATATTTAAAATGATCGACGTTTCAGTCCACTACACGGGACTTTCCTCAAGATCAACAGTTCTAACAATGTGAATTAAAAAACAGACATATATAGCATTATACATGGAGTGAATTAAGTAAATTGGCTTACCCACAGGTGTTTTGTGTTACTGACCGGCGTCCTGTGCTCCTCCGTGCACCTGTGCAAGTAGTGACATCATTATGTGTGTTTCCATGGCGACGTAGTATAAACACTTGTCGCCATGGGGATAATATGGAGGATTACACTAAGTTAAAAACCCGGTCTATGAAAATAAACAAAAAAATAGAGTACTAGAGATCTAAAGATACATGCATTATATATAAAGTGCATATTTTAAATATAAATAGACCCAATAACAGCCATTTAACATAGGTCTAAATGAGGTGCTTTCACTAATTTAAAGTGAAACCGTGCTCATAATGTGCAAGTTTAGAAATAAAGTGCCTTTGTGTATAAAAGGGTATTCTACTAATTATAGCATTATATAGAGTATTCTGCTGATTACCTAAACAATCAAAACAGATTATGAATATACATATAGGAGCTTGTGATAACATCTATAGCCTGGTGTTTGACAACAAAAAATATTCACTTCATAAAGGCTTACTATTATGGGTAATGCCTACTTTGCATAAGCTATGCTAACATTAACCTCCTAGGGTCCAAAAAAGTGGACAGCTAGCCTTATGTGCCAGTTTAAGACCCCCAAATCACTTAATTACTGCTAACCTTCTTTGGCTTATGAATATACTAATGCGGCTTTGGGGAATAAGCATACTTTCATATTTAGCTCAATATGGACTCAATGTGAATTACTCTAATATTAACATAAAGTGACAGTGACTGTGCAAATTTAATGCTATAGTTACAAAATACGAACTAACTATACTACACTATAATATACATATGTACATATATACATGTTTAAACCAAAATCAAGCTGGAACCTAAAATCATAGGAAAGAGTGGAACGAGATGGTCTCATTAAGTCCCTTTGGAGACACTGTATTTAATTCGGAGATCCAGTAGGTTTCACGGTTAAGTAAAGCTTTGCCTCTGTCACCGGCTCTTCTGGAAACTGGCACATGATCTATTCCCAAAAACTTCAAAGAGGAAAGCGGGTGCTTATACTGTAAAAAATGTTTCGCCACCGGTTAATCAGACACCCCGTCCCTGTAGGCTAGCCTGATGCTTGAACGGTGTCCTCTGATCCTTTCGCATAGGGCCGTCTCAGTTTTCCCAACATAAACCAATCCACATGGACATGTAAGTTTATAAATTACATGTGTGGTTCTGCACGTGATGGTATGATGAATAAGATATTTCTTGGTTGTATGAGGGTGGGAAAAGCTCTTAGATGGAGTCAAATGCCCGCATGTCACACATCCCAAGCACCGTACTGATCCACGGTTCTGTGTCTTATTTTCTTTGGCATAGCTTCTCAGAGGATCTGTGTGTACTAATACTTCTAGTACTAGTACTAATACTTCTCTTAATACTTCTAATAATTCTCTTATGACAGATTAGTGGCTTTTTGTGAAACACTTTGGGAAGCGTGCCATCTGTTGACAATATCCTCCAGTTTTTGAGAATAGCAGATGATATCTGAGTGGAAGAGCTGTGGTATATCATTGGAAGAACCAATCTTTGAAGGGGAGCACTGTTCTTCTCTGCAACTGGTGCTTTAGCTTCTTCCAGTGCCTTACAGAGGGTTTAGTTACAATATCCTCGATTCAAGAATTTTTTCGTCATTTCCCTTAACTGTATTTCCTTCTTTATACCATTGGAATTGTTCCTCATCACTCTAAGATATTGTGCTTTAGGTAAAGATTTTATCAGGGCTTCCGGTTGTGCACTCTGCGCATGAAGCAAGGTATTACGATCCGTGTCTTTGGAATAGAGGCTCTATTCTATGTTGATTTCTCCTATGGATCTAACATCTAAGTATTGGACTGTGTGAGTACTGATGTTAGCCGTCAGTCTGATTGGAGATGGCAGTTGGTTCAGTTGTTCAACCATGTTGTGTGCTTCATCCAATGTTCCTATCCAAACAAAAAGCAGATCGTCGATGAAACGATAATAACCTTGTATGAGGTGGGCATATGTGGACATTATGTTTTTTCATAAGTATACATATATGCGTTTGCATACATGGGGGCCATAGCCACCCCCATGGACGTGCCTGCTTATTGTAGAAACCACTCTCTCTCGAAACGAAAATAGTTGTGTTCTAGAGCTAGTGTTAAAACTTCCAACACAAATTCAACAGGGGGACCCTCGTACACTGTTGATTGGGTTAACACCCTTCTCATCGCTTCCACCCCTTGTGTATGGGGGATAACAGTGTAAAGGCTCTTTGCGTCCATAGTAATCAAAATAGGCTTGTTCTCCTGGAATGTTATTTTGGCTAATTCATGCAGTAGCGTTGGTGTGTCCTTTATGCATGTTTCCAAGGCTTCAACTGATGCCTTAAAAAGTGCATCAAGCCATTTTGCTAATGGTTCAATTACCCCATTAATGGCGTACACTATGGGGCGTCCTGGTGGTCTATGTGGGTCTTTATGGATCTTTGGTATACTGTAGATTATAGGGCTGCGTGGGTGTTGCTGATTCAGAAATTGGTATAATTCCATATTAATGAAGCCCGATCTCAAGCCCATGGATAGAGTATCTGGTATAATACTTTGTATCTTTTTAGTAGGATCTCCATCCAATTTTCGATAGGTGTTGGTATCGTTCAGTTGTTCTTTTAATTCATCAGCATAGTATTTATAGTCCATCAGTACAATCCCCCCGCCTTTTTCCGCAGCTCTTATTACTATCGAGGGATCTTCTCCTAAGTTCTTAAGCAGTTGCCGTTGAGTCTTGATTACATTCTGTCGTGTGCTACCTCGTTTGGACATAATCTCGTATGCTTCTTTGTTTGTCATTGCAAGAAAGGTTTTAATAGAGGATTTATTAGTTACTGGATCAAAGGTGGACCTAGGTCGGAATTTCTTTATTGTATCGCCATCATTACTTGTCAATGCATTTTCTTTTTGACAAAAAAATTATTTTAGGCGTATATTCCTACCAAATTTGTACCACTCAATGTCCCACTGGAATTTATTGGATTTAGCTGTGGGTACAAAAGATAATCCTCTACTTAGCAATTCACTTTCCTCTTGTGTTAATGGTCTCTGTGATAGGTTAAATATTGGTATTACTTCCTGTGGGGTGGCTTGCCTTTCGGCATGTTCCTTATTCCAACCGCCTCTTCTGGTTCTGCGTTTTCTTTTTTTCGGCTCCTGGTGGAGGCGCCCATTTCGGGGACCCTTAAAAAAGGTGATGAGGAGGGCGTACTTGCTGATTCAATACAATCATTATCAGAGGCTGACTCTCCAGAGGTGTTGTCAATAGTGACTATTCTGGGTTTAATTATTCTTTTGCGCTGTCTCCTTGGTCTATTGGGATTACCGCCTGACAACCACCTGTAGACTCTATGGTCCAAATAATCTTGTTGGACCATCTCAAATTTTTGTTTTTTAAATTTTACCAGCTCATTCTTATATCTAAGAGGATCTTCTTTCAATTTCTGCTGTAGCTTTAAACCTTCAGCGGATACCAAAAAAAGCGCATGTTCAGTTTCAACCTCTGCAATGTTCAGTTTAACTTCAAGTAAATCCTCTCTCACATCTTTAATTATAATCAACAGCATGTCTAGGGATGCCCTATTGAGAACCACAGTCCACTCTTTGCAAACTCTCGCTTTACCCCTGCCTATAGTGGGGATGTTTAATATCCGAAATCCCCTGGGTATTCTCTTGGCTTTGTAGTAATCAGAGAGGAAGAGGCCGTGGAGGTCTAGATCTATACTTTTTCTATGCAGCCTGGACAATTTAAAATATACATCTTTGGCTGTGATGTTACAAGTTAATTCTAAACCAGTTTGTTCCCATAGTATGTTGCTAGCTTCCTCCTGGGAAAATTGTATAGTTTCAGCCTGTTCTGAGAAGGCTCCAGCTTGTAGCAAAAATTCATCCATTTCTCGTTGTTTAGTAGATAAACCAGTAAAAAAATCAATTTAGTAAAATGTTACCTTAAACGTGCCAGGGTTGCACATATATTTCTTACAAAAAGTGCTGGTGCATAGAGAGGGGCACAAAAGCCTAGATATCCCCCACAATATAGAAAAAAAGAAAAAATGCTCTTGCACTCACGCTTTAAATGTCCCTTGTGTGCCGGGTGCTAAGCCAAGGCTTTAAATATCCAAGAAATCCAAAGAGGTAGCACCACCTACCAAATTTTATTAAAGCATATTTAAAATCATTTAATACACAAATACATATACACACTGATACATGCACATGCATACACACACACAAACACACTGATGCACAGAGACACAAATATTGATATACAGTCACAATGTGTTTATCTGATTGTGTGTATTTCTGAGTGTGTCTGGCATTGCTTGCCTATGTATGTGCCTGAGAGTTTGTCAGGCACATACACAATGTATGTTTCTGTGAGCATGTATATGTTTGTGTCTGGGACTTTATGTGTGTGTGGTAGCTGCTTGCGGTGTTTTGTGTATATGGGGGGCTGCCTGTGGCCTTTGTGCAATTTGTCTATGGTGAAGCTATGTTTTATAACTTTATGTGTATGATGATTGTCTTCAAGGGTGACTGTGACAGGGTGAAAAAGGGAAACTGTGGCAGTTTGAGCTGTACAGGAATGAGATAGAGTTGTGGGGTGAGTGTGAGAATGAGGGAGGGCAACTGTGATATGGTTGGAGGATGGAGTGTTACAGTGTGAGGGGAGGTAAGCGTGACATGATTAAATTGTGACCGGGTGAATGTGGCTTGATTGGGGAGCTGAGTATCACAGGGTTGGGGTGTATGTGGCATTATTGGAGTGAGTGTAACAGGGCAAGGGGAGGTGAATGTGACAGGATTAAGGAGGTTAATTGATAGGTTGAGTGTGGCAGAGTAATGGGGGTATGTGACAGGATAAGAGGTGTTAATGAGTGTTGCAGGATTGGAGGAGGGAGTGTGGCAGAAGAGGAGTGGGGAGCGTGACAGTGAGAGAAAAGGTGTGTGTAGCAGGATTGGGGGGGAGTGTGGCAGAGTGAGGGGAGGTGAGTGCGGTTTGAGTGGAGGGGGTGAGTGTAACAGGATCAGTTGGGGTTAGAGTGAGTGTGGCAATGTTAAAGGGGTGATAGGGGGTGACCTGGGGCTAAGTGAGGGCTTAGTGAGGGGATGACAGAGTGAGGGAAGGAGGGGGTGACAGGGGGCTGAGTGCTGAGTGACAGGGACATTAGTGAGGGGACGACAGAGTAAGGGGAGGAGGGGGTGACAGGGAGCTTAGTGAGGGGGTGACAGGGGACAGAGTGAGGGAAGGATGGGGTGACAGGGGGCTTAGTGAGGGGGTGACAAGGGCCAGAGCGAGGGGTGACAGGTGGCAGTGTCAGGAAGGGAAGGGGGTCACGGGGCAGAGTGAGCGGGTGACAGCGGGCTGAGGGAGGAGGTGACAGGGGGCAGTGTGAAGTGGTGACAGGGGGCTGAGGGATGGGGTGACAGGGGGCAGTGTCAGGAAGGTAGAGGTGACGGGGCTTAGTGAGGGGGTAACAGGGGGCAGTGTCAGGGTGGGAGTGGTGACAGGGGTCTCAGTGAGAGGTTGACAGGGGGCAGTGTCAGGGAGGGAGGGGGGTGACAGGGGGCAGAGTGAGTGATGGGATTGTGGTGACAGTGTGTGTGTGGGAAATAGTGACAAGGTGTGTGGAGGGGGGTGACAGTGTGTGGAGGGGGTAACTTTGTGACAGGGGGCTCAGTGAGGGGGTTACAGGGGACAGAGTGAGCGAAGGAGGGGATGACAGGGGGCTGAGTGAGGGGGATACAGGGGACAGAGTGAGGGAAGGAGGGGATGACAGGGGGCTCAGTTAGAGGGTGACAGGGGACAGAGTGAGGGAAGTAGGGGGTGACAGGGTGCTGAGTGAGGGGGTGACAGGGGGCTCAGTGAGGGGGTTACAGAGGACAGAGTGAGGGAAGGAGGGGGTGACCTGGGGCTTAGTGAGGGCTTAGTGAGGGGATGGCAGAGTGAGGGAAGGAGGGGGTGACAGGGGGCTTAGTGAGGGGGTGACAGGAGACAGAGTGAGGGAAGGATGGGGTGACAGGGGCTTAGTGAGGGGTGACAGAGGACACAGTGAGGGAAGGAGGGGGTGACAGGTGGCAGAATTAGGGAGGGGGGGTGACAGGTGGCAGAGTGAGGGGGTGACAAGGGCCAGAGCGAGGGGTGACAGGTGGCAGTGTCAGGAAGGGAAGGGAATCACAGGGGGCAGAGAGGGTGGGTGACAGGGGGCAGTGTGAAGGGGTGACAGACACATAAATACACACTGGCAGGCAAAGAGAGTCACATACTTCCAGGCACACATATTGACAGCTACATACATACACACTGCCAGATACATTCACACAAACTGCAGTTACATACACTAACTACAAGACACATACGCACACTGACAGACATTTACGTACACTACCAGGCACATGCACACACTACCAGACCTGACACACACTGTCAGACAGATAGATGCACACTCATATTGCACACATACTCAAAAAATCTGTTTTAAGCAACTCTTGTCCTCTTAACAGAGGCCTTCATCTCTTATTTAGCCATGTACAGTTTTAATTTCCTGTGTACAGTACATGTATCTAGAATAGATATAAACATGAACACATATATATCAAATGGAAATAATGCATACACATTAGGTCATGAAGTATCAACTTGTTTTAATTATCATTGAAGAGATTCTACAAATGCAATAATTTTGTGAGAAACAAAAAGAATATTTCATCTAAACGTATTGCAAAAAAATGCATGATTGGAAACAGAAGTATTGTCAGGATGTGGATAGAATAGCTGTTAATCATCAGAGAGTTTTATAAAGGAGTTTAAGAATTCATGTCTGAAGTTGGTTCCCATTATTTGTGTCATAAGTAGCGCCCTCTACAGGACTACAAACAAAAAACCAACAGGGTTGATTACTAAAGTGAAAATTAGGGATTATTCTAGTTTACAGTGAATGAATAATCTAAATTTTATTAAAGACAGGAGGCGAATATTTGCATATCTTTCTTTACTGTAACTCCCAGCAGCAAAGAAGTAGTTAACAAGGTTGTAAAAAATTCAACCAATCATAACACATCATAGAACAATATAGTGCCGATCAGCAGTAGGATCAACCATGTAAACTGGAAACATTCTGGAACCGTAATTCTGGTGTAACGTAATGAAGTCAATGTCGAGTAGATCAACGTAAGATTTTCACACTAGGAGAGAAGAAGAGAAAATTACAAGTACGCACTTTAAGTGATAGCTCAGATTATCTGGTAGGATTTAAAGATCATAATGATATAAAGTGTGATGTAGGATTAGGTCACCAGGCTAGCAAAAACCATATACTTACAATAAGCAAATTGCAAGAGAGTGTACAATGCAATAACAGTAGAAAGGAGACTTACCCTAAGGGTGGGTTCCAGAGTGAACAAAGGGAGGGAAAATATTCGCCTCCTGTCTTTAATAAAATTGAGATTATTCGTTCACTGTAAAATAGAATAATCCCTAATTTTATGGCAAGACAGGAGGCTTCATATTTGCTGTTTTAACGCTCTTGAATAAAGGAACAAGCCACATGTGATGTAGGTTTAAAATAAAAAGTTCGAAAGGTAGTTTCCCTTGACCAGTCTGCGGAAGATCGAATATCTGCCAGCGAGCTGCCTGCACGAAAGGTAGAGGATGCGGCCGCACCTCTAACGGAGTGAGCACCGAATGATTGCTCGATACCTGCTTGGGTCAGCAACCATCTTATCCAGCGTGCGATCGTGGGGGAAGAGACCGGTTTGTGAGGTCTGATGTAAGAGACAAAGAGAGGTCCAGTATGGGAACGTAGAGAGGTAGTATTCTCAATGTAACAATGGGTACACAGGGCAACACAGAGAGACGGTCTGTCGGGAAAGTATGGGTAAAAGACTGAGGAGGAATTAGTCAGCATGGAATTAGTCAAGTCAGCATGAAAGTCAAAAGCCTGAAACTCTGCGGAAGGACACCAGACACAGGAGCAGGGCCAATTTAGCAGAAAGTTGGTGTAGGGATAAGGCCTCGTTAGAAGGCCAGGAATCCAACAGTGTAAAAACCTTAAAAATATCCCAGATATTAGAGTACTTGGCAGTAGGCGGTCTCGTCAAGCGTATGCCCCGTAGAAGTCTGCACACGGAAGGGTGTTTCCCAACCAATGAATTATCAATAGTGTCATGGGCCGCTGAAATGGCAGAGCGAAAAATATTAATCGATCGGTATGATTTACCCTGATCGAAGAGAGAGGATAAAAAAATTTAAATGGATGAAAGAGGTGTTGAAACGAAATTGAGGTCCCTTTCCAAACACCAGCTGACCCAAATCCGCCAAGCCGAGAGATAGGTTTGTCTGGAAATGTGCCCTGTCTGTGCCAGGACGGAATGTGATGACATTTACTTAATCTTGTAAAATAATTGTAAAGGTACAGTGAGTATTACATGAAAAAAACATGTTAACACAAGTGATGTGTTATGTGTGATGGTACATTTATTAACAACTAAAGAAGAACTTTGTAAGCAAAGTTTCTAAAATGTATAAAACCAATTAATTTACATCAGTGTCTCTATTATAAAATAAATACAAAAAAATAAATGTGAAATTGTCAATTTACAAGACTGACAAGCATTCAAGCCCACATTGGTGTTTTTATTGCTGAACAAAGGTTAAATTGGGTCAGCCATTCCCTGCTTCTGTCATCTGCTAAGCTCTGGGAAATCCTGCCACTATGCTAGCCAAACACACTTCCAATGGTTGAGCAGCATTTCAATGAAAACAACCACTTTATATGTTGCTTTCTGTATCTGGAAGGCATACACAAAGCATTTTTGAGATAAGCGTTTAAAACCAGCATAAAAACAAATTGCAATCACAAACATTTGCTGCTCTTTATTTTGTTAAAGTACTCCTGCTTCACTTTTTTTTAATTTGCATCAAATGCAAGACTGTTTTGGCATCTGATGCAAACTTACAATGTCCCATGATGATGATTACCTACATGCACTTATCAAAAGGAATGCCTGCCCATGGGGAACTGTCTGATCACTGCTATGCATGCACGTGTATAGCCTCTCAAAGGATTGGGTGCATACTACTGATTGCAGTAATGTATGACCACTTTGCGCTGTCGAAGGCTGGGATTCTTTCACAGAAAAATGACCAGAGTCCCCCAACATTGTAAATATTTCTGTCTATTTTGGATACGTTCCTTTTGTTGTTAGATAACCTTGGTATTTTTGTTTGTTGAATTTGCTATTGATGGATATAAGTACCTTTAAGTATTGACAGCTACAGTCATAAATCAAAGTATAATCTGTTTTCATTATCTTAATGCTGCATTGTTAACAACATTTTATCTTCTAAATGATTGAAAATCAATTGACTTATTCTGATATGTTCCTTTAGCATGTGTTCAGATTTTGGGTCGCAGCTGGGAGCTCTGACATTAAACATAAATCGACAATCTTGGTATACAATTAATGCTGAGACTAATGGCGATATGGTTACTTTGTGCAATATTAATATTTCTAGTAGCCCAACTATTTGTTGATTGTAGAAATCAAATAAAGCGTGCTTTATTTATGAATGTCAATATGAAATTTTTTTAGTACTAGTTAATATATTAATTATCATACCTTAATTATAAAAAAAATATTAAAATATTAATATTCAGATTCTTACTTCAGAGAAAGGAATGGACTCTTCCAGGCATAAAAAGTTTTAATGACCATGTGGAGTGCCGCCAGGAAGGGGCGTTGCTAAATGGCTTAGAGTCGTCAGCTGCGGCTCTCAGCCAATCAGTGATTTCCATTTACAAAACTGTCTTGGTAAGAAGCGTTCCTTTTCCAAGCCAGTTTTGTGAATGGGGAGTCACTGATTGGCTCAGAGTGTAAGCTGACAGCTCTCAGCTAATCAGCAGGGCCCCTGTCCAACAGCACTCCATGCTTACTGAAACTGAAATTTCAGAAGCCAGATGCCACCGGGGAGGGGGGGGGGGGGGGGGGGCGGAGATCGGCTTGTACTGTTTTCTTTAACAAGCCACATGCCTTTTTAAGGGTAAAATGTTCTACGTTATGTACAGCTGAACAATATTAAAACCATAAATATTCAAAAAACAAACACAAGTATAGCGGAATTGTGTCTATACCCAGAGAATAAGCAATGATAATTAAATTTTTTTTTAAAAGCTGCAGTTCTATGCATACCCAGAGAATAAGCAATGATAATTATATATATATATATATTTTTTTTAAAAAGCTGTGATTCTAGTATTTTTCCTGACATCTACTAATTTAATTACCAGGCAATAATACGTTTTGAAAAATAGTTAACAGTTTAAAAGAACAGTTAATATAAAATATTATCTAAATGTGAATATATTATGTAACTGACTTTTGCCAATCTATAAAATCCCCCATCCCTATTATTTGTAGTACTCCATTCTACTTAGCATAAAAATACATATATTTAATTGCACTGGAGTACAGTTAAAGTCTTCATTCGGTCTATTTGTAGAGCTAATTATGAATGAATAATTCTCTCCGGACTCCGTATGCATTTAGATTTCGCTAGTTACCCTTTCCTTGACTCGTGTTATTTTTCCTCTGCTCCACTGAGTTGAAATCAGCTGGAATGGCCTGCATAGTGAGGTTTAAAGAACCTTGACAACTGAGCATTCATCACACCTCTTCATAGAGTTCACAAACCGTAGGATGCACTGTCTGAATGATATGCTTGATAGAGGGCCTAGTAACCCAAATCAATGACTTTTGTGTTCTATTGTTTCTTCTGTTGATCTAATACCCCAGCAAATTAGGAGATCTAGATTTTTGGGTTTATTTTCATTTAATACATTAACCAGTTTGTCATTCCTTAATTTAACGTTTTAAAATGCTATTTTATTTTTACTTTGACTAGTAAAAAAAACAAAACCCTTAAAACATACATAATGTGCTTAACATGGCGTGTAGTATTGCATATATGTGCTGTTGTTTGTCGTGTTTGTGAGATTCCATATGTAACACTGTAACTTGTAGGCTTTCCCCATCTCCAGTTTCATGCAAATAGCAAAACTGCTCCCAGAACCTTCTCTGGCAGCTAATTAGTTGCCACTCATTAGGCACTGCATGTCTGCCTGATTAACTGTCATACAGCTGTCAATGGGAAGTGCAATGTTAGTGCAAAGATGCTGCTTTTACACTGATCAATTATGGTTTCTAAGGCTTAAAAATGATTGACAACATAAAGGTTGATTTACTTGTTGCTGGAAAATCAGTCATATCTCATAAGTCAAGAAAAATAAATGACATGACATTTTCTAACATAGCTCATGGGCTAACCTTCAACTGTAAATGACCATTATCCAACAACTTTTTTTTTCATTTGAGCACTGGTGCAGTCATTGGACGTGGCAGTAAGCCCTGGGAGGAGGGATTAATGGACAAATGAAGCGAAGATGCAGTCTGACCTAATTTTCCTTATGTGCGTCGCTGGGGCAAATGGAGTTGGTGTCGCGTACCAGACGTCATCAATTCTGGTCCTCTATGCCATGTTATGGGGGTGCATGGGATAAAGACACCAGTACTTGGAAGGTTGGCAGCCATAATCAGTTTTCTTTCCAGTAGGCAAATGGGATGGAAATAAGGCCCTGGTCTTTATGATGCAGGTGTGAACATGTCAGGTGTGATGCCAGAAGTGAGGGATATTTTTCCTTGCTCTCCACCCCACCAGACACCAAGTAGAGGAAGACGAGGTCAAGTGGCTCTTTATGAGTAATCAGGGGATCTTATTTAATTGATTACTCATCAAACTGTGTGAAATATATAATATTTGATAAGGCTGTGTGAAATATATAATATTTGATAAGGCTGTGTAAAATATATCATAATTCTGTTACCTTCTGATTAAGTGTGGCCTTGTATGAATTAAATGCAAGAAAGAAACCCAAAACAATTTAATGTCTGCAGTAAGGATTCTTTCTATTTTTAAGGGAAATATTTTTTCATATTCAGTATGTTTTATTTAAAAACCCTTAACCACACGAACTTAGAAAGAGCATAATTTAAAACACTTCTCAGATTCATGCTTTTATGTAAAAGGTCTTAAGCCTCGCATTCTAGATCTGTTACCTCTCCTTCTCAAGAAGAGAGAGCAGGAATACACTTGCAAAGCCTCTAGAAACCTCAGTCAGTGAATTCTAGAACACTTTACAGTACACATTTGTTCCATGCATTGATTTGCAAAGAAAGCTGCGGCTACAAGCCTGCTAGTTTCCCCACTGACATAAAATGGGGGAATCATTACTTCTGTGGTGTACAATGCTCATACAGTTGCCGGCTAGACCAGACACTGCACACAGCCCACTCAAAACTGGATTTGCAAATGGCTGCTGCAGCTCTTAAAGCAGTTCTATTAATTAATTATGATTGAACTATATATCATGTAAACGCCAAACAAACCCAGTAAACCAGAGTAAGAGATTTCTGAATGGGGGGTTTATTTCTGCTCTCTGATTGTTTAATCCTGGGGCTGCTGATGTGATTAGCTTTTGTTTATGTATTTATTTATTTAATGGGAGCATATGTTTATATCCATTAACTTATATAGTGCACTGAAACATGGATGTCATTCTCAGTATGGAGTGCCTCTTAAAAGAGAATCTGTCAGTCACATAATCTTTTTTTTTTTTTTAATCTATTTATTATTTTTATTTTATTTTATTTCAATTATTACAACATTGCCATAAATAAAAATAAGTTACAATTATATCCATGAATGTATTGAAATGTAGGAATAAATTCAAATAAGCCATATACAGAGATATCAACATTCTGATAACATATAGGAATGTCAAGAATTCCTTGAGAAGAATATGGTTATCAGCAAAAATCAGCACGGTTTTATGAAGCACAGGTCATGTCAAACTAACTTGATTGCGTTCTACGAAGAAGTAAGTAGAAGTATAGATCAGGGTGTTGCAGTGGATGTGATCTATTTGGATTTTGCCAAGGCATTTGATACAGTTCCACACAAAAGATTAGTGTTCAAACTCAAGGAAATCGGTCTCGATGAAAATGCTTGTTCTTGGGTAGAACATTGGCTTAAAAACAGAATACAAAGAGTTGTCGTTAATGGTAAATTTTCAAGCTGGACAGAGGTGGCAAGTGGTGTCCCTCAGGGGTCTGTTCTGGGACCCCTTCTATTTAACATTTTTATAAATGATCTTGAAGACAGCATTGAAAGTCATGTTTCAGTGTTTGCAGATGACACAAAACTTTGTAAAATAATACAATGTGAGCAAGATATTACTTTGCTGCAGAAGGATTTAGATAGACTGGAGGACTGGGCACTCAAATGGCAGATGAAATTTAATGTTGAAAAATGCAAAGTTATGCACTTCGGCGTAAAGAATACACAAGCAACGTATACCCTTAATGGAAGCGAATTAGGGATAACAACACACGAAAAGGACTTGGGAATTGTTATAGACAACAAACTATGCAACAATGTGCAATGTCAATCAGCAGTGGCCAAGGCCAGTAAGGTATTGTCATGCATGAAAAAGGGCATTCATTCTCGGGACGAGAATATCATTTTGCCTCTCTATAAATCACTGGTAAGACCACATATTGAATATGCTGTGCAATTTTGGGCACCTGTTCTAAAGAAGGATATCATGGCACTAGAAAAAGTGCAGAGGCGGGCTACAAAATTAATAAAAGGAATGGAACATATCAGCTATGAAGAAAGGTTAACAAATTTAAACCTATTTAGTTTAGAAAAACGTCGCCTGAGAGGGGATATGATAACATTATACAAATATATTCGGGGCCAATACAAACCATTGTGTGGAAATCTATTCACAAACCGGACTTTACATAGGACACGAGGCCATGCGTTTAGACTGGAAGAAAGAAGATTTCGTCTAAGGCAAAGGAAAGGGTTTTTTACTGTAAGAACAATCAGGATGTGGAATTCTCTGCCTGAAGAAGTGGTTTTATCAGAGTCCATACAGATGTTCAAACAGCTACTAGATGCATACTTGCAAAGACAGAATATTCAAGGATATAATCTTTCAATGTAGGGTAATAACTGCTTGATTCAAGGATAAATCTGACTGCCATTCTGGGGTCAAGAAGGAATTTTTTGTCCTAGCTTGTTGCAAAATTGTGCTTCAAACTGGGTTTTTTTTTTTTTTTTTTCTTTTGGATCAACAGCAAAAAACAGGTGTGAGGAAGGCTGAACTTGATGGACGCAAGTCTCTTTTCAGCTATCTAACTATGTAACTATGTAACTATAGTAAAAACCAAAGGAAAAAAATTACCTGCGCTCTCTCCTAAATCCCTATGTATATTTAAACAAATGGAGGTAATTTAGTTACTCCAATGACCACTGAAGGGAATGCCCGTCTGCCAACGTCAAGGCAGATGCCCCTAGACGGGTCCTACACTGACCCTTCACCTAGTTTCCTTGAGCTTCTGGCAAAGATCTCTAATGAGACAGTAAGGGGTATTTTTTATATACACCCCTATATACTTATTAACCCTTAATAGGGGTTGCTGCCGCCCAGGAATGATGGGAGTGAGCGCAGGACTTATCTTTTTGTATTTGTATTCTGATAACATAGTTTTCAGGCAATATACAGATACCATAAAATAAAGAAAAATAGAAAAAAACATACACAATTAGGGACTGCAGCAATTAGGGCCCGATATTAAATGAGGGGGCTTATGTATCCAAAGGTTCCCCTTTTCTCCTGGGACTTCATTTTTATCAATCCTGTCAATCCTTACCCCCTTATTTATTTATTTTTTCATCCCCCCCCCCCCCATTCAATGGTTTGTTATCCTCTCCCTCCCCATTTATTCACTTTTATCCCTTCCTTATCCTAAGCTACATTAGCTTTAGTTCTATACACTAGCCAAGGGTGCCATGAGTCATGATAGAAAATACATTTTCCAGAGATAACAACTACAACATTACTTTCCATTGTATATTGATAATTTATTTGGTTTATTATTTCTTGCCATAATGGAGTTTGGCTGGATTTCTAATTACGAGCTCTAGAAGCATCAAACATATCAGCTATCAATTGATTTGGAGCATTCCTTTGATTGATTACATTTATCTCATCTGTCCAAAATACAGTATTTAAGTTACCATGTGAGCAATTCTCTTGTTCAATCTGAAACCAAGCGTTATTTAGCATATTTAGATGTTTAGTCCATACCATTACCTTCGCAACTAAACATGTTTGATGTAACTTTGCAATATCCGGAAACGATACACCACCTTTGCCATATTTGTTTTGAAGGATCTTGTAAGAAATTCATGGGTGTTTATTTGCCCAAATAAAATTTGAAAATAATCAAGTCACGCAATCTTTATGATAAATGATAATTAACGCAGCATATGTGCAAACCTTTGTCTCGTTTACAGCTGTCTCTCTAGGTAGTAAATACTTACATCATCCCCTGTTCACTGATGGATTAGGCAAAGCAGTTTAGGTTTTAGAGCTATTACAGCAATTACCTGTGAAAAAGCTGTGGTGTTGTATAGTAATTATGGTTACCTCTTCCATAGATGCAAATTCCTTGTCTCTTTGGCAGTTACATCAGCACAATCTAATTTACTGCCAAGTAATTTTATTCCTCTAGATAAAAAACTAAGCGTGACATTTTCTTCCTAGAAACCACAGATTTGCCATTTAATAATACAGCTCAAATTATGTATTTCTTTAGGTATAGGTCTTAAAAGGACTTACACTGAACAATAATTACTATGGCTTATTATAGTAGTTCTACAGCAAGGGCTCATTGGGTGGGATTTTGTATCAAATCATTTCAAGTTTGGAAAACCTGGAATTTCACTGTTCCTTATTATCTAACAAACATGTTTAGATGTGTAATCAGGAGTAAGATGCATCAAATCACATTAACCCTTTATGCATCATGGAATTGACATGGGCTCTCAATGAAAGTGTGTAGGAACAGGTACAGACACCTACATGCAGTGCACTTGTTATAGAGCCCCTTTCCCCTTTATAATAAGGGCTTCCCAATTGGGACACAGTCAAGCGAGAGCAATTTTAGAGAAGACATATGATAATGAGATTATCGCCATCTGTCTTCAAGAGACAAGTACAGAATAAATTACAGGGTGGCTGTATATATTTTTTATTTATTAATTACAATGTAAAAGCTGTCTTCATGAAGTTCTGTATGAAATTGGCTTCATGCATATATTTTGTAAGCGTTAATTGATATTTTACATATTTATTCACATTTTTAGATTTCTTCTCCATTGCTTTGCTCTGAAAGGCAACATGTTTATGTATTATTATTATTATTTTATATCATATTCTTAACTCTAATATTTGCAATTGGAGTTTAAAAAATAATGAAAAAAAAGCTATTATTAGCACATTAAGATAAACAATTATAAGGCGACTGGGGCTCAAAGAAATGTCTAATTTAGAGGGAGACAGGTTTAAAATACAAGAGGTAAATAACAATGTGTTTTATGTTTTCTAGCCCTTACAGCAGTGATGGCTATTCTTGGCTACAGATGTTTAGCAAAAATGTAGGGATATACTTAACATGGGCATTTGCTATTCAGCATTCACATTCTAAATGTATTTTTTTATATATATAATCTAAAACTGTGTATATACAGTAATTATACTAAAATATGAGCAAAGAAGGTTAAAACAATTGCCTTTATTGTTTAGCCTTTTGATCTTCCAAAATACACAAAAATACTGTGTTCTCGTGGATATCAAACAATTGCAAACACAACACAGGTTTATATAAAAAAAAAAAACAAAAAAAAAAACCTCTGTTAAATATATATATTGAAGAATTATTGGCATCTCTATAGATTCATATGAGATAAATATATAAGAAGTATATTCCCACTGATATTTCACATTTTGTAGTACACCTGGGTGATCAGGTACAGGAAATTGGTTAACCGTGACTTCCTGTTTCACAAGGACACATTTTTTCAAAGCCTTCTTTGCACATCTTTACCAGGGATGGCAATATTAGTGGAGGGCACTGTAAGTGCTTTTTAATGGATTCCTTTAATGAAATGGGTGGCAAAATCAACCCACTAGTCCCCCTTTAAATAATATTAATATCTTGCTAAACCTACTACTTTATCCCTGTATGTAGTTGAAATTACATTGGCTTGCGTGATACTTAATCTAAGCTTTGGCAGTCATATGTATTATTTACACTGTTATTTAAACTTTGAATACTTTATAACATCACCAACAGAGAATGAAACATAGGGCAAACACTGTACCTCTGAATGTGCCTTTCCTGCAGCAAACCCTCATTTTCCATCAAAGAAATAGTTAAGATGTGTGTCGATATGTATAATTTTATTAAAATAGAGAGATGTGGTACAGCACACATCTGAAAATGTAATTTTTCTGGTTAAAAAAAATAAATCAGAATTTTTCATTTTAATGGGAACTGTTAAGCATTGCCCACAGAATCATAAATTAAAGGTGTAAACAGTCATTCTGGAGGCAAAGTGGAGTTTGAGAATTTTCTCAATATGGCTGTTTTGATACAAAATTGAAACTCCCCAATCAATTCCCAATAATTCCCAGATTAGTTAGTGAACCTATATATATTATTTAAAAGAAAAACAAATGTTACACAGATGCACCTGTGTATTGTTCCTGCATTGGAATTCACAGAAAACAGCTTGTGCAGTGAGATGCTGAGCTTGCAGAGTAGGGAGGAGCTTGCAGAGTTCTTCAGGAAAACATGTCCTGAAGAAAGCTTGAGGGGATCAAACTGAAACGTTGAATTTTTTGATGTTTTAGTGAAGGTAATAAAAGTTATTTTTTACTAGTCCCTGGAGTGCTATCTTTGGCAATTTTTTTTTTTTTTTGTATTTTGGCTGACAAGCACCGGGCATTTAACACTGGGAGAGGTGGAGTGCAAGATCTTTTTTGTTTTTATATATATGTATATATATATATGTATGTATATATATATATATATATATGTATATTTATATGTATATATATATATATATATAATATATATATATATATATATATATAATATATATATATATATATATATATATATATATATATATATATATATATATATATATATATATATATATATATATATAACTTGTTCAAAAGTGATGACTGCACTCCTCGGTCTTGATGTAAAATCAATTCTGCTTTATTAAATATACATAAAAAAAAATCAACGTTTCAGCCCCACTCTGGGGGCTCAGGATCAAAAGTTACACATATTAGACAAATACATACTGTGCTGACTTATATACTATAAGGCAGAATTGATTTTACATCAAGGCCGAGGAGTGCAGTCATCACTATTGAACAAGTTATGTGATTCAGCCAGCTGACTTTGGCACCTGGCAATAATAAAGAAAAGCGTGAGTGCAAGGAACCTTTTTGTTTTTTGTTTCATATATATATATGATATATGCATTTATATTATTTATTATATTATTTATGTATATATATTTATTTATTAGATAAATACATTTTTCTATCAAAATTTGTGAATAATATGCCAAACTCTACAATGTTTTTACTATAGAACATACAAGGAATGCATTGTCAGAAATCTCTAAAATGTTTCTAATTCTGTTATATGTTATTATTTTATAACTGTTATCTTATAATGCAAGGCATATGTAACTGTTCGCATATGTGTTTAACTACACTACCAAATGTATATTGCAAAGTATTGCTCAATTTCCGCAATGTCACACTATATGTACAAGCAAAGGAAACTCAAAACTAAAATAAAAATGAAAAAAATAAAAATATGTGCCAAATATTTATAAAACACAAGCATATTGCATATTGTTAAAATACTAACTCAATGTAACAATTTAACTCCAGAAAGCTGATGCTCCATTTGTTTCTTCTTTAGAGATATGTAGTTGTTATGGGCCCCAAATAGTTTTGTTTATGAAAACACATGGATTAAACTACTCAATAAACAGCATATTTTCTTTCAGTTTACCAAATAGTTTGATTTTTTTCATGTACATGGGACAATTCTCTCTTAGGTAATTACGAAAGAACTTGCAGAGATCACTTCTGGATTTCAATGGAATGTCTGTCTGTATCTATCTATCTATCTATCTGTCTGTCTGTCTGTCTGTCTGTCTGTCTAGCAAATAGATCTGTAAAAAAAAAAAACACACATGAAAATAAATGCAGAGTAAGCAAGCTTTGTCCTTTTGTGAACGTTTCAAAGATCTATCTATCTATCTATCTATCTATCTACCTATCTAGATACCTAGCACATAATTATAGACATGTATGTCACAATTTGCACTGTATTATTTCTTTTAATGTTTATCAAATAAATAAAATATTAAAATGTAGTATTTGTATATTAATTTTTTCAATAGTTAACTAAAATATAGGTTGTTTTTTTTATTCTATACAGATCTACTAAAAATAAATGAAAAAAATAGTCTGGCTGAAAAAAATCTATTGTCAATATTAAAGTTTTTTTTTTTTCCAGATATATTTTTGTCATAGGCATTAGTGTTTTCTTTTTGTAAAATGGTTGTACTAATCTCTGATACAATTTGAAGAAAACATAACTGCATTCATGCATACTTCTTGAATATCAGAATACCAGCTGGATGAGCAAGAAATAAATGGGCTGATTAGAATATTTTCCAAAGCTGATGAAAAAGCTGGTCAGGACAGAAAATCTTCACCAATGGAAAATTAGCATATGGTACATGGACCAAACCTCCAAAATGCTTGATAAAATTCAATTAAAAAGACTTTCATAGAACAAAGCACAGAAATGTCATTCTTGAGTGATAGAACATGTGTGTCTGTGTGTGTGTCAAAGAGATAGTTTGGATGATGTTATACCACCACAAGCTCAGCTTGTGCACCTGGTTACATAGTTGCATAGCAATCTAGTCCAGGGGTAGGCAACCTTTTAGCAGCACTGTGCCGAAATAAGATTGTGATGTCCCATAGCGTGCCGGTCCTATTTTTTTAAAATTAAGGCGTGCATGTTGCTGTATTCTGCTTGTGTTATTTATACTGCAGTTGCTTTGTATTGTTGTATTTGTGCGTATATGAGCTATTATATTGTATGTGTTCGTGAGTAGTTTGTGGTATTGTGTATGATACCTATGAATGTGGGCTGTGTATGGGCGCTGCTTGTGGAACTGTGTGTGGATGGATATGTCACATTGTGTGTTTGGTAGTGTGTGTATGTGTGGGGCTGTTTGGGGTATTGCATGTGAGAGTGCATGTGGGGTTGTGAGCATGTATATGGATTGTCAGTGGTGTTGAGTTTGTGCGGATTGTGTATTGTGCTTGTGTGTGGGCTGCTATTATTTGTATGAGGGGAGGGTTATTCTGCATTTCTGTGTATATCTAGCAGTGTCGGTGGCTTCCCTGGGTTCTAGTGGGGCCAAGCTGGCCAGGTATAGGTCAAGGATAGGAGCTGTAACAGCAGCTGCGGACTACTCTACTACAGTGTGGATTCCCATTCACAAGTGCTCGGAGCCCTTCATGACTAAATAATGACTTCTCATTGGATCAGCAACCTATTCACACACATATTAATCATATCCTTAAATATTCTGTTTTTGAAAAATAAAGAAAAACATCCAGGCCATGTTAAATAAGATCTATATAATCTGATAAGACAACCTATTTGGGTAAAGAATTTCACACCATTATTGTTTTTACTGTAAAGAACCTTTCTGCTGCTGTAATCAAAAATGCCTTCATTACAGTCTTAATGGTTAACCTCTTGTCTGTTGTATATTTCTGCTAAAGAACAGGTTGACACACAGCGGTTTGTACTGATCCTGTATATAATTTGTATATGTGCTATCATATCCCTTCTGAAATACCTTTTTTTTAAAAAAAGAAAACAAATACTGTTTTTCTAGCCTTTCCTTATAACTGATGTTTTCCATCCCCCATATTAGTTTCATAACCCGCCTCTGTGCTTTCTCTATATACCCAAAATTGCACTGTATATTCATGGAGGGATCTTGACAATTGATTTATAAAGAGGCAAAACTATACTTTGATCATCTGAATCAATACCCTTTTTTATATATAGCATCACCTTATTAGTCTTTGCTATGGCAGACTGGTATTGCACGTTACTGCCTAGCCTTTTCAATTAGTGTTATCCCTAATTAAACCTCATTAATTCTATAAGTGACTTGTTTTCCTTATTCCAAAATGCACAGCTTTTATTTATCTGTACTGAATTCCATCTGCCACTTGCTTGCCCAGTTCCCCAATTTGTTTCAATCCTTCTGTAGAGAAGTTAGACCATGCTCAGACTGTATTATCTAACCTGTTTTTGTGAAATCTGCAACACAGACCCATGGCTTTTAACCCCTTAAGGACTGGACTTTTTTTGCGATGTTGTACATTTGCGACCAGGCATCTTTTTACACTTTTGTGGTGTTTGTGTTTAGCTGTAATTTTCCTCTCTCTCATTTACTGTTCATATACAAATTATATATTGTTTTTTTCAGGACAAAAGGGGCTTTCTTTACATACCATTATTTATATAATCTCATGTAATTTAATTTTTAAAAAATGAAAAAATATGATGAAAAATTGAAAAAAATACATGTTTTTTGACTTTTATGTGAAAAATCTTTTATTCATCTACAAAAGCGAATGAAAAAAACTGCTAAATAGATTCAAAATTTTATCCTGAGTTTAAAAATACCCAGTGTTTACATGCTTTTTGCTATTTTTTTGCATGTTATAGGGCTATAAGTACAAGTAGGATATTGCGGTTTCAAAACATATATTTTTAAAATGTATCAATAGTGACATTGTAACACTATTATCTGTCATAAATCGCTGAATAACACCCCACATGTACATATTTTTTTTAAAGTAGACAACCCAGGGTATTCAATATGGGGTATGTCCAGACTTTTTTAGTAGCCACTTAGTCGCAAACACTGGCCAAAGTTAGCGTTCATATTTGTTTGTGTGTGAAAAAAGTAAAAAACTAAATTGAACGCTAATTTTGGCCAGTGTTTGTGACCAAGTGGTTACTAAAAAAGACTGGTCATACCCCATTTGCAATACCTTGGGTTGTCTTCTTTCGCAAATGGTATGCCATCATGGGGGTAATTCTCATTCCTGGGCTACCATACGCTCTCAAAGGCAACGTAACCAACCTGGTCATTTTCAATGTAAAAATATTTGACCCATATATTTGACCCTGTAACTTTCAAAAACGCTATAAAACCTGTACATGGGGGGTACTGTTATACTCAGGAGACTTTGCTGAACACAAATATTAGTGTTTCAAAACTGGAAAATGTATCACAACAATTATATCATCAGTAAACGTGCTGTTTATGTGTGAAAAATGCAAAAAAAGTCACTTTCACTGACAATATCATCGCTGTGATATGTTTTACTGTTTTGAATCACTAATATTTGTGTTCAGCAAAGTCTCCCGAGTAAAACAGTACCCCCCCATGTACAGGTTTTAGGGTGTCGTAGAACGTTACAGGGTAAAATACAGTGCTAGCAAATTAAATTCTCTAGACTTTTGGCCTGGGTTGGCAGGCAGGTCCCTTAAATTGCAATCAATAAAATAACTTAATTATGTAAAAATATTACATAAATACGCACGTAGAATTTAAATATATATGCATATTTATATATTTGAAGTCTACGTGTATATTTATATAATTATTTATGTCATTTTGTATATGGACATATGAATAGTTCGTATTCTTTTTATTTATTTATATATACATAGATATATATACAATTTCATTCTAAGTGTATTTTGATATAAATATATATATATTAATATCAAAATACAGTTAGAATAACATTTCGTATAGATATATAATTTTTTTTAAATTTTTATTATTATTTTTAATTTTTTTAATTTAATTTAAATTATTTATTATTCGTATTTTATAATAATATATATATATACAATATATATATAGTTATTATATATATTATATATATACGTGTGTAAATTAATTATAAGTGTATTTTTATATTAATATATGTACATATTAATATAAAAATACACTTAGCATGACATTATATATATGATATATAGACATATATTATATAGGTATAATATATGTCTATATATCATATATATATACACATATATAATAATATTTTTTTTTTATTACCTTTCACTTTAAATTTTTTTATGATTTTACACTGGCAGGGAGACTGCCTGTCAGCACAGACAGTCCCCCTGCAGGCAGAGACTAGGACACCTATTGTGACCATGTGGTCGCCCTGTTGGGCGATCACATGGCCCCAGGGGTCCTAATCCGCCATGGGGAGACTGTCTGGGCTGCAGGCAGTCTCCTCACAACGGGAGCAACGCCGATCGCCACCGGGGGAACGACGGCGATCGGGTAAGTACATTTTAAATTTAGGACAGTTCAGGACCGTCGTCGGTCGGCAACGCAAAAATGCCGATGACGGTCCTGAACCGTCTTGCGTCCTTAAGGGGTTAATGCCTACTTCAAGATTGTTTATAAATAAAGAGAAGTAGGCCCAGGACAAAACTCTAAGGTACTCCACTTACCAGTCTCTGCACACTTTCTGGAAGTCAGTGTTCTATCCAAGAACAAGATTTTTGGTTTACACTAGGCTTCCCCAAACTCTGGCTCTCCAGATGTTGCGGAACTACAACTCCCATGATTCTCAGCCTATCTATTTCATTCATAGAATCATGGGAGTTGTAGTTCAGCAACATCTGGAGGGCCGGAGTTTGGGGAAGCCTAGTTTACACCAACTGAATTCAGTTTTAATAGTAATCTTGTGTTTGGAACTCTATTGAATGCCTTCGCAAAAGCCAAGTAGATCACAGTCACTGGAATGCCGTGGTTTGACTAATTTTATATACAACCATATACTATACAAAACAGCATTGTGTTATTATGGTAAAAAAATCTAGTAGCCAGCCTTTACGTCTTCAAATTCCAGGTAGTATTCATGGGCTTTATGTGTTTAAATAACAGATAGGCAGCTAGTAGATATTTATCTTCTTCTCAGTTTAACAAACTTTAATTACCTTATATATTAAAATTTTAGCAGGTAAGGAATGTGTCTACCGTGTCGTTGATTTTTCTAGAGAGCATGGTCAACAACATGGTCCAACTGTTGCTAGCTTAGTATTATGATGTAAATTGGCTACATATTTGAAAATAAATTGCTCTTTATATTTTTCTTCAAGTATATAGCTAGTCACGTGAAAAGTAAGTTGCACTCTCTATAATTTCTTGTGTTTCATTTTGAAAATTGTTTTCAACAAATAATAATAATAAAAAAAAACATTATTAAATCAAAATAAGTATTTGCCATTCTTACCCTGTAAAAATAATGGAGTATGATGCAGGGAAGCAAGATGAAGAAGCAAGAAGGGAAGAATATATAAGGCGGCAAGATAAGAGAAAAGGTAGAAAAGTGAGACATATCATACAAATAGATTGCCACGGAGCAGGAAACTGCTTGTACAACATAAACAATTCAGGATTAATGGAAAGTCGCAATACAGTTGCCCAGATAATGACATCAAAGGATAATGGAATCACAGAAATAATAAACCTTGGAAAAAAGATCACAATAAATAGTATAACAGAGAACTAAATTATAAGAAACATTAAAACACTAACATTAAAATGAAGCACAAGTAAAATAAGTAAAATAGCCATGGGAAGATAAGGAGAAACCAGTGTATTAGAAGAAAGACATAGGCAATTCAATAATGATGTAATCTGAAAAGGCACCCACATTGATCATTCTTTTGTGTGGCAATCTCGAAATGTGTTCTACATGTGTAAAGCAAGAAATTTTAGTGAAAAACATATTTTTCAGAATTATGGACAAGACGAAATAGGGTGATCTGTAACAATAGGCTGACATAAGTATATAATTCAATCAGACAATTCTCTATCAGTGTATCAAGGCAGAGTTTAATAATCTCAATCCAAACAACATGTGAACTTTGTGCTTCAATCTTATCTCAGATATATTGTATTTTGAGATCTTTTTGTATACTGATGATTCTGGGCAGTAAGTCAGGAAACTGCGGAAGTAGAAGTCATCCACAACTTCTTCCAAGTGGATACTCAAGATCAGTAAATAGCAGTTTAAAATGCCTTTAGTGAAGAGTGATCATGTCCATCTGAGTCTTAGTGGTGGTACAAAGCACTTCTGTTGTCCTGTCTTCAAGAAATGAATCAGTTTTACTATTAAGCTGTTACACCATTACTGTTGTGGATGCAAATGAAGGCTTTACAAAAGCCTCTATTTATTGGTATTTGTGGAACTGGTCTTTCCCTGTCTTCCTTGTGTCTCTTGAACTTCACAGAATGACTGAATAACTTTTTAGTAAAAAATTAAAAATACTAAAAAAATTTGACTTTCATGTGGAATTGCACTATAATGATTCATGTGTAGCTAAATGTGCCTAGATGACCAGGGCAGAAGGAATGGGGTTTGACTCTTTCTGTGGTCATGTTAGTCAGGCCAACATGTATAGCTGTGCAATTCCATAAATGCTCAATGTCTTTCTACAGGGAGTGCAGAATTATTAGGCAAGTTGTATTTTTGAGGATTAATTTTATTATTGAACAACAACCATGTTCTCAATGAACCCAAAAAACTCATTAATATCAAAGCTGAATATTTTTGGAAGTAGTTTTTAGTTTGTTTTTAGTTATAGCTATTTTAGGGGGATATCTGTGTGTGCAGGTGACTATTACTGTGCATAATTATTAGGCAACTTAACAAAAAACAAATATATACCCATTTCAATTATTTATTTTTACCAGTGAAACCAATATAACATCTCAACATTCACAAATATACATTTCTGACATTCAAAAACATAACAAAAACAAATCAGTGACCAATATAGCCACCTTTCTTTGCAAGGACACTCAAAAGCCTACCATCCATGGATTCTGTCAGTGTTTTGATCTGTTCACCATCAACATTGCGTGCAGCAGCAACCACAGCCTCCCAGACACTGTTCAGAGAGGTGTACTGTTTTCCCTCCTTGTAAATCTCACATTTGATGATGGACCACAGGTTCTCAATGGGGTTCAGATCAGGTGAACAAGGAGGCCATGTCATTAGATTTTCTTCTTTTATACCCTTTCTTGCCAGCCACGCTGTGGAGTACTTGGACGCGTGTGATGGAGCATTGTCCTGCATGAAAATCATGTTTTTCTTGAAGGATGCAGACTTCTTCCTGTACCACTGCTTGAAGAAGGTGTCTTCCAGAAACTGGGAGTTGAGCTTGACTCCATTCTCAACCCGAAAAGGCCCCACAAGCTCATCTTTGATGATACCAGCCCAAACCAGTACTCCACCTCCACCTTGCTGGCGTCTGAGTCGGACTGGAGCTCTCTGCCCTTTACCAATCCATCCATCTGGCCCATCAAGACTCACTCTCATTTCATCAGTCCATAAAACCTTAGAAAAATCAGTCTTGAGATATTTCTTGGCCCAGTCTTGACGTTTCAGCTTGTGTATCTTGTTCAGTGGTGGTCGTCTTTCAGCCTTTCTTACCTTGGCCATGTCTCTGAGTATTGCACACCTTGTGCTTTCGGGCACTCCAGTGATGTTGCAGCTCTGAAATATGGCCAAACTGGTGGCAAGTGGCATCTTGGCAGCTGCACGCTTGACTTTTCTCAGTTCATGGGCAGTTATTTTGCGCCTTGGTTTCTCCACACGCTTCTTGCGACCCTGTTGACTATTTTGAATGAAACGCTTGATTGTTCGATGATCACGCTTCAGAAGCTTTGCCATTTTAAGAGTGCTGCATCCCTCTGCAAGATATCTCACTATTTTTAACTTTTCTGAGCCTGTCAAGTCCTTCTTTTAACCCATTTTGCCAAAGGAAAGGAGGTTGCCTAATAATTATGCACACCTGATATAGGGTGTTGATGTCATTAGACCACACCCCTTCTCATTACAGAGATGCACATCACCTAATATGCTTAATTGGTAGTAGGCTTCCGAGCCTATACAGCTTGGAGTAAGACAACATGCATAAAGAGGATGATGTGGTCAAAATACTCATTTGCCTAATAATTCTGCACGCAGTGTATACACAGGAGGTTTAGCTAGCAGGTAACATGATTTATTATTTTTCCAAATACATATTTCTTTACTGCAGGCTCATTATTGTTTTGAAAAATGTGAAAAAGAAATAAAATTCCATTGAATTGTATTTCACTTTTTGGTCTACAAACAGATATATGAAGAGCATTTCTTTAACAAAGCAGTTTGGATGACAGCTGAGGTCGAGCATTCTGAATACACAGCAGTATTATCTGAGAAACTTAACTCCAGCTCAAATTAAACATATCGTCATATGTATTCTATTCTATTTTTCACACCATTTTCCTTGCCAACCCTTTTCTTCTCTTCTTAATTGCAGTTCATGCTTTTGTATTCATATTTGGCATTTCTCATTCTTCAGCTTTAACACCAAGCTAGTGCTAAATTATTTTAATTAAGCTTTGTATATTAGACCAAATTGAAACCTTTGATGCTGGAAAAGAGTTCATTGTTTAGGTATCTCTGTGCTTGTCATTATAATACACTGATTTGTCTTTTAGTCTACTTACAATCACTTAATTTAAATTTCTTCCATTGAATAACAGCAAACATGCTCAACAACACTCATGCCAAGACTAACAACTGAAAAAATACATACTTTAATACTTAAAATACAAAAGAATCCTCAGATTTTGTTGATCAAAATAAGAATACATTAAGACGAAAGAAGCTATAAATGTCTTACCTTAGTAATAAAAAGAATAAAAATAAAAGTGTCTGCAAATGGAAAAGACTGGACCTTGAATTCCACAATGTTATACTATTCCACAATGTTATACTATTCCACAATGTTATAACATAGCAGATGGACTTAGTTGTTTCACTTTTTCAAGGTCGATAAAATGAGAAAATGTCCACATACAGGGCAAAATATTACCCCATTCTACAATGTTATATTATAGCAGTTGAACTCAATTGGTTAGTACAGAACCTTCCGGCTACAGATTTCATTATTAGCAGTCTTTAGTTTTGTCATAGTCGATAAAATAATGGGTATAGCTTTAGATGTTGTGGATTACATCTGCCCTTATGCTTTGCCATCGTTATGACTGCAAGAGTATTATGGGAGATGTAGTCCACAACATCTGTAGTGCCAAAGGTTGCTTACTCCTACATTAGGGCATAGTTGAAAACAAGAAATACCTAATGTATCCTTTCGAGTACTTTATTTGTATTCATGTTCATAAAGAGTTAAATGCAATTACAAGGTATAGGCAAAAATGCACTCCTATTGCACCTTGATCATAGTTCATAGACTAATTGTTCTTATGGAATGTCACATCAGGCCATTGTATGCATGATATAGTTGCTTACAGCATGATCATTGTTAATTCAGACGTGATTTTCTTACTTATGTTTATAAGTGACTACATTTTTATATTAAAAAATAATAAATTAAGCAAATAAGGTACATTTTACGCACTGTAAACAATATGATTGCTCGAAGGCAGTTGTGTTGTGTTACATTATTTTTTCTCTAAGAACAATCTGTTCAGTCAATGATCTTGCTTACCAAAATCAGCAACATCTGTGATTTTTTTTTTCTTTTTCTTTTATTCTCCACAATAGAGGGATTTGAGAAAAATAGCTGTTTTTAATTTCTGTTTTACAAAATTCACATGTTTTATATACATCACATATGGACTAACACTGTATAACAAGTTATTTGCATAATAAATATTCAACTATATAGTAGCAAATGTGAATTGTAAGTAAGTAAAGTAATGATGGCAAACTGAGCTAGTAAATTATTCTGGAAAGTGCTTCCAATGATTCTACATACAGTATGTTTGTCAACATTTGCTTGACATACAGACTTGGTTTATTTTTACATTATATGCCTCTACAATTTTCAGACATTGGAAACAAATTTACTCATGTTTTAGAAATATTAAGGATGAGAGATGGATCTCAACTGAGGGTGCTTAATGCCTAAAGTATTTATTTGATTAAGTAGTCACCCAAGACTAGAAGTGCATCATCATTGACTTCTTTAGCAGGAATGATGAAGTGGCAGGTACTCAATCACTGTCTAACTATCCTAGATAATCATTTCAGTGTCTAAAAGCTCTCATTAGGGAAACAAGAGTCATATCGCTTTATGGACTTGTGGAACTAACCTTTGAGATTTAAGTGGTCGTAAGTCAAATGTGTGTAAAAGAGGCTAGTTTGTATGATGGAATAAGTGGTGACAAATTATTTTATAACAGGTATTAGGACAGGGTTATCAGCCAACTGAGCTATCTATTGGGTTATGAAGAGTACATGGAGTAGATCAGAGTAAACAAATTCAGAACATCCTTAAATGTCTTCTTGAAGGGTCACACATGAGACATAACAGTTTAAGATGGATATGTTTATTTGTAAGTGTTTTATTTAGTAAAATTTAGGGAAATGAAACAGAAAATAATGTGTATATTAAAACATTTTACCCAGAATAGTAGTAATTCTATACAATGTTGTAGAATAGTTGTGTACTAACCATATGTTTAGTTCTCATTGGGATTTTTGGGATTTGTACAGCTCATGTATGGAAAACCAAAATAAACTAGAAAAGCTACAATATCTGGGGAAATTGTGTGAAGTGTTCTTGCCTCCACCAGTAGTCTACAACTGGAGTGGGCGGAGTAACTGGGTGGAGTGGCTTGAGCAACTGTTGTGTGGTTGGAGTGGCTGGAGTAACTGTGGAAAGGTTGGACTGGGCAGAGTAACTTTATGGAGAGGGCAGAGTAACTGTGTGGAGTGTTTGGAGTGAGTAAAGATAGTAAACATTACACTACCCAATTGATTGATCAAATTTAAAAAGTGCACATGGCAAGCTTGATAGAGTGAGAAATGCATTTCAACTTTTATTTTTTTATATAGCACATTTCGAAACATAGAATGTGACGGCAGATAAGAACCATTCGGCCCATCTAGTCTGCCCAATTTTCTAAATACTTTCATTAGTCCCTGGCCTTATCTTATAGTTAGGATAGCCTTATGCCTATCCCACGCATGCTTAAACTCCTTTACTGTGTTAACCTCTACCACTTCAGCTGGAAGGCTATTCTATGCATCCACTACCCTCTCAGTAAAGTAATACTTCCTGATATTATTTTTAAACCTTTGCCCCTCTAATTTAAGACTATGTCCTCTTGTTGTGGTAGTTTTTCTTCTTTTAAATATGGTCTCCTCCTTTACTGTGTTGATTCCTTTTATGTATTTAAATGTTTCTATCATATCCCCCCTGTCTCGTCTTTCCTCCAAGCTATACATGTTAAGATCCTTTAACCTTTCCTGGTAAGTTTTATCCTGTAATCCATGAACCAGTTTAGTAGCCCTTCTCCGAACTCTCTCTAAGGTATCAATATCCTTCTGAAGATACAATACTCCAAGTGAGGTCTCACCAGTGTTCTGTACAATGGCATGAGCACTTCCCTCTTTCTACTACTAATACCTCTCCCTATACAACCAAGCATTCTCCTAGCATTTCCTGCTGCTCTATTACATTGTCTGTCTACCTTTAAGTCATCAGAAATAATCACCCCTAAATCCCTTTCCTCAGATGTTGAGGTTAGGACTCTATCAAATTTTTACTCTGCCCTTGGGTTTTTACGTCCAAGATGCATTATCTTGCACTTATCCACATTAAATGTCAGTTGCCACAACTCTTTATCTAGTTTACCTAAATCATTAGCCATTTGGCTTATCCCTCCTGGAACATCAGCCCTGTTACATATCTTAGTATCATCAGCAAAAAGACATACCTTACCATCAAGACCTTCTGCAATATCACTAATAAAAATATTAAAGAGAATGGGTCCAAGTACAGATCCCTGAGGTACCCCACTGGTGAGAAGCCCAAGCTTTGAATATACTCCATTGACTACAACCCTCTGTTGCCTGTCACTTAACCACTGCCTTACCCATTCAACAATATTGGAATCCAAACTTAAATATTGCAGTTTATTGATAAGCCTTCTATGTGCAACGTTGTTGCCCAAAGTGCTTCACAGTTACATTAAAACATACATTTATAAAAACATTAGCATGTGTACAAAAGGCCCTGTCTATGACATCACTTGCTGCTCCAGCCTGGCACAGGTCAGAGTATTTTGGCGGTTGCCATCTTCAAACGGTCATATTCTAAAAACTATAAATCATACAGTGAATAGCTTTATATTGTGAGAATCACAAGACCCAGACCTACATTCTGATGCATAGTATGTCTCTAAAATATATTAAAAATGAAGGCACAGTTGCAGTTTAGAAATTGCCCTTCAAATTTGAGCTGGCTAGAGTGGAGTTTCAATGAATGTCAATGGACGGTGTGAGTTGCAAACAAATGGTCATATTGTGAAAACTATCAGGACTATGGCTTAGCCGTGGACATTTTTAGTGGCAGCAGGGATAGCTGAACATTTTGATATAAGATTTGTGTAGGTGGGCTTGAAAACTAGGGAGTGGTGGCAGTTTAAAAATCATGTCCTGTTTTTCAGCTTTTGCCAGCTCTCACTCTAGTTTTGAACATTTTGCCATTCATTCCTATGGGACCAATTTCGCCACAAGAACGACGATATTCCGTGAACCATTCGGCGAAACGTTTCACAAAGTAATAGCAATCCAATCGGGAACAATCCACACGTTTCGGTATATTACTGTCTATGTAGTGTAAAAACTGTGGGAGGAGTTAGGGTGGTAAATTTGGCTATAATAATAAGAATAATATATATGTGAGATAACAGTAAGTGGTCTTGCTATGCAAGAACATTTAATGAACAGAGGGTTATAACAATGAACAAATGTATGTGTTTTATAGACAGAAAAGCAAAATATTCCATGTTTTGTATGAATAAAACCTCATACACACAATTTTTAGTAATTAACTAATGTGCAATGCGGCATCTAACAAAAATGACATAGTCCAGGATGACCTGAAGATCAGGACCTCTGCTTATATTTTTAAATACATGCTGCCACCAGGCCGACAATCAATGTGAGCCATTGTCAGCTCAATATTATGATAGAGAAGTGTCTGTTGCATGACCCACAAAAAAGCTGATGTGATACTGCTCCATTGTTTAGTTTTTTTTTAATGTTTATAAATCTAGATTCATCGTTGACCTGAGAGCATAATTTTTCGTGTCAGCTAGGGCTTCATGCTATTGGGGCTAGTAAAGCATATGTTATGGGCTTGTACTGGGCCTCTTGAATGTCCTAGTTTCTCAGTCATTACAATTACTCAACTGCCATCAGATGGCTTGCCATGTGAAAATAATCCACTAGTGAGAAAAGGGGATAATGGTCTTTATTAAAAGCCTACTGTCTGCACCAAACGCAGTGAACTGTCTTACATTAGTAGGAAGCCACTGCTGGTACAATAAAGGCCATTGTCTAAGGATTATTAGAACAGTAATCCTTTCTCAACCCTGGGCAAAAGGTTTTGTAAATAGTTAATTATTTTAGTGTTTTCCAGAACTCCCAATAAAACCAGAGAAGACCAAATGAGCAACGTGTTTTATCCCAGTAAATACGCAGGTAGTAGAGCACCCTAAGAAAACAAGTAGGGAACCCAACCCAGCATTTTATAGTAACTAGAGAGGTTCTAAACAGTGCACCTATGTATTACTGGTTAGCTCGTAGGGGCTGGCACATTATATTAAAGAAAGTCCTGTGCATTTTAACAGAAAAAGAACTTCTAAAATAAAAGCATTTATTTGATACAAGATTCAGAGGTCTGCCATATGTCATTGTAAGTCTTTCTCTATAGTACTCAGTCACTTAAAGGAATGTAACTCATGGTGTTGAATTTTATTCCTGAACACGGCAGCTTTGCCCCTATGCAAGGCCATCAGAATCTTGTCTGTTGACAGATTCTATACAATATATATAATTGGCTGATAAATATTTTGATCTGACTCATATCATTTACAAAAATAGGTCAACCCAAGTCTGAATGTAGAATATTTTTAAATTATAATATGGAATATGAAGACAATGTATAAAGTAAATTCCTAGTAGTAAATTTCTGAAGGACCTTCATTTCATAAAACATGAGTAAAGTTCCTAAACATGACTTTCATTTGCTTGCCTAGTAACTTAAAATTACTTTTTTTTTTAAAACTATTTGTGACGAGGGCAAAGCTGACAACAAGGTGACCATAGGCAGCAGCTTAGGGCCCAGGGGTTAGTCTGGGATCACAGGACCATTTATTTGCTTGGCCCTATTCACTATCTTTATGTGAAGAGTGTAACTGGGGGAAAAGGGGGGAAAGTGGTAACATGCCTGGAACCCTATCGGCTCTCATTTCTTCTCTGCTTGTGACTGCTAATAAATGTGACTGCTTTACAGGCTGTTACATAGAAAGCTATTAGAGAGACACTACTATTTTCTTAGGAGTTCTATGGTTCTTGTATGATGATGTCATAATCGTGGGCACTAGGCATGACAACGAGTAATCCTATATTTAGTGCTTGCTGTGCCCATTTAGGCTTACTACGTTATTTTTGTAAACCAATAAGGAAGGTATTTTGTCATGAAATCTTTCCCAGCCATTCATACATTTAAAGCAGTTGTGATACCCTTATACAAACTATATTGCACAGAGCTGTTCTTATATTTCTAACCTTAGATGCAATCTAATAAAATAGATAGGTAGTATTCACAGTATTTATTATGATACCGCCTTATAGTATAATAGGTAGTAATAGAATATATATTTGTTTTAAGTGGATTGGTGTTAGAACACACTTTATTGTCAATGTCAGGATCGTCAATTAATTATCATTTTTTGGTTCAGCAGGAAAAAATGTTTACATCCCAACGTACATTTCCTTATTTGGCTAAACACAGCATTACTTCCTGGTGGTAGCATAAACTTTAATACATTTTATTTGGATCTTGGGAAAACTTCAGTGTTATTTACCAGGCCATTAAGCTGAGAGTTTAAACAGCATCAGCACTTCTATTATGCATCTGATAAAATACATAAATAAGCATTCTAATGATTGTTTCAATGATTAATTATGTGAGCGGCAAGAATAAGTGTTTGTCTGCTAGTAATGCTGATGTAGTGTATTTGAAAGGACAGCTATGCTGATCCACAGAAAGGAAACTATGAACTCATTTAAAATTATGTGGTGTAATGCTTTCTAGAAAACAAATAACTAGATTTCTATTGATTGGAATCCGTGCAAAGATGAAGTCTCATTTAAGATCTTGTTAGCTGTTAAATATTTTATATGTTGTATTTTTTTAAAAACTTTTTTTTTTTTTTATCACAGTGTGTTTCCCATTAACGCTCGTGTGTTTTTTTTTTAATTTCTATTATTGAATTGTTTTTTCATCGGCTGGAAATGGTATCACTGTGTTAGACAAAGATAAATGACTTATTATTTAGCCAGTTTTGCACTAGAAGGGTGGGCAGCATCCATCCAGCACTTAAAAGGTTAAACTGCAAATCAACGCAGGAAAGGAAAGCAAGTATACATTTTTTAAAATCACATCTGAACAATTTTGAAGCATCACAGTATTCAATAGCACGACTCTTCTAATACTAAGATTTTTGGTTTTGAATTATCTATATATTTCTTTCAGTTGGATTTAATCTCAGTAATGTGTTACTCGCTATTGTCCCTGTGAATTTGTTGACGGGCAGTAATTGGGTCACTGTATTGAAATGCCTACTATAAGCCCAGAGTTCTCATTCCCAGTTGGCATGGCAACCACGGTGGTCGATTAAACATGCGCACATTGGGATGGGAAGCCTTTGGTTACCAAACGCTTCTAACAGAAGCAGACAGAACTATGTGCCATCAATGGCAGATTTATGTAGAACATCTTGCTTTCTGGCTTTTAGAGTTTCAGTCCTCAGATGTAAGCAGTTGTGTTTAATAATGTGTTCTGACCATAAAATGCTATCTGGGGTTCCTCAAAAAAATAATAGGAACAACCTTGAATTGACTACATACATTTAATCCACACTGTAATGGGTGTCAGATTTGCCTTGCTCTGATGGCAGTCTGTTAGAAATTTCTCCTGTATCTTCTCACTTTCGTCTGTAACAATCACAGCATGGACAGCACCGTCTTCCTGGCAGCATTTCTTTGTTGCAAGCACTTACACTAAATAATGGCCTTTCTCCCACCAGACATTGTAATCTTTAGATAATTAGGAACAATTGTCTCATGAGGATTAGTGTACGTTGTGCCTGAAGTCTGACAGATGGTCAGACGAGAGGTGTTCTGATTCAGTCCTCGGAGTTAACAAAAGGTTCACTTCTTGACCGCAGTGAATAAAATATTAATCTGTAACTTCAATCCCGTTCATTTTCATGAACATTTTTCTTAGAGGGCTTGGCATTTTAACTGCCCTGGAATGGTCAGTGAACCAGATGAAGCAGATTGCTTAAACGTTAGATCAAATATGTTCAGAAACATATTATCTCACTAGCAACATTGTGCCAACAGGTGCAGTACTGTAGGCGACAGCTGTAGGAATAAGAAGGAACATATTTTTAATAGTCTTCATTTGACAACTGTGTATTAATATTTTAATTAGATATACATTTAACATGTATTGTGTAATATATAATATTTACAAAAGAAAACATTTCAATTATATATATATATATATATATATATATATATATACATATAAATATATACTGTATATACATATATAAAAAATAATATACAGTATCCTACAAAAGTGAGTACACCCCTCACATTTTTAAAAATATTTTTTTATATATTTTCATGTGACAACACTGAAGAAATGACACTCTGCTTTAATGTAATGTACAACCTGTACAAGTGTACAGCCTGTATTACAGTGTAAATTTGCTGTCCCCTCAAAATAACTCAACACACAGCCATTAATGTCGAAACCATTGACAACAAAAGTGAGTAAACTGTTGGCAACAAAAGTGTAGAAGTCCAAATTGGGCCCAAAGTGTCAATATTTTGTGTGGCCACCATTATTTTCCAGCACTGCCTTGACCCTCATGGGCATGGAGTTCACCAGAGCTTCACAGGTTGTCACTGGAGTCCTCTTCCACTCCTCCATAACGACATCATGGAGCTGGTGGATGTTAGAGACCTTGCGCTCCCCCACCTTCCATTTGAGGATGCCTCACAGATGCTCAATAGGGTTTAGGTCTGGAGACATGCTTGGCTAGTCCATCACCTTTACCCAGGGCCGCCACCAGAAATTTTGGGGCCCCTGACAAAGCACAAGGTCTGGGCCCCCCGCCCCATCCCCCCGGCCCGCCCCACCCCCCCGGCCCACCCACGAGTCCGCCCACAGGACTCTTAACTAGTCCGCAGACAATGATGCAGGACTGAATGTGGTGTGTATAGTGGAATTAGAATGTGTGTAATGGATGTAGTGTTTGTGTGTATTAGATACTGTTTGTGCAGTGAATGCAGAGTGTGTGTTTGTGTAGCGGATGCAGTGTGTGTAGTGGATGTAGTGTGTTTGTCTAGTGGATGTAGTTTTTGTGTGTACTAGATGCAATGTGTTTAGTGGATGTAGTGTGTGTTTTAGACGCAGTGTCTCTGAATAGTGAATGCAGAATGTTTAAATGTGTGGTGGATGTAGTGTGTGTACTGTGAATACAGGATGTTTGTGTAGTGGATGCTGTGTGTATAGTTAATGCAGAGTGTGTGTCAGTGTAGTGAATGCAGAGTGTGTTTCAGTGTAGTGAATGCAGAGTGTGTGTTAGTGTAATAAATGCAGAGTGTGTGTGTCAGTGTAGTGAATGCAGAGTGTGTGTGTTAGTGTAGTGAATGCAGAGTGTGTGTGTTAGTGTAGTGGATGCAGAGTGTGTGTGTTAGTGTAGTGGATGCAGAGTGTGTGTGTAAGTGTAGTGGATGCAGTGTGTGTGTGTTAGTGTAGTGGATGCAGTGTGTGTGTTAGTGTAATTAATGCAGTGGGTGTGTCGGTGTAGTGAATGCAGAGTGTGTGTCGGTGTAGTGAATGCAGAGTGTGTGTCGGTGTAGTGAATGCAGAGTGTGTCAGTGTAGTGAATACAGTATGTGTGTGTTAGTGTAGTGGATGCAGAGTGTGTGTTAGTGAAGTGAATGCAGTGTGTGTGTGTTAGTGTAGTGGATGCAGTGTGTGTGAGTGTAGTGAATACAGTGTGTGTGTTAGTGTAGTGGATGCATAGTGTGTGTCAGTGTAGTGGATGCAGAGTGTGTGTCAGTGTAGTGGATGCAGAGTGTGTGTTAGTGTAATGAATGCAGTGTGTGTGTTAGTGTAGTGAATGCAGTGTGTGTGTTAGTGTAGTGAATGCAGTGTGTGTTAGTGTAGTGAATGCAGTGTGTGTGTGTGTCAGTGCAATGAATGCAGAGTGTGTGTTAGTGTTGTGAATACAGTGTGTGTTAGTGTAATGAATGCAGTGTGTGTGTTAGTGTAATAAATGCAGTGTGTGTGTGTTAGTGTAATAAATGCAGTGTGTGTGTGTTAGTGTAATAAATGCAGTGTGTGTGTTAGTGTAATGAATGCAGTGTGTGTGTTAGTGTAATTAATGCAGTGTGTGTGTTAGTGTAATTAATGTAGTGTGTGTGTTAGTGTAATTAATGCAGTGTGTGTGTGTTAGTGTAATTAATGCAGTGTGTGTGTTAGTGTAATGAATGCAGTGTGTGTGTTAGTGTAATGAATGCAGTGTGTGTGTGTTAGTGTAATGAATGCAGTGTGTGTTAGTGTAATTAATGCAGCGTGTGTGTGTTAGTGTAATGAATGCAGTGTGTGTGTTTGTGTAATAAATGCAGTGTGTGTGTTAGTGTAATTAATGCAGTGTGTGTGTTAGTGTAATTAATGCAGTGTGTGTGTTAGTGTAATGAATACAGTGTGTGTGTTAGTGTAATGAATACAGTGTGTGTGTTAGTGTAATTAATGCAGTGTGTGTGTGTGTTAGTGTGTTTATTAGTGTATGTATGTAATGTAATGAAAGGTATTCCCCCCTCCCTGTTTCTTACCTTGTTCAGGGAGGGGGGAAGATCCTTTGATCCCTGGTGGTCCGGTCCGGTGGCATTCTGGGCCCCCCGGCTCCCTGTATTTGCAGAGGGGGCCCAGCGGACTGCAGGAGCACTTTCCAGGATTTCCCTGCGTCTAACTCCCGCGAGATGTGGTGTGCACGCCGCGCGGAGCGTTGCCATGGTAACCCATGGCAACGCTCTACCGACAGCACATCTCGCGGGAGTTAGACGCAGGGAAATGCTGGAAAGTGCTCCTGCAGTCCGCTGGGCCCCCTCTGCAAATACAGGGAGCCGGGGGGGGCCCGCGGCTGCACATATATATAGCGATGATCGCTATATATATGTGCAGAGTGTAATTGTGGGGCCCTGGACTGCCAAAGCAGTCCGGGCCCCCCAGGACCGCCGGGCCCATGACAACCGTCACGGTTGTCACCCCCTGATGGCGGCCCTGCCTTTACCTTCAGCTTCTTTAGCAAGGCAGTGGTTGTCTTGGAGGTGAGTTGGGGGTTGTTATCATGTTGGAATACTGCCTTGCTGCCCAGTCTCTGAAGGGAGTGTGTCATGCTCTGCTTCAGTATGTCACAGTACATGTTAGCATTCATGGTTCCCTTAATGAACTGTAGCTCCCCAGTGCTGGCAGCACTCATGCAGGCCCAGACCATGACACTCCCACCACCATGCTTGACTGTAGGCAAGACACACTTGTCTTTCTACTCCTCACCTGGTTTCCGCCACACACGCTTGACACCATCTGAAACAAATACGTTTATCTTAGTCTCATCGGACCACAGGACATGGTTCCAGTAATCCATGTCCTTAGTCTGCTTGTCTTCAGCAAACTGTTTGCGGGCTTTCTTGTGCATTATCTTTAGAAGAGACTTCCTTCTGGGATGACAGCCATGCAGACCAATTTGATGCAGTGTGCGGCGTATGGTTGGAGCACTGACAGGCTGACCCACCACCCCTTCAACCTCTGCAGCAATGCTGCCAGCACTCATACATCTATTTCCCAAAGACAACCTCTGGATATGACGCTGAGCACGTGCACTCAACTTCTTTGGTCGACCATGGCGAGGCCTGTTCTAAATAGAACCTGTCCTGTGAAACCTCTGTATGGTCTTGCCCACTGTGCTGCAGCTCAGTTTCAGGGTCAGGGTCTTGGCAATCTTTTTTTCAGATTCTCAAAGAGTTCTTTGTCATGAGGTGCCATATTGAACTTCCAGTCACCAGTATGAGAGAGCGATAACACCAAATTTGTAACATTAACGAGTCACATGACACCGGGAAGGGAAAATGGCTAATTAGGCCCAATTTGGACATTTCCACTTAGGGGTGTGCTCACTTTTGTTGCTAATGGTTTTTACATTAATGGCTGAGTCTTGAGTTATTTTGAGGAGACAGCAAATTTACCCTGTTATACAGGCTGTACACTTACTATTTTACATTGTAGCAAAGTGTCATTTCTTCAGTGTTGTCATACGAAAAGATATAATAAAATATTTACAAAAATGTGAAGGTGTACTCACTTTTGTGAGATACTGTATATATATATATATTTTTGATCTTGAGAAAGACCCGGCAGGGTCGAAACGTCGATCTATCAACTGTATGTAACCTGAATATAATAAATCACATTGTGCTAATTTAAGACCTAAGAGTGCCTCCTGGATCACTTCATGTATATTTTTGACGCATTGGGAGCTGCACTAAGGCAAGTTTTCTGTATAAATTACTTAAAGGAGAGTGCCAAGCCATCACAATTTATATATAATTTTATATATATATCTGTCCTGCACTCCAACCTTACTGTAAACTATATTATGCCGGTGCACAGCAACATATTAGTACCAGCAATCTGGGTTTCCTACAGTTATAAAATACCATATTTAGATTTGAATATATATATATATATATATATATATATATATATATATATACACACACACACATACACACACATAAATTCAAATCTAAATATGGTAGTAAGGAAACTCAGTTTTACTTAAGAATAAGTACAGTGAGGGAAAAAAAGTATTAATCCCGTGCTGATTTTGAACATTTGTCCACTGACAAATAAATGATCAGTTTATAATTTTAATGGTAGGTGTATTTTAACAGTGAGAGACAGAATAACCCCCCCCCCCCCCCACCAAAAAAAAAAAAAAATCAAGAAAAACGCATGTCAAAAAAGTTATAAATTGATTTGCATGTCAATGAGTGAAATAAGTATTTGATCCCCTATCAATCAGCAAGATTTCTGGCTCTCAGGTGTCTTTTATACAGGTAACGAGCTGAGATTAGGAGCACTCTCTTAACCCCTTAAGGACACATGACATGTGTGACATGTCATGATTCCCTTTTATTCCAGAAGTTTGGTCCTTAACCCCTTAAGGACCAAACATCTGGAATAAAAGGGAATCATGACATGTCACACATGTCATGTGTCCTTAAGGGGTTAATGGGGTTAAAGGGAATGCTCCAAATCTCAGCTTGTTACCTGTGTAAAAGACACCTGTCCACAGAAGCAATCAATCAATCAATCAGATTCCAAACTCTCCACCATGGCCAAGACCAAAGAGCTGTCCAAGGATGTCAGGGACAAGATTGTAGACCTACAGAAGGCTGGAATGGGCTACAAAACCATCACCAAACAGCTTGATGAGAAGGTGACAACAGTTGGTGTGATTATTCGCAAATGGAAGAAACAGAAAATAACTGTCAGTCTCCCTTGGTCTGGTGCTCCATGCAAGATCTCACCTCATGGAGTTTCAATGATCATGAGAACAGTGAGAAATCAGCATAGAACTACACAGGAGGATCTTGTTAATGATCTCAAGGCAGCTGGGACCATAGTCACCAAGAGAACAATTGGTAACACACTGTGCCGTGAAGGACTGAAATCCTGCTGGACCTGCAAAGTCTCCCTGCTCAGAAAAGATCATGTACAGGCCCTTCTGAAGTTTGACAATAAACATCTGAATGATTCAGAGGAGAACTGGATGAAAGTGTTGTGGTTAGATGAGACCAAAATCGAGCTCTTACTCATCAACTCAACTCGCCGTGTTTGGAGGAGGAGACCCCAAGAACACCATCCCCACCGTCAAACATGGAGGTGGAAGCATTATGCTTTGGGAGTGTTTTTCTGCTAAGGGTACAGGACAACTGCATCGCATCAAAGGGACAATGGACGGAGCCTTGGGTGAGAACCTCCTCCCCTCAGCCAGGGCATTAAAAATGGGTCGTGGATGGGTATTCAAGCATTACAATGACCCAAAACACACTGTCAAGGCAACAAAGGAGTGGCTCAAGAAGAAGCACATTAAGGTCCTAGAGTGGCCTAGACAGTCTCCAGTCCTAATCCCATAGAAAATATGTGGAGGGAGTTGAAGGTTCAGGCTGCCAAATGTCAGCCTCAAAACCTTAATGACTTGGAGAGGATCTGCAAAGAGGAGTGGGACAAAATCCCTCCTGAGATGTTTGCAGACCTGGTGGTCAACTACAAGAAACGTCTTACATCTGTGATTGCCAACAAAGGTTTTGCCACCAAGTACTAAGTCGAAGGGATCAAATACTTATTTCACTCACTGGCATGCAAATCAATTTATAACTTTTTTGACTTGCATTTTCTGGATTTTGTTATTCTGTCTATCACTGTTAAAATACACCTAACATTAAAATTATAGACTGATCATTTCTTTGTCAGTGGGCAAACGTTCAAAATCAGCAGGGGATCAAATACTTTTTTTCCCCTCACTGTATGTATCAAGGGGCATTCTTGTTCTTAATATTATTATTATTACAGGCATTCATAAAGGTCCAGCACACTTCTCAGCGCTGTACAATCAGGGAAAAAAGTCACTATAATATACACAAACAATTACAAAAGGTAAAGACCTTATTTGCCATCAGATGAGATCTATCTATCTATCTATCTGTCTATCTATCCATCTCTCTCTCTCTCTATCTCTCTATCTATCTACCTATCTATCCATGAACTCCAAAACACTTGCAGTTGAAAAAGTGTTAGATCACACAATGCATTGTAGTTTGCTGCATATGGGACTACATAGCCGCAGACTAGTCCGAGTGCCCATAATGACCCCTTTAACCTTCATTGACTATTAGAACTGGACCATGGAGCAATGGAAGAAGGTTACGTGGTCTGATGAATCATGTTTTATTTTAGATCAGGTGGATGGCCGGGTGCAGAATAACATTGTTTACCTGGGGATGAGATTGTAGCACGATAGGAAAATGTCAGGTTGGCGGAGGCAGTGTTATGCTCTGGGCAATGTTCTGCTGGGAAACCTTGGGTCCTGGCATTTATGTGGTGTTTTGACACATACAAGAGATTGTTGCAGACCACGTAAATCCCTTTATTGCAGTGGTGTAATCTGATGGCAGTGGCCTCTTTCAACAGGATAATGCACCCTGCAACACTGCACTGATTGTTTAGGAATGGTTTGAGGACCATGACAAGAGCTGCTTTGGCCTCCAAATTGCCCAGATCGTAATCAAAATTAGCATCTGTGGGATGTGCTGGAACAACAAATCCAATCCATGGAGGCCTGATCTCACAACATGAGAACTTAAAAGATCTGTTGCTAATGTCTTATTGCCAGATACTACAGGACACGTTCAGAGGTCTTGTGCAGTCCATGCCTCGATGCATCAGATCTGTTTTTGCAGCACGAGGGGGATGTTAGGCAGGTGGTTTTATTGTTGTGGCTGTACAGTAAATACTGTTGTTCTTTAACAATAAGATATTTCATGATGTATAATAATCTATATATATTTCCAGCAGTTCTGGGTGCATTCTACGTATTTTCCCCTGCACTCTTGAAGCCTTCCTGAATCCCTAGAACATGTAGCAGAATGTAAAATCAAAAATTAATGACAGCAGAGCTGGTGTAACAATATGAACACTTGGGTGTTAGCTTTTGCATGAAAAGGTTCAGTAGATCTTAGAGGTAATATATGTATAAGTGTTTTATTCCAATAGTTTACTGCTGGTACATTGTAAAGAATACATAGATAAATTACCAGGAAAACAATTCTGAAAAGTAATAGCAGGTTGCATTTTTTGTGTTGTTCCTTCACTTCTAAATTTCTGATAAAATAACAATATTTTAGGCTCAGTACTTTAATAAATGCCACAAAAGGTTGGAGTAGATGCTTCTTACAATAAGAAAACATTAAGAATTCTTACTAGTTCAAGATGTCGATCCACAACCCAGAAACGGGAATATAGCATTACAGGTGGATCTCTATTAACTGCTCTCGAGCGGTCAAAAGATTTTTCCACTTGCAGGATTATTCACTAAAGTGAGAATTTCAGGGAATTCAGCTTAGATTTCAAAAGTTGGGTTAAACATTTACAAAATTGGAATATAAAAAAAAAAAAAAAATCTCCAAATCAATTCTGTGTTCACTTTGGTCATTTTGGTCTTAGATTTGAATTTCACTTTGAATTTCCGTCAGTTCACACTTTGAATAAATAGATCTGCAAAAGAATTGCAGGAGGAAAGCCAGCAGTAATAGTCATATAAGCCACAACGTCAAGGCAGACAGCATGGATTCAGAGATACTGTGAAACAATCCAATGATCAAGATGTGATTCAGAAATTAACATGAAGTGAGAGTGACAATAGCAAATGTGAGTCATTGGTATCAAAGTGATCCTTCTAGAAACTGAGCTGAATTATCTACCTTGAGTATTTATGTAGGAAGTGGGAGGACTAGGTAGGTCACTTGGTCTTGTTCTACCTTTAAAAATATTTGGGTATCATAATGTGCAAGAAAGACTTTGTTTGTGAGTAATGTAAGTGGAACATCCACAAACATGTGCAAAAATAACATCAGTAAATATATTTAATTAAAAAAATAATAATCCAACTAATCGTGAAAAAAGGGACATGTGGTAGGTCAAAAAGTTTATTAGTTAATATGTGGAAATTGAAGAGATCGCATTGAATAATATACAAGATAGCCACCCAGCATATTAAATATATTGTGGCCAGGTGCAGAACTTTTCCAAGAAAGTGACTTAACAATAATTTATGCAATTAAAATGTAGTTTAGAGCAAGAACAATGTATCTCATTCACACATACTGATTTCTAAATACATTTATTGTAATTTAAAGACAAATGACTGCGGAAAAAATTTGTTGTGGAGCTTTGTTATACACTCAGAAACACCAACAGTAAGGAGCTCCTAGAAAAGAGCAATATTAAGATAGAAAAGAGGGACAGATTGATTTTGGCTCAAAATAGGGGCTGTGTTTCCAAAAAAGGGACACTTGGGAGGTATGTATAGGCTTTTACAAAAGGATCTATGTAATAAGTAGGCGATGAGCTTAACACTTGTAGCTGGGTGCAGGAAGAATTCTTAGCTTTCCTGCCTTTGCTTTAATTTTGGCTGTTTTTCAGATCTCTCAGTTTGTAGAAATGCTTGTGAACAGTCCATGGACAATTTGTCAGAGATCTTGTCAGTGAGTTGTGTTTTGCTAATGGCCCATCAAAAATCCAGAGCTGTTGGTGTTAAAGTGGCATCTGCTTTTAGCAGCTGGCATGGTTAATTGTCTATTGTTCAATAGTTTATTGTTTGGTGGCTGTTTGAAAAAATTTTATAAATAGAATGTGACATATATGGAACACCTCCACTGTTCACAATAAGATCTAGTGGTGAAGGTGAAGATTTAAACCTACCAAACAATCTCACAAGCACTTTAACGGACACATAGCACTACTTTGTTAAATAGGGTTAAATATACCATATATTTATACCCAGGTTGTTTTTTTTTAGAGAAAGGAGTACGTTAGCCTATGCAAGCAAACATAATGGTAATACAAAATTGGGATGAGAAATTCCTCTTTATTCATCACTTGCTTATCTATAATTGGCTATTTCATTATATTCTGTCTTGGAGTGTTTACTTTTTATTTTTGAGAGGTCTGGACAGTTGAGAATAGCAAAATATGGAATAAGACAATTTTAAGGCCAAGAAGATGGAAGACAAGTAGGTAGGAAGTGTTTCACAGCAGAGGCATGTTTTCTGGTTTCGCTAAAAAACAAGGCATAATAAACACCACAACTAATTGGCTAGGATAAATTTCTTTTATTTTCACATGGTTTGACAAAAACTAGAAGTTTATCTGACACCCTCAGACCTTTTCCTTTCCATCCAAAGTAATAATATTTGTACAGTTTAGCAGATTTTGTCCTCATCAATACATGTCAGCCTTCAGGGCAGACAAACTGAGACAGGCAGCCATACTATTTTACAACATACAAATAAATAAATAGTTTTTTTTTGTTAATTTGAAACTACAAGATATCTTACTAACTACAGAGACCTAACCACATCTTGTTACCAGTTCATGAAACTGCATACCACAAACATTCCACTTGAGTAACAATTTGCTGTTACAAACAAACAAAAACCACAAAAAAAAACCTAAATCAGCTTCAAAAAGAAATTAGCTATAAAATTATATATAATAATATATTATTGTGTTGCTTCATTACCAGCACAAAAGGAGTTATAAGAAATGTATATTTGTATTTTTCGTGTTAGCTGTTTTACCACTTTCTCTTGAAAGTAGAGGAATAAAGCAATAATAGCGCACATTTTTTTTGCAAATCATTTACATGCTTTGCTGCAACAAATCATTTATACGTTAAATAAAGATAAGGATTTGTTTTATGTATGTTGCAGTATAAGATGCATTCTTATATCTTAGCTGTCTGACATGCATATTTAAGTAATTATTCTTCATTATGAAATGCTATCTAATTTCTACAAGGCACCATGATAGCTACAGTGCTCTGCAGTGTTTATAGTGCCAGGAGTCCCCTGGTGCCATCCTATAGTAAGTAGTCAAACAGTTTTTTTACTGTTCTAAGTTCTACGCTTACATAGTTACCTCAAGCTCCTCCAATCAATCCTCCTCCTCTAATATTACTTATATGTCTTACGTCTGCATTAGTTATGTGGATTCCTGCTTCTGATTGGGTGGATTTACTGGGCGGAGACTATTAGGGATGATATTGATATCTCTGATGTGGAAAGGGAACATCTACCTTAGATATATCAGTAGTGAAGGCCAGTCTAAAGGTGATGCTGGAACTCAAGTAAGTGTCAAACTGAAAATGGTTTGACTATTTACGTGATGGGGCCATGGGACTCCTGGTCCTTTAACCAATAACGCATACTATAGTGTTGCCATAGACTGTCCCTTTAAGTAAAGTAAGTAAGTGAAGTGTAGTTTGTGTAAACCGCTGTATATGTTTCATTAGTTTAATACTCAATCTCTGAATATAATATGGAGACTATTAAAATGAAACTTTGAGTTGTAGCCTTCTTTTGATATGTAGATATCATGAGTTAAGACCTACACATGTTGAAGCATTCATTTTAAAGCTTCATATATTCAATAACAAATATATTAAATTATATATACTAAAGAAAAATCCAAACTTTACATTCTGCATTGGGCATGTATGTTTTCATTGAGGGACTATCTACTAAATAGTGATTATTATAAATGATTCTACAAAGCAAAATCTCACTTTGGCTAGAGCCATAGAGCACAGCTGCCTTAGACCCGAGGAAACCTGGGATGTAAAAACCCAAGGGCAGAGTATAGGGTATTTGATACCCTACTAACATACCCTCAACATCTGAGGAAAGAGATTTACGAGTAAATATTTCAGATGACTTAAAGGTAGGCAGACAATGTAATAGAGCAGCAGGAAATGCTAGCAGAATGCTTAGTTGTACAGGGAGAGATATTAGCAGTAGAAAGAGGGAAGTGCTCATGCCATTGTACAGAACACTGGTGAGATCTCACTTGGAGTATTGTACGCAGTACTGGAGACCGTATCTTCAGAAGGATATTGATACCTTAGAGAGAGTTCAGAAAAGGGCTACTAAGCTGGTTCATGGATTGCAGGATAAAACTTACCAGGAAAGGAACTTAACATGTATAGCTTGGAGGAAAGACGAGACAGGGGGGATATGATAGAAAAATGTAAATACATAAAGGGAATCAACACAGTAAAGAAGGAGACTATATTTAAAAAGAAAAAAAAATACCACAACAAGGGGACATAGTCTTAAATTAGAGGGGCAAAGGTTTAAAAATAATATCAGGAAGTATTACTTTACTTAGAGGGTAGTGGATGCATGGAATAGCCTTCCAGCTGAAATGGTAGAGGTTAACACGGTGAGAGAGTTTAAGCATGCGTGGGATAGGCATAAGGCTGTCCTAGACTTAAGATAAAGTATTTAGAAAATTGGGCAGACTAGATGGGCCGAATGGTTCTTATCTGCCATTACATTCCATGTTTCCATGTTTCAAATCATATCACTTCCTCTGTAAGGGTTCCTACCAATGTATACACACTTACCGTAAAAATCATCAAATATTGTAAGCTACAATTCTCTAAGTGGAAATCGCTTCGGAATATGTTGGTGCCATATAAATGCTAATAATAATAATTCCTCAGCATGAGAGATGGAACTTTGACAGCCTCTCTGCTTTCTGTGCTCAGACTATCATAAGAGAGCACTTATATTTGTATAAGACAACATAGACTAGCTCTGACACTACAAAACACAGGTTGCTTTGCTAACGATGATCCAGAAACCATCATGGGAGGGATTTCCGATCCATGTTGCAAACCAGAGCCTGATCCTCTTAAGTTCGCATTTTTACAGGTTCCATAATTATATCTAGACTTTGCCAATCTTTTCTTGTCACCTCATTGCGCAAAGCCTTCTCCCCGAACCACTCTTTCACAATTTGAGCCCCATGAATCCTGGTATTGTCATTTTGGAATATGCCGGGCCACCAGGGAAGAAAAATCCATTGATGGAATAACCTGGTCATTCAGTATATTCAGGTAGTCAGCTGACCTAATTCTTTGGGCACATAATGTTGCTGAATCTAGATCTGACCAACTGCAGCAACCCAAGATCATAGCACTTCTCCCACAGGCTTGTACAGTAGGCACTAGGCATGATGGGTGCATCACTTCATCTGCCTCTCTTCTTACCCTGATGCGCCCATCCCTGGTGGATCCTCATTATCCTTCCAGTTTTGCGTTGGACAGTTCTTAACCCAATTTTAGTCGTTTCTGCAATCTCCTAAGGTGTTTTCTCTGCTTGATGCATGGCAATGATTTGACTCTTCTTAAACAGACTAACATCTTTTCCACTACCACGGGATGGGTCTTTTCGACATGGTTGTTTAAGAAATGAGAAGCTACTCATTGCATCAGTTGAGGTTAAATAACTTGTTGCCAACTGAAAGATAATCGCCCATGCAATAACTATCCAATAGGAGGCTCTTACCTATTTGCCTAGTTAAATCCAGGTGGCGAATTTTGTTTTTTGGCCAGGCAGTGTATATATTGATATGTTTGGATCTACTTAGCAGCCCTGATATTTTTGTTCTATTATGTTTGTGAATTTCTCCTGTAGGTCGGAATGGCATTTCACCATTGGGCAACTGAACAAATAATGTGGATAACAACAATTTATATTCATATTGAACAAAAAACATTGCTAGTGACAGTATTTAGAAAAGGTGTCAACCAAAAGGCAGGCCAAGTGCAAATGTGTGAGGTACAGAGCTGTTTAAATCATAAAAGAATATAGTTTCCACTGTTTCCTGTTATCCGAACAAACACATATAATTCAGTTGTGTTTGAAAGTAATTACCTATTGTTTAGTGATGTCTTGAACTTTTTCAAAGTCTCTGGCTGAAACTGTTAATTATGTTACTGCAGTAAAATAGCTCACTAACACATCATTACTGATGATACAAATTTAGCCTAATAGGGTCTATTATAAAGAGGAGTTAATTATGTCACTATCATATAGACTAATAAGGTAACTGGAAAAATATTGAGTATGCGTTTTAATTAACGAACTGTACAACTGTGAAATTAGTCTTATGTATTGGAACCACAATTATGCAAGTATATACACTGATCATTATAAACATTAAAACCACTTATCTAATATTGCGTACGTCCCCCTAAGACCTCTAAATGTGTCCTGTGGTACATAGCACCAAGACATTAGTAGCAGATCCTTTAAGTCCTGTATTAAGGGCCCGCATGGGTCAAATTTGTTGTTCCTTCACATCCCATAGATGCTCCAATGGATTGAGATCTAGGGAATTTGGAGGCCAAGGTAACTCTTTGTCATGTTCCTAAATCCATTCCTGAACAATATTTGCAATTGTGGCAGGCTGCATTATGCTGCTGATAGAGGTCACAGCCATCAGAGAACACCATTGCCACGAAGGAGTGTACATGGTCTTTAAGTAGGCGAGACCAGTGGAGTAACCAGTGTTATGGTTCATCAAAGCAGAACAAGTTTTGCCCATGTGCCACCTCTCCAGCCCCTATTCACCATTTCCCTTTGGTTGTAAGGCTAATTCAATATATGTAAAGACTATAGTATTTGTCAATAAAGTGTATTACATTTTTGTAATATAAACACTTCTTAATGCAATAGAAAAAAAATTTGGTGAAAAATGTAAGCATGTTTTGTGTGTTTGAAGGTATGTATGTATTTGTGTGTAGTTGGCATTTGAATGCAGTTGTATGAGTGTATGTGCTATTTCTATTTGAAAAGCAGTGGTGTACTTGTATTTAGTGTTTGTGTTTGAACTTGTTTTTATGCAGATTTTGCATTTGATTGCCGAGATGTATGCACAGACACTGCCTCTTCACATACATACTGAAACACACACAGATACACACACTGACACACACACATACACACGCTAGTACACACAGGTACACACTGACACATACACACAGATACATACACACACACACTGACACACACAGATAACCACTGACTCATACAGACATACACACACACACACACACACACACTAGCCTCACATATACAAATTGACACATACAGACAGTGTTGTATCTACCGCGAGGCTGGCAAGGCATTTGCCTTAGGCGGCACTTTCAGGGGGACAGGCAAAAAAAGCCGCCCCCCAAACACCCTGGCAAATGCCTTGCAAGCCTCTTGTCCTGGGGGGTCCTGGAGCTGGCCGGCTGGCCACCTTAGGGCCCCCCGAGGTTGGCATCTTTCTTATGTGGGAGGCGGGTGGCGAGGGAGCACTCTCCCCTGAGTTCTTCTCTGCTCAGCTCCCTCGCGTGGACCGCAGTGATGCCAGAGCCGGAATATGACATCACTCCGGCCCCAGCATCACTAAGAGGCACGTGAGGGAGCTGAGCAGGAGGATCAGAGCTCCCTCGCCACCCGCCTCCACTCTGCGTCTGCCATCCTGACTGCCTGCCGAGTTGCAGCCAGCCCCACTGGACCACAGGGAAAAATCCACTCCAGCACTCCCAAAGGTAGGGAGGCTGGGTGGTTTAAACTTGATTTTTTTTTTTTTTATTGTGAGTGTGTGTGTGTATGTTAGTGAGTGTGTGTGTCTGTTAGTGTGTGTGTTGGAGAGTCTGTTAGTGTGTGTGTGTGTTAGTGTGAGTATATGTTAGTGTTTTAGTGTGTATCTGTTTGTGAGTGTTAGTGTGTCTTTGTTAGTGAGAGTGTGTGTCTGTTAGTGAGTGTTTGTGTGTCTGTTAGTGAGAGTGTGTTTGTGAGTGTATATATGTTTGTCAAAGTGTGTGTGTGTTTGTCAGTGAAAGTGTATACGTGTTTGTCAGTGAGTGTGCATGTCAGTGTGTGTATGCGTGATTCCGCGTGTGTCAGTGTGTGTATGCGTGTCTGTCACTGAGAGTGTGTGTCTGTCAGTGAATGTGTATGTCTGTCAGTGTTTGTCTGTCACCTAGTGTATGTGTGTTTGTCAGTTAATGTGTGTGTCTGACACTAAGTGCATATTTGTTTGTCATTGAGTGTTGTATATGTGTTTGTCAGTGTGTGTGTGTGTCTAACACTGAGTGAGTGTGTATGCATTTCTGTCAGTGAGTGTGTATGTGTCTGTCGGTGAATGCGTGTATGCCAGTTAATGCCTGTCTGTCAGTTAGTGTATATGTGTGTCTGTCGGCGAATGTGAGTGTGTGTGTGTAACTGTTAATGAGTGAGTGTTTATGTCTGTGAATTTGTATGTTTCAGTGAAAGTGTGTGTTGGTTAAACAGTATGTGTGACAATGACAGTGTATCTGTAAGTAAGTGTATGTCAGTGCATGTATCAGTGAGGGCGTGTGTCTGTCAGGAAGAGAAATTTGGAGAGGGAGGGGAACCTACACAGACATATTACACATGTACATGAATGACACATACACACATAGACACACACAGATAACACATACACACATTTTACACATACACACACATATATACATACACAGATAACATAAACCCACAAATATATACACACACAGATAACACATACACACACAGATAACACATATAAATACAAATATCATATCTAAAACACACAGATTATACATATAAACACAAATATCATATATACATACACAGATAGCAAATCGCTATGTAATCTGTTGGCGCTATATAAATGGTAATAATAATAATAATAATAATAATATACACAAATATCATATATAAAACACACAGATAACACATGTAAACACAAATATCATGTCTACACACATATATATATATCACACACACAGACTTTTACATGGAAATATCACAATTTACATATTTCTAGTTGCCCACTATTACCCTACCATTTTGGTGCAGTGGGTTGGCTTCCCTGGGATCCAGTGGCATCTGTCTAGATATGATGAGAGTCGGGTCCAGGCTCTCCCTCCTCTCTGGTCCTGGCTGTCTGTTTCCCTCCTCTCTGGTCCTCCCCTCTCCCATGTGACTCATTGGTATGCTGTGAGGAAATTACTTGCACTCACTTCCTCCCAGCACTGCAGCTTCACACAGACCAGGGGGCCTAGTTGGCTGTTAAAGGACGACAGAGCCTGACTTGGCCTCTGATCAAAGATGGCCATTGGTTGACCTTAAGTGCATGGGCCACCTAATGGGCCCCTAGAGCTTGTGGGAGGTCATTCTGCGACATTATTGTTGTGACTGATCAGTGTAAATTTCCGTTTGTCTGTCTATCTATCTATCTATCTATCTATCTATCATCTATCTATCTATCTATCTATCTATCTATCTCTGTTTGGCTAATTGAAATACACCTGTCACCCATCCACACACTTATAAAAACATTAATACACCATATACATGGACTTTATGTTACTCTGTTAAAACATGCTCAAATAAGATCTGGAGAATGAAAGATGTTTTTGGGACTTACCTGCTTGCTTTCATCTCATCTACACAAGTCAGGTCCCTGTGTATGGATTTGTATTCTGATCCAACTAACAGATAAGTAATATTATTTTTATTATTTATTTCTAATTTTATTATTTTGAAATGTATTGCAGATGTTGGATACTTAATCATGGAGTGTTTTCTCATGCAAACCATTAAATTTATGAACACAATATTGTGTTTTATACCCCACCTCCTATAGACTGTAAGCTCGTTTGAGCAGGGTCCTCTTCAACCTATCGTTCCTTTAAGTTTTTGTAATTGTCCTATTCATAGTTACGTCCCCCCTCTTATAATATTGCAAGCTGCTACAGAATCTGTTGGTGCTATATAATTGGCAATAATAATAATATTATTAATAATGAAACAAATAAAAGAAACTGTCTACTTGGCTACAGCAACTATCTGCTAAAGGGTAGCTGTCTTTGAAATAAACACTATTGACTAAAATGTTAAAATTCACCTAAAACCTAAGTGAACTTTTTTATTTCTAGTGAATCTCTCTTTTACCCTAAAGTACTCTGAGCTCAGAGCACCTGCTTTGCAAAGACTTTTTATTGAACTGCATTGTAAAGTCTCTGTGATTAAACAGACACAGAATGTCTGGGCTGAGGTAGAAGGGGAGGGCTTGCAAGGATTGCAGACAACAGATCTGCAGCTTTTGCATGATGATTTTACATATGACCTAAATGAAAAAATGCAGCTCCAGGCAAATCTCCCTGCCACTGCTTAACGCACCGCAGTCTGACGCCACAGGAGCTGCGCTTATGTCCACTCATTTGATTGGGCCATTTTACTGGCTCATGGCACATGCGTGCACTCTGAGCCAGCAAGGGAAGGGGAGAGAAGTATTGATGAGGAAGGAGGGGAATAAAAAAATGTCTATAGGATTAGGAGTAGGGCAAAGACAAGGCTGTGTTTGCAAGGATGCAGCTGTTATGTCTGACGGCACCATGAAGTTCCCACTGAAACAGATATTTTATGCACAGAATTGACAGTGTTCTGAGCTGCCAATGTCATATGTGCTGGGGTGAAACTTTTGCAATTCACTCAATTGCAAATTACTCTGGATGTGCAGTGCTTCAAGCTGAAACACTGCACATCCAGACTCCAACCATCATGAATACTTCAAAAAACAGAACAGGTCATGGTGCTTAGAGTAACCCTTTAATAAGTCATTAGAAATTAACTACTTGAATTAAAGGGACACTAAAGGCACGAGACCACTTCATGTCAGTACCGTTTTGTAGAAATGCCATTATTTGCCACGTCAATGGGGAAGCACTAGATTGCTGAAATTAACAAGATTGATAATCTCAGCCAATGAGGAGCAGTCACTGTGAAATTAGCATGCCACAGGATATTAGGTAAGTAAATCTTACTTTCTAAAACTTGTTAGACCCCCATGGGGGAGCAGTGAGCTGATAGCGAGGAGAACACAAATGGTGAGGAGAACACTATTCCTAACGCTATAGTGTTTCTTTAACTAAATTAGCTCTGTGCTACAGCCAACAGACTCAAACTATTTGAAAAATAAAAATATTAAGTGAGTCTGCCTGGTGCCTATTACTCATGTCCTATGCTCTTGGGTGATGAGATTTTTAAACATACTGAGCTATTAGTGCAACAGTCATACTATTCCCACGTATATTGATAGTTTGTTTTTTTACATAATTATATTACAATATACATATGCTGCTAAAACAAGCTAGTTTGTAGTACTATATGTTTAACAGAACATTTACTCCAGACTCAGGACCACAGGTCTGAGGTTCTCAGGCTTTTGCATTTTCGTTCTTTCATATGGTATGTAATCCGAGGCTCCCAATTTGTGCTTTCATTACTACAAACGTTTTTTTTTCTAGCACAGTTTGAATACAGATAAACGTGGGTTTCCATGAGAATGTTTTGGTAGCATAACTGGTGAGTCATTGTATAGAATCTACGTAATGAGTCATTATATGCCAAACATTTTGAAGAGTTTCATTGGCACACAGTGATTTTAGGAAAATGTAAAATCTCAATCTGGGACGCAGTCCATAACCGCTAAAGATGTGTATTTTAGGAAGCAATCCATGCTCTTTGATCTACTCTGAGAAAAATATTTCCAATTCTACTACCAGTCATGGATGTTCTACAGCACCACATTCCAGAAGAAGATGGTGCCCAGCGATGCTAAGGAGGCAAATAGATGATAGCTAAACTGATAGGAGAGTTTAGCACTAATCAGTAAGATGCACTGCATTCTAACTAGTGCACATGCAAGATTAACGAAAATTAAGGATGGGGATTTTATTTTGAAATATTGTGTACATGTTAAAAATAACATTCATGTAAGCAATTATATTAAGGCAGTGGCTTATTGTTTTTCAAACATTTTTTTCCCATCTGCTTTGGACTGGAATGAGGTGGGATTGTTTACTTGTACCGATATTACTCCAGTTGAGCATTGATTGACAATGCTGCTGGATTCTGCTTAGCACTGGGATTTGATGTTATTCACAACGGAGGATGTATTATACCCCTTGATTGTGGCTATCTAAATGAGTTCCACAACATTTGTTTTATATTTTACCTGTAACTATATATATATATATATATATATATATATATATATATATATATATATATATATATATACACATATATACCACTGCATCCAAAATGTTTGTAGTTTACACCTCTGTGATGATGACATAGGTATAGCTTCAATCTTGTTATTATGTAACACAAAGATATACAGGAAAAGGGCTGCGCCAATAGTTAAAAGGTACAATAGTTTTTCTGAATAGGTAGGGCAATATAATATAGTTGGTCTCACTGATATGGTGGGACTAAAATTCTGATGGAGTAACTGAAGGTAAAGTCCAATAATATTGAGGTCTCACTCAGAAGTATCTTTAAAGGTGCCTGTTTTTGGGTGTAGAGTCCTCAATGTCCCTAGTGGTCCAACCGTCCCGCTTATATGCAAGACAAAAACGAGGAGACCCAATGGTGCAGTATATAAAAGCCAGTATGGGTAAAATAAATAAATATGTGCAATAAACTCAAATTTAAAAGAGCTATAGCCTGCTCTGGTGTGAAGAGCATACAGCGGTATAATCCCAGCTTTAAAGGATATGTGATGGGAGTCCTCCAGAGGGATGGTATCCAACATTCAGGAGAGGGATATATAAAAGACAGCCAATAGTGCTATCAGTAGAATAAAATATGCAGTAAACATAAAAAATGTACTCACAAATGAAGTGCAGGCAAACTGCACTGTGATGTCAGCATTGGTTGTATGATCCCCACCTCGGATATACTTGGAGTCACACGAAGGTAAAAGGAAGCCAGGTAAAAATATTCCACATAAAAAGTGTATTAAAAAGATGATTGGCACAAAATGGTAACCAAAAAAATGTGCAGTTAGTAATTGGTTTATTTTCTTTAGTGTAATTTTTAGTTAAGATAGTTCTAAAATTCGGTGTGCCTCTAAAAACGATATTCAGTTTTTGAGGTAATATTTCTTTTAAGAGATCATCTTGCATTAAAGGACCACTCTAGTGTCAGGAAAGCATACTCGTTTTCCTGGCACTAGAGTGCCCTGAGGGTGCCCCCACCCTCAGGGACCCCCTCCCGCCCGGCTCTGGAAAAGGGGTAAAAACTTACCTTTTTCCAGCGCTGGGCAGGGAGCTCTCCTCCTCCTCTCCGCCTCCGTTCCTCCCCGTCGGCTGAATGCGCACGCGCGGCAAGAGCTTCAGCCGGTCACATAGGAAAGCATTCATAATGCTTTCCTATGGACGCTTGCGTGCTCTCACTGTGATTTTCACAGTGAGAATCACGCAAGCGCCTCTAGCGGCTGTCAGTGAGACAGCCACTAGAGGAAATAGGGGAAGGCTTAACTAATTGATAAACATAGCAGTTTCTCTGAAACTGCTATGTTTATAAAACAATTAGTTAACCCTAGCTGGACCTGGCACCCAGACCACTTCATTAAGCTGAAGTGGTCTGGGTGCCTAGAGTGGTCCTTTAAAAAGTGCCAATGTTTTTTTTTACTATCTTTTTTATAAAACCATTTTTGTTCTTGTAGTTAAAAATAATGGGGAGAGAAGGGGAATCTGCAGATTTTTTTTCCAATACTCTCTATGGTATTGTTTAATTTAGTAGGAGAGTAATTTTTTTCAATAAATTATTTATTTCTTTTTTTAAAGAGCATGGTCATTAAAATCTTCTATGTGCGAACAACTGACTTATGGGGGCACTTTCAAGCCACGGTTTATAGTGACAGCTTGTTTGCTCAATGGCTGTATTTGTGCATACTTTACAAAAAAATGTTTTAGTTTGGATAGTCCCATTCTTTATAAAAATATGTAGATCCAAAAAATGAATAGACTCCTTGCTATGCTCACAAGATAAAATAATACCTCTGTTATTGGTGTTTGAATGTGTAATAAAAGAGTTGAGGGAATCCTCAGAACCCCTCCATATGAAAAACAAATCGTCGATATATCTAAAATAGGAGACCAGGTATCTTGTTATTACACCATATCATATTTGACTGGATGGTGCATGTTATTTCAGATTTCATAAGCTGGGCATAAGATGAGAGTTCAACCACAATGTTGTCGTTTTTTATTACAAAGCGTATGAAGGACATTTGGAAATGTACCAGGTGTCTTCATTTTTTCTGTTCCCAATGCAAATGATAGCTCTTTATTGTGCCATTCCTTTGTCAAATTTCAAGTCTGGGATTTTAGAGCTATGTGATTCAGTTACCATGGAAATGTTGAATTGCCTCTATATTTAGAGCTTTGAAGACAGACAAGATTGAAAGTTTATTTTCACAGATCTCGGTGAAACTGTACAATATGTGAAATATTCATGGATATGGCTTTTAAACCAGAGCTCCTCGGTAAATAGATATGGACTATTTCATTGTAATAAATAAAAAATAATACCACATAACACTGTATACCTGTAAGAATTCACAACCTTAATGCCAACCATTTGCAATAATTTATTACACATAATATATATATATAATAGATCTAAAAACTTTTCTTTGTAGATGGCACAAAGTTAAAATTATATGGGAAAGGGGACGAATTTTCAATAACCTGCCTACTTATGTCTTTAGCTTCTTAGAGGATTCCTTTGGCTTTTAATAGTTTGGTATATGATAATAATCAGTACATTTCTCTTAAATATTGCTGTAGTTTATATGCCTTGGTAAATATACAGTTAGGTCCTGAAATATTTGGATGCTGTCACAAGTTTACCATGGCCGTTTACCAAAATTAATTCACGTTATAGTTAAATAATGAATATAGGCTTAAAGTGCACTCTCTCAGCTTTAATTTGATGGTATTGGAAGAAGGGTTTAGGAATTACAGCCCTTTTCTATGGAGCCTCCTCTTTTTCAAGGGACCAAAAGTAATTAGACAAATAACTCAAAAGATGTTTCGTGGGCTATTCTTTTGTTATTTCATCCTCAATTAAGCAGGAAAAATGTCTGGAGTTGATTCCAGGTGTGGCATTCGCATTTGGAAGCTATTGCTGTGAACCCACGACATACGGTCAAAGGCCATTTTTATGTTGAAAACAAAAATTAATCAGAGAGATAGCAGGAACATTATGAGTGGCCAAATCGAGCTAGTGAGCTCTGCAACAGAAAAACGCCTGGACGTCTACAGAAAACAACAGTGGTGGATGATATTAGATCCCCTTCACAGCATCCACTCAAGTGAAGAACACTCTCCAGGAGGTAGACATATTATTATCCAAGAGAAGACTTCACGAGAGCAAATACATAGGGTTCACCACAAGGTGCAAGCAATTCATAAGCCTCAAGAATAGAAATGCTAGATTAGACTTTGCCAAACAGCATCTAAAGCCAGCCCAGTTCTGGAACAGCATTCATTGAACAGATGAAACTAAAATCAATCTGTACCAAAATGATAGTAAAAAAAAAAGTATGGAAAAGGCTTGGAACGGCTCATGATCCAAACCATACCACATTATCTGTAAAACATGGTGAAGGCAGTGTGGAAATGGCACTGGGTCACTAATGTTTATTGATGATGTGACAGAAGACAGGAGCAGCTGGTTGAATTCTGAAGTGTATAGGGATATATGGTCTGCTCAGATTCAGACAAATTCAGCGAAGTAGATTGGACTGTGCTTCACTTTACAGATAGACAATGACTCAAAATATACCGCGAAAGCAACCCAGGAGTTTTTTTAATGCAAAGAAGTGGAATATTCTGCAGTGGCCGAGTTACTCATCTGATCTCAACCCAATCGAGCATGCATTTCGCTTGCTGAAGACAAAAAGTAAGGCAGAAAGACACATAAACAAACAATTGAAGACAGCTGCAGTAAAGGCCAGGCAAAGCAGCACAAAGGATGTAACCCAGCGTTTGGTGATGTCCAGATTTCAATTAGTCATTGCCTGCAAAAGATTCTCAACAAATATTTAAAAGTTAACATTTCATTTATGATTGTGTTAATTTGTCCAATTACATTCGAGCCACTTAAATAAGCAGACTGTATATGAAAATGGTTGCAATTCCTAAACGTTTAATACAATATTTTTGTTCAACCCTTGACTTAAAGCTGAAAGTCTGCAATACAATTTCATCTTGGTTGTTTCATTTCAAAACCCTTGTGGTGGCATACAGAGCCAAAAGAATGAAAATTGTGCCAGTGTCCAAATATTTCAGAATCTAATTGTATGTACACTCTGTATGTTGATGCTTGCACTTTTTACATGATATGTACTTTGGATTATGATTGATCACAATTCTTGACTACATTTTTTAATTTACCAATATATATTTTGATTTGTACACCGTTCATTCATAGCTTGAGGAAAACTCTGTTGATGTTGAAACGTTGCAACATAGTTTTGAGGCATGATTAAACCTCATTGAAATAAGAAAAAGAGTGCTGAGGATTCTTTATTTTATATATTTTATTTTTCATGAGACATTTAGAGAGTTACTGCAACCACCATGACCACTTCCGTGTTTTGAAGTGGTCATAGTGGTGGGAGTCTGTAGTGTTTCAGCTTGAAACACTGTACATCAAGAGAGATTTGTAATTGTGTGCTGCGGGCTAGTTGCTAGGTTAGCAAAGTCGCGGGCTAGTTATTCAGGGTAGCAAAGATTCATTAAAATCTGTAATATGTTATAGGCAGGTAGCAGATGCAAACTGCTGTTGAGTACCCATGCTGAGAATTGTCCAGCAAGAACAGCAATAATCTCTTAATTTTGTAATCCCCTGTATTCATTAAATGCACTCTCATGTAATAGAGCAATATTAAGTCTGTCACCTCTCACCAGTCTGATGATAATGGTTATAGTCTGATGTAAAACCTGAAATTACTTTTTTTTAAATTAATTTAAGAATAATATTCATTCAAGTTATTATGTTTCAAAGATGTCAGATAGATTGCTGACAAGTCAAATGGTGTGACTATACTTGAGGTCCTGATGTTAGTGTCAATTACTCCTGCTTGCTTCATTCATTCTCTTTTGTGATTGTTGATTGCCACAATTTCTATGGCTTCCTTTTTAAATTTTAAGAAAGTATAGTAAGTTTGCATGTGTATTCACTACAGGGTACTTTCACTATCGTAAATAAGAGTAATCAATACATGAAAAGAATGCACTATTGAAAGAAATGTACCTAAAACATATATACTGTGCATATCATGCTCAATCCCATCTACAAAATTTTAGGTTCTGGTAACTTCGTAGAGTATGCTTTGGTGTAGGGATCAAAGAACATTGGTTGGGGAACAGCTTTTCATAACAGTCCCAGTGCCATGTATGCACACTTTTGGATGAGTGCATTGCTATTTTGGACCACAAATGGTTACTTACTTCCCAAGACAATTCCCAGTTTAACATGCAAGGAAAAGGGGTTTTAAAAGGTAAAGAAAGCCAATGTGCACATCTCATAGACTATTTTCATTACGTACTTCATTAAACAACATTCATCTTTTTTTTTTTTTCAGTATTGTTATAACTACAAAATAATGACATAATTAAACAAAAATGAATGCTGTTATGAAATTATACTAGGGGTTGCTGTGTTTTTGTCTCTTAAAAGCACACATCATGTTTGCAGATAAAAGAGCTGGAAACACAACATTTGTGTAGATAGAAATATGTTTGATTACAATTAACAAATAATTTTAAAATGCTGTGCCTGCTCTCATGTTATTTAGCTGCCCTGCTTATGACATGTGTGTCTTTAATAGCATCAATAATTCTAAACTATGCAATGACTGTTTATATACTTAGCAGTGCCTGATGAGGAGTAAATAAAATATAGCAGAATGGAATGTATGGGTTTTAGAAACAAAATCTGCTATTTTATTATCTAGTGTGAGGCTGGTCAGGGAGGCCTCACGACAGTCAGACATGATCTTTTTTCAAGCAGACTACCTACTTTATGGGGCTGCCCCAGGCTATAATAAAATAAGAACAACACCTATTGACCACATAAGGGTACAAGAAATCCAGTTCCGCTGAAACTAGTGTATATTCAGGAAAGTATAAACATAAATTCCAACACTTACTTTTAAAAATAGTGCCCCAAAGTGTACAACAGCAATGTTTCAACTGCTGCAATGCTCTTCAAGCTTTCATGCAACAATAAGACACATAGCCACAGTTAAGGGGCACTGTAGGCACCTTATTTGCTGCATCTCATTGAAAATGCTATAATATCTGGAGTCCCCTGGTGCCATCCTTTCATTCAGCATTTAACAGTTTTCCGTGTTTTTATATTTTAATGGTAAATGTTAGTCCCCAGCAGCCATCTCTAATGAGGAAATATTAGCTCGAGCAATCATGGGCAGTTTTGATTGGCTGAGAGTGTCAAGTGACTGCTTTTAACCTATCGTAACTCCCACTGCCAGTATGAATTGGTATGACTACAAGGTAGTATGTGATCTCTGCCTTAGCAACACCTCCAGTAGGGTCCGGGCTGTTGACCATGGAGCCTTTTTTAGTGTTAATTGCTTTAATACTGAATAGGAACAGGGACAGGAGACTCCAGGCACTATAACCAATTCAATGACAGGACATTCTGGTAGTGATGACTGTCATGAGTTGGATTATACTTTTTGCTGTAATAAATGTGACTCTGTAACAAACATTACATTAGAATATTTGTAAGTACAAATTAAATATATATATATATATATATATATATATATATATATATATATATATATATATACACATACATTATAACATATTATAGTATTATAATATAACCAAGATGTCCTGCGTGTGTGCAATCTTAAACTATTTAAGTTTAATTCAGATTGCTGTGTTTTTCAGTACATGAATGAATACTTCACAATACTGGGCTGCAAAATAAATCAATCTTGGCAGTATGTAGCATTAATATTCGATATTGGTAAAATAAAATAAAATATAACAAGGATTCTTCAGAATAAACCCCGAAAATCTATTTTCATTGATGCATCTGATGACTGTAACATGAGTGGTCATAATGCATAGGTCCACAGCAAGAAGCATTCATTTGGCAACCTGGCACTTCTAATTCTGTCTTTACCAATATATTAACTCTCCTGTTATTATTTCCCAGATTTACTAAAAGCAAACAAAAAAAATATTAGCCACATTTTTTTAAAAAAAATGCTGGATTTAATTTATTATATTCTTCTTTTTGTTTTTAAATTCCATTTGTAAGAGATTTTATCAGACATGACTGCAAATCACGTTGGACATTTAGCTTTGGAGTGAAATCAATTTAAGCTGTTATGACTGCACTTTCCAACGCTGCAGGGGTCTAGTTTATAGACTCAATGAGTGCACAGAAATGGATGTTGTGACAGAACACTTACTTAGAATGGAATTGTGGCTGAGGTACTATAAATAGATTAACCTTGACAATTCATTAGCCTAAAATACTGAATACTTTTTTTTTATACCTTTGTCAGATCAAATTAAGAGTTTGTCCTAGCATGTAAAAGACTTTAGGAAGAATCTTAATAAGCAAAATTACTACTGTAGTTCATCGGCTACCTGTCATGTATGCTAACTCTGAGGGTTAATTACTAAAGAAAGAATTGGAAGGAATTCCGAATGAATTTCAAATGTATGGCCATAATAGCCGAACTGAATTAATTTGGAGATTTTTCTAATTCAGATATTTTGGCAAAGGGAGCAAAGGGTTAACTAGCTGTAACAATGTGTAGACAGGAAGAAGATCATTCATTTAGGTAAGATGTGAGTTAATCAATCATGGCAGACTTATTCATTGACTTAACAAATGTCGAGAATTCAAAGTGAAATCAAAGCATTGCTGATTTGTAGGATTCCTCAAATTTTTTGTTTTGCCTTCAATTTGAAATTCCCGGCAAATTTCAGTTTCTCACTTTAATGAATAATGTATCAACATAATTCATTCATAAGTTTAAAGTGTAAAGAATGTACAGGGATACGTTTAATCGTATTTGGTTTCTACGTGTATAATGTAATCACGTGCTATGTCTTTTGTCTGCCCTCAGTTTCCAATTGCTCAGATTTAATTGTGCTTCGTGTTTATTAATTCTTACTGACTAGTTCCAGTTCAAGGGTTCTGTTTTGTTCTTTCTGCTTTCACACCATGCTTTAACCTTTAGTTTCTTGTCTATGTATTTGGTGTATTACAAAGTTTCCTTATCAGGGATATTTTTGTTTATTACTTGTAATCACTGCATTTGTTACATCTGTGTTTCAATATGTAGCCCAGGTTCTTTTCTGGACATCCTGCAATATTTCTGTGCATAACTTATTTTTGACACCCATTTTATATGGGATTGCTGTAAGTGCCCTCCTCCTAGTTCTGTAGTTCAAAAAAAGCGGTTACGAGCAGGGTCTTCTTAACAGCATTATAGGCCCCCGGCAGGGCCGTCTTTATTATTGATTGGACCCTGGGCAAAGCATTTGCTTGGGCCCCCTGGTACCCTCTCCCCAGGTGTGCAATCACGTCCTCCACCCCAACGCAGTGGCAGACCTAAAGCAGAGAGGTGCAAGAATTTTTTTGAGCCTCCCTATTGCATGGGTGATTGATAGGTAGTTCCTTATCTGTCATGCAACTCCAGCAATGCATTGACAGCTGGGACTCTACCATTTACCCGTGTTTGAAGGTTTGTATTTAGCACTAAGCTGTTTTTATGTGTTTGAATGTAAACAGGTTTTTGTATGGAATATGTTTGTATGTGGTGTTGGCGTACTTGCATGCATGTATTTATGTGTAGTGTTGGTTTTTGAATGCAGGGGTGTGTTTACATATAATTTTGGTGTGTAACACAGACGTGTGTTTGTACGTAGTGTTGGAGTTTGAATGCAGGGGTGTATTTATATGTAGTTTTAGTGTGTGAATGCTAAGATGTATGCAAATATACACACACACATAGATATATAAATATATACACACACACACACACACTGAAACACATGCAGACACAGAGATATACACACTGGCACACATGTAGATATACAGACAAATACACACATGCAGATACACAGACACACACAGATACACCGAAACACACAAAGACAGCATACAGATACGCACTGATACACATACAGACACACAGATATACAGACACATATAGACAGACAAACTGACACATACATACTGACATATGGACACCGACACATACACTGACAGACATGCTGACACACACAAAGACACATACCGAGACATACTGACATACATTCACAGACACACAAAGACCTACTGACAGACACACAGACATACTGGCACACACAGACACATACTGACACACACAGACAGACATAGTGGCACACACACACAGACATACTGATACCCAGGAATACATACTGGCACACACACAGACAGACCTACTGACAGACACACACACAGATCTACTGGGGAGGGAATTTTTCTTATGCAGGCAATGGGAGGCAGGGCCACAGGGCAGCTGCTTTGGGCCCCCCAGGAGTAACTGGGCCCAGGGCAGCTGCCTCGTTTGCCCCGCATTAAAGACGGCCCTGGCCCCCGGACAAAGCAGTGCACTGGGGCCATGCCTACACAACCACCCACATGAAAATGTAAATTATCTATAAAATGAAGCTTATATTTATTGGTAACTCCAACAAATGCAATACATACAATACATACACACACACAGCCTGCAGACTTCTGAATACAAATACAATAAATACACATAAATATTTATTGGTACCTCCAACAAAGTCAGTGTTTACACATTAAAAAAACATGCTGCACAGCGTTTAGTAAGTAAGTTATAGCTTTACGCTTCAGCAAATTTTGTGTATAGATTTTGTCTTGCTTTTGTACAATTAGTATGTGTACATTGTTTTCGTCATTATCAAGATATGTATTTGCAACAGCAAAATTGCACGTATAGATAACAGATGATAGCTAAACGTTTTTATGAGGAAGGTTTGAAGGTTCTGAAGATTTATCCCCCGAAATTATATACTGAAACGCTGGCAACCCTAAGAGGCCGCTATGCTCATGGGGTCTTCCTGGGTAACCGCCCAGCGTGCCCATGGGTTAAGACAGTCTTGGTTAAGAAAACACCTATCTAAAGATAGCACCCCACCCACAATACTTTAACCCTGCCCCTCCCACAGGACTGTTTCTGTAAACAATGATCATCTGGTAACCAGTTTCAAATTTAGTATACACAGATTACAGAGTATTAAATGGCCCAACATTTTCAAAATTCTACTCTGTGACGTGAAATTATAGAATGACCCAGGCATGTTTTTGATAATAAGCTCTGCACTGCTCTAACATTTAGCCATACATGGACCATTAAACACAAACCACATTGTATTCCACTCAGGAATTCATGCTTTTTATAAACAAAATGTAATTAGGTGATGTGCAAGCTCATTCCTCCTTTTTAAATTCACTTCTACATTGTATGTAGGTCTCTGGTTGATTGACCTATATATAAGTTTTTTACGTGGACACATTATTGTATTCAGCATTAAAAAAACTCAGCATAAACATTTTAGATTGCTCTCAATTGCATTATTAAGGTATGTGGCTTTTTTTTAGAACTACAAGCTGCAAATACTTTGCTCACAGATGATGCTTATCTCCCACGCAGTTTGATTAACAACATACCCAGAAGACAGTTTCTCTGTCTGAGAAGAAACCACTCATATGAGTCACACATTGAAGCACACATTTTGTATTTTAGAGGAAAAATAAGATAATTTTTTACACATCTAAAGACAAGAGTTCTGGTACAATGTTATCTAACGATAGGTCATCAAAATCTTATTTGCAATTTGCTATGGTAGTAGGGAGTGTCAACTTGCAGAGTTATTTACGAAAGTTAGAATTGTTGGGAATTCAAGTTTTTTTTTTTTAAATGATTCTTTATTATTTAATCACATACAAAATTGGATATCAAAAAATTGATAAAATCATATTATCGATATATATTCAGCCAACAACACATATAGATATATTGCATCCCCTTCCTTCCATTATGTTAGGAACCTTGAGAAGTAGAGAATTAACTTTGATCCTATCAGGATAAGAACTCAGCCAAGGTTCCCATATTTTATTATATGAACCGAATCTTTGAAAAGCCCAAAAAATAGCCCGTTTCCATCTTACATTGGAAATGTATTCGGTTCAGTACCATTGTTAGAGGAATTTCTTGTTTTCTTCTCCACATTCTTGAAATAACTAACTTCCTATTTATTTCAAATTTAAAGCCAAAGTATCCAAATTGAAAAGCTGTGCTGAGCTATGCTTCCATTTTGGCTACTTTGACCTTAAACTTGTAATACACTTTAAAATTCCAACAGTCCTCAATTTGGTAATTTACCCTGATGTTTTCTTTGAGCTGTCTGTTTTGCAAGCCACTATCCTGAAACCTCTTCATCCAAAGTGCTTAAATGTATTTCTGCTCAGAAATAATTTTCTAAAATATACTCTCTACTATTAATTGATAATAAAGGGTTTATTCACTAAGTAATGAACTGCACACAACTTACAAGAAATTTGTATAGTTTAGAGCAGAATTACAAAGCTGTAAAAATAGCTGTGTTGGAGAAAAAAAAATAATTTAGATATGTTGACCTAAAATTTGGACTTTCTTTTTGTCCTCAATTTCCAGTTTAGTAATTAATTAAAATTATTATCAGTTTATAACAGAACACACTCTAGTGACCCCCGTCTGGTCACTTACACACATATTAGACAGTTTGCAGGTTGGCATATACAGAATTGCAACTGATAAGAGAGACTGTTGAATGAGAAAAGATATACTGTTGGTCCTTCTTGAGTGTTCAAGAAACGCAATTTCTTGACCATATCCAGAGAGCTTGCAATTTTACCTTAAAGAAAGTCTGACTGATTGACTGTCAAGATGATAATCCTTTGTAAGAAGAACAAGGTCAATTTTTCAGCAATACTGTTGTAGTCCTATGTACACATACATCAATTTTGACCATCACCATTGTCAATATATCATCAAGAACGCTATTACCTTATGTGCTCGTGAATCACATCATATATGATGCTTCAGAACAAGTTGACACATTTTAGAATGGTAAATGACACAATTACTAAAGAATATCCAGGAATTCAGACAAAAAGCTATGGTTGATATCTCTCAAAGATGTGCCCCTAATAGTGATGTCCCGAACGGTTCGCTGGCGAATAGTTCCTGGTGAACATAGCTTGTTCGCGTTCGCCACGGACGGCGAACATATGCGATGTACGGTCCGCCCCCTATTTGTCATCATTGAGGAAACTTTGAACCTGTACCTCACAGTCAGCAGACACATTCCAGCCAATCAGCAGCAGGTCCTCCCTCCCAGACCCTCCCACCTCCTGGACAGCATCCATTTTAGATTCATTCTGAAGCTGCATTCTTAGTGAGAGGAGGGACAGTGTGCTGCTGTTGATTTAAAATAGAAAGTGATAGCTAGGCTAGTGTATTCAGTGTCCACTACAGTCCTGAATGACTCATCTGATCTCTGCTGTAAGGACAGCACCCCAAAAAGCCCTTTTTAGGGCTAGACCATCAGTCTGCTTTTTTTTTCCTGTGTAATCTAATTGCAGTTGCCTGCCTGCCAGCGTGTGTGTCAGGCTCACAGCGTATACTGTGCTCCACTTGCCCAGTGCCACCACTCATATCTGGTGTCACAATAGCTTGCATTTAAAAAAAAAAAAAAGGTTTTTGACTGTAATATAATAGCAGTCAGTTTCCTTCAAACGTGAGCATTTCAGGGTCTGCCAGGGCACAGTGTCACACCAGTGCAACTCATATTTGGTGTAACAGTAGTGTACATTTAAAAAAAAAAAACGAGAAATTTCACTGTGAAATAATAGTCCGTTTCCTTCACGCGTGTGCGTTTCAGGGCCTGCCAGGGCACGGTGTCACACCAGTGCAACTCATATCTGGTGTAACAGTAGTGTACATTTAAAAAACACAACACTTTTTTGACTGTGAAATAATAGCAGTCAGTTTCCTTCACACGTGTGCGTTTCAGGGCCTGCCAGGGCACAGTGTCACACCAGTGCAACTCATATCTGGTGTAACAGTAGTGTACATTTAAAAGAACAAAACACTTTTTTGACTGTGAAATAATAGCAGTCAGTTTCCTTCATGCGTGTGCGTTTCAGGGCCTGCCAGGGCACAGTGTCACACCAGTGCAACTCATATCTGGTGTAACAGTAGTGTACATTTAAAAATATAATCCAATTTTGACTGTAATAGATTGAATAGCAGTTAGTTGTCTGCAAGCGTGTGTGTCAGGCCTACAGCGTCTACTCTGCCAACCTCTGCCAGTGCACAGTGCCACTCATATCTGTTGTCACAGTAGCTTGCACGCATAGTACCACTAATCAAAAAAAAAATGACAGGCAGAGGCAGGCCACCCCTCAGGGGCCGTCGTGGTCGTGGTGCTGTGATTCCCTTTGGCCCTAGAATAATGCCCAGTGTTCAGAGGCCACGTACCCTGAACTCGAAAAGTTCTGAGGACATCGTTGACTGGCTAACACAGGACACCCAATCTTCTACAGCTTCCGCTCGGAACCTTGACGCACCATCCTCCTCCAGCTTAGCTTCGGGCACCTCTCAAGTTACCACTCGCCCGCCTGCCGCCACCACCAACACTAACACCACAGCCGCTTCACTTGATATGTCAGAGGAGTTATTTACACATCAGTTGGTAGAAATGAGTGATGCGCAAGCATTATTGCCAGAGGATGTAGATAACAGGGATATGTCTCAGTCAGGCAGCATTACACACAAGGGACGTACGGTGTGATGATGATGATGTTGTACCCGCTGCTGCTTCCTTTGCTGAGTTGTCAGATACAAGTGAAGCGGTTGATGATGACGATGCGTCCGTGGATGTCACATGGGTGCCCGCTAGAAGAGAAGAAGAACAGGGGGAAAGTTCAGATGGGGAGACAGAGAGGAGGAGGAGATGAGTTGGAAGCAGGGGGAGGTCGTCGCAAGGAGCTAATGGCACAGTCAGACAGCATGCATCGGCACCTGGGGTCAGCCAGACAGCACGCCAATCAATGCATGCTGTTGCCACCACCAGAATGCCGTCATTGCAGAGCTCAGCAGTGTGGCATTTTTTTTTGTGTGTCTGCCTCTGACAACAGCGATGCCATTTGCAACCTGTGCCAAAAGAAACTGAGTCGTGGGAAGTCCAACACCTACCTAGGTACAACTGCCTATGGGATCAACACATGAGTACAAGCAGCACACAAACTCAAAGCCGCCATCCTCCTCCTGGTCCAGCATCTTCAGCCACGTTAACCACTGCTGTCCTCCCTGCCCCCTCTCAACCATCCACCACTCTGTCTCTCGCCTTGAGCAGTTCCTGCTCATCTGCCCACAGTCAGGTGTCTGTCAAGGACATGTTTGAGCGTAAGAAGCCAATGTCACAAAGTCACCCCCTTGCCCAGCGTCTGACAGCTGGCTTGTCTGAACTCTTAGCCCGCCAGCTTTTACCATACAAGCTGGTGGAGTCTGAGGCGTTCCAAAAATTTGTAGCTATTGGGACACCGCAGTGGAAGGTACCCAGCCGAAATTTCTTTGCACAAAAGGCAATCCCCAAACTGTACTCGATTGTGCAAAAGGAAGTAATGGCATGTCTGGCACACAGTGTTGGGGCAAGGGTCCATTGCTTGATGCCATATACACGTTATTCCAAACAATTTAGGAATGTTAGGTGATTTATGCCCTTTATGGATTAAAACCAAACTCTGCATCAACTATGTAATTTTCCATGGGAGTTTTGCCATGGATCCCCCTCCGGCATGCTACAGTACAGGTGTTAGTCCCCTTGAAACAACTTTTCCATCACTATTGTGGCCAGAAAGAGTCCCTGTGGGTTTTAAAATTCGTCTGCCTATTAAAGTCTATGGCGGTTCGCCCCGGTTTGCCTGTTCGCGAACATTTGCGGAAGTTCGCGTTCGCTATTCACAAACGGAAAATTTTATGTTCGCAAACGGAAAAATTTATGTTCGCAGTATTGATGACCTCAGCCAAATTAGGAGTGTTGGCTGTGGTGAAAAATGCAGTAAATTGGATGCTTTGTTTTACTTTTTTCATATTTCTCGGGGGAGGGGGCGGGGTTGAAGCCTTTAACTAAATTGTTCCTTGATCACACTAACATTGGGAATATGTGTTTGTATTCCTACCATTAGAATGATCCTTTTAGGAATCCAATCAGTGTATCATCCAACAAAAATAAGAAGGGTAAAAGGAAAAAAACACACAGTAGAACTCCAGGTCTTTGGGTAAGTGCCAGACTAGGCATGCAATACTTTAGGTGGCTCTCCCGTTTTTGTGCATTTGAGTTTATACTCTACTATTTTTGTGTGCCATGCATTTGCATTGTGTTTTCTACTATCTTTTCTACTATCTGCAGATTGTACCATGTTCTATGATGTATTTCTTTTTATTTCCACCCTCTGTTACTCTTGGGTGATATACCAACGGGTTTTCTATTTGTATAGAAGTGATACCGGAGAAACTGACGGAAGCCAAGCACAGAGAGATGGACACAGGTTTCTTCAGGAAGGAAGAGATTCTTTATTGGATCACCGATCGGGACTCAGAGGGACTAGCGTCACCAAAATACAGCAAGTTCTGAGCCCCGGACAATAGTGCAGGCTCCTTATATAGGCACATAACTCCTCCCATATTAAGCTCCACCCGCACATTCTCTTGACCAATCAATACAATATAAGAATTAACTTCCTGCTTGACCGCATGGCCTGTCCAGCACAATGGAGGAGGGGAATACTACATCCTGTATTCTTGCACATGCTCCGTACACTACTGATCGTATCTTGCCTCGTGCAACCAACTGATCGATACGTCAGCATATGCACGTACACATGCCACGTGGTAATCTCGGCCTACTAAATTTATTTTTACCGAGATTCCACCACATTCCCCCCTTTGATGCCTCTTGATATTTTACAATTACTTGAGGCATCACATAACCTTAGTTTTGCTTACACCGCAAGTTACCTTGAACCAGACCAGACTTATCTTATGATGTGAATCTTCAACATTCATCTTCCTGCATTGGTTCTCCCTGATCTAGAGCCCTATACTTATATATCACCATTATCTGTGCAGCAGCCTTCCTCTCTGCTATATTTGCTATCAGGCTTTGCACAGACCTAACTACTAAGGGTATAAGACACGGTAGGAGTAGACACAACAGGAAAATCAGTAGGACTCCACCTACCACTGCCTTAAGCCCTCCAAACCACTCATACCAGCTACCAAACCAACTACTTGGATTATACCCTTTCCATACCTGAGTAGGCACATGCGCTAGTTTAACCATATGGCTAGTAAGCTCAGCTATTGCTTGCCCTTCGTCATCTATTTGAAGACAGCAATTGCTTAGGTTAAACTTCCCACATACACCTCCCTCTACTGCCAAAAGGTAATCCAAGGCTAATCTATTCTGGTATACTGCTGTCCTCATCCTGGTATTATGTTTCACTAGGAGATTGAGCGCTTGTGATGTTTCATTAGTGATAATCTCAACCACCGCCTGTAATCTTATAATGCGGTTGAGCATATAAATAGGGGTTCTATAACCAAAGGTACCATCTTCTGCCCACGTGGCTGGCCCATAATAATCTATAATACGCTGGGGAGGCCATTCATTATCTTCCCAGGTGCCTATCTCTAGGGGTCCCCTTTTCTTCCTATGATTCACATCATACACTTTAACACCTAAAGTCTCACCTGTTTCAATAGGTAACAAGAAGAAGGATGGTTTGAGCATACCCAACACACATGCCCCTTCCCAGTCCTGTGGCAGCTCCGAATAGGCTTTCTTACCACAGATCCAGTACAAATTTGCTGGGGCTCTCCAGGTAGATGTGATAGATAGATCAAACCACACATCCTTTAAATTGGCGTATCTAGCAAACGGGTTAGATGGTTCTGAGACATTTGAAGCCGACCACCAAGTTGTATTTTTAGTATCATCATCATAAGCTTTTTGCCCTAGACAAGTTAATTCTCCTACAGAAGTATTATACATTATTCCTTTCCTTGCTATGCAAACATAACCTATGATGGAGGTCTTTAATCTCCACTCAGATTTACCTCTAACACTCAAATGATAATCGGCTTGTGTAGATATTAGTTGGTCAACTGCCTCAGAACCGGACATTACCTCCTTTGCTTCCCAAGGCCATTGGTCTCCCATGTTAGTACCTCCACACACATAGCAGTTGGTAACATTAAGACTACCGGCAATACTTTCAGCTAGGTCAATGAACAGGTTTTTAGCATTATGGGGGATCTTATTATCTATACTCATCTCTTCATAAAAGGAATGGTATACTTGATGAGTCTGGGAGGATACCGTATCAGTCTCTATCCCTATAAACAATAATGTCCCAGGATCTAAACCCGTCCCGTATATCTGAAACCCAAATAAATTTCCATATTTGTCTAAGAACTTGTCGGGGTTATTTATAAGTATATGGACTGGGTTGCATTCCATAGACTTACAATAAGGGCTAGTCGGCAACTTAGTCACTATCATGTCTTTATCTACTGTCTGTCCCCAAGTCGCCCACCCCACACAAGACCAATATGGGCAAAAGTTATAGTCTTTATTTGGGCATCTAGGACTCACATATTTATTTTTACTACTGGGACAAATATATTTATCGTTAGATCCATACGTCCTCTCCCATCTAAGATCCCCACATACATTCCACGGCTTTCTACCACTTGATATCGCCTTACATGCATCAAATAGCAGAACACCCGAAGAATATACGGATTCTAACACCGTCTTATTAATTAGGGTCCCCTGAGGATCTCCATTCCTGAGAGTCAACCAAATTGTACGAGGTTGATACTCTGGACTGAAGCACTTAGGTTCTCCTACTCCTAAATGGCACACACTATAGTCTATATTTAGGTATCTACATCTTGATACCTCTCCTTTACATTCGTATTGTGAATGCCAAATTAGGGTTTGGGAAATATGATTACCTGTTCTCGTAGTCTTAATGCATACCTCACAGCTAGGAGTGTCGGTACCTCTACCTTCCTGAATATAAAAACACACATAAATATACACAATCAAAAGCACATCTTTCGCCGTCATCCTCAGTCTTCGTCCGTGCGAAGGCGCCTCAGCTTCCAGGATGTGAGGGCTGCAGGGAATGGAGTTCTGCTCGTCTTCACAGGTGTCCCTTCGGGACTTTCCTGGCTTATACACTATGTGTTGGTAAGCGGACAGGCTTTATTATGGCCTTCTCACTCACACCTGTAACAATAAAATTTATAATCCACAATAATTCCTCGTTACTCCGACTGAGTAGTGCGTTTCAACCGGATCTTGCAGGGATTCTCTGGGTCTGCTGTAACTTGCCAAGAATCAACTGCTGCTGGTTTAACCCTGGAGTGATGTATCCACGGAGTCACTTCGGCCACTTTAATCGCTGTAGGGGTAGACAAAAGAACAACATAAGGACCTCTCCACTTGGGCCCTAACGGTACATTATTCCACTCTTTAATCCACACTTGATCTCCTGGATGATAACTATGAACAGGGGGATAAATATTCACAGGTAATCTATCTTGTACCCATTTCTGTACCTCCTCCATAGTCTTACCCAACTCTACAACCTGCTGCCGGGTAATTCCTTCTCCCAACTGACTCAAATCCCCCCTTAAGTTACCAAGTACGGGAGGTGGTCGCCCATACATAATTTCAAAAGGAGAGAGGCCCATCCTTCTGGTAGGAGTACTGCGGATTCGCAATAGAGCTATGGGTAAGAGAACGTTCCACTTAAGTTGGGTTTCCTGACACATTTTAGCCAACTGGTTCTTAATAGTTCTATTCATTCTCTCTACCTTACCAGAACTCTGGGGTCTATATGCGGTATGAAGCCTCCACTTTATACCAAGCATATGAGTCAGTTGTTGTAGGCACTGATGAACAAAAGCTGGACCATTGTCCGATCCTATAGAACAGGGTAGTCCATATCGGGGTATTATTTCTCGTAGCAGGAATCTCACAACTTCTCCTGCTTTCTCTGTACGAGTAGGACATGCTTCTACCCAGCCTGAATAGGTGCACACAATTACCAGCAGGTAACGATGTCCACCCGATTTAGGCATCACTGTAAAGTCTATTTGTAGATCGGACATGGGGAGTCCCCCCATAAACTGGACTCCTGGTGGCTTTACTGGTCCTTGTCTTGCATTATTTTTAGCACACGTTACACATCTACGTACAATGGCCTGAGTCAAGTTGGACAATCTTGGTATGTAGAAATGTTTCCTGAGAGATTCTTCTGTACTGTCTCTCCCAGAATGTGTCCCGTTATGATAGTTCTGGACAATTTCTACTGCTAGTGATGCTGGTATAACTATTCTTCCATCTCCTAGCTGATACCACTTGTTCTCCAAATACTTTCCCGGTTCAGTCTTTAACCACTCCTCTTCTTGAGTTGTATAAACTGGAGTCCATTGAGACAGTGGGGTTGGTATTAGAGCAGCTATATGCCCCACATACTCCTGTCTTCCTGATTCAGCAGCACGCTTAGCTGCACTATCTGCCATCCGATTTCCTTTGGTTACATCACCATCTCCTCTCAGATGCGCTCGACAATGTATAATACCGACTTCTTTCGGCTCCCACACTGCTTCCAATAGTTGTAGGATTTCAGCTGCGTACTTGATTTCTTTGCCTTCTGAATTCAGTAGTCCTCTTTCTTTATACAAAGCTCCGTGGGCATGAGTGGTTAAAAACGCATACTTAGAGTCCGTATAGATATTTACTCTTAAACCTTCAGCCAATTGTAACGCTCGTGTCAGTGCTATCAATTCTGCCTTTTGTGCTGATGTTCCTTTCGCCAGTGGCCGAGCTTCTATCACCTTGTCTATTGTTGTTACTGCATATCCTGCATAGCGGATCCCTTCTTTCACATAACTACTGCCGTCGGTGTAATATTGAACATCGGGGTTCTGGATGGGAAAATCACGAAGATCTGGTCTACTTGAGAATACTTCATCCATTACTTCCAAACAATCATGTTGACTTTCAGTAGGTTGCGGCAAAAGGGTAGCTGGATTTAAGGTGTTTACAGTCTCTAAATGCACTCTTGGGTTTTCACACAACATTGCTTGATACTTGGTCATACGGCTATTACTAAACCAATGATTTCCGTTGTAATCCAACAACGTCTGTACTGCATGTGGGACTCGTACATAAAGTTCTTGACCCAGAGTGAGTTTATCGGCTTCAGCTACTAGCAGGGCGGCTGCAGCTACGGCTCTTAGACAAGGTGGAAGTCCGCTGGCCACTGCATCCAGTTGCTTAGACATGTAGGCAACAGGTCTTTGCCATGATCCCAAGTACTGTGTCAATACTCCCACAGCCATTCTTCTTTGCTCATGTACGTACAGGTAGAATGGTCGTGTGTGATCAGGTAGACCTAATGCTGGGGCACTCATCAAAGCCTTCTTCACATCTTCAAATGCCATTTGCTGTTCTTGAGTCCATAAGAAGGGGTCGTGCTCTGTACCTTTGATAGCTGCGTACAGAGGTTTTGCCAGTATCGCATAGCTGGGAATCCATATCCTACAGAAGCCTGCTGCCCCCAAGAATTCTCGCACTTGTCTTCTATTCTTGGGTATTGGTATTTGGCAGACAGCTTCTTTTCTCTCTGGCCCCATAATTCTTTGACCTTCAGAGATATGGAATCCCAGATACTTGACAGTTGGCAAACACAACTGAGCCTTCTTTCTAGACACCTTGTATCCTGCCTTCCAGAGAATGTGTAGTAGATCGTGCGTTGCTTGCTGACATTTTTCTTTTGTAACTGCTGCTATCAACAAGTCATCTACATACTGTAACAATACACACTCTCCTGGGATAGACTCGAAATCCAGTAGATCTTGACTTAGAGCTGAACCAAATAGGGTAGGTGAATTTTTAAACCCTTGGGGCAGTCTTGTCCAAGTCATCTGGCGTTTTGAGCCCGTTACAGCGTTCTCCCATTGGAAAGCGAAAATACATTGACTTTCTGCGGCAATTCGGAGGCAAAAGAAGGCATCTTTGAGATCTAAGACTGTGAAGTAAGTAGCCCCGCCCGGAATTAAAGCAAGCAGGTTATATGGATTGGGTACGACTGGATGTATACTAACAACCGCATCATTGACTGCTCTTAAGTCCTGCACAGGTCGATACTCATCTGTATCGGGCTTTTGAACAGGCAGCAATGGGGTGTTCCAGGGGGAAGTACAGAATTTTAGGATACCATACCGTATGAACTTATCCAGATAAGATTGAATGTTCTTCTTAGCCTTCTGCGGGATGTGGTATTGTCGTAGGCTTACTGGATAAACCCCAAGTTTTAGTTCAATTTTTATAGGTGGAATATTGCGGGCCAGTCCTGGTGGGTTGTTCTCTGCCCAAACTCCTGGTATGTTGAATAATGTCTCATCACTCCTAGGGTTTTGGCTAGTCAACACTGTATAAAGTCGCCACTCTTCTTCCTTTGGTACGGATAAAGTCATAATACCTGAAGGTCCATTAAACTTTAGAGATGTTGTTCCATTTGGTAGGAACGTAATCTGCGCTTGTAATTTTGATAGCATATCACGTCCCAGCAATTGGACTGGACATTCAGGCATATAAAGGAATTGGTGTTTTACTATGTGGCCTCCCAATGTACAGAGTCGACTTTTAAGAACCGGTTTTGCAGCACTTCTTCCAGTTGCTCCTATCACAGTAATAGTCCTTCCAGATGGAGGAGCAACTAGATTAGTCACCACTGAATGTTCAGCACCAGTGTCGATCATGAACGCACTCCTTTTTCCCCCTATTGATACATCGACCATAGGCTCCGCTCGACCAAGGGGGATGGAGCCCGGTCGGTATCAATAGTCCTCCATGACCGTGTCAGCCAATCCTACAAAGTCCCTACCTTCTCTATCGCGGGACCTTTGCGCTGCTGGAATATACCTATCTTCCCTAACACTTCCTCTGTTCCCATTACTCCCTCTATACCCATTACTCCCTCCGGGGCCTCCTCTACCTCTCGCTCTGCCTCTAAAGTTTCCGTAACCTGACCTAGGTCTGTCTCTCTCAGACTGTTCTCTTCGCGGACACTCATTTCTCCAATGCCCTTCTTCCCTACAGTAAGCGCACTGATTTCTACTTAGAGGTTCCTCATTCCATCTACTATCGCCTCTATCCGGGCCCCGTCTATCTACGCCTGCGATCGCTACCGCTAGCATATCAGCCTTTTTACGCATCTTGCGCTCTTCCTCTTTCTTACTTTCTGTATCCCTGTTCATATAAACCTTATTTGCTACCTCCATTAGTTGGGTGATGGACATACCTGCAAACCCTTCTAACTTTTGTAGCTTGCGCTTAATATCTCCATAAGCTTGGCTGACAAAGGCGGAGTTCACCATTCGGGAATTGTCTGCGTCTTCCGGATTAAAGGGGGTATACAAGCGGTATGCCTCCAATAATCGGTCATAAAAGACACTGGGCGCTTCATCGCTTTTCTGGATCGCCTCAACTGTCTTCGACATGTTAATGGCTTTCTTTCCTCCTGCTTTCATGCCAGCAATTATAGCGTCTCTATAGGCTCTGAGTTGAACCATATCAGCACCATTTACGTTCCAATCGGGATCAGTGTTGGGATAATGTGTTGCGGCCCATGCTGCTGGATTAGCTTGGTTCAAAGCACGGGCTCTATCCTCTAGTGCTTTTATGGCTGCTTGATTTATTCTTGTCCTTTCCTCATTGTTAAATAAAGTCATTAATAACTGCTGGCAATCAGCCCATGTCGGATTATGCGTCTGTACTATTGAGGTGAACAGATCAGTCATGGCTTGTGGTTTCTCAGTATACGAGGAATTATGGGTCTTCCAGTTTAAAAGATCGGTTGTGGTAAATGGGACATATACGAAGACTGGGTCAGCGTGTGCCATTTGACCTGCGGCATCGATATAAGCTGACCCGGGATTCAGACGAAGAGGCATCTGATAGTGCTTTAATTGTTGGGCACCAGTCAACTGTCGGGTTTGGATGGGGCTACGTAGAGGGGCGTCAGTCATGGGTTCCGGTCGGGGAGAGATAGGGTATGGGGATGTGGGAGGTTGGTTTTGGGAAAAGGTTGTAAATAAAACACTTCGAGTCGAGCTAGATGAAGCTTGACCGGAAGTCTGAAGTGGCGCCAAATCAGGATATTCGTTTCTAATGGGGGTGGGTTCTGGTTCCGGAAGGGGAGATTTAGTACGAGGGGGGGTGGATCCTGTACTGGAAGAGGAAGCGGAAGTGGATGAGGGTAATGAGGGGAGGGGTGCAGGACTTCCTGCGTTTGCGTCACTTCCTCTTAACGGAAAGTAAGGGGGCGGCAAAGGGATCTCGGACTCAGGGGGCGTGTCCAAAATGGGCCTAACACCAGTCCTAGTGGACGAACAAGTCCTAGCTACCATGAGGCGACACTGCTCCTCGTGGCATGTCTGGAGCCATTTTGGCGAGTCATTTACGGCCTGTCTCCAACAGTCAATATAAGGAAACTGGCCGTAAAGTTCAGGCCTACCTGATACAGCCACGTGTAAGCGCCGTACCAGAGTTGGATCCAAACTGCCACGTGGCGGCCATGCCGCAACCAAAGTAGGCCACTCCCTAGTGCACAAAGTGACCAAACGTACAGGAGACATCTTAACCCCAAAATCACAAGTTTTGAATCCCTTTTTAAAATTCTTCACCATACAACCTAAGGGATCCGGAATCGTTGACTGCGACGCACCCATACTTAACAATGGAACGTCGTCGACAACGAATACTATACACGCGTACTATTCAACAGTCACACCCGTTTCCTCTGGCAACAGCACCACGTGGTACAGTTACCAAGTGAAACGTATACAATAACAATAAACACTCAGGGAATTCCCGTACACACACAGCTGTTACACCAGTCACTATATAATCAATATTATGCCCTTTGGCGTAACTATACAGTCACCCACGCTATAATTCTCTATATACGAATTACCCGTCTATAACACACCCCAGTAACATCGTCTTTTACAAATAGCGGTTACAGTACGGTTAGCATAGGTCAAAGCACAAGTTAAGGTCACAATACAATTATTAGTGGTTATGGTGTTAAAACATGCAATGGACGACAATGATTAGTACTTATATACAGTGTCAGTAAATATACAGGGTTATGGTACCGTGCACTATAATACAGCAACACACTATTAACACTCTCGCTAGACGGCTGAGCTCGCGCTATCTAACAAGATATACACTTTACTAACAATCTTTAACACATTTACAATTCCCAACTAAACTATTTGGCCAGTACCTTGAATGGACTACCTAAAAACAATCTACATACGTTTTGGTTAGCCACACTGCCCAATCACCACATATATAGCGAGCTAGAGGACCGAATTTACACAGACGCCTCTTAGTCGCACTATCAAAAGTCTAGTGGGTTCCAAATTTACACGCCTTCCCACTTAGCCCAGATAGGATGAGAACTAGCGAACCGAATTTACACAGACGCCGCTTAGTCTCCCGGTCCCTCCGACCTAGCGAACAAAATGTACACCCTAGAACGCTAGTCTAGACAAGACACCGGTGTCCGGCTAGGGCTATTTACACCAGAGCCCCGCCTGACTAACAGAATCAAACGGTCTGACTAAAGAGCGTTCGATCGAGCGGTGCGCCTTCGCTCCTTCCCTCCGACAGAGGGGGCAGATACACAGATTCAAAACCCCTTTGGGCCTACCGCACAATCGGTATACCCCTAGTGGGTCCTGCCGTCTAAAACAGCAGTTGTCTTACCTCCTCGTTCCTGAACCTGAGTTCACACTCATCGACGGGGACACCCCAGCACTTCTCACGTAGAGGCCGATGATCTCCTGGACAACGGCCCAGTGGCGCCGAGACGAAGGGAGGTCCACGCAGAAGTTCAGGGGTGCAGCCGTAGAGAACGTGGGCAAAGATAGACCGTCTCACGCCTCTGCCTCTCAGCTACCGTTGAACGATGAGCTTCCCGGCCAATGCACCAAATGATACCGGAGAAACTGACGGAAGCCAAGCACAGAGAGATGGACACAGGTTTCTTCAGGAAGGAAGAGATTCTTTATTGGATCACCGATCGGGACTCAGAGGGACTAGCGTCACCAAAATACAGCAAGTTCTGAGCCCCGGACAATAGTGCAGGCTCCTTATATAGGCACATAACTCCTCCCATATTAAGCTCCACCCGCACATTCTCTTGACCAATCAATACAATATAAGAATTAACTTCCTGCTTGACCGCATGGCCTGTCCAGCACAATGGAGGAGGGGAATACTACATCCTGTATTCTTGCACATGCTCCGTACACTACTGATCGTATCTTGCCTCGTGCAACCAACTGATCGATACGTCAGCATATGCACGTACACATGCCACGTGGTAATCTCGGCCTACTAAATTTATTTTTACCGAGATTCCACCACAGAAGCAGTAGAGAAGAAGCAGTCTCCTCTTTTACTCTGTGGATGCTGAGGTAGGTATTGTATTTATAAATCATTTATAAATACTGATTTACTTATTTTTTGTTCCTTTGAGGAAAAAAAGTTGTTAGTCACAGAGCGAGCCTAGTGTCTCCTTTACTCCTGCTGTTACCTGTCATAGGGCTGGAAATGAAAGGCTTTGTTCTTTTTCTTTATAGTCAGCACTAGCTACTGTAAGTCTTATTCTATAATGTTAGCTCTTTCATCGGCAGAAAAAACCCTATGCTAGCAATGTTGCTGCACAACAAAAAGACCAGGAAATACAACCCATGGGTACATTTTATGGCCCTTTCCACCCAACACATGTTTGCTATTCAAAACTCTGCCTCTTTTATGTTGCATCATTACATAATTATATCATTTGTAACTATATATCTGTGAGAATCAGCAAAACGGATTACTGGAAAATCTTTTCCTTACTATTACGAACTGTAATACTGAGAGAAAAATGACTGTCCTGAGAAACAAAATAAGTTTTGGAACTTAGAGTACAATTGTTACACTTTTAATATATTTTAATATTGATCACGACGGCATAACTTAAAACCCTTCATGACATGTACCTTCAAGATCTGGTGCAGAGGAACCTTTAAATATCGCAGTGACTCTACAGTATGGGAATATGTGACCAACACCATAATTTTTGCAAATACTGTTAATTGACATTTGGTATTCTCTACAGCAGGGCTTCCCAAACTTTTATGGGCCGAGACCCACTTTTCAAAATGGTAATTTTTCGAGACCCACTTGCTTTTAATGCATATTTTAAAAAGTGAACACCATAGCAATCAGCTTTAGAGGCATACAATTGGCACACCATTGCAATCCGCTTTAGAGGCATACAATTGGCACACCATAGCAATCCGCTTTAGAGGCATACAATTGGCACACCATAGCAATCAGCTTCAGAGGCATACAATTGGCACACCATAGCAATCCGCTTTAGAGGCATACAATTGGCACACCATAGCAATCCGCTTTAGAGGCATACAATTGGCACACCATAGCAATCAGCTTCAGAGGCATACAATTGGCACACCATAGCAATCCGCTTTAGAGGCATACAATTGGCACACCATAGCAATCCGCTTTAGAGGCATACAATTGGCACACCATAGCAATCCACTTTAGAGGCATACAATTGGCACACCATAGCAATCAGCTTTAGAGGCATACAATTGGCACACCATAGCAATCAGCTTTAGAGGCATACAATTGGCACACCATAGCAATCCGCTTTAGAGGCATACAATTGGCACACCATAGCAATCCGCTTTAGAGGCATACAATTGGCACACCATAGCAATCCGCTTTAGAGGCATACAATTGGCACACCATAGCAATCCGCTTTAGAGGCATACAATTGGCACACCATAGTAATCCGCTTTAGAGGCATACAATTGGCACACCATAGCAATCCGCTTTAGAGGCATACAATTGGCACACCATAGTAATCCGCTTTAGAGGCATACAATTGGCACACCATAGCAATCCGCTTTAGAGGCATACAATTGGCACACCATAGCAATCCGCTTTAGAGGCATACAATTGGCACACCATAGCAATCCGCTTTAGAGGCATACAATTGGCACACCATAGCAATCCGCTTTAGAGGCATACAATTGGCACACCATAGCAATCCGCTTTAGAGGCATACAATTGGCACACCATAGTAATCCGCTTTAGAGGCATACAATTGGCACACCATAGCAATCAGCTTTAGAGGCATACAATTGGCACACCATAGCAATCCGCTTTAGAGGCATACAATTGGCACACCATAGCAATCAGCTTTAGAGGCATACAATTGGCACACCATAGCAATCCGCTTTAGAGGCATACAATTGGCACACCATAGCAATCCGCTTTAGAGGCATACAATTGGCACACCATAGTAATCCGCTTTAGAGGCATACAATTGGCACACCATAGCAATCCGCTTTAGAGGCATACAATTGGCACACCATAGCAATCCGCTTTAGAGGCATACAATTGGCACACCATAGTAATCCGCTTTAGAGGCATACAATTGGCACACCATAGCAATCCGCTTTAGAGGCATACAATTGGCACACCATAGCAATCCGCTTTAGAGGCATACAATTGGCACACCATAGCAATCAGCTTTAGAGGCATACAATTGGCACACCATAGCAATCCGCTTTAGAGGCATACAATTGGCACACCATAGCAATCAGCTTTAGAGGCATACAATTGGCACACCATAGCAATCAGCTTTAGAGGCATACAATTGGCACACCATAGCAATCCGCTTTAGAGGCATACAATTGGCACACCATAGCAATCAGCTTTAGAGGCATACAATTGGCACACCATAGCAATCCGCTTTAGAGGCATACAATTGGCACACCATAGCAATCCGCTTTAGAGGCATACAATTGGCACACCATAGTAATCCGCTTTAGAGGCATACAATTGGCACACCATAGCAATCCGCTTTAGAGGCATACAATTGGCACACCATAGCAATCCGCTTTAGAGGCATACAATTGGCACACCATAGTAATCCGCTTTAGAGGCATACAATTGGCACACCATAGCAATCCGCTTTAGAGGCATACAATTGGCACACCATAGCAATCCGCTTTAGAGGCATACAATTGGCACACCATAGCAATCCGCTTTAGAGGCATACAATTGGCACACCATAGTAATCCGCTTTAGAGGGATACAATTGGCACACCATAGCAATCCGCTTTAGAGGCATACAATTGGCACACCATAGTAATCCGCTTTAGAGGCATACAATTGGCACACCATAGCAATCCGCTTTAGAGGCATACAATTGGCACACCATAGCAATCCGCTTTAGAGGCATACAATTGGCACACCATAGCAATCAGCTTTAGAGGCATACAATTGGCACACCATAGCAATCCGCTTTAGAGGCATACAATTGGCACACCATAGCAATCAGCTTTAGAGGCATACAATTGGCACACCATAGCAATCCGCTTCAGAGGCATACAATAGGCATACCATAGCAATCCGCTTTAGAGGCATACAATTGGCACACCATAGCAATCCGCTTTAGAGGCATACAATTGGCACACCATAGCAATCCGCTTTAGAGGCATACAATTGGCACACCATAGCAATCCGCTTTAGAGGCATACAATTGCCACACCATAGCAATCCACTTTAGAGGCATACAATTGGCACACCATAGCAATCCGCTTTAGAGGCGTACAATTGGCATACCATTGCAATCTGCTTTAGATGCATACAATTGGCACACTATCCGCTTTAGATGCATACAATTGGCACACTATCCGCTTTAGATGCATACAATTGGCACACTATCCGCTTTAGATGCATACAATTGGCACACTATCCGCTTTAGATGCATACAATTGGCACATCGTGGCAATCAGCTTTACAGGCATACAATTGGAACATTATGTCAGCTTTAGATGCATAAAATTGGCACACTATAGCAATCCGCTTTAGATGCATACAACTGGCATACCATGGCAATCAGCTTTAGATGCATACAACTGGCATACCATGGCAATCAGCTTTAGATGCATACAACTGACATACCATGGCAATCAGCTTTAGATGCATAAAATTGGTACATCAGTTGTAGATGTATAAACTTATCACATTATTGCAACTTTAAGTGCAGACAATTGGCGCACCATGCCAATCAGTTTTAGAGGCTTACAATTGGCACACCTTGGCAACCAGCTTTAGAGGCATAAATTCAGAACATCGTGGCAATCAGTTTTAGATGCATAAAATTGGAACATCATGGCAGCTTTAAATACATAAACTTGGCACAGCATGGCAATAAGCGTTAAATACAAAACTTGGCATATCATGGCAATCAGCTTCAGAGGCATATGATTGGCATACCATGGCAAACAGTCAGATGCATAAAATTGGCACAACATGGCAATAAGTTTTAAAAGCATAAAATTGGCACACCATGGCAATCAGTTTTAGATGCATAAAATTGGCACACCATGGCAGTTTTAGAGGCATATTTCTGGGATATTATGGCAGTTTTAGAGGCAGAAACTTTGTGTGCATGTATGGGTGTATTTGTATGTACTTGTCAGGATCGGGACAGGGATCCAACACGCAGAGTACAAACAGTAGCCAGATACGTATACCGGACCTTAGAATGGCCGGACTAACGTAAGTAGTACAGTATAGAATGGTCAAAGACAAGCCGAGGTCGAGGGTAACAGAAGACAGGTAAGCGAGAGACAAGCCAAATCAAGGGTAACAGAGATAAGCAGAGTAAGGTAAACAAGCCAGGTCAAAACCAAAAGGGATAATAGAATACACAAGCACTGAGTGACTAGAACAAGCTAGAACCACGACAGGGCAATGAGCTAATGAAAGAAGCTCTGTTAAATACCCTGTTCAGAGCAGTAACCACGCCTCCAAGGCGTCCTGATTGGTCCTGCAGCCATTGACTGACAGGTTGTTCCGGGGGAGTGTCCTGATGACTACTTCCTGCCTAGATGCTGTAAAAGGCAGTCACTCCTTCGCGGCCGGCCTAGCATGACCGGATAGACCGCGGGGAAGGGAGCCATCAGACCGTCTGGATGGAGGAACAGCTAAGTCTCTACCTCTTTCGGAGGTAGAGACCACAGGTACCCTGACAGTACCCCCCCTCTCAGATACGCCCACCGGGCGGAATGAACCGGGACGAGATGGGAAGCGAGAGTGATACGCCCTGCGGAGACGGGGAGCATGAACATCCTCCTGAGGTACCCAACTCCTCTCCTCAGGACCATATCCCTTCCAATCAACCAGATATTGTACTCTCCCCCGGGAGATTCGAGAATCAATAATAGAGTTAACCTCATACTCCTCCTGACCCTCCACCTGAACGGGGCGAGGAGGGGCTATTGTGGAGGAAAATCTGTTACATATGAGTGGTTTCAGCAATGAAACGTGAAACGAGTTCGGGATGCGTAAGGTATTAGGAAGAGCTAAACGATACGCAACTGGATTGATACGGGTCAGCACCCTGTAGGGTCCAATATAACGAGGAGCGAACTTCATGGAGGGCACTTTTAAACGGATGTTCCTCGTGCTCAGCCATACCCTATCACCTGGAACAAAGACCGGAGCCGCCCTTCTACGTTTATCAGCGTGTTTCTTGACCAACATAGAGTTGTGCACAAGGATTTGTCGAGTTTGATCCCACAACTTCCTCAAATTGGCAACATGAACATCAACCGACGGCACCCCCTGGGAAGGGGAATCCGAAGGAAGAATAGATGGATGAAAACCATAATTCATGAAGAAGGGGCTTGAATGAGTAGAATCGCAAACGAGATTGTTGTGTGCAAACTCCGCCCAAGGAATCAAACCGACCCAATCATCCTGGTGTTCAGAAACAAAGCATCGTAAATATTGTTCAATTTTCTGGTTGGTACGTTCAGCAGCTCCGTTAGACTGAGGATGATAGGCAGAAGAAAAGTTTAATTTAATACCAAGTTGAGAGCAGAAGGACCTCCAAAAGCGGGAAACAAATTGGGAGCCTCTGTCCGATACAATTTGAGAGGGTATCCCATGTAGGCGAAAAATCTCCTTAGCGAATATCTCTGCCAATTCGGGAGAAGACGGGAGTTTAGGCAGGGGAATGAAGTGTGCCATCTTAGTAAACCTGTCAACCACGGTGAGGATAACAGTCTGTCTTTTAGAGATGGGTAGATCGACAATAAAGTCCATGGCCAAACAGGACCATGGTTTTTCTGGAACCTCCAAGGGTTGCAGGAATCCACATGGAAGCGTATGGGGTTGTTTGGTTTTAGTACAAACTTCACATGCAGCGATGAACTCCTCAGTATCCCTCCGTAAAGCAGGCCACCAGAAGTCCTTAGAGATCAACGCGTAAGTTTTGCGAATACCAGGATGTCCCGCCATCTTGCTATTATGTAAACACTGTAAAAGTTCCAGTTGAAGAGCAGGAGGAACGAAATGACGGCCCGCAGGAGTCCGTTTAGGTGCTAGATGTTGCAACTTAATGATCTCGGCCAGTAATGGAGAATGAATCCTGAGATTCGTATTAGCAATGATATTGCATTTCGGAACTATAGAAGAAAGAACTGGTTCAGGTACAGTAGAAGGTTCATATTGGCGAGATAATGCATCGGCTTTAGAGTTTTTAGAACCAGGTCTGTAAGTCAGTACATAATTGAAGTGAGTCAGGAATAAGGACCAACGAGCTTGTCTAGAGGATAAGCGCTTAGCCTCCCCAATATAGGACAAGTTTTTGTGGTCCGTCAAAATCGTAATAGGGTGTAGGGTCCCCTCCAACAAATGTCTCCACTCCTTTAAGGCTTTAATGACTGCTAACAGTTCCCTTTCCCCGATGTCATATCTGCTCTCAGGCCCAGAAAATTTCTTAGAGAAGAAACCACAAGGGTGTAACGGTTTATCCACCCCTAACCTTTGAGACAGAACAGCCCCAACTGCTGTCTCAGAGGCATCGACCTCGAGCAAGAAAGGCAGAGTCGTATCAGGATGAACTAGAATGGGAGCCGAGGCAAAAAGTTCCTTGAGAGTCTTGAAAGCACCCAGAGCTTCCTTAGACCAGAACTTAGTATCAGCCCCTTGTTTGGTCATATTGGTAATAGGCGCAATGATAGAGGAGTATCCTTTAATGAAGCGCCTATAGTAGTTGGAAAAACCAATAAACCTTTGGATAGCCTTGAGTCCTTTGGGCAAGGGCCAGTCTAAAATAGATTGAAGTTTTACAGGATCCATTTTAAAACCCTCCCCAGAAATCACGTATCCAAGAAAGTCTACCTGAGACTGATCAAAACTGCACTTCTCCAATTTGCAATATAGACCATGTTGCAGCAGCTTGTGTAATACCTTTCTGACCTGTCTATGGTGAGTCTCAATCTCCTTAGAGTGTATTAGTATGTCGTCCAGGTAAACAATAACACAATCATGCTGAAACTCCCTAAGTACCTCATTAATCAAATCTTGAAATACTGCAGGAGCATTGCATAGTCCAAATGGCATAACAGTGTATTCGTAATGGCCATACCGGGTATTGAATGCCGTCATCCACTCGTGACCTTGCTGGATTCTCACCAAATTGTAAGCCCCTCTGAGATCTAACTTGGTGAAGATTTTGGAGCCCTTAAGACGATCAAATAACTCGGTAATCAGTGGGATAGGATAGGCATTTCTGACAGTTATTTTATTCAAGCCTCGGTAATCGATACAAGGTCTCAGCGTGCCATCCTTCTTCTTAATGAAAAAGAACCCAGCCCCGGCCGGAGAAGAAGACCTCCTGATGAATCCCTTTTCTAAATTCTCCCGAATATACTCCTCTAGAACCGAGTTTTCCTGAACAGACAAAGGATATACATGGCCCCTCGGAGGCATAGTGCCGGGTAGAAGCTTAATCTTACAGTCAAATGACCTGTGTGGAGGCAAAGAATCGGCATTCTTCTTGTCAAACACTGCCCTTAAGTCTAGGTAAAGGTCTGGTATTTGTCTTTCTGTGGACTGAGTAGGATTCTCCGGTATGTTAATATTAGCTAATGGAGAAACCTTGCACAAACACCGATCCTGGCAGCCCTGGCCCCACGAGAGTATCTCTCCTAACTCCCAATCGATAATAGGGTTATGTTTTTTCAACCATGGGTACCCCAGAACTATGGGAACGGAAGGAGACGAAATGAGCAGAAGAGATAAATTCTCCACGTGTAGGATACCCACATTTAGATTAATGGGTATGGTCTCACGAAAGATAACAGGGTCTAGTAGTGGTCTACCATCTATGGCCTCAACGGCCAAAGGTGTCTCCCTTAGCTGGGATGGGAAATTGTTCTTACTAGCAAAGGCTTGGTCGATAAAATTCTCAGCAGCACCGGAATCTATCAATGCCATAGCCCTTACTACTTCCTTCCCCCAAGTTAAGGAAACTGGTAGCAGAAGCCTGTGATCTTTATAATCAGGAGTAGAGGACAAAATAGAAACACCCAAGGCCTGTCCTCTAGAGAGACTTAGGTGCGAGCGTTTCCCGGGCGGTTAGAACAGTTCGAGAGTAAATGACCCTTGGCTCCACAATACATACACAAACCCTCTCTTCTCCTGTGCTGTCTTTCCTCCTCAGAGAGGCGGGTATACCCTATCTGCATAGGTTCAGTAAGCAAAGATATCGTGGAGTCAGGACTTGGAACAGCGGGAGCAAACCTAAAAGAAGGTCTCTGGTTCCTCTCTCGAGTGTTCTGTCTCTCTCTTAGACGTTCATCTATACGAGAGATGAACGAAATTAAATCCTCTAAATTCTCAGGGAGTTCTCTGGTAGCAACCTCATCAAGGATTACATCAGATAGGCCATTCAAAAATACATCCATATACGCCTGCTCATTCCACTTGATTTCTGCCGCCAGAGACCTGAACTCTAGTGCATAATCCACCAGTGTTTGGTTCTCCTGTCTCAGGCGCAACAGTAATCTGGCTGCATTAACCTTTCTACCTGGAGGGTCAAATGTTCTTCTAAAAGCAGCTACAAATGCGTTATAGTTATAAACTAATGGATTATCGTTCTCCCATAGTGGGTTGGCCCATCTCAGTGCTTTCTCAATGAGTAGGGTGATAATAAATCCTACTTTTGCCCTATCTGTAGGATAAGAGCGAGGTTGCAATTCAAAGTGGATACTAATTTGGTTTAAAAAACCACGACACTTCTCAGGAGCCCCACCATAGCGTACTGGGGGGGTAATGTGAGAAGAAGCACCCACTGTGGCTACCTCTAGACCTGAACCGACAGGAGAAACAGGGGTATTCCGTATCTCCTCTGGTGGGTTATTGGCACAAGCTAATAGAGCCTGTAGCGCAAGCGCCATCTGATCCATTCTGTGATCCATGGCTTCAAACCTAGGATCAGGAGCAGCCAGCTGACTGTTTGTACTTGCAGGATCCATTGGCCCTGTCGTAATGTCAGGATCGGGACAGGGATCCAACACGCAGAGTACAAACAGTAGCCAGATACGTATACCGGACCTTAGAATGGCCGGACTAACGTAAGTAGTACAGTATAGAATGGTCAAAGACAAGCCGAGGTCGAGGGTAACAGAAGACAGGTAAGCGAGAGACAAGCCAAATCAAGGGTAACAGAGATAAGCAGAGTAAGGTAAACAAGCCAGGTCAAAACCAAAAGGGATAATAGAATACACAAGCACTGAGTGACTAGAACAAGCTAGAACCACGACAGGGCAATGAGCTAATGAAAGAAGCTCTGTTAAATACCCTGTTCAGAGCAGTAACCACGCCTCCAAGGCGTCCTGATTGGTCCTGCAGCCATTGACTGACAGGTTGTTCCGGGGGAGTGTCCTGATGACTACTTCCTGCCTAGATGCTGTAAAAGGCAGTCACTCCTTCGCGGCCGGCCTAGCATGACCGGATAGACCGCGGGGAAGGGAGCCATCAGACCGTCTGGATGGAGGAACAGCTAAGTCTCTACCTCTTTCGGAGGTAGAGACCACAGGTACCCTGACAGTACTGTTGCCATTGGAATGTAGTGGTGTACTTGTTTGTAATATTTGCGTCTGAATGCAAGGGTGTTTGTATGTAGTGTCGGACTTGAAATGCAGGTGTGCTTTTTGAGTGTTGGTGTTTGAATGAAGGGGTGTTTGTAGATAATTTGCCGGGGTGTGTTTGTATGTAATGTTTGCGGTACGTGTGTAGTAGATGCAGTGTGTATGTGTGTGTGTGTGTGTGTGTGTGTAGTGGATGCAGTGTGTATTGTGTTTATAAAATATACATATACACAATGTGTGTTTGAATGTAAGCATGTTTTTTGTATGGAGTATGTGTGAAGTGTATACACATATACACACACATACAGAGACACACACAGACACACAAATACACACCCTGACAGCAATACACACAATGACACCTAGTTTCCCACACATAGATAAACAGACACTCATGTACACAGATACACACTGACACACAATACACACACAATGACACAAAAGGACACCCAGATACATATACACGCAGAGACAGGAGGTGAGTGTGACCGTGTGTGGGAGAGGTGAGGGTGACAGTGTGGGAGGGAGTGTGCTGGTAACAGTGTGGGGGGCAGTGTGAGGGCAAAGTGAGAAAGGATTACAGTGGGCGGGCAGGGGGAGAAGGCGTGGGCAGGCAGGGGGAGAAGGGATGGCACAGGCTGGGGGAAAGGGTTACAGTGTGGGGGCAGGGGGAGAAAAGGCTACAGTGGCGGGGGCAGGGGGAGAAAAGGTTACGGGGGTGGGGGTGAAGGGGGTGACATGGGGGAGGGCAGGGAGTGAAGGGGTGACACATAGGGGATGGCAGGGAGTGAAGGGGCCACAAATTGGGGAAGGCAGGGAGTGACGGGGTTACATGGGGAGGGCAGGGAGTGAAGGGGTTACATGGGGAGGGCAGGGAGTGAAAGGGTTACAGGGGGAGGGCAGGGGGTGAAGGGGTTACATGGTGAGGGCAGGGGGTGAAGGGGTTACATGGGGAGGGCAGGGAGTGAAGGGGTTACATGGGGAGGGCAGGGAGTGTAGGGGTTACATGGGGAGGACAGGGGGTGAAGGGGTTACATGGGGAGGGCAGGGGGTGAAGGGGTTACATGGGGAGGGCAGGGAGTGAAGGGGTTACATGGGGAGGGCAGGGAGTGTAGGGGTTACATGGGGAGGACAGGGAGTTAAAGGGTTACATGGGGAGGGCAGGGAGTTAAAGGGTTACATGGGGAGGGCAGGGGGTGAAGGGGTTACATGGGGAGGGCAGGGGGTGAAGGGGTTACATGGGGAGGGCATGGGGTGAAGGGGTTACATGGGGAGGGCATGGGGTGAAGGGGTTACATGGGGAGGGCATGGGGTGAAGGGGTTACATGGGGAGGGCAGGGGGTGAAGGGGTTACATGGGGAGGGCAGGGGGTGAAGTGGTTACATGGGGGGGCAGGGGGTGAAGGGGTTACATGGGGAGGGCAGGGAGTGAAGTGGTTACATGGGGGCAGGGGTGAAGTGGTTACATGGGGGGGCAGGGGGTGAAGGGGTTACATGGGGAGGGCAGGGAGTGAATGGGTTACATGGGGAGGGCAGGGGGTGAAGTGGTTACATGGGGGGCAGGGGGTGAAGGGGTTACATAGGGAGGGCAGGGGGTGAAGTGGTTACATGGGGGGCAGGGAGTGAAGGGGTTACATGGGGAGGGCAGGGGGTGAAGGGGTTACATGGGGAGGGCAGGGAGTGAAGGGGTTACATGGGGAGGGCAGGGGGTGAAGTGGTTACATGGGGGGGGCAGGGGGTGAAGGGGTTACATAGGGGGGCAGGGGGTGAAGGGGTTACATGGGGAGGGCAGGGGGTGAAGGGGTTACATGGGGAGGACATGGGGTGAAGGGGTTACATGGGGAGGGCAGGGGGTGAAGGGGTTACATGGGGAGGGCAGGGGGTGAAGGGGTTACATGGGGAGGGCAGGGGGTGAAGGGGTTACATGGGGAGGGCAGGGGGTGAAGGGGTTACATGGGGAGGGCAGGGGGTGAAGGGGTTACATGGGGAGGGCAGGGAGTGAAGGGGTTACATGGGGAGGGCAGGGGGTGAAATGGTTACATGGGGGGGCAGGGGGTGAAGAGGTTACATGGGGAGGGCAGGGGGTGAAGAGGTTACATGGGGAGGGCAGGGGGTGAAATGGTTACATGGGGGGGCAGGGGGTGAAGGGGTTACATGGGGAGGGCAGGGAGTGAAGTGGTTACATGGGGGGGCAGGGGGTGAAGTGGTTACATGGGGGGGCAGGGGGTGAAGGGGTTACATGGGGAGGGCAGGGAGTGAAGGGGTTACATAGGGAGGGCAGGGGGTGAAGTGGTTACATGGGGGGGCAGGGAGTGAAGGGGTTACATGGGGAGGGCAGGGGGTGAAGGGGTTACATGGGGAGGGCAGGGGGTGAAGGGGTTACATGGGGAGGGCAGGGGGTGAAGGGGTTACATGGGGAGGGCAGGGGGTGAAGGGGTTACATGGGGAGGGCAGGGGGTGAAGGGGTTACATGGGGGAGGGAGGACATGGTCTGGGGCTGTGTCCTACCTGTAATAAATTCCCTGGTGGTCCGGTGGGTTACCTCTCCGGCCTGCAGCTCCGCCGGGTGCTGAGCTGCAGACAGTGTAATTAAAATCTCACGAGCTCCCTGAGTGTTGCCATGGTAACGCTCTGGGAGCTCGCGAGATTTCTATCACACTGTCTGCAGCTCTGCACCCGGCGGAGCTGCAGACCGGAGCTGCTGGGCAGACTGACTGGAGCGGCCCTGGATGTGTGGGTCAGCGCGACCCACTGGGAATCGCCCTGCGACCCACCAGTGGGTCGCGACCCACACTTTGGGAACCGCTGCTCTACAGTAATATTGGTCACTATTCCACCTGCTATCTGTACACGTCTGGACTTACTATGCTTCCTATTTGCTGCTAAGTTAATTATCATAATCAGAGTTCCACATTTGGCCACTATATATATAAAATAATACACCCATAAACAAAAATTTGGATTTATTATTACTATTATTATTGCCATTTATATAGCGCCATCAGATTACGTAGCGCTTTACAATATTATGAGAGGGGGGATTTAACTATAAATAGGACAATTACAAAAAACCTACGGGAACAATAGGTTGAAGAGGACCCTGCTCAATCGCGCTTACATTCTATAGGAGGTGTAAAACACAATTAGGACAGGATTGAGGTGGTGGGTGTAGGTATAGGTGAGATTTACTTACTTATCTTGATCTGGCGGGTCCTCTTCGGAGCCAATGTCACTGCTGTACACTGCAGGCATGCGCAAGAATACAGCATTGAGGTCTATGGTTGGATCCTGTGAGACCACAGGATCCTCCATAGATACAGCCAATTCCCTGTAGCCGTCACTGGTCACGGCTGTCAGGAATGACACTTAGACTCAGCCCTGAGTCTAAAAAAGTCCCTCTTTTGTTTCTGAATATCTCATGTCTGTATTTATGAATAGTGATGTCCCCAACAGTTCGCGGGGAACTGTTCGTCAGCGAACATAGCTTGTTCGTGGCAAACGCGGCGGGCGAACATATGCGATGGTCGGTCCGCCCCCTATTCGTCATCATTGAGTAAACTTTGACCCTGTACCTCACAGTCAGCAGACACATTCCAGCCAATCAGCAGCAGACCCTCCCTCCCAGACCCTCCCATCTCCATGACGAATAGGGAGCGGACCAAACATCGCATATGTTCGCCCGCCGCGTTCGCCATGAACAAGCTATGTTTGCCACGAACAAGCTATGTTTGCCATGAACAAGCTATGTTCACTGGCGAACAGTTCCCGGAGAACTGTTCGGGACATCACTATTTATGAACTACTCATTTTTTCAGGAACTGTGTTCATTTTTTATTTTTAGCAAACTGTCATCTTTCATTGAACCAACAATGGTAAAAGTGTTCCTAAAAAGTATCAGAAAACTTAGACTGTGATTCCTTCAACATTGTTATTGACTCATTATTGTAAATTATAGATTAGGATATAACCCCAAATGTGTTTTATAGACTTTATTTTCACCTTTGTTTAAACGCTTACTTATTAGTGTTGGGTAAAATCCCCCTGCTACAAAGAATTAACAATACCATCACTGAAATGCTCTCACCATGCTGGTCACATAGAAACAGAAATAAATATAATCTCATAATATAAACTAATAGTAGATTAGATAACTAATAGATCATTACTTTGTCCTCAATTTATCACTAATCAAATAGGCTGAAATTTACAATGCCTGTCTTGCATTATCCAAAAAGTAATTTAATCTCTGCGTGTGGAGGTTAATCTGGTGTCAGCCATAGTATACAAAATTCACTAGGTTATTTATGTCTGTAAAGACTTTAATAGCATCATCCTTACTCACATCTGTAGTAGTCCATTAAAACAATGAAATATCAGTTATTACAATAATTCAGGCTGATTGAGGGACTCACATGCTCTACAGTAAGTGATGGATGACAGAATATAAAATATAAAAACATTAACTGTATATGTAATAAAAAGGTGATACGTGTAGAAGGTTACATTTTTAAACTGTGATATGTTACTGCATTTTCTACTTAAACCTAGGTATTTTACAATGTAATATTATATGTCTGTCATATTTTTATTGCCAAAACACAAGATTTTAACTGGGTGAAATCCGGTGTATAATAAAGCATATTTCTTATGCAATAATAAGGGTCCACTAATTCATGTTATTGCAGGAGTACTCCTGTTGTGTTTTTCACTGTGGTGTTGTGTTAGGATACCCATATCCTGTTTGCTTTAAAGGGTCATTATACTCAAGTCTATGCTAATGGATGACAGGGTTTTATAGATTGATATTTTTTACTAAGTTGTTTAATCAATATGTTAACATTTCGTGCTTCAATGCATTTAATATGCTTGCTATAGTTAGAACTTAACACAACAAAACGCTAATATAAAAAGGTTTAAAAATAAGCCATAAAGTCTGTCCCTAATTCCTGATAGTTTAGAGCAGGGGTACCCAAAAGCTAGGCCCACAGATGTTGTAGAAAAACAACTCCCACGATGCTTTAAATCTTTCAGAGTGCCCTTAGAATGACTTAGCATCATGGATGCTGTAATTGTAAACATCTGGGGGTCTAGCTATTGGACACCCCTGGTTTAGACAAAAAAAACCTTTTTTAACGATGCTCAGGGAATTAAACCAAATATGAAAAAATTGAGGTAAGAACTTAATCACTGTGTTTCTCTTCTTTAGTCATAAAGGACAGTTAACACCACTCACCAAGCCACTCAAATCTAGCCTGAAATGGTACTAATAGTATGGCATAAGTATACTGAAAACCTGACCACTTACAAAAAAATCCAATAAGTTGTTAGAATGTGTTTCTTTAATCAATATGTTAACATTTTTAACGGTGCTCGGTGAAAAAAAATTGTACCAATATTAAGGAATAAATATACTGAAAACCTGACCACTTAAAAAAAATCAATTAGTTGTTAGAATGTGTTTGGTCTAAATTCATATATAATTTATGTCAACTAGTTAAGTCATAACTGGCCATATAATAAATTATTATTAAAAAGAGAACTATTTTAACACTATAATTAACTCTAAATGTTATAGCTTGCCTCACCCATCTTTAAAACATATATAAAAAAATAAAATAAAATAATTTCCCCAGCACATGATATGTGAGAATACCCAGCAAGTCTCATTTTTAGATTACATCTTACAGAAAAGCAAAACTGTACAGCTATCATATTGCACTGGACATTGAAAAATGTTGACCATCGAAATAGTGTCTTTGAAATATTAACTGTGATATGTTGTTGTACAATTTCCTTTCTTTATAATGTAAGAGACACTTTACTGCTGCTCATTCAACCCCCTAGGCAACATGTCCAGTGCTGTGTTAGAAAATGAACAAAATGGCACATTAACAATCACACAGCAAGGCCTACTGCTTTAAATACTGCTTTTGGACCAAGACACAGATTTCAATTCATATTTTCTAATATATTAGCATTTATTTAGTTTTATTGTTGAAGATTGTGACTAGGAATTCTATTTGTTTTTCTTGTATGGTATCTTTTACTTTAGCTTTTATTCTTAACACAATTGTGTTAATTTACTAATCAGTATATTGTGGTGATTTCGATATAGGCTTGCGACATTAAGAAAAAAAAAGAAAATAAAGAAAAAAGACATATCATAGTGTATAAATGCAGTTAGACAAACTTTCCAAATGATTTATCTCTAAAATGTCCATAGACTTTAAAGTGACTTTTGTAGATAGGTCATTTGGGAAGTTTTTCCAACAGTATTGAATTATTGGAAAACATAATAAATCAAGACTTATATGCTGTATGTGAAGCACATGCACATAGTTTAATAAGCATCTTAGGCAACAGAGTTGTGCACTAATGCTTTTCAGCTGGTACAAATAAATTAAATTACTTGACTTTGCCGCCTGAACGAATCAATCGTCTTGGATTTACCTGTACAGTTTTATTCTGGGATTTATACTCTACAGGTGAATCCCAGACAGATCAATTTGTTTGGGTGTTAATTAAAAGGAATTTGATTTGTTCATACTAGCTGAAAAGCATTAGGGCACAGTAGCGTTGCTAGGCGGGGGCCAGAGAGGGTCATGGTCCCCCCTATATTATCCCGTGCCCCTCCTTGTGCCCCCCCCCCCCCCCAAATGTAGGCACGGTATCAAGGGCAATGTGTTTGTTTTTTTAATAATCCCTGCTGGAGAATAATGAATCCTACACCTGGGATTATTAAAAAAACAAACACATTGTGGCGGGGCTTACCATGCGGCGGTGGCAGGGGCCAATTGATGGCTGGGCGGGGCTAAAGGTTCCTAGAAGACATCGGTTGGGTAAACTGCGGCACAGGAAGGGGGGAGCAGGAAGGAGTCCCTGCTCCCCCAACATCCAGACTCCAGGAGCTGCACTGCCTCCACTCCAGCCCATAATGGACAGAGGCAAGTGTGTGTGTGTGTGTGAGACTGTGTCTGCCTCTGTGTGTGTGACTGTCTGACATCTGTGTTTGACTGTCTGCCTGTGTGTGTGTGTGTGTGTGTGTTTGCACGTCTGCCTCTTTGTGTGTGGCTGTGTGCCTGTGTGTGACTGTAACTGTGTGTGTGTGCGTGAGACTGTCTGACTCTGTGTGTGTGTTTGTGTGTGTGGCTGTGTGCCTATCTGTGACTGTAAATGTGTTTGTGTGAGAGAGACTGTCTGCCTCTGTGTGTGTGTGTGTGGCTGTGTGCCTATCTGTGACTAAAACTGTGTGTGTGTGGGGGTGGGGTGTGGGGGGAGAATAGACATGAAAGGGAGGGGAACAGAGACATGGATGGTTGGGGGGGCAAAAAATACATGGATTCTCCAATCCATGAGGTAGATACGAGCTGAACGGACAGTGTGGCTACATCTAAGGTGTGACACATTACCTACCATTCTGAGACTGCAGTTTGCAGAGGGATTAAGGGAGCATGTGTATATACACACACACACATACATACATGTTTTATAACTGCCCCCCTACTTTTGTCCCTGGCCCACCATGTGCCCCCCTAAAAATGAATCCTAGAGACACCACTGTTACTGCACAAGTCTAATAGGCAAGTACCAGACTGATGATTGGTTAATAACAGGTAGGTCATGTCTTTGTGTCTCCCTCTCCAGACCCATATTCCTTATCCTAACCATAATATTAAAGGGGCACAGTCACTACCCCCACCCACGAAAAATGACTATTTCACGAAGACTGAATCTTTATGAAATACTAATTTTGACTGTGTTCAATTTCCAACCCAGTCAAAAGATATACTGAGACAAAGTAGGCACTACTTTGTCTCTGTATATTTCCTATGCCTGACTCTTCTAGACAATGGGCGGAGCTACCGCTGTCCAGAAGTGTTAATCCCCCAGCTGTCATCAGTGGCCGCTGCAGGGAATTGGCTCTGTCTATGGAGGATACCGTGGTCTTGCAGGATCCTCCATAGATCACAATGTTGTACCCTCACACATGCGCGAGAGTACAACAGTGATGTCGGCTCCTGGGACTGAAGCTCCAGGAGTTGAAGACGCCCGGTGGAGAAAGATGGTCTCTGGAGCCACAGCAGTGATGTCCCCATCGGAATTCTGCAAAGTCCCCAGATGGTGACAATGCTGCTTTAATCACAAATGGCAGGACAAAAAGCAATTAGCTCTCCCATCTATGCGTAGATCGACCTTATGTGTACCTATTACTTGTTATTTGTGTGATGAGGAAAATATACATTTATCTGCAATATACATCCATTACACTTTCCTAATATGTCATTAAATTGCAATTCCACTAAACAAAAGTAAGGATAGCAGGAGAAACAACTAAGCAAAAAAGATATATTTTTCCTTTGTCATCACCTCTAACAATATCTGTATTCCATAGATATAAACCATTTTCCCCTGAACATTTATCTTGGTCTATGTTTTATTAAGAGCAGTGATGGTAGCATGACATTTAACAGATGTCCTAGCAACCTTCAAATAAGCAACTAAAAGGATTTACAAGGAAAAAAAAATCTACTGAGAGTATTAGGGTCTATAAATAGAAGTAGTCTTTCCAAGCCTATGTATTGGATGAGTGTTGGCACATCTTTAATCTTATCAAATCTTTTACACTGACTACTTTTAGACTGCCGCAGTACCGCCCATTTTAGTTTTTTTTAGTTGTGTGCATTGCATTAAATTACAACAATTTGGGTAAATGAAAACAAGGAAAACATTGCATTCTTTTTGGCACAGCCTTATATACTTTTTACTTAATACTGATTCATTTGTCCTTTGTGCAACATATTCCTTCTTTTTATTCATTATTAATTTCAGCTGTGAAAGTTCTGCTGCCTTGCATTTTAAATAGTGCCGTTAGCTCTTTACTGGTTATATTTACTACAAAAATGTTAAACTGGATTTTTTATGTTTTTTTTTTTTTTCTTTTATGTGATATATGGTATGTCATGCATTTACTATTTAACCCATCATTTAATTAAGTATTGCATCATGGACCCCTGGTAGTATGTGTCAAGCCAAGTATTCTAATAATAACGTGAAGATATGTAAGTACATATATAAACTAGTGCAGAACGACAGGTACTGGCAAGGCATACTGCAGTATTATAGGCTGTCTTGCATCAAAACAAAATATGTGTACAAATTGCTGGTATTTAAAAAAAAAAAATGCTTGCAATACATTTACCCTCTTTATAACAAATTACTTGTCAGGCCTGTCATGGTATAAAGGAATTTGCTAAATCAATGGTCATAACATGGATTAAAAATGTATTATCTAGAAAAGTAGAAGAAAACCTGTTTGGAATTAAAAAACAAATGTTTTAAAGTCTAGTTAATATAAACTGTATATAGGTGTTGTTGTGCTGAGGAGGTTCATTTACTAACTAGAAATTGGGGCAAATTAGCTAGAGAATTGCACATTTTAGGCTACAACAGTCAAACTGAAGAGATCCTGCATTTATTTTTTTCATAGCCCATATCAATTCTTCACAGTTTCCACTTAAATGAATAAAACCCAAATATATAATATGAACGAGAAGGGCCACAAGTTTAAATAAATGAAATATGCTATAGATCAAAGATAGCATGGACAAGTCATGAGATTTGTAGATCCCTAGTAGCTGGAGAAATACCTGCTGATTCACCAAAATCTGCAGACAATGCGATTAATCTAACCTACAAACTGTATATCGAACATCGATAAACATCACATAGTAAGTGGGACTAGGCAGCTTATAATAATTAACAGTATGGGTATTGTGTTCTTAAAGCTCTGCTGATCTAGAATATCAGCTTCTAATATGTTTTTTTTCTTTACAGAGCTTAGCTTCTGCTACTTTTAAAGCCTATCATTTATTTATAGTAAAGTGATTGACCTGTACTAACAGTTCACATTACCGAACACATCATATGTTAGAAAATACAGCCAATCAGCTGAGTTAGCATTTTGGCATAGCCATATAACAATCCCATTTCACATTAGATAGGTAAATGTAGTGATTTATTACTAGACTTAAATGTGTACAATGCTTGCATGCTAGTGTCTAAACGCACAGTATAAGCACACTCTCTGTGATTTCCCAGCTACTTTTAGTGATATTCCTCCTAATGTTATTCAGAAGTTATGAAATGGGGCATCCCAGTGATGTAATATTTTTTTACTTGTAGCAAACAGTGGTAGGTGCACACCAGAAAAAATAGAATATTAATTAGCCAAGTATGTAGATTTACTCGACATTGCTTTTTTTTTTTTTTTACTCAGCCTTACCTACCACACACTTCAACAGCATCTACAGAGTTTAGTAGAACGGTACTGACTTCAGCTTTAAGGTCAAACTCACAAATTCATAGTGTAGTGATACCTATATGTATATAGAATAAGTAATGGTATACTTCCTATTCTAAAAAAAATATGTCACAAAGGTTATAGAAATAAGATGGTTGAGTGGTTTATCAATGTCTCCATAAACCAGAGATAGTATTATGGTTTTTTTAATGCACCCTTTGCCATTATACATCTTTTATAGTGCATTATTTGTTTAGTCTAGGGTTTTGCTTTGGGTCAGAGTCAGGTTTAGATTTAGTGATGGGGATGAAGTTTGGTAAGGTTAGTGTTAAGGGTAGTTAGTACTAATTTAAGTTTTAGAGTAGAGAAAAAAGAGTTAAAGGGACACTATAGTCACCAAAACAACATTAGCTTCATTATGCAGTTGTTATGTATAGACCATGCCCCTGCAGTGTCACTGTTAAATTCTCTGTCATTTAGGAGTTAAACCACTTTTGTTTCAGTTTATATGGTTTCATGTTCAATCAAATGTCAGCTTACTTGTTCTTAATTCTATCTCCTCTGCTCTGTAAATTGAAATGTAATCACACCCAGGAGACTCCTGAAGGGTCTAGCAGGCTATTAACGGTGCAGGAGATAAGACATTTTAAATTAAACAGGATTTGCAATAAAGGAAGTGTAAGCATTAGATCTCACTTTACAGGAAATGTTTAGGAAGGACATGCAAGTCATATGTAGGAAGGTGTGCCACGGGCAGCCTGAACAAAGTGATTTAACTCCTAAATGGCAGAGAATTAAGCAGTGAGACTGCAGGGGCATGGTCTATACATCAAAATGTCTTCATTAAGCTAAAGTTATTTTGGTGGCTATAGTGTCCCTTTAACGCCTTAAGGACACATGACATGTGTGACATGTCATGATTCCCTTTTATTCCAGAAGTTTGGTCCTTAAGGGGTTAAGGGGAGATGTTTACTATTAGGGCAGGACTGGGTAAGCCATGTCCTATGTAGTTATGACTGGGTCAGCCATGTCCCATGTGTTTACTGTTAGATAACACTAGGACAGTCAGGGCAACTAAATTAAAATTGTGGCAGCTGCACCTGTGTCGTGAAGGCCCCAAACTGAACAGAGGAGAACTATGCATTATTCTATGTAAACTATAGAGAATAATTCCATGGATTGCAATGCCATCTGGCTTTCTAAAACATGATCTATCCTTCGAAAAAGCAGGTAGTTCATGTATTATGTACATACAGTATATATGTGTATATATGCAGGATATATAATTGTGAACCTTGTATGATGGGAAAATAATGCGATTGACGGGATCTGGAGACATCATGAGATGAAAGGTGAGTGGTTTAGAAATGTCACCAGCACCCTGAAATTACATTATTTTCCGCTAAAATATACTTCTCCATTGTGTATTATTTATATTACATGACATTTTAAGTTACTGTTTGTATTAGTGTTAAGGTAGTATAGTGGGTTAATAGAGTTAGGGTACTTTATTGGGTAATGTTAAGTGATAGTGTAGTGTAGGTGCTAGATTGGTGCATTTTGTTCCAAACTAATAGCAATTCATCAAATTTTTTGGGCAATCAGAATTTTGTCTGAATTATACAAAACAAATGCAATGGACAATGGACGAGCCGTTTCATTTCATGATTAGGAGTTCCATCCGTGGCACCAAAAAAACTAATCAAAAAACAAATTGATGGTTAGGGAAAAGCTGAAATGGAAAAACAGGAGGTGCAGTATAAAGTCTATTTTGTTAGGAATAATAACCTGTTCCCCTCTTGATAGTTAAATACAGGTCCCCTCTGTGGGCCTTCCTCAAGATCTCAAGTCCGAGGAGGGGATGAAACGTTGGTCACGAATGTAATAATCACAATGTGAAAATTTGAATTAAAGATTCAAAATGCATGATGATCTAAAAGTAGGCAAAAGGAAAAAACAATTGTAGTCATTCCAATGACACCTCAGAAATGGAAACAATTAATTATAATGGTGGTTAGATTTGTCCTTGGATCAATAACCTGTTCACACACACCTTAATTATATCCTTGAAAATTCTGTTTTTGCAAACAAACATCGAGGTCTCTCTCTATATATTTTAAAGAGACATGGGTATTTTTTTATTTTTTTTTGCAAAAACAGAATATTCAAGAATATAATTAATATGTGTATGAACAGGTTATTGATCCAAGGAGAAACTGCCAGTATAATAATTTTTTCCCCTTTTGTGATAAGATGAGAATTCCACGTCTTTTTTTTCTTTCTACTGAACAATATTGCATTTTCTTCTAATGCTAGAGAAAAGTGCCTTTTTTCACGTCTCAATGGTTGACCTCTTGTCTGCTGTATATTCCTGCTATTGAACAGGTTAACACATAGTAGTCTGTAAAGCACATAAATATACTGTATATAGGCTTTCTTCTTTGGATGCAGATGTAAGGTTTCTGGAAATATGACAGCTATGTTCAGGAAATTTATATTCTCTATAGGGTCTGCACTTTTTAGAATATGGATGCAATGCCTTACCCTCCTGTTCTTCTAGCATACAAACTAAGAGCTAGTTTGCCTGGCTCTATTGTTGGACTTGTGGACTGAGGAAAAATTGTTTCGGCCAACGGAATTCTGCAGAAAATAAAATTTGAGACAGTGATACTTCAACCATATAGTGGTTTGTCTTGCCCTTATTTAGTTATAAGAAAAAGATTCAGGAAATCAAATCAAAATGGCACAATGAACCCTTTATTGGTCACTTGCCCCTTGTCCCCAAGCCATCAATCCTCTTTTATTCACAGCAATCATCTCTATTTCTGGTGCCTGGGGCATTATTCCAAATCACAAGTCAAAACAAACATGCTTGGCCATTGCGCATTCCATTTTGTTCGGAATTCAGCTACATTTCGGCTAAAGTCTGGGAATCTGAACAATCACCCGATTGGCCGATTTGGATAACTTGCAGTTCATAACAAAACAAATCTTTAAGTCTACTTGCTGAGGTGAGATAATTCTAACATTGCACAAAAAGTGGTCACTAACAACACATTAGTACTCACTTCATAGAGAGGAGAGAGTCTATGGGTATGCATGTTCACACCAAGATGAGCAATGTCGAGGTTCCTACCTTTAATGATTTTTCATATCCGGACAGAGCTGCTAGGTATTGGACTTTATATTGTTGCCTGAGAGTCAAAAATGCCCTCTATATTTAATCAAAGCCTGCCATATCCATGCGTTTTCTCCTGATTTTCAACGTCATAGGTTCAGTGCTGAATTTCATTTCCAAATACTTCTTGCAAGATCTGCTCAGAAAAAAACTACCACCAAAAATGTGTTTATCATTCTGATTATATTACTTTGACACCTTTGCAGCAAAACTGTGTCCATTTGTAGATTATTCACCTTTTGTTCTTTTCTGAGAGATGCCACATGAGAAAAAGAAAACAGATGCTCTGCTCGATGATAATCGCTTATGTTTCAGATATCCTTGAATACACAACATGGTAATGGAATGTATTCTCAAACACTAAATTGAAAAAAACTTGGGTTTCTGTGTACATTATTGCCATAGTGATTACATTTCTAAGATATAATGGATTTCAATTTGTATTCTATGCAGGAGATATGTTTTTCAGTGTATCTAAGAAAATAATTTATAATATATAAATATAGTACATACATAGTTACTTAATAATGTAGGCTACAAAGACTGAAGTCTATCAAGTTCAACCTTTAAAACTCATTACTTTGCTGTTGATCCAAAAGAAGGCAAAAAAAACAATTGTATCCATTGCCAATTATGCCACATACAGATAAACAATTTCATCATAATGGCAGCTAGATTTTCCTTGGATCAACAACCTGTTCATAAACATGTTAATTATATCCTTGAATAGTCTATGTTTTGAAAAAAAAAAAAAAAAAAAATGAGCACAGGCAGGTATCGTGTTTCAGGTTTCATACAGATTTTCTGCAGGTACCTTATAAATGGACAATGTTTTAAACAATAAAAATTAAAAAAGCAAACCATGGGCTATGATTCAAAAGGAGTAGTGACTATAAACCAGTCATGACCTACAGTTTTGATCTGTGAGTCTCAACAGCATGGGGCCAGTTATGGTCTAGAAGTTGAAGTCTCTCTGAGAGCATATAGCTAGGTATCAAAAAGATTGTGGTGATGCCAAACACAATAAAACTCACCACAGTGCAAATAATAAAAAAAAAAATCTTATGCATAACCTGAATATTTTAAGTTGGACTTCCCTAGAAGTCCCTCTTGGGCTGGAAAATTGAGAAATCATGTTTCTACAACTTTCCCAGAGTTCTCAGATTGGCATGCAAATGAGTAGAGAAAGGCTTCATCGGTAACATTTCATATTGCATTTCTGCAGATACCCTTACAATGGACACTGTTTTAAACACAGCTTTTTTTTAAACCAAGGCATGGGCTATGATAAAAAAGGAACAGAGATTGTAAATATTTCATGATCTGCCTGCTATCTCATAATCCACGTGGATTACATATTGTAATTCACAGAGATTATGTAATTTTGTGAATTATAGGGACTTCCTGTGCTTTTTGTGTGACAAGCAGTATAGATCCCTATTTCACTCTCCTGTCTATCTGCAGCTCTATGCTGATTTTACTCCCAGAACAGCTTGTGCAATATCAGTTGTTGATGAGAAAAGAATCACTCCTTATCTCAGAGTATTGATCTTTCACACACAGGTTGGTGTTCCTGTAGTTAGCACTTCTTTTAGAACTGAGATCGGCACGACAATTACAAATCACACAGGCACCTGACACAACGAAAGGCACATACACACAAACTGGCATTACACAAGTCATACACACTGAAACATCATACATTTTGAAACATAAATACAGTTTTCAAAACTAACATTGTCCCAAAAGTAATGGGTCCCTTAATCCATTCTCCAAAACAATGACTGAAGAGAAGGGATCCACTTATTCCCCTTTAACTTTTCCTAGAATCCCCTGCTACAAGCACAAACACAAAGACAGGCCATAAAAGATCCTTTAGGAGCCACGTATTGATTGCATATCTTTAGAACACCATCCATGATTGCTGTAGATTACAGGGTGTGTAGATACACTGGAGTAACCAGACCTATAATTTTTTCCACTTAGCTTAATGTACTCAGACTTACAGTAGAGCTTATTGCAATTCACAATAAATGGAGTTTCTGTAAAGACTAAATTATACTATTTGTATTCAAGTTTGCCAGCTGCATGGTCTTATTTAGTAAGATTTCAGCAGATGTTCTCATTTTTGTGTCAGTTGTATCTCTCATCATGGTTATTACTATAGAAGTCTTGCCCATTGGCAATAAAAGGTTGCATTCAATGGGCTATTACTAAGGGTATTGTTCCTTTTTTGCCAAAACATATTTTAAAATTTAGCTACACAGTACGGTCCTATTGGAGAGAAAACTAATTGAGAAGAAATATAATAAATATATTTAATACATTGTATTATCATTCTAGCAGGACCTTCTTCATCTCTTGTCTGTTAATATTTCTTTGTCTGTTACTTGTCAAATATTCTCATACGTATTTTAAAATGCTGCAGAAAACGTTGGTACTATATAAATACTAATAGTACGTGTGCAATGAACCCCTTGTTTTTTCATATATGTTTTAAGGCCGTAAGGCCTGTATTTGTGGGAGGAGTTAAGCGTTCCATATAAACGCTACTCCCCCCCCTTCCTACCTGCCGTACGCACGCTGTTCACCTGACCTGCTCGCCTCCCTTTCGTCAGCACGACTTCCGGGTCCTCAACAGCACTTGCGGTCCTCGCCTCATGACAGCCGAACTTCCGGGTCTCTTCCCTGCTGCTCTTCCGGTCCGCTCATGTCATCCTCGCAGATTTCCCGCCAGTCGGCTCCTTTCGTACGCACAGGATGCAATCTAGCGAACACCAGGTAATCGGTGGGAATAGCCGCGTTCGGGCTATTTCCCGCCGTTCAACACATTTCATTTTCGCATTTTTTCCCGCACATACGTACAGGTCGCTTAATTCTCACGCTTTCTGTTTTATTCATTTATACTGGTAGATTCATTAAACTTTGACCAAACGAGGTCTCATGTTTTACTGCTGCCTATTTCCTCTAATTTTATACAGTCATCTACTGTAGCTGGCATAGAGAGATATGCTGCAGGTATAACTGTGTAATGGGTACAAACTACGATATCTTCACCCACAATTCCAGGTGTTTATTTGAACTGCTAAAATGCCTAGCCTGTGTGCTAGGTATTACTGCACAGACCCTTCTCACATTGTTAGTGAGTGTGGATTTATTGATACGTTTATCACTAACAGATTTGTGGACTGAAACGGCTTCATATGCAACTCCAGTACGGGAGGCAAATACTATTAACCCCCCTGCCTGTCAGCACAATACACTCCAGAGATTCCTTTTCTAATGATGCCATTTAATGGCTGTAGTAACGTTGTGCACACACAGTGGCAGTATATCGACGTAATAGATGAGCATTTCTCCAGCAATGCATTGCCAGGGGTTCTTTTGTTAGTGTAAATATTTAGCAAAAAAAAAAATGCAACTACACAGTTCCTCCCTTCCACCTACCCGCTCATACGCTAGTTCACTGGTAGGTGGTACTTATCCCTCCACAGCTCCAGAGGGATGCTAAACTTCAATCATTGTGTGCAGGGGTGTATATTGCAAGTTGAATCACCGGGGCTAAGAGTATGCATTGTTATTTATAATATCCTGTACCCCTCAAAAGTACTGTAAGTTTAATTATTATTCCGTCACCTTCCAGCTTTAACAATTTCACTATCTGGTTATATTACATACGTGTCAATCTAGTAAATTCATGCACTTTCTATGCTATGTATTTAACTTAAATATTAAGTTCACTGCTGAATTTAAATTGTCTTAGCTATCAACCATTGAAGACGGTTTATAGTGAGCAAGCTGTTAACCAATTGCAGCATTCAGTTGAGAATGCACGACATATTGATTACTAAAATTTCCACTCCTACTTTCCATCATGTTTTTCATGTGCAAAACCTGGTTTATTCGGCTGGTATCTCCACCCGATGGTTTTATGATATTTGCTGTCTAGTGGTTTATGGTATTTGCTGTCTAGTGGTTTTATGGTATTTACTGTTTTATTCTGTATAATATGTAGCTCCCCTGCCGTCCTGTTTTCAGGTTTATTATGGGTATCTACAATTGGTGCATCCCATGTAATACTACTCAATGCCTGACACTATGCATGTACTGTTTTATGGGGTCAAGTTTATCTACAGTTACACGCTATATTGGTTGGATTATTTTATCTCCCAGATTACACTGACGCTTGTGCCACTCTTGTTATACATGCGTCAAATTACCTCGGGTTCAGGCGTTACCGCCATTTGACATTCCCCGCTAATTACTATTAATGTCGCATGCTGTCATTTGTCTTCATTAGACAATCACTAGTTCGCTATTGTCGCCTATTTCTATCAGGTACAATTAAGTTTCGTCCACATTTCAAGCAACTGCCTCGACAAGGCCACGTTGTTACGTGATGGGGTATCGTACCGACATTCAAACGAGCGTTCAGGTAATCAGTGGGAATAGCCTCGTTCGGGCTATTCCCGCCATACAACGTCTGTGCAAGTCACGACCTATGTTTTATACGCTCAAGCTCACAAACGGTCTGACTCATGAACGCTTGTCACTCAGAGACAACACGATTCGTATGAGACCGGCAATCAGGTTACATTTCAGCAGACTATTTGTTTTTGGTAATTATTATCAATTATGTCTGTATATTTATGCGAAACTATGTTTGTTGCAGGTACCACTTCCATAGTTTTTTTTTTCTCACATTTGCAAATATTTCATTGCGTCCTTTATTCAGTCGGTATAATTGGGATTTCAGCATTTTCCTTAGCGATTTTGCAATTTTCTGTAACTGTCAGTTTCACTGTTTTGGCTGCAACCAAACACCGGTGTGATACATTAATAACATGGTTTAAACAGGTCTTCAAATGTTTCTTTTATTTATTGTGGTCTTACGTTGTAGGTAATTCCGTTAGTGTTTAAATCACGGTTGACTCAGACTGATCAGCTGACAATACAATTGCCTGTCTCAATTACGATTACGTAAGTTCGCAAATATTAATGTTATAACTAAGGTTATCTATTATTCAGCCGCTTCACCACGTGGATAACCATTCTTTCACTGTTATTGGACTGCCTGTCCTATCACTCCCAGCTTTGGCTAGGGTAGTAATTTATGTAATACCCTCGTTGGGAGGACTACTCTGTAAGTTATACTGTGCAGGCAAGACTTTAAGGTAAATGTTTTTATATGTGTAATTGGAAACATTCAAATGTTATGTTAGTTTCACAATTACTGTTGTTGTCGTCTGCTATCAGTAGACAATTACTGGTTCGCTATTGTCGCCTGTTTCTAACAGGTATGAATGTGTTTTCGTTTACATTTCCTACAATTGTTACGCAATTGGCCTTTAGTCAAACGATTGTCACCTGTTTGTCAGGTTTAATTTCGTTTTGTTTCCAGACAACTGCCTCCACTAGGCCACGTTGTTACACGATTGGGTTTTGGGGTACGGGGGCTTGTTTCCTGCCTTGCCTCATCAGGCCACGGCTCCACTCGACAACTCTTCTGTCACACTCGCTACCCGTAACAAACGTTTTGTTACTCACTACCTTGCTAATTTCACCCTCCTCTCTCCGTCAGCTGCCACGTTTTCTTGGCACAACGCCTTCTTTCATCTCCTGTCAGGTTTATTTAGTAACCATCACGAGAATCTTCTGCACCCTCAGGGTCTATCAATACTGTTCTATCAGCTATATCTCCATAGTACTTCACTGTACGGCACATTATTTTCCTTCCCTCGACTTCAGTTCCTTTCCTCTTCCTTTTTTTTTTTCCTCCTTCCTCTCCCTTCGTTTCCTCTGTCTGTCTGGGAATCTCTGGGTACCTATCATTAACCACAACTTGGGTTACCAAACACGTTCCGTTACCCCCTTATCAAGCCCCCGTCTAGGGTCAGAGAACTGGCTATCTAGGGTTAGGAGCTGGCCTCAGCTGTACAACGTAGCTGGTCCCGCGAGGCCAACTCCCCAATCTCAACACGGAGATTTCGCCCCTCGGCCCAAATCATAGTTAGTGCCTCGCATTCACCCACCTATCGGGTTTATAGTTAGGGCCTCACCTGACACGGCCACACGTTTTTGGATCTTTACTGTCACCGAGAGGCCACCTCCCCGCCACCACGCTAGTGGCTCGAGCCCCACGCCCAAATCATAGGTAGAGCCTCTCGCCAGCCGCTTGGCTACTAGCAGGGCCTCACCTGTCACGGGGTAGTGAGTTTTTCGCTTCGGCACTAGTTAGCCAGCCAGTTCTATTGTACTTAACCGTGTTGTTGTTATTTGAGTTCATTGTTGTTATGTTCTTTTTCAGGATGTCCTACAAAGGCAACGTCGGACGAGGGATTGTAGCATTTTCGGATCTATTAGGGCCGACTAACCAAGAGTCGCTCGGTCTTGTACCTAACCCAACTCACTTCTCTCAAGCATAATCCGCATTTTTAGCATCCCCTTCCGGTCACTCGGCTGTTGGGGCTCGCTACAAGCTATCATCTAAAACATTATTTGTTTGCTCTACGATACATATAACAGAATCGTGACATTCTTCCTAGAATCAGTGGAGCATGACTTCCACAGGCATACTGACCACCCTGTAGTCTTTTCTACATTTTTGCCACCTTTTATTCAAACCTTCATACGCACACGGTCGCACTATTCCGAACTGACATACACGTTTCTGACAAGCCTTTCGAACCATACCCCGTTTTACACAAGATATCAAAAGATAATTAGTTTATCGCTCTACAGTACGTACGTACACAGATGGGAATACCGGGCAGTATCAGACTCCCTAAACAGCATTCGCGCCACACAACCAGGACTTAAATCTATGTGCCTGCAACCATACAAGGGTTCGGGAACCCTACAACTCCACGATCACAACGAATCAGACTGGTAAGTCAAGTCTCCCCAAGGAAAATTTAAGAAGGTACAAACACTACACCGCGTCACGTCAACATTCGAACCAGACAATCAAGACACTTGACCTACTAATCATTCCCTAACTACTTCTAAATACGATTCTACATTCACACTCCTGTCATTAGAGTAAGTAGGACCACCGGCTCCTATTTTTCACATCCATTCTATAAGCACGACATCCAGTAGCTGTAAGCCGGAACAAACAATTAGAGGCACTAGGAATCAGCTATATTATACAGGAACATTCCCAACGCATGAGTAGTAAGACAACGGTTTAATATAGTGCTATAAGTGTGTTTTTCTGGCATTTCCTTTTGCCCTCTTTTTCAGGCCTACCCTCTACGTCGGTTCCGGCACACCACACCGACTTAATTCCAATCACAAGGTATTTCACTATACGATATTAATCGACCACAAGTTTTAAGGCCGTAAGGCCTGTATTTGTGGGAGGAGTTAAGCGTTCCATATAAACGCTACTCCCCCCCCTTCCTACCTGCCGTACGCACGCTGTTCACCCCACCCACCTCTCCCTCTCATACAATTCATTCAGGGGGGCCCTCTTTTTCAGGCCTACCCTCTACGTCGGTTCCGGCACACCACACCGACTTAATTCCAATCACAAGGTATTTCACTATACGATATTAACCGACCACAAATATATATATTTGGGAGTCTAGCCAACTCCTTGGTTCTGCATCCCTCCCTGTCACAGGTGCCTCATCCCAGGATCCTATTTGGCCTTGTACTGCAGAGAACTCAAGAGGATTTCCCAAAGTGAGTAGCTCATTTAGCATACATTAGGCAGTTAGAGTAGGACCTACCGAATATGGGGTACATTGACGTTGTGGCAGGCTTATGCAATGTATGATCATATAATGTAACTAAATCCCCATTGTTTTTTGCCTAGATTATGTGTTTTTAATAAAACTTACAAAATCCATCAGCACCAAAGTAGCTGTTTAGTAGATAAGGGAGTGCTCTGGTTTCTCATATTTGTATAGAGGGTCTGTATGTGTTTGTAAAGGCAAGGCTATGTTTGCATGTAGCTTGTGAGTGTGAAAACAGGTTTGCATGTGTCAAGAGTAGAGTGCGTGAACACAGGATCATGTGTGTGCATAGTCTGTAAATACAGGGGTGTACATGTACGGAGAGTGAAAGTGCTTGAATGTAGGTGTGAATGAATGCTCTATTAATTATCACCACTAAATCTAAATAGTTGGTGTAAGGGAGGATTAGGGGCCATAGTGGATGGAGTGGTGATAGGGACTGTAGTGGATAGAATAGGGATAGGGGCTGTTGTGGAGGAAATGGGAAAGAGGCTTAAGTGGTGGCAGGGGGGTCCTCTTGCCAAACCCAACCCAGCCCTAACACCCCTCCAAAAGGGGAGCGGGCCCCGGAGATTCTCTTTTCTGCAGTCTATTTCACCTCTACATATAGACCCTTCCCTGGCTGATCACCCACGCTAACCTCTGTAGTGGTTGCAGGGGGTAAGGGCTGTAATGGGTCTGTGGGTGGGGGGAGGCGGGGTTAGGGATGTAATGGGTGCGGGGGTTAAGGGGTGTAGTTGGTGCAGGGGTTATAGGGGCTTAAAGGGTTCCTGTGGGTAGTGACTGTAGTTGGTTCAGGGGGTAGAGCACTATACAGGGTGCCTGGGGATGTAGTGGGTCCAGGGGGAAGGGGCTGTACTGGTTGCAAGGGGTGGGGGCTGTAGCAGGGGGCAGGGGGTAGGGGTTTTAGTTGGTGCAGAATGGTAGGGTCTTTAGTGGGTGCATAGGAGTAAGGACTGTACTAGGTGCAAGGAGTAGGGGCTGTAGTGGGTGCAGGGGCTTTAGTGAGTGCAGATGTAGGGGCTGTAGTGGGTGCAGGAAGTTGGGGCTTAAGTGGGTGCAGGGGGGTAGGGGATTTAGTGGGTGCAGAGGGGTTGGGGATTTAGTGGGTGCAGAGGGGTAGGGTCTTTAGTTGGTGCATAGGAGTAAGGACTGTACTAGGTGCAGGGAGTAGGGGCTGTAGTTAGTGCTGGGGCTTTAGTGAGTGCAAAAGGGCTGGGGCTTTAGTGGCTGCAGAGGGGAAGGGGCTGTAGTGGGTGCAAGGGGTAGGGGTTGTAGTGGATGCAGGGGGTTAGGGGCTGTAGTGGCTGCAGAGAGTTAGAGGCTGTAGTAGATGCAGGGGGGTAGGAGCTGTAGTGGCTGCAGGGGGTAGGGGCTGTAGTGGCTTTAGTGGGTGCAGGGGAGTAGGGGCTGTAGTGGGTGCAGGGGAGTATGGGCTTTAGTGGGTACAGGGACTTTAGAGGGTACCTGGAGGTAATAAGAGTAATATTAAGGGATGGGGTATATGGGGAATAGGGGCTTTGGTTGTTAAGGGGGTTGAAGAAATATGAGATGTGAAGGGGTAGTAGTAGGGGACACTAAAACATGTTTAATTGAAAGAAAAAAAGTGTATTTCCCCCCTCCCTGAGTCTTACCTTCTGTCTAGATATATCAGAAGATAATGCATGCATGAGCAAATTCACTCATCATTTGAAAAACAAAAACAAAAAAAAAACATTGTCACTCTATTGACCTGCAAATAAATGGAAATGGTTTTGAGGAATTTTAAAGATATAATAGAAATATTACTTCATGGTCAGTCAAAGGCTTCAATTGTTTTCTTTTTATTGAATTGTATTTATTTTTATTTTGCTGTCAGTTTCACCTTGTATCTCTCTATTTGTCTTTTGAAGGTTGCTTTGAATGCTGCATAAAATGCCTCGGGGGTATTCCATATGCCTCACTGATTGCCACGATCCTGCTGTATGCTGGGGTTGCCCTGTTCTGTGGATGTGGTCATGAAGCTCTCTCAGGCACTGTCAACATTTTGCAAACCTATTTCGAGATGGCAAGAACTGCTGGAGACACACTTGACGTCTTTACCATGTGAGTCATCATCTGAAAATATCTCTCTAAATTAATTATAGGCAAAGATTATGCATTTTTACAATTAAAACGACCATTTGGTTTGAGTGTTCTGATTAAAAACAAAACGGAAGAACATACATTGATTTTTCATGTATCTTACTATGAAAGAATCCTTAACTTCTTTCATTAATGATATATTAATCCAATATTACCCCAAAAGTAAATATGGCCCCAATAGTACAGAAGACGTAATTTACTTTGTTCTTAGATTTCTAGTATTAATATAAAACCCAAAACAGTAAAAACACTGATTTGCATCAAATGGAATGAGAGATACTGAAGGTCCCTCAAAAGGATTTTGATTGGAAGATATTCAAATTTACAAGGCAATACATTAATTAAAGTGTGCTAACAGGAAAAATACATTAAAGTAACACTACGTACCATCAACACTATATATCGCAGTGATAGAAAAAAATATAGAAAATAAATAAATAAATAAACCAAAAATCTCAGAAAGTGCCATCCTCTACTTGTCCTTGGAAAATCTGAGCATTTTTCCTTTGGCTACTATTAAGCATGTTTACTATTTTAGATGAGTGAAATATTTTGTTTCTGAAAGCAATTGCGTCCTAAATGATGCAATATAAGTGGATGGGATTTTCTAACATTTTGTTTATGAATTTGAATATACATATGGAAATCTTGACTCAATATAGAATGTCGCACTTGTCTTGTGTCTTACATTCCATTATATTTCTTTTCTTCATTTTCTTTTTAATTTTCTATTTATTTCTTTTTACTTTGTTATCTGTTTTTTTTTTTTTTTCACCCTACTGTCACATTTGATTATTTTGGTCTTTTGGAGTGGTTGTCATTTTCTGATACATGCCCTTAATCTTGGGTCTATCATGAAGAAAGTACAGAAAGGGTAATTTGCTTAATAAGGCTCTGTGCGAAAGAAGGCCGTGAACTCATTTTGAGCTGTGTACAACAGATGTATTTCTGTTTGTGCATAATGAAAAGATTTAAAGAAAGAATAAGAAAAACAAACAAAAAATAAATATTAAAAGCTGTGAATGTTAGTTTTTTTCTAATGCATGTAGTTACTGCATTACAGCAGTTTATAAACAGTCATATGTTCTTATTGTAGCAGCTTCAAGAAATAAACCAAGGACATATAGGCTGTTTAGCTTATTATGGGATGTCTATAACTATACAATCCTCTTACGTAAGGACTAAATGTGCTGTATCTGCCTTGTCATTCAGAAGTAATTTATTTGTTTATTTCCTGACCTGGGATCAGTGTAGGGAATGATGATTTGGTTAAAACAATTAAAATAAATTAGGGTCCCCTACTCCCCATATTAACCATAACAGACCTATTGATACAGTCTCTCCTATTTAATTCATAAGTGGCAAGAGCATTTCTAAAACTGTCAGTGGGCTGTTAGATGGGAAACATAAAAACAGAGGTCGACAAGATTTTTAATGCCTGGGTACCAATGTCCCCACATCAATTAAAAATGAATAATCACCGTAAATTGGCAGCTACTGTCTAAAGGATGCACAGGCCCCAGTTTCACAAATAGATCAGCAATAAAGTAAAGTGAATAATATAGCACAACCTTAAAATTGCGCTTCTATATTCTATATATAAGTGTTCACCTAATAAAGGCGCAATATTCTTTATAAACTGCTGTAATGCGGGATATTTAAAGAGCTACTCCAACTCTTATACAAAAATGTTTGCTTTCATTTACAATTTTATACGTCTTCCCCATAAAACCTGCCAAAAGATTTTTACTAACCCGACATCCAGCTCCGTAAAGCTCCCAGTACTGATCTTGTATGTCTCGTGCTACACCCCGTGATTCACGCAGCCCTGGATTGCACTGTTTTTCCAGCTCAGAGCAAATGCGCGCAATCTGAGCCAGGAAGAAGAGAGAGGGGTGCAAATGTTATTTTCATTTTTTTTTTTTTTATTTACTCAATTATTCGAGGAATGCAGAAGGGAGCACCCATAGTAACAGATAGCCTAGAACAAAGTTATGTGTGCTGGGGGTGCAAGCAGGGCCGTCTTTAACGCGGAGCAAACAGGGGCAGCTGCCCCGGGCCCAGTCACTCCTAGGGGGGCCCAAAGCAGCTGCCTCGTGGCCCCACTGACCGCATCCTGCATAAAAAAAATGTATTTCCCTAATGGAGGAAATGATGACCGCGAGTCACTTCCTCCCACCACAGAAACAATGAGCCACGTGGGAGGGAGGTGAGCCAGGATGCAGTGAGGAGGGGGACTGAGCAACGAGAGCCAGACCCCAATTCTTAACCACCACAGCCAGCACACTGGACCCCAGGAAAGGTAGCCTCTTGCAAAGGTAGGAAACTGAAGAGTGTCTTTAAAAGTGTAAAGTTTGCATGTGTGTGTCAGTCTGTGTGTATGTGTGTCATTATGTGTGTGTGTGTGTGTGTCAGTATGTCTGTGTGTATCAGTATGTCTGTGTGTGTGTGTGTCAGTATGTCTGTGTGTGTCTGTTTCTGTGTGGCAGTATGTCTGTGTGTGTGTGTCAGTATGCCTGTCACAGTGTGTCAGTATGCCTGTCACAGTGTGTCAGTATGTCAGTGTGTGTATCTGTATGTTGCCAGTATGTGTGTATCTGTGTGTGTGTCAGTGTCTAAACCTGAGTATGTATCTGCATGTATATACCTGTGTATCTGTGTGCCAGTATGTCTATCTGTATGTATGTCTGTGTGTGTGTCAGTATGTCTTTCACAGTGTCAGTATGTCTGTCACAGTGTGTTTGTATGTGTCAGTATGTCTATGTTTGTGTCAGTATATCTGCGTGTGTGTGTATGTGTGTCAGTATGTGTGTGTCAGTGTGTGTATCTGCATGTTGTCAGTATGTGTGTATCTGTGTGTGTGTGTGTGTGTGTGTCAGTGTGTATACTTGTGTATGCAACTGTGTATATCTGTGTATCTGTGTGTCAGTGTGTATATATGTGTATCTGTATGTAGTCAATGTGTGTATCTGCATGTGTGCTAGTGTGTGTCTGTGTATCTGCATGTGTGTCAATGTTTGTATCTGCATGTGTCAGGATATGTATCTGTGTGTCCGTATGTGTTAGTGTGTGTGTCTGTATGTTGTCATTGTGTGTATCTGTGTATCTATATGTTGTCAGTGTGGATATCTGTGTTGTCAGTGCATCTGCATGTGTGTCAGTGTGTCTATTTGTGTTGTCAGTATGTGCATCTATGTGTCTACATGTGTGTCAGATTGTATTTCTGTATGTGTGTGTGTCAGTGTGTGTATATATATATATATATATATATATCTGTATAGCTGGATGGTGTGTGTGTGTGTGTGTGGCAGTGCAGGTGTATACATATCAGAATTCAGACGCCAACACTACACACAACTACACACCTGCATTCGAACTTGAACACTACATACAAACACACCTCTTTATAAACACCAAAACCAACACTACACATAAATGCATGCTTGCATTCAAATGCAATCTCCACATACAAACACACCCCTACATTCACACAAACATACTCCATACAAAAACATGCTTACATTCAAACACATAAACACTGCTCAGTGCTAAATACAACCCTGCATGCATGGGAAAATGGTAGAGCCCCAGCTATCAAGGCATTGTTGGAGTTGCAAGACAAATGGGGATCTACCTTTTGCCCCCTTTGCCCAAAATAATTCATGCACCAGAGCCCTCTCTACTTTGTGTCTGCCTCTGCATTGGGGTTGGGGGCTTGATTGCATGCCAAGGGGGAGGGGGGAGAGGGAGGTGACAGGGTCCAGGGGGATCAAGCAAATGTTTGCCCAGGGTCCAATCAATTTTAACCCCTTAAGGACACATGACATGTATGACATGTCATGATTCCCTTTTATTATAGAAGTTTGGTCCTTAAGGGGTTAAAGGTGGCCCTGTGACACTTTGTTGGAGAGAAATGGGTGAATACTGTGCTTCTCATTTGGTATTATGTTGATATTGGCATTACTGTACTTATTTGGGGGAAATTGCAATCAAAGGATCCAAGAGAGGTAGAGGTGTGGATCAGTTGCTGATCCCTGTTTTTTCCAAGAAGGAAATTAAAATGTTGACAAGCACTGACCAGTGTTTCTTATTCTTCACATTTACAAACTTAATTGAGAAATAAGACCATTACAGTGCATACATTATATTATACCAATCAGCAAATTGTTATACATATCCATTACGTGCCTATTGTAAAGATTAAAGATGAATGGAGAAAGAAGCTCATATGTATGTATATATAGTGCTTGTACAGATCTAGAAATTTAAGTATTTTTTGTCAGCATAGAGCTAACAACAAAGTAAGTTGTGGTGATAGTAAAACACAATTAAAAAAAAAAACATCCGAACAATTGACTGTTCAAATCATGGTTGGTTTCAGGTTATTTGTTATTTTTATCATAACCTATGTTTTGGTTTAGAGGCTGTTTTTAAAACAGTGCTCTATTGCTAAGGATGCCTGCAGAAATGCAAGATAAGGTCTGAAATGTACCAGATTTTCCGAAATATAGGATGCAGCTCTTTACCCCAAATCTTATATTCCGAATGCATCTTTAATTCTGTATATGTGTATATATATATATAGCGAGTGAGGGAAGACCCTCACCAGGCCATTGCATGCTTGCAGATCAGGAAAAGATCAGGGAGAGAGCACAGAGACAGAGGTGTGAGCTCTGCTGCGCTGCATATAGTCAACAAGGGAGGGAGGAAAAGAAGAAAGAGGAGATGTTAGTAGTTCTCTTGCAGCCCCCATACCCAGCTGTGGTGTTACCTGGAGTTCAGCTTGCTGGAGTTGAATTTGACTGTCTGAGTGTTGCCGCGGGTTACCAGAGCAATGGTCCGATATGCTGGGAGCTACAAGTCTGCACCGAGTAGCCCAGGACAACCAGGAAATATTGAGCGGGTATCTGACAAAAGCCAGCATCCTTGCTTAAAAATCTATGGTAGATGGACATGAAGAACAGCCCATTCAACAATGGAACTCTCTGTTAAACATGATTCAAGCCCCCTGGGGACTTATTACCACTATAGACTGGCAGACTAATGTAGACTTGTAGACTGATAGTGACACATGTGGCACAGGTCCTGCTTTTTGAGCAGATAAATATGACATTTTAATCTGATACTTTATAAATTAGGTGCCATTCACCATCTCTGTATGTTTGAATAAACAAAAAATAATAACATGGAAAAATGCCCTCCCCCCCCCCCCCCACAGAGCACAGCCCTATTCCACCCGCACAAATTCACACACTGATATACATAAACACACACTGCATCCCAGTGCATGTTTGTCTATCTGGATCTGGACAACCTACATGATCTTAGCTCTTATTCTCAACTAAACTTTATGTTAGTTGAGAACAAATGTTTCTCTAACTCGGTTGTGCCTCTCTTTGTGTGTCAGTTGTTTCTGAGGCTTCCCTACATTGTTTGCACATTGGGTCTTGTCTAGTTTGATAGACCCCTGCTTAATTGCTCTGGTGCTAAGTGGGCTGGTGCTGTGCTGTTATGGGGTAGTGTCTTTTAACCCTGCCTTTCCCAACCTTTAGTACGACATCCACTGTCTGCATGTGGCACTTCCAGTGCAGAGGTTTGTCCTGCCTTATCTGCTTCCTCGTTCTGTGGCTGGCTGTGTTGTCTGAGACTTCTCCTTAGCATGTCATCTTTGGGTGCTCTTTTTGGGATGTAATTCTAGATGCTTTAAGTTTTACCCAGGACGGTCGACTCATAAGTCAACTGTCCTGGGTGCATTGTGAAGTGTTTCCAGGTGTTGCTATCCATGCCATTCTAAATTAACTGCCTGAACACCCAAACTCCCACTAATCTCAGGCAGGTCTTACAATAAAGACTTCCCATTAACACACAAAATACCAGGAGATCATATGTATGTGTTTAAAAAGATAGACAGATAGATAGCACTCCCACTAATCTCAGATACCCATTGATGCTCTTACACTTTTCCCAACACGTCAAACTAAAAATGAACCCCTTCAGTACCCTACAGTGTCACTAAACTTTACCCTCTACACATTGTACTACACTAAACCAAAATCTAAGAGAGATGGCATTATTTTCCAGTAATGCTTAATTCCCTGTTATGTATCCTCTGTTTCACTCTCACTCTATGAAACATAGGATATAATCTATGTTCATATTACTACAGCATCAAATGTACTGATATATGGGACACATTAATTAACATGCACAGCTCCCTTTCTTTTTTTGCAGTTAGCCCCTTTTTATTCCAGGAATGCCCATAATACAAACACGAATAGGTTAAATTAGCAATGCAGCTTTTTTTTCTTAACAATGCAATTTAATTTGCAAATATGTTTAACCGTTTACTTGTTATAGATCGTCCACTTACAATGTCTTTGAGAAATGCTACATGAAGAATACAATCAATAAAAAAACATTTACTTGTCCCCCAAGGAGCAACATAGAAACAAAGTCTTAACTTACATAAACCAAAACCCATTTGTGAGTCATTTATGCCTTAAGTACTAATCCATTTACCTTTATGTACTAAGCTGATTACATTACATGAATTCTGACATTTTTGTATTGTATGAAAACTTATCTAAACTAGTTATCTAAAATCAGAAGGGTGCACTAAACATTTAATTATGGTGAATTAAAAACAAAATTGCCAACCATCTGTTAACTGTCAAACTGTCTAAGCCACACAGATTCGAAGCTCTAGGCAGAATTTAACAATTTCACTTAAAATGTGTTTATTTTACCTAATACAAAAACCCCTAATGGAGAGCATTGTATTCAAGAACTCCAAGTAGTCAGCACAAATTGCCTTAAATGATAAAATGATTATTATTTTATTATTTATATCGTGCCAGCAAACTCTGATATCAGAGACTTACTTTAGCAGCCTGCTAAGAAGCAAGCTCCACTCTACCCTGTCTTTCTAATACTTCATTCCTGCTAGGTAGGGGCCAATGACAGCCACCAGCCTGCCTCGTAAGGGACATGCCAGGTCAGCAACAGCCTGCCATGTCTGCATGGATCTGTGTGTGTGTCTGCATGAGTCAGTCTGTGTCTGTATGGGTCAGTGTGTGTCTGAATGGGTCAGCTTGTCTCTGCATGGGTCAGTGTGTGTGTGTCTGCATGGGTCACTGTATCTCTGCATGGGTTAGTAGGTGTGTCTCTGCATGGGTCAGTGGGTGTGTCTTTGCATGGGTCAGGGTATCTCTGCGTGGGTCAGTGGGTGTGTGTCTGCATGGGTCAGTGAGTGTGTGTCAGCATGGGACAGTGTGTCTCAGCATGGGCCAGTGGGTGTATCTGCATGGGTCAGTGTATCTCTGCATGGGTCAGGGTATCTGCATGGGTCAGTGTATCTCTGCATGGGTCAGGGTATCTGCATGGGTCAGTGTATATCTATATAGGTCATTGGGTGTGTCTCTGCATGGGTCAGGGTATCTGCATGGATCAGTGGCTGTGTGTCTGCATGGGTAAATGTGTCTCAGCATGGGTCAGTATGTTTGTCTGTATGGGTATTTGTGCTTGTTTTTTGGTATTAAACTTACAAAAGTAGTTTTTTGGAAATACACCATTGCCATTTGATACACAGTTATTTTCCTAACATATTATAAAACAGAAAGAGGGTGCATGCGGTCTTATTAATTATTAAACTGAAATGGGAAAAAAAGACATACGTTTTGCTCTACATGATTTCTTTATTGTTGGATTATGTTTTTATTGCATTTTTATTATATGTTGATATACATCAATTTCTTTATGTTGGAATTGCATATGCCCACTACTATTTCTCAATAAAAAAATATTTTAAAAAAATGCACTAACAGTAAATAATTTAACGTAGGCACAACAGAGCTTCTGTGACAAGCAGTGTTAGCTGCAATAGTTAAAGAAGAAGACAAATCTAGTATATAATTTGAATTATATTGACCTCCGGCAGCTATCAGCTAATATTTATTCCCAACTTCTATCCATCCCTACTTTCTCCTGTCCCTCACTGGCTACCTCCTCATATAACACTACCTTTACCTCTGCCCTGGATGCTGCAGCCCCACTCCAAACATGCACCTCGAGGAGAACACCCCCCCCCCCCCCAACCGTGGCACACTAGATCAACACGCTACCAGCAGACATGCTCCCGTTCTGCTGAACGCTGCTGGAGGAAGTCATGCACCCAGTCTGACTTCCTCTACTACAAATTCATGTTGCGTTCATACAGTACAACCCTTGTCTTTGCCAAACAGTCATACTTTTCCTCCCTCATTAGCTCATGCTTCCACAATCCCAGCCATCTTTTTAATACCTTTAACTCTCTTCTTCACTCTGCTGTGGCCACCCCCCAAACTAGCCTTACAGTCGATAGCTTTGCATGCTACTTTACCGACAAGATTAAACAGCTAAAGAAAGAATTCTCACCACCTTGCCCCTCTCTTTCTCAACCACACCTAGGTCATGCCTTTCCTACCCTTCAGACTTTCTCCCAGGCTAATGAACAACAGGTGGCTGCGCTTCTCCTTTCCTCTCGACCCACCACTTGCCCGCTTTATCCTGTCCCGTCTTACCTTATCAGATCTCTCTCCTCTTCTCTTGTGCCTTCCTTAACACACATCTTTAACTGCTCTCTCTCTCTTCTGGTGTTGTCCCGTCCTCCCCTTCTAACTATCGTCCCTGCTCCCTTTTTCCTCAAAGCTTCTGGTAAGATTTGTCTTTACCCATCTGACTTGCTTCCTCAATTCCAACTCTCTCCTTGACTCTCTTCACTCTGGCTTCTGCCCCCTCCACTCTACTGAGACTGCTCTTATTAAAGTCACCAACAACATAATTGCAGCTAAATCCAAAGGACACTACTCTATACTAATCCTCTTGACCTCTCTGCTGCCTTTGACACTGTTGACCATGTTCCTTCTCCAAAATCTTCAATCACTCGGTCTCTGTGACACTGACCTCTCTTGGTTTTCCTCCTATCTCTCCCAACACTCATTCAGTGTCTCATTTTCTTTCTTTTTAAAATGTTTTATTTATTTTGAAGGTGCATGAAGAAATATCACGAGTTACATTGACACATGTCAGAGTACAAGGGTAGTTGAGTCACATAACTCGTCAAGTTGAATTGCACTCATTTTTACTTTCTTAACCATGTCACGTTACAAGAACTGGTAGTAGTGCAAAAGCTTACTCCTAGGCTCATGACCCCATTTGGAGTATAGACAACACAGTATTGCACCCAATGAGGTTGAGACTCAATGTTTAAACAGTTGTAGCATAATAAAGTAAAGTAAAATAAAATAGAAGGTAATAACAGGAGATAAACAAGTTGAAGCTTTACTGTTGCATCAGTTAGCCGCCTCAGTGGACACGCACCACCCTAGGGAGCATGGGGTGTGTAAAGGATGCATTTGGTTGTTCAGCATGGGCAATCAGAGCCTTATGGGCTGCCTCGTGCGCCTTTGAATCTTTAAGCCGCCATGGGCTGTTGCACTAGGCAAAACTTATCATAATTAACTGGGATTAAAAGCACAGGTACGTTTGTACTAGGCATATCATATCCCGCTTTGTACTAGTCAGCCGACTTAAAGAGTAAGCAGAGTGCTCAAAACGGGTCTCGGCTGCTTCTAGGATTGTAGGTACCCCTAACCAAGGGGGCAGCGGGGGGGGGGGGGAGAGGATTTGGGGGCTCCTCCATACTAACGTGGCTCTGCGTAACCATCACCAGGTCCGGTCATGGCACTTGAAAAGACCGGGTGAAGTAGGGCTGCAGGCATACGGACATAATGAGAAACAAAACTGAGAAAAAAAATCATAACAAAACAGTATACTAATGAGGTTGTATCCTGCCTGACCGGCGTGGATGATCCTGTGTGCGGTTTCAGTCAAGAATCAGAGTCCGTGCTCAAGGTTCGAGGGATAAATGGTATTGTAGTGGCAGGATCTCCAATCTGGGATTGGCCTTTTGTGACCCTGGTCATGGGCAGTCCCGGGAGTAAGGATTGCGGGTTTGCCATTTGGGAATCCCAACATATAAAGCATATCAAATAATTGTGTGAATCAATTACTTCTCCGGCCTTCTCCTCCAGGTGATTCATGCAGTCTCTGATCACTTGGATGTTAGCCTTGATATCCTGAGCCAACCTGGAAAAGTTGGCCTTAACAGAGGACTTTAGCTCATTTAACATTCTCTGTATAGTGGAGTCAGTTGCTGGAGCTGAGGAAATCACTAAAATTGATATAAAGTTTTGGCCGGTCAGGGCCGATCAGTGCCATTTTGAGCCTACTTTTATGAAGAAGAAACTTGAAGATGGAGTGTGGCACCTTGTAGATCAAGCAGTTTGATTATTGACTTCTAAGTCATCAAGTTGGTCACTAGGCAGGTAAGTGTGTGAGAGCTGCCCACCTCACAAAAACAGGTAGCAACTAGCCACTGCTGCGGAACACGCTGAAAACACCACAACTCAGGGTAGCTCCTGACTCACATGGTCATCTCCATCAGCCTCCAAACCATAATCACAAGTGATAATAACTGCCGTGCTGTGAGATATTAACAATTAAATAATAGATTTTGATTGTCTATTTCACTAAGCCATGTAGTTATTTATTTAAACTTACCACTATATTACTGATGTAGCCTGTCATATTTAGTTCCTCTAATGCACAGGACAAACCCAGAGCTGTTACAACTAAGTTACTCAAGGAAACTGCCTAAAGTGCACATTATGTAGAAACTGCTATGCATTAATCAATAGAAGATACACATAGTTACTCTATTATAAAGAGCACTATGCTCTACTTGTATATTCAAGAAATGATGGAAGCACATTTTCAGGTTCTAGGTTTAGTTACTATAAGAAGTGTTTTAAATTACCTATCGGTCCTTCCTGATGAAACAGTGAACCTGTTTGGTGAAGTAGTTTGTGAGAGATACCTCAAATTCTGGAAATATGGATTTTCTAACACACAGACTACATCTACATTCTCAGCTAAATGCTATATTTCATAATGGTAACTCCTTACTGTATTATATATATTGTTGACTGCACTCTTCTTAAACACTTTAAGGAGCCTATAGGCTTTTTTTATCTGAAGGGCTACTGCTACGGTCCCTCCAACCTACTATCTATGATTTTCCAGCAATAAAAGATCATTTAGACAACTCTCATCCAAAATGTTCGCAATATCTTTGAGTACTAGCCAGATCAGTATAATCTTATCCAAATGCCAACATATATCTACTTGACAAACAATGAAAAAATGAAGACAGTGCAACTTGACTTGGCACAAGTAGTAGTACATACAATTTATATGAAGGACCAGAAAGATCAGAAAGAAACAAATATTTCAGATGTTCCCTTTATCAATGCCAATATTGTCCCCAATATTGTCCTTAATAAAGAAAGTACCATCACTTGTATATATATATATATATATATATATATATATATATATATATATATATATATATATATATATATATATATATAAACAGAACCAAAACAAAATGACCCAGACCCAACGCCATTGAAGAGGAGAAGTCAGACTCCATCGGAGTCCTCCACTGCCATATTTCAGGTGCTCCCCGTGTCCGGTGCAGTCGCATGGTGCATCATGACGTCAGATGTGACGCACGCTATGTCTGATGTCATCGGTTACTAAGAGGTAAATAATACATCAATACGCAGTGTCAAACCCTGGAGAATCGTTGTTGAATTGGCCGAAGAAACAACCTGTACAGTAGCAACAGCAATATAAATAGAACAATCCTGTAATAGCATAGTCTACCCTAGCCTAGGATACTGCTTCTAAACATAAACACACAATATAGATACACAAATAATTCACTAAATTATACACCCACAGATACTACTAAGTACTATCTTTGGTTTGAACCCTGCTGGGGATAGAAATCTATGCAAAAGAGGGGGTAAATTAACAATAAATAAACACGGAATAAAAAAAAAACACAGAGACAAAAATGGTTGAGGATTACTAAATAGCTAGTCCTGTGACCAAAAGTGTGCTGTAATGAATAAATAAAACATATACAAATTAAATCAGAGGTAAAAATGTAACCATAATAAATTCAACTTATACTCTAAATCAACTGACTCAAATAGCTTGCTTAATGCTCACAGAATCCATCCTACCAATCAGATTAAATTCAAATAGCCAATTTCTGTGTGTCTGACTGGCTACTCCTCTTTAATGGGGGTGGGTTTGGATCTTTTTTCACTTCTATTTCTCTATATATACAAGTGAGTGTGCTTTATTTGTGTAAGGCCAATATTGGTATTTTATAAAGGGTAATTCAAGTAAATTTTATGTAGCATCAAGTAAAGACAGAGAAGTGGAAATGAATCCAGCCCAAACATAAAAAAAACATAACTTTTAATTTGAAATCTGAAAGTGTAATGTGAAATACAGAACACCTTATGAAAGCATAATATTGTGTTTGAATGCAGGAAACAGCTCGGATGACAGATTGTCAAAAGCAAAATATCTGGTCAAGATGAAAATCTTAATGAATTAGAGGAGGAGATACACACTGCCTAGATAGAGATAAATAGGTTTATAACAGAAATAACTGTCAAGCTATCAGACAATTCTGAACATGTACCCAAGATGTCTGGATACAAAGAAAGCTAAATGTATCTATATGCTCTCAGTGTAACTAAATAAGTAGGCAACAATGTAATAAACACGTTTAAACATAAAGGCATATCTTCTAAGCAGTGAACTCTAAGGGTCCTAAAGATAAGACAATATAGGAACAATATAATACATATATAATAAGTAGGGATAGCCCTGATCTGTGCCTTCAAAGGCACCCCTTCTATTTGTATGAAGCACTATTGTGCACACTTGGCATCTAGTTGTGCGACCTTAATTTTTACATTGTTTGTACTTATATTTGACCCTGCCTTGAGCAATTGGGTGCAAGGACAGCAGCACAGAATTCACTTGTTATTTAATTTTGATTTCTGGATACTGCAGTAACTGCTCCTCTATCTCTATGTGGTCACATTTATAACTACTTGATATTAGTGGATTTGTCCTTTAGTGTCTAAATGAAGACCCAACCGACTGCACATTGCAACTCCCGCAGAATTATATGAATGGATTGATAGATGCCATCGTTCCGCATAACAAATACATTCCTTCAGCATCCTGCACTAGTACCTCAAATAATCTTTTACTAGGTCTATTTCTTCATAGCCTGAACAAACTATAAGGACGCAGGGGTTGTCCTTAAGAGATTTTCAAGATATACCCTATAAATTCAGTTTTTTTGAAATAGTTATTTAATTCATCAGGACACTCCACTAACATTGTATTTACAACAAAGGGCAGTGTGGTATTTCAGTAAGAGAGCAGATCTGTTAATAAAACTGGTTAATGAATAATAGCCTATACCAGGGGTGGGCAGCCTTTGGAAATCCAGATGTTGTGGACTACATCTCCCTTGCTGCTTTGCCAGCACTATGATTGTAAGAGCATTATGGGAGATGTAGTCCATTAAATCTGGATTTCCAAAGGCTTCCCATCCCTGGCCTATACCAAATATAACCACATTGTCCCAGTGGATTTCTGAAATCTATAAATCTGTGTGCATTTTTAGCTGCATTTTAAAATAATGTTTGCAAGTACTTTTTAAGTTACTTCATTCTTTACTTTGTATGTTTAAGATAATTGTATAATAATACATAAATCATAAAGACAATCTTTCCGAATGTACATTTAAACACAGTCTGAATGATTTGCTCTCTGTCTTTCTTTCAGGATCGATATCTTCAAATATGCAATATATGGGATAGCAGCTGCCTTCTTCGTGTATGGTATTTTGCTTATGGTGGAAGGATTCTTTACAACAGGAGCCATTAAGGATCTCTATGGAGACTTCAAAATCACCAACTGTGGCAGATGTGTGAGCGCATGGGTATGTTGATATTCATTCATTGTTTAACTTGTGCAGCATTGTGCTGTCACGGTGATGCATTCGGTATGATATATACACATTATATGATTTTAAGGGTTATCTTAAAAACATTATTGCCTCTAAAATAAAAATAAATACACATTTTCCAACAATTATAGCAGGTTATTACACCTAAATAAGTATTTTGAGACTGGGGGGAATGCTTTGCAATAAACACTATGTGACTGGCAATGTTGACAATAAACAGTAACTCCTATTCCTGTTTCCTGCTGTGTTTGATACACTTGAGAATGTATGATGCAAGATGCTGCAAAGGCATATAGAGCTGATGCAGCAAGAAATCTCTTTTCTTACCCAATAAAGGCAATCTTGTAAAGGATGGCAGTTATGGTTTCATGCCAGCTATTACTTTATTATCAGTTTCAGTGAGAAGTCATTGTGAGGTTAGGTGTGCTGTGCGCTACCTGCATTAAGCATGTCGGATGTTATCATTTATTTGTCTAAATGTATAATGCATTTAGCAGGTATTTTTAGAGGCTAGCTTGTGTCATCCAGTAACTTGCAAGTTATTACTCCCTACACTTCTCATATCCCCAACTTTGCAAACTGAGAAAAAGGGATAGTTTAATTTTAGGGGTGTGATTGGGGGTGTGGCAGGGAAGGGGCTGCTCGGAGCATTTTTCGGTACTTACTAATAAGGATTTATGAAACTATAATGTAATTTAGAACATGAACAATGTATCCTATTCACACAGACCTATTTCTAAACATATTTATGGTAGTTTAACCCCTTAAGGACCAAACTTCTGGAATAAAAGGGAATCGTGACATGTCACACATGTGTCCTTAAGGGGTTAAAAATACATTGCTATGAGTATTATTACTGGTATACACTCAGACACACCAGCAATGTAGATTTGTCAATGAATAGGTATAGTAGGATAGACAATAGGGACAGATGGATTTGAGCCCAATATAGGGACTTTTCTTCCTAAATAGGGACACTTGGAATATATTGTACCTTAAAATATTTACTTATAGGTATTATATTCTTTTGTGCATCATTTAACACACTCTTTTTATTGACTTGCTAATAGCAATGCAACTTGGAACTCTGCCCAGACTGATTTTGACAAATTTGACAAATGTATTGTAATGCAAAAGTGAAATACAAGTTCTGAAACAATATATCTAACACTTGTCCATCAGAGCAATCCCTTACATTTATATACTTGATAGAGATGCAAATCAAGAGATTTTGACTCAAAAGCTGGCTCAGTAAGCCAATTCTCTTGGAGGAACATTCAATGTAATGTAATGTACTTTTACTAATTCATTACATGATTTATCTGCCTACCCTTTTCTTATAAAAACGGTTTCTGGATGTTTTGTTTTCCGTCAAAAATCATATGAAAGGAATTAAATACCAAAATCAAAACCCACATTTTCAAAGTGTCAGAGCTACTTTGAAGTGTCTTTTGGCATCTCTGTAAAGTGAGAACAATTATAACTGACTTGTAAAATGTATCTGACCTAAAAAAAATATGTAGGAATCATGAGTTGACTTTAAATTTGTTCTTACGTTTTTATTCTGGCTAGAACTCTAAAAATATTAATATTGATATATATCCATTTTGCAAAATGTGACCTAAATACCCAACATTCGAATAATTCATTATCTGCGATAATGCTCTGTTATTCTTGTTATTTTTCTGATTTGCAGTAATGATTATCTAATTATGTAAGACGATGTGTGGTAGAAGAACAAATATCACACTGGATGAGCTTACACTTATATACATATAATATGACATGTTAGGTTTTCCAAAATCTCAACAACAACAAAACAAAAACACACACACAAACACACAAAGAGACATCTGCAAATTAAAAATAAAATTGTAATAAAAATTACAAAACAAATTTGATTGGGACAATTGTAATGCTAGTTTCACAACTACGTAAAACCAGATGACTCCCCAATATAGAACAGTCAAGTAGTGCTAGATAATTAAAGCATTATGGGGAAGTTGGTCAACCTGGAGGGATATTAGCCTACAATTCTTGGGATTTACTGTGCTAGTCCTAATTCTCAAGTAATGATTAACAAACAAGAGAAATGGATTTAAAGTCATAGAGAAACTATTTTTTTTTTTTTTTTGGAAGATAATGTTAAGCTGCCAATTTCAAATCTCATTGGATCTTAAAGTGTCATTTTGTTGGCATATTTATTTAATCCTATGAGTACACATTGTGTGACAGATTGAGCATATTACAAATGCAAATTTGAATGTGATATTTTATATAGAAAATGAATGCAGACAATTAAAATGATATAGCTGAAAGGCTAGAATTCCTTTACAGCTTTTCTAGTGCTAACACATCAAAGAGTGGATTGAGGAGACAATCGATAACATGGGAGGGACAACAAAGGAAACATATTATGGATAGCGATGTAGCATCATATTTATGTTAAAATCCAAATGATTCAGTGAACCTCCTCCAATAATCAATATATACTATTGTTCAGCATCCAGTGTGATCATGACAAATTAAGACCCTGAGCAGAAGTCTGGATATTTGTTAACGCATGGCTACTGCGGAAATGATCAATGATGTTTTTGCTACTGCCTACTGACCCATTTTAAACTAATGCCTGTGATAGACAGATTGAATAGAATTAATTGTATTAATATTGTATCTTGTAATCCATCTAAAAGGAACAGTATCATGTAATTGTTATGTTGGCAACATTTATTTTACATCTGCTCCCTTGTTCAATTAACTTGCCATACAGGGATTTATACATTTAAGAGAACTAAATAGGGTTTTAATATTACCATATTTAGCTCCATTGTGTCACTTTGACTCTCTGTAGAGGGTGCCTCCTTTCATATACCACAATACAGTATCTTTATATGTCAGGATTAGTAGCTGCATTCTAATGGCCAAGGATGTTGGGCAGCTTTGCACACTAACAACATATTTTATAGGCTGCAATAGCAGCCTGCTGTGCCATGCATAGTGCAGATATTTGATGTATCTAAACACACATTACGTGGGCATTACAACCACATCTGGACTTTGTTTTTCAGTCAGGACATATTTTTGATGAACCCTCAAAATCCCACCAGGTTCTATACAAATACCCAGAAGCAGGGTATTTTACACTCCTTTTTTATACTATCTTCCACACCTCCTGTATGTGACAAAATAATATTTCTGTTTCTAAGCTGTTTTGTCAAAACAGTGGTGGCTAATGAAGTTTAAAGATTTTAGGGTGCTGCTAGGGCCGATCCTAGGGTCACTGATGCCTGGGTGCATGATAATATTTGGTGCCCCAGGTGGGTGTGATTACATTGCTAACTCCTCCCCTTAACAACATAACACTTTTAACCACACCCATTTTCTGTGGAAACCACTACACTCCTTTGGGCCCCCCTAACTTCGCCAGGTAACATGTCACCCACAGTGCCAGCCTTGTCCCCAAGAAGCTTGTCAACACCATCTTCATGCCCAGATTTCCAGTAACATGCTATACTGGTCAAGGCCATCTCTGTCCCCACACAGCTTCATGGGGCCATTCTCTGTCCCCTCACAGCATCCCAGTGGTATCTTTGTCCCCAAACCATTAATCAGTGCAATCCTTGTCTTAAAATAGCTAATCAGAGCCATCTTTGTCCCAAAACAGCTTATCAATGCCACCTTTGTGCCTAAATGGCTAAGCAGTGCCTAAGCCAATTTATCTTTCAAAACAGCTTACCAGTGCCATACTGTCCTAAAACAGTTTGTCAGCTTGTAAACTTTGCCTTGCAGCACTGCTGCGCGGCTCCACTCATGAGATTGCGAAGCCCAATGAGAAGGGTAGGATATAACATGAGGGGGCCTATAGTGTCTCTTCCTTATTGTGTTTAATTTACAAACTGCAATCTCCTGCTCTTTTAAATGCCTGAATGAGTCTGCATTAGCCTTCAATGTGTTATTAAATAACAGTTAAAAGAGGCAAAATTAATAACTTCCATAGTAAATAGACTGTTCTATAAGATATGTTTGAATGTGATTTAACTCATAAACAGCAGAACATTTAATAGTGAGACTGCAGTGGCATGATCTAAGACCAAAATGACATGAATAAAGGCACAATATAGTCACCAAAACAATCATTCCTCTGAAGTTTACTACTCAATTCACTGCCATTTAGGAGTTAAATAATTTTTCTTTCTGTTTACGCAAACCTAGCCAGATCTTTCATTTAGATGTAACTTACTTTAAACGTTTTTACCTTCTGCTTTAATTTGATCTATAATTATACATAGGGGGCTCCTGCATGAGCTAGCAAGCTATTAACAGAGCAAAAGCCAAGACATTCTAAATAAAACAGAATTTACAAAAAGTAAGTGTAAAGATAAGATAACTTTACAGGAAGTGTTTAGGAAGGCTGTGTAAGTAACATGCAGAGAGGTGTGCCTAGGACTGTATGAATACATTGATTTAACTCCTAAATTACAGAGAATTCATCAGTGAGACTGCATGGGATCTGATCTATACACCAAATCTGTTTCATTAAGCTAAAGTTGTTTGAAAGGAACACTATAAGGCCAGGAACACAAACATGTATTCCTGACCATATAGTGTTAAAAACACCCTATAGCCCAACCTGGATTTCCCCCCTTGCCCTTCTAAATATAGTAAAATCTTACATTTATTCAAGTCTGCTGCTGCTGGCTCTGTCCCTGGCTAACATCATTAAAAGTGGTTTCTGAGCCAATCACAATGCTTTCACATAGGATTAGCTGATACTGTCAAGGAGGCAGATCAGGGGCATAGCCAGCACAAGCCAAACACAGCCCTGGCCAATCAGCATCTCCTCATGGAAATGCATTGAATCAATGCATCTCTATAGGGGAAGTTCAGTGTCTCTATGCAGAGGGTGGAGACACTGGATGTCAGCGATGCACATTGTGCAGCACTGCCCTAGGAAACACCTCTAGTAGCCATATGAGGAGTTGCCAGTGGAGGTATCCCTAGGCTGTAATGTAAACATTACATTTTCTCTTAAAATACATTGTTTACTGCCAAAAGCCTAAAAGCAATGGTTCTGCCTACCAGAACAAATACAATAAACTGTATTTGATCTGTTAACTATAGTGTCCCTTTAAGTAAAACATGTGTTGGTTATTACATTATCAGCTTGAGGTAAACACCAAACTAAGCACGTTTATGTGCTAATCTTCCATCCTATATTTCAAATAAATATTTTGCTTTTTTTCTAAAGACTGTAATAGTGAAAGTGTTGACGTTTAATTTTAATGCAGGTGAATAATGCATTTGTTTATTGACCAATATAAAATACATAATATCATCCCAGAGAAAGTTTCTTGTCAGTTGTCTAATTCCAGGTTTTTGTATAAAATTTAAAGCATATGTTTTGTAGGAGCTAGTTTGGTAAAATTTTGCTTAGTTATTTGTTTTGCCAGTGGCTTATTTCAGAACTAGCCTGGCAAAAAGCCTGAAGAAGAAATTGCATACTTTTACTTTACCTAGACAGCGTTGGCAGACTCTTAGGTAATCAGCAAAGTCATAGATTTATTGTGTGATCACTGATGATCTGATGATTGACTGTAATGGAATGTGTAATGGAATGGAGTCATATTAGGCAAGTCTTATTCTGACCGATGTACATAAGACCTAGCATCCTCATTAGAGAAAAACTATATGATCACTATTAATGAAAAAGTACTAATATATCAAAATAAATTTGCATTAGATTATTTAAATTCACATGCATTTTTTCCATGTAATGCAGTTGATGTACAGTATATCTCTATGTGAACAAAGCAGAATTCATTAAATCTCACTGATATCATACTGCAAGCTTGTATGGAAATGTAAAAGGAGACCGACATTCTGTATAAATGAGGTGTGATTTTTTTTTCTTCTTATTTTCTAATTCATTGCTAATCATATGTGTGTGTGTGTGAAGCAGCAGGCTCTAATTAGTGAGATAGGAAACAGATGGAATAAAAGAAACAAAGGAAGAGCATGGACGTTGCAATTAAAAATGAAGACGTAACTAGGCAAATTCTCAAGCACTCCATTCTCTGACATTCATTTTCTACACTACGTAAAAATACAATAGCACAATTATAACAATCATTAAAACTGTGAATCTGCTATAATCCTTAGCCGAGTCCAGTTGTAACTCATAGAAGATAAGAGGTTACTTGTAAAAAAAAATGGTTTGCCCCCTCCACCCATTGGGTCATCCAATGCAACCTTCCCTCAGAGTATTAGTTTGTCTGGTTTCTCTTCAGACCACACTCTGCAGTTTTTCACCATGGTCCAATATTTCATGCCTCATCTTCACTGATGGTATGAGTGGTCTTTATGTTGGGTTTGTAGGTTGTGTTGTCATAGCAAGAGGGAACGGAGATAAGAGAGCGGGGATCAATAACAATCTGCATCAATACAAAGGTGTAGGATGCTCTGAGTAGCAATGACAAGTTTGAGTGAAATTGCACTTTGTGGGTTATGCACTAAAAACAAAAAATTGCAGTGAATTGAAAACCTGACTGTAAAAAAAAAAGTATAAAAAAATAGCCAAGCTTTATATGTATACATATACATACATGTATATGTAGCTGAGTTGGAGAATTTTTCCATACCAGCGCATTTTTTATTACATTTTGCAATACCATTTCCATTTCACTTTTTGGAGTTTAATGAACAAACCCAGTTTCCTTGCTATGGTAGTACTGCTTCTAGTTCTGCAATGTCCATCTACTCCATAATAGGCCTTTTGTGTAGTCCAGAGGGGACCAGAGCACCAAGGAAGGATGTTTTTGCCTTTCTGCTAATCACTTTTTTCACAGATTTCAGTCTCTGCTCTCCACTGTAATACCGAAGAAGAGGACCACAAAGGCAGTGTTTGTTACCTTTAACTTCCTTCCAAACTCAGGCTTATATTTTGGGCAGTGGGAGAAATTAATGAATGCTGTACATTAACTGTATGTACATAAATATTTTTATTTTATTTTGCAGTTTATTATGCTGACATACCTCTTCATGCTTGCCTGGCTTGGGGTCACAGCATTCACCGCCCTGCCTGTGTATATGTACTTCAACCTGTGGACCATTTGCCGAAATGCAACTTTAGTTGATGAAGCTAATTTTTGCTTGGATCTCCGACAGTTTGGTAAGTGAGCTGGACTGATATATATATGTTTTTTTGTATAGAGAATTTAAAGAGAATCAAATGACTCCAGACGAGATGATAATAAAATGGGTGGGTAGGTGAATATACAGCTTTATATTGTTTTGCAGAAAGAAAAAATTGAATAAGGCTAATTTATTTGAAAGCATGCTATAAAAACCGTGCAGGCAACAGTTTCTTCGGCACAGCAAGTAAAGTTATTAATTATTTTAAAAGCAGGTGATGAATTAATACCCGATGAGCAGAAAAACATCTGATGTATTTCACCTCCTGGAGCACTGATTAACCCTGATAAGTCTCAGATATCTACCTCTTTTCAGTATTAATTTATTTTGTAAAAAATGCCTTTTTTTGCCTGGTTTGGAGTACTGAGGGACTCAGTGGCTGAGTCTATATAAGTATTTTATGCACTATTTATATGTGATGCACTGTTTATTTAATGTGAAACTGTCATTCTATTTTTACCATAGCTATTAAAATAACTTCAAATTCCAACTACATATTGTGTTGGTAGTTTTAAAACCTATTTAAGAATTGGTTCTTCTACCATTTGTCCATCCTCTTCCCCCGACACATACTCAATGCCTAGGAATCAAGAGATAGGGAGAGCAGAAGAGACCTTCTCTGCTCTCCTCCGTTAGCAATCACACACATGAGCAGAGTAATGTAACATCACTACCAGTTCAGATACAGGTATGCTGGCAACAAAGCCAGTGTGTGGGCGTCATGGAGGAGGTTTGCCCTGCTTGGGGAAGTGTCCCTATGCAGGGCAAAATACGAGGAACCTAAGAAAGGGAGGGAGACCTGTGGAGAGTTGTTACATAAGTGTAACACCAAGCTCTGTGAGTAGAATGAGGCAGGGAAGCATAGGGCCTGGTAAGTGGTGGCAGTTTCACTTTAAGCTTTTACATTTTTTTGAAAGAGACTACAATAAAAGTATACATGTTGGTGTGTATTTGCACACATTCAAATGTTGTCCTTTACAAAGTTGTTATGGCCATTGTCATTGATTACAACATTTTGTAAATGTTCTTTTTTTTTAATATCAATATAACTATACATACAGTCCTTGATTTAAAGGAACGCTATAGGCACCCAAACCACTTCATCTCAATGAAGCAGGATTCATTATGTGTTTGTAGCACTGGAGTACCACTCTCACTGTTCATGCTCCAGTGGAGATGGAATTGCATGCTCCACTGCACCACCTAGCTGAACAACATTCAGCTCAAGACCTTTCAGATTTAAAACATTATTTCAGAGAAAATGTGCACATTCTGGGAAGCACACAAATGCTTTATATGAGGCCGTTTCAGTAAAGAAGGGATGGGAGCAGTGGTCTGGGAGCTTCTACAAAAGATTGGACATTTTGAAACGAAACATAAGGAGGAGTTCATGGATGAGGTATATTGGAACCTATTGGAGCCAACTTAAAGATAGCCTAAGCGAAAAACATATCCTAAATCCTTAAGAAATCGAGGAGGTTCTTTTATGAATACTCTAATAAATGTAGCAGGATATTGACTCGCATGTTACGGAAAAAGCAAGCTTAATGCCACATACATTCAATCCATTATACCCCCACACCAATATGCAGTTGCCCAAGGAGATTGTTGTTGCCTTCAATGCATACTTTATGAATGCATAACATTTCAGCGTGTTGGGGCATGAAGCTCAGGGAGGAAGGATAGGGTGCGTTGGAGAACGTACATCACTTGAAAACTCACTACCGAACAATCAGTAGCATTGAAAGACTCCATAACACTTGAAGAATTGGAATGGGCACTGAAAGGATCACAAATGTGGAAGGCACTGGGTCAGATGGCCTAACTCTCAAGTATTATAAGACATAGAGTGTGGTACTGCTACCACAACTGCTGGCAAGCCTTAACTTTCATCTAGATGGTGACAGACTGCCCCGAGACATGCTACTTAAGAAAGGAAAAGACCCCACCCTGTGCGCAAGTTATAACACCTGGGTAGTGTGGGCTACACTGCTATAACCTAGACACCCATCTTTTACGCATCACAGATTGTCATGCAGAGGAAGGGGGATCGCACTGAATTATTCTAGAGAAGACGGATTTGGGGGGTGAATCTGTCTGCCACAGTGTGTCTGGGTTGGAAACATGCCCAATGAGTTCTTCTCAATCACCCCTACATCAGGGCAACCCCGAACGAATGGTATGTACATAGAGAACACTTCCAGTTATACTCCTCACCCGGACCACAGTTCCCACAGACTTACAACACTGATTTATCTCAAGGAATGGAACTGCTGCTCAGAAATTTCTGGAAAAGGGTACAATAATAGGATTAGTGGCTGTATGTGGATCCACAGAGGCCACATTGCTAGACACATGCCTACAGGATTAGGCATGTACATAACTGGAGAGGTTGACAATACTACAAATGAAACATTACTATAATACCCTACCACACAACCAAAACCTCCACAGAGAACCTACCAAATGCAAATCTATATGCTCACAGGGCTGATCATTCTCACACAATCCTCGCCACTGAGGTTTATGAGACATTATTTTCGGAAGAACAGTGGACAAAAATGTTTATGCACTGTTCATCCATCAGCTCCTTCATTAAAGAAACCAACTACAACATACTGTCAGTGTGCTACCGTACGCTCCACCTACTTCACAAACTATTCCCTGGGTATTGTACAAATGCTGGAGATGTGACATGGGGACTATACTCCACATACGGTCAGAGTCAGTGGCGGCTCTAGACTTTGTGAGGCCATAGGTGAATCTCAAACATGAGGCCCCCACTAACACCCAAAGTAGAAAATATAGGGGTTGCATTGTGTGTATAAGGTGCTGTAGCTGTATTGGACAAGCTTGCAGCACTGGATACACAGAGCTAGTCTCTGTATTTATTGTTCAGAGGCTTGCAGTGTGCTGCTGTGTTGTGAGCTGTAGTTATGGCATACTTTGCAAACTAAATTAATTTGCAATAAACAATTTTAATGAGCAATTATTATATCATTTATACACGACTGCGGGGTAAGATTACATAGCCTCGCAGTCATGTATATATTACTGCCAGTGTGTGTGTATTTCTGAGTGTGTCTGGCATTGTCTACCTGTGTATGTGCATGAAAGTGTGTTTCTGACCGAGAGTATCCTTGTGTGTGAATGTATGTCTTTATGAGTATGTGTCTGGGACGGTATGTGTGTGGGGTGGCTGCTTGTGTGGTGTTTATGGGGGCTGCTTGTGACCTTTGTGCATGTGTGTATGATGAATGTCTTCAGTTTGTGACTGTGACAAGGTGAGCAAAGGGGTAACTGTGGCAGGGTGAGTGTGACAGGGTGAGAGGGTAAATGAGACACCGTTGGGGGGGTGAGTGTAACAGAATAAGGGAGGGTGAGAATAATAGTGGGGTGATTGTGACATGGTTGGAGGAGGGAGTGTGACAGGGCATGGTGAAGTAAGTGTGACAGAATTGGAGGAAGTTACTGTAACAGGCTGCATGTGGCATAGTTGGGGGGTGTATCACAGGGTTGGGGTGAATGTGCCATGTTTGGAGGAGGCAGTGTAACAGAATGAGGGAAGGTGAGTGAGACAAGATTAAGGGGGTTAATGTGGCAGGATTAGATTAATGTGGAAGGGTGAGTGTGGCAGGGTTGGGGGGGAGTGTGACAGAGTTTGGGGTGAATGTAGCACAGTTGGAGGACAGGACTGGAGGGGCTTATGTGGTAGGGTGAGTGGAACAGACTGATAGAGGATGAGTGTGACAGGGTTGGGGACTGTGTGCGACAGTGCAAGAGAAGGTGAGTCTGACAGGATTGAGGGGGTTAATGTAATTCTGGTAAAGCAAGGGCAGGTGAGTTTGGTATGGTAGGGGGGTGAGAGTGACAGGATTAGGAGGGTTTAATGTGAGTGTGGCTGGGTGAAGGGGGAGACAGTGTGTGGGGGCTGAAAGTGTTTGGGAATGGTGATAGTGTATGTGTATGGAGTGACAGTGTGTGCGTGGGGTGACAGTATGTGCGTGGGGATGTGACAGGGTGTGTTTGTGAGGGGGCTGTGACAGGGTGTGTGTGGAGGGGTGACAGTGTGTGGGTGGAGGAGGGAGAGGGTGTGTGGGTGGCTGTGGGATGACAGGGTGGGGGGAGGCTGTCATCCCACAGTCAGTAAAGTGGCTTGTGACAGGCAGGGGCGTATTAGCTGCGAGGCAAACAAGGCATTTGCCTTGGGCGGCATTTTCCAGGGGGCGGCAAAAAACGCCGCCCCCAAATGCCCAGGGCAAATGCCTTGTTAGCCTTGCGGCTAACTGACAAGCCCTCTGGGCGGGCGATCTGCTGGGTGACGCTGGCGGGCGGCTGGAGAAGGAGCACTTCCTCTGATCTGTCTGCTCAGCTCCCTCGCGCGCCGCAGAGTGAGGCTGGGAGCCGGAATATGACGTCATCTTCCGGCTCCCAGCCTCACTCTGCGGCGCGCGAGGGAGCTGAGCAGACAGCTCAGAGGAAGTGCTCCCTCGCCAGCCACCCGCCAGCGCCGCCCAGCAGCCACTGGACCAGGGAGAGAGGGAACCCCCCCCCCCAGCATTCCCAAAGGTAAGGAGGCTGGGGGGGATTAAATAAAAAAAATAAAAAAAGTGAGTGTGTGTGTGTGTATGTCTGTTAGTGTGTATGTCTGTATGTCTGTTAGTGTGTGTGTGTGTATGTCTGTTAGTGTGTGTCTGTTAATGTGTGTGTATGTCTGTTAGTGTGTGTCTGTTATTGTGTGTGTGTGTGTATGTCTGTTAGTGTGTGTGTATGTCTGTTAGTGTGTGTATGTCTGTTAGTGTGTGTATATCTGTTAGTGTATGTATGTTAGTGTGTGTGTATGTCTGTTAGTGTATGTCTGTTAGTGTGTGTGTGTATGTCTGTTAGTGTGTGTGTGTGTGTATGTCTGTTATTGCGTGTGTGTGTGTGTGTGTGTGTGTTGTTGTGTATGTGTGTGTCTGTTAGTGTGTGTGTGTATGTCTGTTAGTATGTGTGTGTATGTCTGTTAGTGTGTATGTCTGTTATTGTGTGTGTGTATGTCTGTTATTGTGTGTGTGTGTATGTCTGTTATTGTGCCTGTGTATGTCTGTTATTGTGCCTGTGTATGTCTGTTATTGTGTCTGTGTATGTCTGTTAGTGTGTGTGTATGTCTGTTAGTGTGTATGTCTGTTAGTGTGTCTGTGTATGTCTGTTAGTGTGTGTCTGTTAGTGTGTGTGTGTGTCTGTGTGTCTGTTAGTGTGTGTGTGTGTGTGTGTGTGTGTTTGTCTGTATGTCTTAGTGTGTGTGTGTGTGTCTGACTGTGTGTGTGTCTGTTAGTGTGAGTGTGTGTGTGTATCTGCTAGTGAGTGTCTGTTAGTGTGTGTGTGTTTCTGTTAGCTAGTGTATGCGTATATGTCAGTAAATGTGTGTATGTGTATTTAGAAGGCGGGGCGGGGGAAGGGTTGGGTGGGGGTGGCACGGGCGGGCGGGAGGGGGGCGCCTGAGTTTTGTCCTGCCTAGGGCAGCACAAAACCAGGATACACCACTGGTGACAGGGTAGGGGGGACTGTGACAGGTTGGCGGGGCTGTGAGAGGGTGGGGGGGCTGTGACAGGGTAGGGGCCTGTGACAATATGTGTGGGTGGCTTTGACAGGGTGGGTGTGGGGGTTGTGACATGGTAGGGGCTGTGAGAGGGTAAGGGAGCTGGAGGGGCTGTGACATGGTGTGGAGGCTTGAGGGGCTGTGACAGGGTGGGTGTGGGGGCTGTGACATGGTTGGGGGCTGTGAGAGGGAAAGGGAGCTGGAGGGGCTGTGACATGGTGTGGAGGCTTGAGGGGCTGTGACAGGGTGGGTGTGGGGACTGTGACATGGTAGGGGGCTGTGAAAGGGTAAGGGGGCTGGAGGGGCTGTGACATGGTGTGGAGGCTTGAGAGACTGTGACAGGGTGGGAGGTGGAGTGGCTGTTACTGTGTAGGGGGTGAAGGGGCAGTGATAGATGGTAGGGGGTGAAGGGGCTGTGACACGGTTAGGGAGGATGGAGGAGCAGTAACAGGGGGTAGGGGGATGGAGGGGCAGTAACAGGGGTAGAGGGGCTGTGACAGTTGTAAGGAGGGCCTTTGACAGGGGTATGGGGGGTAGTTACAGGGGGTAGGAGGGATGGAGGGGTAGTAACAGGGGATAGGGGGATGGAGGGTCAGTAACATGGGGTGGGGGATGGAGGGGCAGTAACGGGGTGGGGGTGGAGGGGCAGTGACAGGGGGTGGAGGGGCAGTGACATGGGTTGGGGTGTAGTGACAGGGAATGGAGGATGGAAGGGCAGTAACAGGGGTAGGTGGTGTGGTGGGGCAGTGACAGGGAGTAGGGGGATTGAGGAGCAGTAACAAGGGGTAGAGGGGGTGGAGGGGCTGTGACAGGGGGAGGGGGTTCATAAATACCTTCCCTGGAGGTGGTGGTCCTGTGGGCACCCTCTCTACTCAGTGGTACTGCTCTCTAGTCTGCAGGCCACGTGATAAACCTCGCCATCTCCAGTCAGAGCCGAGGCAATGCTCTGACAGGCAGGAGATCGCGAGACACTTCTTTCTGCAGCTCACTCCCAGCGGAGCTGCAGACTGACGGCTGGCTCTCTCCCTGGCAGACTGACTGGAGGTGCCTCGTACCCGGCGCCATTATGGGCAAGCCACTGGGCCCCCTCCTGTATCGGGTCCTCTGTCTCTGACCGAGGACCTGACATGGTAGTCTGCCCTGAGGCGATTTAGGCAGCCGTGTGGCCCCCATCAGCGTGAGGCCTAAAACGCAGATTCTGGTGAGAGTGTTCAATCATAGAACCTTCCCAGTTATAAATAAACACAAAAAATACCAAGACAAGCACAAAACGTTAGTTACATTAGATAATAATAAACCATTCTCTGTATTGAGTTTGTCTCACAAAACGTTCACAGTCCACCTTAAAAAATTCATTTGTTGGAGACTTTCTTTTCACAACACTGAAAATGTTGAGCTCCAAATTATTGATCCCAGTTTCTAAAGGAAACTTCCAATGCCAAAGTAAATATGGCAACTACCACATCCACATCTCTATAGGGAAGACTCTCATCTATATGAAAGAGCAAGTTCATCAGTATACGATTAAAAAAGGGTTACACTAGCAACAGTCTCACTACAGTATAAGATATACAATAAAATCACATTTCAAGAATACTGATAACATTTGATATTCTTTTAGAAAACCGTTGTAAATGAATTCTATTAAAAAAAAACACATGTACAAAGGTATTTTAAGTTAATGCATCAAAAACAAATGAGTGTGTCCCAGATCATGGATCAATAGAAGCACTTAGAAACCAACATTTTCAATCAAAGGAAATTGGAATTAAGGCAACTATGAGAACCCATATCCTCGTATTGAAATCTTACTACTACAGTTTCCAGATATTGCACACTGAAGTATACATGAGCATTCTGTGTATTATATTTCAAATAAGGCAAATAAATGCTATCCTCATTTGTATTTGGTTCATGAAGTTCTAATGTATTTTTCATTACTAATTAATTTAATTATTATCATTATTGGCATTTATGAAGTGCCAACATATTCTGCAGTGCTGAGGACCCTGCCCGTCAGCTGAGATCTAGTATTTACAGCCCTTTCATACAAAGTACTAAGCTAAATGGCTTGGTCATGATGGGGACTTGAGACAAAAGGGAGCAGGGGGAAATTTGAAATTATTGGACAGGTAGCCTTACGATATTTGCACAGACTGCTCAGATGCAATGTGTTCGAGGAGGTAAAATCTGCAGGGGTGTGAAGTGCTTAGTGAAAATTGAGAATTTAGCATATTTGAGGCCTCTAGATAGGATAGAATGAGGTTAACATTACCATTTAATATTGCTTGGAGTGGATTTAGTGTATGTGAGGCCTCTAGATGGGATGCTAATATACATTATCTTACAAATGGAAAAGTTGGAGAAAATTATTGTGTAGAAGTAATAGCAGGGATGATTTCAATACCAAATTTTCCATCAATATAAATTAATGTTTTTAAGTTTATTTTGAAACAAATTATTTTATAGTCTACCATGTCAGAAAGTAATTTGCAACAGCTGAGTTAGGATCATGATAGCAAGATTAAGTAACAAGCAAAAGTATGCACCCCTTTGACTTTTCCACATTTGGTTGAGTTGTATATGTCTATAATGTATTTTTCTACTTTGATTCCTGCATGAGGGTACATTAATGGGTGATGTCTAAGGACTGCACAATTACTAGCCCCTTTTCGTATGGTTGCCTTGGAGACTACCAATTGCTCATTTTACATAATTGTATTTGTGTTTGTTTGTTTAATAAAGGGGGAGTGAGGGGGATTCCACAACTGGAGCTCTGGAAACATATTGATATGTTAGGGGTTTATACAGACAATGCTTGACCAAATCTGCAAGTACACAAAGCCACAGTACTCATTTAGTACACCTAAAACACTGGTACATTGACTTCATTGTTTCTTGCTTGATGTTACATTCTAAATGTGGAGGATTCAGAAGCCCACAGCCCTCACACATATAAAAGGAAAAGGCAGGTTAGGAAAAGAAAACCTTTAGTACGATTTTGTTGTATATTGATGTTATGAAATTACAGAACATGGCCATTGATCTTTGGCAGGGATTCAGTTTACAGAAAATGTACATCGACTACATGGATAAATATTTCTTTGCTCTTGATCTATAATTTAATGACTCTAATAGTGCAAAATAGTCCCATAAGAGAACCACTGAATTACTGTTATTGACTCCAAAACTCCAAAGTTGTGAGATCTGAAGAGCAAATTACATAATAGGAGTTGAGGAGCAGCTAGTCTGAAGAAATTCAGAGGAAAAAGGTTATTTTTGTTTAAAATTTCACAACACTATTTATTTATACTGAAAAGTTGTGATATACAAGTAGCAAATGCACACGTGTGGTGGCAGTTTTGACACAGAATCCAATTAAATTACCTACCTCTGCCACCTATATAAAGGTACATTATTGCTACAGAATGGCACTCTATAAAAATCTATAAAACATTTCAAATAATATGAGAACTTAATATGGCATTTGTATCTGTGTTCAACATCTAGGAGGAATTAAATTCGTAGATTTATGTCAACACCAGATAGCCTTGTGATTGTTAAAGGAAAGTTTTTACATGTGATTAGCAGAGTCGTAATGGCAGATATACTGTAGGCTATTTTACTGTTAATTATAGATGACATTGAGCAGCATTATTTTTCCTAGTTCTGATGAAATTTTACAGAAAATAATTATACTTCATTCTGCAGACTGAAAAAATGGTAAATGTGATTTTTTTTATTTTTTTTTATACATGCTTCTTCACTCTCATGCTTTTCACATCCACTTCAGGGGAGACACGTATCTAACCAATCAGTGTCCTATCCCTAGGAATGCTAGAAAGGTGCATTGGGCATGCCTGACTGATTTATACATGTGCAGTTAGAAGGTATTATTCACCTTGCAAAATTCTGACAGGGGGAGAAGAAAGGGAGTCTGATCAGTATGATCATGCAGAGCAGACTCCTGTGTCAGGTTTCTCTCTACTGCTGCTGCATGATGATACCCTGTTTCTATTATTAGTGGACTGGTTTAAAACTGAGATGGGTTGGTAACTTATTCTGCAGCGCTTTACAATATTATAAAGGACTCTTTACTCTTTAGAAAAACAAGCTTACATTCTAGAGGAGGTGGAGTATAAAAATACAATAGGAGAGGGATAACAACTAAACAATAAGGCGGGAATGTAGCAGAACTGGAAGGTGAGAGTGGAGTGTGGTCCTATAAAACACAGGTTTGTGAAAGAGGGGTTACTCTTGGAGGCCATAAGTATTTCTAAAGATAGGTGTTTAAGGGTCTTCTTACATGATTCAAGACTAGGCGATAGTCTGATAGGGGTAGCAGGCTGTTCCAAAGGAAAGGAGCCACCCAGAAAACATTCTGCAAGTGTGAGAGTGCATGCAGTGGAGATACCTACAAATTAGTGAAGAAATATAACAGGGGCTAGATTTGTTTAAGGCTTTATAGGTAAAGGTTATTATTTTGAATTGCCTCCTATAGGATACAGGAAGCCAATGTAAGGATTGCCAGTGAGGTGGGGTGTGAGAGGAGCGACAGGAGAGAAAAATCAGCCTGGTGGCAGCATTCATTAAAATTTGTAGCAAGGTAGTATGGCTTCTGGAAAGACCATTAGGAGAGAATCACAGTAATCAAAACAAGAAATGATTAGAGCATGAACAAGCTCATAGCAGCATCTTAAGCAAGAAAGAAGAAGAATTGCCTTAAGAGTATTACTGAGTATGTTATATGCTGCACCACATTATATAGAAGATTTTCAGAGGACACCAGTGATCTGAAAAAAATATTAAAAGCAATACATAGACAAAGGAGTATTTACAAGATGCAGTATTTGCAAAACATGTGGTATCAATAAATGAGAAACCTAGATAATGAAAGCAAAACATAATTAATACACTGTAAAAGGCAACAAAAAAGGCAAAGACATTTATATATACAGTAGATTTCCAAGGCTATGGTCCATCTCTCTTCAAAGAAACAACAGAGAGGATTCTTTCCATTCAGACCCCTCGGACTCAAGCGTTTAAATCCATATGATCTCTTCTCAACAATTCCTTGGCTCAATCTCCCCATCTGGTAGAATGGCTCAATCTCCCCATCACGCTACATGATCAATCCATATGAATATTAGTGAAAGCAGAACATATCATGCCTCAAAAAATTGTCTCACCACAGGAGTGGCACTGGCAAGACTAAAGTAAGTATATTGTATCGAGGACCTGGGTTCATGTATATGTTCCCAGACATTATTATTATTATTATTGTTTTTTTCTAATGTAAGTCATTGCACATGGGCACAAAATTTTGTAAATACTGTCAGTATATATATATGGGTAGATATTTTGTGATAAGATAGAAATTAAAAGTGTATACTACCAGTCACGCTCAGAACAGAGGTGACTCCATTTTGTATTACAAGGCTAAGACAGACACAAGATATCTCTTTCTATCACTCTATTCATTCAGGTCTGAGCTAAGGAATGCAACTTATGTAAACAAGACAAGAAAACCAGACAGACACCAAATAACAGATAACACTAAGTAATTAATTTTACTTTCTAAAAAATTAACGGAACATTACTAGTTCCATTGTAAGAGAAAGGGTGAAATCACGGTTAGGAGTTGTCAAATCTAAAATTACGACCGAAACTGCAGATGCTATGTCTCGTAGACGTGAACCAAATTGCTTTGAAGATGGCAGGTTCTGTGATATAAAGTAGACATAAAGATAACAAAAATTACGTAAAAAGCATCACATGAGAAGAATTTTCAGTGATGTAATTGCGCCATGTACTGACCAAAATCTAGATGATAGTCTGTAGGGAAGACACACCCACAGTTCCCACCCACAGTTCCCTATTGGTCCTATCAACTAGTGATGTGCAGAGAGTTTTCCCCTTTAAAAAAATAAGGACAAAGGGAAGAGAGGACATTCGGACTGACACACTCTCAAACTCTCGGGGACTTACATATTCTGACTTTTGGACTGGACTTAAGGCTCCCACTTCCAGACTCTCAAACACTCTCTTGGACACACCTAATTCTTAGTATCTTCTTTTCCAACTAACACAACTTCAGAACTCTGAAAACTTTTCTATTTTCTACAATTCTCATCATACTTGCATTAGAAATTCCTGGGACACATCTACACATCTGATAGAAAATCTACAACCTCACTGGTAATTATGCTGGTTTTATTTAATTTAATTTAATTAAATTAGATAAAGTTTTGCTAATAGCAGGAATATATATCTGGATAAATATTGGTCAGATTTCAATTATTAGAAATCATAATTAGCTAAGGAATATATGGTTAGAAAAATTCTATTCCTGCTGGTGGAATAAAGATAACGATATATTAACGGTAAATTTGTCAAATGTTAGCATACCAAATTTTTATCCAGAGGTATTGACTTTTTCTGATATAAGATAGTGAATCTTAATTAGGAAAGTTAAAATTCTGCAAACGTAAAATCTGGTTAGAATTATTCTTATTGGATGGTCCTAGGAATGGTGAATGATCTTGCCTATGAGGATTGTAGCCAGCAGTGGAAGAGTTAGTTCAGTGTGATTTGACTGTCAGCTAAAGTTTTATTGCTTTATGCTGCACTGCTGTGTTCTGTGAAGTTAGTTCTGTCTTCTCTATGAATTTGGTTTCTAAGTGAAGTGTCCCATCATAAATCTTATTGACATCTGTTGACAACTGGTTGCTTTTAGCTGTCTATATTGTGTTAAACCACTGCCATATTGTATACTTACATTATACCTAAATATTCACCGATTGTCACGCATGTTACATATTATTATTATTTTTATTATTATTGTCACAATAAATTATATTTTTTATAATTAATTTGTGATTACTGTGTGAAGTAAAAATCTTCTAGTGAAATTTCCTCTAGGATCTAAGAGAATTAAAATTGTGGGTAATTCTCAGCTTTAAATCATTAATTGGGGAACAGTGCCAAGATATCAATTTTGATATAATAACAATTATTAAATTAATTTTTGATAATTTTTATGAAAATATTATTTTTAATATTTATCACCCCATAAATATCCTCACAATACATATTCTGTAGCATGTGTGATGCTATGCTTAATACAGTAAATTTTACCTGATTGTAGGTGGAAATGTTTTGCCATGTTTCATGTGATTACATGCCGTACATCCCAAACAAAGGAAACAGCATGGGTTCTAAGAGGCACTGCACATGGAAAAGAAGCCCATGTGGTCTGCATGAACTAGAAAGTCTCTCAAATTTGACCTCCTCTTAAAAGCTAAAAAACGGAGCTGACTGTAACTGCTGGGGAGTTTAATATCCTTTTGTAAGGTGCGCCAATTTTCACTAATGGCTCTTGGCTTTTGTTATGGTATCTCTCAGTCTTAGCTTCACATTGGAGTGGCGTCCTTCTCACATTGGCAAATCCTCTATTTGTTTGAAGTATACTTATCCCAGTGAAAGTCCCAGCGAGGACTGAAACATCGATGACACAAGTTTGAAAATCAAAGCTATTTACTTTTGAGTGTGTTCCCACTGGTATATAATCTCACACTGATTTATATATATATATATATATATATATATATATATATATATATATATATATATATATATATATACATATATATATATATATATATATATATATATATATAATCTCAAAAATAAAGGCTTGCACTCACGGTCTGTTGTTAGGATTAAAACACTTCTTCTTTATTCCATATTATTAAAATATAGTTGCTGTCATCTTTGTCAACGTTTCAGCCACATCAGTGGCTTTCATCAGGACCAACTCAGCTCACAAAACTATTACATATACAAAAAACCACTTATATATAGCTAAACAGACTTATCAGACAAATTAAAAACACTTACCACCTGTGTATTCAGGCGCCCGGCGTCTCTCACTTCCGTGTGCGCATGTGCGAACATGCCGAAACCGGAAGTAGCGTGTCCGCGTCATTGTGCCGTTGCCAGGGTAACCCGAAATGTAAACAAGCCACCCGGCAACGAAACACTCCTACACACTGCCCGGGCGCCTGTTAGGTGAATTCAACAGATAAAAAATCATATGTACATATCTTATTAACCCCCCTGCAGCACAAACCTTATGTGGCTAACTGATACCATGTCATCTCGGACACCTTTTAATATGTCAGTCGCTCACTTTCACTTTCTAAATTCAGATGTTTTGAGTTTCACTCCATAATGTATAATGTATTATAATGGTATCTTACTAGGAGTAAGTATTAGTGAGATTCCAACATGTTTTTATATATCGGATAGGACCGCCTTCGAAGACATTTTTAAAGATATATCACCCCTCTTAACTATATTAGTAATCTCTCTCTAATTTATTAAAAGGGATAAAGCCTTTCCTATTGTATATTAAAGTATTTATTCACACTTTTACAACTATACCCTTTCAAAGTGCTAAACATTATGTTTAAAGTGATACTCAGTGCCTACTTGTATAAATGTTTACTTTGGATAGTGTCGTTATGCTTGTCACTAATATATAAATTGTTAAAGTGATACTATGTTGCATTTATGTACAATAAAGTGCTGTCATTAAATGTTAAAGTGATACTCTGTGCTATTTATCTATATTTTAAAGTGATACTACTTGCGTTTATGTACATTAAAGTGCTCTCTGTTACTTATTACAATAATGCCTTGTGTTATTTATTTGTGATTCATTAAAGTGATACTGATTGCATTTTATATACAATAAAGTGCTCACCTAGTTTATTAAAGTGGAACTTTGTGCCGCTTACGTATGTTGTTAAAGTGATACTTCTTGCATTTATATACATTAAAGTGCTTATAGTTAAACATTAAAGTGATACAATGTGCTATCTATTTACAGATACTAAGATGATATGGCTTTCCCTACTCCTAAAGTATATAGAATTAAGTCGGATCTCCTTTTTCTCTCATTTAATACCTAGTAGGTCCTATATGTAAAGACCTATGTTGTGCTGCAATGGGGGGTAATTCTACTTTTAAAACAAAACTTTGCTCAAGAGGATTGACATATAGTCTAAATCAAATGAAAGGGGCATATGATAACTGCTCATTTAAACCCCTGGGTGCAACTGTGTCCAGTTCAAAAATCCAGAACGCCTCCCTGCGTAGTAATATGTTGCCTCTATTCCCACAACATAGGTCTTTACATATAGGACCTACTAGGTATTAAATGAGAGAAAAAGGAGATCCGACTTAATTCTATATACTTTAGGAGTAGGGAAAGCCATATCATCTTAGTATCTGTAAATAGATAGCACATTGTATCACTTTAATGTTTAACTATAAGCACTTTAATGTATATAAATGCAAGAAGTATCACTTTAACAACATACGTAAGCGGCACAAAGTTCCACTTTAATAAACTAGGTGAGCACTTTATTGTATATAAAATGCAATCAGTATCACTTTAAAGCGGCACTGTCATGCCGAATTCCGTTTTTTTTTTAACCCCCCTCCCGCCTCAACTACATCCAATCGACCCCCTAGTCACCCCCAAATGCCCCTATGCCCCCCACATTACCTATTTTTTATTCTTTATTTTCTGCCCCGATCTATATTCAGGGCGCCGCCATCTTTGTGTGGGTAGGTGAAGTCCCTGTGGGACACGTCATCTGCCCACACTAGATAGCCCTGAGATTCCCGCACATGCCCAGTGAAACATCTGGACATGCGAACGGGAATTTCACCTATTCATTCATTCATCAGACAGACGAATGAATGAATAGAAAAAATCAGACGAACAAACTAACACTGTGTATCAGTGTTCGTTTGTTTGTTCGGTTTATTACAAGGAGGGAGCTACCGGCGTGCAGCTCCCTCCTTGCAATATGTAAAGACAGAAGCGGCAGGGAGCAGTGCTCCCCACCACTTCATAAGCCCCCCAGGTCCCCTCCTCACTCTATGGGGGTCAATATGACCCCCATAATAGCACAAGGGAGATTAAAATCTCCCCAATGCCCCTACTCGCTATACCGCGAGTAGGGGCATGTCCACTAAACAGTGAGCAGCCTGTGGCTGCTCACTGTAAAAAAAAAAAAAAAAAAAGGGTAATAAGGGGGGGACGGGGGACCTACTGTCCTCCCCCGCCGGCCCCCACCCCTGGACGGCGGGTGGGGGCCATAATGGGAATGAGGGGGGACCTACTGTCCTCCCCCGCCGGCCCCCACCCCTGGGCGGCGGGTGGGGGCCATAATGGGAATGAGGGGGGACCTACTGTCCTCCCCTCAGGCCCCCACCCCTGGGCGGCGGGTGGGGGCCATAATAGTAATAAGGGGGGGGGGGGACCTACTGTCCTCCAGCCCCCGGCCCCCACCCCTGGGCGGCGGGTGGGGGCCCTAATGGTAAAAGGGGGGGGGACCTACTGTCCTCCCCCCCGGCCCCCACCCCTGGGCGGCGGGTGGGGGCCATAACGATAATGGGGGGGGACCTACTGTCCTCCCCCCGCCCCCACCCCTGGGCGGCGGGTGGGGGCACTAAGTAAATTCCCCCCCCCCCCCATCAAGGTGACTAGGGGTGCCCAAGCCCCTAGTCACCCACCCCCCACCCAAATAAAAAATGCCCCTACCTACCCCCCTCACCCTAAAAAATAGTGAGGGGGGAATAAAATTGCTAACCTGTAAAGTAAAATTAAACTTACCATTCGACGTCTTCTTTTTTCTAAAATCTTCATTTTCAGCCCCAAAAAAGGCCAAATAAAAAACCATCATAGCCGTCGAACTAAAAATAAAATAAAAAAACCCGAGCGCAAAAAAAAAACCCGACGAAAAAGAAAAAACCCGAGCGCACAAAAAAATAATCCATCTTCACCCATGGAGGGCTCCGCGCAGACTGAGCTCCGCAGGGCGGGGCAAGGCTTATAAAGCCTTGCCCCGCCCTGCAATTAGCCTAAGAACACTCTGATTGGTGGGTTTAAGCCAATCAGAGTGCTCTTTGTCATTTTACAAGCGTGGGAAAGTTCTTTGGAATTTTCCCACGCTTGTAAAATGACACAGAGCACTGTGATTGGATGGATTTCAAGCCATCCAATCACAGTGCTCTGTGTCATTTTACAAGCGTGGGAAAATTCCAAAGAACTTTCCCACGCTTGTAAAATTACACAGAGCACTGTGATTGGATGGCTTGAAATCCATCCAATCACAGTGCTCTGTGTCATTTTACAAGCGTGGGACAATTCCAAAGAACTTTCCCACGCTTGTTAAATGACACAGAGCACTGTGATTGGATGGATTTCAAGCCATCCAATCACAGTGCTCTGTGTCATTTTACAAGCGTGGGAAAATTCCAAAGAACTTTCCCACGCTTGTAAAATGACACAGAGCACTGTGATTGGATGGATTTCAAGCCATCCAATCACAGTGCTCTGTGTCATTTTACAAGCGTGGGAAAATTCCAAAGAACTTTCCCACGCTTGTAAAATGACACAGAGCACTGTGATTGGATGGATTTCAAGCCATCCAATCACAGTGCTCTGTGTCATTTTACAAGCGTGGGAAAATTCCAAAGAACTTTCCCACGCTTGTAAAATGACAAAGAGCACTCTGATTGGCTTAAACCCACCAATCAGAGTGTTCTTAGGCTAATTGCAGGGCGGGGCAAGGCTTTATAAGCCTTGCCCCGCCCTGCGGAGCTCAGTCTGCGCGGAGCCCTCCATGGGTGAAGATGGATTATTTTTTTGTGCGCTCGGGTTTTTTCTTTTTCGTCGGGTTTTTTTTTTTGCGCTCGGGTTTTTTTATTTTATTTTTAGTTCGACGGCTATGATGGTTTTTTATTTGGCCTTTTTTGGGGCTGAAAATGAAGATTTTAGAAAAAAGAAGACGTCGAATGGTAAGTTTAATTTTACTTTACAGGTTAGCAATTTTATTCCCCCCTCACTATTTTTTAGGGTGAGGGGGGTAGGTAGGGGCATTTTTTATTTGGGTGGGGGGTGGGTGACTAGGGGCTTGGGCACCCCTAGTCACCTTGATGGGGGGGGGGGGGGAATTTACTTAGTGCCCCCACCCGCCGCCCAGGGGTGGGGGCGGGGGGAGGACAGTAGGTCCCCCCCCATTATCGTTATGGCCCCCACCCGCCGCCCAGGGGTGGGGGCCGGGGGGGAGGACAGTAGGTCCCCCCCCCCTTTTACCATTAGGGCCCCCACCCGCCGCCCAGGGGTGGGGGCCGGGGGCTGGAGGACAGTAGGTCCCCCCCCCCTTATTACTATTATGGCCCCCACCCACCGCCCAGGGGTGGGGGCTGGGGGGGAGGACAGTAGGTCCCCCCCCCCTACTACTATTATGGCCCCCACCCGCCGCCCAGGGGTGGGGGCCGGGGGGGGAGGACAGTAGGTCCCCCCCCCTTATTACTATTATGGCCCCCACCCGCCGCCCAGGGGTGGGGGCCGGGGGGGGTAGGACAGTAGGTCCCCCCCCTACTACTATTATGGCCCCCACCCGCCGCCCAGGGGTGGGGGCCGGGGGGGGTAGGACAGTAGGTCCCCCCCCCCCTATTACTGTTATGGCCTCCACCCGACCCCCAGGGGTGGGGGCCGGGGGGGGAGGACAGTAGGTCGTCCCCCCCTCTTATTACCATTATGGCCCCCACCCGCCGGCCAGGGGTGGGGGCCGGGGGGGAGGACAGTAGGTCCCCCCCCCCTACTACTATTATGGCCCCCACCCGCCGCCCAGGGGTGGGGGCCGGGGGGGGGAGGACAGTAGGTCCCCCCCCCCTCATTATCTTTATGGCCCCCACCCACCGCTCAGGGGTGGGGGCCGGGGGGGGGGGGGGACAATAGGTCTCCCTTATTTTACTTTACAGCCCCCACCCGTCGTTTAGGGGTGGGGGGCAATATTTTTTTTTTTTTTTTTTTACAGTGAGCAGCCACAGGCTGCTCACTGCTTATTAGACATGCCCCTACTCGCGGTATAGCGAGTAGGGGCATATTATTTACTATTCATTTTTACTTAGTATTAGTAAAGTTGGCTGAAAGACCAGTTTAGGTCTTTCAGCCTTTTAGTAGATAGCTCCCTGATAACGTGGGAATTAGGGAGTTATCTACTAAGCAGCTGCAAGATGCAGCCGCGGCAATGAATAGGATCGGAGTTTCATTCATCAGAATGAAATTCCGATCCGAACAAAGTACCGAATTGCATCCTAACACCAATGGAGAAACAGTGCTCATTCTGTTAGGATGCAATTCGGCAGTTTTGCCGGCGTTCTGTCTAAGTGACAGGACGTTCGGCAATACTGACAGGAAGCATTGTGGGAACTGGGAGGAAAGCTAGGGATCATGGGAAAATTGCTCTGACCAGCGGAAATGAAGCACACTTTGCTCCTCCGCTGGTCAGAGCTGGTCAAGCGGAGGAATCCTCCATAAGACAGAGTCCCTACTTTGTCTTATGATTTTAAAGAAAACTAAAGAAGACAGGAAGAAAAGAATAACAGATCCTGAGAGAGGGGGAGAAGAGGAAGAGATTGAGGAAAGGTAAGTTCGGCATGACAGTGCCGCTTTAATGAATCACAAATAAATAACACAAGGCATTATTGTAATAAGTAACAGAGAGCACTTTAATGTACATAAACGCAAGTAGTATCACTTTAAAATATACATAAATAGCACAGAGTATCACTTTAACATTTAATGACAGCACTTTATTGTACATAAATGCAACATAGTATCACTTTAACAATTTATATATTAGTGACAAGCATAACGACACTATCCAAAGTAAACATTTATACAAGTAGGCACTGAGTATAACTTTAAACAGAATGTTTAGCACTTTGAAAGGGTATAGTTGTAAAAGTGTGAATAAATACTTTAATATACAATAGGAAAGGCTTTATCCCTTTTAATAAATTAGAGAGAGATTACTAATATAGTTAAGAGGGGTGATATATCTTTAAAAATGTCTTCGAAGGCGGTCCTATCCGATATATAAAAACATGTTGGAATCTCACTAATACTTACTCCTAGTAAGATACCATTATAATACATTATACATTATGGAGTGAAACTCAAAACATCTGAATTTAGAAAGTGAAAGTGAGCGACTGACATATTAAAAGGTGTCCGAGATGACATGGTATCAGTTAGCCACATAAGGTTTGTGCTGCAGGGGGGTTAATAAGATATGTACATATGATTTTTTATCTGTTGAATTCACCTAACAGGCGCCCGGGCAGTGTGTAGGAGTGTTTCGTTGCCGGGTGGCTTGTTTACATTTCGGGTTACCCTGGCAACGGCACAATGACGCGGACACGCTACTTCCGGTTTCGGCATGTTCGCACATGCGCACACGGAAGTGAGAGACGCCGGGCGCCTGAATACACAGGTGGTAAGTGTTTTTAATTTGTCTGATAAGTCTGTTTAGCTATATATAAGTGGTTTTTTGTATATGTAATAGTTTTGTGAGCTGAGTTGGTCCTGATGAAAGCCACTGATGTGGCTGAAACGTTGACAAAGATGACAGCAACTATATTTTAATAATATGGAATAAAGAAGAAGTGTTTTAATCCTAACAACAGACCGTGAGTGCAAGCCTTTATTTTTGAGATTATTTTATATGTTTTTGGCTATGGCTAAGATGCACCCGGCATTTTTTTTGACAACTTATGAGTGTGTGTGCTGGGTACAACTGGATACTATATATATATATATACATATATATATATATATATATATATATATATATATATATATATATATATATATATATATATACATATATATATATATACATATATATATACATATATATATATATATATATATATATATATATATATACATATATATATATATATATATATATATATATATATATTCAGCCCTGCAGTACAAAAGTAAATTGATTTATTCTTACCCCATTCTAATGTGTACAATAAAAAAAAACCTTAGAAAGTTGATGCTATTATACACTGGGAGTATTATGACTACACATACAATCTGTTGACTGTGATGTTACCCAACCTTACTAACACTGACATATGTGGCTGGTTAAATGACTAACATTGTAATATGTGGCTGGTGAAATATGCTATTCAAAGCTGTAATAACGCAGTCAATAACTGTGTGTTTTTATTGCAATATTATAGCTTATTTAAACCACCTGGGGAATGTGAGTTAATAATTTAATGAGTTATTTAGTCTTGATGTGCCCCAAATGAAAAAAAAAGGAAAGAGTCTAACCACCAATAATTCCAAGAGGGGATATTTTTCAGATATTTCACACCTGTTAGGAAAAATTAAACTCTGCATGGTATTTAGAAAGGAATGAAAAGTGTGAAGTGACCTGTGTAAAAATAATATCAGCAACTTTAACACCCATGTATGTCCCCTAAACACTACACACAGCAAAATATTGCAAAACACCTCAAACACAAAATGGTGGTATGCTGTTTCAAAACTAAGGAAGAGACTTACATGATACTCGGCCATAAAAAATATATATGTAAAAAATGTATTAAAAATATAAAATTGCATAAAATATATAGTCAATGTATCAATTATACGTGATCAATTTAACCACCAGTCATGTCCACTAAAGATCAAAAGGTATTCTCAAAAGGACATGAAAAGATTTGTATAATTGGATGCAAACTCATGAGAACCAATTTGGATAAATGGTAAGGATATTTATAAAACACTTTGTTCTTTATCCAAATGAGGAAATTCTAAAGGTGGAGGATTTTGTATATAGGACTTTGTAAAAAGATATATATATATGTGCATATATTATATTTGTGTACGGGATTATGAAAGGGGCGCACATTTAAAGTGAGTGTAATTTTGATAAATAATAGTCGGTTGAGGTGTGCCGAAACCGACGAGAGGTTAGGCCTGCAAAAAAGAGGGCCCACCTGGATATATGATATGAAAAGAGGGTGTGGTGGGAGGGGAATTTCCGGAATCGACGAAGACAGGTAAGCAAGGGGTTTGCTGGGTTTATATAGGCCTTAAATCCCTCCCACAACTTCAGGCATACGCCTTCTATTTGTGTACGGGATTATGAAAGGGGCGCACATTTAAAGTGAGTGTAATTTTGATAAATAATAGTCGGTTGAGGTGTGCCGAAACCGACGAGAGGTTAGGCCTGCAAAAAAGAGGGCCAAAAAGTAAGTAACGTTTATTCATTACCACAAATGACATTATTTAGACATATTGAGTCTGATTTCTTCTCTGGGTTTGGAATGTACCGGTTGTATACTGAAGAACCCCGGCGACCCACTCTCTCTATGACATGTGTTGGCACTTGACTACTTGAGGCCGCAGTGGCGGCCCTGATCCGGAATGAATGACCTGGGAAGGAATTTGGATTAAGGCCAAGTCTAAGTAATAATGAACGTATGTATAGCCTGAACGGTTATGTAGCCGGTGCTTCGCATGTTTTAACGGTGTATGTGTATTAGAAGGGAGTCTTGTTCGAGAGTAAGCATGAAGTGTTGTATCCCTGTCAAGTATAGTTTGATGGTATTGTATGCTAGTTTTAATGAGAAGTGGCAAAAATTGTAAACGCAACCATGGTTCTACCGAAAATTGATTTATTATGCTAAGTTCGCAAACAAATATCATTGAACATGTCAAATGCCCTTCTATATGTTTTTTTTTTTTTTTTTTTTTTTTTTTTTTTTTTGATAACCCTGTCCGATCAAGAATTCTACTGTGAGCTAACAATTGGTTTAAAGCATGATTAGTTCATTGAACTGCGAGTTTTGGGATGCTTGTTCGCTGTAGGGTGCAGTCTGAAAATTCCTGCAAAACAAAACGTGACAAAGCGTCAGCTGCGTTATTGAAAATTCCCGGAACCTGCTTACAACAAATGTAAAACAGTAATTTTGCTGCCAACCATGTGAGCCCCCCACGATTCATAACGGACAGGGACTGAGAGCGGCCCCTGTTAGCTATCCCAAGCCACTAAGTTATCAGAGTAACCTAACTACTGTACCCTTCCAATAGCTCCCCAAACGTGTGCTGCTGCCACTATGGGGAAGATTTCGAATAACACTGAGGTAATGTCGAAGTTCTCTAGTGTATCTGTTTCCGGTGGCCAACTGTCATATCCATTCGTCCTCAAATATTGCTGCGTACCCGACTGAAGTTGCAGCGTCTGTCCAGATAACTGGGGGATCGCCGGAGATGGGGGGAATGAATATTGACCTACCATTCTATGAGGATAACATAGCGTAAAAAATAGCGTACCAATGATTGAATGCGCATGGAGAACGTCGAGAACATTAGGCGTGCCGAGACAAGTCTCTACTAACTGTTAGGGATATGAATTGTATACGTTTGGTTGCAATGAGGCTAAATGATGTTCGATGACTGGCATGAAACAAGTGGGAACTCTGGTCCACCTTGTCTTTATCGAATGCTAATGCTATTACCTGCATTGCCTTACATAATTTACGTAGACGTGATAATTAAGCGACAGTATGAGCCAACGTATGGTAATTTAGAATTTAATGTACTGAAATGCCTCTAATGGGCTGCCAGTTAATAACAGTATATTTGTAATGAATAAATCTGGAAGCAGTCCCTACCTGTACATGAGCGTATAGAGGACCTGACGACAGTCCGATGCAAGGAGAACATGTATTTTTATATATATATATATATATTATATCGATTATGCAGTAGACCCTTAGCCCGTAAGTGATTAACGTATTGAAAGCATGGATTATCTTAGTACGGTAGGTCCGACATACTGTTTGTATTACTGTAAGGGTATATAGACTCACCTTCGAAACTAGAGTTATAACAAGGCGGGGAATAATCCGCTAAAATACCAGATCAGATTATCGGTTCTGGAACATAGCGGGTATGCATAACGGGGTCTGCCGGTGCGGCCCCCAAAGTGCAAAGTGTGTGAGCGCGTGTGTGTGCTGGCTGACTAGCTAGTGCCGCAATGCGGCGAAACAATTTGTCTAGGTTGGTGACAGGTGAGGCCCTGCTAATTGCCAAGCGGCTTGAGAGGCTCTATCTATGCGTTGGCGCGAGGGGATAGCGTGGCCACTGAACGTTGTGGCGGGGTGTCGGCCTCTCGGTGACAGTTAACATAAGATAGACTGGGAGTGACAGGTGAGGCCCTCTCTATGCCACAATGCGAGGCGACTAACTATGATTTGGCCCGAGGGGCGTAGTACCTCCGAGTATGAGGATGGGTGTTGGCCTCGCGGGACCACTTAACCTAAGGCGAAGAAGCCAGGGGGAAATGATAACTAGTGGACGCCTAGGAACCTAACAGCCAGCCATTGCTGTTTAAGAGGGACGGTTAGTTAGTGAGAGAGAGGACATACCATGGGATGAAACATGAGGGATAACGAAGTAGAATTGTAAGGCTGACCGTAGCTGGAGTGCTCTGTGAGCGTGTCGGGTCCAGATGGACAGTATTTCCTGTATAACGTATACTGTAGTGGAAAGAACGATCCGTATCCAGCTAACAGGTTTGAGCTTTGGTGTTTAGCAGTCTTGTAAAGTGTGTAAAGTGTATAATTGTGCACAACCCTGCGTAACGACATTACATGACGACACCAAAACTACTGTACGACATTATAATTGTAACACTATAACCCTTACCAATTGATATTGCAACTATAACACCATGATTAACTGTTCAATTATTAACCATATCACAATTACTAATGGTAGAGACGAATTGTTGAAACGTTATGCGATCGGTTGGTTAACGTATGGTTATTGTGTAGACAATTGAATGAAATTAAACTTGGCTCCATTGATAATTGAATGGTCTTTGGAGGTTTTGATTTTGTTTTATATGTGGGCGTCGTCGTAATTTTGTGCCACTTAAGGGAACCAGTTCGGCTTATCCTGGTAGGGTGATAACTTGAAACTAAAGAGATTTATTTATAGTAGAGGTTACCAGAAGGGAATACCTTAAACGTAGGTAGGTTTCCGAGGCCTACCTCTTTAAGTAATGTGGTGAATTTAACCCATAAGGCCCATTAGCAATCAGTAACAGTAATAGTACGACCTTTACAGGAGGGAAAACTTACCTAATTGTCACCTTATTTATATACAGCCCCGGAGACAGGTGTAGAGCGCAATTAAGACTTATGAACCCCCTCATATATCAATATTCACGATGCTGTATAAACGGAATGAACTTGAACTGCTAGGCATGAGGCAGTTTATACAAATAAAAGAAAGTTTGTGTGAAAGTGTGACTGTGTATACTAATGGAAACATAAGCGTTTTATGCGAACGGATAATATATACGAAAGTTTAACCGAAACGCCAGTTAGCAAGCACAAGACGGAATCTAAGCATAATCTTACCCTGATTAGCATACTTGTATATTAATAAAACACATTAGCTATGCTTTGAGGAGAAATACTTTAATAAAATTATACCTTACTGCCGTCCGGACATACTGATATTGTATTTAGAGAGTAGAAACAAGGACGTTTCTTAAAGAGTAACACAATAAATGCTTTGACATTGAAAGCTTTACCAGCGCTGTTACAACCAGAGTTTTAACTACTATTGCAAAGCCAGCAAGTTAAGATAAAAGATCGTTTATAACTCCCATATGCAAGTAACGAACAGAACAACGAAAAACAATTTGCAAAATAAACGAACATTTGCCATCCATTAACTGAAATGTACCAATCAATATTGAAAACCGTAAGGTAGCGATATTAGTGAAACAAATAGACTAGTATACGAAAGCCGATGTAAATTGGACTAATTGGACAGCAGTAGAGCATAAATAAACCTAATATGACATACTTATATAGCAATAAGCACTTTATTGTTTAAACTACCCAGTGAATGTAACCATGTGACCACCTGATAAGGGTATTGCTGTACGTTTAACTTGGGCATAAATAACAAGTAAAAGACGATGTACAGAAAGAATTGTTTCAGTAAAATGAAATGAAACACAAAAGGACGTTTTTAAATTGAGAAAAAAAAAAAACTTTCCCCATGCTGTATTTAACCAAAATGATCTTGACCTGTTAGGTATGCTAATACAGATAAATAAAAAGTCTATGCGAAAGAGAGGATTTACATGAGCGGCTGCCAAGTGTGTACTAATAGGAACGACCCCGTTGTATGCGAACGGAAATTTAGCCGAAACACTATTTGGCACAAACCGCTTTCAGTGACCTGAAGGATTTAACATGAGCTACATAGATGATCGAAACCGTGTAGCTGAACGTGTGAGTAACTGACAAGTATGAGGAGTGCAGGAATGATGCTGTATAACTTACGATTAGCCGTTCGAGTGTTGGCTACCCTCATTATACTCACGAACACCAAGCAGAGAGAGATGCAGACGAACTGCCGGCGGGCGGCGATACAGTTTCCTGACAGTATTTTTGGCGCGTCGCGAAAAATGACGTCAGAGGTCTCCTTGGACCGGAAGAGACGGCGGGAATTTCCGGAATCGACGAAGACAGGTAAGCAAGGGGTTTGCTGGGTTTATATAGGCCTTAAATCCCTCCCACAACTTCAGGCATACGCCTTCTATATATATATATATATATATATATATATATATATCATGGGAAAAAGAAAGCACACCCTCCATGAATTCTATGGTTTTATATACCAGGACATAATACCAATCATCTGTTTCTTAACATGTATTAAAAGTAGGTAAATACAACCTCAAATGAATAACACCAAATGACATATTATACCGTGTCATGATTTCTTTAACAAAAATGAAGCCAAAATAGAGTATGAAAAACTATCTGCTTCCATAAGAATGAAGAGGCTAGGTAGCAGATAGGTGTTGCTAATTAAAGTGACTTAGATTATTTTTTTTAAAGGCTTATTCTTATTGCTTTCAAGAGATTATTATACACATGTGTGAAATATGTAATATGAAATATGAAATATTTAAAGAAGTACACTGCATTGCAGAATGTCACAGCATTAAATGCTTTGTATGGTGTATGTGTAATGTATTGAATCCTTCTGACCTAATGGTTACATTATTTAGTGAGGGTGTTTCAGCATGAAGAAACCTATTGTATATGCCTGAACTAATGTCTAACCAGTTGTAAACTTTAAAATTGTTCTTTGGCAAATGGCTGTGAAAGCATCAACTCCTTAATGTGTTTGATATTTAAAATGTTATGAAATGCTCCCCCCAGTCCTTTACTCTTTCTTCTCCTCCTTCTCTTCTTAAGAATTCACTAGTTAACAATCTTTCTCAGAGGGTTATGTGCTAAAAATCCATGGTAAATTCAAAGTGAATTTTAAATGTAAATAACTCTTAATCCATTTTAAACCCTTTCTCAACCGTGTTTGTTTAGTTTTATTATGCCCTATTGGGCTCTATGTCAAGGCATCGTGCATTACTGCCAGGTGATCTCTAAAAGGGCAGTCTCATGGCCGCAATAGGTGTCCAGAGTGCTGCCAGCAGGGGGACTGCCTGAACTGACAGGCAGTCCCCCTGCTGGTGAAAAAAGTAAAAAAAAAACAAGTTGAAATTAAGTTTAAAAAAAGTTAAAAAAATAAAATCAAGTCAATACATTTAAAAATATATATATATATATATATGTATATATGATACATATATATATATATACATATATTATATCTATATATAAAATGTATATTTATATATATATATATATATATATATATATATATATATCTTATATATTACGTCATACCAAGTGTATTTTTTCTTAATATATACATATATTAATATAAAAATATACTTAGAGTAAAATTACATATATATATATATATATATATAATAACTATATGTATATTGTATATATATATATATATATATATATTATACAAATAAATAATAATTAATAAAAAATAAATAAAAAATGTAAAAATAGTTTAAAAAAATTATATATATATATATATATATATATATATATATATATATATATATATATATATATATGTAATTTTATTCTAACTGTATTTTGATATGTATATATAAATAAATAAAAATAATACAAAATATACATAATTACATAAATAATTTCATAAATGTACACGTAGACTTCAAATGAATAAATATTTATATATATTTAAATCTACGTGCATATTTAGGTAATATTTTTACATAATTAAGTAATTTTATTGAATGCAATTTGGGGGACCTGCCTGACAACCCAGGCCGAAAGTCCAGAGAATGTAATTTGCTAGCACTATATTTAACCCTGTAACTTTCCAAAGCACCCTAAAACCTGTACATCGGGGGTTCTGTTTTACTCGGTAGAGTTCGCTGAACACAAATATTACTGTTTCAAAACAGTAAAACATATCACAGCGATGATATTGTCAGTGAAAGTGACGTTTTTTGCATTTTTCATACACAATGGTACTGCCCTGGGCAGTGGTTTGTTTTGAACACCGATGACAATATTTAAAATAAATAAATATGCATCAGGTGGTGCCTGGTGTTTAAAATGCCAAATAGTGAGAAATATCAAAGGGGCACTGTCACTTCCCAGGATTTTGCATTTTTTGTTTATTTATCTCCTATATTCAGCAATATTTTTGTGAGGTTTGAACAAGCGAGTAAATGGAGTAAATCACACATCTGTCCATTAAGTCAGTGCCTCCATCTTTGCTCCTTGTTAATCATTGTTTTTCTGACATTAAACATTTTAATTCCTAACAATCAGCTCATCATAAGCCATTTAATGGTTGATTCAATTCCAGTTGTTAAAGGCTTATTAGAAGCTGATAAATATAGCTTTAAATATCGATACTTCAAAATATTCGTTTTGTCGATTTAATTCCATTTAAATTGCCAAATGGATTTAATTCCCAGTAAATGGCCTAATCAGATTTTAAGTCAATATGACCAACATATTAGTATAAGGGAGGTCTTAAACCTACCCTATGCCCCACGCACCATGTCACAGATGGGGGCATGTCTACTACAACTGTATTAATAAACTTGTGACTGAGCAACTATTGCTGCTCAATTGTTAGTAAAATGCAGGAGAACCTGGGTCAAGTTATTATTCCTGTAAGCAGCCACTGGTTGCTCAGCTTTAGTAGACTTACCAGTATGCGTGGGAGGGTGGGAGTATGAGGAAGGTTTGATATCTCCCTTCTTCTCATAGGTTTTTATGTAATCTTATGAAGCACATTTATTAGTGGGTTTATTTCAATGAGCTGACCAATTATTGAGAAAAAAGTCCCAAAACGGTCAATCATTACCAACAGTTCTCAGTTGGAATATTTAAATCGAGGCCCATGTAAGTTAGGCAATGTAGCTGAAGATAAATTAACACCCATTTGCATTACAACCTTATTTGGGTAATTTGGAATCTAGAGGTTTCAAAAAAGTTGCTCTTGGAAATAAGGGATTAGAGAAGCATTACTTTTGGTTTGGTGTGCTGGAAATAGAGTATGACCACTAGTATCATTTTGGAACACTGTCACCCAGTGCTCGCCAGAGGGATATATATATATATATATATTTTTTTTTTCATTTTCGTAACAAAGGATTTTTTTTCAAAATGTTTAAAGCAAAAACATGACTCTTTGTATATTTTAGTAACATATTAAAAGACAGAGATACAAAGTCACTACACGAATGTCCTTCTAATGTGAAACAAGCACATATGATGAATGTATTCTTAAAACACATAGCATAAAATTCCGATTTCACCATAGAAGTCCACTTATGAATCCTGTATATACTTTATTAAATTAATTTCTTGTGTTCAGCTTAAAACATTTGGTTTTAGTGATTTTAAAATAGAAGTCACCTTTTCTCATTTTTTTATATACCTGGGGACATACCGTTGGGAACATAGTCTTTATATTTTATCTGCAAAAAAGAATGACTAGAATGACTACATTTTACCTGTATTGGCCAAGTACAGCAGCTGAGAAGCCACCTACAAGACCAGAAAGAGGCATCACTAAAGAGCCTCTGATTCTAATGTATGGGGGCTATCATAAACTATAAACATCTACCAGCTGGAATCTACAGAGCACATTTCTCAGAAGATCTGATGTGTGGAACCATCAGCTAAACTGATAGAACACCTACTGTGGTTGCTGTACGTTTGTTCATAGTCCTGGTTACAGTTTTGCAGAGTGTTCTTCAAGGCCACTGACCATGCGTGTTTTTAGCTGCACTTGGTGGGTGAGGATGTAGGGACTTGCAAAGAACGTGCCTTTTCCCATATGTGCTTATCATCTATATAACAATGTGGTCTAATTAAAAAGGAAGTTTTTTTTTTTTTTAAGACATCAGAAGAGGGAGCAATCTTATAACTGCAGAAAATGTATACAAATAAATGTACTCCAGGGTGGATTTAATCACTAATTTTCTAATGCCTTTCTAAATATTGCACTAGGATAAGGACTTCACAAAATAATATTTAATATAGAAGTAACTCTACATATATTTAAGGAGAAAGACTCCATCACAGAGAAACTCTACCTGACTCAATATTCACTTGCTATGTATTCTTCACATACCCTGAATACGCTTGTCTAAATTCAGTGGCACAAATGTCATATCTAACAACCATCACTACTATTCACTGCACCCATAGCTAGTACTACACCCCAACTGCATGCATGTCTCATTGTACACCTTCAATCAGCTTCCAAATCACATTCAGCAATCACATGTTGCTCTAATCACATGCAATGTCCATATGGCATGCAGACTTCACCCTACACTCACATTAAATGTAGAATTCATATCCACTGGGTAGAAATAATTTTGCAATGAAAATAATTTTGTAGCATTTCCTGTTATTATATACTTTGACTTTGTTTATACATTGATTTACAATGTTATATTTAAATTGATGTATATGCCCATCAGTACAGAGTGGGTTTTAAATTATCTTAAAACCTATGAATAAGTATGCCAACATAATAGCAAATTCTGATGAAATTCTATGAAAAAAAAAAATCACTTTTACAGTATTATTTATGTAGATGCTTTCCAGCAACATACACCTTTTGGATTGCTAAAATTATATATTTTCTGTAAAATGTGTTTATTTTGAGTATTATTCTTGTTACCATGAATATTCTAATTAGTTTTTCCATGAACAATTTAACACAACTTTGAATACAATTTTCAGAGTGGAGCGTAATTCATATGAATTCATTATTTCATTATGATACATTATTTGTTACACCATTATATTTCATTATAGTTTGTCAAAATGTTTAACCTTATTTATTTAAAATGGCACATTTAGAGTATTAATCATTATATATATATATGTATAAATATTAATCTATTTCTAAATGATAAACATGTAGTGATAAATATATTGCAACCTGCTCCTATATGATACATGCAATAATCACCTGAATCATAATGTATTTAAAACTTTTAAAACATATTTTGTTTTGTGTTACTTATTTTTAATATAGGTATCGTTACTATTGGCGAAGAAAAGAAATTGTGTACAATGTCTGAAACCTTTCTTCGGATGTGTGAGTCTACAGAGGTGAGCTGTGAACTACAAATGCATAATTCCTGTGCTAAAATTCACTATATTTGTTGACCATTTTTTCTATAATATGCATGTTTACATTATCTTACTTTTCTAATGACTACCATTTTTACTGAAGGACTTTTTGTATTCACCTGATTCTCATTCTCCTACTATGTTTAAGCCTTTTCATTTATAAAATTTAAATTACTCATTGCCTATTTTGGACATCAGTTCAAGGAAACACCATATTTGCATTTTCTATATGTGAATAAATACAGCCACTTGTATACAGATTTGCACATAGTAAATAAAAATGGTTTGTCCAAGTCTACTTGCCCAAAAAAACATTTTGGGTTGATTCATGATTCATCCACTTGACTTATCAGTTTAGACAAGTTTTGTCCATGCTGTTCTGAGGACACAAAAATAGGGCAATCAGAATAGAAATATGTATTTTGGCACATTTCACACCATTTGGCTCACAGTGAGCAGAATAAACAACTAAAATGGAAAAACATATTATTAAATATATAATATATAGATTTAGATTTTTTTCCTCTTTTTGTCACTTTTAAAGTGATCAATGAGTAAAATCAACATTTATTGGCTGTCCCTTCATCTTTTTTTTTTTTTTTGGAACCACAGGCTGAATTCCGAATCAAGAATCATACATAATTTGAACACAGGCTCTCTAAAAAAAGTCTTCTTTTATAAATATCAACTTTATAATATACTGACTCTATTAATCCATTCACAGAAAATATATTTCTTTGTTACATATAAATCCATGGAATGTTTGAATTAACTGTTATTAAGCTTAAGAAAGTTCAGATTCAACATCCCTTTCACATTTTTCCATTATATAAAATTAAAGCAAAAGTACATTGTTATAAAGGGAAGGTGATGTGCGGCGCGATTAATTATATCATTTCATAGGAGGCTTTAGAAATGTGGCTATTATGTGAAACGCCAATTAATGTTTTATTGACTATTTCGCACCAAGAAAATAAAGAATTAAAAAAAAAAAAAATTATAGATGTTTAGAGAATTGGAAATATAATCATCCCCAATTCTTTTTAATTCATATAATAGAATTGTTTAGGCCTGAAAGGGTTAAGATAAGGGGAGGGGGGACTTCTCATATGAATTTGTAATCTGTATGCATATCGGCTGTCATAAAGAGAAAAGCTAAAAAAAAAAAAAAAAGAAATGTGGCTATTGTATAACTATATTCAATAAAACTATATGCTTGATCATATCTCATATTGCAACCTTTTATTATTCCTCTGATTTTGCTTTTTTTTTTCTTCCTGATGGGAAAAGCATGGAATGGATATAAACAGCCTGGGAGAGATATATCAACGTATTTTAAAAGATGTTGCCTTTTTTTCTGCCTAATTTCCACCAGTTTTCACAGAAATATCCATTTCAGAAAATAAAACCATATTTAAAGTTATGGAAAAAAGAGAAGTAAAATAAAAAAAATATTTTGGTGGAAAAAGTGAGTCAAGTGATTAGTTGATAAGTGATAAAATATTGTGTTGCAGGAATTATTTTTCTATATTAAGAAATGATGGTTGCGGCATATGTTCAATTAATTGCACCAAGCAAAATGCCAAAAAAAGGTGAAAAACTATCTGCAACACTTTAATAAATCTCCCACATTGTTGCCAGTTCAAATTCTGTGAGGTTTTAAAGAATTGATCTATTTTCTGGATAACACATCTCCATCTAAACAAGGAATTTCCTGATTGAATTTGGACTAGAATTTATATATTGACTTGTTTTTCTTAAGAAAGGGATCTGAAAGAGCACATTACTTGGCTACCCTGCTCTATTACTGGAGTGATTGAATATATGTTGCTAACTGCTGTTTTTGGATAATCTCATTGCTTATGTGGTCTGAGCTTGTACACACTATGTAACTTAAGATATTGATCATTTTATATGATATATAAGAACAGTATAATAATTCATTCCATCGCTGAGCATAAAAAGGACAGACAATGGCAATGTTGTTCTTTTGGCTATAACATTGCCTTTCAGTGCTCTCTGATGGATTAACAGAATGCAAGTTTTTGCCTTACTCAATGCCCTTACTCAATGCCCTTACTAGAAATACTTCCATACCTCGGTGAGTACTGGCTGTAGTTGTTCTTGTGTGCAGGACAAAACATCCAATTGTCTTCTAAAAAATAAACAAATCAAATATAGTTTTAGTAATGACATCCTCAAAAATGAGTGATATGAAATGAGTGATATATCAGACATATCTCTCTAAGAATCTACCTGCATTGGGAATACCCAGGTGGCATGGTCAGTGTTAGTAAACCTATCTGACCTGCTCCAACAATGGGGATAATACACATATATTGGATGTACAGGGTATATGGATGTACAGTTTCTTACCAGACGCCTGCCTGCAACGCGATATGTTTTTTTTTTTTTATATAAATAAAATACATGAAAAATTGCAGGTATAGTTTGATTACCAGTTTACAAAACTGCCCCATCAGAAACATAGATCCACAATTGTTTGGAAAGCCTATTCATCTTTATTCATAATGCTATGCTTCTCTAATCAAAAGTTGCTCTCAATACCATTTGAGGCAAAGACCAAATTTCACTCAATTCTGAAGCAGGAAGAGCACCTCTAGTGGTTTTCAGGAAGACAGAGGTGTATTTAAACCTGCAAAACTGCAATGTTTTACATTGCAGGGTTAAGATGACAAGACCACTGCACCCAGTCCACTTTGCTGAGATAACATTTGTGGTCCTAAGACAGTGTTTTTCCACCTTTAACAGAGAAGTACCCCTGCAGGACTAAAAGAAAAATCATAAGTAACCCTGCCTCGAGAATTTTCTATTGCTTTAAATTCCAAATGAAACTTATAGACTATGATATTTAAGTTAATACCATATTGGAGAACAAGCTTGATTAAAGTTAGTAAAGAATATTTTTCAAAAAAATACGACATAATGTGAATATTGTGTATGTAAGGACGTGTGTATGAACTATTAATCTGAAGTATAAAAGGCACAAAAGGAAAATATAATACACACACAATAGTTACACACAGCGGACACATTTACACACAGAGGGCACTGACATACACACAGTTAAACACAGAGGATACTGACACACATTTACTCCAAGAGGACACTGACACTCACACATACACAGTTACACAGAGAGGACACTGACACACACATATAAGATACTGACACACATAGAGGACACTGACCCACACATTTACACACACACTCAGTGACAGACATACGCTCACTGATTTGACATACACTGACAGAAACACACACATCACTGATAGACACACACATTCCCTGACATACACACTCACTGATTTAATACTCACTGACACACACTCTTAGTATTTTAATACACACTGACAGATACAAACACGTTTACTGACAGACACACACTCACTGACAGGCACACACACATTCTCTAACATACAATTGCAAATTATTATGTTTTTTTTAAATAATTTTTTTATTAATATGTTTAAGTACACTAAGCCTCCCTACATTTGGGAGAACAGGAATGGATCATTTCACTGGAGTCCAGTGAGAATCCTTTTCCTGGTTTCTAGAGTGGCTACTGTCATCTTCGTGCTCTTCCAGCACTGCTGCCTTACGCGCTGTTTACTAATGCTGGTCCCGCAGTGGTGTCATAACCTGCCTCGTGGCATCACCGTAGGTGGTGCTCATACCTCTTGGGAACCTGTGCTTTAAGACACAGTAAAGCAACAATGTAGCTTTCAATGCAGCTTAAAACAGAGATAATACAAACTAAAAACGCTAAGTTGTGATGCCCACATTATTTGAATAGGTACAGATAAGGTAAAAGCCTTCTCAGTGGTTAGTTGTGTTATTCACTTACTGACATGATTATATTATGATTATTCTTGTTCCTCTGCAGCTCAACATGACCTTCCACCTGTTTATTGTTGCACTTGCTGGAGCCGGAGCTGCAGTCATTGCCATGGTAAGACATTAATACCCAATAATATTAAGTAATCAAACGCTAATTGTTTATTTTATTTTTTTTACACCTCCTACCAGCAGCGGGACTGTCTGATATTTCAAACAGCCCCCCTGCTGGCATATCCATAGCCAGCTATAGGGGGCCACGTGATCGCTCTTTGAGAGCGATCACATGGCCCCTGGGGGCCTCATTTGCCGGAAGGGGGCTGCCTGGGCTCTCAGGCAGCCCCCCAGAAGAGGATCGCGGCGGAGGTAAGTACACCTCTCTTCTTGGGGGCTTAAGCCGTTACGGCGTACCATGCCGTCGCAACGGCTTTAAAGCTCATTTAATGCATGACGGCATGGTACGTCGTAACGGCATTAAGGGGTTAAGGAAGTGGTTTTTATATCAGTCATGTATTATACGAATAATATGAAGCAATAGCATTTTCTGACCTGTTTACCATTGAAAACACAGACTACTACTACAACTGCTGTACTTTTTCTAACTGTGATGACACTGTAAATCTGTCTCCAGGTCTCTTACAATTTAAACTTTTAAATTATGGTCAGGAATACGATCAATCTCTTCTGTAATTAACTAAATTCACAAACTATGGCTAGCATGCACAGGACATTGGAGATTTAGCTACAGTTTTGTGCATTAGCATTCTCCCCCTATGGACATTTCCAAATTTTGTAGAACTGAAATCTGGAATGAAAACATATTTTTGTGGGATTTGCTCCTTTTTGTTTACAGAAGATATCTTACGCTCTCAATCTGCATTTTTTTTTATGGCAAAATACAGTCACTACATTTTTATATTCTGCTATTACAAGTTTGTTTTCTTTTGGGGTTTTGCACGTGGGGACATAAGATACATGTATAACCTCCCTTATAGTAATATTTGGACCACTATAGTGTTTTTACATTTTTTTTTCTACTTTAGTGAGACAGCTGTGTAACAAGCACTGACAAGCTGACACATGGTTAACCCTCACAGCGCGCGCACACACACACACACACACACACACACACACACACACACACACACACACACACACACACACACACTATAAAATAACCCTCAGTGTGTCAACAGACAAGGAGAATTAGACACACAGAATGTGATGGCAGATAAGAACACTCTCACACACACAGCACCCCTCTTACACACATTTATTTATTAATTTAAAATTTAATACATGGAAATTTACAGTGAAGAATTAGAGTGCAGATTTATTTGATACTTTATTGCTCCAATGGGGTACTTACAGAACATGTACCATTGGTGTGCTTTGAATACTAGCTTTGGAACCTCTGCTCTACACAATACCTGTTTTCATATGTTTATTGATTTGGAGAACACATTCAAATGTAAAATCAAACACATCATCTTAATTGTAGCTTATAAAAATATAACATTGTTTCTATGGTGTGCTGTTTTCTTTTAATAATCCCTTTACCTTGATAGGTATGAAAAATCAGCTATTTGCAGTAGGTTTTGCTGCAAACATTGCCCATGTTGTTGCCATGGTAATGTAGCTTCAGGATGTATCTGATTCTTATAGAAGCAAAATAGAATTTTGAATGCATTGTACAGAACTAGAATTATACCATTTGACATGTCCTTAAATACTGAGAACTGTTCCTTGGCAACTTGAGAAAATGACTTCCGGCACATCAATGTCCAATCCATCAGAGAAAAATTATTTGGGTCTTTTCGAAATTTTAGCAGCTTTACAGATGAAGGGCTAAACACATTACAGAGTATACAGTATCCATTTATAGAACCCTCTGATAGTTATTGTTAAGCAATAATCCTTAACATCTATCACCAGTAGGTGATTCACAAAAAGACTATTGAAGCAAATAATTGTGGAAGTATTGATACGTTCCAAATCACTATATTTTAATCACTTCATAGTACGAGAATCAGATTTTAACTTAATATCAGAAAGGATCGCACATGATACTCTTTTGAACACCCTATATATAACTAATGACAGCATGATTCCATCATGACAATCTAGTTTTGACAGATAAGTAAAAAGTGAAGTGCGGGGGGGCGTGGCCTAGACACGGTGGAAGATGGCAGCATAGAAGAGGAGCTCCGTCCCACTCAGCTACTATCAGCACTAAAAGAGCGCAGAAAGGCACGATAATGGGGCGCACTAAACGCCCGGATGGCTTCCAGACCCCCAGGGGCCACCCCAGCAGCTCACAAGCTGGACCCATGGACAGCTTCCTTACCTCGTCGACGGGACCGCACCATGAGGCTAACATGGCCGCCTCCCCGACTCACTCGCTCACCTCGGAGGCCGGCGGGCCCTCGCTGGCCGACATTAGCGCTGATATCCGAGCCCTGACTGCAGCAATGGTGACCAAGGAAGATCTCAGGGCCCTCTCTAAGAACCTACACTCAGCAATCCGCGCGGAAGTCACCGAGATCAAGGCAGATATCACAGCACACTCTGGCAGGCTACAGGCGGTTGAAACATCCTCCCAGACCCTGACAGCACAAGTGGAAGCTGCAAATCTCGCCATTGCCAGGCAAGGTAACATGCTACTTGCTATGAGACGCCAAACTGAGGACCTGGACAATAGGGGTCGAAGGTCCAATATAAGGGTGCGGGGCCTACCAGAGCCAGATGGGGATGAGAATGTGGAAGCCACACTGCTGGCACTGTTCCAGGAAATTTTGGGGGCTGAGGCACCGACGACCATAGAATTTGACAGAGCGCACAGGGCCAATAGAGCTCGGGCGTTGGATAATTCACCACGGGGAGGGGGAAGAAGGGAACCGGACACCGAAGCAATATTACATTGACGTAGGGAGCAACACAGATGGGTCCAAAAATACGAGACAGGGGGCACTGGGGCCAGCGAGGGGGGTGGGAAGCCCGCGAGAGAGGGTCGGGAGACGAGGAGGGGAGGGGAGCGTATAACGGTGGGACAAGGCTGAATGCAGACCTGTTGAGGGGGGCGATGCAGAGGAGGCTGCAAGGGCACCTTTTAGATGAGAAAAGGGAGCGGAGAAATAACGAGGACAGCTAGACATGCGATAGGCACCCAAGATACGGAGAAGGGCCAATTAAACCCTGATCGACCACACCCATAAAACGACAACTAGGCCCCGCTGGGAGACGCCCCCCCCCCCACTCGCGGCGCCCGGTCCGCCGCGCCGCCCTGGCGTGCCCCAATAGATGACAAACTTATCACAGAAATGACCTCTGACCATTGGGTTCAATGTCTGACGATAACCCACCCCGATAGCGGAAGCATTGAGAACACTACCTACCAAGAACACGCTGTGACCTTACAATAGCACCATAATAGCAACTAACAACAGAGAATAGCTCAGACAAAAGTGGGGTATGGGAATCCCACTAGGACTGCCAATCACAACATTACAAACACTAGACTCCATTCACCTGCGACCCAGCAGGCGAAAGTAGGGTACACCGATTGTACTACCCCCCGAGACAGGACCTGTGTATACCCAGACCACTGGGGGTCTTACTCCCGTGGCTGCCCTAGTTACTACTGGGACGCGGTTACGGGCCTGAACTCCACTCACTAACACAGGACCCCCTGAAATGGAGGGACGCAACGCCCAGGGAGTTCACCTGGGAACTCAGATAACGGGAGACCTCCCGGGCCGGGCTAACACCGGACACAGCTTAAAACGCAAGCTCATCAGCCGCAACATCCCTTGTAATAAGGAGCCCCATCTCCTAACACTACAACAAACGCACTACATCCTTCACCACCCCCCCATCCCCTTCTTCCTCCTCCCCCCCCCACCCTTCCGCACCCGACCTCGGAGCACACCTGGGTACCAGGGGAAAAGCACTTAAAAACAGGAAACCACCTGGACACAACCAGAACACCCACATCCCCAACATGGCATACACGACAGCACCCTTTCGTATTACTACACAGAACTGCAGAGGTCTGAACGCGCCTCACCTCCTACGGGACCTTAAACACAGTCGGGTCTCCGTAGCCATGCTCCAAGAGACACACCTCAGAACGTCAGACACACGTAGACTGAAAAGCAGAAGCTACCCGACCAGCTTTCACAGCACGCACCCCACTGCACGCAAAGTAGGAATAGCGATACTCCTAGCAAACAGCGTCCAATTCACCCAATTCACCCTATCTCTTCATCAAGGGTACGATATCGCAGAAGACATACACATTAGCCACATTATATGCCCCTAACGCGAAACAAGCGATGTTCCTTCGTAGGACGATCTCGAAACTTGCCAACTTTACAGAAGGAGCGCTGGACCTGGGTGGGGACTTTAATGCCCCCCTGGACCCTTTGTCCGACTCCTCAACGGACATAGCAGTATCCCCCATTCTGCAATAAGGCGATACGGAAGACCCTGAGAGACCTGAGACTGGTGGATACCTGGCAACCTTGCATCCCTCCGATAGAGACTACACGCACTATTCGGTCATCCACAGGAGATACTCGCGCACAGACTACCTCCTGTTCCAATAAGAGGGCCTACAATGGCTGCAGAAGGCGGAGATTCTCCCGACACCATGGTTGGATCACAGCGCAGTACACATGCTTTTAGACTCTCCCCTTTATATGCCCACATGAACGGCATGGAGGATGAACAAATCGCTACTAACGGACCCAGACGTGAGAATGCAACTGACAGAACATCTGCAAAATTATTTCGCCGAAAACAATACAGAAGATACATTAAAGATGACACTTTGGGAAGCCCATAAAAGTGCACTCCGGGGACATTTCATAAGAATAGCATCACGCAAAAAAAGGAAGCGCAACGAAACATAAAGGATCTCACTGACAAAATAGCAACACTGGAAACACTTCATAAGCGAACACAATTAGAGACACAATACCGCACTCTATTAGACACCAGACGACAACTCATGGAACTGGTAGCCAGAAAACACCACAGAGATACCCAGAGATCCAAAGCCTTCTTCTACATACACGCCAACAAAGGAGGGAGACTGTTGGCACGCATGATCAGAAACCAACAAGCTAGGGCTCAGGTACATGAACTGAAAACAACCAAGGGCACCCTCACACAACACCCAGAGGCAATAGCTGACGAATTCCGCGCGTACTATCACAAATTGTACAACATCGCTCCAGCAAACCCCAACATACATCGGGATGAACTCGCAGAGGCCACGACACAATATCTACAAGGCTTCAGTCCCGACGCCCTATCGCCAGAGGAGGCAGACATGTTAGAGACCCCAATAACTGTAGACGAAATCCAAGCGGCGATTAAATCAGCAAAAAGGGAAAAAGCACCAGGACCAGATGGTCTATCTACAGGGTACTATAAAGAATTCAAAGAGATCCTAACCCCACATCTAATGACGGCCTTAAACCAACTCCAGGAAGGGGACAAATTTAACCAGGAAACTTTAGCGGCCACTATCATGGTGATACCCAAACCAGGGAAAAACACCGAAAGCTGTGGTAACTATAGGCCCATATCCCTCCTTAACACCAATGTGAAGCTCTTCTCTAAAATCCTAGCGACGAGAATACAATGATATATCCCATGGCTGGTCCACCCAGACCAAACAGGCTTCATCCCAGGCCGGGAGGCCAGAGACAGTACCCTAAGAGCATTCACCATTCAGGGACTGGTTCTCAAGGAGAAAATGGATCTACTCATGCTCTCCACGGACGCCGAAAAGGGTCGGCTTGGGGAGAGGCATTATACACTAACCCAAGTCCCAGAGTGAGGGTAAACGGTGCACTAACTGACAGCTTCCCCATACACAACGGCACCAGGCAAGGTTGTCCGCTATCACCACTCCTATTTGCCCTGACGCCAGAACCGTTCCTGGACAAGATACGAAGAACACCAGAAATAAGGGGGTATATACACAGGGACCAGGAATACAATGTGGCTGCATATGCGGACGACATGCTCTTCTTTGTAGACAACCCTCTACGCTCCCTACCAGCACTACTAGAGGAATTTGCAACATAAGGACGAATCTTAGGACTGAAGCTGAATCTCACGAAATGTGAAATTCTAAACGTGGCATCCCCTATACCAGTGAGAGAGCGCATCAAGAACGACTTTCCATTCCTCTGGTGCACGGACCAAATGCATTACTTGGGAATATGGATCCCATCTAAACCGGCAGAGCTATACACCAGAAACTACAACCCCCTCCTACAAGCAATTCTGATGGACCTGAAGACATGGAACTACGACCACATCTTGTGGCAAGGATGCATTGCAGTGGTCAAGATGAACATCCTACCGCGACTACTATATTGCTCAAATCAGCAATAACCCAATATGTCTGGAAAGGGGAGAGGGCACAACTCAGCTACGAAAAGATATGTCTCCCCAAAGCATGGGGAGGACTGGCCCTGCCGGACATATGCAAGTACTACCAAGCGACGGTGCTCCAACGGATTAGGGACTGGCAGATGGCCCCGGCAAACAAACTATGGGTAGACCTAGACAGATCGTGCACAAACCAGGCCCTCCACGCATATATCTGGCAAGAGGCAAAAGACGCCACGCAAACTCTAGGCAGCAATTCACCCATCACACAGACTCTGAAAACATGGACAAGCTTGAGAAGGAACCAACTTATATCGCCTTCACCTAGCCCCCTGATCCCACTAACGTTCAACAAAGCAATTGGAGGGGGATTACCGCCATCCGCATGGCCGATAGACGGGGACGCAGACTACATCCCTCTGAGTACGGTTCTGAACAACACGGGGCTGCAGAGGCTACAGGACTGGTCAAACGTAGAAAGGCAGACACTTATGCACAGATTCCACTATGCACAACTGAGGGACTTCTACCACAATATGCCGAACAGAGAAGGAGTGCACAGGGAGACTGTCAGGACCCCGCGGGCGGCTGCAAGGGGAGGCTGCAGTCCGCTCGCGGCACTCACCCTCCAGCCGTCCACGGTCCCCTTCCTGCCAGGTGTTCGGCGGGCGGCATCCTCCCAGCCACGGGTGCCGTCCGCGTCTTCTTCCGGGTCCCCCAGTGGCAGCATGCATGACGCTGCACGCTGGGAGACCGGCCAATTTGTTACACGCCGGGGTCAGTCACCTGACCCGGCGTTAAAGGCACAGTGCCTCAATCACAGTGGGAGGTTTAGATATCTCCCACGTGTGATTGTTAATTCTGATTGGAAATTAGCCAATCAGAATTAACCTTCTGGTTTATATACTTACCTTTCCTGTTCCTCCCTGCCCTGTTGTGGTCTTTGCTTTATAGTATTGATTCTGAACGTGTGATTTCTGGTTACGTACTCTCTGGCTTGTTATACTGACTTTGTGACTTTCTCCTACCCTTTGACCTCGGCTTGTTTCTCGTTATTCTGTTTTCTGGTTCCCCTTACTCGGCTTGTCTCCTGACTATTCTGTGTGTGCTTAGCCCGGCCACTCTAAGGACCGGTACTGCACACTTTCTGTGTGTGTGTCTGTGTGTATGTTAGCGTGTTGGGTTCCCCGAATCGTGACATTACAACAGGGCCATAATGGAACCTGCTGACATACCACAGCTCCTAGTTAATCAGGAGGCTAGAATGGATGGCTTGGACCACCGCATGGATCAGTTTGCTCCAGCTTTGCAAACCATACTGGCTCGCACTGCACACTTGCAGCCTGCCGTTCAGGAGGTGGCTGCTGCTGTGCCCGAGCCCATTCCCACTCCGGCACCCGTTCCTGCCCATGTAGTGCATATGACGCCGCCACAGCGCTACAGCGGTGACCCGGCATTGTGTCGTGGTTTCCTCAACCAAATTGACATCCATTTGGTGATGAATCCACGTTCCTATCCCACTGACAGATCTAAAATAGCCTTTTTGATAAACCACTTGTCAGGGAGAGCTTTAGCATGGGCTAATCCCATGTGGGAGAATGCTTCCCCAATGTCCTTTGCAGACTTTTTGACCGCTTTCAAACGCACATTTGATCAACCCGGCAGGGTTGCTTCTGCTGGCAAAGCTCTGCTTAGGGTCCGACAGGTTAACAGATCTGTAGCGGATTACACTATCGAATTCCGCACTCTAGCAGCTGAGGTGGTTTGGAATAATGATGCCCTCGTTACAGCCTTTCAGGAGGGTTTGGCCGCTTACATCCTGGACGAAATAGCCTCCAGGGAATTGCCTGTCCTTCTGGATGATCTTATAGATTATATCATCCGTATTGATAATCGTATTAGAGAGAGACGTAGTCAGAGGCGTATGTATACTCAGATGTTACCTGCTTTACCCAGTACTGCGTTACTGGCATTACCCCCTTCTAGCCAACCTCCCCCTGAAACCTTGCAATTGGGTGTTACTGGGTTAACTGAGGTAGAAAAATCATACCGAAGAAGGGAAGGGTTATGCCTTTACTGTGGGAAAAGGGGACATCTTCTAAGAACCTGCCCTGAATTGCGGGGAAAACTGCAGCACCCAAGGCCTATAGAGGGGTCGGCCTCGGGTGTTATGTCGTTTACCCCTCACGTCCCCATTACTAGACCGTTTATTACGGTTACCCTTTTTGTTGGTAATACTACCGTGATTACCAAAGCCTTGATAGATTCAGGGGCTGCTGACAATCTTATGGATGAGAGTTTTGCTAAAACCGCATCTTTGACTCTGATCCAAAAGGTCACTCCCTTGGCTGTGGAGGCCATAGATGGTAGACCACTGGAGAAACCTCTGGTGACCCATGAGACCAAAGAACTGGTTATGTCTGTGGGTGCCTTGCACAAGGAAAGATTGTCCTTTCAAATAATCAACTCCCCTACAGCCTCTGTCGTTTTGGGCTTCCCCTGGTTGGTTAAACACAATCCGATGATTGATTGGGGTTGTTTGGAGATTCTCTCCTGGGGGAAATCTTGTCAAAGGGAATGTATGACTCGTGTTTGTCCTGTTGGCTTGCTTAATGTACCCACAGCCAAACCACTTTCTGTTAATGTTCCTCCTGAGTATGCGGACCTAGCTATGGTGTTTGAAAAAAGGGAGGCAGATAAACTACCACCGCACCGTGAATATGATTGTGCCATAAACCTCTTACCTGGTACTATGCCGCCTAGGGGTAAGGTATACCCTCTTTCTGAAAAAGAGAACCAGGTAATGGAGGAGTACATAAAGGAAGCCTTAAGTAAAGGTTTTATCAGAAGGTCTTCCTCTCCTGCTGGGGCTGGTTTCTTTTTTGTTGCCAAAAAGGAGGGTGACCTACGGCCTTGTATAGACTACAGGGGCCTGAACAATATAACGATTAAAAATGCCTACCCTATTCCCCTCATCACGGAGTTATTTGACCGGGTCAAAGGTTCTAAATACTTCACTAAATTAGACCTCAGGGGGGCTTATAACCTTGTTCGTATAAAGGAGAATGATGAGTGGAAAACAGCATTCAATACACGTAGCGGACATTACGAGTATCTAGTCATGCCTTTTGGACTGTGTAATGCTCCCGCTGTGTTTCAGGACCTAATAAACGATGTCCTCAGGGATCTATTGCATGTCTGTGCCGTGGTGTACCTTGACGACATCCTTGTATATTCCCCTGATTTGCAGACACATCATAATCATGTTAGGATGGTGCTGAAAAGGTTATTACAGAACGGACTTTATTGTAAATTAGAAAAATGTTTGTTCGATCAGACCTCGGTGCAATTTCTAGGATATATAATTTCCGAACAGGGTTTCAGTATGGATCCTGCTAAGTTAGAAGCCATACTATCCTGGCCGCTTCCCCAAGGTCTTAAGGCTATCCAGCGTTTTATAGGATTTGCCAACTATTACAGGAAATTTATAAGAAACTTTTCACCACTTATCTCCCCTATAACGAAGCTGACTAAGAAAGGTCTACACCCTAGGGTTTGGACTCCTGAAGCCCTTAAGGCCTTCGAAACTCTCAAGAAGGCATTTGCCTCTGCTCCAGTACTACGCCACCCTGATCCTTCCCTTCCCTTTGTTATGGAAGTGGACGCTTCTGAATCAGGCGTGGGAGCAGTACTGTCACAGAGATCATCGTATGACGAACCCCTCCATCCCTGTTGCTACTTTTCAAAAAGGTTATCTGATCCAGAAAAGAATTACGATGTTGGGAACAGGGAACTATTAGCTATTGTGTTGGCTTTTAAGGAATGGAGGTACTTATTAGAGGGTTCTAGACACAAAGTTATGGTTATAACAGATCATAAGAACCTCTCCTATATAGCTGATGCTAGAAGGTTGTCCGCCCGGCAGGCTAGATGGTCTCTATTCCTTTCACGCTTCCAATACGTGATTACCTATAGACCTGGTTGCCGTAATGCCAAAGCTGACGCTATCTCTCGACAGTATGAACCTCTAGAATCTGTTAACCCGACCCCTGAACCTATTGTACCTGCGTCTCAGATAATAGCTGCTACCCGTTTGGTTGTTTCGTCTCTTGTTCTTGATAATATTAAAACATACCAAACTCAAGCACCCCCTGAGACGCCTGTTGGCAGACTATACGTTAAAGTGAATGACAGAAAGAAGTTATTAACTTTATTTCACACCGCCAAAACTGCTGGTCATCCAGGGGTTACCAAGACTTATAAGGGCCTCCTTCAACAGTTCTGGTGGCCTTCACTCAAACGAGACGTGGTGGATTTTGTGCAGGCTTGTCGGGTCTGTACGCAGTGTAAGTCCCCTAATGTGAGACCCCAGGGTCTCCTGATGCCTCTATCGATACCCAAGAAACCATGGACCCACTTATCCATGGATTTTATTGTAGACCTTCCTCCTTCTGATGGTCAGACAGTGATATTAACTGTGACGGATAGGTTCTCTAAAATGGCGCACTTTATTCCGCTTAAGAAACTGCCTTCTGCGATTCAGCTTGCTCAGGTGTTTGCCAAGGAAGTGTTCCGCTTGCATGGGGTACCTGAGGATATTGTATCTGACAGGGGTCCTCAATTTGTCTCTCGGTTTTGGAGGGGTTTTTGTGCTGAGATGGGGGTCTCCTTGTCGTTTACTTCCTCCTATCACCCGCAGTCTAATGGTGCAGCCGAACGTGCTAATCAGTCTGTGGAGTTGTATTTGCGCTGCTTCACTAATGCGCACCAGGATGACTGGTCTCGCCTCCTTCCGTGGGCTGAATTTGCCAGGAATACGGTGTCTCATTCGTCTACTGGCTTAAGTCCTTTTGAGGTTGCTTATGGGTTTCGGCCTTCCGTCCTTCCCGGTGCGTTCTCCGACAAGGGCATGCCCGCTTTGGACCAGCACCTCGCCTCTTTGCGGAAGATGTGGGATCAGGTCCATGTTGCGCTGTCCCGTTCAGCGGCTGCTCAGAAGAAGTTTGCTGATCGCCATAGGGGTGCGGCCCCTTCCTATGTTCCGGGTGATAGGGTATGGTTGTCCTCTAGGAACCTCCGCCTCAAGGTTCCCTCGATGAAGTTCGCTCCCAGGTTCCTTGGTCCCTACAAGGTGTTACGTAGGGTTAACCCCGTTTCCTACTCCCTGGACTTGCCCTCTTCCATGCGCATTCCGAACACGTTTCACGTTTCGCTTTTGAAGCCCTTGCTTTGCAACCGGTTCTCTCGTCCCCTCGGGCGGCCTGTTTCCCCTCGCGCTGTCCCCAGTGATGTGTACGAAGTGGCTGCCCTTCTCGACTCTCGCGTTTCTAGGGGTCGGCTGCAATATCTGGTGGATTGGAAGGGGTACGGCCCTGAGGACCGGTCGTGGGTTTCGTGCTCTGATCTGCACGCTCCCTCTTTGATCCGCTCCTTTCATGCCCGGTTTCCTTTGAAGCCTTCTGCTTCCCGCCCTCTGGGCGGTCTTCGAGGGGGGGGTAATGTCAGGACCCCGCGGGCGGCTGCAAGGGGAGGCTGCAGTCCGCTCGCGGCACTCACCCTCCAGCCGTCCACGGTCCCCTTCCTGCCAGGTGTTCGGCGGGCGGCATCCTCCCAGCCACGGGTGCCGTCCGCGTCTTCTTCCGGGTCCCCCAGTGGCAGCATGCATGACGCTGCACGCTGGGAGACCGGCCAATTTGTTACACGCCGGGGTCAGTCACCTGACCCGGCGTTAAAGGCACAGTGCCTCAATCACAGTGGGAGGTTTAGATATCTCCCACGTGTGATTGTTAATTCTGATTGGAAATTAGCCAATCAGAATTAACCTTCTGGTTTATATACTTACCTTTCCTGTTCCTCCCTGCCCTGTTGTGGTCTTTGCTTTATAGTATTGATTCTGAACGTGTGATTTCTGGTTACGTACTCTCTGGCTTGTTATACTGACTTTGTGACTTTCTCCTACCCTTTGACCTCGGCTTGTTTCTCGTTATTCTGTTTTCTGGTTCCCCTTACTCGGCTTGTCTCCTGACTATTCTGTGTGTGCTTAGCCCGGCCACTCTAAGGACCGGTACTGCACACTTTCTGTGTGTGTGTCTGTGTGTATGTTAGCGTGTTGGGTTCCCCGAATCGTGACAGAGACGACATGGTTCGCGCAACTTTGCCAGACGGAATCCAATGCAGTAGGCAGAGTATCAGACATCTACCAGAGACTGATCACTGGAAATCTCACTAGGAAAGATGCATTCAAAAGGCATACACAGAGGACCAATGGGAACAACTACTTATCCTTCAACACAAAAGTTCCATAAGCACTAGCTATCAGGAAGTCAATTTCAAGCTACTATCTCATTGGTACAGGACCCCTGCCTTGCTGCATCGAATATTCCGGGGGACGCCGGATACCTGCTGGAGATGCGAAGCACAGGTGGGACTGCACACCAATCCAGGCATACTGGGCAGAAGTAAAACAGGAACTAGCGATAATCCTGGGGGACATACCCGAACTCACAATAGAAGCGGCGCTCCTACACTTCACCGAAAGCACAATATCGCAATATAAGAGATCGATATTACGACACCTGCTCAACGCGGCTAAGGCACTAATACCGGCCAGATGGAAGCAGACAAAACCACCCACCAAAGCAGAATGGCTACAGAGAGTCGGGGAGATCCACTCAGTGGAGGCAAGATACGCAGAACTGATAGGAAAAAGCGAGAAACACACGGATCTTTGGAGACCATGGTACACTTATATTTCACAAAACAGAACGTAGGAAGACGCAGCGTGATCCCTCGAGACCCGAGGGGACCCAGGGGTGCTGTGATGTACCTTGCCCTCCCCCTCCCACCCTCCTCTTTTTTTTTTTCCTCTTCTCTTCCCCTCATCTCATACATTCATAACCTCGCGGGCCAATGCCAACGTCAGTATAACGTGTCCGGGGCGGCCGCGGCCGGGAGGTACCGAGATCTGTGAAACATGTCATATAACCAGGACACGTAAAAAAACACCTACACACAAAATCAAATTGAGCAACCACATACACACTGATGAAGCAACAATAGACAAGGGAGGACTACACAATGGAGGTCTACAGACCATGACACCATCCATTCGGAGAAAGAGAGAGGACTGAGGCACAGACAGACTACCACAGGCAAACTATAAATAAATAGACTTATGTAACACACGCTATGAAATAAAATAATGCACTCTCACAAAGACAAGCAAACCCAAAACAAAATTGCCTGAGTGAATCTGATCTGATTCAACCCTAGAAGGAAGCTTCCGACAGCGATATATACCCAACCGCAAACAGTAAAAACCCGAGACGAAACGTACGCCTAGGCGCAGTAACTGGAAACACACCAGACATAGGGAAAGGGAACGGAGACAAGCTCTACACGAGACACATCCCAGTGACCCAAAAGCAACAGACCCCAAACAACCAAGGAAGCTAGCCGGCTCTTCATAACACAAACCCACGCACGACTCCATAGATATTTGCCAGGTTACTCCCATGGGTGGGGACAAAGGATAGACTGTAGGGCAGAGTACAAACACTGAGGGACCAACCTCAAGCAGATACACTCACGACGCAAAGTACTAACGCGTTCCACGCTCACAAGCTCCAAAAACACTAGAACACACAACTCTAGCAAAACGGGGAACAGTCAGTTACATAAATAAATAGCTAAACTCATCTCCCAGGAGAAATGTCTTCACAAAAGTTAATTTAACTTACGATACTCGGGACCTGCGTGTCCGTCAACATTGTGGGCCTGTGAGAACGTATAACCATTTGCATTAACAAAAGGGAAAAAAAGAAGAAAAAAAAAAAAAAAGAGAGAAAGGGGACAAACTACTCCTGCACAGGTGAAACAGGAGGTATGGGAGAAATTAAGCTTTGATAGCAATGAGAGCCTTGAAGCTGCTCGTCCCTGACAAAGGGCGCACTCGCTAAATGCACATGTGGCAATTATAAATGTTACAAGAACTTGGGAACGGGAATCAGACTAAGCAAAGGTCATGCAAGCTCGGACAAATACTCAATGTTGCTTAACTTTGTCTCCGCACAGGTTGTGCATGTTATATGATATGTATTACGCTGATGGGGACCTGTGAGTCCCATAGTCATAGCTCAACCTTGTTACCACGAATAAAAATCGTATTTACAAAAAAAGTGCAAATGAAAAAAACATACCTTAACTGCAGGACATGGAATCACTTCAGTATATGTAGAGACTGATATGATATCATTTTGCAGATCTACAAGTCCCATGTTTTTTCCCCCCATCTATGGCATTACATGAATTGTGGTTGTTGTAAGCCAATATCTGAGGGCTGGAGTTTGAGATCTATAATGTAGTATGTCTTGATAACCAGTGACAAATCTCTATAAATTATCAAACTCACCCGTGTTAGATTATAAAAACTACGACTTTGCTCTAATGGAGAACACACTACCAAGGTGCTCACCTACTTTTAGTGTAATGTTTTAGCAATTCTTGAGCAGAACATGTAATGTAAGAACATCATGCAATAAAGAACCAGGTAACTAAATAAAAGCATAAAAAGCAGAAATGTAAAGCGTTAAAGTGATGGCTCACACAGCACACTGGTTTGTCTCAATGGGACACCCTTTCTGCTTCCCTTTACAAAACCAAATAGAAATTGCATTGTGAGTACCCAATCATTTAGGTACAACATATCTATACATTTTACTATAATACAAACAATAATAGAAATGAGGATACTTTTACAAATTATCTCCCCCTCTTCAATACTTAGGCATTCCTCCATGGAAATTTTTAAAAATGTGTCAGTTTATGATTTATGGGGGACCGGTTTCCAGGTATAATACAGAACTGTCAGGAATTCAAAATGCATCTAAAATTGACAGTGATTAAACAATAAAGTGATACTCCAACTAAACACCAATTAAGAAAACATTGGTTTTGGCTACAGTGACCCTTCATATCATGGTCCCCCCTAGTCAAAGATAAAAAAAAAAAAATTAAATAAATCTATAATTGACCACCATGACCACTTCAAATTATAAAGGTAACCTTTTAAATTAGAATTTCACTTTTAATGCACTTTGCAACAGTTCTCACTTGTGTGAATAAACCTGGGGGCTTACAGAGAGAACCATTAAGAGTTTTTACTGCAGGTCTCTATTAAATTGTGTAACTGATGACATCATAGGTCTCTGCCTGATCTTCTGTAATTTAAAGGGCTATGTGCAGTGTGCATTTTGAGTGCTGCACACAAAATGGTTGCTGAGCCAGGGCCATTCGTTTTGGCCTCAACTGACAGAGAAGGGCATCAGTTTTGTGTGATAAATGGTTTAGCCAGGTAAACTGCCCTTGCTGGCACAAATGGTATATAGTGGCATTATTATTTGAGAATTTGAGCCCAAGAAACAATACCTAAAGAGTTCCTTCATTTGGGATAATAAGTAACTTAATGTTTTGTCTTTGTTTTTATTATTATTTTTATGACATATTATTTATTATATCATGTTTTATGTTCTTTATTTGTCCATAGGTTCACTATCTAATGGTCTTGTCAGCTAACTGGGCCTATGTGAAAGATGCATGCCGAATGCAGAAGTATGAAGACATAAAGTCCAAGGAAGAACAGGAGCTTCATGACATCCATTCTACCCGCTCAAAAGAGCGGCTCAATGCTTACACATAAAACAAACCTTCTACATCATTGTAACATTTCAGTTCTTTGTTGTATAACAGCCTCCCTTCCATTGTAAAATGAAAATTAAGTGCTTTTCCTACAAGACAGTGTGCGATGTATATCACCTATCTACATAACCTTGGTTGACAAGCACTTGGCTTCTTCACATTGGTCCTTGTGATGATGTCATAACATGGAGCACCCTTATAGTCTTTCCTAAATTGTCATAACGTGACTGGTTTCTTAGATGAAGAAAAATAACTGTTAAATACAGATTTTTTTTCCTTTTTTTTTTTTTAACACCACTTTAAATGTGTTTTGCATAAAACATTTTTCATCGTTTCCTATGTTTTTGAAAGAGAAAGCTTTTTATACTTTTTAGTTTTGAGTTTCAAAATCTACTTTTACCTACAGGTAAACTTCAAAGGGACAGTTGTACAGATAAGCATGTACAATATACTAATTACAGTGCAAGCTCATGCATGGGTATCTCGGTATTGTTTTTGGGTCCCTATGAGTAATCCTAAGTCCACTTTTTGTTTGGCAGGTTACAAGGTGCTTTTTTTTATTGGTGTTAATGTATTAGTATCATTGTATGCTACTAACACTTCCATATTCACATTCTGCCAACTTCAGTGACCAAGTCAACTGTTTATAAAGTTGTGAGCATGCATGCTGTGATGCAACCGCATGGATCCTCCCCATTTAAAATGGAGTTTATTATTACCCTTATATCAACTGTAATTGATGTTCACCCAACAAATAGTTAAAATTAGTATGTAGTTGATCAACTATGATTTGATGTTAGCTTTATATATAAATATATATATATATATATATATATATATATATATATATAGTATTGTAGAGTAAATGTAATTCTAGTAAACAACACAGTTTGTTTAACATTTATTTATAAGTTTCTTCTAGAGAGGAAAGGACATCTGACTCAAAATATTTAGAACATTTTTTGTTTGATCAGATTCGAGTCACACCCCAGACAACGGCCCTTTGACATATAGAGATTGCATTATACATTATTTTCTACATCATACATGTGAATAACCTGTCAATCTCCTGAGACAGAGCACTACTCATCACCTATATTATAATGTTTCAGCATAACTTTGTTAATTGGACCAAATGTTTGGTGTTTTCATCTGTCTTACCTCCTCCAGAATGCTTTATATGAATGCTATCAAGTGTCTTTTAAATTTCAAATTTCTGACATTTTTGTCAGTGATAAGAACCCTAGATTGTTTTGTACACTTTAATGATCAGTGTGATTCATTTTCCATGTAAGTGCATTGCTCGTATAAAATGCTCTTGGGGTTAATTCATCAATATTCTATCAAATGTAGTGGTTCTGTTCATAGTTACATTAGTTCCAATGACTTAGGCCTCATTAAATGATTAAATAGAAATCGGGGGAAGGTTTTAATATGCATCCTTATTACTCCAGTTTAAAGGTACATTGAAGCAACGTCATTTCATAACAAGTTTCTAATGGTTTAGCTGTCTCTTCAGCACCTTTTTGCATCTGAGTTTGTAAATGCTAAAGTTAAGAGGTAGGGTTCTCTGTATGTGTTGATGATGCCGTTGATGATGATATAGAATAAAGTGTAAAAGATACTGTGTTGTAGAATGTTGCAGTATAGTATACCTGAGTTCAACATCTGCAATGTAGAGATTGGTTACGTTTCCAAGACTGTGTTTTTCCTGCTGTAAAGATCACTTTGTTGGGTGCACTGCTGGATGAGTTTAGAGAACACTTTTTTGATGAATAAAAATGTAATCCGTTTTGGAGAGTTTGGTGGAGGTAGTTTAGTATACAGTAAACCAGGTTCATATCGCTGCCATTTTTAACAGATATAGCATGTTCAATGAACTTCCTTTTATAATGAAGTCAATGATTTTAGATGAATTTTCCCCAAGAAAACATATTTTTTGTAATATTGCTCATTCATTATGAGGTGTTTTTGTAAACAGATTCTTTACTTTAACAATTCTAATACTATAGTTGTCTGTTGCATGCTTAAACATTAGATAGCATTAGATATATCATTTTATTTCCTCTTAGTCTATCAACGGTTCTCCGATATGTGCAGTATTAAAAATGTTTTCAAACAATATTCTTCTAAAGCTCTTTCAAATTCTATATTGTAGTGTTTCAGTTTTGTGTCTCAGTTTGTGATTTTTAAACAAATGTCCAATGGATCAGTGTAATAATGTTAATGCTTTTTGGCTTTCCTCTGGTATTAGAGTTTGTATTTTCACAAAGAATGCTTTGTAGCAGGCATTATAATTAATCTGTTTTGTACATAATTGTGCCAACAGCTTCATGGTGGCGTTTTTGAAATGTAGAACAAAGTGCTTGCAAAATGTAATAAACACACTGGTGTACTTTGTGTACCTACTGCTGGTCATTGACTTATTCTTTAATTCATATAGCTCAAAACGCGTCACCATTTTCCATAAATATAATTTACAAAAATAAACATACATTTTGCTGTTAGGTCACATAGTTTAATTTAAATATTTTTAATCTATACTAATAATATTTAACAATGTGGTTATTTGAAGAGTTGTGATTTGTAAACTTATTGCTTATTTACACATTTTAATTTATACATTTTAGAAAAAGTGTAAAAGCAGACAGCAAAGGAGATACACTAACACACACACACCAAGAAAACAAAAACAAAAAAGAACCACTATCTACTATGTACAGATGTATTCCAGATAAAATTGCTGCAGCTTAGACCAATCATTTAAATTATATATAATCATTCCATTATTTATGACCATAGGCATGTGTTGCATATTTTGTTAGGGAATTTTGTTAGGGTATGCACCAGGGAATTCTTTCATTTTGTTATTACATAAATTTATAAAAGCTGAATATTTTTAAAGGAACAATCCAAGCACCATGTAGTGGTTGTGGTGCCAGGAGTGCTCCTTCCAGAGTAAGTAGCCAGATCATTTAAGAATTGTCTCACAATTTACCTGGGTTCTGCCGGGTGCCTGCAAAAAGCTTTAGTCAGCGCTGCTCAGCTAAGTCCGGCTCATTGGATGACTGTCAGCTGAGCAAGGTTAAGCCTACCTCAATGGCAGGATCTTCTAACAGCATTAAAGGTGTCAGTGGACATTTATATATTTAATCTAGGAGGGCACCAGGGTAATGCTGGCACCATAGCTACCGTTGTGGTACTGTTTGGTGTTCTTAGAGTGCTCCTTTAAAAAGCTGCATATGTGGGGTGATATTGTGTGTGGGGGGTAATTGTGTATATTGCTTAGATGTAGAGTGGCTCTAAGTGTTGTAACTGAGTGTTATGTATATGTTGTGTCTCTATGGCTGACTTCATGTGTGTTTGGCTAGCTATGTGTGTGCTGTTGCTGTGTATGTCTGGCTGCATGTGTATGTGAGGTGATAGTCTATGTCATTTAGTTGTACAGTGTTTTTTGGTGTGTGACAGCGTGTAGCTATGACTGATGTGTATTACTGTGCCCCTCTGTGTGGGTAGCTGTGATTGATGTGTGTGTGGCTGTGAATGATGTTTGTGGTTGTGTCTAGTAGTGAGAGTGTGAATTTAGAATTGTAAACACAAACAGGTATAAACTTAGTGTGTGAAAAAAGGCGCTTAATAGATAGAAAATACAGATAAGATATGTTTGTAGCAGCTGTATAACACTCCGTGGATATCTCAAAAATCCACAAAATCAGAGAAACAAAAATAAAACTAAAACTTTTTGCCTAGGTGATATATCCCACCTACCAAACAACTAAGTGTGAGTGCAGCGCTAACAAAATTGTATATATGACTTACCCCTCAATATTTCAGGGTTTGTTTCGTATACATAAAGTAGAAGCAAAATAGTATAATATTGTTACAATGTTCTACATTTAACAGTTCCATATACAGTGGAAAGTAAATGTGCATCCAACTCACATTGGTTAGAGCCTTTTGTTGGTGTAGGTGTAACGGACGCCTTCCGTTGACGGATGCTCCTAGCGCTTCCTGAGGACTCTCAGCACTGCAGACGACACCACAACCACCGCAGACTCCACAACCGCCGTAGCTTAACTGGAGCCGCGCCATCTTCCTTCCACCCTGAATGAACCTCCAGCATTCAGGACCGTGTGGGAAAGAGGGTGTCAGGAACAAGAACTAAGTGATTAAAGCTCAAGGGAGTATGCAGAGCATAGCAATACCCAGTGTGATATAGCAGTTCCCTCCAATAACGAGACAAGGCTACGTATTGAGGGTCAAGAAGAATTCTGGTTTAATGACAGGGACTCTGCTTTTATGCAGTGCTCTCTTGCAAGGGAGACGCCCACATCCAATTAAGCATTACCCAATCATACAATGGTTACCTCCCACAGATTCCCTCCCCTTAGCCTGAGAGGTAACCCAATTATAACATACAATTTAAACATACATTTTTAGACATTTCTATAACTCCAAAACTATGCATTCAATCTTCATAAACACATATTAATAATCAGCATACTTTACTTACAAACATATCCAAAATTCAGCTAATTCCATCCAGGGGTTAAAGAGTTAGCTGGAAGTCCCTTATGACCGACCGCAAGCACATTTCCCTGCCCAAAACAGTTCCACAGATTCAGGCTGTGCGGTCGGTCTATTTCTGCCCTGAATAGTTACAAAGTCCCATCCGAAGGCGGTGTTCGATCCATCGAACTCACTTCGACTTTTGCCGAAGTGTCGAAGTGAAACCGGGGTGGTTACCGTGGTGTTATATTGTCTACCAGAGGTCTGTTTTACACCCAGAAATGACAAAGTCCAGTTTGAACGTGTGTTCGAATCTTCGAACGGGACTTAGCCTCCAGCCGCAGTGTCGAAGGGTAGGGGAAGGTACAGCTCACCGCGTTCGACTGGATTAATATGGCCACCGCCGCGTGTTCGACTGTAATGGCGGCCACTTCGACGGCTTCGGCACTTCGACGGCTTCGGCACTTCGACTGCATTCGAAGTGCCAGTTTAAAAGTTGGAACACTGCTCCCAAGTGTTTAAAGGGCCAGGAACAGCATACAAACATCCATTGTGCCCAAATATAAGTCTCAAAGGGCAATACTTTCCAGGGCCAAAGTCGCAGGGCAGGAGGCTAGCAATAAGTCCTCTCCAATGCCCAGTGGCAAATGGCAGTTTGTCACAGTAGGCTCTAAACAAAACAGCCTCTGTGCCTTTAAATAGGTGGCAACATCTACCTTCTTCTTAAACCCACTGATTAGGAAATGTTCTTCATGTCAGATGTATTTATGAAACAGAAAACAGCAATCTGGGTGCAATCAATATATAATCGTTTGCTGGCTTCTCCGGTGTCTCCAATCTAGACGGCTGTCTAGGGAATGTTGTTGCTTCCTTTAATAAAGAGGGTGAAAGTGCTGTGTACTTAATGTTCTTGTAGTGCACTTCCGTGTTGTCGATCGTGACTGTAAACCCCACAATGCACTCCTCATGCATTGCGGTGCATCACTTCCGGTTTCGATCAATTTTTACAACTTTTGTTAAAGTCGTATTCTCAGTAATGATATATAGGTAAATGGGAATTTAAAACGTAATTTTAGTAAGACATCTTGTTAGAGGCATATATTAATATAGTGCATTCATGTAGTAGTTTAATTGAAATAAATTATGCCTTGAAAAATACATTTCCGATGACATTTAATTTATGCATAACATGTAATAATTATATTTAAAAATGCTTATATGGAATCTTTAAAAAAAAAAAAAGAAAAATCACAATGAATTTGTTTTAGTGTTAAAAGAGATCAAAAAACTATTATACGAAACGATTATAAAAGCAAAGTTTTTACACCTTAAGACTTACTTATGGCGAATGTAAAAAATACTTAAAGCGGCACTGTCATGCCGAACTTACCTTTCCTCAATCTCTTCCTCTTCTACCCCTCTCTCAGGATCTGTTCTTCTTTTCTTCCTGTCTCCTTTAGTTTTCTTTAAAACCATAAGACAAAGTAGGGACTCTTTGTCTTATGGGATTCCTCCGCTTGACCAGCTCTGACCAGCGGAGGAGCAAAGTGTGCTTCATTTCCGCTGGTCAGAGCAATTTTCCCATGATCCCTAGCTTTCCTCCCTGTTCCCACAATGCTTCCTGTCAGTATTGCCAAACGTCCTGTCACTTAGACAGAACGCCGGCAAAACTGCCGAATTGCATCCTAACAGAATTCTCCATTGGTGTTAGGATGCAATTCGGTACTTTGTTTGTATCGGAATTTCATTCTAATGAATGAAACTCCGATCCTATTCATTGCTGTGGCTGCATCTTGCAGCCGCTTAGTAGATAACTCCCTAATTCCCACGGTATCAGGGAGCTATCTACTAAAAGGCTGAAAGACCTGAATTGGTCTTTCAGCCAACTTTACTAATACTAAGTAAAAATTACTTAGTATTAGTAAATAATATGCCCCTACTCGCTATAACGCGAGTAGGGGCATGTCTAGTAAGCAGTGAGCAGCCTGTGGCTGCTCACTGTAAAAAACAAAAAACAAAAAAAAAAACCAATAAACACCCCCCCTCCCCTGCGCGGGGGTTAAAGATTGGGGGGGGGGGACCTACTGTCCCCCCCCCGCCCCCACCCCTGCGCGGTGGGTGGGGGCCCTAATAAAACAATAAGGGGGGGGGGACCTACTGTCCTCCCCCCCAGCCCCCACCCCTGCGCGGTGGGTGGGGGCCCTAATAAAACAATAAGGGGGGGGACCTACTGTCCTCCCCCCCGGCCCCCACCCCTGCGCGGTGGGTGGGGGCCCTAATAAAAACAATAAGGGGGGGGACCTACTGTCCTCCCCCCCGGCCCCCACCCCTGAGCGGTGGGTGGGGGCCCTAATAAAACAATAAGGGGGGGGGGCCTATTGTCCTCCCCCCCCTGGCCCCCACCCCTGCGCGGTGGGTGGGGGCCCTAATAAAAACAATAAGGGGGGGGGACCTACTGTCCTCCCCCCCGGCCCCCACCCCTGAGCGGTGGGTGGGGGCCCTAATAAAACAATAAGGGGGGGACCTACTGTCCTCCCCCCCTAGCCCCCACCCCTGCGCGGTGGGTGGGGGCCCTAATAAAACAATAAGGGGGGGGGGGGCCTACTGTCCTCCCCCCCGGCCCCCACCCCTGAGCGGTGGGTGGGGGCCCTAATAAAACAATAAGGGGGGGGACCTACTGTCCTCCCCCCCTAGCCCCCACCCCTGCGCGGTGGGTGGGGGCCCTAAATGAACCCCCCCCCCCATCAAGGTGACTAGGGGTCCCAAGCCCCTAGTCACCCCCCACCCAAAACATTCTATCCCCTACCTACCCCCCTCACCCTAAAAATAGTGAGGGGGGAATAAAATAACTAACCTGTAAAAAAAAAAAAAAAATTAAACTTACCATTTGACGTCTTCTTTTTTCTAAATTCTTCTTACTTCAGCCCCCCAAAAGGCCAAATAAAAATCCATAAACCCGTCGCACTTTAAAAAAAAAAAAAAAAAAAAAACGAGCGCAAACAAAAATTAATCCATCTTCACCCATGGAGGGCACGCCGCGTACTGAGCTCCGCAGGGCGGGTCAAGGCTTATAAAGCCTTGCCCCGCCCTGCAATTAGGCTTAGAACACAATGATTGGTTGGTTTAAGCCAATCAGAGTGCTCTGTGTCATTTTACACAGCGTCGGAAAATTCAAAAGAACTTTCCCACGCTGTGTAAAATGACAGATCACTGTGATTGGATGGTTTTCAAACCATCCAATCACAGTGCTCTGTGTCATTTTACAAGCGTGGGAAAATTCCAAAGAACTTTCCCACGCTTGTAAAATGACACAGAGCACTGTGATTGGATGGATTTCAAACCATCCAATCACAGTGCTCTGTGTCATTTTACACAGCGTGGGAAAGTTCAATTTTCCCACGCTGTGTAAAATGACACAGAGCACTGTGATTGGATGGCTTGAAATCCATCCAATCACACTGCTCTGTGTCATTTTACAAGCGTGGGAAAGTTCTTTGGAATTTTCCCACGCTTGTAAAATGACACAGAGCACTGTGATTGGATGGCTTGAAAACCATCCAATCACAGTGATCTGTCATTTTACACAGCGTGGGAAAGTTCTTTTGAATTTTCCCACGCTGTGTAAAATGACACAGAGCACTCTGATTGGCTTAAACCAACCAATCATTGGGTTCTAAGCCTAATTGCAGGGCGGGGCAAGGCTTTATAAGCCTTCCCCCGCCCTGCAGAGCTCAGTCTGCGCGGAGCCCTCCATGGGTGAAGATGGATTAATTTTTGTTTGCGCTCGGTTTTTTTTTTTTTTTTTTTTTAAAGTGCGACGGGTTTATGGATTTTTATTTGGCCTTTTGGGGGGCTGAAGTAAGAAGAATTTAGAAAAAAGAAGACGTCAAATGGTAAGTTTAATTTTTTTTTTTTTACAGGTTAGTTATTTTATTCCCCCCTCACTATTTTTAGGGTGAGGGGGGTAGGTAGGGGATAGAATGTTTTGGGTGGGGGGTGACTAGGGGCTTGGGACCCCTAGTCACCTTGATGGGGGGGGTCATTTAGGGCCCCCACCCACCGCGCAAGGGTGGGGGCCAGGGGGGGAGGACAGTAGGCCCCCCCCCCCTTATTGTTTTATTAGGGCCCCCACCCACCGCGCAGGGGTGGGGGCCAGGGGAGGAGGACAGTAGGTCCCCCCCCTTATTGTTTTTAATAGGGCCCCCACCCACCACGCAGGGGTGGGGGCCAGGGGGGGGAGGACAATAGGTCCCCCCCACCTTATTGTTTTATTAGGGCCCCCACCCACCGCGCAGGGGTGGGGGCCAGGGGGGGAGGACAGAAGGTTCCCCCCCCCCTTATTGTTTTATTAGGGCCCCCACCCACCGCGCAGGGGTGGGGGCCAGGGGGGGAGGACAATAGGTCCCCCCCTTATTGTTTTATTAGGGCCCCCACCCACCGCGCAGGGGTGGGGGCCAGGGGGGGAGGACAATAGGTCCCCCCCCTTATTGTTTTATTAGGGCCCCCACCCACCGCGCAGGGGTGGGGGCCAGGGGGGGAGGACAATAGGTCCCCCCCCTTATTGTTTTTATTAGGGCCCCCACCCACCGCTCAGGGGTGGGGGCCGGGGGGGAGGACAGAAGGTCCCCCCCCCCTTATTGTTTTATTAGGGCCCCCACCCACCGCGCAGGGGTGGGGGCCGGGGGGGGGGATAGTAGGTCCCCCCCTTATTACCATTTTTTTTTTTTTTTACAGTGAGCAGCCACAGGCTGCTCACTGTTTAGTGGACATGCCCCTACTCGCGGTATAGCGAGTAGGGGTATTGGGGAGATTTTAATCTCCCTTGTCCTATTATGGGGGTCATATTGACCCCCATAGAGTGAGGGGGGCACCTGGGGGGCTTATGAAGTGGTGGGGAGCACTGCTCCCTGCCGCTTCTATAGTTACATATTACAAGGAGGGAGCTGCACGCCGGTAGCTCCCTCCTTGTAATAAACTGAACGAACAAACTAACACTGATACTCAGTGTTAGTTTGTTCGTCTGATTTTTTCTATTCATTCATTCGTCTGTCTGATGAATGAATGAATAGATGAAATTCCCGTTCGCATGTCCAGGTGTTTCACTGGGCATGTGCGGGAATCTCACAGTCTGTCTAGTGTGGGTAGATGACGTGTCCCACAGGGACTTCACCTACCCACACAAAGATGGCGGCGCCCTGAATAAAGATCGGGGCAGAAGATAAAGAATAAAAATAGGTAATCTGGGGGGCTGTCAGGATCGGGACAGGGATCCAACACGCAGGGTACAAAGAGTGGAAAGGTACGTATACCGGGCCTTAGAATGGCCGGACTAACGTACCGAGAGTAATAGAGAATAGTCAGAGACAAGCCGAGGTCGAGGGAACGAGAAGACAGATAAGCGAGAGACAAGCCGGGTCAAGGGATAACAGAGAAGCAGGGTAGTACAACAAGCCGAGTCAAAACCAAATAGAGCAAACTAGAATACCAGAGCACTGAGTGACTAGACAAGCTAGAACCACGACAGGGCAATGAGCTGAAGAGAGAAGCAAGCTTAAATACCCTGGCTCCGGATGGTAAGCACGCCTCTGACAAGTGCCGATTGGATATCGGACACTTGAGTGACAGGTCGCTCGTGATAGCGTCATGACGTCACGTATTGAGCGTCCTGCTAGAAAAGGATGTGGATTCCTCGCGGCCGGTGTTTAAGTGGGTGGATGAACCGCGAGGAACGGAGGAAACAGCTCGCCTGGATGGATAAACCACCAAGTCTCTACCTCCCTTAGAGGTAGAGGCCTCAGGTACCCTGACAGTACCCCCCCTCTCAGATACGCCCACCGGGCGGAAGGAACCGGGGCGAGATGGGAAGCGGAGGTGAAATGCTCTGCGAAGGCGAGAAGCATGAACGTCCTCCTGAGGTACCCAACTCCTCTCCTCAGGACCATATCCCCTCCAGTTGACCAGATATTGCAATTTTCCCCTTGAAATTCTGGAATCAACGATGGAGCTTACCTCGTACTCCTCCCGACCCTCCACCTGAACAGGACGAGGCGAGGAGACCTTAGAGGAGAATTTGTTGCAAATAAGGGGTTTCAACAAGGAGACATGAAAAGAGTTAGGAATGCGTAAGGCAGGTGGCAGAGCAAGGCGATACGCAACCGGATTGATACGAGTGAGAACCCTGTAAGGGCCTATGTAGCGAGGAGCAAATTTCATAGATGGAACTTTTAGTCGAATATTCTTAGTACTTAACCATACCCTATCCCCAGGAACAAAAACAGGAGCCGCTCTTCTATGCTTGTCAGCGTGTTTCTTGAACAACGAGGAACTATGTAACAGAATTTGCCGAGTCTGATCCCATAATTTCTTCAGGTTGGCGACATGATCATCAACCGACGGTATCCCCTGAGAAGAGGAAACCGAAGGAAAAATCGAAGGATGAAAGCCATAGTTCATGAAGAAAGGGCTAGAGCGAGTTGAATCGCAAACAAGGTTATTGTGTGCGAACTCCGCCCAAGGAATCAGGCCGACCCAATCGTCCTGGTGTTCGGAAACAAAGCAACGCAGATACTGTTCGATCTTCTGATTGGTACGTTCAGCAGCTCCGTTAGACTGAGGGTGATAGGCCGAGGAGAAGTTCAATTTGATGCCCATTTGAGAACAAAAGGATCTCCAGAAACGTGAGACAAATTGAGAGCCTCTATCAGAAACAATCTCCGAAGGAATCCCATGTAGGCGAAAAACCTCTCTTGCAAAAATCTCCGCCAATTCAGGAGAAGTCGGAAGTTTAGGTAATGGCACGAAATGGGCCATCTTAGTAAATCTATCCACTACCGTGAGAATAACAGTCTGTCTCTTGGAAGCAGGCAAATCAACGATAAAGTCTATGGACAAACAGGACCAAGGTTTCTCAGGAATGTCCAAGGGGTGTAACAGGCCACATGGAGATGTATGAGGTAGTTTAGTCTTGGCACACGTTTCACAAGCTGCGACGAACTCCTCAATATCTTTTCGAAGTGAAGGCCACCAGAAATCCTTGGATATCAAAGAGTACGTCTTGCGAATACCAGGATGACCAGCTATTTTACTTTCGTGAAAACACTGTAAGAGCTCCAGTTGAAGTTCAGGAGGAACAAAGTTTCTTCCCTCAGGAGTGTTTCCGGGAGCTAGATGTTGTGACTTCAAGATCTGGTCAAGTAGCGGAGAATGAATTTTGAGACTGGTATTAGCAATAATATTGCATTTGGGTACAATGGAGGACATAAGTGGTTCAACTGAAGCAGAGGGCTCATATTGGCGAGATAGCGCATCGGCTTTAGAATTCTTTGACCCAGGTCTGTAAGTCAGAACGTAATTGAAATGGGTAAGAAACAACGACCAACGAGCCTGCCTGGAGGACAACCGCTTAGCCTCTCCGATATAAGACAAATTTTTGTGGTCAGTTAGAATGGTAACAGGATGTAATGTACCTTCCAATAAATGTCTCCACTCTTTCAAAGCCTTGATAACCGCTAGTAATTCTCTGTCACCAATGTCATATCTGCTTTCAGTACCGGTCAATTTTTTAGAGAAAAATCCACATGGATGTAATGGTTTATCAACCCCCAACCTTTGAGATAGGACAGCACCTAAACCAGTCTCTGATGCGTCTACCTCAAGTAGAAAAGGCAGAGAAGTGTCGGGGTGAACTAAAATTGGAGCGGAAGCGAAAAGCTCCTTGAGAGTTTTGAACGCAAGGAGAGCTTCAGTAGTCCAATTCTTAGTATCAGCCCCCTGTTTGGTCATATTAGTGATAGGTGCGATAATGGAAGAATAGCCCTTAATAAAGCGCCTGTAATAATTAGAAAAACCAATAAATCTCTGTATGGCTTTAAGACCTTTGGGTAAAGGCCACTCTAGAATGGATTGGAGCTTATCCGGATCCATCTTAAATCCCTCCCCAGAGATCACATAGCCGAGAAAGGTTACCTGGGTTTGATCAAAGCTACATTTCTCCAACTTGCAGTACAAGCCATGCTGGAGAAGCTTGTGCAAAACCCTCCTGACTTGCTTGTGATGAGTCTCAATCTCACTAGAATGAATGAGTATATCATCTAGGTATACAATGACGCAATCTTGCTGAAATTCCCTAAGAACCTCATTTATCAGATCCTGGAAAACAGCTGGCGCATTGCATAACCCAAAAGGCATAACAGTATATTCATAGTGACCATATCGAGTATTGAATGCCGTCATCCACTCATGTCCCTGCTGGATTCTCACCAAGTTATATGCCCCTCTGAGGTCTAACTTGGTGAAAATTGTAGAGCCCTTCAAACGATCGAAGAGTTCGGTGATCAAGGGAATCGGGTAGGCATTTTTAATGGTTATCTTATTCAAGCCTCGATAATCAATACAAGGTCTCAAAGAACCATCTTTCTTTTTAACAAAAAAAAATCCAGCCCCGGCAGGGGAGGAGGACCTCCTGATGAATCCCTTGTCTAAATTCTCGTGAATATACTCCTCTAGAACTGAGTTCTCTTTTGTAGATAATGGGTATACATGACCTCTGGGAGGCATGGTACCAGGGAGTAGGTTAATTTTGCAATCAAAGGACCTGTGTGGGGGTAAGGTATCGGCTTTCTTTTTGTCAAATACTGCCTTTAAATCTAGATACTGAGGCGGAATTTGTGTCTCTGTAGGATTGTCAGAGGTATTCGATGTATTAGTTAATCCGAGAGGTAAGACCTTCCGCAAGCATTTTTCTTGACAATTCTCTCCCCACGAAACTATCTCCCCTGACTCCCAATTAATAATAGGGTTGTGTCTCCTCAACCAGGAGTACCCCAGGACTATGGGAATAGACGGAGAAGAAATGAGCATTAAGGATATATCCTCTTTATGTAGGATGCCAACAGTTAAGTTAATCGGTATGGTCTCATGGAAAATAACAGGCTCAAGTAACGGTCTACCATCGATGGCCTCAACAGCCAGTGGTGTCTCTTTTAACTGGGATGGGATAGCATGCTTGGCAACAAAACCCTGATCTATAAAGCTCTCAGCAGCTCCAGAATCGATTAGTGCCATAGTCTTTACTACTCCCTTCTCCCACCTCAAAGAAACGGGTAACAGAAGCCTGAACTCTTTGTAATTGTGAATAGAGGACAAAGTAGAAACACCCAAGGCCTGTCCTCTAGAGAAACTTAGGTGCGAGCGTTTCCCGAACGATTAGGACAATTTAGGCGTAAATGTCCTCTGACTCCACAATACATACATAAACCCTCCCTTCTTCTGTACTGTCTCTCTCTCTCTGTGAGATGAGTACTGCCTATCTGCATAGGTTCAGAAATACGTAAGTCCTCGAACTCAGAATTTTGAAAGGTAGGCGCTAGTTTAAAGGAGGGTCTACGGGTCCTATCTCGAGTGTTCTGCCTCTCTCTTATGCGTTCATCAATACGAGATATAAAAGAAATTAAATCCTCCAAATTCTCAGGGAGTTCTCTAGTAGCGACTTCGTCAAGAATTACATCTGATAACCCATTCAGAAACACATCTATATAAGCCTGTTCGTTCCACTTAACTTCTGCCGCCAAGGACCTGAACTCTAGTGCATAGTCCACAAGTGTTCGATTGTCCTGTCTAAGGCGTAACAGTAATCTAGCTGCATTGACCTTTCTACCAGGAGGGTCAAAAGTTCTTCTAAACGCAGCTACAAAGGCATTATAATTATAGACTAGTGGATTATCATTCTCCCATAAAGGATTGGCCCATCTCAGAGCTTTCTCAATGAGTAAAGTAATAACAAATCCAACCTTCGCTCTATCTGTAGGATAAGAGCGGGGTTGTAATTCGAAATGGATGCTAATCTGGTTCAGAAAACCACGGCACTTCTCCGGTGACCCGCCATAACGTACTGGTGGGGTAATACGGGAAGAAGCACCTACAGTGGCTACCTCTAGACCTGAGACTGCAGGAGAAATAGAAGGAGTACGTGTCTCCTCAGGTGGGTTACTAGCACGAGACAAAAGTGCCTGTAGTGCTAGAGCCATCTGATCCATCCTATGCTCCATGGCGTCAAACCTGGGATCAGAAGAACCAAGCTGACTGTTTGTACCTGCAGGATCCATTGGCCCTGTCGTAATGTCAGGATCGGGACAGGGATCCAACACGCAGGGTACAAAGAGTGGAAAGGTACGTATACCGGGCCTTAGAATGGCCGGACTAACGTACCGAGAGTAATAGAGAATAGTCAGAGACAAGCCGAGGTCGAGGGAACGAGAAGACAGATAAGCGAGAGACAAGCCGGGTCAAGGGATAACAGAGAAGCAGGGTAGTACAACAAGCCGAGTCAAAACCAAATAGAGCAAACTAGAATACCAGAGCACTGAGTGACTAGACAAGCTAGAACCACGACAGGGCAATGAGCTGAAGAGAGAAGCAAGCTTAAATACCCTGGCTCCGGATGGTAAGCACGCCTCTGACAAGTGCCGATTGGATATCGGACACTTGAGTGACAGGTCGCTCGTGATAGCGTCATGACGTCACGTATTGAGCGTCCTGCTAGAAAAGGATGTGGATTCCTCGCGGCCGGTGTTTAAGTGGGTGGATGAACCGCGAGGAACGGAGGAAACAGCTCGCCTGGATGGATAAACCACCAAGTCTCTACCTCCCTTAGAGGTAGAGGCCTCAGGTACCCTGACAGGGGCTTAGGGGCATTTGGGGGTGACTAGGGGGTCGATTGGATGTAGTGGAGGCGGGAGGGGGGTTAAAAAAAAAACGGGATTCGGCATGACAGTGCCGCTTTAAGGCGAATGTACATAAGAAGAATGAGTGAATATATATATATATTTATATATACATCCATAAAAAAAAAAAAATATATATATATATATATATATATATATATATATAAATGACACAGCTCAAAGTCTTCATTGAGACCAAAAGAACTTAAAGTGTTTAGGTAAAAATCCAACACATTTAATTTATTCCTAATTTCTTTATTATGTCCTCTCCTCTCCAATTTGCTTTAACTTTTTGTATGACTACAAATTTAAAAAATTGTGGGTCGCTATTTAAAGTGATGTGAGACACTGTGTTTGTCATAGCCATTTTTTTTGTTGCGTGTGTGTTCATTTATTCTGATGTGTAAAGAACGTTTTGTCCTTCCAACATAGCACAGGTGACACGTACAGGTAACAAGATATACAACATGTTTTGAAAAGCACGTAACCATCTCTTTTATTTTATATTTTTCTTTTTATCATGTGGGCCTTCAAACGTCTTTATGTGTCTTTTTTCACTATTTGTATTACGACACGCCAGACACAATCCACAGCCGAAAAAAACCTTTTGTTGGAAAAAAGGACTAGGTGGATATTCTAATTCTAATATGATTCCTGACAAAACCGTTTTTCAAGTTGGGAGCTCCCCTATAGATAATTTTAGGTTGCTGGGGAGGAATCTTATAAAGTGCTGGGTCATTTCTTAATATTGGCCACATTTTTGTTAGGATTTTTTTTAAATTGTTTATTATTGCTATTAACATGACAAATAAAAGGGATATCTATATTGTCATTTTTTTACTTTTGCTTTATATTGACGATCTAAACTGCTCACTTTAGTCGTTTCAAATTTGTTAATGTTGTAGCCCTTTTCCACAAATTGTTATTTAATTTGATTGGCCTGGATGTGAAAAGTGTCGATATCCGAGCAATTTCTTCTCATTCTGAGAAATTGGGACTTCGGCACCTTTCTCAGCCAGGGGAGAAGTGGCAACTATTCAGATATATGTAGCTATTTACGTCGACAGACTTGAAATATGTTTTTGCTTCGATTTTTTTCTTTTTCAATGTAAATACAGATATCCAAAAAAATTAACGAAAGAATCAGTGGTAAAAACAATTCCCCAATTGGTGGAGTTTATAAAAGCTAAAAAGGATACCAACTCTTCCTTTTCTCTCTTCCAGATGAAAAATATATCATCTATGTATCAATGGTAGGAGACCAGGTTTTCACTCCAGTTGTTGTTATGGTGAATAAACTAATGTTCCGAATATGCCATAAACAAGTTGGTGTAACTGGGTGCAAATCTGGTCGCCATTGCTGTACTAGATATCTGGAGGTAATAGTCATCTTGGAACCAAAAATAATTGTTGTTTGAAATAAGATTGATTCCCTGCATAATAAAATCTTCTTGTGGTTTGGGATATTTTTTCGATTCCAGAAGAAAAAAAATTGTTGCCTCACATTCTCTTTTGTGTGTGATTATAGTGTATAGTGAGCTTACGTCCGCTGTAACTAGAAGGTAATCTGACGGCCAACTAATTGTTTCTAAAATTTGTAGAATATTTAAGATGTATTTTAGATAGCTCGGAGTTGTTTGTACTACTGGTTGCAGGCACCTGTCAATACATTCTGATAGTCTACTGGATATGGAGTCTATTCCAGAGATTTTCGGTCTACCTGGTGGATTGGACAGACCTTTGTGGACCTTCACTAGATGGTAGAAAACCGGTATCTTTGGAATTTTAATATTTATGTAGTTGTACTTTTTTTCATTTAGGATTCCTTTTTCTTTCCCTAAATAGAACAAAATCTGTGAATGTTTTCATTATGTTTCTTGTGGGGTCCCCTGGTAATGTATTGTATGTACAAACATCACTGACTAGTCTTATGCCTTCTTGTATGTATTTTTGCGTATCCATTACAACTATACCTCCTCTCTCGTCTGTTGGTTTTATTGTTCTCTGCTGATCTTTTTGTAAATGTTTTATTTTTTGTAATATAAAAAAAATCTTTATTTTTGTTGTGCTCAGTATAACAGACATTACCGCACTGCCACAACAGCAGAGGCAGGATCAATAAAAAAACATACGTTACAGCAATGTGGCAGTCGACATGATAGCACAGTTTTTATATATAAGCAAAAAGGTAGCAAGATTATGCAAACGGCAGTGGATCTTGTAGCTCCGGCATGCTAAACTTTTTGGATATGCAAGTCTAGGCTTCTCAGGCTCATCGGAGAGTGGGAGTCATAATGTACCTGGGCTAACTGTGTGTTAAACATAGTGGCATACTTAAGCAAAGCACGGTTCGCAGCAGTGATGGTATCTGTGCGCTGAGTGTTCCATAAATGTAAAGGGGTAAGGTATGTCTGCCTTTCTAAAGTAGCCAGCCTGTGGTTTGTGGTGAGATGTGTGTCCATGGTCACCGGGAGAGCCGACACGGGCTTTACTGATTTGTGGCATGCTAGCTAGCTGGTGACGTGTACTTCGATTAGTAGTGAGGTAAGTGTAGTCTAGTGGGAGCAAGCTTGGGGTATGACGATCCTTATGTGGCTAGTGTGGACGCTGACTGCCCTTAGTTGTGTGGGTCTGCAATCTAATGGTTTTACGCCTCCATACTTCTGAGACATATTGAGCCATAATGCGTGGCTATATGTTGTGATTGGAGGCGGGGGCGGTAGCTGTTGGCTACTAAGCCAACCCAATGGAGTGCTTGTAGACTGTGGTGAGCGTAGGACGGATGTCACTTAAAACAAAACTAACGTAAAATAAACATTGTACCTTTTGGTAAGGGCCGGCAAGCTATAGTCCTGTTTCGGTATGCGCACAGGGTAAGTCAGGTTATGGTTAGCCTCAGGAGGTCATTGCCACGTAGGCACTAGATTCCACCCATTGGGGTACGAATGGGGTGACTTTGGTGGGGTCCCATCTGTGGGTTGCCACTGGGGCCTTCCCCCGTGCGTGGGGGCCTAGACAGTCCCGCGTGAGGCCGAGTGTCCTAGTAGGGCATCCGCTTCGGGCATCTTGCGTATCGGGTAGGTGGAACCTCCGTGGGCAACCAAGAGAGTCCGAGGTGACCGCCATGAGTACCATATATTGCGGTCTCGGAGGAGGGTGGTAAGTGGCCGGAGCAATATATGGTACTCCTGGCGGAATGAAAGCCCCATGTTCTCAAAGGAGTATAGGGGGGATCCCTGGAGTGCTGTCATCACTGCCAATTTATCTTTCATGTTTTGAAAGCGCACTACTAAGTCTCTTGGGGCAGCCGCTGGGGCCTTCTTCAGCTTAGAGATGTGAAATACTCCGTCCAGGTTGACGGTCTTTGCTTGTTTGGGTGTGAGCAGCTCCACCAGCAGGCGTCTTACCAGGTGTGGGAGTTCGGACGCTGGGATTTCCTTGTGAATGCCTCTTATCTTGAGGTTCTTGCACCGTCTCTGATCCTCTAGGGTGGCGAACCTCTGCTTGGTGGTAGCCTGTTGCTGTTGTAGGCCTTTAACTAGGTCCTCCAATGCCGCAATCCTCTGTGACTGTCCATCCGAGGAGGTCTCCAGAGTGCTCAGACGTCCCACTAGACCTGTAATGTCCGTGCAGAGGAAGGCGACATCAGCCTGGATAGTCCTCTGGACGCCCGTGAGTAGGTCCTTCAGTGCCCCCATCATGACTGGCTGGGTGTCTGGACTCCGCGGGGTACGTGGTATGGGCGCCTTTAGTGGTAGGTCATCAGGCTCCCCGTATAGCAGGTCCTCGTCCGAGGACTCTGTACCTTCACCCAAGTAGTCGGCCATATTTGGCCTTGCTGCCTTGTGCACTTGCCGGAGCATATCGCCAATATTCATACCCATCCGGGTCTTGCCTGGCCTTTTCTTCGTTTTCCTGCCCATGCTAACTGGAAAGGTGTTTGTTTTTTTCGTAAAATTTATGTTTTTATCCAATGGATATTTTTATCAATGCCAGAGCTCTGAGAAAGTGCGTCCGTCCACTGCTGGCAGTAGGCTCCGCCTCATCTTTTTGTAATTTTTTAAGAGCCATCCACTCTTCTCTACGGAGATTCCTTTCCTTCTTTGTTAATCTCCTGTGTGGCGGAACCCACCTCGCCACTGGGCATTGAAGAGGCCTGGCTGCCCGCCTCCTACCTGCTGACTATGGCCCCTGGTAAAGTTGTACTTTTGAATGCAATATTTCGGCATGTTGTATTTTATTGTGCGGCTACTGGCCCTTTAAGCACAGTGAATGGACTTGTATTGTACTGTGCTGGCCTTTTAAAAACAGTGTATGGACATACTGAAACTTTTTGGACACTATCTCTTCCCCTCCCCCGGATCCATTGTTCTCCAGCAGGGTGTTGTCCCAGGGACACTGCCAAACCAGTGGGAACTGGTTTGGGCAGGAAAAGTCATGCTTGCAAGGGAAAACAAAGGACTTCGACCTAACCATTAAACCCCTGAACCTATTCAAGTGAATTTTGGATATGTTTGTCCCCAAGTTATACTGGTTAAAATAATATAAGCTTTATGTACGATGTACGATGTTAACTCACAAAGTTATAAAAATGTATAAAAAGTGTAACCTTTCAGCTTGGAGATAATTGAGTAGATACAGTAATTGACTCAATGATCTCCTAAGCAGAGGGGAGGAATATGCTGGGTGTGTTTCTATTGTCCCATTGTGTCTGATTGGCTGCTGTACTTGCATTGTATGTGTTGTAATGTGTTTATTGGTTGTTCTGCAAAACCCTGTGGGCAGTACTATGTTTTGTGGATTGTGAATAAAAGAGGCTGTATGTGCCAGTACAGGGAGTTCCTGTTTTAACCCTCAAAGTGAAGTGTCGTCTCATTCTTGGGGGAGGATTTATTGTATGCTGTTCCAGTTTGAATGCTAGGAGTGTAAACCTATTCGTATGATTTCCTATTCAACTGTCTACAGCATTCATATGCTTGAGAGGATTTATATGCTTCTTCGGTTCGGCGATTGTGGTGTCTGCCAGAGTGCTTGGAGTCCTCAGGAAATGCTAGGAGCATCCTTCAACGGAGGTACCCAGTCGGGGTGCCAGGCGATCCGTTAATCTGCATAACAGATTTTTAATCTGCATAACAGATTTTTCAAATGTAGCTGGCAGGGGGGATTGGTCATTGAAAATATGCCTATCATTCTTCAAAAAACTATTTTTTTTTAAACAGAGTTGACATTTAATTCTATTTAAAGGAACATTATAGTCACCTAAATTACTTTAGCTAAATAAAGCAGTTTTAGTGTATAGATCATTCCCCTGCAATTTCACTGCTCAATTCACTGTCATTTAGGAGTTAAATCACGTTGTTTCTGTTTATGCAGCCCTAGCCACACCTCCCCTGGCTATGATTGACAGAGCCTGCATGAAAAAAAATCAAACAGATGTAATTTACCTTAAATAATTGTATCTCAATCTCTAAATTGAACTTTAATCACATACAGGAGGCTCTTGCAGGGTCTAGCAAGCTATTAACATAACAGGGGATAAGAAAATCTTAATTAAACAGAACTTGCAATAAAGTTAGCCTAAATAGGGCTCTCTTTACAAGAAGTGTTTATGGAAGGCTGTGCAAGTCACATGCAGGGAGGTGTGACTAGGGTTCATAAACAAAGGGATTTAACTCCTAAATGGCAGAGGATTGAGCAGTGAGGCTGCAGGGGCATGTTCTATACACCAAAACTGCTTCATTAAGCTAAAGTTGTTCAGGTGACTATAGTGTCCCTTTATATCCACAAATAAATAAAATTTATCTATGGGTTTAGTGGGTACCAATTTGAGACCTTTGTTTAGCACCTTTTGTCCAATATTGGTGAGGGGAATTCCTGTGAGATGAAAAATGGTTGATTTTTAGTTTCTCTCTTTGTTTGCTTTCTCGAAAAAACTTGTACTTTGGGGAAACTGGGAGGCTTTCAAACCTATTAGGGTGAACCAAAGATCTATCAATTCTCCATTTGTTTTCTCTATATGGGGTCTTTTTTATTTGTTCTCCATATCCTTTGTCTGGGGTCTTTCTTATTTGATCTCCATATGCAAATAGTTTCCCTCTCCTTATAGGAGAATTTTGAATATTTACCACTTTTGGTCCATTCCTATTTGTTTCTATATCGTGTCTATATTATCCCAAAGGTTTCTGTCTAACCCTATCCAAATGATTTCTTTTTTTGGTATAGAGTTTCCAATGTATTAGATTGATGAATAATGGTAGAATTTAGTCTGACATTTCAATACATCTGACATAAAGAAAATTTCCTAATCAGTGGGCTTAAGAATAGTGATGTACCGAACGGTTCGCTGGCGAATAGTTCCTGGCGAACATAGCGTGTTCGCGTTCGCCAAGGCGGGCGAACACATGCGCGGTTCGATCCGCCCCCTATTCGTCATCATTGAGTAAACTTTGACCCTGTACCTCACAGTCAGCAGACACATTCCAGCCAATCAGCAGTACACCCTCCCTAGCAGACCCTCCCACCTCCTGGACAGCATCCATTTTAGATTCATTTGGAAGCTGCATACATTTTTATTTTTTATTTATTATTATTTTTTTTTAAATTCTTTATTTTTGTAGTGCTTGGAGGTATAACAAATGAGCATGTGGTACCCCAACGGCATTCCTCATGCTTTTCAAGTAACAATTGTAACAATAGGGTATATGTTAATACCCTAGTCTGCGCGGAGCCCTCCATGGGTGAAGATGGATTAATTTTTTTTTTGCGCTCTGGTTTTTTATTTTATTTTTAAGTTCGACGGGTATGATGGCTTTTTATTTGGCCTTTTTGGGGGCTGAAAAATGAAGATTTTAGAAAAAAGAAGACGTTGAATAGTAAGTTGAATTTTACTTTACAGGGTAGTTATTTTATTCCCCCCTCACTATTTTTTAGGGTGAGGGGGTTAGGTAGGGGCTTTTTTATTTGCGTGTGTGACTAGGGGCTTGGGGACCCCTAGTCACCTTTGATGGGGGAGCGGGGATTTTCATTTAGGGCCCCCACCCGCCGCTCAGGGGTGGGGCCGGGGGGGACAGTAGGTCCCCCCTTATTGTTGTTTAGGGCCCCCACCCACAGCTCAGAGGTGGGGGCCGGGGGGAGGACAGTAGGTCCCCACCCCATTATTCTTTTATAGGGCCCCCACCCGCAGCTCAGGAGCCATGTTACTCTGTATATAGAGGGAGCCATGTTTACACTGTATGTAGAGGGAACCATGTTACTCTGTATATACAGGGGAGCCATGTTACTCTGTATATAGAGAGGAGCCATGTTTACACTGTATATAGAGGGAGCCATGTTACTCTGTATATAGAGAGGAGCCATGTTTACACTGTATACAGAGGGGAGCCATGTTACTCTGTATATAGAGAGAGCCATGTTATTCTGTATATAGAGGGAGCCATGTTTACATGGTATATAGAGGGAAGCCATGTTACTCTGTATATAGAGAGGAGCCATGTTACTCTGTATATAGAGGGAGCCATGTTATTCTGTATATAGAGGGAGCCATGTTTACACGGTATATAGAGGGAAGCCATGTTACTCTGTATATAGAGAGGAGTCATGTTTACACTGTATATAGAGGGAGCCATGTTACTCTGTATATAGAGAGGAGCCATGTTTACACTGTATATAGATGGGAGCCATGTTACTCTGTATATAGAGGGGAGCCATGTTACACTGTATATAGAGGGAGCCATGTTACTCTGTATATAGAAGGAGCCATGTTTACACGGTATATAGAGGGAAGCCATGTTACTCTGTATATAGAAGGAGCCATGTTACTCTGTATATAGAGGGAGCCATGTTATTCTGTATATAAAGGGAGCCATGTTTACACGGTATATAGAGGGAAGCCATGTTACTCTGTATATAGAGAGGAGCCATGTTTACACTGTATATAGAGGGGAGCCATGTTACTCTGTATATAGAGGGAGCCATGTTTACTCTGTATATAGAGGGAGCCATGTTACTATCTGAGGTGGTTAACTATGATTGGCCCTGGCATGTTTGTTAGTCTGGCCTGCATGGTTGTCTGGCATGAATAAAAGTAGCATGTTTCAACTATATTAGTAGTTAGACTAGTTTGCACTAAAACATGTGCAAATGGGGAGTTTGCGGTTGTGCAAATGGACTCTTTGCGGTTGTTTGCGGTGCGTTAAACGGGGAGTTTGGTCTGTCACTGTGAAGCGGGCGTAACCCTTACACTATAATAAAATAGATAAGTAGGGATGCAGAACAAGAGATAACACTTCTAAGGTGCAGATATAAAAATTTATACAACCTTATAATAACGAAGTGGGCGATATCTATATAAAAATAAATAAATCGCACATAGTGTAATACAGAACAAAAAATATAAAGACACGCAGGATGACTATATGGAACTCACAAGATAACAGTGAATGTCAAGCCCATCATCCTCAGTCAGAAGCGATCTTCAGAATGTATGAAACAAAATCTTCTATATTATTATTATTATTATTATTATTTTATTATTTATATAGCGCCAACAAATTCCGTAGCGCTGTCTATATGTCCTTGTAAAGTAAAAGAGACCAAATGATAGTGCAGATGGAAATAAAACTTGACAACATTTATTTTTCAATGCACTTACAACAGGGTCCAAATAAAAAAGCATGTAATCCACTCCAAGGTGGTATCGACAGCATACAAAGTAATTCTCCCAAGTGGTGTAATCCGACGCGTTTCGTCTAAGTGACTTCCTCAGGGATTATGATTTTCTGTTCCATGGGTCGCCATTTAAATGTACCGCCAGAAAGCCGGAATGTGCTTCACCTGTGTAATTCCTCCGTCGTTTGCGTTTCGGCTTGGAACGCACTACATACGTCCGGCGTCACTTCCGGTTCCGGTTTAGCGATGAAACCCTTCTATGTGTTCCATACTGGAACGCACAAGCGAAAACCCAGAACATAGAAAAGAACACTACATAGTTACAATAAGATGTCCCATAGTGAAAAGATATATGACTACTTCTGATAAATAAAAACGTAAAAATGACTGTAAAACAGAAAAAATATGTATATATCCAGTAATCATGGGACACCTTTTTACATCTATAATATGTAAATACATATCATAATGCTGTTTGAAAACAAACAATCAGATATAGATATGAAACCAATGTATAAAAATATATATATTGACACTCTAGTGAAAATGGACATAAATATGAATATAAAATTCTTGCTCCAAAGATATTTCTGAAAACTTAAAAAACAGAAATTAAAAATCAAGAATGCACATAATATAATAAAAAATTAAAAAAAATTAAAACACATAAATAATAAGACAAAATATATTATAGATAAGAAAAAAACGGCAAGAAAGAGGAGGAAAAGGAAAAAGGGAAAAAAGACTACAGATCTGTCTATCAGGAAGAGTCAAATTATTCCTGTGAGATCTATATCCATATTTAGGCCCTGTTTAAGGGTGCCCAAGTTATAAATCCATTGTGCTTCTTTTTTGTTCAATAGTATAGATCTATTACCTCCTCTCCAATTTTTGTCGGCTCTGTCTATCCCGATAGCCATAAAATTCTCCCATGAAAAAGACGGACAAGTATTACAGTGTTTAGGAACACTGTGTTCCGTTTTGTTGGTGCGGATATTATAAAAATGTTCCGCAAATCTAGTATGTAGTTTACGTGTTGTTCGTCCCACGTATTGTGCACCACAACCACATTGTAAAAGATAAATAGCAAACGTAGTGGAACATTGGATAAACTTTTTTATCTCATATTTTTTATTGGTGTAGGTGCCAGTAAAATCATGTGTGGTTCTTTTTTGAAATTTACAGGTGGAACATTTCCCACAACTGTAGAAGCCTTTTAAATCAAATGGGTATCAACTTTTTTTTGTACGTAGTAAACTAGGTGCTAACTGATTTTTTATATATCACCATTGGCTTTTCTGGGATCACTTTTCCTAATATATCATCTTTCCTCAGTATATGCCAATGTCTTTTCAGAATTTTTTCAATTTTTTTGGCCTGGGAATTAAACCTGGTAATGAAAGCATATTCAAATCTATTATTACCCTTACACTACCTGATCGATACAACATCATACCTGATGTTTTAAAGCACGTTATTCCAAACAATTTAGGAAAGTTACGTGATTTGTGCCCTTTATGGATTAAAACCAGACTCTGCATCAACTATGTAATTTTCCATGGGAGTTTTGCCATGGATCCCCCTCCGGCATGCCACAGTCCAGGTGTTAGTCCCCTTGAAACAACTTTTCCATCACTTTTGTGGCCAGAAAGAGTCCCTGTGGGTTTTAAAATTCGCCTGCCCATTGAAGTCAATGGCGGTTCGCCGGTTCGTGAACGTTTGCGGAAGTTCCTGTTCGCCGTTCGCGAACCGAAAATTTTGTGTTCGCGACATCACTACTTAAGAAGAAGGTTGATGTTGCCACCTATTTAAAGGCACAGAGGCTGCTTTGTTTAGAGCCTATACCAACAAAAGGCTCTAACAAATTTGAGTTGGATGCGCATCTACTTTCTACTGTATTTGGAACTTTTAAATGTAGGAACATTGTAACAATATTATACTATTTTGCATTATTTTGTTTCTATTTTATGTATACAAAACAATCTTGAAATCCTGAGGGGTAAGTCATTTATACAATTTTGTTAGCGCTGCACTCACACTTAGTTGTTTGTCAGAATTTAGAATTGTGTTTGTTTCAGGCTCCTCACAATTGACAGTAAATGCCAAATGGCCTTACCTTGGACAGAAGGCAAATTTTACTATGCTGCAGATCCCTTTTGGTCTGTGGGGAAGAACTAGTGGGTGGGTGGAGCAGGATAGTGGCATGGATAGAAATAGGGGATAGAAAATACGAGTGTAAGTAATTCGAGAGGGTGGTTAAGGGACATACAGGTAAAGATGCATTTATTGGGCGGACTGGGTCGGCAGGGGGGATGAGAGGCAACAAAATGCATCTTTGCCTGTGTAGCCAAAAATCTTTGCACCTGCCCTGACCACAAGTTTCATCACATGAATGAGGGAGTGGAGGACTGGTCAGGGAGAGCTTTTAATCTACCTTTCAGCTTGTGCAGGAACTGTGTTGCCATGTAAGAGCTAGCACTCCAGTTATATTATGGTGCTCATGACAACTCACTAACTCACTACAGGCACGGCTGTCTGTATTGTGGTGAGGGAGGGGGTTTGTGGCTGAAGCCCCAGATAATGGTGTGTTTAACCCAAGATCTCTTCTGGGCCAGGTAATGTTCAGAGTTTCTGTGTTGATCAGAATCAGCTATTTCATTTCTTGCAGATACGAAGTAGTGCCATGCTTCCCCAAGTAAAAAAAGGTAACTTTAATTAAATTTACTCGGTTTGGAAGACTGTATGCTGAAGGAGACCTCTTTAGGTGTTTAATATGTCAGTTATATTGAATATTATAATTGGAGAGAGATACTTGAGGGCATTGAGTAGGATGACTTTTAGTTATGGATTTTATAGCTTTTATCACTGTGACACTACAGTTGTAGGATACTGCTTAGATGACACAATATTCCAATGAAGCTGTGCTGTATAGTCATATTAGTCTTCAGAATTTAAAAGTTCATATCTTAACCTACTAGTTATGCTTAAAAGGTACTCACAACAACAAGTTTATGCTACATGATCCACATTGTGTCTGTAGCATGGAATGTCAATATGGTATTTATTTAGTAATCCCTGATTTGTAGTGGATTGAAATCAGAATGTCAAAATGTAAAAAGAGGGGAAAAAAATAAAAACTCTATATTTAAGCTATAGTCATATATTGCTAGTTAAGCCTATATTTTGCATGGAGTTAAATTATGTAAAACTAGGAGTTTATTGTATATTAATGTGTAATGGGGTGTATTAGTCCTTTATATCCCTCATGGGTATTTCTATCACTCCTACACAATTTCCACTCACACTTTGTTAAAGGACAAATGAAAAATGTGAGCCATAATTGGTTTACACCAGCATAGCTCCTCTCACACTCTACACCCTCTCTACGACTTCCACAACAATCTTTTTCTTATTATTCCTGCAAATTAATTTGTCTTTAATTATGTTAATTCTGTTGCTTTAATTTTTTACATCTCTTTAGAAAATGTTAATACAGTCGATGACTGCTAAAATAAACAATACAAAAAATAGAAGATTTTACATGCTTGTAACTGTATAAAACACCTTAAAATATATCATCAATTTTATGGTTAATGGAGTGTATTTTCTATCCATAGCTGAATTTTGAGGACATAAAAACACATATTCTTTTTCTCAGTTGTGAGAAACTGCTTTTGGAATTTTGAAAAACTCACTAAATGCAGTGAGCTTTCTCTCCTTGACCTCTATTTAATGCTACCCGGGGAGCAAAACACACATGCCAAATAATATTTCATGCTGTTTTGATAATAAGTTCCTACTGTTACACTCGAACAAAAGAGAAATCACTCAGTAATATAAAAAATAACCATACATGACCCATGAAATGCAATGTAAGTGGTGAATTATTTTCACCTTTAGCTTCCTGTCACAAGCTAAGTTCTTGACTTATTGAGTTTCACTGTTCCTACATAACCTGTTTACTAGATTGAAGCAACAAAATTCAAAAATCAAAGGTGTGGTTCTGTATCTTTTGTTTCTTCTTTAGTGATTATATTGTTTCCTCTGAAAATCCAATAAACATGGAAATAAATAAATCAAAGGTGAGGCATTCACCTATTCTTCAAAAAGTGTTAATACTATCATGCAGCCAGTACTTTACCAAATAAATATACCAAAAGGGATCAAATTATTATTATTATTATTATTATTTATAAAGTGCCAACAAATTCCTCAATGCCAACAAATTTGGATGCTTCTGAATGTCTGAAGTGCTGAATTTCCGAATTTCCGAAGTGCCGAAGGATAGGGTTAGGGGGTAGGGTTAGAGTTATGGGTAGGGATACAATTAGGGTAAGGAGTAGGGTTAGGGGTAGGATTAGGGGTAGGGTTAGGGGTAGGGCTAGGGTTAGGGGTAGGGTTAGGGAATTGCCGAATTCCCAAATTCCCGAAGTGCCGAAGTACTGAAGTACCGAAGTGCTGAAGTCCAGAATTGCCAAACTCCCGAATTGCCGAAGTCCCGAATTTTGGAAGTTCTAAAGTCCCGAAGTACCAAAGTGCAGAAGTCCATAATTGCCAAATTCCTGAATTGCCAAAGTCCCGAATTTCGGAAGTGCCGAACTGAAGTGCCGAATTGCCGGAGTGCCGAATTGCCTGAGTGCTGAACTGCTGAAGTCCTGAATTTCGGAAGTGCTGAACCGAACCAAATTTTTTGCCCATGCACATCTCTATTACTTACAGGAAGCCAATGTAAAGACTGAGAGAGAGTGAAGGTGGGAAAGGCATGGAAGTACAGGAAGATGAGCCTTGCATCAACGTTCATAATAGACTGTAGCGCAGTGAACTACAAGTGCGTAAGACCAATGAGAAGTGCATGGAATTAGTCAAGGTGGGTGGGGGGAGCAGGATAGTGGCATGGACAAGCACCTGCATCTAGTGTTAGAAAGAGATGGAATGTTTTTGAGATGGAAGCAACAGGGTTTAGTGATTGACTGGATGTGATGGCAGAAAGATGAGGTAACAATTGAAGAGAACAACAAGACAGCAAGCCCGAAGGGTAAAGTTGAATGTAGGGCTATTGGTTTGCAGGGAGATAGATACAAGAGTAGAAGTGTTTGAGAGGAAAAATTAGTTCTGATTTGAAGAGATTGAGTTTAAGGAAGTGAGCTGCATCAAGTCATAAATAGCAGAGAGGCACTTGAAGATATGATTCAAGGGGGACAGAGAAAGGTCAAGAGAAGACAGATAGATTTTTGTGTCATCATCATAGAAATTATATTGGAAGCCAAAGGAAATGATTAGTTTACCAACGGAGGCAGTAGAGATTGAAAACATTAGGGAACTGAGGACAGATCCTTAGGGAACACCAACAAAGGTTGTGGAAGAGAGGAAGAGTCAGAAAGGAAGACATTGAAAGAGTGCTGGGAGAGGTTGGAGAAGAACCAGGAAAAAGTAGAGTTTTATAGACTGAGCTTGTGGAGGATGAGAAGGAGAAGTTGATGAACAACAGTGAACAAAGCAACAGAAAGGTCAGGGAGACTTAGAAAAGTCACACTGGATTTTGCAGCAGGAATCTTGGTGGCAAATGGTAATAGGGAGATAGGGTAGTGTCACAGTTGGGCTTTTTTGGAATTAGGATTATGGTTGCTCGCTTGAAGGGTGCAGGAAATACACAAGAGGAGAAGGAGATATTACACATTTTAGTGAGAGGTAGATCAAGAGAAGGAAACAGAGTGCAAATTAGATGTGAAGTAATAGGATTGAGGGAACAGTTGGTGGGACAGGAGGAGCAAAGCAGAGCAGAATCCTCTTCTGTGTGGTGAATGTGAATGAACAAATAATTAAGGATGGAGTGGGGCTGGAGAAAGTGTTGGTAGGGGTAAGTCAAGAAAAAAAAATAAAAGGTAATAAACATTAAAAGAAATCCACTATGCATGCAATAATGTAAAGATTATTAGTCACTCTTATAATTCAACTACATATTCAAAAGACATCTGTAACATATATACCTCTAGGATGCAAAACTGTTGCGAAGAACTATAAATGTTGCAAATGCAAATAATGCACAGTAGCTGTTTTAGGCACTGCTCCTTGTATCTATTACTTGCACCAGTGAGACCACGACTTAGTTCATTGGCTGAGAGTGATCAGTTGATGCTCTAAGCCAATGAGCCAGCCCTGAACAACAAGAGAGTTAATAGAAACTCATTTTTAAGAGTTATGGGGTCTCTGTTAGAAGTATTGGAGGAAGAAGGTGGCCATCAGGAAAAATAATGGTTCCAAAACAGTTTGACAACTTATAGTGGAGATTGGCACCAAAGCACTACTGGCACCAGTGGCTATAGGGCTTGAAATGTTACTTTACTATCCAGAAAAGTTGACACTTGCAAGTAAATTCACCTCTTTGCTCAATTAAAACAAATACAATTCAACTTTACACCAAACACACATGTAATTTTTAGTTCACTATTAAGTTTTATTGTAGATAAATCTGTTTAGAATTATTTTTATATAGAATGCAGCTGTAATCATGGTTGATTATAATTCTTACCTCTTCTGTGTTAAATTTATATATGTGGAGGGGTGTGGCTTGAGCCCCGACCAAGATGTTTGCTTGATTACTGAGCTCTGCGCTCTTACCAGGTTATCTACTGCAACAATATCTGGCCTAATGGGTCCCAATAAGCACTCAGTCCCCCCTCAAACCTGTCAGGGGCAACCACTCCAACTCATAAACCAATCCAATGAACGACTATGTGCAAACAGCGACGTGGACCTCACAGGACACACATAGCTCCAAGATGGCACCTTCCTCCCTCTCTAGGAAGCTCCAGGTAACATGCAGCACAACTGTCTATACATAGGAAGCTCTTGAGTGTGCAGGGCTAGGTACTCCTGTAGTACATTCCTGTAGGTATCTCTGTGCTGGGATTTCCTTTCAGATCTACACTCCAAATGCCAGGAAGGCAAGGCAAATTGGAGGGAGATAAATCACCAGGAGTCCGTTCTTCCATGCGCCGATTCTGAGCGAACGAAGCCTGTGCATGCATGAATAACACAACCTTGAATGCAAGAATAACAGCATGCATGAATAACAGCCCTAGCTTTGCCAATGGCTAAGATGGTGGTTGGCTGTTGAATGCTGTTCAGTTCAATTGAAGATTGAAAGGTGTGGAGGCAAGGAATTCAAACTCCAAACCTTCAGTGTTTTTTAGTTTTTAAATGCTGATGATGCATTGGAAAGTCATTTTTTCTGTTATTTTGCTCTCAGACTTACTTTTCAGCTCTATGCAGGTAAGAGTATGAGCCAAATACATTTAATTTATTTGTTTTTCTTTTTTTGAGGGCAGGTATTTTAATTTTAATTTTTTTAAGCCCTTGGCTAATAATGGATCACTTTCTGATGTCTGCAAGTCTTTTACGATAGGCCATACATGAGCAAAATATTTTCTTTCTTTTTTTGCCCAGAAAGCCTTGGCGGAACCCTAAAATTTGAAAATATTCCTCTTCTGCGTTTCTTAAGGACAAGAGTCTTGACCAAAAAGAAGGACTTTGATTCATAATATCTATACCCTTCTGCAGCAAGAGGTAATCCTTCATGTGACAAAAAAGGAGAGATGTCAGGGTTTTTATTCCCTAGTCAGGAAATCAGGATGAAAATGGAGACCCATTTCGGATTTACATCAACTCAACCTCCTTCTCAGGATGCAGTCTCTAAAATGTATTATCCCAGTGATTCATGATTGGATGATATCAGTGGACCTCAGGGATACATATTGTCATATCCCTGTAGTCAATATCCACCAGAGGTTCATCTTGTTCTATGTAGTCAATCATAACTTCCAATTCTGTGTTCTGATCTTTGGGATAAGCACAGCTCTAAAAAGATTTTTAAAGGTTCTGGTCACAGCGATAGCCTTGTGGAGGAAGCCAGGAGTTGCAATTTTCCATTATCTGGAAAACACCTTGGTGGTGGCATAGGAATACAATGAGATAGTCCAACATTGATCCCTAGGGGGTCCTTCAAACTCTTTCTCATTTCAGCTGGATAATAAACCATGAGAAAAGCCAGTTATGTCCATTCAGGGTGCTCAATCAGCAGTGAGCCAACTTCAACAAGCAGTCAGCAAGTGTTACTCCAGCACATGAATGAAAGCTCAATCTGATGGTTTGCATACATGGCTTGCATTCTGCCTAAGATCCGTTGCTTCAGTGAGAGACTTCATGATGCTTTTGGGGACCCTATCATCTACTATAGGCCTTGTCAGATTTGCCTAATGGAATCTCCAGCCCCTTCAGAATTACTTTCTAGAGAACTAAAATTCAAGCTCACATGAATGACAGAAACCTCTTCACATTCCAAGTCACTAAAAGAAAGACCTCATAGAGCCTCCTCTCATGGGAACACCTATCCAAGGGCTTTCCCCTAAAGTAAATAGACTGGCTGGTCATCACTTCACATGCCAGCCAGGATGGCTCGAGAGCACATTTCAGGAATATATTTGTCCAGGCATTATGGCCTCTTCATGTCTGTTAGTTACCCTCGAACATTCGATAATTAAGAGCAGCCTTCTTAACCCTGATTCACTTTCAGTTTATGCTTTGCGACAAATGGGTTAAGTTGAGACTAGACAATAGATCTGCAGTAGCCTATAAATCATCAAGGAGGTAACAAGAGTATCTCTCTGAAGAGAGAGTTTCAGCCTATCACGACCTGATCATCATCGTCATCAAGATCATCTGCGAAGTAAGAAAGATGTCAAAAGCTTGACATAAAGAGATGCCTGTTTACATAAAATAAAATATAACTGAACGCTAACGCTGGAATGTAATACACTCAATACAATTATAAATACATATTAATGAGACTTTAATCTTTGTAAGAAACACTAACATAATTTATGACTATGTTATGAGAGTGGTGAATTGACCTGTTTTCCAAAATGAAGCCAGAATGTACAAATTTGGCAACTGAGCAATATTTTCTACTTGCTTACCGAAATATTGGAGTACAAAGTAAATAATGCATGAGTCATTTTTAGTAGGGTAGTAACAGCAGTATGATTAGGATATATATGAAGTGCAGGAGTGGCTAAGTGTAAATATTAGTTCATATACATAGATTTTTATAAATTCCTGTATTACCAAATAGAGTCCTGCAGATGGCTCTATTTCTGTTTCAATATATAGTTCTATAACACAGAAGTATATGCCACATTCAGTTTCAATTTTGCCACTGAAATGATAATAATCATATTTATATAATGAAAAAGACCTGCATGAGATAATAAAGAAGCAAAATTGGCAATATGTCCCAAAACATAGCAGTGTGGAAGCATTTGGTATATGACTGATCCCACTATACACCGTTGGTTTTATTCACTAAAGTGACAATAGTCAGAAATCAAAGTGAATTTAGAATTTAAATTCACAATAGCTGAATTGGAAAAATTCCCCACGATTCTCATATTATTAAATAATACTTTTACCATAAGTGCTAGTAATCTTAAATCTCCTAAGTCCACTCCACTACAATGTATGCTTCAATTACTTCAAATATGCTTAGGTGCAGGGCCGGACTGGGAGAAAAATTCAGCCCGGGCATTTTTTTATCACAGCGGCCCACTAAGAAGGGGGCGGGGCAGAGAGGGTGTGTTTCGTCATCACCAATAACAAACACGCCCCCTCTCAAAGTGAGCATGTTGGTTCAATGCTCTTCCAAGACAGACCATGCCCAGAGCTCTGCTAAAGAGCTCTAGCAAGAGAAAAAAAGCCCTGTATCTGTTCTGCACAGTGCAAGCAAATTTAATAACATGCTTGCACTGTGGTTCCTTGCAACTTGTCTCTGGTGTCTTTATAAATGGATATCAGGAGACAAAAGGGCCAGGAAAGAGTATTGTGCATGTGTTTGGAGCCTGCTTGTGGGATTGCGTGTGTGTAGAGTGAGCTGATTGTGGTGTGGTATTGTGTAATAAGGTCGGTTTTAGTCGTGTTGTGTTTTTGGTGTAATGTAATGCATACCGTGTTTCTCCGAAAATAAGACCGGGTCTTATATTAATTTTAGTCACAAAAAACACACTAGGGCTAATTTTCAGGGTAGGGCTTATTTATTTACGGTACCGGTATGTACATTGAACAACATTTAAACAACATTTAAACAACTTTTCTTCAAATACCGGTACAGTCATCTTCATTTTCCTTTGAACCATTGGTCCTAATCTCTCCTTTACAGCAATAAATGGTACAGTAGCTCTCCCTACCATAAACAATTACAATCATGTCATCCTCTTCTGGAATGTCATCATAACTCTCCAAACCCTGATTGCCAGCCTGAATTTCTTGCATCTCCATTTCCTTTTGAACCATTGGGCCTAATCTCTCATGTAAAGCAATATAGCTCTCCTTAAACGAGTACTTCTTGTCCATGTAGCCTGCTCGTAGTGCTTTGGCAACACAGCTGTCAGTGATTTTATCCCAGGAATTCTTCACCCATGTCACGACCTCTAGCAGTTTAGGCTTCACAAAGTTTCCACGCTGATTTCTGACCAATCTATTTTCAGTGTATTCATTGATTTCCGTGCGCAAATGGTCCTTGAATGGTTTGTTTATTGCAATATCAAGAGTTTGGAGATAAGCAGTCATTCCTGCAGGAATCATTACTTGATCTATTCTTCTCTCTGCAAGGAAGTTCTTCATGTCTTTTGCGCGGTGAGTGCTGGCTGAATCCCAGACTAGCAGACCTCTTTGGCCACCTCTCAGAACAAGTGGCAGCATTAAATCGATCCACTTTCTTATAACTGCTTGTGTGCACCAGGCTTTTTCTGTTTCAAGAACATAAATGCCTGAAACGCGTTCAATCTTATCTTTCTTGCCCTTTGCGATAATTAGAGGTGTGGCTTTTGTTCCATCCAGACGAATTGCCAAAACACAAGTAACACGTGCACTTTCATAACCAGTGGAGGGAACGTAGATTGAGGAGGCTCCCCTCTGATCAATGGTCGTTTGAGATCCTTGGCCCATATACACTGCAGTTTCATCCATCGCAATCATGTTGGAGAGTTGGTATTTAGAAAAGTCTATGCCATCAATGAAGAACTTGAATGCAAATGCACGTTTAACAACTTCATTATCTTCCAGCTTGAACAATGTTGTCGATCTTCTTAGAGACAGTTCATATCGCTTAAGGAAGCCATCCAGCCAGTGGTGTGATGCTTTGAAATCTTCTGTGGATATGTCGAATTGTGATGCCATTTCAAGGGCAAATGCTTGAATATCAGCCCTGCGCACAACCAAAGCCTTTGCTCTCTTGTCAGCAATCCATTCACAGATGACATCTTCCAGCTCAAGATATAATGGCTGGCGACCTGATCCACACTTGCGCTTCTTAGCATTTCCCTCGTCCACCTTTTGACTGAGGTTACTATACTCTGCTCGCCATTTTCGGACCATTCGGAGATCTAACTTCATCTCTTTGCAGAAAGTGGTCAGATTCTTGCCGTGGGAGTCCTCCACGATTCCTTTCTTGTACTCGACAGAATAGCTCTTTCTCTTTGCACTCATCTTGTCTGGGGATCAAAATACCATACTGTCTAATTAATCCACCCCCTCTAATTAATCCACCCCCTCTAATTAATCCACCCCCTCATTAATTAATCCACCCCCTCTAATTAATCCACCCCCCTCTAATTAATCCACCCCCTCTAATTAATCCACCCCCCTCTTTAATAAATCCACCCCCTCTAATTAATCCACCCCCTCTAATTAATCCCCACCCCCTCTAATTAATCCACACACCCTCTAATTAATCCACCCCCCTTTAATTAATCCACCACCCCTCTAATTAATCCACCACCCCTCTAATTAATCCACCACCCCTCTAATTAATCCACCACCCCTCTAATTAATCCACCACCCCTTTAATTAATCTACCCCCCTTAATTAATCCACCCCACCTCTTTAATAAATCCACCCCTCTAATTAATCCACCCCCTCTAATTAATCCACACCCCCTCTAATTAATCCACCCCCTCTAATTAATCCACACCCCCTCTAATTAATCCATACCCTTTAATTAATCCACCACCCCTCTAATTAATCCACCACCCCTTTAATTAATCCACCACCCCTTTAATTAATCCACCCTCCCTTAATTAATCCACCCCCTCTTTAATAAATCCACCCCCTCTAATTAATCCACACCCCCCTCTAATTAATCCACCCCCTCTAATTAATACACACCCCCTCTAATTAATCCACCCCCTTTAATTAATCCACCACCCCTCTAATTAATCCACCACCCCTTTAATTAATCCACCCCCCTTAATTAATCCACCCCCCCTCTTTAATAAATCCACCCCCTCTAATTAATCCACCCCCTCTAATTAATCCCCACCCCCTCTAATTAATCCACACCCCCTCTAATTAATCCACCCCCCTTTAATTAATCCACCACCCCTCTAATTAATCCACCACCCCTCTAATTAATCCACCACTCCTCTAATTAATCCACCACCCCTTTAATTAATCCACCCCCTTAATTAATCCACCCCCCTCTTTAATAAATCCACCCCCTCTAATTAATCCACCCCCTCTAATTAATCCACACCCCCTCTAATTAATCCACCCCCTCTAATTAATCCACACCCCCCTCTAATTAATCCACCCCCTTTAATTAATCCACCACCCCTCTAATTAATCCACCACCCCTTTAATTAATCCACCACCCCTTTAATTAATACACCCCCCTTAATTAATCCACCCCCTCTTTAATAAATCCACCCCCTCTAATTAATCCACCCCCTCTAATTAATCCACACCCCCCTCTAATTAATCCACCCCCTCTAATTAATCCACACCCCCTCTAATTAATCCACCCCCTCTAATTAATCCACACCCCCTCTAATTAATCCACCCCCCTTTAATTAATCCACCACCCCTCTAATTAATCCACCACCCCTTTAATTAATCCACCACCCCTTTAATTAATCCACCCCCCTTTAATTAATCCACCCCCCCTTTAATTAATTCACCCCCCTTAATTAATTCAGCCCTCCTTTAATTAATTCACCCCCCCTTTAATTAATTCCCCCCTTTAATTAATTCACCCTCCCTTTAATTAATTCACCCTCCCTTTAATTAATCCACCCCCCTTTAATTAATTCACCCCCCTTTAATTAATTCACCCCCCTTTAATTAATTCACCCTCCCTTTAATTAATTCACCCCCCCTTTAATTAATTCACCCCCCCTTTAATTAATTAAGTCCCAGACATAAAATGCCAGTAACCACTCACCGTTCAAAGAGTCCGACCACTGGGTGCCTCCGATGGATCCTTACACTGAAGAACTGTGAAGGCAGAATGACGGCGCTGCGCACGTCGTCATCACGCTGCGCACGTCGTCATCACGCTGCGCGATGCCGCGGCCCGCAACGCTCCTCCCACTCCTTCTCATAGAAGAAAGAAGTCCCGCCGAGCCACAAAGGTAAAATGCCTAGGTCTTATTTTCGGGGTAGGGCTTATATTGCAGCCCACCCCGAAAATTCGGCTAGGGCTTATTTTCGGGGTAGGTCTTATTTTCGGGGAAACACGGTATGTGGCTAGGGGCTGTAGAGAATATGTGTATTGGGGATGTTCTAAGTGTGTGCATACAGGCTATAGTGTGTACAGTATGTGTGTGTGTGTGTGTGTATATAGGTGATGTAGTGTTTGTTGGGGTTGTAGAGAGTGTGTGTTTAGGGGTGTAGTATGTGTTTGTTTACAATGAATCTAGTGTGTTTGTGTATTTTAGAAATGTAGTGTGTGTGTGTAGGTGGTGCAGTGTGTGTGTATACAGGAGTCTAGTGTGTGTTTGAAGGACCCAGAATGTGTAGATCTAGTGAGTGTGTGTATATAAGGAATCAGAGTGTATAAAAGGATCTAGTGTGTGTATATGATCCAGAGTTTGGTAAGGGATCTAGTGTGTGTCTGGAACGTAATGTGTTTAGGAGTGCAGTATGTGTGTGAGGGGTGCTGTAGTGTGTGTATATATATATGTGTATATATATATATTATATATATATATATATATATATATATGTATATATATATATATATATATATATATATATATATATATATATATATATATATAAATAGAATATGAATATGTTCGGAAGTATTGTGTGTGTGTTTGGTGCAGTGTGTATGTGTTAGGGGTGCAGTGGGTGTGATGGATGCTGTGTTTGAGTGGTGCTGTGTGTGATGTGTGTGTGGGTGCTGTGTGTGATGGTGCTGTTTGTGCTGTGTAAGGGTGCTGTGTGTGAGTGCTGTGTGTGATGGTGCTGTTTGTGCTGTGTGTAAGGGTGCTGTGTGTGATGGGTGTGAGGGTGATGTGTGTGATGGGTGTGAGGGTGATGTGTGTGCGAGTGCTGTGTGTGATGGTTGTGAGAGGGCTGTGTGTGAGGGGGCTGTGTGTGAGAGGGCTGTGTGTGATGTGTGTGAGTGCTGTGTGTGATGTGTGTGTGAGAGTGCTGTATGTGATAGTGCTGTGTGAGAGTGCTGTGTGTGATAGTGCTGTGTGTGATGTGTGTGAGAGGGCTTTATGTGATGTGTGTGAGAGGGCTGTATGTGATGTGTGTGAGAGGGCTGTATGTGATAGTGCTGTGTGAGAGTGCTGTGTGTGATAGTGCTGTGTGAGAGGGCTGTATGTGATAGTGCTGTGTGAGAGGGCTGTGTGTGTGAGAGGGCTGTGTGTATGTATATATATATATAATGCGGACACCCTATAAATAAGTATACCATCATTAAATCATAGTCGTGATATGTAGTCCTCTCCTTAAAGTCTGTCAAGCAAAACACAAGTGATGCGAAAGTTTAAAGGGAAGAATTAACAGTAGGAGAACATTTATTGTTTCTCTCACCCATTACTCATTCACTAGCATAGAAACGCAGATTGGATAAATATAACAAGACTGTGGGACTTTGCATGCGGGGAACATGTGCCCACTTTCTCTTTCAGTAAGTGATTCTCTGCTTTGAAATTATCACAATAAAGCTACAGTATTGTACTTACAAGAAAAGCCGCTACTGCCCCAGGAAATGCTGTATCTCTGGAGAGAGTGGGAGGGGGCCGGCACTCTGACACCATCCCTGGTGGTCCAGTGGTGAGTGAACTCTAGCCTGGGGGCTAGAGTTCACTCTCGCGAGATCCGGTCATTGCCATGGCAACGCACCGGATCTCGCGAGAGGAACCCGGCGGAGCTGCAAGATAGAGCTCCGCCGGGTCCTCTCCCTCCCTCCCCAGCCGCATGTCTATTTAAATGGGCCGGTGAGGGAGAGCTTTGATCTCCCCACCGGCCCTTCATTGAAAACAGCGAGGCCGGCGCTCGGATAGTGCCGGCCCTGCATAGACCGGCAGGGGAGATCCTGCGATCTCCCCTGCCGGCCACGGCCCATGGCCACCGCGGCCCACCGGGCATTTGCCCGATGGCCAGTTAAGAGGCGCATAGGTGAAGATTTTTTTTTTTGGGGGGGGGGGGGCGTAAAAATACATCTTCACCTATGTATCAAAAAATCCTTGCACCGGCCCTGCCTAGCATGAACCCTAAACCAGCATTAATCCTTACCCTACACTAACCCTAATTCCTCTATTGACATAAATAATAACATGAGAATAGACATTTTCTAGCTAATACAGTACAGAGCACTTTGTGGGCACTCTGCACTGTGTTATTGCTGCATTAGAGGGAGATCTCCTCCTTATGCAGTAGCTCCTGCATGCTGTCTCACTGATCACATATTGATAGGTGTTGGGCATCAGGCATAGACCAGTGTAGATCACTGATGGCAGAGTCCATGCGGGGAGACCCTATCTGGTTATTTGCATACCCTTATGAGCAAAATACTACTGATGCAGTGCTTATGATGAAGCCTAAAAACACTTTAAACCATATCTGTAATTTGTTGAACCGTGCTATTGAACAATGGATACAAATTCCATAGGTATATCTTGATTGCTCATGAAACCAAAGTTAGTTTAAGATTTAATATAGTTTATTTACATATAAGTATCATGTAAAAAAATTTTTTTAGCAGGTAATGTTTCACTCTTGTGTTACGTTAGCTTCGCCATGGCAACAGCATTCCAAATTTCATTTACAATCAAGCATTCAGTATAAAAAGGTCCCTGCCGCTAATATTTTAAAGCTCTAGGACTTATTTATAAACCCCCCCCCCCTCCCCCCAAAGAACAGAGTTACTTGCGAACTATCCCAGATGCCATTTGCATATTTAAATAACTGGACTGGAGGTTTTTAGTAACACTCCAATGGCCAATAGGTGTAAGCCCATCTGCCACGTCAATGCAAACCTCTTAACAAACACTAACAATTGATTGTACTGAGGCTGATGTGTACTATGGTCATTGCTGCCAGCCATTAGTAGTGGGAGTCTGATCACATGACTTATTTTTGTGTAAGAGGACTTATCTATGCCTACATACTACGTAGCTGCTTATAGGTCCCCCTCTCTTCCTTGCTCCCATGATGCCTTGCATAGGATGCCAAGGTGTAGTTTCAAAACAGTATCTCTATTTGAAGTAGACATTTTTTTTTCATAGGACTTTGTATGTGATCTATCTCTCTCTCTCTCTATCTATCTATCTATCACTCTCTCTCTCTATCTCTCTATCTTAGCAGTTGTATGGCTATCTGTTAATCTATTTACTGCATGTATTGGCTTTATATTTATTTATTTAGGAGGTAACAACAATGAGCTATACATAGTTAACACAGGTGATATAGACAATTCACCAAGACTATTGGAAGACAGGCACCTAATTTTAGTTATGTATGTCAAAATACATTATTGTAAATAAAATCACACTTAATAAGATCTGCAACATATAATGTCTATATAATTAGAATAGATTGCTAATGTATTTTGTATATATATGTACGTCCCCTGGATGTTGGGCTAAGGTAACATCCCCAGGACGTACTTGGAAACCAGAGTAATCTGAATGTACCTTTCCTGGTTAAATACTTTGTTATTATTTTATATATATATATTTATTTATTTATTTATTTGCTCTCTTCATATCTTTATTAATATGTTACCATGGTTTTCCACAAAGAGACTCAAAAACTGTAACTTAAAAATCTTTTGCCTGCATTTATTTTTGGAAACGTGAATAGATATGTGTGTGTTTATGACGAAATGTCTTGAAAATACCAAGACAAAATGGCTGAAAGATCTCCAGAAAATAAATTCTGTATGAGATGTAATTGCAAGCCTTTGACTGACATCTGGTGGAACGTTTGTGTATTGCATATTAAAATTTACTTTTTTATTATGTGTATAAATACGTGCATACATATTTTATTTGGTTTAAATAATAAGGTATAACTTACATAAGTTTGGTTAACTTGCATATGTGGCTTTGCCTGAAGAGTGCTGCCTAGCTGCAGGGTTGTTCATGCCTTTAAAGGCTTAATTTGCTCTGCTTGGCTGCAGGATCCTCACTTTTTAAGAACCCACGTTTCAAAGTTCAGAAGAACATATGGTGGTTGGTTTACTTTTGAGCATGGAACAGTTATTTATTTTTATATAGTTTCATTTTTTTCTAATCTTGGAGTGTCTGAATTTTATGTTTATTTGGTGGTTGTATCCAGCACCTGCTATGATACCTAGTAGATGATAGTTCTCTGGATAACTTTGTTGGTCTTGCATGGACTGCCAAATGATATACCAAAGGAGCCCATAGTCTTGGGGCAAGTGGCTATCCTTCAAACCTCTAAACATGCCACATGCTGGTGGGTGACAATAAGGGCACGGGTGGATGTCTCTGGGACCCTGGCACTGGAGGCTACAACAGAATACACCAGAAATGGTGGGAGCTTCAATAATGTTCCTTGCCTGTTCAGAAAGACTATCCAGGTACCTACTGCATACCTTCCAACTGTCCCTATTTAGGTGGGGATGCCCCTGTGGAACCATATGTCCTTCTTTTCTATCTGAATGTATTGTTGGTGTGTTTGAGTGTATAACAGAGCTCCACAACAATGAAACTCACAGAAATGTGTCTTTGAACTACAATATTTAGAAACAATGTGACGGCAGATAAGAACCATTTGGCCCATCTAGTCTGTCCATTTTTTTTTTAAATACTTTCATTAGTCCCTTTCCTTATCTTATAGTTAGAATAGCCTTATGCATATCCCACGTGTGCTTAAACTCCTTTACTGTGTTAACCTCTACCACTTCAGCTGGAAGCCTATTCCATGCATCCACTACCCTCTCAGTAAAGTAATACTTCTGGATATTATTTTAAACCTTTGCCTCTCTAATTTAAGACTATGTCCTCTTGTTGTGGTAGTTTTTCTTCTTTTAAATATAGTCTCCTCCGTTACTGTGTTGATTCCCTTTATGTATTTAAATGTTTCTATCATGTCCCCCCTGTCTCGTCTTTCCTCCAAGTTATACATGTTAAGTTCCTTTAACCTTTCCTTGTAAGTTTTATCCTGCAATCCATGAACCAGTTTAGTAACCCTTCTCTGAACTCTCTCTAAAGTATCAATATCCTTCTGGAGATACGGTCTCCAGTACTGCGTACAATACTCCAAGTGAGGTTTCACCAATGTTCTGTACAATGGCATGGGCACTTCCCTCTTTCTACTGCTAATTCCTCTCCCTATACAACCAAGCATTCTGCTAGCATTTCCTGCTGCTCTATTACATTGTCTTCCTACCTTTAAGTCATCAGAAATAATCCCCCCTAAATCCCTTTCCTCAGATGTTGAGGTTAGGACTCTATCAAATATTCTGTACTCTGCCCTTGCGTTTTTATGTCCAAGATGCATTATCTTGCATTTATCCACATTGAATGTCAGTTGCCACAACTCTGACCATTTTTCTAGTTTACCTAAATCATTTGCCATTTGGCTTATCCCTCCTGGAACATCAACCCTGTTACATATCTTAGTATCATCAGCAAAAAAACATACCTTACCATCAAGACCTTCTGCAATATCACTAATAAAAACATTAAAGAGAATGGGTCCAAGTACAGGTCCCTGAGGTACCCCACTGGTGACAAGACCTTGCTTTGAATATACTCCATTGACTACAACCCTCTGTTGCCTGTCACTCAGCCACTACCTTACCCATTCAACAATATTGGAATCCAAACCTAAATATTGCAGTTTATTGATGAGCCTTCTATGTGCAACAGTGTCAAAAGCCTTACTGAAATCTAGGTAAGCAATGTCTACTGCACCACCCTGATCTATTATTTTAGTTACCCAATCAAAAAAATCAATAAGATTAGTTTGGCACGATCTCCCTGAAGTAAACCCATGTTATCTCTGATCTTGAAATGCATGTGATTTTAGATGTTCAACAATCCGAACCTTTGACATGGTTTCCATTACTTTCCCCACTACTGAAGTAAGGCTTACTGGCCTATAGTTGCCCGACTCCTTCCTACTACCTTTTTTGTGAATGATTTTGTTAATGATTTTGCTAGTACACCACTAAGCTCTTTTAATAACTTTGGGTGCCATTGACTTATTTGTCTTTACTTTTGACAGTTGAAATAGAACCTATTCCTCTATAAACTCACATGTAACAAATTACTCATTTGTCATTTTTCCTAACTGAGGCCCATTTCCTTCATTTTAATCTGTAAATAGTGAACAAAAATATTAATTGAGGCAGTCACCTTGACCTTTATCCTCTTCTACATACCTTTCTTCTTTTGTTTTAATCTAATCCTTGTTTTACTTTCCTTTTCTCATTTATGTATCTAAAAAAATGTGTCCCTTTTTTACTGACTGTGCTATTTTTTCTTCTGTGTGTGATTTTGAAGTTCTTATAACTTGCTGAGCCTCTTTCTCCCTTATCTTATAGACCATTCTGTCTTACTAAATGCTAACTTTGTTTTTTACTATTTTGGCCACATCTGCGGAGCACCACAGTGGTTTCTTGAATTTTTTGCTTTTACTGACAAGCCTAATGCAATTTTCTGTTGCATTCAGCAGGACAACTTTTAAATAATCCCATTTCTCTTGGACTCCATTTAAATTGCTCCAGTCTGATAATGACTCATTTACACATATTCTAATTTTAGAAAAGTCTGTTTTTTCAAAGTCTAAAACTTTTGTTTTTGTGTGGTGTGACTCAGTCACTGTTCTTATATTAAACCACACTGAATGATGATCACTGGATCCTAAACTTTCACCTACAAACCAGACTGTGTAAATAGGTACATTGCTCTTCTTTTAAATTACATTTCAATAGCATAAATTGCTATTAGTAAGTCACCTGAAATTACTCAGAACAATCTCACCCCTGGCTACACCCTTACTCACAAACATAAAAGTGTCCCTCTTTGTCCATATATAACGTTTGGTGGTGTGCTGCTGCTGGGAAAGGGCATTAGCTTCAGGCCCTTGCTTGTTGGTAGGCCCTTGTAGGGCTGGACTAGGAAAAACAACTTTAAAACATTTAATCATGGCATCCCAGTGAGAAAAGGGCAGGTCAGAGAAGGGGTGCTTTGTCATCACCAACAACAAGCACGCCTGTGATGAAGTGCCCTTCGCCACTTTGTCCTGGAGAAGCCTGCTTGCCTGCCTCCTCCCCTGCGACTATGGCCCTGGACTGTATTGCCCTGGAAAACGTACATTTGGGCATAATGGATTTGTGTATACTGCTCCTGGCCCTTTAAATACAGTTTGGTCATTTGGTACTTGCCCTGTGTGAGCTGTGGTAACCCAGATAGCTATGCCATGGAGCCTATTCGTGTGATTAAAGACTTTGGCTCTACGGCGATTAAACTGTATTCGGTTGGTCTGAGTGCCATTCACCTAATAATGTGCACTCAGACCTGAGCTATCTGGGGATATGTGAAATGTCTGTGTGTTATTGATACCGGAGAAACTGACGGAAGCCAAGCACAGAGAGATGGACACAGGTTTCTTCAGGAAGGAAGAGATTCTTTATTGGATCACCGATCGGGACTCAGAGGGACTAGCGTCACCAAAATACAGCAAAGTCTGAGTACTGAATACATAGAGTACATTCCTTATATAGCACTGTAGCTCCTCCCACAATTAACTACACCCACACATACCCTTAACCTATTTAATAAATAGAGTCTAAACTCATCCATCCGGTCTAACCACGTGGCTCATCTGATACAAAGGAGAGGGACGCGTAATTCCAGTTCTTACATTCCTGCACCTGGTCAGTACAGTGATAACAGTATCTTAGCTACGTGTAATTAACTAACTGATACTACAAACACATATACATACATATGCCTTGTGGCAATCTTAGCCTGCTAAACTTGTATTTTACTGGAATTACATCACATTCCCCCCTTTGATGCCTCTGATATTTCACAATTACTTGAGGCATCACTTAACCTTGGTTTGCATATACCTCAGGTTACCATGAACCAGACCAGACTTATCTTATGATGTGAATCTTTTAACACTCATCTTCCTGCATTGGTTCTCCTTGATCTAGAGCCTTATACTTATATATCGCCATTATCTGTGCAGCAGCCTTCCTCTCTGCTATACTTCCTATCAGGCTTTGCACAGACCTAACTACTAAGGGTATAAGACACGGTAGGAGTAGACACAACAGTAAAATCAGTAGGACTCCACCTACCACTGCCTTAAGCCCTCCAAACCACTCATACCAGCTACCAAACCAACTACTTGGATTGTACCCTTTCCATACCTGAGTAGGCACATGCACTAGTTTAACCATATGGCTAGTAAGCTCAGCTATTGCTTGCCCTTCGTCATCTATTTGAAGACAGCAATTGCTCAGGTTAAACTTCCCACATACACCTCCCTCTACTGCCAAAAGGTAATCCAAGGCTAATCTATTTTGGTACACTGCTGTCCTCATCCTGGTATTATGCTTCGCTAGAAGATTGAGTGCTTGTGAGGTCTCATTAGTAATAATCTCAACCACCGCCTGTAATCTTATAATACGGTTGAGCATATAAATTGGGGTTCTATAACCAAAGGTACCATCTTCTGCCCACGTGGCTGGCCCATAATAATCTATGATACGCTGGGGAGGCCATTCATTATCTTCCCAGGTGCCTATCTCTAAGGGTCCCCTTTTCTTCCTATGATTCACATCATACACTTTAACACCTAAAGTCTCACCTGTTTCAATCGGTAACAAGAAGAAGGATGGTTTGAGCATACCCAACACACATGCCCCTTCCCAGTCCTGTGGCAACTCCGAATAGGCTTTCTTACCACAGATCCAGTACAAATTTGCTGGGGCTCTCCAGGTAGATGTGATGGATAAATCAAACCACACATCCTTTAAACTGGCATATCTAGCAAACGGGTTAGATGGTTCTGAGACATTTGAAGCCGACCACCAAGTTGTATTTTTAGTATCATCATCATAAGCTTTTTGCCCTAGACAAGTTAATTCTCCTACAGAAGTATTATACATTATTCCTTTCCTTGCTATGCAAACATAACCTATGATGGAGGTCTTTAATCTCCACTCAGATTTACCTCTAACACTCAAATGATAATCGGCTTGTGTAGATATTAGTTGGTCAACTGCCTCAGAACCGGACATTACCTCCTTTGCTTCCCAAGGCCATTGGTCTCCCATGTTAGTACCTCCACACACATAGCAGTTGGTAACATTAAGACTACCGGCAATACTTTCAGCTAGGTCAATGAACAGGTTTTTAGCGTTATGGGGGATCTTATTATCTATACTCATCTCTTCATAAAAGGAATGGTATACTTGATGAGTCTGGGAGGATACCGTATCAGTCTCTATTCCTATAAACAATAATGTCCCAGGATCTAAACCCGTCCCGTATATCTGAAACCCAAATAAATTTCCATACTTATCTAGGAACTTGTCGGGGTTATTAATAAGTATATGGACTGGGTTGCATTCCATAGACTTACAATAAGGGCTAGTCGGCAACTTAGTCACTATCATGTCTTTATCTACTGTCTGTCCCCAAGTCGCCCACCCCACACAAGACCAATATGGACAAAAGTTATAGTCTTTATTTGGGCATCTAGGACTCACATATTTATTTTTACTACTGGGACAAATATATTTATCATTAGACCCATACGTCCTCTCCCATCTAAGATCCCCACATACATTCCACGGTTTTCTACCACTTGATATCGCCTTACATGCATCAAATAGCAGAACACCCGAAGAATGTACGGATTCTAACACCGTCTTATTAATTAGGGTCCCCTGAGGATCTCCATTCCTGAGAGTCAACCAAATTGTACGAGGTTGATACTCTGGACTGAAGCACTTAGGTTCTCCTACTCCTAAATGGCACACACTATAGTCTATATTTAGGTATCTACATCTTGATACCTCTCCTTTACATTCGTATTGTGAATGCCAAATTAGGGTTTGGGAAATATGGTTACCTGTTCTCGTAGTCTTAATGCATACCTCACAGCTAGGAGTGTCGGTACCTCTACCTTCCTGAATATAAAAACACATATAAATAAACACAATCAAAAGCACATCTTTCGCCGTCATCCTCAGTCTTCGTCCGTGCGATGGAACCTCAGCTTCCAGGATGTGAGGGCTGCAGGGAATGGAGTTCTGCTCGTCTTCACAGGTGTCCCTTCGAGACTTTCCTGGCTTATACACTATGTGTTGGTAAGCGGACAGGCTTTATTATGGCCTTCTCACTCACACCTGTAACAATAAAATTTGTAATCCACAATAATTCCTCGTTACTCCGACTGAGTAGTGCGTTTCAACCGGATCTTGCAGGGATTCTCTGGATCTGCTGTAATTTGCCAAGAATCGACTGCTGCTGGTTTAACCCTGGAGTGATGTATCCACGGAGTTACTTCGGCTACTTTTATCGCTGTAGGGGTAGACAAAAGAACAACATAAGGACCTCTCCACTTGGGCCCTAACGGTACATTATTCCACTCTTTAATCCACACTTGGTCTCCTGGATGATAACTATGAACAGGGGGATAAATATTCACAGGTAATCTATCTTGTACCCATTTCTGTACCTCCTCCATAGTCTTACCCAACTCTACAACCTGCTGCCGGGTAATTCCTTCTCCCAACTGACTCAAGTCCCCCCTTAAGTTACCAAGTACGGGAGGTGGTCGCCCATACATGATTTCAAAAGGAGAGAGGCCCATCCTTCTGGTAGGGGTACTGCGGATTCGCAATAAAGCTATGGGTAAGAGAACGTTCCACTTAAGTTGGGTTTCCTGACACATTTTAGCCAACTGGTTCTTTATAGTTCTATTCATTCTCTCTACCTTACCAGAACTCTGGGGTCTATATGCAGTATGTAGCCTCCACTTTATACCAAGCATATGAGTCAGTTGTTGTAGGCACTGATGAACAAAAGCTGGACCATTGTCCGATCCTATAGAACAGGGTAGTCCATATCGGGGTATTATTTCTCGTAGCAGGAATCTTACAACTTCTCCTGCTTTCTCTGTACGAGTAGGACATGCTTCTACCCAGCCTGAATAGGTGCACACAATTACCAACAGGTAACGATGTCCACCCGATTTAGGCATTACTGTAAAGTCTATTTGTAGATCGGACATGGGGAGTCCCCCCATAAACTGGACTCCTGGTGGCTTTACTGGTCCTTGTCTTGCATTATTCTTAGCACACGTTACACATCTGCGTACAATGGCCTGAGTCAAGTTGGACAATCTTGGTATGTAGAAATGTTTCCTGAGAGATTCTTCAGTACTGTCTCTCCCAGAATGTGTCCCGTTGTGATAATTTTGGACAATTTCTACCGCTAGTGATGCTGGTATGACTATTCTTCCATCTTCTAGCTGATACCACTTGTTCTCCAAATACTTTCCCGGTTCAGTCTTTAACCACTCCTCTTCTTGAGCTGTATAAACTGGAGTCCATTGGGACAGTGGAGTTGGTATAAGAGCAGCTATATGCCCCACATACTCCTGTCTTCCTGATTCAGCAGCACGCTTAGCTGCACTATCTGCCATCCGATTTCCCTTGGTTACATCACCATCTCCTCTCAGATGCGCTCGACAATGTATGATACCGACTTCTTTCGGCTCCCACACTGCTTCCAATAGTTGTAGGATTTCAGCTGCGTACTTGATTTCTTTGCCTTCTGAATTCAGTAGTCCTCTTTCTTTATACAAAGCTCCGTGGGCATGAGTGGTTAAAAACGCATACTTAGAGTCCGTATAGATATTTACTCTTAAACCTTCAGCCAATTGTAACGCTCGTGTTAGTGCTATTAATTCTGCCTTTTGTGCTGATGTTCCTTTCGCCAGTGGCCGAGCTTCTATCACCTTGTCTATTGTTGTCACTGCATATCCTGCATAGCGGATCCCTTCTTTCACATAACTACTGCCGTCGGTGTAATATTGAACATCGGGGTTCTGGATGGGAAAATCACGAAGATCTGGTCTACTTGAAAATACTTCATCCATTACTTCCAAACAATCATGTTGACTTTCAGTAGGTTGCGGCAAAAGGGTAGCTGGATTTAAGGTGTTTACAGTCTCTAAATGCACTCTTGGGTTTTCACACAACATTGCTTGATACTTGGTCATACGGCTGTTACTAAACCAATGATTTCCTTTGTAATCCAACAACGTCTGTACTGCATGTGGGACTCGTACATAAAGTTCTTGACCCAGAGTGAGTTTATCGGCTTCAGCTACTAGCAGGGCGGCTGCAGCTACGGCTCTTAGACAAGGTGGAAGTCCGCTGGCCACTGCATCCAGTTGCTTAGACATGTAGGCAACAGGTCTTTGCCATGATCCCAAGTACTGTGTCAATACTCCCACAGCCATTCTTCTTTGCTCGTGTACATATAAGTAGAATGGTCGTGTGTGATCAGGTAGACCTAATGCTGGGGCACTCATCAAAGCCTTCTTCACATCTTCAAATGCCGTTTGCTGTTCTTGGGTCCATAAGAAGGGGTCGTGCTCTGTACCTTTGATGGCTGCGTACAGAGGTTTTGCCAGTATCGCATAGCTGGGAATCCATATCCTACAGAAGCCTGCTGCCCCCAAGAATTCTCGCACTTGTCTTCTATTCTTGGGTATTGGTATTTGGCAGACAGCTTCTTTTCTCTCTGGCCCCATAATCCTTTGGCCTTCAGAGATATGGAATCCCAGATACTTGACAGTTGGCAAACACAACTGAGCCTTCTTCCTGGACACCTTGTATCCTGCCTTCCAGAGAATATGTAGTAGATCGTGCGTTGCTTGCTGACATTTTTCTTTTGTAACTGCTGCTATCAACAAGTCATCTACATATTGTAACAATACACATTCTCCTGGGATAGACTCGAAATCCAGTAGATCTTGACTTAGAGCTGAACCAAATAGGGTAGGTGAATTTTTAAACCCTTGGGGCAGTCTTGTCCAAGTCATTTGGCGTTTTGAGCCCGTTACAGCGTTCTCCCATTGGAAAGCGAAAATACATTGGCTTTCTGCGGCAATTCGGAGGCAAAAGAAGGCATCTTTGAGATCTAAGACTGTGAAGTAAGTAGCCCCGCCCGGAATTAAAGCAAGCAGGTTATATGGATTGGGTACAACTGGATGTATGCTAACAACCGCATCATTGACTGCTCTTAAGTCCTGTACAGGTCGATACTCATCTGTACCGGGCTTTTGAACAGGCAGCAATGGGGTGTTCCAGGGGGAAGTACAGAATTTTAGGATACCATACCGTATGAACTTATCCAGATAGGATTGGATGTTCTTCTTAGCCTTCTGCGGAATGTGATATTGTCTTAGGCTCACTGGATAAACCCCATGTTTCAGTTCAATTTTTATTGGTGGAATATTGCGGGCCAGTCCTGGTGGGTTGTTCTCTGCCCAAACTCCTGGTATGTTAAACAATGTCTCATCACTCCTAGGGTTTTGGCTAGTCAACACTGTATAAAGTCGCCACTCTTCTTCCTTTGGTACGGATAAAGTCATAATACCTGAAGGTCCATTAAACTTTAAGGATGTTGTTCCATTTGGTAGGAACGTAATCTGCGCTTGTAATTTTGATAGCATATCACGTCCCAGCAATTGGACTGGACATTCAGGCATATAAAGGAATTGGTGTTTTACTACGTGGCCTCCCAATGTACAGAGTCGACTTTTAAGAACCGGTTTTTCAGCACTTCTTCCAGTTGCTCCTATCACAGTAATAGTCCTTCCAGATGGAGGAGCAACTAGATTAGTCACCACTGAATGTTCAGCACTTTTCCCTTTTCCCCCCTATTGATACATCGACCATAGGCTCCGCTCGACCAAGGGGGATGGAGCCCGGTCGGTATCAATAGTCCTCCATGACAGTGTCAGCCAATCCTACAAAGTCCCTACCTTCTCTATCGCGGGACCTTTGCGCTGCTGGAATATACCTGTCTTCCCTAACACTTCCTCTGTTCCCATTACTCCCTCTATAACCATTACTCCCTCCGGGGCCTCCTCTACCTCTCGCTCTACCTCTAAAGTTTCCGTAGCCTGCCCTGGGTTGGTCTCTCTCGTACTGCTCTCTTTGCGGACATTCGTTCCTCCAATGCCCTTCTTCCTTGCAATACGCGCATTGATCCCTACTCAAAGGCTCCCTACTCCATCTATTATTGCCTCTATCTGGGCCCCGTTTATCTACGCCTGCGATCGCTACCGCTAGCATATCAGCCTTTTTACGCATCTTGCGCTCTTCCTCTTTCTTACTTTCTGTATCCCTGTTCATATAGACCTTATTTGCTACCTCCATTAGTTGGGTGATGGACATACCTGCAAACCCTTCTAACTTTTGTAGCTTGCGCTTAATATCTCCGTATGCTTGGCTGACAAAGGCGGAGTTAACCATTCGGGAATTGTCTGCGTCTTCCGGATTAAAGGGGGTATACAAGCGGTATGCCTCCAATAATCGGTCATAAAAGACACTGGGCGCTTCATCGCTTTTCTGGATCACCTCAACTGTCTTCGACATGTTAATGGCTTTCTTTCCTCCGGCTTTCATGCCAGCAATTATAGCGTCTCTATAGGCTCTGAGTTGAACCATATCAGCACCATTTACGTTCCAATCGGGATCGGTGTTGGGATAGTGTGTCGCGGCCCATGCTGCTGGATTGGCTTGGTTCAAAGCACGGGCTCTATCCTCTAATGCTTTAATGGCTGCTTGATTTATTCTTGTCCTTTCCTCATTGTTAAATAAAGTCATTAGTAACTGCTGGCAATCAGCCCATGTCGGATTATGCGTCTGTACTATTGAGGTGAACAGATCAGTCATAGCTTGTGGTTTCTCAGTATACGAGGAATTATGGGTCTTCCAGTTTAAAAGATCGGTTGTGGTAAATGGGACATATACGAAGACTGGGTCAGCGTGTGCCATTTGACCTGCGGCATCGATATAAGCTGACCCGGGATTCAGACGAAGAGGCATCTGATAGTGCTTTAATTGTTGGGCACCAGTCAACTGTCGGGTTTGGATGGGGCTACGTAGAGAGGCGTCAGTCATGGGTTCCGGTCGGGGAGAGATAGGGTATGGGGATGTGGGAGGTCGGTTTTGGGAAAAGGTCGTAAATAAAACACTTCGAGCCGAGCTAGATGAAGCTTGACCGGAAGTCTGAAGTGGCGCCAAATCAGGATATTCGTTTCTAATGGGGGTGGATTCTGGTTCCGGAAGGGGAGATTTAGTACGAGGGGGGGTGGATCCTGTACTGGAGGAGGAAGCGGAAGTGGATGAGGGTAATGAGGGGAGGGGTGCAGGACTTCCTGCGTTTGCGTCACTTCTTCTTAACGGAAAGTAAGGGGGCGGCAAAGGGATCTCGGACTCAGGGGGCGTGTCCAAAATGGGCCTAACACCAGTCCTAGTGGACGAGCAAGTCCTAGCTACCATGAGGCGACACTGCTCCTCGTGGCATGTCTGGAGCCATTTTGGCGAGTCATTTACGGCCTGTCTCCAACAGTCAATATAAGGAAACTGGCCGTAAAGTTCAGGCCTACCCGATACAGCCACGTGTAAGCGCTGTACCAGAGTTGGATCCAAACTGCCACGTGGCGGCCATGCCGCAACCAAAGTAGGCCACTCCCTAGTACACAAAGTGACCAAACGTACAGGAGACATCTTTACCCCAAAATCACAAACTTTGAATCCCTTTTTAAAATTCTTAACCATACATCCTAAGGGATCCGGAATCGTTGACTGCGACGCACCCATACTTAACAATGGAACGTCGTCGACAACGAATACTATACACGCGTACTATTCAACAGTCACACCCGTTTCCTCTGGCAACAGCACCACGTGGTACGGTTACCAAGTGAAACGTACACAATAACAATAAACACTCAGGGAATTCCCGTACACACACAGCTGTTACACCAGTCACTATATAATCAATATTATGCCCTTTGGCGTAACTATACAGTCACCCACGCTATAATTCTCTATATACGAATTACCCGTCTATAACACACCCCAGTAACATCGTCTTTTACAAATAGCGGTTACAGTACGGTTAGCATAGGTCAAAGCACAAGTTAAGGTCACAATACAATTATTAGTGGTTATGGTGTTAAACATGCAATGGACGACAATGATTAGTACTTATTATATAATGTCAGTAAATATACAGGGTTATGGTACCGTGCACTATAATACAGCAACACACTATTAACACTCTCGCTAGACGGCTGAGCTCGCGCTATCTAACAAGATATACACTTTACTAAAACAATCGTTAACACATTTACAATTCCCAACTAAACTATTGGCCAGTACCTTGAATGGACTACCTAAAACTATATACACCCGTTTTGGTTAGCCACACTGCCCAATCACCACATATATAGCGAGCTAGAGAACCGAATTTACACAGGCGCCTCTTAGTCGCACTATCAAAAGTCTAGTGGGTTCCAAATTTACACGCCTTCCCACTTAGCCCAGATAGGATGAGAACTAGCGAACCGAATTTACACAGGCGCCGCTTAGTCTCCCGGTCCCTCCGACCTAGCGAACGTAATATACACCCTAGAACGCTAGTCTAGACAAGACACCGGTGTCCGGCTAGGGCTATTTACACCAGGACCCCGCCTGACTAACCAAATCAAACGGTCTGACTAAAGAGCGTTCGATCGAGCGGTGCGCCTTCGCTCCTTCCCTCCGACAGAGGGGGCAGATACACAGATTCAAAACCCCTTTGGGCCTACCGCACAATCGGTATACCCCTAGTGGGTCCTGCCGTCTAAAACAGCAGTTGTCTTACCTCCTCGTTCCTGAACCTGAGTTCACACTCATCGACGGGGACACCCCAGCACTTCTCACGTAGAGGCCGATGATCTCCTGGACAACAGACCAGTGGCGCCGAGACGAAGGGAGGTCCACGCAGAAGTTCAGGGGTGCAGCCGTAGAGAACGTGGGCAAAGATAGACCGTCTCACGCCTCTGCCTCTCAGCTACCGTTGAACGATGAGCTTCCCGGCCAATGCACCAAATGATACCGGAGAAACTGACGGAAGCCAAGCACAGAGAGATGGACACAGGTTTCTTCAGGAAGGAAGAGATTCTTTATTGGATCACCGATCGGGACTCAGAGGGACTAGCGTCACCAAAATACAGCAAAGTCTGAGTACTGAATACATAGAGTACATTCCTTATATAGCACTGTAGCTCCTCCCACAATTAACTACACCCACACATACCCTTAACCTATTTAATAAATAGAGTCTAAACTCATCCATCCGGTCTAACCACGTGGCTCATCTGATACAAAGGAGAGGGACGCGTAATTCCAGTTCTTACATTCCTGCACCTGGTCAGTACAGTGATAACAGTATCTTAGCTACGTGTAATTAACTAACTGATACTACAAACACATATACATACATATGCCTTGTGGCAATCTTAGCCTGCTAAACTTGTATTTTACTGGAATTACATCACATTATGTGTAAAATGTGACTTTATGTATTTTAAAGTGTTTTATGTCGTTTTGCAACCATGTGGTTAATGGAGTCTGCCTCTAGTCCTGGATAATTGGATTACTTCTCCAATTATCTCCAGGGCAGAAGGGAGGAAACCAGGATGCATTGTGGGGATGTTTTTTCTGCCAGCCAGGGGGAACAAAAGATACTTTTACTAACTTTTGAACCCCTGGTCTGATTCATGCCATTTTTTAATATGTTGTTCCCCTGAATGGATTGATTGAGGATATGTATTTTTATGTGAATGTGATGTATGGTTTTAAAGTTACAGAGTATGTGTGGAAACTGTATTTTTACTGTATGTATAATGGGATTATGTGTCACACTAAGGGGAGGGGATGTGTGGGTTGCACCCGTGATACTATTGGTTATTTTATGCCTCCCCCTGGGAGCTCTTTTAAGAGCTTGTTCCTGTTACGCTCTCCTGGAAGAGAGGTCTTCCCCACACGGTCCTGGAGGACAGAAGCCGATCCAGGGTGGAAGGAAGACGGCGCGGCTCCAGTTAAGCTACGGCGGTTGTGGAGCCTGCGGTGGTTGTGGTGTCGTCTGCAGTGCTTGGAGTCCTCTGAGAGCGCTAGGAGCATCCATCAACGGAGGATACTCGGTCGGAGTACACGGAGCTCCGTTACATTGGTGGCAGCGGTGGGATGGCGTCCTAGTGCGAGGAAAAGCAGCTCGGAGACACTGGTAATATTTGGAATTACAAATTGAGGGCAACGCTAGTATCCGTACAGCGCCCCTGGCTACAGTAGGATGGAATCAGCTAGTTTTCGGACAGCGTTCCATGATGAGGAGGAGGAGGCGGCCGCAGATTACAGGGATGCAGACAGAAAGGAACTCTGGTATGATGCCCTGGGAGACGCCCAGTGGCGGCGAGGTGAGAGTCTCCCCAGTGATGAGCAGCGGCTACAGAAGCGTGTGGCGATGCGGATGTATCTATTGGGAGAGCAGCCCCTGGATGAGTGGGTGACCAGACTAGAGAGCCTGGTACGGCGAGAGATTTGGATAGACAACGCATACCAGGCCCTCTGGTGGCATACCATTCGACTTACCCCCTGGACGGCCGAGCACGACTTACCGGAGGGGGATGATTATGATGGCCCGGGTGTATTATGGGATGCCTTGGAGGACAGCATTGATCTTGGCAGCACAGAGGGGTCTAGGTTTTGGGACATCTACGACTACCGGATGGGCATGTATGTCTGGGCTGACGAACGCGAGGTGAGAAAAGACATGACCCACCTGGTAACAAGGGAGTGGGAGCTGGAGCAGGACTACCAACACCTGCTCAGCTTCGTGCAGCCCCAACCTACCCGACAAGCAGAACCAGACCTCACTGACTGGTCCGGCGATGACCTCCAGATTGCAGGTAGAGATGGGACCGAGGTCTCTCTACCGGCCCTACAGGGATGCTGGGCAACCAACCCAGATCTCCAGCGACAGTGTGAGTCCCAGGGGGCCGAAGGTGTCGTCCTTTCCCCCCAGCGGCAGTGTGAACCCCAGGGAGCTGAAGGTGTCGTCCTTCCTCCCCAGCTGCAGTGTGAGTTACAGGGGGCCGAAGGTGTCGCCCTTCCCCCCCAGTGGCAGTGTGAGTTACAGGGGGCCGAAGGTGTCATCCTTCCCCCCAGCAGCAGTGTGTCCTACAGAGAGCAGAGACAGTTGGTCCCTCTCTACAACAGCAGGACAACGTATCGGGAGTGGAGACAGGCGGTCTCCCTCTCCAGCGGCAGCCTGTGTTTCTGGGAAAGGAGCACAGCACCCCCTCTCCCCAGCGGCAGCTTACCCTAACAAGGGGAGACACCAATCCCCCAGACGGCGCAGATGGGACCGTGGTCTCTGTGCCTGACCTACAGGGATGCTGGACAACCTGTCCAGATCCCCAACTGCCCTCACCGGGACAACAGGAGTAGGGGGTAAGTACAAATTCCCCTCCCCAGCTAACTCCTAGAGTGGCACCAGGGTTAACAGAGGCGACATTAACCCTCACTGACTCCTATGTTTCCCTGGCCACTGAGCCAGACTACGTTAACAGCACCCCAGCAGAAGAGCTGGCAGCTGGGCAGAGTGCAGTCGGCCTCTGCCCTACCTTTGTCCCTGGTCCAGAGCCTGATGTCCCGCAGGCTACCCCAGCAGAAGAGCTGGCAGCTGGGCAGAGTGCAGTCAGCCTCTGCCCTACCTTTGTCCCTGGTCCAGAGCCTGATGTCCTGCAGGCTATCCCAGCAGAAGAGCTGGCATCAGGGCAGAGCGCCGCCGGCCTCTGCCCTTCAAGTCCCCTCAGCGTGTTGCCTCATCACCACAGCAAAATACCCAGGTGCAGTAACTGTTTGTTGTGGGTGGGCTGCTCTTGTACTTTGTTGTTGTGGGGGGGCTACTCTGGCACCTATTTATTGTGGGTTGGTGGATCGACTAACGGAGGCACTGACCGACAGAAGGTCAGGTGCCTGGTTAGTCTTTCCCCCAAAGGGGAGATGTGTGACGAAGTGCCCTTCGCCACTTTGTCCTGGAGAAGCCTGCTTGCCTGCCTCCTCCCCTGCGACTATGGCCCTGGACTGTATTGCCCTGGAAAACGTACATTTGGGCATAATGGATTTGTGTATACTGCTCCTGGCCCTTTAAATACAGTGGGGTCATTTGGTACTTGCCCTGTGTGAGCTGTGGTAACCCAGATAGCTATGCCATGGAGCCTATTCGTGTGATTAAAGACTTTGGCTCTACGGCGATTAAACTGTATTCGGTTGGTCTGAGTGCCATTCACCTAATAATGTGCACTCAGACCTGAGCTATCTGGGGATATGTGAAATGTCTGTGTGTTATGTGTAAAATGTGACTTTATGTATTTTAAAGTGTTTTATGTCGTTTTGCAACCATGTGGTTAATGGAGTCTGCCTCTAGTCCTGGATAATTGGATTACTTCTCCAATTATCTCCAGGGCAGAAGGGAGGAAACCAGGATGCATTGTGGGGATGTTTTTTCTGCCAGCCAGGGGGAACAAAAGATACTTTTACTAACTTTTGAACCCCTGGTCTGATTCATGCCATTTTTTAATATGTTGTTCCCCTGAATGGATTAATTGAGGATATGTATTTTTATGTGAATGTGATGTATGGTTTTAAAGTTACAGAGTATGTGTGGAAACTGTATTTTTACTGTATGTATAATGGGATTATGTGTCACACTAAGGGGAGGGGATGTGTGGGTTGCACCCCTGATACTATTGGTTATTTTATGCCTCCCCCTGGATGTGGCCTGTATGTGTACTCATGTAATAAAAACCAGGCTGGGTGCCCCAGCACCTCAGACCTCTTCTGACCCTCAATACGTAGCCTTGTCTCGTTATTGGAGGGAACTGCTATATCACACTGGGGATTGCTATGCTCTGCATATTCCCCTGAGCTTTCAATCACTTAGCTCTTTTAAGAGCTTGTTCCTGTTACGCTCTCCTGGAGGAGAGGTCTTCCCCACACGGTCCTGGAGGACAGAAGCCGATCCAGGGTGGAAGGAAGACGGCGCAGCTCCAGTTAAGCTACGGCGGTTGTGGAGCCTGCGGTGGTTGTGGTGTCGTCTGCAGTGCTTGGAGTCCTCTGAGAGCGCTAGGAGCATCCATCAACGGAGGGTACTCGGTCGGAGTACACGGAGCTCCGTTACAACGCCCCTCTCAAAGTTAGAGGCCATGTGCAGGACTCTTGCATTAAAAAAAAATCCTGTATTTGTTCTGCGCAACACAAGCAAATTTAATGACATGTTTGCTCTGTGTTTGCTTATGACTTGTCTCTGGTGTCTCCATACATGGAATATCAGGGAACAAGACGGCCAGGAAAGCATATTGTGCATGTATTTGAAGGCTGCTTTTAGGCTTGTGTGTGAATGGAGTGAGTTGATTGTTACATAGTTACAGAACTGAAAAGAGACTTGCGTCTATCAAGTTCAGCCTTCCTCACCTTTGTTTTTTGCAGTTGATCCAAAAGAAGGCAAAAAAAAAAAAAAAACAGTTTGAAGCACTTCCAATTTTGCAACAAACTAGGAAAAAAATCTTTCTTGACCCCAGAATGGCAGTCAGATTTATCCTGGGATCAAGCAGTTATTACCCTACATTGAAAGATCTGTTTTTGCAAGTATGCATCTAGTAGCTGTTTGAACATCTGTATGGACTCTGATAAAACTACTTCTTCAGGCAGATAATTCCACATCCTTATTGTTCTTACAGTAAAAAAAAACAAAATATTTTTTCCAGTCTAAACCCATGGCCTCGTGTCCTATGTAAATCCCAGTTTTGAATAGATTTCCACACAATGGTTTGTATTGGCCCCAAATATATTTGTATAATGTTATCATATCCCCTCTCATGCAACATTTTTCTAATCTAAAGGGGTTTACATTTGTTAACCTTTCTTCATAGATGATATGTTCCATTCCTTTTATTAATTTTGTAGCTCGCCGCTGCACTTTTTCTAGTGCCATAATATCCTTCTTTAGAACAGGTGCCCAAAATTGCACAGCATGTTCATTATGTGGTCTTACCAGTGATTTATAAAAAGGGAAAATTATATTCTCATCCTGCCCAAATTTCTAAATACTTTCATTAGTCCCTGGCCTTATGTGATATCTAGGATAGCCTTATGCCTGTCTCACGCATGCTTAAACTCCCTCACTGTGTTACCTTCTACCACTTCAGCTGGAAGGATTCCTTACAACCTTAATTATACACTAGATATGTAAATTGTCAGTATATTAATCATCCAAAGAGCTAGAATCAGGCCAGAATTTCAATAAAAGAGGGAAAAATTTAAGAAGATGCAATAAAGATGCACAGCATTCCACCAAATCAGCTGTGCTGGTTTATTGAGCCATGTTCACTCTGTTAGTATCAGATATGGTTAATTTGTCATCCCAGTCCTCCAGAAGATGCCAACAGTACAGCTATTTAATAGTTGCTATCTCAGTTTCTAAAGGAACTTGGACCATTGTGGCAAGTTGTGTTTGACATTTTTCCGTTATTGCAATTCTGCCTGATTATGTCCAACTCATCTCTTACACAAGGTTTAATAATTTACTCTCATAGCTTGTTATTTTATTGTTCACATACCAAATTTTGCAACAATACAACAAATGCATCATTAATCTTATAATGAAAATGCAATCAATGTTAATAATAATGTAATCAATAAATGTAATCAATAAAAGGTGACCTTGTGAAACCGATTCTATAAAAGTTCTACATTAATTGATAGTTTGAAAAATCAATTCGAACTAAGGGCAACTTTAACAATAAAAAAACATGTATTTCTAAACCATGTAACCCTTTGTACCCTTTGTACTTAGCTAACACTGATTTTTCAGATCCCACATAAAAAGCAATGATTTATTTGGCCTGATATTTTAAAGTATTGTCAACATTTTAGTTTGATGACTAAAGGTTTCATAATATCATAGTAGGGGTAAAAACCTCTAGCACTGCTGTATTTTCAGCTGCTATATTAAAAAGAAAATGCATTTATGTTTAAATAAAGAAAAGTGGAGCGAACAGCCATACTAGCAAGACGCACACTACTGCAGCTCCGAGCAAAACGGCACCAAAAAAGCAAAAATACTCAATAAAAAACAGAAACCTCTAAAGCCAGAGACTCCCCACCTGTCATGGGGCATAAGAATAAGAAAAGCAAGCCGGATCGACTTCCATCCACGGCCGATATCGGCGATTTACTATGGAGGCCGCACTCCACACAGAGGCCTGTCATGGCGCCGTTATCGGATGCCTCATCACGCACCACCAGTGAGGAATCTTTATACGGCAAGGTGCCCTTTGATGATCAGCTCCCTACCAAAGTACAGCACTCACCGCAAAAACAACCGGTTAAGCCTCCGGTCACAGAGGACTCTCTGCAGGGCATGCTGGCTGAACTCCGCCGCAACATTGCAGCCGACATCGGGCAGTTCCGGGAGGAGGTAAACGGGTTCTCAGCCTGTCTCCACAATGCAGAGCGCACCTCAGCAGTGCACGAGACCCGAATTGCCACCCTGGAGCAGTCCCTAGCCAAACTCCAACACTCACAAGCTCCGATGAACTCATGGCAGCTCTTGAAGATAAGCGGAGATGGAAGAATATCAAGGTCCGCGGCCTACCTTACACCATGGAGGTGGCTGAATTCCCACACCTCTTCCGCAGATTGCTCACCAAGCTCTTCTCTGCTAAACAAGCAAAGGCAATGACACTGGACGGATGGCACCGTATAGCGGAACCCGCTACAGGAACACAACGACCAAACAGAGATATAATCCTCCGGTTCCAGCAGGGGCAAGATCGCACAGCCTTCATGGCGGCAGTCCGCCACATGACACCACTACGATTCGAGGAGCACAATCTCATCTTCTACCCGGATCTATCTAAGGCCCCCATGGACTGCCGGAGATCCCTGCGTCCACTAACACAGACACTGGCGGCAAGCAACATACCATACAAATGGGGTACACCTCGCTGCCAAATCATTACCCAGGAAACTGGACCAGTGAGAGTCCGGGAAGCCTCTGAAATACCGAACATGCTGCTCCAATTGGGAGTAACCGCGACAGCCGCTGAGACCGCAACCCAGCCGACATCTACCTCCTGGGACCCAGAGAGGGTCACGCCATTCATACCAGTGGCCCAAAGGGGAAGTCCTGCAACAAAGTCGGTGCGCTGAAGGCACCGAAGACCTCCCAGCGGCCTACAAGCCGCGCAGGACTTAAAAGTTTCTGCTCTTCTGTTTAAACCTGTTAAAACTTATTGTTTTGTGCGAGAGTCTGAGCCGTAACAATACCTACCAGGCACTCCTCACAATTACGAGAATTTCCCACGACACCCCCCCCCACTGTTCCACAATAGAATGTCACATGTACCACTACCTCGGCAGTGAGGTCATTAGCTCCCGAAACACACATATAGAGGTCCACCCTCCAGACCAGCGTACATTTCCTTGGGGGCCCAAGCTACAGGCTACACTAGACCCTCCCAAGCAACCTTCTCTAACATACACCCTTAGCATCAAGGGGCATAGGAAGAAACACTTTACCGTTACCATATACATTCCCGTGCTAACTACATTAAGACATAATATATAAAAGGTGCAACACTACAGCCACACTGTTACCTATCTTGTTCATTACCTTGTTTTTTATTGCTGTTGTGGCACGATATGCTGTAATGTTATAACTGCATGTCAAAAATAAAGAATATAAAAAAAAAAAGAAATAAAGAAATAAAGAAAAGTGAGTAGGATGACATTTGCCAGTGTTTGTGCGAAAGGACTAGCTCTCCTCTGCGCTGTCATTTCCTGAGTTTAGATTTTGCATGAGGTCAGCTAAGCTTGTTTTCACTAAAGTATTCCCAAGCACACAGGGTTATTCAATATACACAGGATGGACATAATGAATGAATTCTGACCGCAATGGCAATTCTCTAAAATACAGTCAGAATACAGTCGGCCTTAGTGAATCTGCAGCAATTGCCTGGATGCATTCACTGTCTAGATTAAAACTGGTGCTTTTGCATCCAAACTCTATTGTGATGAGACAACCAATCGGCGTCTTGCTAACTGCCTTCCCTAGCCACTGACGTATAATGGGCATGACCGGGAAATCCTATTCAGCCTGCTGGAACTCTGTGCCGGATCAAGGGCTAGCCATATCCCGCTGAACTTTGGACTTCCACCTAGTTCGGGCTAGCAATATCCGATCTGGATGCTTTGCAGATACAATAGGCTCTCCAGGAAGACCTGTCTGGGGATGTCTGGCATGTGGGGGTTCCTACATGTTTTACATGTGTTTTGATGTTTTATATTTTTATAAATTCAGTTTATATATTTATGTTTAGTCAGTTCTGCATCCTCTGTGCCTTCATCGTCCTCCGAAGAAGAAGAGGCGAATGTGCGAGACATCCGGTTCCAATTGTCACTGCTGGGTTTGAAACCTTCACCGGAGATCATTTTGCAGGTGATGGCCAGTGCGGATGCTGAGGTACAGGCAAAAAGACTCCACGAGGCAAAGCTGACCATAGTACAGGGACCAGTGCCTCTGGCAGAGGAACCCACACCAGCAGCAACGGAGCCACGGTAGATACCCTTTGCAGCGTTTAAGTCATTCAGCAAAGCCGATGAGGAAATTGATGGGTATCTAGCCAATTTTGAAAAACAATGCCTGCTACTTGCCTGCAAGCTCACTGGAAAAGCCGCCAAAGCCTTTCGAGCAGTAGCCAACAAGGATCTCCGGAGCTACGATCTGGTGAAGGAAGCACAGTTGGCCCAATATGTGGTAACCCCGGAGGCATATCGACACAAATTTTAAAGGTTATGAAAGGCCGAAAAATACTCCTTCACCGAATGGTCCTACCGACTTGACAGGGCAGCCATGGACTGGGTGAGCGAGTGCCAAGTTACTACCGTAGAGATCGTTGCATAAAATTATTCTAGGAGTGTCAGCTGAAAATCCTCAACAATTTTATGCAACGATCTCTTCGGAACTGCGGGATTGGGTAAGAGACAGACCACCCCTCACCTTACCCTTTTTTTCTAATTAAGTTCGTCTTGCATGAATTGACACACTGCATTGAAATAGAGTATTTTCATAGTACTATCCAATTTATGTCACACATATCATTATCCCCATTTCACTAGCCCTTGGAAAAATTTATATAAATATATCTTGATCCATTCATGCCTATGAACAACAAGCTTTCAAATTGTATATTTAACCAACCTATTATTTGATTTTTCTATTTGAGTGTCTAAGAATCTTTATCGGTGGTTTATCTGATGTCCACAAGGTGTCACTCTTTCTCTGCATTAAATAACTATATAAATAGTTATATTTTACTTTTCTAATATGTCCATTTAAGTAACATGTAGGGGAAATGTAGCCAGAAATGTGGTGTCATTATAAAGAAAATAAATTTCTGTACATTTATGTGTTAATAGATTAATTCCTAATGTAAAGAACAGATTTGAAGGAGAGTACAAACATAAACGTTTTCAACATTTTGGCTCTATGATCTAATTTATATTACTACACAACTATAGGGCTACCTCTGATGATACTTTGTGTTTTGCTTTTTTTCAGGTGTAACAGAGGCCTCGAAGTCCAAGTGTTATGTGTTTCTAGAATTGCAATCTTCTGTACAGTGATGTCACATGTTCCACATGGAATCTCCTGAAGCCATTCTTCTAACTTGGGAGTTTACAGTGCATCTGTTACAAGTAGGACTACTGCTGCTTTCACTTTTGCACATCCTTTTTAGCTTCTCTTTCATTCCTTGGTATTTGTTCACATTCTCATGCTCTTTGGTGGTATGGTCACTGGGTATTGCCACATCCACCAACACTGCAGTATTTAATTTCTTGTCTACCACTACAATGTTAGCTGGACAGTATGAGCTTGTCTGTCTGGATCTGGAAGTCCCAGAGGATCTTAGTCCTTTCATTCTCAACTACACTTTGTAGTATCTCCTATCTAGGGAGGTAATTTTATTGTGCCACTTAGTGTTTGCAGTCCGATGGTGTAGAGCTGTGTCCTGTCCAGGGCTGGATTAACATAGAGGCTAATGAAGTTGAAGCTCCAGGCCCATGCCCATTGCATAGGCCCATTGATGGGCCCATTTATGTAGGGTAACAAAACTTGTGTCTGCTGTCTGACTATAAATTAGTTAAGATACAGCTGAATTTATGCACTGTGCAATTCTTCTTGATGCTTTGGTCTCTCAAATAATGTGACATGACCCTGAATTCTACAGTCACTACATCTACATTTTCTCTGTCCCAAGCAGCATACTAGGAGCTTCTGCCTGCCAGTAAGAAGGGAAAGAGCATAGTGGACAAGTGGGTGCTGGGGGACATTGGGGAACTGTCCACAGAAAGCATACAGCAAGCACATTGTTAGAAGCATTCGAGCCAAGCTCAGGGTGCTGAAACAACACTGTCTGCTTAGTCCGCCCTTAGTTGGGAGGCCTGCATGATTGGCAGGCAGCCTATAATGCATTCATGCCAAACTGACATTCCAAATCTTTGGTCAGACCCACCCCCTTCATGGGCAGGTCAATCCATGTGTGATGTGCTGTGATGTGATTCACTAATGTTGGGAGATGTGGGTTTGGTTTAGAGATGAAAGTGAGAGATTAGCATAAGGGTATGTGTATTCATATAAATGCATCCTGTGAGTTTCCTCCAGGTATGACTGTTTTGGTGTTTTCTGTCAATAATATTCTGTAATTAGGCCCTTCATAATTGCAGGCACAGGTCCCAATTCGTTCATAATCCGTAAATGAAACAAAAAGATCTTAGATATCTGGCAAGTATATATCAATTCATTTGATGAGGGTACATCAATAAAGGACCACTGCAAACTTTCAGCACCAGAATTACTTTCCAAATAAAGCTAAAGATCTCAAGTTTACAAGAGAACCAAAGATTTTATTACTAGACACAGAAGCTCCTATGATGCATTTCTCTTTCTTTACTTAAAGGAACATTGTAGGGTCAGGAACACAAATATGTATTCCTGACTAGTGATGTCCCAGACGGTTCGCTGGCGAATAGTACCTGGTGAACATAGCTTGTTTGCATTCGCCACTGATGGCGAACATATGCGATGTTCAGTCCACCCCCTATTCGTCATCATTGAGGAAACTTTGACCCTGTACCTCACAGTCAGCAGACACATTCCAGCCAATCAGCAGCAGACCCTCCCTCCCAGACCCTCCCTCCCAGACTCTCCCACCTCCCGGACAGCATCCATTTTAGATTAATTCTGAAGCTGCATTCTTAGTGAGAGGAGGGACAGTGTAGCTGCTGCTTATTTAATAGGGAAATTGATAGCTAGGCTAGTGTATTCAGTGTCCACTACAGTCCTGAAGGACTCATCTGATCTCTGCTGTAAGGACAGCACCCCTAAAAGCCCTTTTTAGGGCTAGAACATCAGTCTGCTTTTTTTTTTCCTGTGTAATCTAATTGCAGTTGCCTGCCTGCCAGCGTGTGTGTCAGGCTCACAGTGTATACTGTGCCCACTTGCCCAGTGCCACCACTCACTCACTGGTGTCACAATAGCTTGCATTTAAAAAAAAAAACTTGTTTGACTGTAATATAATAGCAGTCAATTTCCTTCACACGTGTGCATTTCAGGGCCTGCCCTGTGCCACCACTCCCTCACTGGTGTCACATTAGCTTGCATTTAAAAAAAAAAAAAACTTTTTTGACTGTAATATAATAGCAGTCAGTTTCCTTCACACGTGTGCGTTTCAGGACCTGCCCAGTGCCACCACTCACTCACTGGTGTCACAATAGCTTGCATTTAAAAAAAAACAAAAAACTTTTTTTGACTGTAATATAATAGCAGTTAGTTTCCTTCACACATGTGCGTTTCAGGGCCTGCCCAGTGCCACCACTCACTCACTGGTGTCCCAATAGCTTGCATTTAAAAAAAAAAAAAAACTTTTTGGACTGTAATATAATAGCAGTCAGTTTCCTTCACACGTGTGCGTTTCAGGGCCTGCTAGGGCACAGTGTCACACCAGTGCAACTCATATCTGGTGTAACAGTAGTGTAGCCCCATGGAGCAAAAGCGCAGCTTAGCGGAAAAGGGCCTTGACAGGGGTTAGGAGGTGGGCTTAGGAGGAAGAAGCAGGGATTGGAGTTATGGGTAAGTGGGCTGGCTATTCAAATAGGCAGCCATTTTAGAGCAATCACTTTTAATTCCTACCTGGCTGAGTTTGTCCCGCCCACCCTCCCTGTGGTTTGTTTATCTAAGTGTTATCCTGTTTTGTCACAGTGGCGGGATGGGGAGCTGAAGGAGAAGAAATAGGCTCCCCATGAGGAACCGGATCGAAATGGAAAATCGTGGTCATTGGTGGTTGGTAGGTTTCGAGTCCTGTCAGTGGCTCAGAACCTGGTGCGGTAGGGGTATCCGGGTATACCTCTGCCGTGGTTAATTGATGTTTGGGCACTTTAAATTGGTTCATGTTGGAATAATGTTGGTATATGTTATGTATATGTATATATGTGTTATTTATATTGGGGTATTTGCCTTTTATATTGACAGAAGGATACGGGTGCAAGGGCAGAGTATGGGGGGCAATGATCCATGTTTACATGTTAAGTTATTTGGTCAAATTATATTATGATAATTATTCTAATTGTTATTATTTGAGATTGTTTAATAAAGCTGTGGCCAATTTTTCCAATATACCCTAGTGTCAGCGCATTATTAGGTTAGGTATGTGGGGGGGTTGTCCTGGATTCCGACTGCCCATATGGCGACTAAACACAGGTCATGTACATTTAAAAAAAATAATACCATTTTGACTGTAATAGATTGAATAGCAGTTAGTTGTCTGCCAGCGTGTGTGTCAGGCTCACGGCGTATACTGTGCCCACTTGCCCAGTGCCACCACTCATATCTGGTGTCACAATAGCTGCATTTAAAAAAAACAAAAACTTTTTTGACTGTAATATAATAGCAGTCAGTTTCCTTCACACGTGTGCGCTTCAGGGCCTGCCAGGGCACAGTGTCACACCAGTGCAACTCATATCTGGTGTACCAGTAGTGTACATTTAAAAAAAAAAAATACAATTTTGACTGTAATAGATTGAATAGCAGTTAGTTGTCTGCCAGCGTGTGTGTCAGGCTCACAGCATATACTGTGCCCACTTACCCAGTGCCACCACTCATATCTGGTGTCACAATAGCTTGCATTTAAAAAAAAACAAAAAAACCTTTTTTGACTGTAATATAATAGCAGTCAGTTTCCTTCACACGTGTGTGTTTCAGGGCCTGCCAGGGCACAGTGTCACACCAGTGCAACTCATATCTGGTGCAACAGTAGTGTACATTTAAAAAAATAACACTTTTTTGACTGTGAAATAATAGCAGTCAGTTTCCTTCACGCGTGTGCGTTTCAGGGCCTGCCAGGGCACAGTGTCACACCAGTGCAACTCATATCTGGTGTACCAGTAGTGTACATTTAAAAAAAAAAATACAATTTTGACTGTAATAGATTGAATAGCAGTTAGTTGTCTGCAAGCATGTGTGTCAGGCCTACAGCGTCTACTCTGCCAACTTCTGCCAGTGCACAGTGCCACTCATATCTGTTGTCACAGTAGCTTGCACGCATAGTACCACTAATCGAAAAAAAAATGACAGGCAGAGGCAGGCCACCCCGCAGGGGCCGTCGTGGTCGTGGTGCTGTGATTCCCTTTGGCCCTAGAATAATGCCCAGTGTTCAGAGGCCACGTACCCTGAACTCGAAAAGTTCTGAGGACATAGTTGACTGGCTAACACAGGACACCCAATCTTCTACAGCTTCCGCTCGGAACATTGACGCACCATCCTCCTCCAGCTTAGCTTCGAGCACCTCTCAAGTTACCACTCGCCCGCCTGCCGCCACCACCAACATTAGCACCACAGCCGCTTCACTTGATCTGTCAGAGGAGTTATTTACACATCAGTTGGAAGAAATGAGTGATGCGCAACCATTATTGCCAGAGGATGTAGATAACAGGGATATGTCTCAGTCAGGCAGCATTACACACATGGACATACGGTGTGATGATGATGATGTTGTCATCAGTGAGGACAAGGAACGGGACATGGCTAGCTTGGTATCCAACCTTGTGCAAATGGGGAGTTTGCAGTTATGCAAATGGACTGTTTGTAGTTGTTTGCGGTGCGTTTGGTCTTTCATTGTGAAGCGGGCGTAACCCTTACACTACCTGATCGATACAACATCATACCTGATGTTTTAAAGCACGTTATTGCAAACAATTTAGGAATGTTATGTGATTTATGCCATTTATGGATTAAAACCAGACTCTTCATCAACTATGTAATTTTCCATGGGAGTTTTGCCATGGATCCCCCTGCGGCATGCCACAGTCCAGGTGTTAGTCCCCTTGAAACAACTTGTCCATCACTATTGTGGCCAGAAAGAGTCCCTGTGGGTTTTAAAATTTGCCTGCCTATTGAAGTCTATGGCGGTTCGCCCGGTTCACCCGTTCGCGAACATTTGCGGAAGTTTGCGTTCGCCGTTCGCGAACCGAAAATTGTATGTTCGCAACATCTCTATACCCCAGTATTGAATATGTATTTTTTATTCAAAAAGGGTAATAAAGAATAAATCCAGAGGATATAATGAAGAAGAGGTTTTTTTTTTCGGATTTTGTTTGGGAGCAGTATTTTACTGGAACACTCCCTTTAATTATATATATTTCAATTATATATTTTTATTCTGTTTCTTTTATGTTCGTTTCAGACCCTGATCACATTAATAAGATGTGCATGCTCTTCCCCCTATTAAGGGATATAGCCTAAGTCTTCTTAGGAAATGCCTCCTTAATATGCTTGTTTACATGGGTCACCTTGGAAACGGAGACAGTGTACCCGGAAGTGATGAAGACAGGGGGCAGAGCCTAATCGTGCATGCGTGCACGCACATTGGTGATGGCTGCACATGAACACACTGGTGATTAGAGGCACGGCATCCGGAAGTGACGTCAATAGGGGGCGGAGCTTAATCGTGCATGCGCAGTGGTAATGGCTACACGCCGGCACACAGGTGATCGAGGTCTGGGTGAGTGAGTTTTCCCTTATATAAGGTCAATATTGTGAATATTAATTATTTATGTCCTGAAGAAAGTTCTGATTGAACTGAAACGTTGACCGATTGTTGGAATAAACCTGACAAGTCCTAGAGTGCTGGCTTTTTCCATTCATCTATCCATTGTGCAGCCGAGCACCAGGCAACACCTTAAGGGATAGCTGGAGTGCAACATTGTTTGGTATTATATATATATATATATATATATATATACATATATATATATATATGAAAAAACCAAATAATCTTGCACTCCACCTGATCCGTAGTCCAATGCCCGGTGCTTGTCAGCCAAAATACAACGGAAGATTCAAAGATAGCACTCCAGGGACTTGATAAAATGTAACTTTTATTTTACTCACTAAAACATCAAAGGTGTCAACGTTTCAGCTTGATCCCCTCAAGCTTTCGTCAGGACATACTGTGCAGACAAATAAACCCACATATATACCATACAGATAACGATAACTCACCACACTTGTGAAGCCTCTGACTCCATGGTCATCACCATGGTGACATATATCAACAATAATAAAAGTGCAACCATACACATAGATCGTGCAATTAAAAAATATTCAATTAGACTATTTTACGCTAGGGGAATCAATTACTTAAACATTAGTCACACTGGCAGCATTGAATAGTAACTACTGCAATGAATATCCTTCATAATGTATAAACTGGACTCATAGAAAGCAGGGCTGAAAACCAACAGGAATACTAGAGACTCTGAGAAAGTTCAGACAAAACTAATCGAAAAACATTCAATTAAACTATTTTACGCTAGGGGAATCAATTACTTAAACATTAGTCACACTGGCAGCATTGAATAGTAACTACTGCAATGAATATCCTTCATAATGTATAAACTGGACTCATAGAAAGCAGGGCTGAAAACCAACAGGAATACTAGAGACTCTGAGAAAGTTCAGACAAAACTAATCGAAAAACATATTTAAACATCATTATAAGGGCATATGTCCCACTGGAATTCACTCCACAGAAGATTGCTAGGATAGGGGTAGATCGCCTAACTGATTCCAAAATAGACTTCACAATTAAACTCACTGGAGATTGGCCAGTTACTAGATAATAATAACTACTAATGATCTCAAAATTGATCACAATGGCCACATAGAACGGTAACTGATGCACTATATTCGATTTCTTAGTATATACAACGGACTCCAACAAAGCCAATACGAGATAACAAGATAATCTAACAAAAGGGTGACACACCAATGCATGAGCACCTGTATCACCAGAGTTAACAAAATCAAAGTTGTTTAAGATAGGGGTGGATCACCTAAGTGGTTCCAAATAGACTACCCAATTAAACTAATACTGACTAGTGTAGTTACTAGAAATAAACTAGATACTCCTAATATGAAATACTAAACAGAGCTGCAACTGTCTCATATAGTAAAAACCCATACATTTCAAACCTCTGTATCATCATCATAATGAGTTACAATTCTGAGGCACATGGAAACTATTAAGATTTTTCAAAGTAATGAAGGTCCTGTGCCAGTGCCACTATGGACAAAAGGGAGGATTGCCTATCCCCCAGGGTGGGCATCCACATCCCGCCCCATATTCGTGACATATTCCAGGATCAACATAGTTATGAGAGAAAACATGGTTATGAGAGAACCATGTTTTCTCTCATAACTATGTTGATCCTGGAATATGTCACGAATATGGGGCGGGATGTGGATGCCCACCCTGGGGGATAGGCAATCCTCCCTTTTGTCCATAGTGGCACTGGCACAGGACCTTCATTACTTTGAAAAATCTTAATAGTTTCCATGTGCCTCAGAATTGTAACTCATTATGATGATGATACAGAGGTTTGAAATGGATGGGTTTTTACTATATGAGACAGTTGCAGCTCTGTTTAGTATTTCATATTAGGAGTATCTAGTTTATTTCTAGTAACTACACTAGTCAGTATTAGTTTAATTGGGTAGTCTATTTGGAACCACTTAGGTGATCCACCCCTATCTTAAACAACTTTGATTTTGTTAACTCTGGTGATACAGGTGCTCATGCATTGGTGTGTCACCCTTTTGTTAGATTATCTTGTTATCTCGTATTGGCTTTGTTGGAGTCCGTTGTATATACTAAGAAATCGAATATAGTGCATCAGTTACCGTTCTATGTGGCCATTGTGATCAATTTTGAGATCATTAGTAGTTATTATTATCTAGTAACTGGCCAATCTCCAGTGAGTTTAATTGTGAAGTCTATTTTGGAATCAGTTAGGCGATCTACCCCTATCCTAGCAATCTTCTGTGGAGTGAATTCCAGTGGGACATATGCCCTTATAATGATGTTTAAATATGTTTTTCGATTAGTTTTGTCTGAACTTTCTCAGAGTCTCTAGTATTCCTGTTGGTTTTCAGCCCTGCTTTCTATGAGTCCAGTTTATACATTATGAAGGATATTCATTGCAGTAGTTACTATTCAATGCTGCCAGTGTGACTAATGTTTAAGTAATTGATTCCCCTAGCGTAAAATAGTTTAATTGAATGTTTTTCGATTAGTTTTGTCTGAACTTTCTCAGAGTCTCTAGTATTCCTGTTGGTTTTCAGCCCTGCTTTCTATGAGTCCAGTTTATACATTATGAAGGATATTCATTGCAGTAGTTACTATTCAATGCTGCCAGTGTGACTAATGTTTAAGTAATTGATTCCCCTAGCGTAAAATAGTCTAATTGAATATTTTTTAATTGCACGATCTATGTGTATGGTTGCACTTTTATTATTGTTGATATATGTCACCATGGTGATGACCATGGAGTCAGAGGCTTCACAAGTGTGGTGAGTTATCGTTATCTGTATGGTATATATGTGGGTTTATTTGTCTGCACAGTATGTCCTGACGAAAGCTTGAGGGGATCAAGCTGAAACGTTGACACCTTTGATGTTTTAGTGAGTAAAATAAAAGTTACATTTTATCAAGTCCCTGGAGTGCTATCTTTGAATCTTCCGTTATATGTATATATATATATATATATATATATATATATATATATACTTGACAGTTCCCATTCACAAAGTCTATCATCAGCCCCACAATGTTTTTCTAAATTGATGAAGCCTCTTGTTTAATTTTGTTTCTCAATAGCAGAAATGTTACTCTAATCATTTATTGAAACAACATCCTGCTTATGTCCCAACACATGGATACCATTTTATCTCACATTCAAGTGATGTTAGATCTATTTTTAACCCCTTAAGGACCAAACTTCTGGAATAAAAGGGAAAAATGACATGTCACACATGTCATGTGTCCTTAAGGGGTTAAACCTAAGGTTTTTTATAACTATGAAGAAATCTATTTTGGTTACATCTCAGAAGAAGGAAATAATTAGGCTTAGTAATAGATTATATTCAGAAACCCTCAGTTTACCCAATAGCAAGATTACGCAATATCAAAAAAATTATTTGCTGTACTTAACCTTGCAAAACACTTACAGTGAGACAACTTCTCTCGTCTTCAATCCATTTTTCCTAGCTTGCTTTATTACATGGTTTTACAATGTCGAAAGATTCAACATCTTCGAAGAGGTCTCTATTATTCTTATCTTATTCCTTTAGACTAGAAGGTGAAAGAAGAACTTCACTGGTGGATAAACCACATGGAAGTATGGAGTGACTGGGATATTTTAAGTACAAAATTGGATTTAATCATCGCATCAGATGACAGAAATTATGGCTGGGGAGCATGATGTGGTCATATCAACAGGCAGAAGATGGTCCTTTCAAAAATGGATCTACACATCAATTAATTTACATTGTCAGAAAGGACTTCTGGTTCTCATTATCAATTGTTCAGCCAAGACTTGCCCCCATGGATTCTGACCAACCCAAACTGAGAACATCACCCATTAATTCAGGAGAACCTACTTTAACTCATGGTTTGGTTGATATCAGGGGACCTTGGAATATCTTTGGAGTTTCAGAAGCAACTTCAAGACTACTTGCTGAAATATGGCCCACAGGTAACAGAAAATCATACAAAAATGCCTGGAGATTGTGGTCTCACTGGTGCGTTGGATGGAATCTGGATCCCATATCTTCTCCTGTAACAGTCATTTTTATATATTGTCTAATGTGTTCGAAACTGGAAAAGCTTATCAAACTATTAATCTTTATAGATCAGCAATCTCAGTAAGTCACAATGGGCTTTTAGATGTTGCCATAGGAAGACATCCTCAAGTATGCCATTTGATGAGAGGTATATATAATATCTAGACCACCATATTATGTACACTTATGTTAGGGATGTAAACCAAGTTCTCACCCTTTGACCAGACAATGTTGAACTCACTCTTGGTCAACTTTCAGGTAAATTGGTTATGTTATTATGTCTTATTTCTTGTAAAGGTGTTTCAAATGTTCATGCTTTAGCTTAAACTTCATGCTTCTACATCAAAAGGAGTTCATTTTGACATCTTAAGTAGAACCAAAACCAACATTTATTCAGTATTTTGTCATGATTTTCCTCATCAACCTTCCCTTAGTCTAGGTTTATTTTTAATATGGAATGCGAACACCTTACTTCCTCTCTTTGGAATCCTGAATTCCTGATTTCTTTCTATCGTTTCAAAAATCTCATAAACCTGTTTGACCTGTAACTCTTGCTCGTTGGGTCAAATGGTCTTTGGATGTGACTGGGATTCATATTTCTGTCTTTGGATCACATTCTACACATAGAACAATGGCCTCTAAAATATTTACATCTGGAATAAGATTTGAGAATATTATGAAATTGTCATGTATTCATCCGAACACAAAAATGTGGTTAATGGCATTTACTGTCCCGACAGGAAAAGTTGTGCCGAGCAACATTACCGTCCTGACAGGAAAAGTTGTGCCAGGAAGCAATCATGCACATGCAAACCTGGTAATTACTTTTGGGGTCAAGGGCAGGTCATAGCAATCAAATCCACAGGAGGGTTTAGCTGAGCAGCAAACAGGCACACCTGGTAATTGCCTTTGGGGTCAAAGGCCGGTTACAACCAATCGGATCCACAGGAGGGGTATTTAGGACCAGTTCTCCTCTTGCTCAGTGCCCTGTCGTGGTTTCATGCATATGGTTCTCCGAGAGTGCGTTCCTGATCTTGATTTTCTGGTATTTGACTTTTGCTTTGTTTTGACTTCCCTGATATCTGGTATCATTGACTTTTGGCTTTCCCTCATCTTTGTGTCTGATTCTGTATCCCTTACCTCGGCTAGTATTTTGACTATTCTTGGATATGTTAAGTCTGACCATTCTATGGTCCGGTTACACGTTATCCTTAGTCATATCCTAGGTGTGACACAGTACTGCGTGCTGGATCAACTTGTAATCCAGACAGAAATCTGCTTATTTCTCTAATGAATCTACTTTTAACATTTTTTATTTTAAACCAATTTCTAAACATTTCTTCCTCTATTATTTCTCAGCTTAAAACAAGCATAATAGAAGCCTTTGTCTCTTTTAATAATATTATTTGATTTTCCTAAAACATGACTTGAAGGTATGATTTTATAAAAGACACAGAGGTGAGTATTACTCTACCCTATTTTCTTCCCTCCCATGTCTTTTATATTTTTATTGTTATATTTTTATTTCTTTCATGTATTATACATGTATTTAACCCCTTAAGGACCGACCTGTTTTTACGATGTTGTACGTTAAGGACCAGAGCAGTTTTGACACTTTTGTTGTGTTTAGCTGTAATTCTCCTCTCTCTCATTTACGGTTTCCATACAAGTTATATATTGTTTTTTTCAGGACAAGAAGGGCTTTCTTTACATACCATTATTTGTATGATGTCTTTTATTTTATTTTTAAAAAAAATAATAAAATATGGTGAAAAATGTTAAAAAAATATATGTTTTTGGACTTTTACTTGAAAAATCTTTTACTTATCTACAAAAGCAAATAAAAAAACTGCAAAATAGATTGAAAATGTTGTCCCGAGTTTAAAAACACCCAGTGTTTACATGCTTTATTGCTTTTTTGCAAGTTATAGGCCTATAAATACAAGTAGGAAATTGCTGTTTCAATATATATATATTTAATATTTATCAATAGTGACATTGTAACAACGTTATCTGTCATAAATCCCCGAATCACAACTCACATGTACATATTTTTTTAAAGTAGACAACCCAAGGTATTCAATATGGGTTATGTCCAGTCTTTCTTAGTAGCCACCTAGTCACAAACACTGGCTAAAGTAAGCATTTATATTTGTTTGTGTGTTAAAAATGCAAAAAACGCTAACTTTGGCCAGTGTTTGTGACTAAGTGGCCACTAAAAAAGGCTGAACATACCCCATTTGCAATACATTGGGTGTTCTTCTTTTGCAAATGGTATGCCATCATGGGGGTAATTCTCATTCCTGGGCTACCATACGCTCTCAAAGGCAACCTAACCAATCTGACAAATTTCAATAAAAAAAAAGTAAAATCAAGCCTTGTATTTGACCCTGTAACTTTCACAAACACTATAAAACCTCTACATGTGGGGTACTTTTATACTCAGGAGATTTTGCTGAACACAAATATTAGTGTATCAGAACAGTAAAATGTATCACAGCAATAATATCATCAGTGAAAGTGCAGTTTGTGTGTGAAAAATGCAAAAAACTTCACTTTCACTGACAATATCATCGCTGTGATATGTTTTACTGTTTTGAAACACTAATATTTATGTTCAGCAAAGTCTCCCGAGTAAAACAGTACCCCCATGTACAGGTTTTAGGGTGTCATAGAAAGTTACAGGGTTAAACACAGTGCTAGCAAATTAACTTCTCTGGACTTTCGGCCTGGGTTGTCAGGCATGTCCTTCAAATTGCAATCATTAAAATTACTTAATTAGATAAAAAATATTACATAAATATGCACGTAGCATTTTAATATATATACATATTTATATATTTGATGTCTACGTGTATATTTATGAAATTATTTATGTAATTATGTATATGGACATATGTATATTTCGTATTATTTTTATTTATTTATACATAGATATATATATATATCATTACATTCTAAGTGTATTTTATATATAAATATATATATATATATCAAAATACTGTTTGAATAAAATAACATATATATACTTTTTAATAAAATCATTAAAAATAATTTTAACTTTTTTTACATTTTTTTATTAACACATTATTTATAATTTATAATATATATATATATATATATATATATACAATATATATAGTTATTATATATATTGTATATATATAGGTGTCTAATTTAAATATAAGTGTATTTTTATATTAAACTACGTATATATAAATATAGAAATACACTTAGATTGACATTATGTATATAATATATATATATAGATATAATACATGTATATATATCATATATATTTTTAATATACATAATATACATATATTTTTTTTTTTACACTGATTGCTATTTTTTTTACTTTATTTTATGATTTTACACTTGCAGGGAGACTGCCTGTCAGCACAGACAGTCCCCCTGCAGGCAGATACAGAGGCACCTATTGCGGCCACGTGATCGAGCGATCAAGCTGGCCGCGGGGTCCTGATCTGCCGCGGGGAGACTTCCTGGGCAGACAGACAGTCCCCCTGGACTGGTAGGAGCTCTGATTGCCACTGGGGGATTGACGGCGTTTAGGTAAGTACCCCCAGACCGTTATGACGGTTCAGGACCGTCATCGGTCCTCAAGGGGATGTTTCCGATGACGGTCCTGAACCGTCATCAGTCGTCAAGGGGTTAATACTTATAGTATTACTGTAGTCTACTATATATCATGTTAAATTCATAACTTAGTTGATATTTAACTCAACAATTGATATAAATTTAATTTGCCAATTTAATTTGTATTTCTACATGGACATACAAACATTTTCAGTGATGTAATGTCTCTTCATTGTATCCAATTTCTATCATTAACTGAAAAGTTTATTTTTATTCTGAGTTACTTGTTGTGTTCTTCCTTCAAGTTATGCATCATCTGTTGGATTATTTCTGCTATTGTTTGATTAGTAAACTCTTTTCGGTTGCAAAGATAGCGGACGTTAGAACGTTGTCATTAGTAATTATAGGCTACCTTGTAACTTTATTGGCTAACTGTTTTATGCCCATTAATGCTGTTTTTTACATCTGTTTCTGTTCATTTCTAATTCTCTTTGCTGCTATATTTAAGTAAAGAAAGATAAAGGCATAATACTGGCCTACATGCCTTTAATAATATCATTACTTTATATCATGATTTAGCAAAATCAAATAATTATTTGGCAGTTCTCTATGCAATAAACTAGTAAAGAAATCTCTGTGTCTGTGTCTGTGTCTGTGTCTGTGTCTGTGTCTGTGTCTGTGTCTGTGTCTGTGTCTGTGTCTGTGTCTGTGTCTGTGTCTGTGTCTGTGTCTGTGTCTGTGTCTGTGTCTGTGTCTGTGTCTGTGTCTGTGTCTGTGTCTGTGTCTGTGTCTGTGTCTGTATGTCTTTTGTAATGACTTTCACAAAACCATTCATTCATATAAAACATATAATAGATGTGTGTGTTGTAGCCTACCGGCTGAAACGCAGTTTATTTGTTGGTATAATTTCTAATGCTTGTTTAATAATGTTCAAATTCTAAATTTTGTTTGCAGCAGTGAGGCTGGAAATGTACGCTTAAAGTTTAAGTAACACCTTCATTGGAGCTGCAGTCAGAACTACTAGGTACACTGACCACAGCCTCTCCCCCAACATACATTGCTAGACACACTGACACACATTTTCCTTGATACAGAGGTACACACCCACATACACACACTGATATGCATTCTAGACACATTCATGGATACACACACAGGTATACAATCACAAAAATACACAGTTACACTTTGTAATATGCACACACTCACATACGTACTGTCAGACAGACACACACAAGGATACTCACTGCAGCAGTATTTATCACTTCCCTATGATGTCCCCTTCACAATAATTGACTTATCATCCTCCCAGTGCTCCCACCACGTTTTGAAAAGGGGGCTGTTAGTACAGCCACATAAAAGCCCATTGCACCGGAGTTCTGCAATGTCATCTGGTTATGGGAGGAATTTATAAGATCCCAGCTGGACTACATATTTGTACATGGCCCTTATGAGGGCCCCAGTGCATGACTGAGTGTACTCCCCTGACTTTTGTAGGCATCATATATCTATGCAGCCACCACCAGTTATTTCTTTAAATAAATATGATCACTCCATACACTGTTGTGCCTCTTGGCATCTATACACAGTTAGAATTCCCGACTATTCTCACTTTAGTAAATAACCCTGACAAAATAAGCCTTCATGGTGAGGGCCCTTGAGGATGTTTAGCTTTTACCAAACTAGCAGATACGCAGTTTTCTTTGGATGAAATTCGTAGATGCATTCATTCCAGAAAAAAAATATTTGGATGAGCCAAAATGGTGGGAAAAGTAGCCAATCAGCAAAATATAAATATTGTGCATGTATTTTACAGTACATTATTATGCACTTTTCTGCTCTATTTGGTTCACAGATCAAGTGAGAAGAATAACCAACAGAGAGAAAAAACAGTACACTTATTAGAAGTAGTCATTAAATATATATATACTTTTCACCCTCTTTTGGTCACTTCTCACTCAAGCTGAGAATACAATCAACACTTATTGGCTGTTCCCAAACCAACAATCATGTTTTTTTGGTGCTATGGACGGAACTCATAATCACAAAACAAAAAAAAAAACACGCTTGTCCATTGTCCATGACACTTTTTGGGGATTTGTCCATATAGCATTTATAGACAAATCATGCAATATTCAGATGAATTGTAAATTTGTTTCAAATTAAATGTGACTGCCTGGCATTACCCACACAATTACTTCACCATAGATGTGTAAATCCCCCTTTACCTTGCTTGAACTGACTATTCTTATTATAGATATATCAATCATATATATATATTGATGTACTATACTGATCTACTAAAAAGCTGTATATATTTGCACATTCATGGTAAAAAGAAAGTACACCCCCTTTGAATTCTATGATTTTACATATCAGGACATAATAACAATCATCTGCTACTTAGCAGGCCTTGCTATTACTAGTGCATATAAAAATCACAAACATAGACGCACCTCTTAATTCAGGGGAACAGCAAGAAAAATTCAGGCTCGAAGTCGGCATGTATTGACTAAAATAATGTATTATGTAGAATTTGAATAGCATATATTTAAATATAATTCCACAATTGTTGAAAAATTTCAGAAGATCGAAAAGCAGTGGAGCAGGTTCACCAAGTCCCAACCATATTTGGGACAAGCTGATGAGGTCTCCAATTTTAGTGGGAATACATTTTAAAGATTGGTCTGTGTCTTCAGCATGTACGGAGGAGTTTTAACATGTGTAATATAATATGAAAAACTGCATGTAAATGATTTTTTTAGCTATTCTTCCCTAATTTGTTGTTAAAGCCCAATGCAAAATCCCAAATTTATGAATGTATATCATAAAAAGTGAGTGACAGGACTTGATTTAAAAACCTAAGCTCCGATTTTTACAAGCCTTTGGGGTTCTCTAATCTTCTGTTGTTAGATTACTATTTTACCCTCAACCATGTGTGCAGTAATACATTTCCCTTTGACTTTGCTGAAAGATGAACATTTTAAATCCTGAAATGGACGTCGATACAGGAAACTGGTTCAATAGTAGTTCAGTATGCAGAATCAATTATTTTAATCCAACTGGTTTGAACTTCAAATTAGTGTCAGCATTCTTAAAGCATTTCTACATATCCAAGACTGCATGTGAGTAAATAACAACATAGTGTATCAATACCTTACAAGTGTGATTTTAATTCATCCGTGCATTTGGAACCATAGCTAGCAATTCTTCAATGCGCATTTAGTACCATGGCTAGCAATTCTTCAATGTGCATTTGGAACCATAGCTAGCAATTCTTCGATGTGCATTTGGAACCATAGCTAGCAATTCTTCAATGCGCATTTGGAGCCATGGCTAGCAATTCTTCAATGCGCATTTGGAACCATAGCTAGCAATTCTTCAATGCACATTTGGTACCATGGCTAGCAATTCTTCAATGCGCATTTGGAACCATAGCTAGCAATTCTTCAATGCGCATTTGGTACCATGGCTAGCAATTCTTCAATGCGCATTTGGAACCATAGCTAGCAATTCTTCAATGCCCATTTGGTACCATGGCTAGCAATTCTTCAATATGCATTTGGAACCATAGCTAGCAATTCTTCAATGCGCATTTGGTACCATAGCTAGCAATTCTTCAATGTGCATTTGGAACCATAGCTAGCAATTCTTCAATGTGCACTTGGTACCATAGCTAGCAATTCTTCAATGTGCATTTGGAACCATAGCTAGCAATTCTTCAATGTGCATTTGGAACCATAGCTAGCAATTCTTCAATGCACATTTGGTACCATAGCTAGCAATTCTTCAATGTGCATTTGGAACCATAGCTAGCAATTCTTCAATGCACATTTAGTACCATGGCTAGCAATTCTTCAATGCGCATTTGGTACCATAGCTAGCAATTCTTCAATGTGCATTTGGAACCATAGCTAGGAATTCTTCAATGTGCATTTGGAAGCATAGCTAGCAATTCTTCAATGAGCATTTGGTACCATAGCTAGCAATTACATAGAATGTGACATAGAATGTGACGGCAGATAAGAACCATTCGGCCCATCTAGTCTGCCCAATTTTCTAAATACTTTCATTAGTCCCTGGCATTATCTTATAGTTAGGATAGCCTTATGCCTATCCCACGCATGCTTAAACTCCTTTACTGTGTTAACCTCTACCACTTCAGCTGGAAGGCTATTCCATGCATCCACTACCCTCTCAGTAAAGTAATACTTCCTGATATTATTTTTAAACCTTTGTCCCTCTAATTTAAGACTATGTCCTCTGGTTGTGGTAGTTTTTCTTCTTTTAAATATAGTCTCCTCCTTTACTGTGTTGATTCCCTTTTTGTATTTAAATGTTTCTATCATATCCCCCCTGTCTCGTCTTTCCTCCAAGTTATACATGTTAAGATCCTTTAACCTTTCCTGGTAAGTTTTATCCTGCAATCCATGAACCAGTTTAGTAGCCCTTCTTTGAACTCTCTCTAAGGTATCAATATCCTTCTGAAGATATGGTCTCCAGTACTGTGTACAGTACTCCAAGTGAGGTCTCACCAGTGTTCTGTACAATGGCATGAGCACTTCCCTCTTTCTACTGCTAATACCTCTCCCTATACAACCAAGCATTCTGCTAGCATTTCCTGCTGCTCTATTACATTGTCTGCCTACCTTTAAGTCCTCAGAAATAATCACCCCTAAATCCCTTTCCTCAGATGTTGAGGTTAGGACTCTATCAAATATTCTGTACTCTGCCCTTGGGTTTTTACGTCCAAATGCAATTCTTCAATGTGCATTTGGAACCATAGCTAGCAATTCTTCAATGATGCGCATTTAGTACCATGGCTAGCAATTCTTCAGTGCGCATTTGGTACCATAGCTAGCAATTCTTCAATGTGCATTTGGAACCATTGCCAGCAGTTCTTCAATGTGCATTTGGAACCATAGCTATCAGTTCTTCAATGCACATTTGGAACCATAGCTAGCAGTTCTTCAATGTGCAATACTTCTAGTTATGTGCTGAATAAGATAAAGCAACATGTTTCCTTCTTGTTAGCTAGAAGAAACACATAAACACAATGTCCAGGACAAATGCTGATAACTAAAAAATAGTATTAACGTTGATTTGCAGCGATGTCATTTTATTGCAGGCATCAGCAGGAGGTTAATTGAAATACTTGCATTTACCACAAGAAAAAGGAAAATTAAAGTTACCGAGCAACTGTTCCTTGTATAACAACATCAGCGACTGCTATATATTATTTTAATATAGCTTTTCTTTCCTTGGAAATTGTACTGGTGATGGATAAAAATATGTAATATCCAAAAAACAAAGACTAAAAATGGGTGACACTAAAGCCAATACATTGTACATTATACATTGTGTGAAGGACAATAACATAAAGCTGCAACTAATAAGTGTTATATCACCTAAAATACTAATTCAAAAATCAATAATAATAAATTGGTGCACAAAACCATTACACTTGTGTAATTATTCTATGCATTTCCGTCCTTCATAAAACTTATTTTAAAAGAAACAATGTTCATAGTGTAATATTGTAACACATTTATAATTAATAATAAATGGGCTCACTAACCTGTTATACCCATGCAATTATTATATGCAATTAAAATGAAAACACTAACATGTACAAAATACTCTGGACTCATTGATTTATTTGATAAACTACTCTCAACCACCTTACACCTTCTGCAGCTGTTACTGCTAACACAGGCACCAGTAAAGTTAATCTTAACATGCTCACATTTGAAAAAGCTCCAAAGCAGGGGCAATACATGCGGTGTGAGCACGTTAAGATCCACTCACTGGTGACAGGATCCGTAAGGTGCAAGTGGTGTAAGATGGCATAGAGATGCTCATTAAATAAGCCATTGTGTCCAGAATAATTTTTACATTTTATTTTTATTATGGGCAAGCAACAATAAAGAATGTTGTATCTAATGCATCCATTATTGGTGCCCTTCTGCGTTTGGATCTACTGTTAATAAGGATCTGATCATTCACATGTGAAGTGGTGGTGTTGTATATTTGTGATAATCATGATTTTGTTTCAGAGGAGGTGTAGGAAGCATATTAAATTGTGCTACAGTTTTATCCTATGAACAGTATTTCTTTATATTATATTTTATGAAAGGGAAGAAAACGCATAAAATAACTATTTAAGAATAATGGTTTAGTGCATCAATTTATTATTATGGATAAAAAAGTAGCAACTTAAAAAATCAGGATAAATAAAATGCAATCACATTTAGGTAGTGCTAGGTAGGAAACTTACAATGTATCCACAGACTTCTACCATTTGTTGGAGAGAGTACTGATAAATGTATCATATATCATATATGTCATTTCCTGTCCTAATGTGTTTTACACCCCACCTCCTATAGACTGTAAGCTTGTTTGTGCAGGGTCCTCTTCAACCTATTGTTCCTGTAAGTTTTCTTGTAATTGCCCTATTTATAGTTAAATCTCCCCTCTAATAATATTGTAAAGCGCTACAGAATCTGTTGGCGCTATATAAATGACAATACTAATTATAATAATGTCTAATACTATCCTTACCTTTTGTGTCACTTTACACCACTCCCTCTAGAATGTAAGCTGATTAAGCAGGGCCCTCAACCCCTCTGTTCCTGTGTGTCCAACTTGTCTGGTTACAACTACATGTTTGTTTGTCCACCCACTGTAAAGCGCTGCAGAATTTGTCGGCGCTATATAAATAATAACATAATAATAATAATATGGTGGTTATATGCCAAGCTTTTGCTATTGTCACAGATATTTTGTTACAAGAAGTCTTGGATTGACAAGTGTATTTGACAGTGCAAAATGTCCTTTTCAAAATGTTTGCAGTAGGATTAATAAAAACAAAAAAGGTCACAGTAGCTGCTTATACAGTAAGAGATACGATGGCAGTTTTAGATACATTTTGGAATTCTAGACAAATCCCATCAACTACGTCCATTATCCAGTTAATAAAATAACATATATGACTAGATGTATTATGAACAAAAATATTTTTTAGTTTGGTTTAAATGGGATAACGTCAGTATAAAGTACTGCCAGTAAATTCTTGTAGTAAAATTGCTATGTGTTTTTATAAAATTTTACCATTCCCTCACCACATTTCATGGGTGTTTTTATTGTTTGTGTTTGTATTGCATATGCTACTTGATATATAGTGGTTGCATATTTTGTAAGCCTGACAATGGTCTGAGATAGAAAATCTGTAGATGTTATATATTTATTATAAAATGATTTTAGGAAAGATTAATTTAAAATAAAAAGGCTGTGACAGTTACTAGTTTTAAAAGTGATGGCTAAATGTAACTCATTACATGTTTTCCAACTCATGCAGAGTTCGCATGGAGCCAGTAAAACAACCATAAAGGACCAGTAAAAAGCTGCAAAGAGGGAAACATTTGTGCCATGTACAGCAACTGCCACTCAAGAGCTCTTCATTCTTATATCATTTTATGAATGCATCGGATTGTAATTGCTTTTTTGTCATGCTTTCTTAAATCAGCTTGCAAAATCTGCAGATCTCTTGTCTGTTGCCTTTGCAAGCACTCCACTTCTAACCCCCTCCAGACTTGATGTAGCTGTCCAATCACAGACTTCCCAATGCAGCTCAATGAGAAGCCTTTGCAAGGCAGGTGCTCTGGGCAATTGCTGCCTCTTGAGTTTTATGGAACTAAGCTAATCAAACCAGGAAGTAAAAGAACCAGTTGTCTGATCCACAGCCTGGGAGTGTAACCAAGTTAATGTATGAAAGTGCCTATTTCTATTGAAATCTAAACTTTTTGTAAAATGATAAAAAGAGGACACACTCTTCACACATAACACACTTCATCAAGCTGAAGTGCTTTAGGGGTCTGGAGTGTCCCTTCAAGAATGGGATTTGGGGTGGAAAGATTTAAGACCTGAGGGCACTGGTAACTGCTATGACTGATTAGCACTTGACATAGATGAGATGATCAATCTACCAAATACAATTGAAGCGGGAGAACATCCTTTATTACTTCTGGAATGAAGAAAAAAAATACAAGAAGATTTCGTTCAAGGATAAGTTGTTTCACCTTCCTCTATTATTGATGTTAAGTGTTCAAAAGTAAGTATCTCTAGAAATCAATATAGAAGTATTATATATGTATGTTTTTAAACAGTGGTTAGCAGAGCAGAATAATGACAGCTAACACTCAATGTTACCAAGTGGACTTCAGTGGATCCAAGACATTTTTTACAAGCTGTTGTATGTGTGTTTCTAAAACACATCACTATGTACTTACAATGAAATATGAATTATTGTTAAATTCAGAAAATACACCATTAACATTTTATCATAAAGCGAGATCCTGTAAAGACAGGAGGTCAGTGAATTATTATTTATAAAATATTTTACCAGGAAAGATACATTGAGATTTCTCTTGTTTTTAAGTATGACCTGGGTCCACAAAACATTGATATATGCAGAGCTGCCATCAGAAATTGTATACTATATACCAGTGGTTCACAAACTTTTTAGGTTCAAGGCGCCCTTAATATTTCAGTATTTTTCGAAGTCACCCAAAGTCAAAATGTCTAGGTTGCATATATGTACAGCACTGTGCCATTTACTGGCGCTATAGTATAATGTACAGTGTTGGTGTTTGAAGGGGTGCTTGTATATAGTTATTGTGTTTTAATACAGGGGTGTGTTTGTATGTAATGTTTGTGTTTGATTGGAGGGGTGTGTCTGAAAGTAATGTTCACTTTTAAATGCGGATGTACATTTGTGTGAAGTATTTGTGTTTGAGTGAAGGGGTGTGTTTGTACATTGATGCATGCACACACCATGACACAGTTACACACACTGACATAAAAACACACACCCTGACACACAGAAGCACATGCAGAGATGTGTGCACAGACACAGAAGCACACTGACAAATATAGAAGCAAAGCATAGAAGTAAATCAACAAAAGAATGGCTTAAACAGAAGAAAATACGCCTTCTGAAGTGGCCCAGTCAGAGTCCTGACCTCAACCCGATTGAGATGCTGTGGCATGACCTCAAAAAAGCGATTCACACCAGACATCCCAAGAATATTGCTGAACTGAAACAGTTCTGTAAAGAGGAATGGTCAAGAATTACTCCTGACCGTTGTGCACGTCTGATCTGCAACTACAGGAAATGTTTGGTTGAAGTTATTGCTGCCAAAGGAGGTTCAACCAGTTATTAAATCCAAGGGTTCACATACTTCTTCCACCTGCACTGTGAATGTTTACATGGTGTGTTCAATAAAAACATGGCAACATTTCATTATTTGTGTGTTATTAGTTTAAGCAGACTGTGATTATCTATTGTTGTGACTTAGATGATGATCAGATCACATTTTAGGACCAATTTGTGCAGAAATACATATCATTCCAAAGGGTTCACATACTTTTTCTTGCAACTGCGGGAGGAGGCAGCCACAGCGTGAGAGATGAGGAGCATGACGAGCTCCAGACCCTTCACTCCCACCAGCAGCACGACTCCAAGCCACCCTCCTGGACACATAAGATAAGCTGACAGGAGGGTGACTGGAGATGTAAAAAAAAAATATCACTTGTATGTGTGTGAGTGTGTGTGTGTGTGTGTGAGTGTGTGTGTGTGTGTGTGTGTGTGTGCGTGTGTGTGTATGTGTGTATGTGTGTGTGAGTATGAGTGTGTGTGTGTGTGTAAATATATATATATACACACAGAGATGCACACCCTGACACACACACACTTCACTCACACACACTCATACACATACACACACACACACACACACACACTCATACTCACACACACACATACACACACACACACACACACAAACTCATACACACACACACTCACACACATACAAGTGATATTTTTTTTTTACATCTCCAGTCACCCTCCTGTCAGCTTATCTTATGTGTCCAGGAGGGTGGCTTGGAGTCCTGCTGCTGTGGCTGCCTCCTCCCGCACTTCCTCCCTGCATGATGCCAGGAGGAAGTATTATTTCCTCCCAGCCAGCCAACATTACAGGGGTCTTAAAGGACCGCGGACCCTGACCGGGCCCTGTTCAGCAGTAATGTTTCCCTGGTGCTATAATCATAAACATTCCGCGGCACTCCTGTTTGAGAACCGCTGCTATATACTGTGGTCCACAAAATATTTGGGAATGATACAAGTTGATGAGTGATGTGACGTGTGGATTAAACCTGCCTTTCTATGTTTGTACATCATTTCCTAACTTTTTGAAATGTGCCCAATTTTAATTTTGGTGCTGTGTAAACATAGTGTCATTCTAACATTGTGGACTTCACTTGATAGCAACACTAATTCTACTTCCTACTCCAAGCTGTATTACTTGCAAAATGGGTTGAGATTATGCTGAGGCAATTTTCCTTACCAATAACTGTATCTGTATACGGCAAACATGAGACAACTACATTAATAATAGATCTAATCATGTTTTCAGAAATAATGTAATATTTAGTATATTCAATGCAGGTAAATATTAATATTATGCACAAAGAGCATATTTAATGCTTACCTTTGCTCTGCCCAGTAAATCAGTCATCATATGCTTACCTTTGCTCTGCCCAGTAAATCAATCATCATAAGTTCTTTTGGCATATTATACATACTTTGTTAACGTTGATAAAAAATATCCTGACCAGTGTTGGCTGATTAAATTTTAAGATGGTGGGGTGCCATACTCCATCCCCTGAATTTGACTTCTAATTTTAGCTATGTGACCACCATCTTCTGACCTGTAGAATCTATCTGCTTAACTCATTCACTCATCCCTTAATGGTAGTTCCTATTCAATACAGAGTTTCCCACACAATACTCAAAGACAGTTATAATATAGAGATAGCCATCCAAATGCACAGAGCCAGGTACAATACAGAGTTACCCATATTGAACCCATACAATACAGAAAGCTGGTCACAACAAAGCGATACCCATTTAATACACAGAGCAGGGTAGACTACAGAATTACCTTTACATTAGGCAGAGCTTTTTAATAATATAAAAAGATATAACACACAGAGCTAAGCACAATAAGGAGATACCCACAACTATACCCATAAATAGGGGCACTGTGAAAGAGCTGTAATACAGTTATACACACACAGTACAATGCTCCAGCTCTCTCTGTCTAACACTAGTTCTCTAGTCCTCTCTTAGTCTAGGGATTTCTTACCTGCTAGGCAACCTTCTAGCAAATGTTAATGCTGCTGCTTTCATGAAACATGCCAGCAGATACTACTGACTCACTATTAGCTCTCAACACACAGTGTGCGGAGGGTTTAACCAGCAGGATACGGATAGACTCCTTATTACCTTTGCAGCTGGCAATATGATTAATATGTAGAAGTAATATGGAGCTAATAAGTAACTGACATGGTGAACAGAATCAACAATCGTTACAGATCGAAATTAGAATCAGTCCTCAGAGTCACAGCCTCAGTCATGCAGTGTGGAGCTTTACAACTTTTCACCTAGTCACCTCATGGGTTTCTCAAGTCATGGCTACAGACCTACTGAACACTTTAATGAAGGTGGACACTAGGCAGCTGAAGCTACACTATGCAATGCATAGTATGAGTTATGAAAACTGTTAGTGACAGGCAGCATTGTGATGTCAGAAATATCTGCCATTTTCCCTCCCTACCCTTGTCCTCTCTGGGCTCTCGTGGCCTATATGCAGACATTGAGGCTATTGAGGGAGAGAAAAGCATAATATGATTTATTTATATCTGACAGAGGCTAGGAGCTGCTGCTGTGCTCTGTATGTGCTTCTTGTATTTCTAATGCTTTAGCATCCACTTACTCTTTTTACAACGATGAGGTTCCCTTGGTGCAGCTTCCGTCATGTGAAGTCATGGAATGTCATGGAGGAGGCATAGAGGAGCATTGAAAACCTGATGCACATGTGCATCAGTGTCCCGTATACATCCAAGTTCCACATAGGAAAGCATTAAAGCAATGCTTTCCTATGGGGGCTGCAACATCATGTGAGTTTTTGTTGTTGTTGTTGCTGCAAAAGAAGTGCTTGGAAGTGTGTTTAACCCCTTCAGGACGGAGTCAATAGTACACGTTCTGATCAAAACAAAACGTAAACAAAAACTGGAATTTGCGCTATATGTCTGTTCACCCGTAGTTCCCCTCTTTCATATTAAATGCACCCACACTTATTATATATCATTTTGTTCAGTAGAAACAGGGCTTTCATTTCATATAAAATATTTGTATATGAAACAATTTATTATGAATAAAATTAAAAAAAACTGTGAGAATTTTTTTTTTTTTTTTTAAATTTGTAGTTCCGCCTCACATTTTAGCTGTAAATGTCATAATACTGTTAGGATTTATGGCAACAAAATGCACATATTTGTAATCAGCGATGTCTCACGAGTACAACAGTACCCCCCATTAACAGGTTTTATGGTGTTTTGGAAAGTTACAGGGTCAAATATAGAACGTTCCATTTTCAAATTGAAATTTGCCAGATTAGTAATGTTACCTTTGAGACGGTGTGGTAGCCCAGGAATGAGAATTACCCCCATAATGGCATACCATTTGAAAAAGTAGACAACCCAAGGTATTGAACGTGGGGTATGTTTAGTTTTTTTTAGTAGCCACTTAGTCACAAACACTGGCCAAAGTTAGCGTTCATATTTGTTTTTGTGTGAAAAAAGCAAAAAACTAATATTTGGCCAGTGTTTGTGACTAAGTGGCTACTAAAAATGACTGGACATACCCCATTTGCAATACCTTGGGTTGTCTACTTTTGCAAATGGTATGCCATCATGGGGGTAATTCTTATTCCTGGGCTACCATACGGTCTCAAAGGCAACATAACTAATCTGGCAAATTTCAATGTCAAAAAAATGAAATGCAAGCCTTATATGTGACTCTCTAACTTTCCAAAACACCATAAAACCTGTACATGTGGGGTACTGTTATTCTCGGGAGATTTCACTAAACACAAATATTAGTGTTTTAAAACAGTAAAACATATTACAACAATAATATAGTCCATAAAAGTGCAGTTTGTTTGTAAAAAATGCAAAAAACGTCACTTTTACTTAAAATATCATCGTTGTTATACAATTTACCAGTTTTAAACACTAATATTTGAGTTCAGCGAAGTCTCCCGAGTAAAACAGTACCCCCTATGTACAGGTTTAATGGTGTCTTGGAGAGTTACAGGGTCTAATATAGTGCTTGCGAATTAAATTCTCTGCACTTTCTCCCTGTGTTGTCAGGCATGTCAATCAAATTTTAATTAATCAAATGACATAATTATGTTAAAAAATTACTTAAATATACACGTAGAATTTTAATATATATGAATTTATAGGTATATAAATTCTACGTGTATACTAATGTAATCTTTTATGTAATTATATGTATTTATCTCTATATATATATTTGCGGTTATTTGTATTTTATATATAGATAGATATATATAGAATGTCATTCTAAGTGTATTCTGTTTCCAATATATATATATTAATAACAAAATACAGTTAGAATGAAATTACAAATGAATATATAATTTATTTTATATTTTGTTTCAATATTTTATTTATTTATTTAATTATTTTATTTATTTATTATTGTAATTATGCGTATATATATATAATATATATGTAGATCTATTATATATATAATATATATACATATTATATATATGTAACATCATTCTAAGTGTATTTTAATATTAATATATATACTAATATTAATATTAAAATACATTACGTATGACGTTACATATATATAATATGTATATATATTATATATATAATATATATACATATTATATATATATAAAAAGGCATTTAATTTATTTTATAACATTTTAATATTATTTTTTTTACACTACCTACCAGCAGGGGGACTGTCTAATATTTTAGACAGTCCCCCTGCTGGCAGATCCATAGCCAGCTATAGGGGGCCATGTGATCGCTCTTTGAGAGCGATCACATGGCCCCCGGGGGCCTCATTTGCCGGAGGGGGGCTGCCTGGGCTCTCAGACAGCCCCCCAGAAGAGGATCGCGGCGGAGGTGAGTACACCTCTGCTCCTGGGGCTGCAAGCCGTTACGGCGTTCTATGCCGCCGCAACGGCTTTAAAGCCCTTTAAAGCCGCGACGGCATAGAACGCCGTAACGGCGTTAAGGGGTTAACCCTTCGAGGTAAACATTGCCTCTACGGAAAAACGGTAGTTTTACCTTGAATGGTTTAAATGACATAACCACCGCACCAAGGACACTTCATTGAGATTAAGTAGCTTGGGTAACTTCAGTGGGGCCTTAAACTACAATAAATGTATTTAGAATTTAGTCTGTGTAAATAAATTACATTATTCTTGCTCTAAATTAAATTTTAGTTATACATTGTTATTAGTAGGTCTCGTACAATTTGTGATTGACCACACCCCCATTCACACACCCCTAAAATAAAGTCTACTTCTTTGTCCATTTGAAATGTTGGGACATATGCACAATGCAATACTGATTTATTGTAAGACAATACAATGTAAAAGTCATTAAGAGAGACGTATTAAACTTTGTCTTAAATTAAAGTGCATACATAAGCACTCTAGCTTGCCAAGGTGTTTATGTGTCTGTACTATATCATATTTGTGATAGTTTATAAAAGAGACTGTAATAAATATAAAAGAAACGTAAGGTCTATGCCAGGAAAGAGAGGCTTGCAAAGGACATCTGCGGCTTTTGCAAGCTTTTTTTTTTTTTTTTTTTAATATACCCTCAAAGAAACCATGCAGACAAAAATACATGCATGTCTTCTTTGAGGGTATATCAACTAAATAGTTAAAATGCCTTATTTATTGTGCATTTCTATAAGAGTTTGATATGAATGTGTATTTATTTATAATGTGTTAAACTAGGAAGATTGCAAGAACATATGTTTTGTGGTTTTACAGAAGGTCCTTGAGAGAAATAAATGCAATACAAACAAACAAATAAACATATATTTGTAATGCCATTAGAGCATCTGAAAGCATTTTCAAATATATAAATATTAACAAAATATGGGTTAACATTGTTCACTAGTCTCTCCTAAAAACTCAATAAGTTTTTTCTTTTCAAATGAACAGTACCTAAATTACACAAATTACAAAATAACCATCTATACATCAAAACAAAATAAAATAGTACACTGACTGCAGTCTACTCTTTCAAATACTTGGCTATGTATTCACGTAGATAAACTCAAAACTTTTCCAAAACTAGGTGCCCTATACAGAAAAACTCCTGCCTAAGCCCTATAGTAAAGGAAAAGATTGTACTGCAAATGCTGATGCCAATCATTGATTATGGGGATGTAGTATATGCACCTGCACCGCAAACTCACCTTAATAAGCTTAATACATTATATACGGTAACTTGTTCTGCCACTTTGTGCTACACTGTAATTACATGACCCACCATTGTGACATGCTAAAATAACTAAACTGGCTGTCGCTGGAATCCAGACTCACCCTTCATCTTTCCAGCCTTGTGTTTAACCCCTTAACCCCTTAATGACACAACTTCTGGAGTAAAAGGGAATCATGACGGAATATATCCGTCATCTGTCCTTAAGGGGTTAAGGACACATGACATGTGTGACATGACATGATTCCCTTTTATTCCAGAAGTTTGGTCATTAAGGGGTTAAGAGCTTTTCTGGAAGCTCCCACCCTAGAATGCTTTCCCCGGCTGTTCCCACCTCCTATAATCTCCGATCCAGTACCAGCACTTAATTTAGTCTACCTCAATACAAAAAGAAAGCGTCTCGATCCTCCTTTTCCTGCAGTGCACCGCAATTATGTAACGACCTCCCGCACACTTTCAAATCTTCCCCAAGCCTGAAATCCTTTAAAAGATCTTTCTCTACATATCTCAAAACAGAATGCACCTGTCATGCTTGATGATATATTTCCTACCTGTTCTATGTTAAATTTTGTATATATTGTGTATTAACCCCTTAAGGACGGCGGGCGTGCTATGCCGTCCTTGGGGACCCGACTCTAAATGCCAGCGGGCAGCATAGCACGTCCCCGCTGTCATATTCATTTATCTGATCGCTGGCGATCCCATGCCGGCGATCGCGATGGGGGGACTTGCCTGTTATCCCAGGCAGTCCCCCTGCGGCTGATGTGGCACCCCCAGGCCATGTGATTGTGAGGTCCTCGCAAGGACCTCACGATCACGTGGACGGTATAGCCCCCCATAGCAGTGCCCAGGCTGCCTGTAATAAAGTTAAATAACGTTTAAACACAGTTTAAAATGACCTATATATATATATATATATATATAGATATACACACACACTTGCACATACACTGTCTAAGTCTATTTCAATATTAATATATATATATATATATATATATATATATATATATATATATATATATATATATATATAGAATGCCAAATAATAGCTGCTCACCGGTCTTGTTAAAATCCAAAAGTTTTATTCAATCATATTAAAATCTGTGACCAACGTTTCAGTCCCCGCTCGGGACTTTCCTCAGGGTCAGACAAAAATGATAGGACAACACACAATACTTGCAATGTATGTCAATATATAGCCATAACAATAATTAAGAGTGACTCACCCAGGTGCATGGTGTCCTCGGCGTTTCCGCCGTGTATACTTCCGGGTGTGCGCATTAGGTGTAAGCCCAGCTCCGCCCCTTGTCCTAGGTGTTAAGGAAACTGCTAACCAGCAGATAGGGGGTGCGGCATATCAACCGCGCCTATAGCGACGGCTATGCTTCCGGGTGTGCGCGAGCACTCATTCCGAAGCTCCACCCTCAAGGGTCCACGTGACGCGTGACGCATGAATAACGGCCAATGGGGCGTTGCTAGGCAACGTAATGCGGACAAACCACTAAATACATATTTAGGAAACTCCATGTGTGAGTTATAATAGTGAATATGTGTAGATGATAATAAATAAGATATTAATAAGTATAATATGACATAAGGTAAATAGGAAAACCTGTAAAGTTTTATCTAATAAAGTTTTATCTTATAGAGACATTTAACAAATTTATAGTGCCACTAAGAACACATATAATTGATGTAAATGGTGAAAGTGCTGTGGGGGGTACTACACTAGGTAGTATTAGAGTGATACCGTGCCTTAAATAAAGTGCAAAAGATTGTGCAAAAAAAACATGCAAAAAACTGTGGTGCAGTACATGAGTGAAGAAAGTATCACAACACTTAACATCATTGCCATAAGGGTAACATATTAGTGATGCCCTTTAAAAGAGAATATATGTCTATAAGCCCCTGTATGGGGTAATAGCCTATATGTCTAAAATAAAATATAATAAAATCATACTGGTACTAGTAGGGGGGACTAAATAAATGAATAATCCGGGATGTTTTCATTCAAACCCCTAGGTGCTACCGTGTCTAACTGGTATATCCAGAATGCTTCTTTCTGAAGCAACATTTTGCCTCTATTTCCACCCCTCTTGGGAGGGGGGATGTGGTCTATCCCCATGAACTTGAGGGAGGATAAGGGGTGTCCTTTGTCCAAAAAATGTTTGGCCACGGGTTTGTCGGAAAGTCCATCCCTGTGGGCCAACCTGATACTGGAACGGTGGCCCCTAATGCGTTCACATAATTGTGTCTCTGTTTTTCCCACGTAGTATAGACCACATGGGCACATCAGTTTGTTTATAACGTGGGACGTTTTGCAGGTAATGGTGTGCTTAATATCGTAAACTCTATTAGTGTGTGGATGGTTGAATTTTTTAGATGGAATCATGTGTCCACATGTCACATAACCAAGGCAGCGGATGCATCCTCGTATGTTGCTCTTGGTTGTCTTAGAGTAACTGGCGACTGGATCCGTGTGCACCAATATGTCGCGAAGGTTTCTATTGCGTCTGTAGCAGATCATCGGTGGTTCTTTAAAAATCTTCGGGAGCAGGTCGTCAGTAGCCACCATCTTCCAATTTTCTTTAATGACTGTTGCAATCTGATGTGAAGAATTGTGAAACGTCATGGGGAACACCATCCTCTGTGTGGGTTGTACTTTCTCTTTATTCATCGCTGTCCTAGCCATTCTGAGGGCGTCTTGGAGTGCCCGGTTTTCATATCCTCTGTTTGCAAACTTTTGTGTCATGGTATCCAATTGCAATTCCATCTTATCCGGATTTGAGTTGTTACGGATAACACGTTGAAATTGTGCCTTCGGTATCGATTTTTTAAGTGCAATAGGATGTGCGCTGTGAGCGTGCAAAAGGGTATTTCGGTCAGTGGGCTTTGAATATAGAGAATATTCAATCCCATTCGACCCGCTGGTTAGCTCCAAATCAAGGTATTGTACTCTGTCTGCACTTATATTGGCTGTAAGCCTGATAGGTGATGGAAGTTGGTTCAATGCGGATACCATTTGTTGTGCCTCTACTTGTGTACCCCTCCAGATAATGAGAAGGTTGTCTATGTAGCGGTAGTAGCCGATTATAGAATCTCCATAGGGCAATAAGATGTGTTCCATTTCATATGCATACATATATGCATTTGCATACATTGGGGCTACCGATGACCCCATGGATGTTCCCGCCACCTGAAGGTACCATTGTTCCTCAAATCTGAAATGGTTATTGTAGAGGATTAAAGATAGCAACTCCAAAACGAACTCTATAGGGGGACCCTGGTAGACTTGAGAGTTGCACAGAACCTGTCGCATGGCCTCTATCCCTTCTGCATGGGGTATGACCGTATACAGGCTGGCCACGTCCATTGTGATGAATACCGGTGTAAAGTGATGTAATTCTAGGCCCTTAATCCTATCCAAAAGTGTCTGTTTATCTTTGACACAAGTCTGTAATGACTCCACTGGTCTTTTGACAACGTGGTCAAGCCATTGTGCAATCGGTTCTAGTATTCCGTCAATGGCTGACACTATAGGGCGTCCGGGCGGTTTATTGGCATTCTTATGTATCTTTGGGATACTGTAGATAACTGGGGTGCGTGGATGGGCTTTGTTCAAAAATCGGTAGAGTTCTAATCCTATGTAGCCTGCTCTTAAGGCCATATCTAGGACATCCATAATTTTCCTCTGGATATTTGTAGTTGGATCCCCCGGGAGTGGGCAGTATGTGTTTGCATCCTGGAGTTGCTGTCTGAGGTCCGCAGCGTAATCGGCGTAGTCCATAAGGACTATGCCTCCTCCCTTATCCGCCGGGCGGATCACGATAGTGTGATCCTTAGCCAAATTAGCCAACGAGTTTCTTTCTTGTTTAGTGATATTATGATGTGCTGTAGGATGTCTCATAGCAGTATTTTGTGTCAACTTGGCTGTGGTCGTGAGAAATGTCTTAATGGAGTGTTTGTTGCTTGGTGGATCAAATGTCGATTTGACTCTGAATTTATCAATATCCATATCATTGGACCTGGTAGTATCCTTGGCAGCGTGGTGGAAATGATCTTTAAGTCTCATGTGCCTTCCAAATTGGAAATTGAAATGGGCTGAGATTGCTTGTGGGAACGTATGAAAGTCCTTTGCTGAGAATGGAGATTTCCATATTGCTTAATTGTCTATGTGAAAGATTAAAGATAGGTGTTATCTCCTGAGAGGTGGTTTGCCCCTGGGTACTGTTTTGGCCCTTGCCCCCTCTCCTGGTTCTATGCCTTCTTCGCTTCGAATGCGGCTCCTGGTTACCGTGCCTGTCTCGGCTGCATCTAAAAAAGGTGCCGTGTTTGTTGGAGTGTCATTATCTGACGCCGATTCTCCAGATGTAATATCTATTGTAGGGATATTCGGGCGTACAATTCTTTTGCGGAAGCGTCTTGGTCTGGGTGGCCGATCACCGGATAACCAACTGTATACCCGGTGGTCTTGGTAATGTTGCTGTACCCTCTCGTATTTCTGCTTCTTAAACTTTACTAGCTCGTTTTTATATTTCAGGAGTTCACTCTTAAGCTGCTGTTGGAGTTTCGAGCCTTCTGTGGAGGCCATCAGGACAGCCTGTTCCGTTTCAACGTCCAATATTTTTTGTGTAACATCAGCCAAGTCTGTCCTAACATCTCTAATAGCTATCAACATGAGATCTAAAGATTTTTTCAATTTTTCTATATTTATATATATATATATATATATATATATATATAATTATATATATATTAATATCAAAATACACGTAGAATAATATTAATTATTGTGACGAACTGAGCCTTGTCACGTGTTCTTGGAGGGGCCTGCTGGCCAGCCTCTGACCAAAAGACTATGGACCCTTAGAAAAACTATGTGAACAAACTTGGTTCGTGGGATTTTATATTTGGTTCGGGAACCGAACAACTGCACTAACCGGAGACCACCCTGGAGCTTGTTAAGCCTAATTGCTACTTCCACCAGCAATTTCCACCACAGTGTTCTAGGTGTGGGTGGCCGCAATTCCTATGATCGACCATGAGGTGGCGGTCATCTTGTTCACGCAAATGCAGGCAGTGGTGTTTGGGCATGAATCTCCGAACTGAAAACGGACACAGAAACTCCGGAACATGACTGGACTTCCAGCATCGCCTGTGTTTGGTTTTACAACACTTAGAAAAGCACTGTTCAGTGGAAATGTTCCCACACACACACACAAGGAGATCAAGCTCCAGGGTAAGACTATTGACTCTGTTCGATAGTTTGTTCATTTTTAAACTACCGAACTAGACCGACCGTAAGCCCTGATTCTCTGGAACTGTTTTGGGCATGCAGGAGGTTGGTCAAATTATGACTTTCAGGAAATGTCTGATCCCTTGATCTGATCTGGGTGATTTTTGTGGGGGTTTTGTGTGTTTTAAGGTACTTTTGGGGTTTTGTAAAAATGTATGTTTTCTGCGCCTGGAGATAATTGAGTTTAGTACAGGGCTGACTCAATTATCTCCTAGGCACAGGGGAGGGATTTACCTATTTTGTATGTAATTGTGTATATGTTGTGTATATGTTGTGTATATTGTGCCAATGTAATTGTGTATATGTTTTTACTGTAGTCTACTCTTAGGTCCAGGGTGGAGTGCCCATTGCATGGGGACCTGCAAATAAGGCTAGTTGTGGCTCCCATTAAACAAATTTGTTTTACCCTTCATGAAGTCTACGCTCATGTTTGGGGAATTGGAGAGCTATATTCACTCTGGGGATTGCTATAATCACTATACTCCCTTGTATCACAATGATTGTTCTTGTGCTTTGCTCTCTGGACTAGGAGAGGTCTACCCACTGGAAGCTGCATCCTGGTCTTGGGTCCAGGATGGGTGGAGGACAGCGAGACCCCAACCAAGCTGTGGCAGTTTGTGGGGATTACGGCGATTATGCTGTTCCACTGCGGTGCTTATAGTGCTCGCAGGTACTAGGAAGCAGCGATTGACGGAGGTACCCAGTCGGGGTGCCAGGCGGTCCATCACATCTGGTGGCAGCGGTGGTATGGTTTCCTAGTGAGTATAGAAGCGTTCTGGAGACAACGCTACCATTGGATTTATAATTGAGGGCAACGCTAGTATTCGTACAGTGCCCCTATCTACAAAGGAACTCGGAAGATGGAACGAGCTAATCCCCGGGCAGTGCTCACATACGAGGAGGAGTTCCCTCGGGATATGCGATGGCGACTGTCTTTTTTTGGCCCTATTGTTCCGGTAAAGATTGTCAAGGCACTTGAGACCGAGACAAGAGACCGAGACAAGTGGCCGAGGACCTGCAGTACAAAGCAAAACGGGCAAGCAAGCGGGCATGGTGGGGGATATCCAAGCCCAAGCAGCCCTGGGAGTAGAGATAGTTGGTCTCACTACTCAGCACCAGGCAGTGTCACGGGGAGAGGAGATTGTTGGTCCCTCATCCCAGCAGCAACAAGCATCACTGGGAGTGGAGATGGTCGGTCCCACTACCCAGCACCAGGCAGCGTTACTGGGAGTCGTGACAGTCGGTCCGACTCCCCGGCAGCAGTATGTTTTAAAGGGAGAGGAGACAACCGGTTCTTCTCCCCAGTGGCAGCCGGAGATACCGGAAGAGGAGACAGCTGGTCCCTCTTCTCAATTACAGGGGGACCTCATAGACTAGTCCTGAGGGGAACTATAAACTGACAGGTGAAGATGGGACCATATGGCAATTCTCATTCCATGATGGCAATTCTCATTCCTGAGCTACCATACGGTCTCAAAGGCAACGTAGCAAATCTGAATTTCAATGTGAAAAAACTGAAAAATGTACCATGCTATATTTGACCCTGTAACTTCCCAAAACACCATAAAACCTGTACATAGGGGGTACTGTTTTACACGAGAGACATCGCTGAATACAAATATGTGTATATTTTTTGCAGTAAAAGCAAACAGTATTATGACATTCACAGTTAAAATGTCATGCAGAACTAAAAAAATAAAATTTCTTAATTTCTCACTTTTTAATATTTTATTCATATTAAATTATGTTTCATATTTAAAAATTTGATGTTAAATGAAAGCCCTATTTCTCCAGAATACAATTATATATAATAAGTGTAGGTGCACTTAATATAAAAGAGGTGAAGTCCTTAAGGGGTTAATATTGTTTTTGTATTTTATTGTTCCCTATTGTATCAATGCAATGTTTTGTGGACCCAGTACATACTTGAAAACAAGAGAAATGTCAGTGTATTCTTCCTGGTAAAATATTTTATAAATCAATAAATAAAATAAATACATTTTGCCTAGCTGTTGTATAAAGAAACCGCATATACTCCAGGGACAGACTGTCTGCACTTATTGTATTATGAGCTCAGTGCAATAACAGCGAAGAACAGGTGTGGAGGATGTCAGTTGTGTTTCACAATATAAAATTTAGGGACTGAATTAGATTGAAAAGTTTATTTTCATTGTCTTAGTGATTACAATTGGATGTAAAATGTATGGATGGCAAAGGTGCACAAATAACGACAATTTACAAATGAGTCATAATATATGGAAATGAAAGACTATGTGTAGTAACTGTGATTCAATACCGAAAAGATATGAGAGTGCAAAACCTTTGTAAGCAGACACCAACAAAAAAACGAAACAAATTTGTTTCTATAGACTTAATGCTGTTGTTGGTAGCTCTTGCTTCATAATGCTGTTTACTGACCAATATTTAGTTTTAAAAAAATATTAACATTATAAATAAATACATTTGTTGATAACATTATCAATTTCTCTTCTGTTTTAGAATATTGGGCATCCTTGTGTAAGCTACTAAACTTAGTTAAATCACTTTTTATCCAGCATCATACCAATGTCTGTGCTCTAGTTGCTTCTCTGTCATGGCACCCGTCAGATTGATGCAGCCTCCTTGTGTCATTATTGCTGCTGAGTTTCAATACTTGCATCATTCAAGCGGCAAGCCCATCAAATGCCTCTACATGCCTCATATTTTGCACTATTTTGATGTTGTTTTGAATGCTGTCCACACTAACCTTGCATTTATTTATGATGCTGAGAAGTCCTGTGTCATGTCTTTTTACATTGCAAAATTGGCGCAGGACAATTACAACAGTTTTAGGGTTATCTAAACATTTCCATACCTGCTCACGTTTGCCCCGTCATGGTTTCCATTGTGGTGATCCGACTGTGCTTTTCTAATTCCTGTTTTATCAAATTTTTAATTGTGTTGACTATTCTACTTTCTGTAACCCCTGACCTTTGCTTTGTCTCTAGTTATTGTGTACCTCTGTAATCTTTGACCGTAGCTAGTATTGATTTTGCTATTTCTCTTTGCTATATTACCTTAAGCTCGTCCACCTCTAAGGACCAGTAATACATATTAATCTATTCTTCCCTTTACCTTGCTAGGTGTGACTTAAACCTTTGTGTTGGGACATGTCCTGTCCTGCACTGATGGCTGAAGCTCGTTCAATACTTCTCATAAAAAACAATGGGGATCTACTGAGCTTGCATGGTAATTGCTGAGCTTAGACAGATGGGTGCTTTTCATTAAAAAAAAAAACATTGAATCATTTGCTTCTCTATGAGAAGCATTTAAATCATTCAATAGTATTAGGAGCCACTCGAAGCACAATGGCTAACACATGTACATTGCCATTTCTCTAAAACAGCAATGTCTACATTTGTCTGAGTGTAGAGTCAGCATTTAGGCATCAAGATCACTAGTTTCAGATCAGAGCCAGACCAGGAACACAAAGTAACACTGGAAAAAAAAATTAGCAGCCCCATAATTCATTGTATATAACAAAACAGTAAAAAAGGCAAATATCGAAGTTAATAGCTCAAAATCACCAAGTGTGTGTCACTCCAAACCACACAGAATACAACACTTGAAACAATAATAACTATGGTGAGAGCACATAAAATAGTGGATAAAACCAACCGTGATAAAATATGTAAAAAACATGCAATTTACCATGTATCTGTATACATCCTAAAAATATAAAACACAATACATAGTGTAGCCTGTATAAAACAAATAAATAAAAGTGGAGGAGAAAAAATCCCACTCACGTGGTGCTAAGCCGTTCACAAGTGGCTCAGACTATAAGCGCCTTTATAATGTATTGGAGATAAGATGCTGGAGCCCAACTGGAAATGTTCTCTGTCAGATCACTCTTTCCCCTTAATAGCCCAAATAGACGCCAAATGCAGGGGTAAAAACAGGAACATATATCTTTAATGGTGAATAAATAATACAGCATACACTAAATCTCCGTTAAAATAGTCTATAATATAATTTGTTGTGTCAGATAGTGTGTGTGTATTAATATTTATGTGCTTTGGGAGCTTATATTGTTACTTACCTGCAGTGTTTTAACACTCACTCTTTAGGCCTCTACTATCTGCTGTGAGACTTCCCCAAGTAGGTCAATACTCCATGCTCATGCCGATATCAGCATCAGTGCGTCAATGACATCATTGCGGTATGTGTGTGTATATATAGATATATATATATATGTATTTATATACACACACACAAGCGCAAGCTCACTGACACAGGCAAGCTCACTGGCACTCACACAAAAACCTACTGCAGAAAAGCTCTCTGACACACACAAGTTGCACACATATATATACTCAGTGGTATACACACTACAGACAAACAGTGTATACAGTGGTATACACACACAAGCTCACTGACACACATAAGCTCTCTGACATGCACATGCACGCTTACTACAGACTGTCAGGAATCTTACCTGATGCAGAGATATACGCTCACCCTTGCAAATAAACACAGACCAAGGTGGCCACCTGGCCTAAGAGTATGTGCACGGGGGCTGTGTAGGATATAACTCCAAGTCGCAGTACAGGCAAGGACACAAGCAGGAGTACCGTCGAGGAGAAGTAAAGTCAGAGGATGTCACAGGTCAGGATAAATGAAGATAAGCCAAGGTCAGGAGTCATCTGGAGAACACTGGATCAAGAACACAAATACAAGAACCAGAGTTAATGAACTGACAAAGTTCCCAGGGCGAGGCAGTGCTTATATTCCCAGCTAAAAATGATCTACAACAGGTGGGCTAGATAGATAGGAGCAGCCACTGGTAAAGTGCTGGGGACAAGGCGAGGATAAACATTAGGCAAAAATAAGATAGCAAGACTAGAACACAGATGGACCACAGTTCAAATCCCCTGTTGGGCACTTCTGGGGCAACCAAATCTGGTTGTCTGGATGTCACAGACAAACTCATTGGCAAACCAATACAAGCTCACTACAGACAAGGACAGTGACACACATAAAAGCTCACTACAGACAAGCTCACTGACACCCACGGGCTCACTAAAGATAAGCTCACTGGCACTCACAAAAGCTCACTACAGACAAGCTCACTGACATAATCACACACAAGCTCACTATAAACAAGCTCATTGACACACACACACCATAGAAACTAATAGCAAGAAGGTAGTGTCACAGTGACTGGCAGTACGTCCCTATCCCAGGGCACCTTCAATGCTCTGGTGGCTAGTTCACGGCGGTCATGGCAAGGTGTGACTGCAGGAAGGAGCCTGTTACATGCTTTAGACAGCCATTTAAAGCCTTTGTGTTATCCCCCAGTTATTGCTTTGTTGTTCTGTTCTGTAGACTCTTTATTATTCTGTGATAATCTTCTTTGTTCCTGTCCAATCTCTCCCCTGGTGCTGCCTTTGGCTTGCCTCCTGTCTCATCTTCAAGGGTGATCTCTAAGCATCGTCATTGTAAGGAAGAGCTGTTCTGCAACACCTGAGTTCCAAACCCCATAAAGGACCCTAGTGGATTGCCACAGGTAGTTTAAGTTGACATGTTATATACTTCAGTGATTTCCTAACTCTGCTCCGTTAGGGATATACTAAAACGTGGGTTGATGGACTGCATAAAGATGGTTTTGGAAGCTTCCTATAAATATTTACCGAGCCGAGTCCATTTATTCTTTATGCCAGAATAGTAGGATTTTGAAGTCCTATTAAGCCTTGTTCTAACCATAACTAGATTTGGAAAGGTACGCTTTGCAGCTACTCATTTCATCTGCATAGATGGCCCTGACTGAACTGGCATGAAGATCCTTGATGAGGATCTCTTCTCATGGAAGGAAAGGATAGGCCCATGCATGAGGATATCTTTTGGAAAATTGCACGTGCATTTTAGAAAGTAAAACTTGGCAAATTAAAGTCAAAAGCTGTCCTTTTTGCTATATGCACTGACATCTCTTATAAGGCCATTTTAAAACTGACCTTTACATTTTGTTAAGCCAATTCACTAAGCCCTGCCAATCTCAGTTCTTCTATTATCTTTTAAAGAGCATTGATTTTCTGACTAACAGAGAAAAGAGTTAATATAAGTAGCTAGTTCGGGGAAATTGTGAGATAGCAGATATCATTGTCAGAGCCAATACATTACTGGTTGATTGACGCGACACAGTTTTGCACGTTTGGGGACTTTTAGGCAACCTGGTGCAATCCTTATTCGAACTTGTGCAATTCAATGTTTCAAGCAAGTATAAGAATTATTCTATTGGTGATTGAGTCACATTTAGCATTAAATTGCTCTAGATAAAAATAGCCTTCAATTTCTCATGCGCTTAAACATAAATTTCCAATGTGCTGTTACTACATGGCCGCATCTGCATTTTACAAACATAGATTTCAGCTGGGTTAAAATGATTTAAAAATAGAATTAATAAAAATGTGGTTTATAATAATAAGTTGTTTTTCAAGAAGTATGTTTTTTTTTCTCTTTTGATTTGAATTATTAATATTCCATTGACATAACTCAACGATTAGTAAAATGAAGTGCTTTAGAACAAATGCTTAACATATTAAAAACTCTTTATTTTTCCTCATTAAAGAATGCTTCATTCGTCGACCAGCTGCACTATAATTATCTTTTATTGCCAGCTTTGCATGTTCTGAATATAACATAACATTAAGAGCATTCACTATTTACAATAGAAAGCTGAAAAACAGGACCTTTTCATTCACTACTCAGGGTTATGCCTCTGCTGGTTACTTTGTCAGAAAAATTTTAAGTGATAAAGAAAAATGCATTTTTCTATGACTGGTCATTATCATAAAGGCACAACAAGATAAATAAATCCTTTCCAATTTGGGACAGTGGCATTCATATGAAATGATGTAAACCAGATCTGACTATTGCCTTGTATTATAAATGAATTCTATCTACAAAGCTATTTAGATTAAATCAGATATAGACATATTTTATATAAATGATATTCTGCTGCCTAGAATACTTTTTCCTCTGAAGAGAGAATCTTAATTATTATTTTTATTATTTTATTATTTATATAGTGCCAGCAAATTCCGTAGCGCTGTACAATGGGTGGACTAACAGACACGTAATTGTAATCAGGCAAATGGACGCACAGGAACAGAGAGGTTGAGGGCCCTGCTCAATGAACTTTCATGCTAGAGGGAGTGGGGTACAGTGACACAAAGGATATAAGTAGGGGTAATGAAATAGGTTGCTAGAAAAGTATTCACTGATAATTTATTATTGACAGTTGCAGGAGAGGAGTCTTGAGGGGGGGGAGGGAATGAAAATATTAATGTTATATAATGTTCCACTTCTAATGAATAATTAGTTTTTTTTCACAGCAGAGGTTCTCAGTTGTTTTGGAGAGTTCTTTTAATTAACCCCCAAATTCATTTTATTAGTACAAAAAGACTCATTGTATCATATAGGAGGTTTTTTTTTCAGGAGTTTACATTGTAGATTTTCCTGGTTGTGTTTAGGTGGGGAGCAGATTTTTAAAAAAAACTACGGTTCGGTGTTGGTAGCCAAATTCTAACTTTTCCAGACAGTCATCAAAGTGATCACAATACAAATTTCACAAACATTTTCTTTGTTGGTAATACTGTCAAAATGAGAAAATGTTAGCATCTTAAAACTAGGCTTACATTTTAAGTATATCATTCATAATTCATAATTATGTCAGTTTGAACGTAATAGGTCAATATCACAAGGTTAAGATAAACTGATTTGCCACTGTCATGCAGTTTTTAATTAACATCATAGATTAAAAGTTAAATGGACAATCCACTGCCCAAATACAAAATAAAAATACAAAGTAAATAAAAACCACTATTAAATTTCAGATTTCCCAATGCAGCTCAATTAGAAGTCTTTGCAAGGCAGGTGCCCTGAGCAATTTCTGCCTCTTGAGTTTAGCTCAACTGAGCTAACTAAACCAGGAAGTAGCAGGGCCTGTTGTCTTATTTGAAGCCAGGGGGTGTAACCAGGTTAATTTATAAAATTGTCAATTTCCATTGAAATCTGCACATTTTTCAAAATGAAAAAAGCACACACTCTTCACAAACAAAGCTTTTCAACAAGCTAAAGTGCTTTAAGGGTCCGGGGTGTCCCATTAAGGACAGATATGTGCATTTATGATTCTAATATATAACAAGTGAGTTGTAACTGTAGTCACCATCACTTGGACCTTCAGACAAACTATTTATGTAGATTGCTGGACTTTTGTTATGTTTTAGTCACCCTGTATCCATTATAGGTGCAGGGCGTGTGTAATGTAGCTGTTTAGAATGTGTGTGTTTATACTGTTAAATGTTTTGCCTGCTCTCCTGTACTGCTGAGGATTGCTACCAAGTAGGTGGATTTAGCTATGGAGCCTGTGTAGTGCCCTCTGTTGGTAGCAACAGCAATATGCACTACCTGAATAGCAAGACTGGTTAATTTTCAAATTCGGGTATATTTGCATATTGCTAATTCTGCAGGGAGAGGAGATATTTTATGTTAATTATTGTCTTCCCCACCCCTTTATAAATATGTAATTGTGTTATAATAAGTTACTGTCTGTTGTCTGCTATATATTGAGTTGTCACAGCAATCTTTATGTAATAATCATCTGGGCTAGTCCCAAGAAAAATAAAGTTTTGTATGTCTGTTTGCCTATTGCAGGATCCCTCTAGCCCTAGGATAAAGCAAGAGAGCTGGGCCTGAGAGCCGTAAGTGCCTTTGTAAAGGCAAGAGCTTCCTGCCTGGAAGTAGGGCTGCAGCGGAAGAGGCAGAAGGACTATACCTGCCTGGAAAGAGAGCAGCAGCTTGGTCAGGTGGAAAAGCTCCAGAATACCCCAGTCAAGATTCGGCAACTGGGTCTGAGTACTCGGTCGGAGTACAGGAGCTCCGTCACATGAGTTATTAATCGATTGTGTTCCATATGGACACTGCAGTGTATGTGTTTGTTTGTGTGTGTGTGTTTCTCTAAGCTTCCTCTGTGTGTATATATCATGTTAGCAATTTTACTAGTTACATTTTAGTTACAGTGTGTGTTTTTATATATGTAATTTACTCATCATCAAGTCACAGGAGGTGTTTATGTGTTTCTTCTGCTCATTCACTAATGCACTAACACTAATAAATATGTTGTTGTACAGGTTAGTGGCCAGAAATGTATTTTCAAGTTTTTTACATGTACTTGAAGGTGTTGGGTAAACTATGCTTTAATGAATTGGAGAAATGCTTCCAGATCAGCTACTTTGGACAAAAATGTAAAATTCACTTGAATTCTCTTTGAATTCCTACTTCAGTGAATAACCCGGTATATGGCACATGAAAGAGGGTAGTTTATAAGACGTAGTGTAGAATTCATATGTAGAAACCCTAAGTAATACCGTTATACAACCAAAACATACATCTAAAAATTAAATGTAAAGTTCAATAGTGTGCATCATTTCCAAAAGCAACAACTTTATAGAACATTTATTTAAATTGAGAGAAAGTGATGTAATCCAGTGGGATTCAGAAGGAAAAAAGGCAAATTAAGTAATTGCCTCTTTTACAGAAACATCTCAGAATCAATGATCCTCATAGCTTATAGTAAAGCCTTGTCCATCAACAGAGATGATTTAATAATGAAAGGATTAAGAGAGCCAAACCATCCGGCAGAAATGATGCATCTGCAGTTAGTATTTTGCTGTGATTCAATGTAACGAGTACCGTGACAGGATGTAAATTAATATAAATATTTAGATTATCCTCTTAATTGGATCTGTTCTATTCAATTAATAAATAGAGGTAATTGTAAATTGTAATACATTTTAATACAAGCTTAGATAGGACTGCTGAACAATCAAAGAATCAACAGAAAGGATACTTTCTACAAACCTATGAGAATATTATCTTATGCTATGTTCCTTTTATAATTCTATGTGTATCGTTTTTCCATAACCTTTTTAATTATGTCCATGGCTCCCTTGGAGGGACTAGTATATTGGTATTTTTGCATTCCCTTTCTCAGAGTTGCACTTTTTTCTATGGTCTTTAAAAGTATGTTGTCATGAACAAAACAGGTGGACAATAATGCACTCAAATGCTGTGTATAATTGCTATTTATGCTTGCTTAAAGGACCACTATAGGCACCCAGACCACTTCAGCTCAATGAAGTGGTCTGGGTGCCAGCTCCCTCTGGTTTTAACCCTGCAGCTGAAAACATAGCAGTTTCAGAAAAACTGCTATGTTTACACTGCAGGGTTAATCCAGCCTCTAGTGGCTGTCTCACTGACAGCCACTAGAGGCGATTCCGTGATTCTCACTGATAAAATCACAGTGAGAAGATGCTGGAAGTCCATAGGAAAGCATTGAGTAATCTGACGTCCGCAGGGGGTGGAGAGTTACCCAGCACAGAGGGGGACCGGCGCTGGAGAAAGCTAAGTGGCAGAAGGGGTTTAACCTAGTGGGAGGGGGGTCCTGAGAGTGGGGGGGACCTAATGATCCTATAGTGCCAGGAAAATGAGTTTGTTTTCCTGGCACTATAGTGCTCCTTTAAGAATATAGGCAGGATTTAAAATAATGTAGACATAAGTTATGCATGCAAACATCACAATGTTCTGTATGCAGGGCTTTTAATCATTACAGTATTTATAACAGGATTCTCTCCATAGCTTTACATAAAAATCTATTATGCAGGTATGTAATTGTTCATTTTCTCCACAGTACTCATAGGCTAGGTTTACATCTGGTAGCATACCCATGGTCGTTAACACTAAACTAAGATTTTTCCTTTTTGCCACTCATATTTATACAGGAATGTATGGAGTAGTATTTGGGTTGTTGATGCATTGATCTCCCAAGTATGCTTATGCTTCCTATTTCATGTGTTTACCATCATTGAGTGTGCACATTTTTTTTATCTTTTTCAAAACCTAATTTTAAGGATTTTTGAGAATATATCATGGTGAATCCGGAGTTGGTGTTGTCATATTGAAGGTCATGAATATCTGTCCCCAGTAGAAATGTGGGGGGTCCTCAATGGTCCTTTGATTTATTTGTTTTTACTTTATTTGAATGTTTGTTTTTTAAAGTAGTATTTGTGGACTTTAACTTCATGCAGCATACACATTTGACAAGCAACTGACATAGCAACATTATTGTGCCCTTTGTTCAGTTATTTTTGTGTTCCTCTTTTTGGTGCCATAGTGCTGTGTGTGACTGTTGTGACTTTTTGGTGTTTAGGCTCCCTGTGAGAAACTTAAAAGTAATGCTCGCCAGTCCGTCGCTATTTCACATTTTCATTTAATGTAATTTATTAATGTGTGATGCTTTTTGTCTCTCATTTGCGTGACTCCATCTGATCTTTAGTGGCTCTTTCTGCTCACTCCTTTGTATGTCTTTTTATGTTCATCCTTTATGTGTTTTTTTATTCCTCCTTGATAAGGTTGTTTCTGTCCCTCTTTGTGCGACTCTTTATGTACTCCATTTGTATGACTTGTTATACCCCACCTAGTTATGACTCTTCCTGTCCCTCTATTTGTTTAACTCTTTCCGTCCCTCTCTTTCTGTGTCTCTTTCTCCCTTTGCATAACTCTTTCTGAGTGTGGCTCTTTCTGCTCCCCCCATCTATCTGTCCATCTTTTGTAGCTTGGCTGAGCTGTATAGTGGTGCCCCTGGCTGTCCCTTCCGCAAAAGCTTAATCAGCACTGAAACACTTCTGTGAAGCAAAGTGAGGTACAATGTGTATGTTATTAGGTTAGGAGCACAGTATTATCCTGGGCTTCCAACTTTCAGTTTTAAATCGTGTGATTAACTGACTGGATATTGGGTGAGAGGAGGACACCTCAGTTGTCAAACTTTGGGCTGTGTGGCAACGCCGCTTCTAAGTGTGCACGCTGTGTGACTGCCCATTTTGCACACCCCTGTGGCAAGTCCTGGTTATATCTTATTCATTAGTATAAATGATAGGATATTTTAGGGATTCTGCTGATGTACCTAGAATAGAGGATAAAACATAGTGCAAATATTGTTTGATACTCAGAGGTAGTGTACTGGTATATATGCACTCACAGATTCCAAATGGATTTAGCGTTTTAAAGGTGCCACCCCACGATGTGAATGGGGGGTATCAATCAGTGTTCCTCCTCGAGTGGTAGCCACTGGGATATCAGGGTCAGCTAGATGGTTCAAAACAGACTCCGACCAGAAGAATTCCTCCAAGGCAATTTATTCACTCATAAGATCAGGAGGTGTACAAAATAAGTAAAAACAAATATGAAAAATAAATATGAAAAATAAAACAGGTCACCGGTCCTACGCGTTTCGTCTTTGAACAACAAGACTTCCTCAGGGACCTTTTCAATAAAACCAGCAGTAACATGTACAGTAGTTGGCAATGACATTGCCAACTACTGTACATGTTACTGCTGGTTTTATTGAAAAGGTCCCTGAGGAAGTCTTGTTGTTCAAAGACGAAACGCGTAGGACCGGTGACCTGTTTTATTTTTCATATTTATTTTTCATATTTGTTTTTAATTATTTTGTACACCTCCTGATCTTATGAGTGAATAAATTGCCTTGGAGGAATTCTTCTGGTCGGAGTCTGTTTTGAACCATCTAGCTGACCCTGATATCCCAGTGGCTACCACTCGAGGAGGAACACTGATTGATACCCCCCATTCACATCGTGGGGTGGCACCTTTAAAACGCTAAATCCATTTGGAATCTGTGAGTGCATATATACCAGTACACTACCTCTGAGTATCAAACAATATTTGCACTATGTTTTATCCTCTATTCTAGGTACATCAGCAGAATCCCTAAAATATCCTATCATTTATACTATCCTACTAAACGGTTATCAACTGGGAAATAACCTTGGGAGCTGTGTACCCAGAAGTTAAGTTTTTTAATCACTTTGTTTCACGGGTGATTTTGTTTGTATATCTTATTCATTGTCTGTCCATCACTGGCATGTTTTCCTATTTTTATGTTGTGCACCAATTTCATTTAAATTGTACTGTGTTCATTAAATGTATCGCTGATGAAAGGCTCCATGCTATTTTCAGGAATTCTGTGTCCTCTCCCTAATAGTGTGAGCAGGTTCAATAATCTATCAATAAGATGCTAATAATCTAAATGCCAATGTTTTTCCCAGTAGTAGAAGCATATCTTTTATACCAAAGTAAATTTCAATAAAAAAATCATTGTCATGTTTCTTGCTTTCCTTGGATCAATGCACCACCCATGTAGAACACTGCTTAAAATCTCTGTATTTGGCCAGCTCAAATGAAAAGAAAAATGAAAAAGTAAAAAATGGTTCAGGTAACCTCCATATGTCTACACAACTTAACTTCAAAATGTCATGAGAGGGACTTTTAATTGGCAATGTTAAGACTTGGAGATTGCTTCCAGTTCAGTAATTGTGTTACCATGATTTTCCTTAAAGATTTTCCTTAAAGAATTCTTAGAAATCCAAAGTTTAATAAATAACCTTACACAATGTATTCAACACCAAATAAAGTATGCTGAGCTATCGGAAAAGAGAGACAACAACAATAGGAAGAGGGATATAGATATTTTGGTCAATGTATAAGACATTTATGGGAGTAGTGCATTTTTTTTTTTTTTTTAATTCTTTATTTTGGTTGTGCATTTGTGAAGATTACAAACAAGCATTCTGTAAGTCACAGCAACATGGGCGAGCTTCAGTACAATATGTCTAAAACTGAAAGTGACATTTGAGGAGCATGCACATGTTTTATATGTATATTCAAACAAGCTTTAACTATTTAGTTGCAACTGAAAAGTCCCACTAGGCATAAGATAATGATGACGAGTAACACAAAATTTAAATAATTAGTATAATATGGTAGCTTAGACTATGCGGTTAGGTACAGGAGACTTGTTACAAATTGCAATGGGCATCAGGAGGGAGATTATCTGGCATGACAAGTTTTTTATCTATAGCCCAGCATGGCCATTAAAATAAAATAAGAAAAAAAATAAAAAAATATTAGGTACACATGTTTGCACAATGAGGACATGCTTTGAAGGATACATGTTGAGTATATGCACCAGTTAGCGGCACATTATTGGGTAATAAGCAGGATAATATATATATATAAGAGCACAGTGGTTAGATTAACGTGGCAGGGAACTAGTTAAGGTATCATTATACTGTGCAGTGCTAGCCTGTTATTCAGGTGCATGTCTGCTGAACATATGAAGATTTTCAGACTTCATGTTACCCTCAGCTGCGCAATATATAGGCATGCAATGACTAGATAGTGGTCTAAACATTAAGTGGTGGCAGAGCAAATAGGCACAGGACCAAATATAAAACATTGCTATGTATTATGCAGCGGTTTCATGTTTTGTCACTGCGTTTGGGCTTGCAGGAGCGTATTTCGCCTCTGAGTCAGTTCAGTCCGCTCAGCCAACACTTGCTCTGGGGGTCCTGCTGGCGGGCCAAGAATAGTACAATTAAAGGAGTAGCTTGTACTTCAGCAGTTCTCCGCAGGGCAAACCGCTATGGCCCAGAGAGAGCCGCGTCAAGGCCCCCTGTTCACACTTCAGCCGATGCCTGTTCTGAGCAAGCTACCGTCCTGCAGTATGGTGCTATGGAGACATCTGTGTGCTTCAATCACTTGTGGCAAATTGGTAGAATGAGCGGTCAGTCCATGCAGTATGTGCAGTGCTTCCCATTGCTCTGCAGCTCTCACACTGAACACCGCTCGTGGTTTGTTGTTGACCTGCCTCTGTGTTGTGCCATGTGATGGTCGTTTCTGGTGCTGCCGGCGCGGTCCGTGCCATAGGTTCGGAGTGCACAGGAGTCCTGCAGACAGCCGGAGAGGTCCAGCCTTAGTTCCCCGCATCACTTTTCGCTGTTTAGCCTTGCGCTGGAGCGTTTTGCAGGCGCTGTTGCGTCTTCCCCGCGGGAGCCCCCTTCGGGTGTGAGCTTTGTGCTTTTTCTCTACCTGGTGTGGGCGTCTCTCAGGTAAGTGGCTGCTTGTCTGCTGTGTGGCATGTTGTAATGCCCGGCTTTCCAGTTTGTGCCAAAAGGCCCTGAGGACAGCCTCCAACCTGGTCTGTAGATCAGTGTGGAGATCCCGAGGGCTGGAGGGACACGTGGTGTCCGCCATGACAGGAGGTTCTGTGGGATGATTGCTGCCCTGCTTGGTTCCGCCATCATCACTCTCCTTGTGTGAGTAGTTCTCCTGGGGTGGACCTCGATCACCCCCGACGGTCCAAGGGGGGGTAAGGTGGCCCTTGCCTCACGGGAGCCGCTGCCAGACAGCTCCGAGTCGGGAGATCGGCCGCCTCTCCCGCCCGACGCATACCAGGCCGCATGTTTTCACCGGTGCAGCAGTTGGGCTTCCAGCCGGTCACCGATCCTACCTGCAAGTCCAGGCTAGGTCAGGAGGTGGAGTAGGCTCCTGCAGTCGCTTTGAGTGGGCCGTAAGGGGCTATATTTCTCGTTAGATTGCACGCTTTTGGAGGAGCCCCTTAGAAACACGACTCTCCGCCATGGCTGTCAAGCCCCGCCCCCCATTTATTTATTTATTTATTTATTTTTTTTGATTGTACCTTGTAAAAAATAAAAAGGAAGCGCTGATACCTTTTAAACTGCAATGTAACCATGCTCCTTTTTATTTGTGCATTAAAGTCCCCTATGCTCCAATTAGGATTCCTGACATATCTCGAGTGAACATTTTAGCATTAGCTGTCTGAAGGTACATTTCTCTCATAAAATATCAATCAGGGGAAATAATAGCAGCAGGGCACTGTACAATCACATCAGAGAATGAAATGGTCATATTTTCAAATTGCATTAATGAAAGGAACATCATAGATCAACATGAGTGCGACACTCATTTCTCTATTTTTATAAATTGCCTTTGACAAGGAACATGTAATTTGGAGCACAGAACGCTGGCAGACACTTTCACATTTTTAGAGAAATTAAATAAAAATGTTTATTAAGATTCGGTGCAGTATACACATTATACATAATGCACACTTATTAAGGCAAAATATACAAGTTCCTCAGAGTTACATAGTAACATAGCTGAAAAGAGACTTGCGTCCATCAAGTTCAGCCTTCCTCACATATATTTTTGCTGTTGATCCAAAAGAAGGCAAAAAACCTAGTCTGAAGCGCTTCCAATTTTGCAACAAATTAAGAAAAAAATCCTTCTTGACCCCAAAATAGCAGTCAGATGTCTCCTTGGATCAAATAGCTATTACCCCACTAATTAGAAATTATATCCCTGTATGTTATGCTTTTGCAAGTATTTATCCAATTGCAATTTAAACATGTGTAAAGACTCTGACAAAACCACCTCTTCAGGCAAAGAATTCCATATCCTTATTGCTCTTACTGTAAAAAACCTTTTCTTTGCCTTAGATGAAATCTCCTTTCTTCCAGTTAAATGCGTGACCTCGTGTCCTATGTATAGCCCTGTTTATGAATAGATCTCCAGATAATGGTTTGTACTGGCCCCGAATATATTTGTATAATGTTATCATATCCCCTTTGAGGCGCCGTTTTTCCAAATTAAAGAGATTTAAATTGTTTAACCTTTCTTCGTAACTAAAATGCTCCATTCCTTTTATCAATTTTGTAGCTCATCTCTGAACTCTCTCCAGTGCCATGATGTCCTTTTTTAGAACAGGTGCCCAAAATTGCACAGCATATTCAAGGTGTGGTCTTACCAGCGATTTATAAAGAGGCAAAATTATATTTTCATCCCGAGAATTTATGCCCCTATTTATACATGACAAAACCTTACTGGCCTTAGCAACTGCAGATTGACATTGCATATTGCTGCCTAATTTGTTGTCTATAACAATTCCCAAATCCTTCTCGTGTGTGGTTATCCCTAATTCACTACCATTTTGGTTTAAGTTGCTTGTGCATTCTTGACCCCGAAGTGCATAACTTTACATTTCTCTACGTTTAATTTCATCTGCCATTTTAGTGCCCAGGCCCCCAATTGATCTAAATCCCACAGCAGCAAAGCAATTTTCTTGCTCATATTTTATTACTTCACTTGATAAATAAATCACTTGATTTGCTAGAACACAATTACCTTTTTTCTGTTGCAGCAATTTGACACTGACACCACAGTATACTATTCCTAATTGATGTATCTTCTGGCTAGAGTGCAGCTCTATATAGGAAACCATAGAAGCTGTGATGCTATTTGCTATTCACTAAACAGCGTTGTGGTTTCATAAGTTCAGTGAAAGCTGTTTGACTGTCATAAATGATGCACCTACTAAGAACAGGCATAAGACTTCTCAGAAGACTTGTTAAATCTATACACATTGTTAGTCATGTCTCGTGAGCAGTGACATTTGTCCATCACAGTGTGATCTTTAAACTGTCATTACTATGGAGAGTATCACGTCTAAGAGTCTCTGTTTCACTGTCACTCTCATTTTAATTTAATTACTCCTGTCTTATTTAAAGGGACACTATAGTAACCAAAACTATTTTACTTAATGAAGCCGTATTTGTGTATAGACCATGCCTCTGAAGTTTCACTGCTTAATTCACTGCCATATAGGAGTTAAATCACTTTTGTTTCTTTTTATACACACCACCCTTGGCTGTGATTGACACAGTCTGCATGGAAACAAAATGGTTTTAAATCAGATGTTAACTTATACACAAGTATGTCCCGTCTAGGCCTTTACGATCTGCTGAAGACTTACGTCTATCTTCTGTCCTCTGATGCTCGCCTTCAAGATTTATCGATGGCGTTTCTGTGGAACTCACTTCCCTCCTCCGTTAGATGCTCACCCAGTCTCCACTCCTTCAAAAAATTGTTAAAAACCCACTTCTTCATAAAAGCGTATCAATTAAACTGTTAATAGCTCCTGACTGATTCCTCTTCTGCAACTGTCATTAGTCTAATACTATCCTTACCTTTTTGTGTCATTTTACCCCACTCCCTCTAGCATGTAAGCTCATTGAGCAGGGCCCTCTACCCCTCTGTCCCTGTGTGTCCAACTTGTCTGGTTACAACTACATGTCTGTTCGTCCACCCATTGTAAAGCGCTGCGGAATTTGATGGCGCTATATACATATCATATTAATAATAATAATAACTTACTTTAAAAGTTATCTCCTGTTCTGTAAATTGAACTTTAATTACATACAGGAGGCTCATGTAGGGTCTAGCAAGATATTAAAAGAGCAGGAGAAAAACATTTCTAAGTTAAACATAATGTGCAAAAAAGGAAGTGTAAACATTAGATGACTCTTTACAGAAAGTGTTTAGGAAGGTTGTGTTAGTCACATGCACGGAGGTTTGACTAGGGCTCCACAAACAAAGTGATTTAACTCCTAAATGGCAGGGAATTGAGCAGTGAGACTTCAGAGGCATGATATATAGACCAAAACTGCTTCATCAAGTTAAATTTATTTTGGTGACTATAGTGTCCCTTTTACTTGCAACTTCTGATGTTTTATCTTAAAAACAACAATTTAGGGCAATGGACTACTGCGTATATCTGCTTAGAAAGTAATATTTAAAATTTACATTATTTCCATACATGCATGTATAACACAAAACGTACACACAAATGTACACACATACAAACACTCACATGTATATGCACACACACAAACATGCACACATACATGCACACACAAAACTCACACACATATGTATGTGAACACACGCATACATAACCTCTTTGGCTGAAAATAAAAGTGTCTAATTTCTTTCCAGTGACAAGATGTATTGGGATGATAGGTAACCACATTCAGAAGGCTTCATCATACTAAATAATATAAATGTGTCATTTTATCCTTCACTGATTTAACCTAAATACAGAGGCTTTACATAATGAATAGCCATGAAAGCCAGCTTCTATTATTGTGCTATTGAATCTACATCTTACGGATTTAGACAAAAAAAAAAAAAAGGTTAGATTCTGTGATTATGCTTTATGAATACATTTCTCATGAAAGCTGTGAAATTAAACTAGATATGTTTCCTATTTTAAGGACAAATTTGATTCATCTCTTTAAACTGGGCTTTTATGACACAAAAAGAACTAAGATCATTCCCTGATATCTTGCAGCCTCTGGCATACTCCAAATGTTTGAAAAGGGCAAATTATGAAGCAATGCTAGTGGAGGAATTTTATGTCATAATACATTACAAAAACAGGACATCATCCTGTACCCTTGCATATTCAATACCTTATAGGCACTTTATTTCATGAAAGATAATGTAAAAAAATAATCTGCTCTTAAAATAGTAGACAAGCATTATAACAACCTTTTTTTCATTTGACATCCACAAGGTGACATTGAATTGTCAAAATAACAAAACCGGTCATGCTAATATTCAATTCAAACTTCCTTTGCTGACTAAGACAGACTATACATGTCATACATTACAATGTCTGTTTAACAAAAAATATTTTGGGGAGAAAAAGATTTGTGCTAGTGTTTCAGATTCAGCAATTCCTCTTGTTATATTTTTTGCTTTTGGGATGTTTTATATAATCATGTGGTTTACAATTCTTCATTGTTAATACTAATGAAACCATGATTGAGGTTAAAGAATGGTAATATTAGGCGTCTTAGCTTTAAAATGCTAGAAAGAGGGGGCGGGGCCTGACAGCAGACCAAAACAGATGCACACTTGATGGGCTCTACTTCTAAACCGACTAAAACAGCAGTTATCGGTGAGTTACCTAGCCGTGAGCACACCCCACAGATCAACAAGCACCATGGGACGGAAAACAAAAAAACAAAAGGCAGACAAACAAAAGCCAGGAAGAACTATAGGCGATTTGTTCCGCCAGGCTCAAGGCGCCCATTGGCCCAAGATGGCCGCCGACCTCGAGGATTACACAGATTCCTCGGAGGACCTGTGCCTGGATGACTGCTCTAGCGGCATGTTTGCCCTGTTGATACAGCAGACCCCTACACTCCTACACCCAGAGAAGAACTAATTAATTACTTCCCCTGTAGTTTCACACTTATGTTGCGAGTTGTTAACGTTCTAATTGATTGGTGTGAACATTCCAATGGGCACTGGGGAGGTCCCCGGGCTGGGAAGCAGTTCACCAATGCTCCCCCTTGGTGGCGTTCGTCTATACGAACTGGCGACCACTCAGGGAACTGCACATGTCAAGGCTTCCCTTGCGGTTTTGGCATCAGGTCAAGGTGAGAACATTCTAATGAGTGTTCTAAATGGATTATTGGGGTGGTCCCTAATAGGAAGGTGAATGGATTCCCTTTATGGAGGCACTCCCGAACGGCGAGCAGGCATTTTGCATGAACACGCAGGGTAGTATACATAAGAAAGACAGGGGGAATACATGAACAACCGTGGTTCTGTCACAGAGTATATGACAAGAATTTTTATCTCTACCTCAAGCATTTGCTGTATTAATTGAGATTGCAAAATTCTCACTGCATTGAGTGATTGAGAGGATTTAAAACTATTTTACTGTTGGGCTTATTTACTGAAGTGAGAATGCCAACTGAATTTCAAATTTAAGGCCAAAGTATTGGAAGCATTGCTGACTTGCCACTGTATTTGGAATTTAATTTATTTTTACTTACAAATAAATGTCACATTTAAAAAACACAAAAAGTACAATTTATGAACATAATAGTAAGATAGAATTTAAGCAACACTTTATTTTATAGTATTTAGCTTGTTAATTTGGGCCAGGTTAAAAGGTGATCCTAAGATACTTGTAAAATCTCCCATTATTTCTTCTTTCCATTGTTGCCATAGTTCCAGGAGCTCATAATTATTGGCAAATAGTTTTGCTTGTATTGGACACTTGACATTTGATATTCTAGAAAATATGTGGGCCTTAAAGTCTATTTCTCCATTCCATATGTAGACCTTCATTGAAAGAACCAACCAATTCCTTTAAAGCTAGGGAAGGTACTTGCCATGAAATATAAAGTCATAGGTAATTGTGGAACATACAATGATCAGGTGATGTTGATTTGATGGAATTCCTTGTTACAAAGTAAATACTATGAAATGAAGAAATGTATCCAAAAAGTACTATTAGCATTGAGATAACATGTGGTGCGAGATCAATATCATATGTGATTTTTAGATCCCTTTGTTTCCATTGCACCATTGCTCAAACCAGAGAGCATCCTTAATCTTAATCTATGACAATGATGATTTAGGCATGCCAGCATTCCCATACAGCCCCTGGCATCTGACTACATTTATGACTTTGTTACTAGAAACTGACATATATAATATCTGTATATATTCATAAAATATAGTCCTACATTCTACTTTATATAATTTATGACAACAATTTTTTCGGAGATTATGGGCATATATTTACATTAAAGATTTATCAACTAGAAATTGTGATTTTAAGAATACTGCATGCTTTAAATGACATAGTGGAGACCTACAGGAGAGAAATTAAATATTAAACTCATAATTCAAAGGCAATTTCACAGTGAGTGTTTGAAACAAACCCTTTGGCTAGTTGCATGCTACTGTCACTTGCAATTCCAGGTAACTGCAGAAAGATAAACAAATGGAAAAATATGACTAGTTATAGTCTCTGGAATTAAATCACAATATTAACTGGTTGATAAGGATCAATGAATACTGTTAGAGGGCTGGACAAAAGAAATCAGAGAATTTGAGTGAAAAGACACTGGAAGATGGACATAGCCGCAAATAAATCACAAAAAGCAGATATTAAAATGGGGACAGTTATTTTCCAAGATTTTTTAAATTACATTTATCTATCCATAACATAAATGTATTTGTGCAATGTAAAAAACAAACAAAAAACTTTAGAAGTTAACACCTTTTTATCAGGCATCTAGGCATCTCCGTCTTAGCTGTCTGTCAATCATTATTATAAGCTGTGCCCTTTGTACCCTGCCGCCAGCTGGGAGAATGAATACAGGGAAGAGGAGAAATTAAATAGTGTTTTTGTTTTTCCTTTTCATTTTCAATATTGCCCTGGCTTTGCCTTATCTAAACTGACTTATGATGCAATTTGCTAAATAATGAATATATATTTGAAAGAAAATATAGTATCCTGTGAAAAAACATTAACACAAGTTATAGGGGATATTTAATGATTTATTTAATATTATAAAGTCCCTTTAAATACAACAAGAGGGTGGCCATAATAGTAATAATATTGGGTGGGTGGTACAAGGGATGGTTATATCCTGAAAAACACAGTAGGATGTGGGAAGTTACATTAGAAGCAGGTGTAGAAATAGAAATACACTGTTGTAAAAACAGGTCACAGGGGGGATTTCTGACAGGTTTGCAGATTTCTATAGAAAGTTCATGATAGTGTTGAAGTGGTTCCAGTATGGAAAAATATAATGCTATCTGTGAGTTGTTGAATAGTCTGCTGATATGAAAGTTCCAGAATGGGATGCTGATTACCCTTTGCACGATATCTCTGTTGAAGAGGCATTGGCCATGATGAATAACCTGAGACACGATAATGATACTGAAGGATTCACACTTGGGTTTTACAAGAAATTGTGTAATTTACTAGCCCCTTGACTACAACATATCTTTAACAATGTTCTTCATGGTAGGAATTTACCTCAGGAGATGTATTTCCTAAGGATGCAATAGATCACACAGTGTGCTCCAATAATAGATCAATATCTTTGATTAGTGTCGATGTCAAATCTTTGTGCAGATACTGGCGGAGAGATTATGCAATCTTCTTCCTTTGGCTTTACATCCCATTGAAGTTGGAGTTATTTAGAATCCTGAGGGCCCAGATGCAAAACGGAGAGTGTTGGACCTTGTAAACCATTACAATGGACCATCTACTAGGGACCGTCTTCTACAATGGACATCTTCTCCTTGAAGATTCACACATTGAACAGAACGAGACAGGGTTGTCCACTCTCACCCCTTTTACACTATATGTTGAATGAATAGCCTGTGAAATCCATAAAAAATACATAGAATAGATATACACAACATCCATATGTTCTACTTAAGACAGAGATTAGCAGTTCAGAAAAAAAAAGAAAAAAAAAGACTGCAAAAAGATCTTAATTCAGTGTCTTGTTTTTAACTTTCTTATCCATCAGTCAGAGTAGTTTTCTTCTTTTGCAACATCTAATACAATATTTCTTCCTCCAAGGATTAAGACTAGAGATGTCCCGAACAGTTCGCTGGCGAACAGTTCCCGGCGAACACCGCATGTTCGCGTTCGCCACGGCGGGCGAACACATGCGATGTTCGGTCCGCCCCCTATTCCATATCATTGAGTACACTTTGACAACCCCCCCACCCGCCGCTTGGGGGTGGGGACGGGGGGGGTTGTCAAAGTATACTCATTGATATGGAGGGGGGGACTTCTGTCCCCCCCGGCCCCCACCCCTGAGTGGTGGGTGGGGGCCCTAAATACTAAAAAGGGGGGGGGCCGCCATAGACTTCAATAGGCAGGCGAATTTTAAAACCCACACGTTGTTTCAAGGGGACTAACACCTGGACTGTGGCATGCAAACTCCGTCCGAAATTCGCGTTCGCCGTTCGCGAACTGAAAATTTTATGTTCGCGACATCACTAATTAAGACTCTAAAAGTTTTCTAAAAATTTTATAAAATAAAAGATCTTTAAAATAAATTCACTCTGGATAATAAAACCAACATAAGGCATACCTTTCACATACAAAATACATATTTCTAAATGTCTTGGGAAAATAAACACACACTCTGTTTATAAGCAGTGGCATTGGTAGCTTCAAAAAGCACCTAGGGCTTGAACCCACAGCAAAACTAGATGACTCCTAACCCAAGGATCTATTCTAGGAGCCATATTCCCAGCTCTCTGTGCAAACCTTTCCAACTATACAAGCTGGAATATCAATGAACATGCTGCATTGTAGGTATTTAATGTAGTCATGCCTATTCACACTTCTTAAGCAACAGAGAAGACCTATCTTTCCACTTCACATTGTCACCATCCTCTCTTCCTTAGTACACTGGAGAAGTACTGTAATAGTAAGCTTTTTATATCAGACAACTGCTTTGAGAACCAGCAGCCTGGGGTATAAAGAAAAAAATACATTATTATGCTGCTGACTTTCTATCATCCATCAGAGATATGGAGCTAAAGTACTCCTTTTCTGGGGCTTAAAGCCACAAATCCACCCCCAGCAACACCACTGTTTATAAGTATTACAATTAGAGCATTAAAGCATATTACCTTGGCTTCATGATTTTCCTGATTTATATCATGGGGTGAAAGAAGTAACCAAGATTGAATTGCATATGGAATCTCTCTCTCTCTCTCTCTCTCTCTCTCTCTCTCTTTCTCTCTCACCTTATTACAGAATTGTATTATGCGCAATATCCTCCCAATGCTTTCCTATAAGAAATCATTGGATTGGTTGAGATTATTAAGTTTGATGATCTCAGCCACTGATGCAGAGTGAGATGGGGCCAGCCGAAGCGAGACCGGCACAGTGTGGGAAAAAAGGTGAGTGAGATCACCTTTTTAAAGGTAGGCAAGGGGGAGCAGGGAATCGAAACAGTTATTTTACCACTACAGTGTCAGGAATGCATGTTTGTGTTCACTATAGTGTTAATTCAAGTGTTATAAAATTCCTCTATAAAATAATAACAAGTCTAAATCTGTTTATCAACATGCTCATAATTTAATATTTTTTAAACACTTTTTTATATGCTTACCTTATATTTAAGGAGCATATGAAATCTACTGTCTGATTTTTTTAGACCTATTTCCTCCCCTTTAGTTCTAATGCACAATATCATATGTAATTTGACAGCAACACTTTCTAATGTCCTGATAATGACTAACAAAACACACAAGTGCACACATACATACATATTACATTCAACCACGTAAGTGCTTAAAGGGACACTCCAGGTACCCAGACCACTTCTGCCCATTGGAGTGGTCTGGGTGCCAACTCCCACTACCCTTAACCCTGCAACTGTAAATATTGCAGTTTTCATAAACTGCAATATTTACATTGCAGGGTTAACTCCTCCTCTAGTGGCTATCTGCTAGACAGCCACTAGAGGGCACTTCCTGGTTTATAGCACAGGTTTTCTGTGCTATAGCGTCGCTGGATGTCCTCACGCTATGTGAGGACCTCCAGCGTCGCTAAAATCCCCATAGGAAAGCATTGAAAGCATTTTCACTGCTTTCCTATGGAGAGCTCTAATGCACGTGTGCGGCATTGCTGCGCATGCGCATTAGGTCTCCCCCGCCGGATGACGTCGGCGGGGGAGGAGCGTGGGCGGTCCCTAAACCAGCGCCGAGGGACATTGGCGCTCGTCTCAGGTAAGTCACTGAAGGTGTTCTAACCCCTTCAGCAACATGGGATGGGGGTGGGAGGGAGAGGGGACCTGCAGTGCCAGGAAAAGGATTTTTTTTTCCCTGGCACTGGAGCTGTACACTATATATATCCAGAAGTATGTAAAGACATATAAACAAACACACATGTTTTGCCAGCTGAAAACAGCAAAGTTTAAAACTGATTACCTTTGTAAAAGCCTTGTTATGATATTCTGACAAGTCCCCAGTAAGAACTACAACCAGACCAAGCAAAGAAGATGAGAATTTAAGATGCCAAAAGTCAGGCTAGTGAAACAAAGCTTTAACAACAACTGTGATACTGGAATCTTATTAGCAGATAACCATTTCCCAAGGACACAACTGTAATGCCCAAATGTCCATTAACTGTTTTTGCCATGCATTTACTAATAGACATATTCATAGCCTGCTTTACTTACAGGGGAGGTTATTTAAGTATTTGCAACAAACTAGGAAAACATTTCCCAATTCACCCCAGAATGGCATTACAGCTTAATTCTTGGATCAAGAAGCATTTACCCTACATTGAAATTTTTTATCATTGAATATTCTGTTTTTGCAAGTATGCATTTAGTTGCTGTTTAAACATCTGTACGGACTCTGATAAAACCACTTCTTCAGGCGGAGAATTCCATTTCCTTATTGTTCTTACGGTAAAACACGCTTTCCTTTGCCTTAGACTAAATCTTCTTTCTTCCAGTCTAAACGCATTACCTTTTGTCCTATGTAAAGTCCTGTTTGTGAATAGATTTTCAGACAATAGTTTGTATTGGCCACAAATATATTTGTATTAAATGCACAAACATTCACAGTTTATTGAATAACCCCTCTGGGGAATGTTTCCAATGGGCCGTTTTAGTATTGCATTTGTTGTTCATAGATGTATTTCAGAGAATTAACAATCGGTGTATATAACTTTAGGAAATGAAACAATGATCTCAGACTCAGTTTACATATTTTTTTAAAATAAAATTTAGTTGCTTGCATACATAGAAAAATATTTACCTATTATATTTTTTTACTTTAAAAAATGTACATGTTCAATTTCCAAAACATAAAAATAAATGAAAGCATGCTAATACTGTCTGTTATTGGCACACTTTACCAGACTCCGTGCCAACTGAAAAGCTTGATGGTGACATGCATTAAAAGGTGAAAATTCCTTGACCATATTAAACTAATGATTTTATTACTTTACCAATTATTTCCAAACTTGACAAGAAAAATGCACTCATTAATACAAGATCAACCCTACAGGTTCCTACAAGTTAAATCTTGAAATGTTCCATTATTTGAGTAAACAGTAATGATATACCACTGCACATGTATGGAACCCAGCCTTTTAACGCTATAATGTATGCACTGTTGCAGGTCAAGTAGGTATACCTACATCTAATGGTTTCCATATCTGGGAGGAGTTAATCCAATCTAACGAAGGTATTTGATACACAGACCAGAACTCTAACTTAAAAAGCCATCTTCTTTTTGGTATCCTAAATGAAGCTGAAGACACATTAAACGCATTATACCCTAGAATCTATGATATAGATAGATAGATAGATAGATAGATAGATAGATAGGCAGACAGACAGACAGACAGACAGATATGTGTAAAAATCAGATACAATTCATATTGTAATATCTGTTTGATTGGACTAACAGAATTTTGTAATATCAAGATTTCAGGAGAACCTCCCTTTCTCAAGTCTAAATCATTTCTGAGCAAAGACGACACATAGAATTCAAAGTTGATAACATGTCCATGAGTAACTAGAATAATCACTCATCCACTCATTCACATTTGAATAAGGTGGATTAATTTAGCTTTGGACTTAAGTCATAAAATATATAAATAAAAGCTGAATAAATAAGTAAAAAGCAGGGGGGGGGGGGGGGGGGAATCAAACAAATTCTCACTTTTCTACAGCTTAACAACAGCCTGGAAGAATGATTACAATAATTGCAAAATATAATCCCATGAAAATCAAAACTCCTCTTTTCAGAAGATAAACACAAATCAATATTTAAACTGAATCAGCGATGCAACATTTCCAATTTAATTTCAACAGATTTATACCACTGCTTAAAATGTATCTGTCAAAATTCTATTTATTCATCTTTCTGTTATCCCCTGGAACTTTTCGAAATGTTTTCATCTTTTTGTCTACTGGAAACCAGAACATTGTTCATTCAGCTCATTTCAGTATGACAAGGCAAATAGAATGCTGAGCTGGGCAAAGCAAATGTAATACTTTTAGAAGAATTGTAAAAAATCTCCATCTCGCTCAACATTCATTATAAGCTAGCTAAATAGGCAGTTGTCAACACATTGTATAGTATTATTTAGTCTATTAACTTCCTTTAGAATGTAAACTGGTTCAAGCACGACTTTCATCATTTTCCATTCCTGCATGTCTAACTTCTTTTGTGTAACTTGTATAACAAATGTGTTTGTTAGTTCATCTGCTATATTGTGGAGTATGTTGAAGCTTTATAAATCTAACACTGATAATACAATTTCATGTATTCTGTATATGGTGAAGCTTTATAAATAACAAGTCTGTGTACACTAACAATATTTTTTATTTTTTTTTATTTTTTTAATTCTTTATTTTTGTTGTGCAGGTAGGTACATTGTTAGGTCAAGCGCCACAACAGCGCACACGTTGTATACATGGAAAACAGTGGCAGTAGTACATGCACATTTTTTATATTTAAGTTTAAAACAGTTCTATCTTAATCACTAAGTATGTTTGATAATAGGTAATATACATGGTAGGTAATTATGAGAAGTTAAGGAGTTATGCCTGTGAAGGCTTGCTAGGTGTAACAAAGAAGAAATAACGCATACGGTTAACTTTGAGTATGAGCAAATGCGTGCCAAGGTGAGGTTACGTGCATTATTACAGAAATGAACATCTTATAACGTAGTAATGATGTTGGCTGCAAGGAACAGTAGTTCGGTCGGGACCATAAGGTGAAGGTAGACGGCTATGATTACAAGGTACCGTCCTGCAGCCAACATAAAAGAAAAGAAAGAAGAGAGATAAATAAAGTCTGTCCTGTTACATGCATACATGCTGCTCATATTAGATTACGTTATTGCAACGAAAAGCTATATACAAATGTCTGAGTGCTACGTAAGACTAGGAACATATGCCTGTTCGGTTTTACTCCCATAATGGAGATGATAAGGAAGGGTTCCTGAGACGTAAAGCAAGTGAACGTAAACATCAGCGGGGTGAGAAAGTGTATAGTTGTAATTGTATAGGTAAAAATGAGTGCTTATGTATATGGAGATCTTACGGACTTGCCCAGGCACGGGTTAGTGGTGTATGTAGTGTGTGTATGTACATTAGTATGTATGTAGTGTGTGTATGTACATTAGTGGTGTACATTAGTGGTGTATGTAGTGTGATTTCCTATGGTGTTATTACAGTGCGATGGGTAACACGCTGGCACAGTAAAGGTACCAATCAATAGATTTTTGTGAAAGCACATTGACATGCTAGGCAGCGCAAGCAGAGCAGGAAGCAGAGTGTTAATGTCACACTAGTCCAAGGGAGCACATTTAATGCTCTGAATAGTAGGGCTGTTAGACAGCAACTTGCCCTAGATCGCCAAAGGGACACCAGATGATGTGATGATCGCCAACGATGTGTGCCCGCAGAGTGACTTCGGTTCCAGGGGTTTTGTAGCAATAATTAAACACGAACTGGTTGAGTTTTGCAGGAGTAGGTTGGTATGAGGTCTCCTACTGGAGTTTATGTCCAGGGTTTAGGCAGTGGCTGCCTTATAGGTATCTTCGTGGAGTCTTCGTGGCACAAATGGGGCTGCTCCTGCCGGGTCCCACGTGTGTGTCCCCGCTGTGGTGCTCGTTCCTCCGGTCGTTAATGCGTCCCGTGGGAGGCCCAGAGTCTCCAAGATTGCCGCAGCTCCTTCGAGGTCCCGGATAGGGTATGTGTTGCCGGCCTGGAGGACCGTTAGGACTTGAGATCCCCGCCAACGATAGGGGATGTCTTTGGCTCTGAGTATTGATGTGAAAGGCTTTAGTGTCCTGCGCCAACCCAAAGTGCTGCCCGATAAGTCGGCGAAGAAAGTGAGGTTCGAGTTCTCGAAGTTGTAGGGGGTTTTCCCCTTGAGTGCCCCCATTACTGCAGCCTTGTCTTGCTTAGTGTGAACTATTACGTCCCGTGGGGCCGTGGTCGGTGCCTTTGTTGGTTTCAGGATGCGGAACACATCTGCAAACATCACCCCTTTCGCCTGTTTAGGTGCGAGAATTGCTGTTATCAGTCGCCTCGCGCAGTGTGGTATTTCAGCGTCCGGGATCACTTCAGCAAGGCCTCTGATTTTAATATTGTTGCTGCGCCTGTAATCCTCTATTGCCGTGAATCTCTGTTCCGTGGCTGCATGGTGTCGGTGGATTGTTTGGATCTCCTGTAGCAGGTGAGTAATTTGTGCCTTCGTGTCATGGGAGTCCTTTTCCACGATATCCATTCGACCCTGTAGGCCCTGCAAGTCTTTGCGGAAGGCCGCCATGTCCCCTTGGAGGTCCCTCCGCAGGCCTGCCAGTAGCTCCTGCATGTCCGCCTTGGTCACCGGTGCAGAGTCCGGTTTGGTAGTCGTAGTTGCCGGTCTCTGGCTGGGCTCTTGTAGGGAGGGCATGTGGAAGTCCTCGGGCTCCATGCGCTGGTCGTCCGAGAAATCGGAGCTTTCACCCATGTAGGCGGCCATTTTGGGTAGAGGGGCGCCATGTGCCTGCCTCCATAAGTCTCCAATGCTGGAGCCTGGCTTCGGCTTGTCAGGTTTTTGCTTCTTTATTTTTCATTCCATCTTGGCTCGGGTTGCCTGGGAATCCGTTTTTCCTCGGTTATATATGTATTAAAGCCGTTTAGAGTTGTTTGTCAGGTTGCTGGTCACGGAGCGCGGGTATCATGCGACCGTTCAGCTCCACAGCTTGGCTCCGCCCCCACACTAACAATATTTTAAATATAATTAATACAAAAAAATGTTCATTAAAACAAAATATAATAAGCTCACTAAACTTAAAATTGAAACCAATTGAAATCAAAACAAAACTGGAGCAGAATTGTAACATTATGTTATATATTTACATTCAAATAGTTTCTATGGTAACAGCACCAAAAGTAGTACTGATTAAAAATGTTTAATGGCCTTTTTGTAGAGAATTAGATATTTATTGCACTGTTGAGGACACAATTTTTTTATACAACCTGATATAGTAATTAAAATGTATTATGCATGTGTATTTCAATGTAAATTCAATTCTAAAATCATTTCAAATATTGTAGACACTATGTATTTAAAAAAAAAAGTTTTTCTGATAAACTATTGTTCCATATTAAAAATTAAATCCAATTTAATGACACTAAAACTTAATTTAGCATTATCTTTAAAAAAAAACAAAAAACAATGAAGCTACAAATAAGAGCTCAATTGTTGTCCACACAGGAAAAAACACAAAATGCTCTGCTGGGCAGAGAATGAATGCATAGCCCAGTGAATGACTCTAGAATATAAATTAGGGATTCAATTTCAACTGCCTCTTCACAAATCACTTGTAAGACATGATGAAGTCATACATGTAATTACATTAGCATTTACCAGCGGGAGACCTGTACTGTGCTGCTACAAAACAGTTGTGTAATAACGTAGATCAAACTTATTCAACCAGAGATTTTACTTGGATTATATATTTGTACTTTGTGTATACGAGGGTTATATATAGAATAGTCCCTTTAGCTCATCCTACAGTTATTAAAGTTTTCTATTTTAGTAAAAAAAAAAAAACGTATACTTAAAATCTCATCTAACCTATGCTCTGGGCATGTCCGTTGATGAAAATGTATTGGGAAAAAAAGCTAGTATAAATGAAGCAAGTATTATCTTCTTTCATTTAAAGCAGCTGTGCTATTGTTGTCATTTATTGTATCACAGCTAGGGGAAACGCAGGTGAAACCTCTAAAATATATTACATGATTCTAAGAAACTACGTAAATGTATAAAAGCAGAGATAAGGATGTAGCTGTTGTTATTAATTTTATTCTGTAGTCCTTAGCTCAGCTCTCTTCCAGGCTGGCATGACCTAATGTCATTAGGTATAAATAAAATTGTGACCTTGGGTTATTCAGTAATGACATGCTTTAGGTATGGGAAATGAATCAGACACAGCTTTGGAATAAACAAGAAAATGATAAAAGGGGTCATTGCAATTTAGCAGAGTAAGAGAACATTTAAAAAAATATATTAAAGTTATTGAAATTAAGAAGAGACATAATGGAACCAAGAATATTAAACAAAATACAGCATGTATTTGTAGGTGTATTTTTTGGTTCAAACGAATCGTTTTGTTGATAACACAATGAAAAAAGAAGAGAAACAATAAACGACCCAGGTTATGTGTCTCTCATTAGCTTAGTGGCTATTTCCTTTAATTAACTATTTCCTTTTTATAAGACTCCAGGAGATTATTAGCTATTGACTTGTTCTTCAATAATTATGTCATATGTTCTAAAATAAATTCTGCAAAATAATTATATCAAAATTGCTAAAGAATGTACCATTGCACTGGGAATGGCATTACTACTATATTAATGATCCTCTCGTTACTCCTTCAAAGTATATGTAAGCATTGGACTGAGTTCCATCTAGGCATTAGCACTAAACATTATCCCTTCCACTGAAACGGCAGGGTAAGACCACATATCCATTCCCGGCCATCAAAGTAGATCTGTTGGAAAAAAAAAAAAATCAAACACATATATTTTTTACTACAGTAAACAATATAGAAGTTTGTGAAACAATGGTAGGAACAACTTCTTGTGTAACAACGCTTTGCTAATAATATAATGCTAAAGAAAAGTGATGTTGGTGAGGACAAGTTTAAGTTGAAACTCTATACAAAAGGGAGTCATTTATGGCTTGATACAGTAGCTTATGAAAAGTAATATAGCAAACCTTCGTTGTTGGTTATGAAATACATTGTTGCAAATATGTTTTCAAAGAAGCCAAAAGGATGTGGTGAGGCCAAACACAATAAAAAAAAACCCTACAGTGCAAACAGCAACATTACTGATTAACTCACAAGAGTAACCTTAAAAGTTGCAAAGATATAACAATTGGATATAATAAAGGTACACCGTATGCAGTAAAAAAGAATCAACAGCTAAAAAGGACCAAAAATAAAAATCATCTTCCAAGAGATCTTTGCTTCTATTCAGTGTAATATTTGTTTTATATCATTGATATCTCCATTAGAAGAGCGCACATAAACATTCTATTGATTGAATCTTCCATTTTTAAACTAAAAAAACTGCAAATATAAAAAATGTCACTTTTTTTACATGCTTGTAATTCCCATTGAGATCCTTATGAGCAAGGACACTTAAGGTTTTAGTTTTAGGTGCCTTTCTTATGTATATCAATAAAGTTTGTCTCTGCCCCAAAAAATCCAAATATCTTGGAGTAAAAAAAAAGTCAAAGAAGGTGATTCAGGATCAATTTATATGTTTTACTGTCATTTTGTTCACTCTTCTCTATCTTTAGTAATTATAATCCAACATATTTATATATTATGCTTGTCACTGAATAATGTTTAGAAAGCTGGTTTAGTTTTACATGTGAATACAAAAAAAAAAAAAATCTAAGAGCTTATCTTCAACCTTGTTGGTAAATAATTGCATGATATCACTAATAAAAGCCAGTAGTTAGTATTAACAGACAGTAGTAGTTATTTACCAATAGGTTTCCAACCTTGTGGCTCTTATTTTACTGTCTGACTGCCAATAATGTCTGCTCACAAAGATAATGATCAAATTAGTTGTTCACTTGTAAAGCACAGAAACTGGTTAAAAAAAAGGCTTGCCCCAAGCAAATATATTTTACCCTTTGGTTGGCTTTCATTCGCAGGTGCCTCATGTTGTGCTGGCCAATTGTCGTCTAACAACAAATGGTAAGGATTGCTAAAATTCTTTGAGGAGGAATAACAAGACACCATTCTTCTTTATCTTCGTCAGAGTACTCAAACTGCCTACATAATGCATCTGCTTTGTATTACGAGTACCTGGACACTACATGAGTAAAAAATTGAAATTGGAGAGCAAGAGACGCTGTTGGGTTGTCACTCTCTTACTTCTTCTAGATAAGGCAGGTTTTTAATGATCAGTAAGTATAATAGGATCTTTGCAACCTTCTAAAAGGTGTCTTTACTCCTTCAATGCCATGATGATGGCCAATAGCTCTCTGTTCTCATAATTTTGGTCAGCTTTAGACAACTTTTATGAATAAAATCAACATGGATGTAAAGGTTTGTCAGGGGACTCTCGTTGCAATAAAATGGCTCCTTCTATTATCTCTGAAGCATCAATTACAAAAATAAAAGAAAGGAAGAGATGTGGATGATTGAGTATAGGAACAAAGGCAAAAAAATTTTTTTCATTAGATTAATAATGGAGGCTATTACAGATGAAAGATTCTTAAGACATCTTTTATAATAATTAGCAAAATATATGAAGCATTGGATACCTCTAAAACCATCAGGTAAAGGCCAATCTAATACAGCATACAGTTTCTTTAAATCCATACAAAACCCAGAAGCAGAAGTCAAAGAAGAACTTATTTGTTAAATTGTTAAAAAGACACTTTTCTAATTTACAATAAAGACCATTCTCAAGGAGTGCTTTTAAAATCCTTGGAAACATGCAGAATATGTGTATGGAGAAATCAGGATATCATCTATGTACACTATCATATACAAATGCATATATTCTTTGAGGATGTTGTAACGGAGCTCCAGTACTACGACCGAGTACCTCCGCCAAGTCTGCTTCCTTGTAAGCTATCAGGGACCCTGAAACACTTCAGACCCAGATGCCGAGGCTTGACTGGGATCACTTAGGGCCTTTTCCACCCTGGACCAAACACCAGACGACACATGGTGAAGGTTAAACAGCAACTCTTTTTGAATACAGCACACATAGTTTAAGCCCCCGACAGCCTCATTTACATACAATAGGTTACATAGATTACTCTAGCACCAGGAAGGATGGGGTCAGACGATAGCAAGGGCTGAAGGGAGATTGAGGAGGGACAGAGCAGCTAGTTTAAACTGGTCTGGCACTGTCCCTGGGACAACACCCTGCTGGGGAAACAATAGGACAGGAAAAAGGGGGGAGGGGAGATGCACAGACCAGCAATACATTCAACATACCCTGCACAAATAATAGGCACAGTGTGACAAAACACAAAAGGAATATGGGAGCCCACCCATAGTGTCTGTCTTCCATCCCCAGTGATGGTGACTAGCGTCACAGATGTAATTGATAAAGTCATTGAAGACAGGCGGGGGGCATTACAGCTTCTAGTATTGAATGCAGTTTTCGATGGCCTTCTTGAATTCTTACAAAGTTATATCACCCCTAAGATTGCATTTGTTAAACACAAAAGTCACCTACAATCTATCAAACTACTTAGTGATCAAAGGAATAGGATATGCATTTCGTATAGTGATCTTATTAAATCCTCTGTAGTCAATGCAAGACCATACATCTCCCTCTGTCTTGGATATAAAAACAAAACAACAAAAAAATGCCCAAGCTGGTGAGGACGATCTTATAATAAAACCTTTTGCAAAGTCTATGAGGTAGCAATGCATAATTTTTATTTTTTGCCAAACAGATTTCAGATGTAAGTTATAGAAATTGTATCTCTGGAAATAATGGTAGAGCAGTAGGTACATTGATAGAGTTTAAAGGAGTTATCACAGTAACACAGGTCTCTTGACATTTAGAACTCCAGGAGATTATTTGACCTAGTTCCCAGTCAATTTTAGGATTGTGAAGTGACAGCCATCAATAACATGAAATTATTTGTGGAAAAAAAAGAGACACAGTTACTTGAAATCACATTTTTCCATGTGCAATAAGCCTGAACACATGTCAAGTGGTACAGTTTAATGTTATGATAGGTGAGTTTAATGGTCTACCATCTATGGCCTCAACGGCAAAGGGTGTCTCCTTCTCCAATAAGGGAATGGCATGTGTATCTATAAGAATTTGGCAAATGTATCTATAAGATTGTCAGCAGCTCCAGAATCAATAAAAACCTCAATAAGAACTGATTTGTCATGTTATGGGGAGAAGAAATGGTTTAGGAGCAAGAAAGGGGACTTAGATGTCACACCCAAAGCAGGTCCCCTGAGTGACCTTAGGTTTTCCTGGAACACCTATCAATTATTCCTTAGATGTCCATTCCTTTCACAATATAATCCTTCTCTCTGCCTATATTGTTTCTCTACTTCTGACAATTTAGTTGCCCCTAACTGCAAAGGTTCAGTCTCAGAACGTGTAGAGGAATTGGGAACTTTGACTCTGGGTGCAACAGCTAAAGGAAGACATCTAGGTCTATTCCTTGTGTTATGTCTGTTTCTCAAATGATTATCAATGTCTATCAGATAATCAATAAGATCCTCTAAACTCTCTGGCTATAGCACTAGAAAGAGAAGATGGTTTCAAATAGCTGGAAGTGTGAGTCTCCTAGTCCTCCCTCACCATGCACAGACTTGGAGAAATAAAGAAAATAATAAAGAAATAAGAGATAAAAAGCCAAAGAGTTGGGGTCAACAAAGGTTGAAGATGAAGAAAGGAGGTAAATGAACCTCTCCTGTTAAGTAACAAACTGCTTGGTATTGAAGAGTGCCAATGCTGAAATAGCATTTAGAACAATTTCAAATGTATTGACAGGCATCTAAACATAAAACTGGAAGAAACCTTTGTAGAATGAGTAATAAGTAATTTCTGAAAATTCTCACTTAATTGTGAACAAAAACAAGACCACATCTTTTTTGATTAGTTTGTTTTTACATGCTTGTAATTCCCATTGAGATCCTTATGAGCAAGGACACTTAAGGTTTTAGTTTTAGGTGCCTTTCTTATGTATATCAATAAAGTTTGTCTCTGCCCCAAAAAATCATAGAAAACAAATGCTATTGGTAACAGATGTATTTAAAAATATAATCCAGTTCTGGAGAATTTGAAGAGGTCAATTTCCTAACCAGTTGGTTTAAACGGAATGGTTTTCATCATAATAGTTCCATATCAACTATTGGTGTAACCTTAGGAGATGTGTTAAGCCAGCTCCCAGCAAGGAAGGTGTCATATGATTTAATATGTTTTCATTTGTGCTTTATGGTTTCAATGTAATATCACATGGTTACAATGTATTTTTCCTGTAGCATATATAGGAATTTAGCAGTTGTTAATATCTTTGTACCAGGCAAGAGGCTGATGTTACGGATTAAAGGACCACTCTAGGCACCCAGACCACTTCAGCTTAATGAAGTGGTCTGGGTGCCAGGTCCTTCTAGGGTTAACCCATTTTTTCAGAAACATAGCAGTTTCAGAGAAACTGCTATGTTTATGAATGGGTTAAGCCTTCCCCCTATGTCCTCTAGTGGCTGTCTCATTGACAGCCGCTAGAGGCGCTTGCGTGCTTCTCACTGTGATTTTCACAGTGAGAGCACGCCAGCGTCCATAGGAAAGCATTGTGAATGCTTTCCTATGTGACCGGCTGAATGCGCGCGCAGCTCTTGCCGCGCGTGCGCATTCAGCCGACGGGGAGGAAAAGAGGAGGATCGGAGGAGGAGAGCAGGAGGAGATCTCTCCGCCCAGCGCTGGAAAAAGGTAAGTTTTTACCCCTTTCCCCTTTCCAGAGCCGGGCGGGAGGGGGTCCCTGAGGGTGGGGGCACCCTCAGGGCACTCTAGTGCCAGGAAAGCGAGTATGCTTTCCTGGCACTAGAGTGGTCCTTTAAGGTATAATTGCAGCCATTAAACTGTAGTGACAGGGTTTGAAACCAGTTGTAAGTCAATCTCTAAGTAGTTGGATTTCAGTAGAAACTACTGGTAACCCCCTGTCACTATTTGTCACATTTGGTAGTTGTTTACAGCCACCACTAATAAGTTGTGGATTGCCAGTAAATAGTAGAAACAAGATTGGAAACAGTAGCAACAAGTGTCCAAAAAAACAAACAAAGAAAGCAAAATTTCTGTTTACATACATGTCGTAAAAAAAACCCTGTCAATAGTGCGTACATGAATTCTTCAGTATCACTTTGGATATCTCTGTTTGCAGTTTCTGGTTTTTAGTCTGCATTAATCATTTTACAAGTGGCAAGTTGATGTGTTTGAACACTGGAATTCTTTTCTTTCTTTCTTTCTTTCTTTCTTTCTCAGTATGGCATAGGGATGCAGGGGAGGTACATTATATCAACTATAGATGAAAATCATTATATATTTGCTTGCGATAAACCATAGTCTCTTTCCTTGAAACGCCATCAATAGAAACTTCTATGTGAATTATTTGGTTCTACCCCATAAAATCTATTAGAAAAAAATCAATATACTTCGTGCTTAATGGTGCACTTTCTCTTAGCACTATGCTAATTCAAATAATTTACCCTTTCAGTACCAAACATGCCTAACAATACTCATCTCTTCATTTGTTTCTGGCAATTCTTTAGCAAGGACACTTAAGGTTTTAGTTCCAGGTGCCTGACTTGTGTATATCCATAAAATGTGTCTCTGCCCTCCCCCTCGAAAAAATCATAGAAAACAAATGCTATTTACAATAGATATATTTAAATATATAACCTAATTCTGGAGAATTTGTCAAGGTCAATTTCCTAAACAGTTGGCTTAAACGGAATAGTACCATCAATACTGAACCTTCACCTTTACCTTTTTTCCCTTCTTTAATTTTCATATTTTTCGGATTTGTTGTGTAGCTGGTCCCTGGAGGTCTTGAGGTACAAATCCACTGTATCTTGTTTAAAGAAGTAGAGTGTTTTTTGATGTTTAGTTCCAGTACTATGAGATGCTTTTCGGATACGGTTTTTAGGATGGAGGTTTCTCCTACTGACCATTCTTGGTTGGATTGTGGATGTAGAGGAATGTTCTACCTTATGTGATATCTATGCCCACGGTTAAAGCCATGTTGGTCATCTATCAGTACTTTAGCTAGTAAAATCTTTCAGAAACCAATAGACTTCGAGACAAAATTTCTTGAACAACCAATGGAAAGATGTCACCCGAACCTCCCAAATCTCTGATCATCAGGGCCGTCTTTAATATTGATTGGACCCTGAGCAAACATTTGCTTGGGCCCCCTGAACCCTGTCGTCCCCTCCCTGGCATGCAATCATGCCCCCCACCCCAATGCAGAGGCGGACGTAAAGTAGAGAGGGCTCTGGTGCATGAATTATTTTGGGCAAGAGGGGGCAAAAGGTAGATCCCCATCTGTCATGCAACTACCTGTCACTACATGTTACTACCATTTTCCCATGCATGCAGGGTTGTATTTAGCACTGAGCAGTATTTGTGTGTTTGAGTGTAAGCATGTTTTTGTATGGAGTATGTTTGTGTGAATGTAGGGGTGTGTTTGTATGTGGAGATGGCATTCAAATGCAAGTATGCATTTATGTGTAGTGTTGGTTTATGAATACACTGGTGTGTTTATATATAATTTTGTGGTTTAAAAAAAGAGGTGTGTTTATATGTAGTGTTGAAGTTTGAATGCAGGTCTGTATTTGCGTGTAGTGTTGAATGCTGAGATGTATGCACAAATACACATGCACTGTCACAAACACACACACACACACACTGATTATTGCAGGCGGTGGGGCCCACGGGGCAGCTGCTTTGGGCCCCCCATGAATAACTGGGCCCAGGGCAGCTGCCCCGTTTGCCCCTCTTTAAAGACGGCCCTGCTGATCATTTATAAGCTACAAGATAACATGTCAGACAGATAAGTGGTAATCCCTTCTCTCCATTCTCTATTTCCATGAAAATTGGTACCCTATGGAACCATTGCTTTGGCTGCTAAAATGCCTCCAGAAAATAATCCCCCAATCTAAGCTCTCTGCCTATGCTTTTGGCACTCTTTTTATTGACTTTTTAGGTATCCCTTTTCAATCTTTGTTCTCTTATTTTCAGCTTTATTTCATGAACACTAAACAGTAAAAGGCTTGGTGAGTTGGCTTGGAGTTAAGGATATACCAACTGACTAAGAAATTGAGGACCTATATTGTGATGGTTTATATAGCTACTAATCATTGTGCATTGTTTTCCATGTTACTAAATCTTCTCTACCCACAATTGGATAAACATGGGACTTAATGATTCCAGGGAATACCTTCTATTTTTGGCATTTTTAAGAATATTTTGTTTACATTTTTATGCGAACCAAGTGCAATATTTACACGACCATAGGATTATATTTACTTTTTGGTTAGTCTTGACCTAGCAGACACGACAGTCATGAGAAATAATACTAGAACTAAAGAGGCATACAGCGCTGACTGTAATGTAGAAACTGGCTAAACTGCCTTCAATCTAAAATTCAGACTGCTATATCTTGATGCATAGTCTTCTACTCTGTGCAATGATTCTATATCATGACTTTGGCTTATTGTATATGTAATGGCATTTTGCTCTTGCTTTTGAAAATATAGTTTTAGATCCACCTTTCTTGTCCACCAAGCTAATATTTCTAAATTATTATCCACCTAATTGGTCCCAGTGCTGTATGAACATTATTACGGTTATATGCATTATCTGCAAAAGGCTAAATCTTTGTTCACGGTCAAAAATAGAAAAGAGATAAATATTTTGTGCACCTTTACTTTCATCTTTATTAAGAAGGTGTTATAGAAGTAAAAAAAAAAAAAAAAAAAAAAAATCCAAGTTTTGGCCTTTGCAAGATTGGATGAAATTTTTGGTTTAACAATTTTTGAAAGCAAATATTTCTTTCAACCAGAATTCATACCTTTCCCATGCAATGTAAAATTAGGATATATGTTCATTACAACCAGGGGAGGGCTGGAAATGTTTGGCCCAGGGGCATGAACAAAAGAATTGCCTGTTTTGCACATGAAATGTATATATCTCAGTGTGGACGATTCTACTGAGTTGGAATAGAATATATAGAATATATGAATAGTATAATAAATAGAGGATGCTGGAGTTCCCAGGTGTAACATCATATATCCTTGCAACCTCTATAAGTATGACCCATGTAGCATTACTGAGCATTTGGAAAGATCTGTAGCCTGAGACACAGACTCTGTTTCCTGTGACTCCTTTGTCACCTAAGATAGCCAAATTGTTTTATAAATTCATCATTTGTAAACATCTCAGTCTTGCAGCCTTGTCAACTCCAGGACCAATAAAGTACTGTCTAATTTTCTTATTAAAGGCTACCTGCCTATTTGCAAACCTACACACTGCTGAGCTAGTAAAGGCCCTGAAATTCTTGTTCTCTGTCTCACTTTTACAGTACTGTGTCAAGAGATATCCCAACGAACCTCCACTATCGAACCACCAATTTCAACATACAGAAGAATGGTATAAGGCTGCAGTCCGCCTCCTTTGTGTTATTGCTCCAAATCTAAATACCAGTTAAAGAAGGAATGCTCTATAGCAGGGGTGGGCATTCTTCGGCCCTCCAGATGTTATGGACTACATCTCCCTTGATGCTTTACTAGCATTATGGCCCTAAGAGAATTATGGGAGATGTAGTCCAAAACATTTGGGGGACCCAAAGATTGCCCACCCCTGCTCTACAGGCATATTAATTGGAACAAGGTAAACACTGCAACGTATTGACCCACAGATGGATATTTGCAAGCTAATTCACCCCACAATTTACAAGTAATTTATAGGCAGTGAGATAAAAGTGTACAATCAAAAAATCAAGCAATTAGTAAACAAATTAATTGAAAAATGTATCAAACAGTTAAGTACTTACCGTGTATCACTTTGGTCCATGTCTGTCAAATCAATAAAGTGTATGACAATGTGCTAAAAAAATGAAGATTAACAATATACAAAATATAAAGATAAATATAAATAGATAAAAAAAAATAACGCCATAACTCACGTTCTACTATTATCTCCAGAGAGAGAAAAAGCATATGATATGAATGTGTGAACACTCAAGCTATTTATATGCCGTGAGATAAAATTGCGCAATAAAACAAACAAGCAATTCGTAAACAAATCCATTAATAATTTATCAAACAGTTAAATATATAAAAACAAACAAAGTGATTAGCACACATAGATATCTGTAGTTTACCTTTAAAACAAGGGTTCTTTAGTGAATATTATGGTAGAGTTTCTTTTTCCTATGTCAAAATAAAGATAAAACACAAACATAGTTTAACCTGTATTTAACATATATTGATAAGTAGAAATAATCAGCAAACTCACACTTTTAAGAGCCTATTAGAAGTTGGCTCCGGACTTATGGTGCATATCATCTCAATGGAGAGATATTAGATGAATTTTCAGCAGTCACACTCACAGGAACTCAGGAACTCAATGTCGCTTTAAAACAGGAACTCCAGAGTCCAAAGTGGATATTTAAGAGTAAATATTTATTTAACACTGGATTATAAAATAACAAGTTAAAGCACAACGTATTTCGACCTATGATAGGTCTTCCTCAGCTGCAGATACATCATAAAATAAACATACATTCTTTTATACATCTTATTACTAATTTTAAAATAATCTCACATGTGGAATAAGGGCTTAACTTTCCCTCCCACTTCCAAATATGGTCCGGACCGGATATGACTTGCCATCCCCAATATGGCAGCATATCCAGTTTCGGACAGAGTTCCTCACCCACCCCAACATGTCCGTTCTTTCGTCACTTCTATCGATCCGTTTCGTCACTTCCTGTGACGTACTTCCGTTATTGCGCGCAGTCGTCACTTCCAATGATGCTTTTTCGGAAGCTCGGTCTGTTGTTTCTCTGGACTGAGGGGGGAGACGGCAAATCTTTTGCTCCATTTTTGAAAAGGGCATTTTCGACCATAGTTTATATTAGATACCATAAAACCAATTGAAAAATAGTAAAAGAATATATACATATAGGCATTAGTAAGATACATTACAGAAGTACTTACAACAAGAAATAGACATAAAAGAAAATACATAAAACCTATATATTATATATACTGTAATCACATAAAAGAAAGTGATTTTAAAAACAATGATCAGAGAGAGGGTGAATTTTTCATAAAGGAGAGGATAAGGGCAATAAAATATTGGCGACTTATAGAATATAGTTGATCTTGAAATTTATATTCAGACCCAGGGGAGTTAGGGTTTGCATTTCGAAAATCCATTTTGCCTCCTGGGTACTCAATTTGTTTGCTATATCTCCTCCTCTCCAATGTATATTCACCTTTTCTATTGCAAATAAGTAAAAAAAAAAATTGCATCTGCTCCATGATTTTCTAAGAAATGTTTTGACACACTGTGGTTAATAAATCCTTTTTTAATGTTCCTAATATGTTCACTAATTCTGGTTTTAATAGGTCTGGACGTTTTACCTATATATTGGTACCTGCATGTACATTTCAATAAATAAATTACATTATTCGTATGACAAGTAATAAGTGATCTGATTTTGTATTTTTTTTGTCACAGATAATCTAAACTCTGTTATATCCCTTTTAGATATATTTGAATTTTTACATGCATTGCACATACCACAGTGGAAGAAACCACTTTGTTTTTGTATCCAATTAGTTAAAAAATATTATTATTAGGAACTTTCTTGTCTATAAAACTTTTAGTTAAAATTTGTTTAATTTTTTTAACGATGAACTCTTTTATTTCATCTCCCTTTTTCAGTATATGCCAATTCTTTTTTATAATTCTTTTAATTGTACCCACATTGCTTGAATAGTTGAAAATAAATGGAATTTGAGTTTGTGGTTTCTCAGCATCCTTTTTCTTATATTCCAAAAGGGGGGATCTGTCTAGAAGTGCAATTTCTTTAATCTGTTTGTCCAATATTTCATTGCCTTTTTCTATAAATTGTTCTTTTAAAGTGCATGAAAAAATCCTGAAGATTCGAACAGTTCCTCTGCATTCTTAGGAACTGTCTTTTAGGGATATTGGACAGCCAGGGTTGATGATGGCAGCTATTAACTTCAATGTAACTGTTTACAACCTCTTGTTTAAAAAAACTTTGAGTCATTATATTGTTGTCTAAAATATAAATATTCAAATCTAAAAAAATCGATACTGGCGTTGCTTATATTTTTAGTTAAAAAGATTCCCCAATAATTTGTATTCAAGGTATTAAAAAACGTTTCAAATAAAATGCTAGATCCCTTACATATAATAAAAATGTCATCAATATATTTTTTATATAGGACCAGGTTCGCACCAAATTGATGTCCATGATAAATAAAATGTCTTTCCCAATATGCCATGAAAAGATTGGCATAACTTGATGCGAACCTGGTGCCCATTGAAGTACCTTTTATTTGCATAAAAAATGTCTCCTTCAAATCAAAAAAAATATTTTGCAGAATCATTTTAATGCCTATATTTAATAATAACAAAAATTAAATATAAATATAAATAAATTTAAAAAGAACACCATAACTTGCATTCTACTATTATCTCCAAAGAGAGAAGATGTCCTATGCATGTTCACGTTTTGTCCGGCATATGACATTAATGCGTCATCGTGCAAGCCATTTATATGCCGTGAGATCAAATTGTGCAATAAAACAATTAAGCAATTAGTGAACAAATTCATGAATAATTCATCAAACATTTAAGTAGTTACTGTATATGAATTTAGTCCAAGTGTGTCAAATCAATGACATGGCTATAGGCTGGAAAAATTAAGATTAATAATACACAAAAAATAATATAAATATAAATAAATCAAAAAGAACACAATAACTCAATGCATAAGTGATGTAATTATGCAAACAATGCACGCAACATCATCACTCAAGCAGGAGATGGTGCAGAAAGGCAAAGAGTCAATAATGCAAATATGCCTTAAGATCGAACCAGGCAGCAATCAAAATAAACACCCAGAGGGCAAAGAGTAAATGGAAAAACATATTTGTTTACTCAATCTAACATTTTGCCAACCAATGCTAACAAATGTAATTAACCAAATAAATGAAAATTTTAAAAAATACAAAAAGATACAACGCAAGTAAAATGTGAAATACAGTATAATTATAACATTATAATAATATTGGCTAGGGATCATAAATGGACATCCAATAGCCAAATGATAACATATTTATATACATAACACACTATTTCCAAGTGTATCCTCAATTAATTTGCACAATTATCGAAGCAAATAAAATACATAATTAGAAAATAGACAAAATTCACAAAAATGCATAAAAAACTACCATATCCATGATTAATAATAAAACAATATGTTATATCAATAAATTTTATGATGAGTTTGAAAATACCTCACTAAAAGAGCTTAGAAATATTTGGAAAGTGCAATTGAAGATTACTTCCTAACATACTTTAGTGCTATAAATAATAAATATGAGCTAAGGTGCGTAATATAGTGTGAACAGACATCTTATGGAGAAAGTAATAAAGGAGTGATCCATTTATAAAGTGTCAAAATAAAAATAATTGCCATAATTATTTAAAGTTACAGTGCAACTAAACACAACAATAAAATAGGATGTGAAGATATGTGCAAAAAAACAACAGTGATACAAAATGACAAATATTAACAATATTTGTTAATACTGACACCTATAAAAAAAAGTTCAGTTTGATCCTACTATGTCCTTAAAACATAAGATTGATATGGTTTTAAAAGAAGCCCTACATGATTTAATTATTTATAATGATCTGTTTAAATTCCTTTTGGCTTCCTCTCCATTTGTACCAGTTCAGTACAAATTGCCAAAAATTCATAAACCGTTAATCAATCCACCTGGCAGACCTATTGTGTCAGGGATAGGCTCTCTCACCCTTGGTCAAACTTGCTAGATCAAATTTGAAGACTTTTTTTTATCCAGGATTAAATCTTATGTAAGAGATGTCACAGAGGTGCTCCAAAATGTGAATTAAATTAATGATGCTGACTATTTATTGCTTGTAATGTTTGATGTAAATAGTCTTTACGCTTCCATTACACAATATGAAGGCTTACTAGTCATTAAGGAGGCTTTGATACACCTTGGTTATGAAAACAAAGTACTTAATTGTTTAATGCAATTACTGACAATGCTTATGAAGGGTCACTATTTGTTGTTTCAGGAAAAGTTGTATTTACAAATGAAGGGGACTTTGATGGGTTTCAGTGTAGCCCAGTATATTTATTTGTATAGAAAACCACCATATGTAAATGGGGTTTAGCATTTTGCCAAAGAGCCAGTACATGAGAATTACTTGACTAGTCTCTTGGACGGATATAAATGACCAACTGACAAAAATAAAAGATCTTAATAGACAGGAATAGCTTGGTCCTAAGACTAAACGAGTCTCTGTCAATTGGATGAAACTTGTCTCATAGCATGGGACCTAGTCCTCAAGCATAAAGAAGATTATAAATATGCACTGGCATATTTTATCTAACTGTCACCCTGATATATTAGAATTTAAGAATAAGCCAATGCTACATGTCATTTATATTCTTAATTGTGGCTTGTTGTATTTAGGTCAAACGAGTCAAAAAAATGAAAAAAAGATTTTTAAAACACAAGTCAACAATTAGAACTGGACTGGTGGAGTTACACTTATCAGCTCATTTTGCACAAGCTTGTCACAGTGTGTCACAAATAAAATTTGAAATCATAGAGCATGTGACTGAGAACATAAGGAGAATGGACAGGATCAAGAGGTTGCTCTTACATGAGGCATTTTGGATATGCAAATTGGATACGTTTTATCCTAAAGGTCTTAATCATGAATATGACTTAATTTCACTAATCTGAGTATTTAATTCTAAATATATATATATATATATATATATATATATATATATTCTCATATTTCTTTTATCCAATGGTGCTGGTGTTGGCTCATATATCACCCATATTGGCATTCCGCAGGGATATTAAATAACTTAAAAACAAGTAACCCCTAATATTGTTCACATTTGCCATTTTGTATCACTGTTGTTTTTTGCACATATATTCACATCCAATTTTTTTGTCTTAGTCAGTTGCACTGTCACTTTAAATAATGATGCCAATGATTTTTCTATTGACACTTTATACATTGTGGATAAACTTGAAAAAAGTGTGTTATAAAAATAAATAAATCTGTTATCAATTGGCTATTTGATATCCATTTGAAGCTTTATGGGTTCTAGCCAAGAGTATTATGTATTTAATTATACTGTATTTCATATTTTACTTGCTTTGTATCCATTTGGATTATGTGTGCTTTGCTTTATTTTCTTTCTTTGTCTAATTATTATTTTTTTTACCTTTTCTTCTGGCTGGATGTGGCTGGCAATGGTTGGTAGAATAATTTTGCTTTATCTGATTGGTTGTCATTGGTTGACAAAATGTTATATTGAGTAAACTATTATTTTTTCCTTTTACTCCTCACTCTACAGGCATTTCTTTTGATTGATGCCTGGCTGGATCGTAAGGCATGTTTAGCTTACTGACTCTTTACCTTTTCTGCCCCACCTCCTGCTTGTGTGATGATGTCAAATGTCATTAGCCTGATGCCTTATAGACGTGCTACTTTAGGGGTAATTATTTCAGATGACTTAAAGGATGTCTTCTCTCTCTGTGTGACAGGCAACAGAGGGTTGTAGTGAATTGAGTATATTGGAAGCATGGTCTTGTCACCAGTGAGGTAACTCAGGGATCTGTACTTGGACCCATTCTCTTTAATATTTTTATTAGTGATATTTATTAGTGATATTGCAGAAGGTAGAATGATAAGGTATGTCTTTTTGCTGATGATACTAAGATATATAACAGGGTTGATGTTCCAGGAAGCATAAGCCAAGTGGCAAATGATTTAGGTAAACTAGAAAAATGGTCAGAGTTGTGTCAGCTGACATTTAATGTGGATAAGTGCAAGATAATGCATCTTGGACATAAAAACCCAAGGACAGAGTACAGAATATTTGATAAGGTCCTAACCTCAACATCTGAGGAAAGGGATTTAGATTTCAGATGACTTAAAGGAAGGCAGACAATGTAATAGAGCAGCAGGAAATGCTGCTTGGTTGTATAGGGAGAGGTATTAACAGTAGAAAGAGGGAAGTGCTCATGCCATTGTACAGAACACTGGTGAGACCTCACTTGGAGTATTGTATGCAGTACTGGAGACCGTATCTTCAGTAGGTTATTAATACCTTAGAGAGAGTTCAGAGAAGGGCTACTAAACTGGTTCATGGATTGCAGGATATAATTTACAAGGAAAGGTTAAAGGAACTTAACATGTATAGCTTGGAGGAAAGACGAGACAGGGGGGGATATGATAGAAACATTTGAATACATAAAGGGAATCAACACAGTAAAGGAGGAGACTATATTTAAAAGAAGAAAAACTACCACAACAAGAGGACATAGTCTTAAATTAGAGGGGCAAAGGATTAAAAATAATATCAGGAAGTATTACTTTACTGAAAGAGTAGTGGATACATGGAATAGCCATCCAGCCGAAGTGGTAGAGGTTAACACATTGAAGGAGTTTAAGCATGCATGGGATAGACATAAGGATATCCTAACTATAAGATAAGGCCAGGGACTAATTAAAAGTCCCTCAAAATATTGGTCAGAGTAGATGGGCCGAATGGTTCTTATCTGCCGTCACATTCCATGTTTCCATGTTTCTCTTTGGGGATAGAAGTAGAATGTAAGTTATGGCATTATTTTTTATTTATTTTTATCTTTATATTTTGTGTATTATTAATATAATTTTTTCTAGCCCATTGCCATTCAGCTTAATTGATTAGAAACACATAGACCAAACTGATGCACAGTAAGTACTCAACTGTTTGATGAATTATTCAATTAAATTGATCGGAAATTGCTAGATTGTTTTATTGTACACTTATTGTACACTGCCTATAAATTACTTACAACTTTTGGTGTGAATTAGCTTGACAAATAACCGATCTGGTAGTACCCATTTCTAGCTCATGTGATTTGAATGCATTTCCTTCTTGTGTTTCTTCTAATATGACTACCTTTCTGCCCACATTTCCCGCCTTCCCATGATTCAAACTAGTGTAAGATGTCAAACCCTATACTGAAAAGCTGGTCTAGAAATTGGCATTTCTGTAAAACTTTGCACTTGTATCCCAATGTTCAAAAATGTATCTCCAATTTTCAAAACTGGGGTATTATTTTGGACTAAAATGAGATTGTGTGTGCTACTTGGAATTTGTGGATTTTTTTAAAATTACATTTATTGAAACTTAGAATGTACAAAGTGTGTTTCATAAATATAGTATTCATCATTTAGTCAGAATGGCAAAGTAAAATTAAGAAGAAAAAAGCAAATGATCTATAGTTACATAACAATATTAAACTATTTATTAACAAGAAATTTTTATTTTGATATATCCATCATTCTGCTAAATCAAATAAGTAGAGAGTCAGCACAAAGGTTCAGCTGCTAATTCAGAACATAAAGCAGAACATCATATCAACCTGAATAAGTGTATATATTTTTTATTTTTCTAATATTTTTATTCTGGATTAAGGAGAAGCTTCGGTGTATGTTGTAGAAGGAGATCAGTCAAATCGGTGTAATCCTTTATGGAATTACTTGAGTGCAATATAAATTCTTTGGCTTCCAATAGTAAGCCTGAAGGAACCTAATGGCAAGATAAGACACTTTAAGTTGTTTTAGATGAATTCATGAGGTTATATTATGAACACATGTCACTCAAGATTCTATAATGCTAAACACTGTAAAATATTTATAATCGTGAATTTTTTTTTACTGTGTCAATTCTCCTACAAGACCCAGCTCAAAAATATATTACATTTCATTGATTGCAAAGTATTCTTAATACATATTATTAATAATGCTATATATCAAATGTGAGACAAAAATGATTATATTAAACTCAATATTTCATATCTCTCAGATAAAGCATTTATATTCTCTGCAAACAAGGGAAAGAGGAGAAAATGAGCAATAGAACACTAAGAACTAGTGATGTCGCGAACACAACATTTTCGGTTCGCGAACGGCGAACGCAAACTTCCGCAAACGTTCGCGAACCGGCTAACCGGGCGAACCGCCATAGACTTCAATGAGCAGGCGAATTTTAAAACCCACAGGGACTCTTTCTGGCCACAAAAGTGATGGAAAAGTTGTTTCAAGGGGACTAACACCTGGACTGTGGCATGCCGGAGGGGGATCCATGGCAAAACTCCCATGGGAAATTACACAGTTGATGCAGAGTCTGGTTTTAATCCATAAAGGGCATAAATCACCTAACATTCCTAAATCACAATGGATATGGATTGAAACCTGAGTCCAAGGATGGAATGCTGCACCTTGTCCCAACAAAACCACACCAACCAAAATTCACCCATATCCATTATGTTATAAGTGTATGTAGTGAATGCAGTGTCTGAGTAGCCGATGCACTGTGTGTGTGTGTGTGTGTGTGTGTGTATTGTGGATAAAGTATATGTTTGTTCATAGTGTATGCAGTGTGTGTGTAAAGTGGATGTAGAGTAGGTGTGTATATAGTGAATGCAGTGTGTTTGTGTGTGTGTGTGTGTGTCTTTTTCTGTTTTTTTTACACCTCCCCTTTGTGTGTCTTTTACTCCCCCCAGCCTCTCTTTATGCCTCTCTTTCCCTCAGCCCCTTGAGTGTGTCTCTTTCTCCACTTCCCAACATCTCTGGTTCTCTTCCCCCTAGAACTTTGTCTTTTTCTCCCCTCATCCCCACTCTCCTTTCCCCAGCCCCTCTTAAATGTTCCCCACAAGCCCCTGTTTGTCTCTGAAACTGCTATGTTTTCTGCTACAGGGTTAAAACTAGAGGGACCTGGCACCCAGACCACTTCATTGAGCTATTATGATCTGGGTGTCTGTAGTGGTCCTTTAAGTGTATGTGTATCTGCAATCACTGGCATACATGCAGGGGTCGCAGCCATGCGACCAGGTGCCCGCCACCATGTGTTGCTGCCCCCGGCCCGCAGGGGGGGGGTGCCATGGGTCAGTTTTCGCACCAGGGCCCCATGGGTTGTGTGTATGCCACTGCCTACCGGTCATCAAGTACCCAACTGGGATAATAACCTGACCAAGAGAAGAACTAGTCACCATGGATGTGAAGACCAGGAAACTACTCACTATGAATGGAGGATTCCACCCTAAATCCAGCACCCAGAGACTGTACACCTGCCGGAAGGAAGGAGGTCAGGACCTGATGAGTGTCAAGGCCACAGTCCTGGATGAAACACAGAGCATCCACAAGTACATCATGAAGATGGATCCCAAAGATGAACTGCTAAGGGAATGCCTGAGATTTCCACAGATTGAGGATGCAGAAAAAGAGGAGGTTCCTTGGCAAGACAAACCTCTCCATGGGGTGTACCAATGGCAGATAGTGGATGTGGCTCACATGACAAAATCCTACCAGTGGTTGTAAAAGGCAGGACTGAAAGACAGCACTGAGGCACTAATCCTAGCAGCTCAGCACCAGATAAATAGAAGCTGGAGTCTATCACACCAGGCAAGACTAAGGTGCAGACTGTGCAAATAGGCATCTGAGACAGTCCAGCACCTAGTAGCCTGTTGCAAGATGTTAGCAGGAGCAGCATACACAGAGAGACACAACCAAGTTGCTGGGATTGTGTACCAAAACATCTGCATGGAATATGGATTGGACCTGCCTAAGTCCAAATAGGTGATACCACCAAGAGTAGTTGAGAATGACAGGGCTAAGATCCTGTAGGACTTCAAGATCCAGACAGACAAGCAAGTGCTGGCCAACCAACTACACATCGTGGTGGTAGACAAGGAACAAAAGACTGCAGTCGTGGTGGATGTGGCAATACTCAGTGACTATAACAGCAGGAAGAAGGAACATGAGAAGGTGGACAAATACCAAGGACTGAAAGAAGAACTAGAAAGGATGTGGAAAGTGAAGGCAGTAGTAGTCCTAGTCGTGATAGAAGCACTCAGGGCTGTGACTCCCAAGTTGGGGGAGTGGCTTCAACAGATTCCAGGTGGGTCATCTGAGATCACTGTCCAGAAAAGTGCAGTTCTAAGAACAGCTAAGATACTGTGCAGAACCCTCAAACTCCCAGGCCTCTGGTAGAGGACTCGAGAATGATGAATAAACATACCACACAGGAGGGGTGAGAAAATCAGTTTTTATATATAATACGTTATCTCTACTGTTGGTCCGCGTTGACTCGTTTCGGAATGTGGTAGAGCCAATAGGTAATGATATATGTGTTTACGTACGTGGGATCGTTGAAGTCAATGATCTGTCTGAGTGGTGGTTATGGTAGTGGATTCTCTGGCCCGAGAAAGGCATAAAAGGCAATGTGCATGGCTGGTAATGGCCGACTTGGTAGCATAATTGAATGGTTGTAGATCGAATAGGTCCGATAAGGATGAAAAGTTGGATGGCTATTGGTAATCTCTGAGAGTATCGTGGGGGAATGGATACCTGAAAACGTATATTCTTGTCTGGTATGATAGCATGAAGTTATGGTAGTTTTGGCTATAGGTTATCCTGTGTTGTTGAATGCCTGTAAAATATATAATTAATGGTGTGTGAGATAGTTTAAGGTGGCAAAAAGAAGCAAAACCTAGGAGAAATGTTATGACACAGGTTGAGCTATGTTGTGTTCCAATGAGATTCTTTAAACCAGGTAAAAAGCTGTGTTATGTGTTCTACAAGTATGGGATGAAAGTGCTAGATGGGATAGTGCATGCTATGCTGCATGAGTAAGTCTAATCCATGATTTTGTCTCTGGAACAAAAGAGTGTCCGTGACTGTATGGGCGGCTGTAAGAAGCGTATGATGAACATGCCTGGAATATAAATGAGACAATTGTCGGCAGGGATGTATACCCCCATCTGGTACATGAAAGTGAAATGTGATAAGTGGCCAACCAAGTGAGTTCCCCAGAAATATCATGACCTTATGGATGAGTAGTGGCGTTTGTTGATGATATGACATGTTCCTAGTTGTCTGAGTAACAACTGATTGATGACCCTGACCATGATTTACCCCATGCCACAGCAGCTGCTACAATGGGGTAGATCTCCCAAAGGGGCTGAGGTGGTGGAAAAATTTCCAAACCTGGATGCCATGGCCAACAGCTCCAAAGCAATTGTTCCCGGTAGATCGCTGCCAAACCCGTGGTAGACGCCGCATCTGACCATCTGGTTGGAGAAGTGTCAGACAATCCTGGAAGGAACATGCTTTTACCATGCCAAGTGGTTAAGAAATTCCCCCTCCATGTGCAGGTCTGCTGTTGCTGAGGTGTCTAGGGACATCCTCTGATCGTCATGTTGGAAGTGTGGAAAAAAGGGGAAAGTACTCTGGATGGGAAAGCGTGGTCTTGTGGTATGATTGGCATGGCAAAATTAAGGAACCTGGTAGGGATTGTAGTTCCTTGCAGATGTAAGTACTAAGCAGGAGGTAGTGATTGATGTAGCTGAGAATGTTCCCTATTTGTCTTGTGGTAACTTGCGTGTATGGATGCCGACTCAAGTCATATGCTCAGTAATGTGATGATAGTGTCTGAGCCTTCTGTTTCTTATGGGGTACTGGGACGCCCAAGTGGTCAACCAGACTAAGCTGCCATGAGGCTTCTAGTGAAAAATATGTTATCTTTGATCAACAAGAAGTCTTCTAGATAGTGTATGACTAAGGCCTCTGGATATGTTATCATAACCAGCACAGATTATCTGCGAATATCAATAGTAGGCTAATCTGTAGCTTGAAAGTTGAGCAGGGAAAGGATTGCCCAATTTATGCCATGTAAGTGCCAGTGTGTAGGGTAGATGGTAGCCATTTACTGCATTGATGATATTGGTCTTACTTAACCAAGCTTCAACCCATGCTTGAGTGATAGCTGTAAAGGTAGATCAATGGTGTTGTATAGTAAGAAAACTCCTCGGAGGGTATGAGAGAGTTGAGACTTGGGGTAGCGGAGGTGTGTGGTGCCAATAAGTCTATGGTTAGTCTTTGTTTAATGGAAGATTCCTTGTGACAATACCAATGTGTTTGTGTTTGGTGCCATGCTGTAAATGGTGGAGATTGGAAGACCCCTCTGCAAATCTTGGCTATGAGTGTGTTTACAGCCAATGGTTTTGTTGTGCTGACTGTAAGTGAGGGCATGTTATATTCCTTGAAGGTGTGTTTATGATACCTGTATGGGAGCCCTTTGAAGCTCTAGAGCTTTAGTAAATCTACTACAAGTCTGGAAGGGTGATGAGTCAGTACTGTTGAAAATGCATTAGTGTGTACAGATGGTGAGTACGTTATTTGTAAGTAGTGTTGTCGCGAACCCGAAATTTTCGGTTCGCGAACGGCGAACGCGAACTTCCGCAAATGTTCGCGAACCGGCGAACCGCGCGAACCGCCATTGACTTCAATGGGCAGGCGAATTTTAAAACCAACAGGGACTCTTTCTGGCCACAAAAGTGATGGAAAAGTTGTTTCAAGGGGACTAACACCTGGACTGTGGCATGCTGGAGGGGGATCCATGGCAAAACTCCCATGGAAAATTGCACAGTTGATGCAGAGTCTGCTTTTAATCCATAAAGGGCAGAAATCACCTAACATTGACACCTGTCCTCAAAGCCCTGCCCTGATACACACTGACACAGAGCAGAATAGAGACTGTTCACCGTCCACAGAGACCATGATACACACTGACAGAGCAGAATAGGGACTGTTCCCCCTACATAGGGTCACTTGGCAGATATGGATTGACACCTGTCCTCAAAACCCCTGATACACACTGACACAGAGCAGAATAGGGACTGTTCCCCTTACATAGGGTCACTTGGCAGATATGGATTGACACCTGTCCTCAAAACCCCTGATACACACTGACACAGAGCAGAATAGGGACTGTTCCCCCTACATAGGGTCACTTGGCAGATATGGATTGACACCTGTCCTCAAAACCCCTGATACACACTGACAGAGCAGAATAGGGACTGTTCCCCCTACATAGGGTCACTTGGCAGATATGGATTGACACCTGTCCTCAAAACCCATGATACACACTGACAGAGCAGAATAGAGACTGTTCCCTGTCCACAGAGACCATGATACACACTGACACAGAGCAGAATAGGGACTGTTCCCCCTACATAGGGTCACTTGGCAGATATGGATTGACACCTGTCCTCAAAACCCCTGATACACACTGACACAGAGCAGAATAGGGACTGTTCCCCCTACATAGGGTCACTTGGCAGATATGGATTGACACCTGTCCTCAAAACCCCTGATACACACTGACACAGAGCAGAATAGAGACTGTTCCCTGTCCACAGAGACCATGATACACACTGACACAGAGCAGAATAGAGACTGTTCACCGTCCACAGAGACCATGATACACACTGACACAGAGCAGAATAGGGACTGTTCCCCCTACATAGGGTCACTTGGCAGATATGGATTGACACCTGTCCTCAAAACCCCTGATACACACTGACACAGAGCAGAATAGGGACTGTTCCCCCTACATAGGGTCACTTGGCAGATATGGATTGACACCTGTCCTCAAAACCCCTGATACACACTGACACAGAGCAGAATAGAGACTGTTCCCTGTCCACAGAGACCATGATACACACTGACATGATATCCCTGTTATCTACATCCTCTAGCAATAATGGTTGCGCATCACCGCTTGAAGACAAGTAACTGCTATTCAATCTATAACAGTGAAAAATAAATTTTGGTTTTAAAAGCACGCTATAGAGACACCAGATATGATTGGCAATGTGCACTGGAACAGTTCTGCAGAGCAGACGCTGAAGGAAGGACTGACACACCCGCTTGAAGACAAGTAACTGCTATTCAATCTATAACAGTGAAAAATAAATGTTGGTTTTAAAAGCACGCTAAAGAGACACCAAATATGATTGGCAACTGTCAAAGCACGCTGGAAAAGGTCTACAGAGCACACGCTGAAGTAGGCCTGACACCCAGACGCTTGCAGACAACTAACTGCTCTTCTATTACAGTGAAAAAAAGTTATTTCTTTTAAATCTAAAGCTTAAGCTATTGTAAAAACAGATATGAGTGGTGGCACTGGGCAAGAGGGCACAGTATCCACTGTGAACCTCACACAGAAGCTGGCAGGCAGGTAACTGCTCTTCTATTACAGTGGAAACAAAATTTTGGTTGTAAAAGCACGTTATAGAGACACCAGATATGAGTGGCAACTGTCAAAGTACGCTGGCAGGGTTGTGCAGGGCACACGCTGAAGGAAGGCCTGACAGAGCCGCTTGAAGGACACTGACTGGCTGCTATTAGCTTACACTGGAAACCTTTTTTCTTTGTAAAAGCACGCTAAAGAGACACCAGATAGGATTGGCAACTGTCAAAGCACGCTGGCACAGGTCTGCAGAGCACACACTGAAGTAGGCCTGACACCCAGACGCTTGCAGACAACTAACTGATCTTCTACTACAGTGAAAAAAAATGATTTCTTTAAAATCGAAAGCTTAAGCTATTGTTAAAACAGATATGAGTGGTGGCACTGACTGTGCAAATGGGCAAGGCATCCAACCTGACACAGAAGCTGGCAGGCAGGCAACTGCTCTTCTATTACAGTGAAAACTAATTATTTATTTTAAATCTAACGCTTAACCAATTTTTAAAACAGATATGAGTGGTGGCACTGGGCAAGTGGGCACAGTATCCGATGTGAACCTCACACAGATGCTGGCAGGCAGGCAACTGCTCTTCTATTACAGTGAAAAAAAAATATTTATTTTAAATCTAAAGCTTAACCAATTTTTAAAACAGATATGAGTGGTGGCACTGGGCAAGTAGGCACAGTATCCAATGTGAACCTCACACAGAAGCTGGCAGGCAGGCACCTGCAATTACATTACACAGGAAAAAAAAAAAAAAAGCAGCCTGATGTTATAGCCCTAAAAAGGGCTTTTTGGGGTGCTGTCCTTACAGCAGAGATCAGATGAGTCCTTCAGGATTGTAGTGGACACTGAATACCCTAGCCTAGCTATCAATTTCCCTATCTAATCAGCAGCAGCTAAACTTTCCCTCCTCTCACTAAGCATGCAGCTTCCGAATGAATCGAAAATGGATGCTGGGAGGGAGGTTGGAGGGTGTGGAAGGGAGGGAGTGCTGCTGATTGGCTGGAATGTGTCTGCTGACCGAGAGGCACAGGGTCAAAGTTTGCCCAATGATGCCGAATAGGGGGCGGATCGAACTGCGCATGTGTCCGCCCGCCACGGCGAACGCGAACACACTAAGTTCGCCGGGAACTGTTCGCCGGCGGACAGTTCGGTACATCACTATTTGTAAGTTGTATTGGGACACATAGTTTGTCATGTGCCCTGAACCATTTGAACATATATGCAACAGTCTATATGCAATGCAACTACTCATATCAATGGTCTCTGGTAGTTCAGAGGTGCTGGTACCTGGAGCCTGAGAGTGCTCGTCCATTTGTTTGGGACAAACTCCCTTCTGTATGGGTACCTGCACAAATAAACATCTCTACATATTCCAAATGCCAACCCAACCAAGGGATGGTCAGTTCCCGATTTACCTGGAATCCCTGGATCTGACCATCACCGATACATCATCATACATATATATGCCTTGCTTCCCCAATGTGCTGGGATCATACGTGCAGGGTTAACGTCTTGTGTGTCATAATAATTGATTGAGTTTATGAGTGAGGCTAGCATAGCCTGGGTGTCACCTGAGTTGATGTAGCTGGGCCTTCCCCTGCCTCCGTGTTGTCCGTTGATGTATGGAGGAGTTTGAATAACTCTGCTTTCCTTGCTGTAGCAGGGTAGGGGATTTGTCACCTCCTTAGGTCGGTGGTAATGTGTGGGATCGTCCAGGATCTGATTGCTGCTGGACTAGCAACATCTCCTCTGCTTGAAGGTGTATCAATTCTAGCTGGGGTGCTAGGAAGAGGGGATTCTTCACCATCTTTTGGAGAAATACTTAAATAACAATAAAGATTGCAATTATTATTTGTACCCAGGGTTCTTGTACTGGCTTGCTAGCTAAGCCGTAAGGCGAAACGATTAGGCTTGGTGTTTTTTGGTGACTGGTGAGGCCCTGCTAGTTGCCAAGTGGCTTGAGAGGCTCTATCTATGCTTGGCGCGAGGGGATTTTGTGTGGCCACTGAATGTTGTGGCAGGATGTTGGCCTCTCGGTGACAGTAACCAGAAAATAGGAAGGTGAGTGACAGGTGAGGCCCTCTCTATGATACAATGCGAGGCGGCTAGCTCATGAGTGGCCCGAGGGGTGTATGCCTCCGAGTGTGAGGTGGGGTGTTGGCCTCGCGGGACCACTAACCGAAGCATAATGCAGAGAAAAAAGGGGGTAATACCTATTGGGCCCTAGAACCCTAATTGCCAGTACACTATTACTATTCCAGGGAAGGTAAGAGATGAATAACTACGTGAGCAGGTGTATGTACCTGGTAGTATGGTATTGAACCTGACAATCCGTATAGGTTTTTTAGTAGTAACTGTAACCTGAATGGATAAAACCGTATGGCATAAGGAAATATGGCATAGACCAAGCTTATCTTAATACGTACAGCATATGTGAAAAGTAAAGTGCCGTGATGTGTAAATATTAAACATCGTAGCCATACTTGTTAAATATGTATCAATCTTAACCCATTAAGTGCTGTATGTACAAGTGAAAATGTGGTCTGTCCCCACCTTGCAAGTTGTATGTCCCCTTGCTAGGGGAAAGTCTGTTGCGTGAGCAGCGTGCTGTGAAAAATGTATGTGAACTATATTACCAGTTACGTATATACAGATGCGTCTGCTACTGTGTAATAATATATGTATTTATACCAGATGTTGATATAGTGCTTGCTATGTGAATTGTTGTATGTCTTACTGAATGGTAGGGGTCAGTGAACATGGTGTTGCAAAATGCAAGTGCACTGGACATCTGCCGAGTGCCCTATAGGTGGCAGTGCAGTTGGATACTGATTGGTATGTGAAATGTTGTTTGTCTGTTGACCTATAGGTGTCAGTGTTTTGGTGTTTGTAAAACCCCATAAAAAATTGTCAATGTACTTGACAGACCTGTAGGTGGCAGTGTTGATAGAACCACTGTTGGTCTTGATGTGAAATGTAAATTATTGTGAATTAAACCTGAAGTTGAGCCCGAGCTGGAGTTTAATTTATGGTTTATGGTTATGTTTAAAACAATCTTATGTGTAATTTATATTGGCTGGTAAATTGTATATGACATGTGAAGACAGTTTTGCTGTTGACCAGTAGGGGTCAGAAATGCTGATTGTATGTTAAAATACCCTTTAACCCCTTAAGGACCAAACTTCTGGAATAAAAGGGGTCATTACATGTCACACATGTCATGTGTCCTTAAGGGGTTATTCCTACCGTTTGACAGATAGGAGTCAGTATAAAAGTGAAAATGCTGTAGTTAGTTTGTTTGCTTATGAAGTGAAATAAAGTCTGAGAAGCCTGTAGTATACTGATTGACCGGTAGGGGTCAGCATGTAGGCGAAAATGCCGTGGTTAGTTGGTTTGTACATGAAATGCAATAATGTCTGAGAAGCCTGTTGTACACTGAATGACTGGTAGGGGTCAGTGTGTAGGTGAAAATGCAGTGGTTTATTGTTTTGTACATGAAAAGCAAAAACGTCTAAGAAGCCTGTAGTACACCGAATGACTGATAGGGGTCAGTGTGTAGGTGAAAAATGCAGTGGTTTGTTGGTTTGTACATGAAATGCAATAATGTCTGAGAAACCTGCAGTACACCGAATGACTGGTAGGGGTCAGTGTGTAGGCGCAAATGCAGTGGTTCGTTGATTTGTACATGAAATGCAATAATGTCTGCGAAGCCTGTAGTACACCAAATGACCAGTAGGGGTCAGTGTGTAGGCGCAAATGCAGTGGTTCGTTGATTTGTACATGAAATGCAATAATGTCTAAGAAGCCTGTAGTACACCAAAAGACCAGTAGGGGTCAGTGTGTAGGCGAAAATGCAGTTGTTCGTTGATTTGTACATGAAATGCAATAATGTCTGCGAAGCCTGTAGTACACCAAATGACCAGTAGGGGTCAGTGTGTAGGCGCAAATGCAGTGGTTCGTTGATTTGTACATGAAATGCAATAATGTCTAAGAAGCCTGTAGTACACCAAAAACCGGTAGGGGTCAGTGTGTAGGTGAAAATGCAGTGGTTTATTGGTTTGTACATAAAAATGCAAAAAAACGTCTAAGATGCCTGTAGTACACCGAATGACCGATAGGGGTCAGTGTGTAGGTGAAAAATTCGGTGGTTGGTTGGTTTTTACATGAAATGCAATAATGTCTGAGAAGCCTGTAGTACACTGAATGACCGGTAGGGGTCAGTGTGTAGGCGAAAATGCAGTGGTTCGATGGTTTGTACATGAAATGTGATAATGTCTAAGAAGCCTGTAGTACACTCAAAGACCGGTATGGGGTTTAAAAGAATGATATGCATGAACATGCAATGGTTTTAGAACAGACTTAGACAAAATGCAGCCGTAAAGTGAGGACCTGACCCGTGCATGGTGCCGTGGGACTGATGCCTGGCGTAACGGGTAGGTCGACTTACGGTTTGTGAATCACTTGGACACCATCCACAGCGATGGATTAAAGAAAGAAGGTGGTAGGCCGTAAAAGCCTGTGGCTGGATTCCTGACACAGCTCTGCTTAGAAAACCTCAAGGAGTAATCAGGTAAAATGGCGTCTGGATGACCCGGAAGTGGAAATCATTCTGATGCTGACCTCAAGAGATATGAGTCAGGTAAGGGGTGTCCCTTATATAGGGGAGTGAATTAATTTAAGCCCCTCCCACAAATACAGGCCAAACGGCCTTAATACATATATATATATATATATGCACACACATACACACATATAATACTCATGTATCTATATATATATACTCACACACAAACACTTTTATTTCCTATATATGTATAATATATTATAATTAAAGCATTTTATAATATTTTATACATATATATTGCATATATCTCAAATTACACTTAAAATGAAATCATATATATGCATTATATATGTAAATTATATTATAAAATTATTTAATTATTTTATAATTATATATATATATATATATATATATATATATATATATATATATATATATATATATATAAAAGGAAAGATATCGGCACTCCAAGGATTTATCATTCAAAAGTTCTTCTTTTATTCAAAAAATAGTCAACATTTCAGCTCCCCTAAGGAGCTTTCATCAGGACACAAAAACATCATAAAACTGATATAAGCTTATATAGGACATACAATTAGGTGAAATCAGTATTTACTGACAGGTGATCTGCATTGCCATCGATCGCCAGACCCGCCATGATTGCCTGCTCGTTTGCTTAGACTTCCGGGTTGGAGGTCACCTGACCGCATACTGAAAAAAAAATATATATATATATTTTTTCCCTTTTCCTTCTTCCCCCTTTCCCTTCTTTTTTTTTCCCTTTTCTGATTGAGTAACTCCCTTTGGTCTGACGGAACATGTTGCTAGGGCAACCATACTAGATACATCCACGGTCCTTAACAGCCATTTTTTGTCGGACACATCTAATACGTCCATGGTCGTTAAGAGGATATACATATATATATATATATAATTTCATCCTAAGTGTATTTTGATATAAATATAAATGAGTACCCTTTGAGGCACTCAGTACAGGCAGAGCATCGGAAGCCTGCCCGATGACTTCCGATGCTCTGCTCTGCACTGCTGGGCGCCACGTGCGTCAACCCAGAAGTGATCACTCCGGTGCGTGTGATCACTCAGGTGCCCTTCAATGAGAGAGGGTATTGTACGATCACCTCCAGCTCTCAAATTAGCCGCGGACGTATGAGGTACGTCCGCAGTCCATAAGGACTGTTTTATGTTGGACATACCTCATACATCAGCGGTCCTTAAGGGGTTAAAGTTTACCAATCATGAGTACTTTAACTTATACTTTTGCGAAAGGTCAAAGTAGGTGAGCTTTAAGCATAGCTGACTTGGAGAATTTTTTGTAATTCAGCTACTTTGGCCTTAAATTTGAAATTCATGTCATTTGAACTCTCGGCAATTCACACTTTATTAAATTTATAGGGTTTATAAATGTCCTTGTCTATGCTACTCAATCTATGGAATGTGAAACAAAGTGAAAATAGGAGGTATAAGGCAGTCTATGCCACATATCTCTGCTAAGTTAGCCCTCTGCAAATTTAAAAGAACTCTAAAAGACCACAAATCAATGAATCAATGATGCCAGTGCCCAAAGATGATACTTGATTTGTGATTATGTTGATTTGATTTGCAAGACAAACTATTCACGCTGACTGTGTTTTGACTGTAATTAGTCACTCAGTCAGAGGATTTTGACTGGTGTGTAGTTTAATCACATTTATTAGCAAATTAGACCATTTATGGTGTTGAACATGGCGTGACTTCTCACTGGGTCAGGATAGAGTGATTAGGGTTAACTGTGATGAAATGTCAATAAGGTTTGAGTTATTTCCCAAGAGTAGAATCTAGTACATCATCATTTTGAAACGTCATTAGCCACCTTTGCATCCTTCTAGTGGAAGAGAGCTTAACTTATACCTAATGAAATCTGGTGAGAGGAATAGATTCACTCCATAGGTCAAGACTGCATAGGATAGTCATGAAATGTAGCTTCCATATGTTTGATTCCTTCAGTATCAAAATCATATATACCAATGTTTACTTTTCTTTTACATTTTAAAGCAATGCAAAATCAAAATTAGCCCCACTCACCTTCCTTTATACTGCAGGAATAATTGTCACTGGAAAACATGTTTTATGCAGATGAATAACAGAAATAGATGGGTGGGTGGAAAGAGTTATATCGGAAAAAAAGTGCAGGCAAGCCTCTATCTAAAGGTCACTCCTAACCTTTAATAAGCATAAAAACAACAGCAATGATAAAATCAATACCAGATAACAGGGTGCCACAGTCACTCTAGTTGCCAACTTCTATGGGATATTCTGACTGAAAATAGAGAAAAAGAAGAAACAATCAATAAAAGTATAACATACAATTTATTGAAAATAAAATAAAATTAACAATGATTAAGCAATAGCACAATTCCTGTGCAACAATCGGAATTATAAGCTAAAATAGGCAAAGAGACCCTTTATGATAGCAGCTTCATATAACACAACACAAAAGATATTAGTAAAGTGCAAGTGCTAAAGTGCAAAAGATTCTTAAGTAAGGGAAAGTGCAAGGTGCTCAAAATGCTGCTGTAATAGCAGCTAACACCCACTACTCCTTCACAGTAGTACAGAATGCAAATGTCGAAAAGACTGCTTATACCAAATCGAATGGTTCTAAGATAGGGCTTTACGTGCTTCGTCGATCCGACTTCCTCAGAAGCTTCTGGCTTCTTTCTTTTAAATCTGCCGGTTCGTGCATCTAGTTTAGTTACCGCGCATGTGCAGGACTCGCCGAACGCAATGTCACACATCACGACACGCTGGAACGCAACTAAACTTTTTTGACAATCTACACAACCGCATTCCGACTGTCTAAACTAGAAAACGTTTGGGATCTTAGCGGTTTGTATTTACATTCCTGCCTAATCATCTCTACATTCTAACAGAGGAGAACCCAACAGTCCAAAAGATAAAACCAGAAGTATATAAATGGGACTCAATGTAAAAAAGGCAAAAGAAAAATAGACATAAAAATGTTAATGAAAATAAGAATACAGAGTCACAGCGTGTTACCCAGATGGATACCAAATCACTCAAACACCCGTGTGGTAACCTCTCTATCCACACAGAAAAACACATAAAATCATATACATACAATGGGTGGAATGGTTCGGTTCAGGGTAAAAGATGGTAACACGGAGGCAAAAGAGGTAACTGTGGAGATAAAATCGTATACAGGCACCTAGTGCAATATCAAACTGTATAGCAATAAGTCAGCATAAGGTATATGATTCAGTACTCACAAGGAGGGAGCCAATTGGAAATGGCTCAATCCAGACGCCTGTGGGATAGTTAGAAGGGATCCCACTCCCTTCCAAAGTGCAGGTAGTGCTTCACAAGTCTCAAGAAGGAATGTCCACACCAATGGAATATTGGGGACCAGGTCCTTTTAATGATGAGTAAAATGCAGATGTACAGCAATGTAAAATAAACACAAGCAAAACATAAACTTGCTAAAATCCGAATAAAATAAATAAATCCACTGTGGGATAAAGAAATTGTTTGCATGTGAGTACTGAATCATATACTTTATGCTGACTTATTGCTATACAGTTTGATATTGCACTAGGTGCCTGTATACGATTTTATCTCCACAGTTACCTCTTCTGCCTCCGTATTACCATCTTTTACCCTGAACCGAACCATTCCACCCATTGTATGTATATGATAAAAATGTTAATACCTCTCTCTTATGAGTATGTGGTCCAATAAATTAAGGTACAATCTTAGCTGTTGTGTATAGGTATATAAATTGACAATTTTCATACAACACATATTTCATATTTTATTCCATTTATAATTTTTATGTTAATTTTCACTTTGCCTTTTTTACATTGAGTCCCATTTATATACTTCTGGTTTTATCTTTTGGACTGTTAGGTTCTCTTCTGTTAGAATGTAGAGCGGCATTTTGAGCACCTTGCACTTTCCCTTAATTAAAGGAACACTATAGTCACCTAAATTACTTTAGCTAAATAAAGCAGTTTTAGTGTATAGATCATTCCCCTGCAAGTTCACTGCTCAATTCACTGTCATTTAGGAGTTAAATCACTTTGTTTCTGTTTATGCAGCCCTAGCCACACCTCCCCTGGCTATGATTGACAGAGCCTGCATGAAAAAACAACAACTGGTTTCACTTTCAAACAGATGTAATTTACCTTAAATAATTGTATCTCAATCTCTAAATTGAACTTTAGTCACATACAGGAGGTTCTTGCAGGGTCTAGCAAGCTATTAACATAGCAGGGGATAAGAAAATCTTAATTAAACAGAACTTGCAATAAAGAAAGCCTAAATAGGGCTCTCTTTACAGGAAGTGTTTATGGAAGGCTGTGCAAGTCACATGCAGGGAGGTATGACTAGGGTTCATAAACAAAGGGATTTAACTCCTAAATGGCAGAGGATTGAGCAGTGAGGCTGCAGGGGCATGTTCTATACACCAAAACTGCTTCATTAAGCTAAAGATGTTCATAGTGTCCCTTTAAGAATCTTTTGCACTTTACTAATATCTTTTGTGTTGTGTTATATGAAGCTGCTATCCTAAAGGGTCTCTTTGCCTATTTTGGCTTAAAATTGTGATTGTTGCACATTAATTGTGTTATTGTTTAATCATTAATGTTAATTTGATTTTATTTTCAATAAATTGTATGTTATACTTTTGTTGATTGTTTCTTCTTTTTCTCTATTTTCTGTGAGAATATCCCATAGAAGTTGGCAACTAGAGTGACTGTGGCGCCCTGTTATCTCGTATTGATTTTATCATTGCGGTTGTTTTTATTGTATGCAGATGAATCCAACTTTCTCTGCATTTTGGGTGCCAGTTATTTGGGAGTTATGCTTCCAAGCAGCATCTTTAGTCATTTTAATTCAGAGCTCTCCTATAATGAAACCTGCTTGCTGCAAGAGTAACTTTCACCAATCTTGGGCAGATAACGACATGTATGCTGCCCTAAACCTAGCCATAATAAAAAAAAAAAAAAAAAAATTGTAATGAAAAAATATAAATACTGCTTAAGTGTGTATTGGAGCAAGATAATACCATCTCAGAGAACCACTGACATTCATTTGTTTTATTATGATATCTCTTGAACTGCAATAACCCATGGAAGAATTACATTGGGGAGCAAATAATAAAAAAGCAAAAATATATAAAAAAAAAAAACCTGCATTGAGTATTGGCAGTCTTAGGGAGGGAACTAAGGGGGATTTATTTAAACCCCCCACCGCCCCCGCCCCGACCATTTTACCCCCCTACTCATGTCAGTTCATCTCTTTGAACTAACAAGGAAATATTAGGAAGGAGCTCATTAGTACCACAGCTGATTTAAGATTGATTTAAGATTGATTTGAAATGTATCTGGGATTTATGTAAGAATTACCTAAAGTTGAATAAAGAGCATAAAGGTATTTCTCATCGTTCTTGAAAGTTTTCTGTATCTTAATTTGTTTTTCTATTTATTTATTTTATTGAGAATATCATGATAATTTTATTCTAATGGTGAATATTTAGAAGCAATGGAAAAATATATATTCTTAATGTGTTTTATGGATGTATTCTAATAAGATGTAATTTTTCTTAAAAAATTAATTAAAACATTAAATAAATAAAATTTGAAAAAAACCTCCTCATTAGCATTACTTGTTCATAATACATGGTATAATGCATGTATTCTATCGCTCTCTTTTCCCCATACACATCAAACACACACACTTTTCAAATATAATTATTAGCAAATACGATAATTCTGTGCAGTCATATTGTAATACACACATGCCACAAGTGTATTAATGCTTGTATGCAAGTTGTTTGGATGAACATTCATGCATTCATGAAAACGTATATGTATATGGAGTGAGTGATAGATGGAGAGCTAGGGAGGGAGAATGGAAGAGAAATGAGAAGAGAGATTAAAGTGAGATGTTATGTTATGCATTGATGAAGGGATGGCATATGCTGAGTGCTAACACATGTTATTATTTAAATCATGCATACTTTTGTGTTTTCTCTTTCATTAGGCTAATGAAAGAAATAATACTTCAGGGACATATTACTGAATAATACTGAAAAGATGTAGATTTCCTTGATCCATTAGATAATTAGCTCATCAGGTTTATCCACTGCTACAACTTCAGTTATGTGAAAGAAATAAACTGATAACAAAACTAACGTCATAGCAAATCAATATGTTATGTTTTATTTATTCCTACAAAGATATTGAGCAGCATACCATAAAAAAGTAATAAGTGTCATTTTAAATGATGTGTCAGCATAGAATGTTCATTACCATTCCGTAGCACTCATCCAAATAAGGCAGGTACATAAAATATTTTCTGACTAAATGCAATGTAAGCTCAATATTACAAACACCCCAATATTTAATACTACATTGAAAATGGGTCTCTTAAAAAGACCATGCAACAATGGAAACACTTGCCATAATAAAGTACAACATGCACAACCTGAGACAGGCACATACAAACATTGTCAGAAGTGTAAAAGATTACAGTGAGTATTGCTTCAATAATTGTTTTATGCTTTTACTATCAACAGTGAGCACTATATTTTTTATTTTCTGTTGTTATCTGCATATATGTCATGGAAATGTCCATCTAAAAACAAGATCCTTAAAGGGACACTATAGTCACCTGAACAACTTCAGCTTAATGAGGTTGTTTAGGTGAGTGCTACAGCTACCCGGAGCCTTTTTCTTGTAAGCACTGTATTTTCTGAGAAAATGCAGTGTTTACATTGGAAGCTTGGAACACCTCTTGTTGCAGTCAATCAGACGGCCACCAGAGGGACTTCCGAGTTCAGAGGCCCTAAAAAGGCCTCTCGTCCGATGCATTCTGGGTGAATGCATCAGACGGGCTATCAGCACACAAAGCACCGTGAACGCGCTTTGTGTGCTGATAGCCTGTCAGCACTGCTGTGGGCTTGGCTTCAGCTGACAGCTTCAGCTTCAGCTGACAGCTGAAGCCCGAACCCACAGGGACGCTTACGGTCCACAATAGTGGTTGAAGGGGGGGGGGGGAGACCTACTCTCCTCCCCCCCCCCGGCCCCCACCGCTGTGCGGCGGGTGGGGGCCCTAAAATTATCAATAAGGGGGGGACCTATTGTCCCCCCCCGGCCCCCACCCCTGAGCGGTGGGTGGGGGCCCTAAAATTATCGATAAGGGGGGGACCTACTGTCCCCCCCGGCCCCCACCCCTGTGCGGCGGGTGGGGGCCCTAAAATTATCAATAAGGGGGGACCTATTGTCCCCCCCCCGGCCCCCACCCCTGAGCGGTGGGTGGGGGCCCTAAAATTATCGATAAGGGGGGGGACCTACTGTCCCCCCCCCGGCCCCCACCCCTGTGCGGCGGGTGGGGGCCCTAAAATTATCAATAAGGGGGGGGACCTACTGTCCCCCCCGGCCCCCACCCCTGTGCGGCGGGTGGGGGCCCTAAAATTATCAATAAGGGGGGGGACCTACTGTCCCCCCCCGGCCCCCACCCCTGTGCGGCGGGTGGGGGCCCTAAAATTATCAATAAGGTGGGACCTATTGTCCCCCCCGGCCCCCACCCCTGAGCGGTGGGTGGGGGCCCTAAAATTATCGATAAGGGGGGGACCTATTGTCCCCCCCCGGCCCCCACCCCTGAGCGGTGGGTGGGGGCCCTAAAATTATCGATAAGGGGGGGGACCTACTGTCCCCCCTGCCCCCACCCCTGTGCGGCGGGTGGGGGCCCTAAAATTATCAATAAGGGGGGACCTACTGTCCCCCCCGGCCCCCACCCCTGAGCGGTGGGTAGGGGCCCTAAATACAAAGGGGGGGGGGACCCTAGTTAACCCTCCCCCCCCAAAAAAAAATTATCTCCCTACCTACCCCCCTCACCCTAAAAATAATGAGGGGGGGAACATTAACTAAAAACCTGTAAAAAAAAAAAATAAAAAAATAAGAGATAAAAAAAAACTTACCATTCGATGTTTTCTTTCTTCTAAAATCTTCTTTCTTCAGCCCAAAAAAGGCCAAATAAAAATCCATAATAACCGACGCAATTAAAAAAAAAAAAAAAAACGAGCGCAAAAAAAAATAATCCATCTTCACCCATGGAGGGCTCCGCGCAGACTGAGCTCCGCAGGGCGGGGGAAGGCTTATAAAGCCTTGCCCCGCCCTGCAATTATGCTAAGAACACTCTGATTGGTGGGTTTAAACCAATCAGAGTGCTCTTTGTCATTTTACAAGCGTGGGAAAGTTCTTTGGAATTTTCCCACGCTTGTAAAATGACACAGAGCACTGTGATTGGATGGATTTCAAGCCATCCAATCACAGTGCTCTGTGTCATTTTACAAGCGTGGGAAAATTCCAAAGAACTTTCCCACGCTTGTAAAATGACACAGAGCACTGTGATTGGATGGCTTGAAATCCATCCAATCACAGTGCTCTGTGTCATTTTACAAGCGTGGGAAAATTCCAAAGAACTTTCCCACGCTTGTAAAATGACACAGAGCACTGTGATTGGATGGCTTGAAATCCATCCAATCACAGTGCTCTGTGTCATTTTACAAGCGTGGGAAAATTCTAAAGAACTTTCCCACGCTTGTAAAATGACAAAGAGCACTCTGATTGGCTTAAACCCACCAATCAGAGTGTTCTTAGCATAATTGCAGGGCGGGGCAAGGCTTTATAAGCCCTCCATGGGTGAAGATGGATTTTTTTTTTTTGCGCTCGTTTTTTTTTTTTTTTTTTTTAATTGCGTCGGTTATTATGGATTTTTATTTGGCCTTTTTTGGGGCTGAAGAAAGAAGATTTTAGAAGAAAGAAAACATCGAATGGTAAGTTGATTTTATCTCATTTTTTCTTTTTTACAGGTTTTTAGTTAATGGTCCCCCCTCATTATTTTTAGGGTGAGGGGGGTAGGTAGGGAGATATTTTTTTTTGGGGGGGGGGAGGGTTAACTAGGGTCCCCCCCCCTTTGTATTTAGGGCCCCCACCCACCGCTCAGGGGTGGGGGCCGGGGGGGACAATAGGTCCCCCCCCTTATTGATAATTTTAGGGCCCCCACCCGCCGCTCAGGGGTGGGGGCCGGGGGGAACAGTAGGTCCCCCCCTTATTGATAATTGTAGGGGCCCCCACCCGCCGCTCAGGGGTGGGGGCCGGGGGGGGGGACAGTAGGTCCCCCCCTCATTGATCATTTTAGGGCCCCCACCTGCCGCTCAGGGGTGGGGGCCGGGGGGGGGCAGTAAGTCCCCCCCTCATTGATAATTTTAGGGCCCCCACCCGCCGCACAGGGGTGGGGGCCGGGGGGGACAGTAGGTCCCCCCCTTATTGATAATTGTAGGGCCCCCACCCGCCGCTCAGGGGTGGGGGCCGGGGGGGACAGTAGGTCCCCCCCTTATTGATAATTGTAGGGCCCCCACCCGCCGCTCAGGGGTGGGGGCCGGGGGGGGACAGTAGGTCCCCCCCTCATTGATAATTTTAGGGCCCCCACCCGCCGCACAGGGGTGGGGGCCGGGGGGGACAGTAGGTCCCCCCCTTATTGATAATTGAGGGCCCCCACCCGCCGCTCAGGGGTGGGGGCCGGGGGGGGACAGTAGGTCCCCCCCTCATTGATAATTTTAGGGCCCCCACCCGCCGCACAGGGGTGGGGGCCGGGGGGGGACAGTAGGTCCCCCCCTTATTGATAATTTTAGAAAGCGAGCTGAGCTGTCAGTCAGACAGCTCAGCTCGCGAACGCGCATTCCGCGCACATGCGCGGTAAAGCGCTCAGGTTCTTCATAGGGCGGCATTCAATGCCGCTCTATGAAGAACGCGATTGGTGCAGCGCGAAGCCGTCCCATTGGGCCCCGCGATTTCGTCATTTTGACGAAAAAGGGGGCGCGGCCGAGCGGGGAGCTCGGCGCTGGAACGGAGGTAAGTTTTTAATATAAAAACACCGAATTTTTTTTTTTTAATGAATGAAAGTTCATATAAAAGCAAGAAGGAAGGCTGGGGGACCTGTCTTTCTTGCTTTTATATGGTGACTATAGAGTCCCTTTAAGTGGAGGTTATACCACTTGAATCTGCTTTCTGGGAGCCAGTTGGAAACTTTAAAATCTGTGAGTATATTTTCACTTAATCAATTTTACCTTTGTACTTTAACATACTACACTACATTGGGATTTTCTCTGTTTTTTTATTTAATATTCCCTGGAATGGAATCCCCAGGCAGGGACATTGTACTGCCCAGGCATATATAGAAGAGCTACTTCTAGATATACAGAGTGTACGTGCATTTCCTTTTAACTTAGCCATTCATATCTAAGATTTTACACTATATTTGCCATATCTTCTTTTTTATATATTTGACAATTGAAAATCCATTAAGGTGCTACCCCATCTCATCATCATGCACATACAAAAATTAACACACAGCCTGAGGCAGAGATGTACACGTACACTGACACAAACAGTTTAAGGCATTTCTATACACAGATTAGCACACTCAGCTGCAGACAGGTATGTCCATAAAGCAAAAAATACACATCGCCTGAGACAAACATGCACACACAAAGAATGACATAGATTGAGACAGACATAAACACAAAAAAGAATTACAGAGACTGAGACAGATATATTCACACAAAGACTAATACACAGACATCCTAAGAATGATATCACAAAGATTGACACACAGTCTGAGACAGGCACATACACAGACATATTGACACACAGCCTGAGATGGAAATGTATGGACAAGGAATAACATGCAGAAAAAATGCAGATTGTTTCTGATAAATACAGGAGTGCTGGTCTTAATGTAACAGTGTAAACCAGTGTTCAGAGGAAGAATAGGGCTGGCATGGCTAGAAACTGCTTTTATATTTATTTATTTTAATATCATTAGCCAGGCTACCCACTCTGAAAAGGAAGGTACTTTTTTATTTCTCTGAGTGCCATGGCCTTTGAAAAGTAGAGAGTGATTTCTACAGCTCTTTTACAACCTTCCACCATGCACTGACCATACTGATGCCTTATAAAATGGGGAGAGTTCATGCCAGCCTTCACGGGAAGACTGTCAAAGCTAACACTGCCTCATTCACATCCTTCTGGCTCTCTCTTCTTTTGAAAATGAAGTAAAAGGAAAGCGAAAAAATATAAAAACACATGTTGACCAGTAGGAGCATGGGATTATCAATAATTGATAAGATACAAGTTTCTTTTTTGGAGAGTATGTCTCACATCCAATGGCCCTGCAGCATAGAAAGACCTTGGTGCAAGGCTGTGTATCCAGAAGGTGTTTGTCTGGAAGTCATAGCATATTTGTAATAGAAGCAGAGGTACCAAACTTGTATATCAAGGGACAACATAGTATTTGGAAAATCTGCCTTTTTTATAGTATATAGTTAAATGGGGAGTGAAAGGCCTAGCTCATTCCTAGCTGTATGAATGACTAAACAGTCTATGTGCTGCCTCTTTCTTATGCTACCAGCTATATTCATAGATAGTTTTTTTAAGAAGATTAGATCAGGAAACAGAACAAACAATAAGAATGGGATAAGTAGTATAAGTTAGACAGTCACACTAACTGCATACATAGTAGTAAAATGATTAGTCTAGAAACACCTGGTGGTTTCTTTAGTAGGCAATCTTTATTTGGAGTGTAGAATTAGATACAACATTTTGGCTCCCCTGAGCCTTTGTCAAGACTTGACAAATGGGATGTCTCCATAGATCATGCCTCTGCAGTGCTCAGTTGTCCGCCATTTAGGATCACTAAAATCACCAAAACAACTTGAGTTTAATGAAGCCGGTTTGGTGTATAGATCATGCCCCTGCAGTCTCACTGCTCAAATATCTGTAATTTAATAGTTAAGTCGCTTTATTTATGCAGCCACCGTCACACCTCTCTTCATCTGACTATCACAGCCTCCTAAACACTTCCTGTAAAGAGAACTCTAATGCTTAAACTTCCTTTAGTGTACAGTCTGTTTAATTTAGAATTTATTATCTCCTGCTCTGTTAGTTGCATTCTATACCCTGCAGGAGCCTCCTGTGTGTGATTTAAGCTACATTTGTTTTGGTGCTTGAAGTCTTTCTTTAAATTTTAAAAGGTGGTTCCAGAAAAGAAAACATACACCAAAGCACAGCAGTATTAGAATTAATGGGGATTGCCACTGAATGCACCTTTAAAACCACTTGTAGCTTGTGTTTACTTTTATTTATATGCTGACTTTCTTTTTAGTGATATCTTGGATTTTATTGAGTTTTATAATAAGACATACCAAACAAATAAGACAAGTGTAATACAGCCAAGGAATATATATGTTTACACAGCTTACAGGACTATTGCATAAAATACATACGCACAGAAACCCCGAAATTATTTCAATTCAGACAACCTTGTGTAAGACTCCATTTTCTTTTAAATTTATATTAAAGATTTAACAAATCCTGCTCAGTCCAAAAACATTGTTACAGTCCTCCTTTTCTCTGTATGATGTCTCTATGCTAACTCGTTAGGTGCAATAAGCAGAACTTATAGCATAATGAAGACCTAGTTGCAGGAAAAAAAGGTGTGGATTTCTACATATAATTTTATATTTCACACATCACAAATACATATATGTTAAGTATAAGTGATAAGCAAACATAAATAAAAAATCCTGGGTAGTGACAGTTCTGTTTTAACTGTAAACAGAAAATATAATATTGTATAGTATTGTATGGGCATGTTACCATACTGAATTTTAAGGACAAGTATGTAACTAACCATTTTTTCCTGAAACCTGATTCAGAGCATGAATTACAGAGATATAACAGTTCGCAGTAAATACAAAATATTCATCAGAATAGAGAGATTTACACCAGTTTCAACAAGTATCCTACTAGATCATCTCTCATATCTGTTCATTATGCCATTTTGCCCTTTCTTTCATTGTTATTCTCTGAATGTTCTTGGTTTGTTACAAACAGATTGTTCATTTCTGATGAGCTCAAAGACCAATTTAGCCAACTCTAATGATCCAAATGAATGAATCCAGATTATCCACTTGAGAGTAGCTCTTATCTTCTTTTCTCATCCTTAGTTCATCACAAAGAGTGAAAATACATTCACAAAGTATCATTAGATACAATTGTAATGCTTATACTTTTTAATATTTTTGAGATTCATTGATATTTTACATGGCTAATAAGTAATTAAATTTTTTATAATGAAAAGGATTTGAGCTACATGAAAAAAGATAATTGTTTTCTGCAGAATACTCTGTGGTATTTACATACTATGGCCTTAATTTAGGTTATCAGCAGATAATATCAACTGTTTATGGATGATATATTTATCGAATATTCTACTATATTCAATGGCAGTTGAAATTCCAACAGCAGAACCTAATAAACAGGTCAGCTGCTTAAGCAAAATTCTCAGATAAAAAATAAGAATAAACAATTCTCAGATAAATGTGCTTTGGAAGTACATTTATTGGTCTCTTTTAATGACTAACCTTGTTACTTATTAAAACAGAAATAAATCAAAAGCCTATGGGGGTCAAGATGACAACATTTCTGCAATAGAGGATTTACACCTCCTCCATGGCATCACTTGCCTTACCACGAGTGGAGGGTGTGCCTGTTAAACAGCAAGCAGCCAGTGGCTGCTTCCTGTAATAAAACACAAGCGGATGGGCAGCTATTTCTGCCCATTCACTTCTAAAATACAGGGGGGACCTAGCACAGGTACCACCCTGTACCCATACCTTTGGGTATTGGGTGGGGACATCACATTAAAGAATGGGGGAAGGACAGATTTAATATCTCTTTTCTATCATTTAAAGTGGGGGCAATTAATTAAAGAATAAATGGAGGGACGTAGTGTGGGAACTCTAATTAATATGGGTGGCAGGTGGGGGTTCTAATAATTATTTTTCCCACACAAGTCTCGAGATTACATAGTTATTTAGACAAAAAAAGACTTGCAAAAAGTGATAATATAATATTTAGTTTGTAATAAACTCTTAATAATAATTACTACAGTTAGCAGCTCAGGACACTCGTGAAGGGTACCTTCCCTCGCCAAAGAACAAAATTACAATATATATTATAAATGCAGAGGCTTAAAACACAAAGTGGAGTGCATTGCAGGAAACAGTATCTTCATTTCACCTTTCTCCTTTATTGTTTTTTATATGTTGTCCATTGCCTATGCCCAACCGCAATATGGTGGTTTACGCTTTCACGCAATGGCAAAATAAACAGAAGTGTCACTTCCAGTAACAGCAAGAAGCGGTTCTGACGGCCGGGAGTGGTTGGTGATAAAGTCCCTGGCCGCCCACATGATTAAAGATGGTGCAGAAGCTTAAGAGGATGGAAAAATGCCCTTAACACATTGCAATATGCTCAATATTGACCATGTGATTGCCCCATCATTATGTTGCGACCCTTTAAAAATGGAGTAATGTATATCTAATTCCACACTGCTGAATGAAGAAGCTGTTATAGCGAAACACATTTTGGTGGTTTTCATAAGCTGGATATTTTATGAAGTGCACTTTTATTGTTTTTATTCTTGTGTAATAAATGTATTACTTTAGCACTGTTACCAGCACTTTATTGTTAAATTATCCAGATATACAGCTGGGAAGGTGTCACTCCAGAATTTGATGCTACGTGCAAAACCTCAGTGCCAAGGATCTGTAAGGCTCTAAATAAAGTGTGCCTTACATTTTTATTTCGTTTTACATCAAGGATCAGATTCTACCAGACATATTGCCCTATTATGGTGTTCATGTGTTCTCTCTGAGTGTGAAGCATCCTGACAGAAGAAAGGTGGAGTGCAACCTTGAAAGGCACAACTACACATAAAGTGAGCCTATATTCTCTGGCTCTACTCCATACAAGTGCATCCAACACCTTATTTTTTACTGTATTGGGGATTATTATCATCTGAATTATATGTTGTTTTCTCTGTTTTATCGTTTCATGTGCTGCTATTTTGACCTATAAGTTGAACTGTATATTGCAAGAGAGTAAGATACTCCTTCCTGTACAGTGTTCCAGTTTGTGTTATAAGCATCTGCGCTTATAATATATAGAAACATAGAATGTGACGGCAGATAAGAACCATTCAACCCATCTAGTCTGACCAATTTTCTAAATACTTTAATTAGTCCCTGGCCTTATCTTATAGTTAGGATAGCTTTATGCCTATCCCACACATGCTTAAACTCCTTTACTGTGTTAACCTCTACCACTTGAGCTGGAAGGCTATTCCATGCATTCACTACCCTCTCAGTAAAGTAATACTTCCTGATATTATTTTTAAACCTTTGTCCCTCTAATTTAAGACTATGTCCTCTTGTTGTGGTAGTTTTTCTTCTTTTAAATATAGTCTCCTCCTTTACTGTGTTGATTCCCTTTATGTATTTAAATGTTTCTATCATATCCCCCCTGTCTCGTTTTTCCTCCAAGCTATACATGTTGAGATCCTTTAACCTTTCCTGGTAAATTTTATCCTGCTATCCATGAACCAGTTTAGTAGCCCTTTTCTGAACTCTCTCCAAGGTATCAATATCCTTCTGAAGATACGGTCTCCAGTACTGCGTACAATACTCCAAGTGAGGTCTCACCAGTGTTCTGTACAATGGCATGAGCACTTCCCTCGTTCTACTGCTAATACCTCTCCCTATACAACCAAGCATTCTGCTAGCATTACCTGCTGCTCTTACATTGTCTGCCTACCTTTAAGTCATCAGAAATAATCACCCCTAAATCCCTTTCCTCAGATGTTGAGGTTAGGACTCTATCAAATATTCTGTACTCTGCCCTTGAGTTTTTACGTCCAAGATGCATATATTGTAGAAAAAAGACTTGCATCCATCAAGTTCACCCATCTCACATCTGTTTTGCTGTTGATCCAAAAGAAGAAAAGAACTTGAAGCACTTTCTAATTTTGTAGTAATCTAGGGAAATATTTCCATCTCGATCTCAGAATGGTGGTCATATGTCTCCTTGGATCAAGAATCTGTTACCCAATATATTAAATATTGTATTCCTGAATATTGTTTTTGTTCATGAATTCAACAATTAATTCAGTCGCTGTTTAAAAATCTGTGCAGACTCTGACAAAACCATCTCTTCCAGCAGAGTATTCTACTTCTTTTAATTCTACTTCTTTATTGTTTTTATTGTGAAGAACATTTTTCTTTGCCTTACACTAAATCACCCTTCTTCCGGTCTAAATGTGTCCTACTCATAGTCCTGTTTATGTAAAGATTTCCAGACAATGGTTTGTATTTACCCCAAATATATTTGTACGGTATTATCATATCCCCCTTGAAAACTTCCATTTCCCTATTTAATTTTGAACCCCGCCTCTGCACCTTTTTAAGTGTCATAGGGTTCTTCTTTAGAACAGGTGCCCAACATTGTATGGCATAGTCAAGGTAAGATTTGACCACTGATTTATAAAGAGGCAATATATTTTTGTGCCAAGAATTCATTAACCTTTTTATTCATTACTATGCATGACACTATTTTACTGTCAGTTGCAACTGCTGATTGACATTGCACTTTGTTACCTGGCTTGTTGTCTATAACAATTACAAATTTCTTCTCATGTGTTGTTTTCCTTAATTAACTGTGATTTGGGGTATAACTTGCATGTGCATTCTTCTTCCCAAAAGTGTATAACTATCAGAAAAAAAAAAAAAAAAACCCTCTGCAGATAAATAATATCATGCTTATATAGTATTACCTTAACTCGTTTTGTCATATGCAAACACTGACTCATGATTTCCAGATCTTATTTCAAGACCATTTATAAACAGGTTCAATAAAAGCAGTACCAGAACAAACCCTTGAGGGACACCACTAGCCACTTTTATACAGCTTAAAATGTATCATTAATGACAACGTTCTGTACTTTAAGCCTCTCTTCTACCACAGAATAATTTTCAGCTGGACCAATTCATTTTAATTTGAACCTATTGTGTTTAAGCATATTGAATAGCTTGACAAAATCGAAATAGACCAGATCCACTGTAACCCCCTGATCTATACCATGTATACATTTGTAGAATGCAATTAAGGTAGTTTAACATGTTTTATGTTTCTTCTATTGCCAATGTTGTTCCCAATGAATTCCTGAATAGTATCTCTTAATAATCCTTTAAACAATTTTCCAGCCATAGAAGGTAAGCTCACAGGTTGTCTGTAATTGAACTTGTTTTGAAAATAGGAACCACATTTTCCTTTCTCCAATATTCTGGAATGATTCCTGAAAGAAAAGAATCCATAAGGATTTTTTTTTTTTTTTAAACCATGGGACTTTGATTCCATTAACTTTATTTAGTTGCTGCAGCGCATTATCTTGATTCATCCGAACATACTTTCTGCACAATTTTGATATTTTGTGACAAAGATGGCACTGAGTAACTATTTCTGGGACACAGATGGCACTGGGAAGCTGTATGGGGACTTATCAGCTCTTATCAGCTCTATAACACTTATCAGCTCTAATTAAATCAAGGCCTATATCATTATTTTCACTGTTCTATAGTTAGGGGTCATATCGCATGTATATATATTATGATTCCAAGCATATAATGTCCCTAAAATATATTTGGGGAACAAGCCTTTACAGAAAAACTGCTGAAATGTCTCATCTTAATCTTGTGATGAGGGCTGGGGTTCATTGCATTCCCTATTACATATCAGCTTGTCATTACTAAAATTAGACAGGTTATCCCTCAAATGTTGTATACAGTGTAGATCAAGTTGCTTTCACAGTATCTGCCTGGCATTTAGTTACAAAACCCTCTAATAGATGATGTTTATATAGTGTATATAAAACCAGTGTGGTTACCGAAAAAATCTGATTTTCATTGATAAGTGAGTAACCTCTTTGTCATAGCAGAGCTAAATTAGCTGCAGTATAAAGGTTATAAAGGAAATATAAAGGAAATGTTTTAAAGGTGACAGTCTATTTGAATTATTGCCAGATTATGTTTACTCTAAATTATTTCACCCTTTTGAGTATATATAAATGCCCGGTGCCTGGTAACAAATTATGCAAGTATTCAATCCTTACAGGCACTCGGGTCTTTGCTGTAGAAAATCCTTTATTGTGACTTCATGCCAAAACAGTAAACGTTTCAGTGCCCTGATGAAAGTTGAACTGAAACGTTGACAGTTTTGGAATGAAGCCACTATAAAGGATTTTCTACAGTAAAGACCCTGAGTGCAGGTATGGATTAAATATTTATATATAACATATATAATATATAAAAACACAAACAGCTTGCCTATTTTAGCCAGAATTTAACAAGTTGGTGTTCAGTTCACAATAATTAACTGTATGGCCGATAAATGCTCAAGATACATTGGAATTTAGACAGTAAGGTAGAGAAACACTGATTTCTTTTCTTTTTTACTTTAGGTCAATCTTTACAAAGCTGAAGATGCTTATCAGCCAGATGGGTTCCATATCAGTTTGTCCTCCCAAACTGAACAATCTGAGTGAAGAGAGTAAGAGCTTAAACCAGATTTATGGTTGCTTGGTGAGAAAGAATCCATCAGTTAAAAGGTCTTATCTGACCTAATCACATAATGCCATCCAGTGTTAGTGAATTTCTTTACACTTGTATTGTATTTACGTATGCTTTATTAAATTGATCATGCCATAACCATTCACATGTATCCCCTTGTAACATTGACCTTGTTGTAACATGATGACAGTCCACACAAGCACGACAGGTTGCATTTGCTGTGGGTGTCCACTCCATAGAAAAGTAGACATATATAGCAAAAGGTAACAGGGAAGAAATGGTCTGGCTCTGGTAGAAGGGAAGGTAATTCAATTTGGGGAATATAACACAAGCTCAGCCAAGTAAACAAAATTGTTCCTTCTGCAGCAACAAATAATTTGCTCCAAATATTAAAGCGAGTTTTAGCAGATATAACCGTGTCCACTTGCCCTGGTAGCCGAGTGAGTGGATAGCTCGCTGAAGTACAATTGTAAAGGAGATAAAGAATACGGCATCATGGGATACATTACATTGCTGCTCTGATGTAAAATCAGTTTCTTTATTCATCCAAAATAATAAAAGTACGATCAATTTGCAGCATAGAAAGGCTCCACATTTGCTATTCCCCAGAGTCTATTAATTTTGTGCTTAACTTGCACTTCCTAAAGACCTATGTCAAATGCATAGACTCTGAAAAAATTGAAGATTTGAAGCCTTTCTATCTTGCAATTTGTTTGTACTTTTATTATTTTGGATGAATAAAGAAATTGCTTTTAAAACAGAGCAGTAACTGAATGTGTTATGTGATGATGTATTCTTTATATGCTTTTTAGTCAATTTACGGAAGCATAGATGCTAATCATCATATTTGTAATAAGAAACAGGTAGTTAGTTTGAATTCCAAATGTGTACCTTTGTTGGCGGTTGTAGTGACATTTGTAATAGTGTTTCAAGGTTCCTATTAGGAATTTAAATGTCAAACTGTACAACATAGGCCTTTCCTAGACAAATTGTCATAAATTACATTGTGCATGATATAGTCAATAGTTTCAATTAGGATACGACTCAATGTGGATTTATATCTCTAATCTATGCACTGCAGGGTCGCAACTAAGATGTGACCAGTATAAACAAAAAAAGGGGATGATCTGCTGAACCAATCACAAATAAAACAACATAGCGTATAACTGTGTATATAGGCAAATTGTAGAAATTGCATTCACAAATGGCCACTCACACTTTCACAGAAGTTTGCAAGCCTTGACATTTTTCTTTTCAGAATAGGAGTTCCAAATCTTCTATCTGGGTTAGAATCTCCATAGATGTATTTGTATATATGTGCTCAAGAAGAAAAAATAATAAAAATAAGATGCACGTTCAGAGTGAAGTACAAAATAAGTATTTAATAACTTACATCAAAGTTTAAAATCATCAGTGTAGTCCCTCTATGTCACCACCAGGGGTCCTACGTGTTTCATCCAACAGAATAGGACTTCCTCAGGGACTTGTGTGGTGTTTGACAGGTACAAATAAACAAGCAATGAACAATAACATTCCCCTCCCACCCCAGTCCTTATATTCACCCCTCTATGTCCACATAATAGGTGATTTCCTACAGGTGCTTCGTTTTTCTTTTTTCGCGGCTTAGTTTTGTGATTGCCGCATGTGATGTCATCCCGTTCGACGTCCGATGACGCATGCGTTCCAGCATGTGTTCCATTGCCGGAACCCGGAAGTTACTTTGTTTCTGATATTAGTCTCGATCGAGCGTGTATTAAGATTAGTAGAAACATGGAAAAAAGGGGGGAGGGTAGTAAATACTTCACTCTGATCAAGATTTTTCAACATTTAAAAAACAATCAATAATTATTATTCCTCATGCATATAATTTATATTGTATTGAGATACATAAAGAATAAAAAGTATATGACAAATATATATATAAAAAATGAAAAGTAGAATAATCAAAATGTAAATATAAAATAATAAAATAAAATAAAATAAAATATAAAAATGAAATGAAAATAAAAATAAAAATAAAAATGAATATAAAGATAAAAATCACAGAATATATATATATATACGAAAATATAAAAAAATATATATTAAAAAATATATATTTTCTTTCAAGAGCACAAACATTCATATGGTGAACATAAGGGTGCAATACCCAGATATATATTGCATTCTTCCCATTATTTTTTAATGCAAGATAGATGCTTTCTCTTATTTCATGTATCTGTGACATTATGGGTCTATATTAACTTCAAAATTTCTATCAGTCTCGATGGTTGCCATTTACAGATCCCAAAAGGATACAATTTGCCTCTTTTAAATTCCATTTCCCCAGCAATTTGTATTCCTCTAATTCAAAATATATGTTAAGTTTAATTTTATATAATTGAAGGTAATAACCAAAATCTATATATAAAAGTCTTATTTTGATCTTGATCAACCAAAGAAAAAATGCAATATTTACAAAAGGAATATAAAGAAGAAAATATATGACATAAAAAAGTGTTTCAATCCTCAAAAAAGCTCCACAGATCTATGTCTAAATTTAATCCATGAGGCTGTAACGTTTTCAATTTGTTTATCCAAAAGGTTTCTCTCTGCGAGAGTCTCTTGGCAAGATTACCCCCTCTCCAATAGGGTTCTACAAGCTCAATGCCCATGAAGGAAAAATCCGAGCAGTTGAACCTGCTGCAGTTGTTACAATGAATTGGGACAATATGTTTAGTTGATTTTTTTCGGATGTTATTTTGATGTTCCAATATTCTTTCTTAGAATTCAGTTGTTTAGTAATATTCTAGAGAAACATCAACAGCATGTAAAGGTTAAGGGGAAAGCTAATAACATGTTATTAGACAGTTTGGAAAATAGGTTGTACTAGTTGCCAAAAAGTTTGTTTATACAGACAGGCCCACCATATATGTAACATAGCACCCCGGGAAACAGAACATCTGTATTAGTATTTGGGAATATTGTTGCTATTCTGACTGCGACTAGGTATTCTCCAATTAAGCTTCTGCTTATTTCCAAATAGTAAGTGCGATTGGTAATATCCTTTAGAGCACTCAACGTTTTCTAGATCCTGCTCCCATTTAACCAGAATGGAATTTTGCAAAATTGCTAGCACAATTTAAAACTGCCCAACATATAGACAATATGCCAGGTCTGTTATGAGATAGTCTATAGGCCTGTAACTAGGTAGGAGACATTGTTTTCCATGCATGGGATGTAGCATAATGTTGTGGCAGAATAGAAATTTACGAATACTCCTATTATATTGAAGTGAGTAAATACTGTATTGGAAAATAGGTTGTACATGTTAAAAAGATCAGCAAATGTTATTTGTTTAGCATTTATTATTAGCTGGCTGATATAAGTAATGTGTCTATTTGCCCTGGAATTTAACAGCAAGTGGGGAGCTACAAACTGTAATGCAGAACAATGGCTATAGATAAACTAATCATGTTTAATTCCAACCATGGGCATATAATTGTCCAAAACTTGAATGGAATGTCTGGTATTAGAATAAAAGAAAAGGAATATGTCAGTTATGTCTTGGAATTTTAGAGATCCACTTCAAGTACAAAACCCATTTTATGTTGACCAATTCCTAAATGGTGCATGTATAATGCAGCTGTATAGCTGAAGAAAGTTAAATGGATTTGTAATGCCTTGAGAAATTGAGGAACCCCATCCCATTTTTAACTGTGAATGTGATAATACTGTTAGTTTTTACTGTGATAAAATGCATACATATTTGTATTCAGCGATGTCTCACGAGTACAACAGCACAGACAGTCCCCCTGAAGGCAGCACTATGGACGCCTATTGCGGCCATGTGACTGCTCTTTCAGAGCAATCACATGGTCCGCGGGGGCCTAATTTTCCAAGGGCAGACTGTCTGGGCTGTCAGGCAGTCCCCCAGACTGAGAGCAACGCTGATGGCTGGCAGGGGAACGGCAGGGATTGGGTACGTGGGGTGGACGGTGGTGATGTTCCATGACACCCACCAGCATTTAGACTTGGCTCCATAAGGATGGCATAGAACGCCTGTCGTCCTTAAGGGTTAATTATGCATTTTTCATTGGAGTTATATTTAAAACCAGCTTCTAAAAACTGCCGATCTTTTGTCTGCTGCCTTTGCAAGCTCTCCCTTTTTTAACTCAGACATTCTGTGGCTGCCCAATCACAGACTTTCCGTGCAGTTCAATTTGAAGTCTTTGCAAGGCAGGAGCTCAGAGTAATTGCTGCCTCTTGAGTTCAGTGCAAATAAGCTAACCAAACCAGGAAGTAAAAGGACCTGTTGTCAGCTTGAAAAGTGAGGGGAGTGTAACCGGTATAATTGATAAAAGTGTCAATTCCTATTAAAATGTGCACTTTTTCCAAAATGAAAAAAAAAACTAACTGCACTTCTGTCAGAGCTTCCCATGCTCCTTTTTCAAGGTTTCTTCTTTGTGTAAGGCTTGTAGATGGGAAGTTATCCCTTCTGCTTCCTGTTCATCTTTACACACAGACACAGGAGTAGCTAGGAGGGCACTGGGTTTCACACCCTCTATAACTGTTCCTGCAGCTCTGCTATGAAGCATGGAAAACTCACTGGACTACTGAGGACACTGACCAAGGCTCATGGTATTTATCACTTCCCACCAGGCCATGTAGCCTCAAAAAGGTACATTGTGAGCACTAAAAACTGGAAACTAAAAACTGCATTTAATTTAAAATGATGTTTTAAGAATTTTGGGCAATCAGCTAGTCGTCTGAATGCTGAATCACCATATGACTTAAAAATGCAACATAATAGACATGATATAGCCACTTTCTTTGGTCCGTGATTCTGAGTTCCATCTGTGGTGCCAAAAGAAAAGACAATTGAAGGGGAAAAAATAATTGATGGTTAGGGAACACCAACTAAATATTGATTATATGTACATGTCAAGGGAGAAGTGAACAATAGAATGAAAAAAAGAGCAGTAAAAAAATCTATATTTATATATTATATATTTTCCTTTTTTGCCCTCTATTTTTTACTTCTTCTCACTTGCCATGTGATTCACATGGTGGGTGAATGCGCCTATCAATGTTTATATTATATGTATTTTGCTTTACACTGATCGGCCCATTTTTACCATTTTAGTTCAAATTGATGTCTCCCAAAATTATTGCATGGACAAAATTTGCCACATGGAAGAAACTCGAATGACTTTTTTTTATTATATGGAATTATTATTTTATTATTCTTGTTTTCAATTTATAGTTGAAAAAATGTAACTTGTATTTTAATTTGCATATACTAGCCACTTTTGCCTTTTGTAAGAACTGTCAGTTTTAAAGAATTCAAAAAAGATGCATTTTAAATAAAAGCCATGTTCTGTTTTGAAAACTATTTAATTATTGAATCTACTCTGAAACTGTTATAAGATGTCCTTACACTTTTATTTATTAAATTGATTATCATTTACAGAGTTGAGCAATTTCAGCAAATCACACATTTCTTTTGTTGGTTAACAGTTAATGAATTTTACAGCAAAATTAAACAAAATTATAAAATGGGCAATTACTCAATTATTGATCAGATTTAGTGCTAAGATTAGACATCTTGATAATAATATTGACTGACATTGTTACAAGGCTCTTTTTTAACAACTCATCATTTCAGTGAAGTAATGAAAATACAGAATTAAAAGACAGTTAGGTTGGTTAAAATGAAAACAATTGGCTGATTGTATTAGTTATTGATATCAAAAGATTCAATATTAAACATGTATATGTATATACTGAGTTTTACAATGCAAACTGCCAACTATCTGGCTTAATGCTCTATGGCCTGAGGAATATATGACATCCATGATTAGATAATATCAATTATACTATTAAATAAAACCAAGTTATATTTTAACAAAGGGCAACAGATATGAGTTTCTGTCGGATTTTATCTTGAATATCTTTAAATAAAAAGGAAAAAAGGAAATAATATTCACAACTAATAAACATAAATATGCTGGATTTTTTTATCATGCACAGGCTAGAAAAGTGCACTATTGGGACTAGGAAGAGAGTTTATTAAAATGTTATTGTTTTCTATGGAACCTGCTAGTAATTGTTTCAAACTGTCTCTGAACTGCAGATTTACGCAAATCTCATGGAATACTGGTGAATTCATAAAGATGATCACAGCAGTTTTATGAGACCCTGTATGCGCCCACCGCCCAGAACCAGAAGTGAACCACTCAAGTCCCCCTATAAACTTCAGATATATTATGAGTGTGCTCGTAGTAATACATCTGGACTTTATATGGGAACTTTCTCCAAGTGGTTTCCCTCCTGGTCAGTCTGCATACTTATGTAGCAAGTGTATTTTGCTAAGTGCCCCTATCGAGTATCATTAGAATGGGTCTGGGTTCCAGCCAGAATGTAAGATGGTGTCCTGCGGTATGCGCTTAAGAGGTGCGCATGCGCATGTCGATATATATTGTGTATATTCACTATTCATAGAGGCCTATGCTTTAGATTGTATGATAAACACTGATATTATATGTTAATGTGTTTCATGAAATTTTGCATGTTATATTATAATGGGTATGGGACGTGGTTTTGTTTGCATATATTGGGTATCCTGTGTGGATGGAAGTGATGATGTTACTCTGGATTGCCATGAGCTGTAAAAAGGGGTTTAAAAGTATTATAAAAATATAATACAGATATTTTTGAGAAAGGCATCCAGGGAGGTGAAGAAACGTTGGGGGTTAAAGACACGTGTCCTGTGCTGGTAGACAATTGAAGTGTACAAATGTTTGCTTTCACTGCTGGCTACAATTCTCACAGCGTAAACACTTAAGCATTGTAAACAAAATATACAATGTTTCTCACACAAATAGTAAACTTAAATATTTTCTTCCATCCAGTAACCAAAAGAATAATTGTAAGTTTAATTGCTGTAGATATTTTCTGATTAAATATTAACTTTCTTTAATTTCCGATATGTCAATATCTCTGGATAATAGCTTGATATGCTAATCGTGGCAATTAACCAACGATTGTATATATTCTCATAATATTCTCATTCAACTGCAAAATGAATTTCGAATGATATATAATTTCCTCAGCTAAATACGTTTTCAAAAGTGTGAAATGTGATCAGCATTATCTAGGTATATTTCTGCTTTTAGTAAAAATGTATTAAATTAAATGAAACCAGCATATTTACCAGTTTTTTTTATAAGATTCTTTTGTAGGTTGGAAATATAATCTAATGGACAATAAATGCAAGTAAAAGTATTTAAGATAGAGACATTGAGTATGAATATAGAATAGTACTATGCGACTTCTAAGCCTACAGTTAATCTGGCTAGCAAAGAAATTCAGTAGGAAAGAGTAGAGTGGTATACCTTTGTCTGGTCTGGTCTGATGATGCTTTGATGATCTCCTGAATCCCCAATTTTCTGCATCTTGAATCCTGAACCCTTTAACAGTGTTGTGTTCTCACTTTTAAAGAATTCTGTTATCTTTACTTTGTTACGTTGTCTTTTTGAAGTGACCAGTGGGATTAGGGGGATGTACCTTATTCTAATGATTGTAAAAAAATACTTATACTGAGTATAAGAGATACAGCTCCACATGAAGGAGAATTAATACCATCTGAAAATACAATATCTATAGAAGAAAAAAACTATACATAGCGTAATGAAAAACAATACAAATAAAAAATTATAATAATAATATGTGCATATATGGTTACATGCACATATATAACAAATCAATTGATAATCCATCAATGTACAATTTTTTACACCAAATTGCAGACAAAAACCCAATAATGCAGCCAGATCTATATTGATGTTAAGACCTAATTTTAAAGTTTTCAAATTAAATTACACGTAAGAATACGCGAACATTTCAACAACATAAGAAAAAAGACATCAGATCATAGAGTCCCAAGACACTGTATTACATGTCCTCTATTCCAGTGGCATCATTTTATAGCTATAGGAAAAGATCAGATGCCAATACACTGGAGAGGAGGAATCAGATCTCTAGGGCTGGCTAAAAAAGAAGCCAAGTAGATTTTTAGTTTAAAAACTTTAAAATTAGGTCTTAACATCGATACAGATCTGGCTGGATTAATTTAATTCTTAATGGGTTTTTGTCTCTCTAATTTTGTTTGGAATTTGGTGTAAATAATTGTATGTTGATGGATTATCAATGGAGTTGTTATATATGTGCATGTACCATATATGCACATATTATTTTTATTTTTATTTTTTATTTTTATTTGTATTATTTTTTATTTTTCTCTTTTTTATATTTTTCATATATATATATATATATATATATATATATATAAAAATATGAGGGAAGGCTGCTCTCCGGACTTTTAAAACATCAAACTTTTATTGAGAAATATTTAAAAAACGACCAACGTTTCGGTCCCCGCTCGGGACCTTCCTCAGGGTCAAATAGAACAGCTGTTTTGCTGTTCTATTTGACCCTGAGGAAGGTCCCGAGCGGGGACCGAAACGTTGGTCGTTTTTTAAATATTTCTCAATAAAAGTTTGATGTTTTAAAAGTCCGGAGAGCAGCCTTCCCTCATATTTTTCTACATTATTTGGAGCTCTGGTGATGCGCCCGGCATTGGACTGACTTTAAGCGTGAGTGCAGGGGATACTTGTATTTATATATATATATATATATATATATATATATATATATATATATATTTGTTATTTATTATTATGATTATTTTTATTATTTGTTTATATTTATATTTTATTATTTTTTATTTTTTTATATATATTTTTTCAATTTATTTTTCATTTATTTTTTATTTTTATTTTTATCTTTATTTTCATTTTCATTTTTATTTTATTTTATTTTTTCACCCATTTTTCATTCTTTTCCTTTTGTATATCTAACAATGTATCTAACAATACGAGGTATGTGTATTTGTGTAACTGTAAAAATCAAAAAAACAAAAAAAGGTGTGCTGTGTCTTTAAGACAAGCAATATTTATCAATCTTAAGTGCTAAATATGTATCACATTATTTGTGCAAGCTTATTATGCCAACTTATTTCTGTGTCAAACTGTGTCATAATAACACTATAAATTTATAAAGTGAAATATTTTAAGTGTACACACAGTGATACACTTACTGTAAAAATCGCAGTATATATTTACCTATGTGAGGCATCATGCATGTTATTAGTTATACCTTATTAGTAGAGAGACAGGAAGACAGGAAAAAAAAATAATCTTGAAGTGTTATATTACGCTTCTTATGGATACTTTATTAAAAAAAAAAAAATTGTCAGGTTTTGCAATTTTTTTCATTTACAGGTGCTGATTTTTGCGTTAATTTTATTTGAGACCAAGTAGAGATTGCAGCCCTATTAGTCCAGTTATGCAGATGTAAATTTTATTTTAGACCAAGATTGACAATTCATCCAGAGGGATATTTGTTTGTATTGTTGAAGTTGTCTGCTTCAGAAAAAAAGGTTGGTTTGGAAATATTCTAAAAATATATTGTCATTAAAGGTTGGTTTGAAAAGTCTTTTTCTTAAAGCCTTAAATATTGAAGTACCCACAAGTGGTACATTATTGTTTCCATTCGTGACCTTAGTGGTGCTCTTGTGACAGTCAGACTATGTAGCATTGGTTATGTAAAGTAAATTTGTGACTTCAATGGTGCCAGATTATGTAACAGGTCAGTGGTATCCAAAGACTTGCAATTTTTTTTCCTCCTGTATATTCTGTAGAATGGAAACGACAAAGAAGGTTATGACAAGTAGTTGAGTAATTTATAAAAGATCAAATACAATAAAATAGTTTGTATTACCCAATTCTTTTAATGTCTAGAATATCCATTTAAAACTCCTCTAAACTTTCTATTCCTTCCATTTATATCTGTATATCCAAAAAAAAGTTCACAGCAAGAAATTTGAATGGAGAACCTTCTGCAAGCAGTTTGTGCCATTAGTAGTCAAACCTTTATGAAAACAATAAACCAGAAAAAAGGTTTGCGGTGCAGATAGTTTTATGTGCACATTACATACATAACAATTGGCATTAATTTAACAACCTGATTTTTTTTTTTTGCTATGTTGACTAGACAAATATTTTACATTTATTTTTATGCTGCTCAAGAAATACTTTTAAAGTTAGACTTTAACAGAAACAACCAAAGCCATGTATAATGCATTTTAAGAATGACTATGAAGACATTCCTTTGCTTTCATGTTACACAGTGATTTTACAATATACAATTCCTGCTTTATTAAATAACCTAATAGATCTTTATAATTACTACAAGATGTATAATAACAAATACTATAAGATATATAAACCACTATATAAGATTATTTATAGATCTGAATTAAAACTTAGATTTTATTCATTTTAATTGAATAATGTATATCATTTGTTTCATGCTGTATTAGCTAGTTACACATTTTTAGAAGAGTTGATGTATTTTGCATAAATTTGCACACAAAAAAATAACTCATGAAATCCTATTAAAGTTATGTTTTGCTACAAACAATTCAAACATAGCCAAATAACAAACATTATAGAAAGAGCAAATAAGATGTTCATTTGATTTCCTCTTTTATGGGTTTCACAATGCAACCAAATCCTATTTATTTAAATTGATTTGCAGGATGCATTCAATCTTACGTTCCAGACTATTCAGGGTTCATCTGAATAATTAACAATCTTATTAATGGGTTTAGTAAACACTTTGTATGAAATCCATTTGTCATAGGTTTGTTATTGATTCGGTGTTTCCCCTCTGGCTCCTAAGATGGAAACTGTTACTATAAAGGGGAATTCATTCTTCCTCCTGTAGAATGCATGTAGGTTTTTTTTATTTTTTTTAGATGTAACTAATTTATGTGATACAGTATATATATAATTAATTGGAAATATCTTGTTGAAAATAGATAGAAGAATCTAATTAGAAAAAGGTTTTAATTATTAAAATGAAGGTAATCTCTTGTTTACTTATGTAGCTTGCTTTTACCCGTATTCTGGTTAAAAAAAAAATGGATACAGATATACTTAAGAGAAGGATCTCATCAATTGGATAATTGTGGCCCCCGGCTCGGAAGAAGAGCAGGCGTAGAGGGCCTCAGCACCCTTTATCTGTACTGCAGGAAGTGTAGGTAAGTGTGAGCTTTGCCCCATAGTAGCCCCCAACTTGGGTGCGAGACATGCTTCTAGGGTGTCGTTGTAGGGCTGTGGTGCCGTGGGGGGTGGTTGCATCTGAGCTCGGTCGTGGAGCTGGCTCTACAATTTCAGGCATATGTCCTCAAATCTGCGATTGAACGCTTTAAGCAACTCCTGTGCCGTTGGACCTAATTGTGGTTGCGGTGTCGCTGGGAAGGCGGCCATTTTCTAAACCATACTTTTAACCGACCATTGCCAATTTTTGTAGAAGGCATTATATACTGCTATGTAACAGTGTTATACATAAATGTTTTCTCTTTCTCTCTTTTTATTGATACATATCTCCTTCCAGATCTGATATTTATTTTTCTTATTCCTTTTTATTCCTCAGTGGACTAAACCGAGGTACTAGAACGTGAATACCTGTAATTATGTAAATACTGTAGTCTTCTGTTATTTATTCTAATTTTCAAAATCAAATTCAAACAAATATTGATTTAATATATTACCCATTACTGTGATTAAAATCAAGTTTATACATCTAGAAACTTTTTATTAAAATATAAAATACAGGCAAATACACTGAAATTACTTCCTCAAAATTGACTCTGTTAACAAGCATTTTCCAGACTTACTATGTCCCTCTTCTCTCATAATTTAGAATCAGATCACTTATGGCATCTGAAACAATAGCTCTACAATAGAAAAAAATATCTTTAAAATTGCTTTTCTCACAGCATATAGAATAGCTTGCAGAACATGTTATTCTATGAATACAAGCATCTTCATGGAAATTGAGTAATAGTCCTGCAGATATAGCCAATATTTTCTCAAACTTATTTTTAGACTTTTTATAAGCCTCCCTAAATATGTCTGTTACAGATGTATCTCCCTCTAATTCTGAATTTGGTGTTGTTCAACAGTCCATTATGGCTGATCGAGCTTGGGAAGGAAAGGGGAAAGGAAAAAATAACACAGCTGGTTTTCCTATAGCCAAAAAAATCATACAACCAAACAACAGTAAGGATCTGATCCAGCACAATCTTTTGAGTGACCATTAATCGTGGTGCCAAAATAATAGGTGTCTATATAGAAACAAGGAGGAGCACACTCCTGGAACCTGGAATGCATATGCACCCCAACAGTATAGAATATGATTCCAAAGGCAGCACTAGGCCAAGTCTTGAGCCAAATGCTCAAGAACAGCACTCAGCAGAGGAGTGGAATGCATATGCGTTCCAACAGACAAATGTTTCACGAATGGTGTCAAAAAGGATGCCTGGAATGTACATGCGTTCCAGCAGAAAAGGGATGACAGCAGACCCCTAGAGGGGCTAAAAATAAATACATCTAGTGTCAAAGCAAAAGAAGTCCATGCAGTTTAATAGACTGAGAATAATTACAAACAGGCGAGCATGCCTTTCAAAGTATCCCACTAGAAACCGAATTAGGAGGACCAGAAAAACTATTTTAAAAAACAGTAAAAGAATGCAAAAAAGCATGGAAAGAATAGAAAAAGGTATACAGATATGAACATTTATTGATCAAGCTTCAAAGACTCAGGACCCATTTCATCTCCTATCAAGACCAGTTACTAACTTCATCATTGCAAGAAAATAAAGTAAATACACTTCAAAATCAAAATAAACAAGAAACAATAAAATGAAAGAACAACAAAACAACTAAATGAATGAATAGGTGTCAAAAGATATGTCTTTATTAATGATTGATCACAAAAATCATTAACGCGTACTCCAAGTTGTCAAAAACAAAAGGCATAAAAGTCATAAACATAGAATGACAAAAATAGCAAGGTCTACACAACATTTATTTATAAAATATTTATGGAGATCAAGTGAGCCAAGCGATTTGGAAAGAATTGAAAGTGATAAATCTGGATGATTTCTTGAGAGTCAACCACACTCCTCTAAATCTCAACCACGACTCCTCTCAATTTGTTCTACCATTTGCAAAGAATTGTGTAACTCATCAGTATTATAACCACGACACTCTAAGTCCACAATAATTTTTTGGGCCTGGTATAAAAATCCTCATCTTGGGAAACGATGCGTCGAACACATAAACGTTGGCTACATGGCAAGCCCCTAATCATGTTAGATGGATGAAAAGAGTTGGCTTGTAAAAAAGGTATGGAAGGTGTTTTGGTTAATTTATTGTTTGTGCAACACATGGTTTTTGTTTCTTTATGAATATGTGAATTTGTATTGTGTAATTCCATAAAACTATTTATTTCGATAATTTTGTCATAATTTAGTATGCTATAGTATAGGGTTATATCCATGTATATATAGTATAGGGTTATATCCATGTACTCTGTGCGTCTTCTGACTGCATTCCGTAGGAAGTTTTGATATGGCAGTTGCACTTCCCCGTGTCCGAATAGTAAGAATTTGGGCTAAAGAGCCCCCAGTACAGAGCTTTAACTGTTTCACCCCCTCTCCCAGCCATGTGCATGGTTTCAGAAACACTTTAATATGTTTTCTTATATGTAAAATGCAATAAGTTCTATTCATTTAAAAATTGCAACTATGAATATATATGTGTTAATAACCAGAAAGATAAATATATTTTTTCTGTTATTGTTAAAACATTTCCCATGTGCAGTGTATTATGTTGACATGTGTGCATATGTTTTCCTTATTTATTGAAACTATTAATGTTACAATAACATGCTGAAGTAAATGTTTCTGATAAACATGCATGAATCTCTGTTATAAATGCTTTACTTCAGGTTAATAGATACTGTAATATTGTCATTAATAATAACTGTGTGTGTATATTTTTTGTGGTCACTTTCATTTAACCTTGACTTGCTTTTGTGTAACTCATCAGTTTCTCTCTTGTAATACAGTATTTCTATGTTTTTATGTTGATAGTTGCCCAGACCATTTCTAACTCACTTATAAACTGCAATCTAGGTGTCAGCTTTGACTCTTCCCTCCTCTTCCAGAAACATATAGCCACTGTTACATCCACCTGTTGATCTCACCCTCTTTAATATCCGGAAGGCATGTCCTTTTGTCTCTTTCCCAAGCTGTTATGCTCCTTATTAATTATCTTATCCTCACCAGGTTAGATTACTGCAACTCTATCCTACTTGAACCTTCCTCAACACTCATTTATTCCCCTCCAGCAAATATAAAATGATGCTGCCACCATCCTTCTCAACATGCCCCAGTCTGCTCATGCCATGCCCCTTCTTCACAAACTCTGTTGACATCCTATTTGTCAGTTCTTTACTCTCATTTGATTTATCCTCTATTTATTACATCTATTTCATTTAACACAATCAAAAAAGAAGGGAGAAATGAGGTAGAAGAAATATAAACATAACAGAATGAATAGTCTTTCCTCCTATATTAGGGTGGAAAGGGCAATTTATCATTAATAAACAGTTTACATAAATATAATCAGATATAAACATGTCTCTCTACTCAAGGAAATCACAAAAGCATGTTAAAAAGTATGCATATGCATATGCAAGGAAGAGAGTACTATGAAGGTAATTCAGAAATTTGTAAAGGTATGTGGCCTGCCACCACCTTCGTTGAATACCATGCTGTGTATTCTAGTGTAGAGCGATTTGTACTCTGGAATGAGGTCCAATATAAACAATGCAATTCATAAATATATTAGTTTTTTTATCTATGATATCTATATTGATATTTTTATATTTTGAAAAAAATATTTTAAAAGTTTAGCCAAAAATATTCAATCATTTAAAAAGCATATCCAATCATTTTAAATCAAGACCTTGATGAGGTCTATCACAATAAATAAATATCTATTTTGGACTTTGTTTATTATTATTATTATTTTACCTAATTAAGATCTAGAACAGGGATAGGCTACCTTCGGCACTCCAGATGTCGTGGACTACATCCTTAATAATGCTCTTACACCCATAATGCTGGCGAAGCATCATGGGAGGTGTAGCGCAAAACATCTGGTTGCCTATGCCTGATCTAGAAGTATTAGATATTAACTTCAGAAAACTATTATTAAATGCATGGTCACAGTTATGTTTATTTAGTTGAAAAAAGCAAAGATGTACAAACCTATGTGGTTAAAGAATGAGGTTAAGATAAAGAGTGCAATCTATGCAAGATAAGCATGACAGAGTCTATATCTACATTTTAATTCACATAGTTAACTATAGGTACCACATCTTGCCTTCCCTTCAGTGTGAGTCAGAATACAGCTAGAATACAGCTTTTTGTGCTGAAAAACCCCAACTCGGCTTATACTCGAGTCAATTGTCTGTATTATGGCAATTTACATTGCCATAATACAGACTGGGGGCTGTGGGGGCTGCAGAGCGTTTACTTACCTCTCCTGTCAGCTCCCTCCGCCTCCGCGCCGGTCCGTTCAGCACCTCTGTCAGCTCCCAGTGTAAGTCTCGCGAGAGCCGCGGGGTCATAGTGCGGCTCTCGTGAGACTTACACTGTGAGTCGACAGGGGAGCTGACCGGACAGGCGCGGAGGCGGAGGGAGCTGACAGGAGCTGCAGGAGAGGTAAGTAACAGCTCTGCCAGCCCCCTCCAACACAGTGCCCATCCACTGGACCACCGGGGAGTGAGAGCCCCCCTCCCTGCCATGTATCAAGCAGGGAGGGGGGATGAAAAAAAATTAAATAATAATAATAATAATAAAATAAAAAATAATAATAATAAAAAAATAATTAAATAAAATAAAAATTAAAAAAAAATCATTAAAATAATTAAAAAAATAATAATAATAAAATTGCCCACCCCCCCCAAGGCTCTGCAACACACACACACACACTGCACTCATACACACACACACTGCACTCATACACACACGCTGCACTCATACACACGCTGCACTCATACACACGCGCTGCACTCATACATACACACGCGCTGCACTCATACATACACACGCGCTGCACTCATACACACACACACTGCATTCATACACACACACACTGCACTCATACACACACGCTGCACTTTTTGCCACATTGTAGTAACTCTGCTACAAGTGACTTAGCCCTGAACGCTGTTCCAGACTGACTAATGTCCGTTCTGGCAGTAAAAACATGCCGGCAAAGGACCTTAATTAGCTTCTTCTTTTGCAGGTGGCGCTTTGAGCGCATTTACAAAAAGGAATTTGTACTGGATCAAATTAAACTTTTCCCTTCTTATATGTAGCTCATCACACCTCCCTTATACCAGCCCACCTGTAGCATTCTCTGCTTTTGATAGAGAAGCATTGGTTTTAATGCACCTCTATTATAGGAAGCTAATTGGCGACATGCTCTATGAGAAACATTTTATTGGACCTAGAACAGGGAAAAGGTGATGCAGCATGATGAAAGCATAGAAAGGATGTCTAAGAACCTGGGCCAGTGCTGCCTTAAAGGTTTGTTTTTACCTAATTTTAAGTATTTTTAGCCAAAAAAGAGAGGGTGGAATAAGTGACTAGTGCCAAATAAGATATTTAAATCTAAAATAACGTATGTTTATAAAAGGATTGGCATAACACTTCAAATATGTAAAGACATACAGGTAAGAAATATGTGTGTGTTTTAACTTTGATTGCATCATAAAATGAATGTTTTTTTAATAGACATGTGCTTGGACAAATGTTAGTATTTCATTCATTCGTTAAGATAAAAAAAATGTCAAAGTTCAATCACACTGTCTAGTTGGTTTGGTTGAACTTCAGATAAAAAAATTATTGGGACTGGATTTCTTATAGATATTTTTACTGTCTTTTGTATTTTTCATATCTAAATACCTAATTATCAATCATGATCTTTAATATAAACATATATCCATTCGCTTTTTTTGTTGTTGTAAAGCTGAACCCCTTCATGATGAACATTGTACCGGAACATCATTGTCACTTACACAGTTCTTGACGATTGATATATAGTCAAATTGTGGCTATGCCAATTAAGTTATGATGCCTGCCAGCTGGTAGTGCAAGACTAGAGGCAGCATCTGTATTCTGTACTCAGGTGAAGCAGTCCAGCAATTAAGAGATTAAGTAGCTCCAAGGCTGTCTGATCACTGTAGGAGATGCCATGCTATAGCTGATAGCAAACGCAATGTGATCACTGTGATTGGCTCACAGAGCGGTCACTAAGGATGGGGACTAATCTGGTAATCAATGAACTGTTAAGTTTAATTTAGTTGGTGTCAGGGTTGGCAAGGTTATGATTACATAGGGTAAGGGATAGCAAGGATTGAGGTTAGCTAAAGTTTGAGTTAAAATAGAAATTATATCAATGTTTAAACATTAATTTTAAGACAGGTTATGACTTTTTTAATTTACTCATTTTTGTTTAATCGTGTATATTGATTTTTTAAAAGTAAATTTCCTCTTACTCTTCTCCTTCCTTCTGATTAAGCTGCCATGCAGAGTGACTCTGGGTGGAAATTAGCTATTATCTGATTCCAACATTTGTTTTGTTTAGTTGCAGATTTGTCAGTTTTCCTTTTATTTAGTTTTCCACTGACTTGAATGCTTACTTTCAGTTATGTTACAAAATAAAATTCGGGCCATGAAGTCAAAAGAAGAATGATTGCTTTCTGCCTGGAACCCATGCTATTCATGTATGCAAAGTTGCTGAAAAGAACAGCTACCGCCTCCTTCCTAACAGTGAGGAAGTTTCAATGCATCATACTATTTCTATAGTCAGAGGCGGGAGATAAACTTTGCCATATCAGATTCACATTCCAGAGATTGACAAAGATTGCTACTTTTTTTTTCTAATATATGATTTCAGTGTTTTTACTTTAGTTTGGCATTAAGTTAAAATGCAGACATTGTTTTTAAATTCATTTTTCTTTTTTAATAAAATATATTGCTATTTATTTTATCATGGCCCATATAAATACCTACAAGAAGGCTTTTAGACTTCTTTATGTATTTATTTTTGTCACATCCACTATCTGGGAAAAATATATATATTTATGCTTTTCTACTAACATTTTATACACTGTCTGAAATATTGTAAGACAACGGATACTGTGTGCAGTCTAAAGCTTTTCATTCTCAAAAAACAAAACATTTTTAAAGGATGTATGAATAAATAACAAAATAAAAATGGTGTAAGTACATATAACTTAGATTTTTTTTTTATATTGTCTGAAAAGTAATCTATACACTGAATTGCCTAAACAAACCTTATTAAATTAAAGCTCATGGGGAAAAATAGGCAAAAATAAAAATAACCAAACTAAGAATGCAATATAATACAATATTCATAATTGGTTCCACATAAAAACAAACAGACAAACAAACAAACAAACAAACAAACAAAATATAGCATAACATTAAGTATTTCATAACAGAAACAAAAGCAAAACAGTGGCCAAATTAAAATGCCAGGAGGCTTTCTCCACCTAGGTTATCCACTGAGCAGTCTTAAAGAATACCCATTAGTAGCTTGAAGTGTATGGGAAACCAAGTGCTGAATACATATATATCTGAAAATGTGAATATTATTGAAGGACCACTCCACTCCAATCATTTTTCTTTTGGCTTAAGCTTGCTGGAGTGCTTTATGGGTGAGGAGTATCTTATTTTACTTCCAGTTTATAAAAGGGCCAATTTCATTGAGAAATTGGCTATTTTAGAATTACATTGTGGAACACCTCACTCTACTAGAGTGCACTTGCCTTCTTCCACCAGCTGCTCGCAGACATAAGACCAGTTTCTCCACAGACCTCAAAACAGACATGCGTGCATGAGAAGCTTCTGAAAGTCTCTTCCAGGAATAAAGGGTAGGGTGTGCAAAGGCAGCAGTTCATAAGAACTGCAGCTTTTCCAAGCTCTTTCAAGATAAAGTCCAGTGAATATATAGATGACGAATGAATTAATTTGTGGTATATCTTCTAACAAGTGATTTTTTGAATCTTATTTTATTGCAGTGGGGAGTGGTTCTTTAAAGCTTATCTGGATAGTATTTAAAGATGTAGAAGAAAAAAAGAAGGTAAGGGGTGTGCCTTAAAAATAAGTGAAAGTAATACTTATATAAATATACAGAAGTCCAAGCAGTTCTGCAATAGTCCAAATTTTGGATGATCCACGTTGGCAGGAAAAGGTCCTTATGAGTCAGCGACTAGGGTGTATGGTCACAGGTGGAAACTCGTAGTCCAGAAGTAGATATGTATGGGATAAGCAGAAGACAAACGACTCCAATGGTACAGTATGTCTTTTTTTTTTTTTTAATTCTTTATTTTTGCACACGATAGGTAAGGCAAGAATAGCACAACTTGAGGGCTTGCGCAGAAGCCAACTTTAAAAAAAATCAGTCTAGTAAACACAATAATCGACAGTAGCAGACATCACAAGCCTCTTAATGAATACTATACTACTCTCCACCCATCGAGGATTTAGTGTTTTTTTAAAATTATATGCTGAACACACGATAGGCATAGCAAGAGCAATATAACTGTGAGGTTTGCGCAGAAGCCAAAATGCAGAAGACCCGTTTCATAAACACAAAATGTGGCAGCGGCCCCCTTGCCAAGCCTCGCCATAAATTCTACATCACTTGCCTCCCACCGAGGATTTTTAAATTCTGTATTGTTGCGCACCATAGGTAGGGCAAGAAAAGTACAGCTGTGAGGCTTGCGCAGAAGCCAAAGTACCAAAAAACAATTGTGTATACATAATAATTGACATCAGCCCCCATGACAAGCCACTTACTAGATCCTGTATCGCTTGCCTCCTATCGAGGATTTTGTTTTTTATGACCAGGCCGTGTGACTTTAGAAGGGGCCCAGACGCTGACTCTATACGCTTGTATTTTAGGCTCCCCCAATTCTCCTCCAATATGATCAGGCCTGAGAGAGTAAGGAAAGAATGAGAGAGAGAATAAAGAAAACCAAAACAAGAATAAGAGATAGAACCGGAGACATCCAAGGAACCTGAATGTCAGTATATAAGACCCCCGGATACTGAGGGCATAGTAAGTAGGACGTAAAAGAAGATAGACAAAGCAGGGAAAAGAGAGAGGAGAGAAAAAAGAGACGGGATGCAAGAAGATAAGGCGAGACAAACAGGTGAAGGGGGTAGCGTGGGGGGGGGACAGGGGCGGGCGAAGCAAACGGATTCCACCCGGAAACCACACCGCGCAGAGCCATTACACCGACTAGACCAGAGACCCGGCTCCTCAGCCGCTACCGGAGCTCCCTACACTCAAATCCCATGGTTCCCAAACCTTCTGGAAATTAGCCATTGTTCCCCTTATTCTTGCTGTCAGGTCTTCCATGATTCTACCCTCCCTCACTCTAGAGAGCACTCCCCCGAACTCAGGGCCCTCAGGAGAGAGCCACGCCGCTGCTACCGTCCTGCGCGCGCTTAAGGTAATCACCCGCACTAGTTTCTGCTCTCTCCTCGTCCATCCTTCAATAGTTCTATTTAACAGGTAGATTCATGGGTCTAATGCCAGGGACCTCCCGAACGTCTGCGTCAGGAGGCCTTCAACAGATTTCCAAAATCCTCGGATTTTCGGGCAGTCCCACCACATATGGAGGTAAGTGCCTCGCGATCCACAGCCCCTCCAGCAATCGTCCGAATCTATCTTACGCATGTGATATAAGGTTACTGGAGTAGTATACCACCTGAGTAAGGTCTTCCACGCCTGTTCCTGTTGTGTGACGCATATGGAAGCGCTTCTGGTTGCCTCCCAGATCTGCTGCCACTCAATACCTTCCAGTTCCTCTCCCAAATCCGATTCCCATCTATCAGTATACTTCAGTTTACCCCATTCCTTAGTTTCGGTGCTGATTTGGGCATATAGGAGCGTTTTCATACCTTTAGGGGCAGAAACATCCCTACATAATCTCTCAAAGAAAGTGAACTGTCCCTGCGCCGCTGCTTTAATACAGGGTTTCCTGGCGAAGTCCCTGATCTGAACGTATCTGAAAAAAATCAGCAGGAGTCATGTGGTTATGTTGCTGAAGGTCTTCAAACGGTAAGATCTCCCCATTTCTATACAGTTGGTAGATACGTTGCAGCCCAGCCCGTTCAATGTTACGGAAGTCTCTAGGTGCCATACCCGGTGGAAACTCTCTGTTTCTAAGAATCGGAGCCATAGGGGAAGGAGAGGAAGCAAGACCAAATTTGACACAGTTCGCATCCCATATTCGTAGGGAGTTAAGGATAGCCGGGCAAGTCGCCCTTATAATGGGCCTGTGCGCTTTCGGCACCCATAATGCGAATTGAGGGACGTCGAGGCCTGCCAGCAAAGATTCGAGTTCCACCCATCTCCTTTCTCCGACAACAGTATGTCTTAATCAATAAAATATCGGAGCTTAAATCCAGCTCTGGTTTGAATTGCATGAAGTGGAACAATCCCCACTCAAGGATATGCGGAGTGTCTCTAGTGATCTTCAATAGACCGTCCCATTAGGATAATCCAGTTCGGGATGAGATGAGAAAAAAATAAAATATATAGTGCTCCCTGTATAGCTGATAACACTTATTAAAAGTAGGATAAAATATACTCACGGTATATTAAGCAGACGCACTGCTCGATGAATAGCGTGTGGGTGGTACAATCCCCACTTTGGGATTCTTGGTACTTCTTATGAATTGTAGGACAGTGGGGATAAAATATACTCACGGTATATTGAGCAGACGCACTACTCGATGAATAGAATTACCACTGTCCTACTTCTTATGAATTGTAGGACAGTGGTAATTCTATTCATCGAGCAGTGCGTCTGCTCAATATACCGTGAGTATATTTTATCCCACCCACGCGCTATTCATCGAGCTATGTGTCTGCTCAATATACCGTGAGTATATTTTATCACCACTGTCCTACAATTCATAAGAAGTACCAAGAATCCCAAGGTGGGGATTGTACCACTCACGCGCTATTCATCGAGCAGTGCGTCTGCTCAATATACCGTGAGTATATTTTATCACCACTGTCCTACAATTCATAAGAAGTACCAAGAATCCCAAGGTGGGGATTGTACCACTCACGCGCTATTCATCGAGCAGTGCGTCTGCTCAATATACCGTGAGTATATTTTATCCTACTTTTAATAAGTGTTAACGGCTATACAGAGAGCACTATATATTTTATTTTTTTATCATACCGAGCTGGATTATCCTACTGGGCCGGTCTATTGAAGATCACTAGAGACACTCCCCATATCCTTGAGTGGGGATTGTTCCACTTCATGCCATTCAAACTTGAGTTGGACTTAAGCTCTGGATAGTGTGAGTAGTTTCATTTTATTTATCCGATATTTTATTGATTAAGACATACTGTACCATTGGAATATTTTGTCTTCTGCTTATCCCATACATATATACTTCTGGACTACGAGTTTCCACCTGCGACCATACACCCTAGTCGCTGACTCATAAGGACCTTTTCCTGCCAATGTGGATCATCCAAAATTTGGACTATTGCAGAACTGCTTGGACTTCTGTATATTTATATAAGTATTACTTTCACTTATTTTAAGGCGCACCCGTTACCTTCTTTTTTTCTTCTATATTTATCCTGCGGGGATTAGAGGGGACCCCCATGCTATAGGTGTGCTGCCTATACTTTATATTATTCCATTCCTGTTGTCATATCAGCGCTGACCCTTTTTTGTGTTTTTTCAATATTTAAAGATGTGTTGTCAAAATAAGCATATATATCTATCCTAAATGCCTTGCACATGATTTGAGAGATTGTGGCTATTTTTCTCATCCAAGACAGCTGGAATTCTAAAAATGTATTTTACCTGTGTTAGAGAGACACTTATTTTATTATGATGGGTGAAATCTTAATTTTCTTTTTGTTTTAACGACTTAGTAGATATATCCCCACGGAAAACTCGAATGTATATTCATTCACATTGCTTTTCATGGGTATATGAAAAAGTTGTCTGCATTAGCTGCAGATCTAGTGTCTGCAGCTATTGCAAAACCTCCCCTGAAGTGCTTTATGTATTTGGAATAACCCTTTATTAACCACACCGCTGAACTGCACTTTTCCCTGCAAGGTAAATCAATGGATGTTTGTACAGTTGTTGTGGATGTGTTATAATTTACAGAGCCTGATTCAGTGTATACAATTACAAATACCATATTGCTGGATTTGTTCCGGGAAAGCAAATACATGCTTCATAATTACATAGTAACTCATATGAAAGTACATGCAAAATATTAGTACCGACTTTTTATTTCCATCCCAAGACAATAGCATTCTATCTGCATCCGAAAATATCAAAGAGAAGCAACACTTTGAATATTCTACAGTATGCTTTTATTTGGTAATTACCATAGAAAAGCCAAACAGAAATGTTTCAGAATTATTGCCTTTTTCTTTTCTTTTCTTTAATACATATTTTATTTTTGAAAAAAATAAACTGTAAAAATGTAATCACAAAGAAACAGATTGTTTTAAATATTTGCTGCTAAAGCCATAATGAAAATTAATGTACCTTAAATTAGCACTATGTGCCATATTATAATTTATGAAATGGCTTTCCATGATAAATATGTATTTATATTAAGTGTATTGTTTCATTGTGGGGTTTATTAATTTAACAGATGTGAAGAATTGAAAACTAAGATTCGGTCTTCATGCTGAGTTCCTCAGCCTTAGTATCCTATTAATTAAACATGAGATGCAACTGCCACATAGCATTATGTTGTTATTTGATCTTGTTTGAGACTCTTGTACTTTGGACCAGACCTAGACTCCGTATTACTCTAAAGTCTTCTATTGGTTGTTATGTCAGATTTTTGACCTCAGAAATTCTTGGTAATCCATCTTGGATTTCACCTTTGGATACATGGGCTAGTTTACAAGGTGTTGTCACAATATAAATCCAACAATAATTTAACCCCAACTATAGGAAACATAATAGAGTTCTAGTGCATAACACTGTCTATGAAACTTCATAACCAAGTGTTCTCAAGTGTCACATGGTGTTTAATTAACTACAACTGTTACAGGAGGACTTTAAAATTTGAAAATGTAATGGGACACACTAAGCACTTATATGTGAAAAGACAGTGCTAATATTTATCCCGAAGAACACCTTTTTACTGTGATGGTGCTTCAAACATTTGCAGGGCTTACATTTGGTGTTCTCACTCTCTGAATGAAGAATCCGAACGCTCCTTATAGAGAAACTTTAGTATAATGCATTACTATGAGCAGTTGGTGATTTGTGCAGTACGGCATTTGCAGCTCATTGCAGCTCATGGGCAGTAGGTCCAAGTGCTTCTCTATGGAAAATTATTGGCTTGGCTGAGATTATTTTAACTATAAAGCAATCATCTGAGATCATGTAAAGCCACTGCAAGACCGGGAGATGAGGCAAGACAGACTGCATGTGATAAAAAGTAACTTGATTTTCTTTATTTTCATTGTAAAATGCATAACATGTTTCTATGGTTAATGTTAGAGTTTCTTTTTAAATAAACAAATTGCAGGAAAAAAATAAATATTTGAACTATGAACATGTCAGGACTTATAACTTTCTCCTTCCCTTGATCAACCATTTCTTCATGCTGACTTCCACATTTGGTGTGGTGTTACACGGATGTCCTTTGCTCTGTTGAAAGGAAGCTCGTGGGCAACATTGTATTGCTCAGTTGTTTTGTTTCACTGATAGATACAAAGTTGCTACCTGAGCCCCTATTTCTGATCCTCTGTTGCTAAATCTGAAATATGCCCATTTCCCATTACTTATTTAAAAGTCCCCCACCATTATTTAATATGCCTCATCCCCAAGAGATTGGGCATTTTTTGTGAGTGTGTAGCAATGGTTAGTTTTAACATGCTAGTACACATGCTCTTTAAAACCACCCTTACAGTAATATGTGGGTCTTATTGACCCCCCTACTGTTATTATTTATTTATTTTTATTTAACTTTTTTTAATGTGGTGACTGCCTTTCACACACTGGCTAGTGGCCACACATTTAAACCTGCTGCCGCAGAGGGTTTTTAACTGCTTTTCCACTGGGTTTGGAATCCGAACAGACATTTTATCCGTTATCTGACACTGAACGTCCTCATGCTCTGCATGAGGACCTCCAGCATCAGATTTTCCCCATAGAAAAGCATTGATTCAATGCTTTCCTATGGGGAGGTCTAATGCATGTGCGGGACGGAGGAGGGAGTGGACGGAGGAGGGGGCGGAGCTTCGATCCAGCGCTGCGGGACATCGGCACTGGGATAAGGTAAATAAATAAAGTGTTTTTAACCCTTTATTTACTGGGGAGAGGGGGGTGCTAGGGAGTGGGGAGGCTTTGTATTCCTGGCACTACAGTATCCTTTTAACTTTTCCTCCTCTCTTTTTAATATGAAAGAATTACACAATTTTGCCACATTAGACATAAATTAAAAAGAGGCAGTGGCACTCACTGCAGTTGTTTGTGATGTAAGCAATATTCTACAACCTCTCTTTATTTTCTAAATAAATCAATACTCTGAGGATTATTCACTAAATTAATAATTTTAGGTGATTTCAAGGTAAATTTCTAATTTAAGGTCAAAATAGCTATGCTTTTAGTTTAGCTACTCTAGCCTTCATTTTTAAAGTCACCTTGAATCCTCACTTTGGTGAATAACCCTGAATAAGCATGTCTTTCTACAAATCAAAATAGTATCAATCTTTTATAATTTTTTAATTGGAATTACACATTAGTATTGTACTTTCATTACTGGGTTTAAAGGAGCATTCTTATATGTCTGATTGACAGTGGTATATTTAGATATATACTTGACAGTCCTCAATGTGTCACTAAGTATTTAATTTAGATGCTCTTAAAATGATGCTTTAGATAGGAAAGCTTTATGTATTTTTGAAAAGTGATGTTAACATTCTCAGACAATAATATGCCTTCTTTTTTTTAAAAAATATGTGTTTGTAGGTGAAGTTATTTACAATGCCATTCAGCATAGTTAAGTTTACACTACAAGTCCTAATGTTTTACTCTTACTTTGCCCTTGTCTTTTACAGCATTATAAATCAACATGACACTCCTCACTTGGTTAACCTTGGCCTTAGCAGTGCATCTAATATAGTGCTAAACAGAAGGAAAATACAAGCTTTTCAAGCAGCAAGTTCTGGAAAGGTATTTTATTACAGCGTCATTTGAGTTGAGTTCTATTTTTAAATAGGCTGTCAGTTTTCACTGCAAAATATTATGAACGTATACCAAATAAAACCAAACACTAGAATTCTAAAACAGTTTGTCTCATGTCCTTCTAAAAACATAAACACATCTTAGAGTTAGTCTGTAAATGTTTCAAGGATACAGTTTAAATGAATGGAATTAAAATGCCAAGTGGTATAAGATAATTATACGCATTTTACAGTTTAAATTCAAGTGACAGGTTTTAAAAAGGGCGATGGAAGATGTCATATAAAAGAGAAGAAGTCCTTATTGATCCAACAGACTACAGTGCTCGGAATGTCAAGGCAGATGGTTCATTTCTATGTAAAATAAAAGTGATATAGGGAATGGTGGCATGAGGACATTGACAAAGATATAAAAGGATTCTGTGATTATCTTCATGTAACCATCTAGCAGGTCTTTTGGTGCATTTCATCGTATTTCATTTTTTATTACTGCTCTGTAGTCCTATCCTCCTTAACATTTCGTTTCTGTGGCCAGTTTATTGGCTCAATCATTCATCTAAAACATTGGACAGTTTTGCCTAAACAGCTACCTCAAGATCCAGATTAAAGGACATCAAAAGCATACAGTTATTATCAAAAAATGTATTGACTTTGAAGCATGACAATTATATTTCCCTTTTTAATGTCTTCTACAAGGAGCCTCTTTGCTCTTACCTCTGTAACTATAATGCTGGATGAACTTGCTTTGTACATCTGATGTAAGTGCCATGTTGTTATCACTGCTGCTGTCGTTGTATTAACAAAATATCTTTTAAAATGTATTGAATTTAAAGATATCTCTGTATAGTGAGAGGTCTAGATAAATAGAAAGACACCCGAAAGGCCTATGCCTTGTAGATAACTGGCTCAACAGTATGTATGAATAACTTAATAATGTATTCTAGTTTGATTTAGAGTTTGATTAAGAAATGTCTACAGCAGTGCAATGTTTAAATTATGGTTTTATGTGTATTAAATCAACAGTACCATTGATTTGTCTAGAAACTAGATAAATGTAATGCAATCAATTTCTACAGAATTGTCCTACTTGCAACCAGGATTCATAGTATGTACATGTACCTCATTTATATGACTTACTTGTGTACTTGTGTGTGGCTATGGCAAGGCATTTGATCCATTTGACTAATCTCAGGCACAAAGAAGCAGGTGTTCTGTATTGCTCTTAACACCTCTGTCCATCCCAGAAAAGGTGGATTAAAATGGTCCGGTCCAACGTAGCATAGGGAGAGGGTGTGATCAGGTGGAATACAGGCGAGATCTAGGAGAGATGACTACTGGAAAATTCAGGTAGCTAAGGACCACTGGATTTCTCTATAAACTCATATGCCAGAGTGGTTTTAGGATTAACCTAACATATGTACTGAGAATGGCAACACTATCCCTCTCCCCCCCCCTTTTCCCTCTCTTTCCAGACCCAACCCCATCCTTCTACTCTTTTCTATTTTGTTTTACTGTATTCTCACCATGGAGTTCTAACAAAGGCCTGTGTCATGTGTGAAGATAAAGCAATAAGTATAACATAATTATCGTGTAACATTGAGCTAGACTTTGTAATGATTAACCAACGTCATAACAATGGCTTGTGAGGAACTGTCTAATTGTCTTTACATATATATAACAATTATTTCAAAGATTGTAAAAAAATAAAAAAGTGCTGTGAAGTGATGCAAAAAAAGTGCTGTCCAGTGACACACAAAAAAAAGTGCTGTCCAGTGACACAAAGGGGCAGGCCTACTTAGAAAGGGTTGAGTTTGCCAGTAGAAGTTGCAGGTCAGCCAATCGCTCCTGAAGATGGACAATGCAGGGAGCACTTTCCAGTGCCATGAGTGTAGCAAGTTCCTCTAGTGCCCTGAATGTAATGTTGAATGATGCACTCATACTATGCATTTTGGGGACAGTTTCCTGGTGTCTTTCTGGCATGAGGAGGTGTGGCTAAGGAGGCTTTTTTTGTGAAAAAACTATAGGTTTGAGCATGCAAAATATAAAACATAATAATGAGATCAAAAATCTTTAAAATGCATTACAGTTGTATTGGTGCCTGGAGTGTCTAATTAAACAGTGTCTTGCTTGCATGTTAGAATAATGACTGTTAAGTTTATACCTTCTCTTGTTATCATTAAATAAATCATATAATTATACATTGTAAAATATTTTCTATTTACTGACCTATGTGAATTTCTACACTTCATAAAACAACAAAACTATATTAACGACTTAACAACCACATGGCACTTTATGCCATCATACAGTGCATGACTTTAATGCCCAGTGACAGCATAGACTGTCATGCAGTAAAAGTACCAAAATGCTTTTGTCCCCCCCACTCCCCCTCTGTCCTCCCCACCTGACACACTCTCACCCAAGTGTTTGGTAGATCTCCAGGTTCTGAAAACACCCTGCGGAGGTCTCCCTGCTTGCCCTTTGCTTCTTGATTGGTGCAGCACAAATCTCTGTGTGAGCTCTCATGCTGTAGTCAAATAGTACAGAGGGCTCACATATCACTCTGTTCTGTGTGAGCTTGGAACTCCCTCTGCTGTGATGTCAAGAAGCAGAGGGCAAGCAGCACAGGAAATTCCTTTGAGAAGTGGGGGATTAAGGGTGGTATTAGGACTGGAATTAAAGGGAGGGAATAGGATTTGGATCAGAGGGTAGGATTAGAACTGGTATTATAGGTAGTATTATGAATAGGATAATGGGTTTTATTATGGGTTGTATTAGGGTTGGATTATAAATAGGTTTACAGCTGAATTATGGGATAGATTAGAGGTCAGGTTATGGGTAGCATTATGGGTTGGATCACTCATAGGAAAAGGGGATAGATTAGAGGTAGGATTAAGGGTTGGATTAGAGTTGAATTAAGTGTTGGATAGGGTACAATATTAGGGGTAGGATTATGGTCAGGTTTAGTGTAACATATGTACAGGTAGGTCATCGTTGCTAGTACTTGTACATGCAATTTGCTGGAAAAGAACAGAGTTTTGGGAAATAAGACAAGCAACGTAGCTAGCACAGTGCTAGAATTGTACTGCCTATCTGAAGCAGATTTTTAACATTTACTGAATTGTGGAATTCAATTTACAAGAATGCACACTTGGTTACTCTGATATTCCAACACTAAAATTAATCTAATCTCATTTTTATCTTGAAATACAATAAATTCTTCTAACAGAGACTGCCACAGATTTCAATAATGTCATGCGTTCAATGCTCTTTAAATGTTTATTGCTAAGAAACAGAAGATCTTCAGTAAGGAGTACCGTACCTTGCAAGATACAGATTGTACAGCAATATCAATGTCGCGTTTTGTCATGCATTTTTATGTAAAGGATTATAACACTAGTGATAAAATAAAATACAAATAATGGTGAGAGCACTCAGAATAAATAAATAACCATACCCAAATTTCAGTCAGTCAATCTAAACGAATAAACCAGAAAGAGAGACATAGGGTAATATAGTTAAAACAAAATAATTTAACATCAGGTGTTGGTCTCACTCACATATATAGAGCCACTATATAAGCTGGCTCAAACTTCAAGCCTTGAACAAGTGGAAAGAAGGACTTCTTGCAGGAACTTCAATATAGTCTGTATCTGGTACCCCCAAATTCATTCAGGATGCAGAATGTAGGGGGTTACATCAAAATTTATTGAAAATGATAAATAAAACAGAATAAAATATATATAGTAAAAAAGTCCCACATAAAGAAAGTCCAAATGCTCTCCAATCACTCTACGCGTTTCGGCTCTCGCCTTCGTCAGGCGTGTTTCTTTGTCGCAAGGCTAGTTCTTTTATTCATATTTTTGGCGCGTTTTTTTCTCCGCTAAGCTGCTGGTCATCTGCTTCCGGTTTCGGCGTGGGCGTAATGACGTCAGCCTGCGTCCTCACGTCCCGACGCTTCACTTCCGGTTCAGTCCGTGTGATTCCGGAACAAGCGTCGGGACGTCCAGAGATGATGTAATACGCACCCACAATAGATCGTTTCATTATAGACCGTTCAAAACCAAAAAAAAAAACTTTATAAAAATGATCATATTCATTAAAAACCAATAAAATTAAAAACACCTGTAAAATTACATTGTATATAATAATACAAAAACCTAGATACTTAAGAGAAGAAATATGAAAAATCATAAGGAGAAAAATATAAAGAATATCAATGTTATTATAAATCATAACAGTATTGTATATAAAAATCAATATACATAAATAATTAATAATTAATAAAATGGATGGGATGATGCATAAGGGAAGAAAAATGGTGGAAAGAACACGAGGGCACACAGGGGGAAGAGAAATCATCATTAAATAAACAAATTAATTTCGAAATCAACATTTAATCCTTGTGGAACTAATGTATCTAGCTCAAACATCCACCTCATTTCTTTTAAGCCCGAAGTGAGATCTTTATCCCCACCTCTCCAGTCAATTTGAATTTTATCAATACCCATAAAATCAATGCCCTTAGGATCTCCATTGTGTACCTCAAAAAGTGTTTGGATACACTGTGGTTAATAAACTTTCTTTGAATGTTATAAATGTGTTCCCTAATCCTTGTTTTCAAAGGGAGTGAAGTTTTGCCTACATATTGATAGCCACTGGCAACATATAGATTACATCCTTTGTTGAACAAGTAATAAAGGGGCGTATTGGATATTCTTTTTTGTTACGAACTAAGTAAATTTGTCTACGTTCTTCCTACTGTTAGATCTAAAACTACATCCTCTACACTTACCACAATAATAAATCCCTTTGGTACCTTGTAAAAAAATTACCTCCAACTTTAACTTTATCTTTATCTAAAAAACTTTTGGTTAAAATCTGTTTAAAATTTCTTGCTCCTCTAAAAACAAACTTGGGTTTAGAATCTAAAAATGGGAGTATTTCCAAATCTTCTTGCAATATATGCCAATTCCTATTTATCGTTTTCTTTAGTGCATAATTGTTAGAACTAAAATTGAAAATTAGGGGAATTATTTCTCCTTCTTCCCCAATTACTTTTTTTAGTTTTGCATTGTAACACGAGCCGTCTATCTTTTTCCCCAATCTCTTTCTTAATTTCCTCCAATTTATCTCTATCATATCCCTTTTCAACAAATTTTCATTTTAAAACATCAGTTTGGTTTAAATATTCCTTATCGTCAGTGCAATTTAGTTTTATTCTTAAAAACTGGCCTTTCGGTATATTGCTGAGCCATGGTTTAAAATGACAACTTTTTAAATCTATAAAACTGTTAACATCAACCTTCTTAAAAAAGTTTTACTTTTAATCTTATTTTCTTCTATATAAATTGTTAAATCTAAAAAAGTCATTTGTTCAGTGCTAATTTCATAAGATAAGTTAATATTAAATAGATTCTGATTAAGAGACAAAATAAAATCTTATAAACTTTCTTTACTTCCTCTCCAGATAATAAAAATATTGTCTATATACCGTCTATAGAGAACCAGATTTGCCCCAATATTCTCTCTGGAGAAGATACTCTGTTCTTCCCAAAAAGACATAAAAAGATTAGCGTAACTTGGGGCAAATCTGGTCCCCATAGTGGTACCCTTCACCTAAAGATAAAATCTATCTTCAAACCAAAAGAAATTATTAGACAAGATAAAAAGGATTCCTTTAATTAAAAATTCCAATTGAACTTCTTCCATTTCTCCAAACTTATTTAGATAAAAACGAACGGCTTCGCAGCCTTGATCATGTTGGATTATTGTGTATAGGCTGCTAATGTCGCATGTGGCCATAATAAAATCCTCATTCCATTCAAAGTCTTCTAAAATTTGTAATAAACTCATAGTGTCCTTTAGATACGCTGGACATTTTATAACCATCTTCTGTAAAAATTGGTCAATATACTGGGATAAAGTGACCGAATTCCAGACACGATTGGTCTTCCGGGAGGGTTATTGGTATCCTTATGTATTTTTGGAAAAATATAAATTACTGGTATTCTTGGATGTTTAATATCCAGAAAATCATATTCATTTTTTGTTATATAATTATAACTGCAAATAATGATATCAATAATAATAATCAAAGTCAATTCAAGGAGAAAGGAGCACGTGGAAAGAGTTTGCAAGGGTCACATGCAATTTCTGAGAGGTATATAGGACTATCTAGAGAAGCATTAGTTATGGTAAAATGGCAACAATCTTAAAGTTACAGAAAATTCAAGCTGTAGTAATAGCAGAAGGTGGACCTACAGTCTGATTATCATTGCAATGCCTGTAATGTATAACCCTTATCCCTGCCACCAAAATCCCAATTGTAACCTTAAAGAACCACTGAAAAGCATCATAACCACTACAACACCATGTTGTGATTTGTGTGTCAGGAATGTAGTCAAACTATTTTTAATGTTTTGACTTACCTGGGGTCTGAAGGGTGCTGGTCCCTGTCTCCACTACTAACGTCAGAGATCCGGACTCTGTTTGTGTTAGTAAATCCCTGCACGTGCTTATATAATATATGATAGCGTTCTTTAAAAAGGGATGGTGGTGAAATCCAAGGAATTCTTTATATTACTGCTTTAAGTATATCTTAGGTTTCTAAATAAATGTGAGTTTTCCCTTAAGTGGTTATTTTGTGCCCTTAAGAAACTCACAAATAGCAGAGAAAAAACACAATGAGATAGTGTTAGGCTGAATATCACCACAGGGTCTGCAAACCCTTATGCTGCCATGGCCTTTCGCAATAACAAAGAAGATATTTCTGCTTTCCATTAAACGCTACAGAAGCTGGAAATACTTAAATGGACACTATAGTCACCAAAACAAATTCAGCTTAATGAAGCAGTTATAGTGTATCGATCATGTAACTGCCGTCTCACTGCTCAATTCTCTGCAATTTAGGAGTTAAATCACTCTGTTTATGTAGCCATACCTACCCTGGCTGTGACTCACACAGCCTGCATGAAAACAAAATGGATTCACTTTCATTCAGATGTAATTTACTTTAAAAGCTTTATCTCCTGCTCTGTAAATTGAACTTTAATTACTTTTAATAGGCTCCTGCATGGTCTAGGAAGCTATTAATAGAGCAGAAGATAAGATATTCTAAATTAAACAAAATTTCCAATAAAGGAAGTATAAACATTAGATGGCTCTTTACAGGAAGTGCTTAGGAAAGCTGTGTGAGTCACCTGCATGGATGTGTGCCTAAGGCTGCACAAACAAAGGGATTTAACTACTAAATGGCAGTGAATTGAGCAGTGAAACTGCAGGGGCATGATCTATATACCAAAACTGCTTCATTAAGCTAAAGTTGTTTAGGTGACTATAGTGTCCCTTTAACCCCTTAAGGACCAAACTTCTGAAATAAAAGGGAATCATGACATGTCAGACACGTCATGTGTCCTTAAGGGGTTAAAGATTCACACCACACAGATATTGTATCAATAAGCATTCAAAGGTTTGTCTAGGGGTGTATACATCAACGACAATATCAACCAATAATGGGGGTCTGTTGACATCAAAAGTGAAAGCATCATCTCCCTATAGAGTTTGCAATACTCACAGTCTGGGTTGTGGGGGTAGTGCAGATATGCGGTTAGGTACTTTTCCATTATCAGCACAAATAGTAACTGCGTTGAAAACACTTATACATTACAAAAGTAAAAAGCGGTATACAGTCTGCACTTGCAAGGAAATGGCATGAGGCATAGTTCAAACTAAGTATCAAAAGTTTCCAACCACAAAAACAACACATCATATGTTTCCCGTCCTGCAACGTGTCACTGCTTGCCTCTCTTCCACCTCTGACTGGATGTCGTCACGCTTTCTCAAACTTAACCTCTCTAAAACTGAACTCCTTGTCTTTCCTCCTCCTAATACTGATCCTCCTCTCTCACTCTCCCTTCAAGTCAGTGATATCCACATGAGTCCATCCCTACAAGCGCGCTGTCTTGGCGTCATACTTGACTCTGGTCTCACCTTTGAGTCTCACATCCAGTTTGTTGCCAAGTCCTGTAGGTTCCAACTCAAAAACATAGCCCGCATCCGCCCCTTTCTTACGCAAGATGCTACCAAGGAGCTTGTCCATGCTCTAGTAATTTCCCGCATGGATTACTGTAACCCTCTCCTGATTGGTCTCCCCAAAAGCCGTACTGCCCCGCTACAGTCCGTAATGAATGCTGCAGCTAGACTGATTTTCCTATCCAGTCGGTCCTCTCACACCTCGCCCCTCTGACAGTCCTTACATTGGCTCCCTGTATCCTATAGGAGTCAATTCAAAGTGCTAACCCATACATTTAAAGCACTGAACAATTCCAGCCCCTCTTATATCTCTTCACTGATCCAGAGTTATGCTCGCACCCGTACGGCCAACTCACGCTTGCAGGACCTCTCACGGGCGGCTCCTCTCCTATGGAATAACTTGCCTACTGCCATCAGACTCTCCCCTAGTCTTCAATCATTTAAGAAGGGCCTTAAATCCCATCTCTTCAGGAAAGCGTATTGCCTCCCAGAGTAATCTCTCCCTTACATACCTGTCTCTTGCTCTCCTATGGGATAGTGCTTTGCTCTCTCCTCCAGCTCTGCTTCACTCCTACTTGATATTTCCTATCCTAATGTTTCTAATACCCCACCTCCTATAGACTGTAAGCTCATTTGAGCAGGGTCCTCTTCAACCTATTATTCCTGTAAGTTTTCTTGTAATTGTCTTATTTATTGTTACATAACCCCCTCTCAAAATATTGTAAAGCGCTACGGAATCTGTTGGCGCTATATAAATGGCAATAATAATAATAATAATAATAATAATCCAGTGGTCACTTCACCTCTTGCCTAGCACTTCACATTTCAACAACTATCAGTGTCTTTAAGTTCCTCAAGGGCTGTTAAGCTAACCAGTTAAATTTTGTATTTCAACAAAAGATGGCTGCCTCAGGTGACTTAAATATTTTTTCCTGATATCCTTTAAAACAGAATTTACGTAAACATGCACAGTAATGCATAATTTACACAGAACACATAAAGAGAGGACTTTGACAAAAACCCTAAATATATATTTTAAAAAAAGCATTACGAACATGACATTATAGCAGTAAGTGTAAAATGTAACAATAATCTAAAAATCATAAAGGGATCTGAGCAGGATGTTGTGTTATTAAAACATACAAGGTATCAGTTTTATTTCAAAATTGTCACTTGCTATAATAGCGATAGCTTATGGTAATTTATACTGTGGTGTTCCAGTATGAGATTAAAGATATATTGTATTAAAGTAAATATATTCAAAGAGGTAGAAACTTTAAAGGGTTATTCACAAAGGTGAGAATTGCTGTGAATTCAAAGTTAATTTCAAATGTAAGAACAAAATAGCCAAACTGAACACAGAATTGACTTGTAGAATAATTTCTAAATTGGCTATTATAGCCTAAATTTTTAAATTAATTTTGAATTCCCAGCAATTCTCACTTTAGTGAATAACCCTGAGATATTCATTCAGTTATTCTCTATATTCTGAAATGAAGTACATCATCATCTAAAAGCCACAATAGCTGATCTAAGTTGTAGTCACAGCTTGGCTTTTTTAGCCTTAATTTCATCATTATGATTTGTATTAATTATGTAGAGAGTAACCCTTACAATAAAGCGTGACTAAATTACTAATCAATAACCAATTATTGGCAACTACCAGTTAATAATTGTAGCATACCATTTTAAAATTATCCACAATGCACAATAATTAACTCTACTTTTGGCTTGTGATAAGAATTTGAGCAGATTACATAAAATTGAAAAAGGGAAGAAATTGAACAAATAGTATAACAATAATTAAAATATCACAGAGGACAGGATGCAGTCTCATACAATTGGATCTCAGATCAGTAGAGAGACATTTTAAATTGCTTGGAAACCAGAATGGGGCAAAAAGCTCTTGTTGATCATTATTGATAGTATTGTCCAAATATATTTGTAATTGAGATGGTTGTATACAATGATTATGTTATTAAATTGTTATGCTACGGCTTGCATGTTTTTTTTCCTTTTTCTATTTTTTTTTTATTATTTTGATAATCTTAAAATGATATGTTACAGTTATTAAGTGGTGGTTGGTGCTAGCCTGTAAATAATTGCTAATTTAATCTAAGAATATTATAAGGTATCTTGGCACTTGTTTGTTGTTGTTTACCAATCACCATCTTCAAATGCTCTCATCTCTTATTTCATGGATGTATTTCTGAGTTTTTATCATATGCTTTGTTATTATACCATTTACTTGTTCTGTCACAGTATATAAAAGTAAAAATATAGTCCTAATAGTAGGAGAGAAAGATAAAACTGACAGAAGCAAAGGGCTGGTTTGCTTCACACACTGAATACCGGACTAAACGTTTCACCTTCATATAAAATTCAATTGAACAGTCTGCATCAAGTGCAGTTTGATAAGGTGAGAGCTGGGTGTTGAAAATTGATGGATATTTATATTGGGTTAGCCACGACCTCTGACACATCTATTGGAACAACAAGTTCAGCATCACTCTATTATACTACTCGCCAAATAATGAAGATCTAGAAAACAACAAATGGACCTGATCAAGGTTAGTGTGAATAATATGAGACATTTAAAAAGGTGACATTAGCAAGTTTAAACCGTAATAATAAATTAAATCACCATTATAACATATGATACTTATGAATGTATAAAATTTGTGGTTTATAGATTTACATTTATATTCATCCCTAAAGGTTTTTAACCCCTCAAGACCGCAGCCAAATGTGATCCAAAAAAAATGTAAACAAACCACAAAATTTGACTATATGTCTGTTCAACAATAATTTACCTATTTCATATTAAATGCACCCACACTTATTATATATAATTTTATTCAGGGGAAACAGTGCTTTCATTTAACTTCAAATATTTAGGTATGAAACATAACATAACATAATAAAAAAAAAATGAGAGAAAATAAGATTTTTAAAAATGTTCTTAGTTCTATGTGACATTCTAACTGTGAATCTTCAGCGGCCATGTGCCGCCGGCCACGTGGGAGGCAATACCGCCCAGGGAGTTCTATGCCGCCCTGCGGCGTTTAGAGCCACCAAAATATGGACGGCATGGAACACCCTGCGGTCTTAAGGGGTTAATTACATCCTTTTTTTTTATTACAAAGCAGACAAAATAATGGTATTGTAATCTACAATAAAAATGGTGAGAGCACACTAAACAAGTTACCAGAACATCCAGATTCTTACAAGGTGGCCACCGTTACTTCTATACTGAGCTTTTAGTCTGAGCCAGCCTGTGGAGTGGCTCAGAACCATGTGCGTGGATCCATTATGCATTATTTTCTGTGTGTTTTGGGGTGATGCACACGGTGATTGTAGCACCTTAGTTCTCTGTTTTTACTTAAAGGGACACTATAGTCACCTGAACAACTTTAGCTTAATTAAGCAGTTTTGGTGTATAGAACATGCCCCTGCAGGCTCACTGCTCAATCCTCTGCATTTAGGAGTTAAATCCCTTTGTTTATGAACCCTAGTCACACCTCCCTGCATGTGACTTGCACAGCCTTCCATAAACACTTTCTGTAAAGGGAGCCCTATTTAGGCTTTCTTTATTGCAAGTTCTGTTTAATTAAGATTTTCTTATCCCCTGCTATGTTAATAGCTTGCTAGACCCTGCAAGAGCCTCCTGTATGTGATTAAAGTTCAATTTAGAGATTGAGATACAACTATTTAAGGTAAATCACATCTGTTTGAAAGTGAAACCAGTTTTTTTTTAATGCAGGCTCTGTCAATCATAGCCAGGGGAGGTGTGACTATGGCTGCATAAACAGAAACAAAGTGATTTAACTCCTAAATGACAGTGAATTGAGCAGTGAAATTGCAGGGGAATGATCTATACACTAAAACTGCTTTATTTAGCTAAAGTAATTTAGGTCCTATATCCTATAGAATGTAAGCTCGATCGAGCAGGGTCCTCTTCAACCTATTGTTCCTGTAAGTTTATTTGTAATTGTCCTATTTATAGTTAAATCCCCTCTCATAATATTGTAAAGCGCTACGGAATCTGTTGGCGCTACATAAATTGCAATAATAATAATAATAATAATAAGGTGACTATAGTGTTCCTTTAACTTTACTATTGATTATTTTCATAATGGTATTTTAATTGCTGTGAATTTATAATGTGTAAAACATAATGACTTGACATATAAAGATGAATAAAGAAATTATGATGGGTTTTCCTTGGTATTATTAAGGGACCCCTAAAGTCACCCAGAGCACGTCATGCCAATTAAGTGGTCTGGATGCAGTGCTTTGAATATACTCCATTGACTACAACCCTCTGTTGCCTGTCACTAACGCTTTAGTGTTCTTTAAAAAAAAAAATATTGCAATAATAATATGACTTTAGTGACCCTTTAAAAATACCAAGTAAAAAACATTATAATGTCTATAATCATCATTATATCCCAGGCCATTAAGTTTTATACGCATATCATAAATTCACAAGGATTCGGATATCATTATTTTGTCTACTTTGTAATAAGAAGCAAAGAAGAATGTAACTAAAAAGCTACAGGGCAAAACAACGCTACAAAATTTCATCTTGCTGAAAACCCCTGACTTAAGTGTACAGTACATAAATGAAACATAAAAATCATTTCAAGTAAATATTTACAGCTGGATTGATAATTCATCAGATGTCATTAGACAGAATCCCATTAGTTGCACTGACAAGGTCTGTGACCCACAGCATAGGACTGTGAAGCAGAGTTGTGGAAGGATTCTTGAAATGACGCTTGTGTGGCAAAGATATCGCTAAGCAAAATGGTTCTTCACAGAACAAAAATCTAATGCATTACTAATTTAAAAGTATATTTAAATTTGAACCTCGCTCGTACCAAACATTTACATTGGTGTATTATATTCAGATTACATTTCTCAAATATTAGTAGTGGCTGACATGTAACTGATTAAATGCAAGATTTCACATGGTCTAATAAAGTATTGAATGTCAGGCTTTTTCATTTGATAATTGTAATTTATTTTTAGATATGTGAAAATGTGTACATATGAATAAAAAAAACACTATTTACATTTCAACACACACGCGCACATATTCTCTCTCTCTTTCTCTCTCTCTCTCTCCTACTCTATTACATTTTATAAAGGTGTATTTCCTACTTGTACTTATACTTACTATATAGTAATTGCAAGGTGTACAACTTTCATTTAGTATAGCAGAAGATTACCTATTGACAGTTTAATTCTGTCTGTATTGCTGTATTCTGTTCCATTGAAAACAACATTACTTTCTCACTATTCTTCAGAATATATGGGAATAACAGAGAACACACATTATGAGTTTAAGTACGGAATAGGAAGTGACAAAATGCTGGCTGGGCAAACAATGAATTCATTGGTGTGTAAGACGATAAGATTGGGGATTATGGAACGATAAGATGTAATACATTTGGCCTAGGTGTTGTTAAAGTTTCTTAAACACTGATGTGCCATTCCAGTTATACAGAAGAAAAAATAAATAGACTGCTTTTTACAGCTATTTTATTGAAAATGCGTGCAATACAAATGTTTTCTTCTGTTCTGACATATGTGGGTCAGACAGACAACTGAAACATGCACTCACTTGACAATGTGACAATAGGACATATCAGGCAAATACATTTATCAACGGAGAAGAAACAAAAAATTCAATATGGTTTGTTAAATTCCAGAAACTATGTATTCTAAGCAATAGATTATATTTGACTTGAAATAGATCTTTATTATAGAAATTGTGTCACTGGTAGAAACATTATGCTTTTGGATAAATGACCAAGATAACAATTATTATTACAGCTGAGCTCGGTACTTATATTTTTCTGAGTCAAATAAGCACCATAAACCTTTATGGAGTGCTGTTGGTCTATGGCTTTAGTAAGCTTCTATTCAGACTTAAAATTATACCTTCTGTCGTTTGGTGTTCTTTACAATGTTCTAGTTTAAAAATTATTCTATTCAAAGATGGCTTTCCTCTGCAGATAAACCAGTTGAAGAGATAGCTTTTCCTCTGTCATTAATGGCCATTATTCTGTTAATAAAGCTTGTTCTTTGTGCTTACACGGGTGTATGAGCAGTCATAGTCGTGGTGGCAATAGTGAAGCGTGATATTGGAAAAAAAAACAAACATTTTTTTGAGTTCTGATTTCAACCTGTTCTTTCTCACGTAGTGGAACTTGCCATCCTTTCTATCCTTTCATTTGACTTTTTTTGTTAAAAAATACTGCATAATAAATCAAAAATACAAACCAATTTTTCTCTACATCGTTTCTGCCTTCTGTTTAAGAACAAGAAGCCTCTTCTGGGTCTTGAAATCATGGCAGTATCCTATACAGCTTGACTGGACTTGATTGGTGTACGAGGCACTCACATTACATCATGTGTCCGAACAGAAAAGACAGATTGATGTCATGATAAAATAATCAACATTCTAATGCAATAATTAAAATGTGTACATTCAAAACTGCATCAGTTATCTTCCCTTCAGAAAGTGATGAATTAAACCTCAGTGGAAACATTTTTGGAGATGCCAAAGGAGTCCTTACTTATGATGATGCATTTGACTTTTAAGAAAGAGGTGTATCAGATCTTTGAATTGGACTGGAGCTATTTTTACAACCTACCTTGTTTTTAGGTAAATCATTTGCAATGTGCACACACAATCAAAACATATTGCTATTCAAAAGCAATCTAAAACCTTCAATATGCATGCACATTTTGATGAGATGCTATTTTGAAATCTCTATGCCACCTAAACCCTTCACGTTACATTCAAACGCCCCTATGTGCACAACATTTTACCTACACAATTCTCAAAGCATGTACCATACTAGCTAATCTTTTCACTATGTGTATATAATGCTGCTAAAACAACTCACTATGTATATTTCATGCTTTATAAATCTCATAAGATGCATGATGCAATGCAACAAAAAAAATACCTGAAAAGTGCTGCCCTATGTCACTCATCTGCTCCAAGGTAATTGATTGTCTCCTGGGCTGGTCTCTTGCTCCCTTAAACTGTTCATATTGGTCTCTTGCTTGCTTAAACTGTCCATATAGGACAGATGGCCAGGATCCTGACCCCAAGATGGACCACATAAGAGATAAGTGCAGATTTTTTTTAATGTATTTATTAAATTATTGACATTTTAATAAAGTTTCAGCATAGTGTGTGGGAGCTGATATGCAATCTCTATAAGATTTATGGGGGCTTGCATTTGTTAACATGACTTTTGTCCCATTACATCAAGCTGTAGACGATTTTAATTCTGGTGATTAGCAGCATTCGGTAACATTTAGCGTGTAGCATTGAAATGGGTAGGTATGCCGAGCCTATTATGTAATTTATTATTATTGGCACTCTTATTGTACCCAATTGGTGCTATTAAAACATTGTCATTTTGGAATTATGATTCATTTAGGGAAGTATTGGAAACAGCTAGAATGTCAGGTTCTTATCCTGACTAGCAAGACTTTTTCCATTTGATACCATTCCTTTAAATTCCAGTACCTGTTTCTCACCTCTAGTGGCCTCCCTAGTAACTAGTCACCTCCAACTCTCACCTGTAGAACATGAAATCAAGTTCTGCTATTAAAGGCCTCACACGACAAAGCAAGTGGCCTTGACATTGAAGTTTGATGATTACCTGAAAATATTTCGTATCCTGGCTCCTGAGATAACCTGTGGAATTTCCTTATTGGCTTTTTATCCTGCAAAACTCATCAACCTGCTCCAAACGTACCTGTACAACTCTACTTCCTGCCATATCTACAAACCTGCAAAAAACCTACCTGGACTTCCTATCTTTCTGCAGAACATCCACCTTGCTTAAATCAACACTGTACTTGCATTTACTTTGTGGATATCTGTTTACTCCTTCCTCGAATTTACTTATATTCCAATCTACTTTGCATCTATCCCAAAGGACCTACTACAATATAAATGCTTAACCATAGAGACTGAACAACTAAAACCCCATTTAAGTATTTATATTATTTCTGACTAGTTCTATTTGGTCTTCTTATATCCTGTTCTGGGGCATATTGCCTAAATCCTGTTTTCCTATTTCTTCTGTATATAGAATCTATAATCTCTCGTATAGGTTTATCTTCTGTTATACTTCCTTTATCTACAATTTATAGGATATCCTGTGGTTACTCGTATGTCTAAGATATCTAATAAAGACGCTACAATTAACCCCAGTTTAAGTCTCATCCCTGACCTGCACAAGTTCATGACATAGAACAGCCCTTTGTTGCTAACATTATCAGCAGACACTAGCAAATACCTTGTTGGTAAAAACTTATCAACACCTGTGGAACATGGCTTATTCAATAACCACCAAATTGTTGGGAATTAAAAATTTAAATTACAAAATTAAGGGGGGGAAGCGCTGATTTCAAAAGCTTTTGATTTTCACAGCTTTGTAAGTTCAGCCTAAATTTTTGATGCAATCTACAGGGAAATAATGGTACTGAAAGCTCTGAGATCAAAGCCATCCTCATCAGCTACTTACTAGCATTTCATTATGGGTAATCGTTCTCAGACACTGTTTGAGAAACACTATTGCAATGTGGTGCCTATATATGTTAGAGCACTATTCCCTTAAATCGTGGCAGAAACTGATAATTGAAATGAATCAACAGAATAAAAGCCCCATAGGAACCTTAGGGTGTCTATTTAAAAAAAAGCACTTTTGTTTTTAAATATTGAGTTTAAAGGCTGCTGTTAAATAATTAACCTCATATATCAACATCAGAAAACTTTTAGCTTGAACCATGGGGGGAGGTGATAGGGGAGGCAGCCTTGATTGGAGTCCTGAAAAGCCCTCGCATATAATTTTGGCACAATTTCATTGTTAGCATCTTGTCCCCTGTAAAATTGAGAGAGAAATAGAATCTCCAATTATATCATTTGTGACAGTGTTACTTTAATGTACCCCCTTTGCAGTTAATCATGCAGAACGTTGTAGGTGTATTGGTGTGTGTGCAGGATTGCAGTGTTGGTGGCTGTAGGATTAGTTCATCATGGCTTGGTGGTCATATAAAACTCTGCAGGCTCCTGCAAACCGCTGAATTAAATTAAAATCTGGAGTCACAATGTGATATATAGAATGGGTTGGACTTATGGCTGCAAATAAGTCTTAAGTTAAATATATAAATCTACCCTTGGCCTGGAGGGGCCATACAATTTAATCTGGTCAGTTTGCCACCTACAAATTCCCCTGATACAAGCAAATAATGTATTCCCTAAAACCATTACACAAGGACAAATATATTTTAACATACTTTTCCTTAGCTACATGAGCTGTCTGCAAATTATAACAAGCAAAATATTGTAAGACATATTTTTTCAAAATATTACCGTCTTCCCATGATAAATAGGAAGCAGTATATTGATGTATTTTATAAATAGAAAGTTAAGAAGCATGTTTCTGCACTAAAAGTGCAAGAAGGAAATTGCTATCATTGAATGACACAGCAAACTTTTAAAAATTGTCCGCAAGGTACAAAACAAACCCTTACATGAGCGGGTTAAACTACGGATAAACAAAGTTCTTGATTGTGCAGTGCGAACACGAAGGCACTTATGAGAACAATGTACGTTTTTATGCAGAGAAGACATGCAAATGTTATCATATGGTAAATAATATAGCCTGAAGATTTTGAAATTAATATTGTAAACTGTCAGGACATCATAGGGCTGTCAAACTGTGTTTCTATTTGTATCAGAGGTCATTGCTTATGTTTTATACCTGTTTCTCTGAGCCTGTTGAGTAGATACAGAAATTAATTGTATTGCTTTAAATCGTTTTCAATAATGTCTCATGTTTTGAAGCATTCTGCACACGTACAAGAAACTGTACTGTGGAGGGACCCATCTTTACAAATTTCCAGATGATATATCACCATTCTGCCTCTGTCCATCGCCTTGTGGGATTTAAGTCATTTTATTGCAAGAATGTTGTGTTCGTGTGCTGATTACTATTCACACCATGTTATCCTTACCATATGAGAGTCATTGTAGAGAGAGAAGGATGAAATAATTTCAATAAGCGACATCCCAGCACAAATTTTTTATTCATTTTACGGTTTATATGCTCCATTATGTACATTATTGATTATATCATATAGATTTATTTTATTTCCTTTATATAGGCTCATTATTTTACTCAATATTCATATGCTATGAATGCAGAATTTTGTCATATTTGGTATTTATGACTACAAATATTGGGAAAGAATTGCATTTGTATGCTGGTCATATACGACTTTAAGAACAGATCCATTATATTGTTAAAACGACTATGCTGCAGCTGGTGATCCGATATATTGGTTTACAGGTCATAATGCTGCTTCTTGCCAGTGAGACTAATGCCATTCAAGAGCTTACTATGAAGGTGCCTGTAGTGGAGAGCTGGTCTTTCACAGGTTAACTCCACTAAAGATCCCAGTGAGGCTCAGGAACAAGTAATAAAATCCCATAGAACAATAGTCACAGCAAGCAAGGTAATCCACGAATATCCCCATACAGATCCCAATGACTAGACGACACACAGCATCAGGAGCAGAACTGAACTTTTAATCCACACAACCTTCTTTTAAAGATTTCTCATATGCAAGGGAGGGATTCACATGAATCAGTACAGTATCCAATAGTGTGACTGTTACCTCCCACACATCCCCTCCCCTCAGTGTGACACATAATCCACTTATCCATACTGTAGTTTTACCCTATTTCTGGATGTACCCCAAAACAGTAATAGTTACATAGTTACATGGCTGAAAAGAGACTTGCGTCCATCAAGTTCAGCCTTCCTCACATATGCTTTTGCTGTTGATCCAAAAGAAGGCAAAAATCCCAGTCTGAAGCGCTTCCAATTTTTTGCAACAAACTAGGAAAAAAATTCCTTCTTGACCCCAAAATAGCAGTCAGATGTCTCCTTGGATCAAGCAGCTATTACCCCACTAATTAGAAATTGTATCCCTGTATGTTATGTTTTTGCAAGTATTTATCCAATTGCAACTTAAACATCTGTATAGACTCTGACAAAACCACCTCTTCCGGCAATGAATTCCATATCCTTATTGCTCTTACTGTAAAAAAAACTTTTCTTTGCCTTAGATGAAATCTCCTTTCTTCAAGCCTAAATGTGTGACCTCGTGTCCTATGTATAGCCCTGTTTATGAATAGATTTCCAGATAATGGTTTGTACTGTCCCCGAATATATTTGTATAATGTTATCATATCCCCTCTAAGGCGCCGTTTTTCCAAACTGAAGAGATTTAAATTTTTTAACCTTTCTTCATAACTAAAATGCTCCATTCCTTTTATCAATTTTGTAGCTCGTCTCTGCACTTTTTCTAGTGCCATGATATCCTTCTTTAGAACAGGTGCCCAAAATTGCACAGCATATTCAAGGTGTGGTCTTACCAGCGATTTATAAAGAGGCAAAATTATATTTTCATCTCGAGAATTTATGCCCCTATTTATACATGACAAAACCTTACTGGCCTTAGCAACGGCAGATTGACATTGCATATTGCTACCTAATTTGTTGTCTATAACAATTCCCAAATCCTTCTCGTGTGTGGTTATCCCTAGTTCACTACCATTTAGGGTGTAAATTGCTTATGCATTCTTGACCCCAAAGTGCATAACTTTGCATTTTTCTACGTTAAATTTCATCTGCCATTTTAGTGCCCAGTCCCCCAATCTATCCAAATCCCTCTGAAGCAAGGCAATATCCTGCTCACATTTTATTTCTTTACAAAGTTTTGTGTCATCTGCAAACACTGATACATGGCTTTCAATGCCCATTTCAAGATCATTTATAAATATGTTAAATAGAAGCGGTCCCAAAACAGAACCCTGAGGGACACCACTTACCATTTTTGTCCAGCGTGAAAATTTACCATTTATGACAACTCGCTGTACTCTATCCTTAAGCCAATGTTCTACCCAAGAACAAGAATATTCATCTAGACCAATTTCTTTTAGTTTGAAGACTAGCCTATTGTGAGGAACCGTATCAAATGCCTTGGCAAAATCCAAGTAGATCACATCCACTGCAACACACTGATCTATATTTCTACTTACCGTATATACTCGAGTATAAGCCGACCCGAATATAAGCCGAGGCCCCTAATTTTACCCCAAAAAACTGGGAAAACTTATTGACTCGAGTATAAGACTAGGGTGGGAAATGCAGCAGCTACTGGTAAATTTCTAAATAAAATTAGATCCTAAAAAAATATATATTAATTGAATATTTATTTACAGTGTGTGTATAATGAATGCAGTGTGTGTGTATGAATGCAGTGTGTGTATGAGTGCAGCGTGTGTATGAGTGCAGTGTGTGTGTATGAATGCAGTGTGTGTATGAATGCAGTGTGTGTATGAGTGCAGTGTGTGTGTATGAGTGCAGTGTGTGTATGAGTGCAGTGTGTGTGTATGTGTATGTGTGCAGTGTGTGTGTGTGTGTATGAGTGCAGTGTGTGTGTGTGTATGACTGCAGTGTGTGTGTATGAGTGCAGTGTGTGTGTGTATGAATGCAGTGTGTGTGTGTATGAATGCAGTGTGTGTGTGTGTATGAATGCAGTGTGTGTGTATGAATGCAGTGTGTGTGTGTGTATGAATGCAGTGTGTGTGTGTGTGTGTGTGTATGAATGCAGTGTGTGTATGAATGCAGTGTGTGTGATTGCAGTGTGTGTATGAGTGCAGTGTGTGTATGTGTGCAGTGTGTGTGTGTATGTGTATGAGTGCAGTGTGTGTGTATATGTATTCAGTGTGTGTGTGTGTGTGTGTTGCAGTGGTGGGGGGGTGGGCAATTTTATTATTTTATTTATTATTTTAATATTTTTTTTTCATTATTATTTCTTCTTATTATTTTTTATTTAATTATTATTATTTCATTTATTTTTTCGTCCCCCCTCCCTGCTTGCTAGCTGGCCAGGGAGGGGGGCTCTTACTCCCTGGTGGTCCAGTGTCATTGGTAGTTCAGTGGGGGGGAGAGGGGGGCTGCAGCTAGCGTTACTTACCTTTCCTGCAGCTCCTGTCAGCTCTCTCCTCCTCCGCGCCGTCCGGTCAGCTCTTCTGTCAGCTCCCACTGTAAGTCGCCGCGGCTCTCGCGAGACTTACACTGGGAGCTGACCGAGGTGCTGAACGGACGGCGCGGAGGAGGAGAGAGCTGACAGGAGCTGCAGGAGAGGTAAGTAACGCTCTCTGCAGCCCCCACAGCCCCAGTCTGTATTATGGCAATGCAAATTGCCATAATACAGACTATTGACTCGAGTATAAGCCGAGTTGGGGTTTTTCAGCACAAAAAATGTGCTAAAAAACTCGGCTTATACTCGAGTATATACGGTACTTCTTCGTAGAATGCAATTAGGTTAGTTTGACATGACCTATGTTTCATAAAACCATGCTGATTATTGCTAATAACACAGTTCTTCCCAATGAATTCCTGAATATTATCCCTTAATAGCCGTTCAAATAATTTCCCTGTCACAGAAGTTAAGCTCACAAGTCTATAATTTCCAGGCAAGGATTTTGAACCCTTTTTAAATATAGGAACAACATCTGCCTACCTCTAATCCTCCGGTACAATACCTGAAACAAAAGAATCTTGAAAAATTAAATACAGAGGTTCACTTATTTCCCCACTTAGCTCCTTAAGTACTCGTGGGTGGATACCGTCAGGCCCCGGAGCTTTATTTACATTAATTTTCTTTAATAGCTGTAGCAACTTGTCTCGAGTTATCCAATCAAGTTATCTGCAAGTTTGTTGCAGCAATCATATGCATATCTCTTGCCATAGGATCCTCATTAATATATACCGAAGAAAAATAGTTATTTAAAATTTCTGCCTTTTCCTGGTCTTCATTGACTAACAGACCCATCTCTGTTTTCAGTGTACCTACGCTTTCATTTTTTGTTTTTTTAGAATTAATGTACTTGAAAAAATGTTTGGGGTTGGTTTTGCATTCTTTGGCTATCAATTTCTCATTTTCTAGTTTAGCCACTTTAATTGCCTTTTTGCAAGTATTATTGGCTTCCTTATATCTTATATAGGATGCATCTGATTGGTCCGATTTAAATGCTTTAAAAGCCCTTTTCTTATTTTTAATCTCTTGTTTTACTTCTCTACTAAGCCACATTGGTTTTAATTTGTTTCTTTTATATTTATTACCCAATGGTACATACTGTGAAATGTACCTTTCTAATATTTGTTTGAATAGTTTCCATTTTTCCTCAGTGTTTTTATCACCAAGGCGTTTATGCCAGTCGATATGTTGTAGAGCTGCCCTAATCTTATTAAAATTGGCTTTTTTTAAATTATAAGTTTTAATATACCCCACATGCTTTTGCTTTTTTGAGTTTATTTCAAAAGTTACCATATTATGATCACTATTTCCCAAATGCTCCCCTACTTGAATGTTGGTTAAAAGATTAACATTGTTTGTTATAACGAGATCCAGACAAGCATCCTTTCTAGTTGGTCCTTGTACCAGTTGTGACATAAAGGTGTCATTTAACACATTCAAAAAACGGATTCCCCTAGCTGAAGTACTAGTCCCTCTATCCCAATTTATGTCCGGGTAATTAAAATCTCCAATAATTAATGTGTTCCCCCGATTTGCAGCTTCAACAATTTGCTCTAACAGCAGTTCTTCCTCAATAATATTTACATTTGGTGGTTTATAACATATCCCAACCAATAACGTATTTCCCTTTGTTTGCCCCAAGCAGATATCTACCCATAAAGCTTCCACATTTTCCTCGTCACACTCCACATGCCTAAGATTTGACTTGAACTCATGGCTGACATACAAACATACCCCACCACCCTTCTTGTTTTTCCTATCCCTCCTAAATAATGTGTACCCATTTAAGTTAACTGCCCAGTCATGTGTCTCATCCCACCATGTTTCTGTTATGCCTATTATATCGTATTGTTTAGTGTATGCTATTGCCTCTAGTTCCCCCATTTTGTTATATAGGCTCCTTGCATTCGTAAGCATACATTTAATATTACCATGAGTCATTTGTAGTTTTTGTGAATCAATATTACATACCTCCTCTGTTCTGAGCTTCCCCCTCCCCCCATCTCCACCCCCATTGTTCTGAGCTAAGGCCCATCTCATTTCTATCCTATCTCCATTTTCTAGATTGCTTTGAGCCTCCCCCCTACTACTAGTTTAAAATCTCCTCCAACCTTCTCCTCCAACAATTCTAGTCAGCTAGATCGGACCAGGGGTTCGGGAGTTAGATGGAAGGGGAAATTTGACCGACCGCACACGAGGTAGTATCCGAAAAAGGCTCCATGTGTTTTGGCCTTGCGGTCGGTGTCCGTTCGGGAGTTAAAATACATAGAAATGCTTGCCATCCACAGCTAATCTTGCATTTGTATTAATTCCCTTGTTCGGGACATTGATTTAACCGAATGAGGGGCTGGTGAGCCCCTCCGTTCATGAGTTACGGAGCTCTGGAGGTCTCAGAGTTGTTCGGTTGTTTGAGTGTCCGATTTGAGTTCCAGACACTCGACGACCAAACACCGCTGAGATTTTCTTGCGTAAGATGGCCGCCGCCACGCGGTTCGTATGCCGAACGGCGATCACACAGATTCATACAAAGTAGCGATTTCACGGTCAATTAGGTTGCGGTTATAGAGTGTGAAAGCTTAATGAGGTGCACACTTCTCGTTGGGGTGGTCTGATGGTTCCGTAGTTTCATTCGTGTGAAAAACGGAATGAAAACTACCGAACAATCAGACGAAAGCTATATACAATACTTCTACACAGCAACAATTACACGAAATACATTTGTAACACGAATCCTGGAGGACAGCCCATTGCCATCCGCTATACTGCTCCTCCTTGCCCACAAGCCGGCATACACAGTCTGATCGGCTTGGGGATGTCCGGGGATGCTCACGGATCATTTTTCAAACTATGTTTGTCTAGACAACCTGTCAGCATTTCCATTTTATTTCCCCGGGCGGTACTGAATGTTAAAGTCAAAGGGCTGCAGCGCCAAACTCCAGCGTAGCAGCCTGGCATTGTCCCTAGCCACCTGGTTCAGCCGTACTAACGGGTTGTGATCTGTGAGCAAGGAAAGGGCTGTCCATGCAAATACGGTTGCAACTTCTTTAGGGCCCACACCACTGCCAGGCATTCCTTTTCGATGGTGGCGTAGCTTACTTCTCTGGGTAGCAACTTGCAACTGATGTAAGCCATGGGATGTTCTCCGCCATTGGCCCTGACTTGACTCAGTACTGCCCCCAATCCAAATGTAGAAGCATTTGTGTGGACAAGAAAACGTTTAGTTGTATTGGGAGCGGCCAAGACAGGGGCATTTACGAGGGCATTTTTCAAGTGTTGGAATGCCTGCTCACACTCTGGGGTCCAGGTTACTTGGCGGGGAAGATTCTTACGGGTAAGGTCAGTAAGGGGCTTGGCCAGGGCGCTATAATTGGGCACAAACTTTCTATAGTACCCTGCCCTCCCTAGAAATGCTAATACCTGAGCCTTGGTCCTCGGGGTGGGCCATTGGGCTACGGCTTTACTTTGGCAGGCTCTGGCTTTTGCTTCCCACAACCTACTCGGTGCCCAAGGTACTGTACCTCGGCCATCCCTATACTAAATTTAGCAGGTTTCAACGTCAAGCTTGCCTCCCTGATTCTGTCGAGAACCACTCCGATATGGGCCAAGTGATCCAGCCAGGTATTGCTGAATATGGCAATATCATCTAGATATGCGCAGGTATAGTCTTGGAACCCATCTAGAAGTCGGTCCACCATCCGCTGAAAGGTAGCTGGAGCATTTTTCATCCCAAACGGCATGACCTTAAATTGGTACAGGCCGAATGGGGTGACAAAGGCTGACTTAGGGATGGCATCCGGGGCCAAGGGGATCTGCCAATACCCCTTACACAGATCAATAGTAGTGAGGTATTGGCCTCTGGCTATCCGGTCTAGCAGTTTGTCTATCCTAAGCATAGGATAGGCGTCAGACACTGTCTTCTCGTTTAACCTCCGGTAGTCTACGCAGAAGCGGGTCGTATCGTCCCGCTTAGGTATGAAGACTACTGGAAAGGCCCAGGGGCTGTCTGATGGCTCAGTCACCCCCAGTTGGAGCATCTTGTCGATCTCCTTGTGCATGTTCTCCCGTACCGCTTCAGGAATGTGGTAGGGAGTTTGGCGCATGAGTAGTTGCCATGGGGTTTCTACTCAGTGAGTGGCCAGAGGAGTGTACCCAGGCACATTAGAGAAGGTGTCTTGCATCTCCCTTAGTAGCTGCTGCACCTCGGTACGCTCCTGTGGGTTCAGCGGTCTCCCAGTGCAACGTCTCCTAAATTCCCAGACAACTGACCGTCTTCCAGCAGATCTGGGAAGGGAAGGCTGTTAAACTTGTCAGAGTTGGGCGCACTGATAGTGGTCACCTCCTCTGAGCGTTCCTGGTAGGGCTTCATCATGTTCACATGGAGCATGCGTTGCCCTCCAGTTCCTGCGCAGGGGCCATTTATATAAGTGGTGTCACATCTCTGTTCCACCACTCTATAAGGGCCCTGCCAGGCGGCCTGTAACTTATCATGTTGGACAGGTTTTAAAATTAAAACTTTCTGCCCAACCTGGAAGCTACAGTCCCTGGCGCCCCGATCATACCATGTGCGCTGGCGAGTCTGAGCCGCCTGAAGGTTTTCCCTTACCGTCCTAGTCAATGCTTCTAGGCGGTCTCGGAAGGCCAACACATATGGTATGATGGGGGTACCTTCTGCACTCCGGTCTCCCTCCCAATGTTCTCTAATAAGGTCTAGGGGCCCTCTTACTCTCCTCCCAAATAATAATTTGAAAGGGGAAAACCTGGTCGACTCCTGCGGCACCTCCCGGTAAGCGAAGAGTAGGTGGGGCAGGAATCACTCCCAGTCCATGTGGGTCTCGGCGAAGGTTCGGAGCATTTGTTTCAATGTACCATTGAACCATTCGCAGAGCCCATTGGTCTGGGGATGGTAAGGGGCACTGGTGATAGGCTTAATGTCACAGAACTTCCAGAGGTGCTGGGTGACCTCAGCGGTAAATTGAGTACCCTGATCCGAGATGATCTCCCTGGGTAACCCCATCCGGGAGAAAATCTGCATGAGGGTCTCGGCCACCGTTTCAGCGTGGATATTGGTCAGGGCCACAGCCTCTGGATGTGTAATGGCATAGTCTACGACAGTTAAAATATATTTCTTGCCAGAAAGGCTAGGTTTCCGAAGGGGGCCTATTAAATCTACTGCTATTCTACTAAAAGTTTCCTCAATTATGGGTAGTGGGTGCAGTTTTGCCTTCCGCTGGTCCCCCCTTTTCCCTACCCTCTGGCACGTATCGCAAGTACAGCAATACTTGCGGACTTCCTGGCTTATTCCTGGCCAAAAGAAACTTTGGGTCAGTTGGTACCTGGTGCGACTGACCCCCAAATGTCCGGATAGTGAAATATCGTGCGCTATCTGGAGCAACTCCGCTCGGTACCGCTGCGGCACCACTAGCTGCCTCATAACAATCGGGTCTGACCCGGCTATCTGTTTGTGTGACTCACTGTATAAGAGCTGCTTATCCCATATACATCTCTTGCCCTCCCCCCGGGTTGCTCAGATGCGACCTTGTCCCTATATATTTGTAAGGTAGGGTCCTAATTCGTTAGGGGGGCCCAGGGGACACAGTCTAAGGAAGGGGAAGGATCTCTTACCTGAACCTCCGGCAGTGGTTTGTGGTCCTGGGTGCGGGCCTGTTGTCTGGTGACCACAGGATGAGCTTCTCCGGTGGTTGGGGCCTGGGGCTCAAAAGCAGAAGTGAGCCTTCCCAGATCATTCCCCAGCAAAACCTCCGCTGGCAATTGTGGCATCAACCCCACTTCCACATTCCCTGACCCCGCTCCCCAATGTAGATAAACCCTTGCTGTAGGTAGCCAGCATACTGCTCTCCCGGCTACCCTGACAGCCACAGTCCTGCTGGTCTTGGCTTTGCCAGATACTAGGTGGCTTTTGACCAGGGTTATGGTGGCTCCTGCATCACGGAGCCCTTGTACAGCTTTGCCCTCCAGGTAGACGGTTTGTCTGTGATGCTGGCGGTTATCTGCATTTGCCTGTAAGGGATCTGTTCCACAGTGGTGAGTGGAACTGCAGAGCCATAGGGGGTTGTGGTCTCATCCTGGTAATAGTGGGCTCCTCGGTGGTGGTGGTGGCCCTGGTTGGATCCAGGTGGATCGGTCTCGGAGTTGGGGACAGTCTAGCTTGTAGTGTCCCCACCTCTGGCACTGGTGACATTGCACAGAGCTAGGCTGGCGGAACCTGGGTTGGGCAGCGGTTGGTGGGGTGGTAGTTGGTGGGGTAGCTTGTCCCCCCTAGAGGTCTTACTGCGGTTTTAATGACTACAGGTTTTTGTTGCCTGCGAGCATCCATGTAGTCATCTGCTTTCCTAGCTGCGTCCGTGAGGGATGTAGGGTTGCGGTCCCTTACCCATTCCTGGACATCTGTTGGTACCCCATCATAGAATTGTTCCAACAGCAATATTTGTAATATGTCCTCCATGGACTGTACTTTGTTAGCCTGTACCCATCCGAGGGCCGCCCGCTGTAGTCTGCAAGCCCACTCTGCGTGCAAATCTTTCTCTGCTTTCTTTAGCTCCCTGAACCGCCTTCTGTATGCCTCTGGTGTGATGGCATACCGGGCCAATAAAATTTCCTTTACCCGACTGTAGTCATGGATTTTTTCGTCAGGTACAGTACGGTAAGCTTCTGCTGCTCTCCCGGTTAGTCGCCCAGCTAAAATGGAGACCCAATCGTCTGAGCTGATCTTATGCAAGGCACACAGTCTTTCAAAATCCTGGAGGAAGGCATCTATGTCTTCCTCTGCCTCTACATACATTTTAAATGCTTGGTAGGGTGTCTTTGGCATACCCTCTTGTACCATGGTCACTGCTGAGCTTCATTCTGGGGCTGACGATATCCTTTGCCTCAGTACAAACTCCTGGACTTCAGTCATTGTCCTGGAGATGATCTCTGCCAGTGGATTTTCCCCATAAAAGGACAGCCTAAATTGTAGCTGTCTTTGAAACTTGCTCTTGTCCTTCCACCGAATCACTACGTTCGGACACCGAACTGCCATCTGTTCTGTATTCCGCCATGACTTCAGTGATGAGAAGAGCTTTCGTTTTATTGCTGGCTGGAATACCCCTTGCTTCCAGGAGATCTTTTAGAGTGGAGCGTTTTAATCCGCCAATCGATGCTCCTAGCGCTTGCTGAGGACTCCGAGCACTCCAACCGACACCATCAGCACTTCGGACCCCACTTCCAGCGATGCAGCTGCGCCGGGGTCTCGCCGTCTCTCACCCACCCTGGATCCACGACCAGGATCCAGCTCCCAGTGCGTGAACCTCTCCTAAATCCAGAGAGTGTAGCAGGAACAAATCAAGCTCTTACAAGAGCTTACTCTGGGGAGTAAGTGATTATAGCAATCCCCAGAGTGTAGTTATCCCTTCCCCCAAGCACGAGCCAAGGCTTCAAGAAAGGCCTGGTTTATTGAGGGCTACCTGCCTGGTATTTATGCAAGTGTCCACCAGGTGGACACTCCCCTAGGGGACCTGATGGAACAATGGGACACATATTGGATATTAGCCAATCACAGACAATACAAACAAAACACTCCCACAGTGACATCACAATCCCTCCTCTCTATCCTGGAGATAATTTGGAAGTAAACAAATTATCTCCCAGGACAGAGGCAAGACTCCATTAACCACATGGTTACAAAAGACATAAAATTACACAATGTTACAATTACTACATAAAACATATACATGCAACATATCCCCAGATAGCAGAAGGGCGCTCAGATCACATACATACAGTTCAATCGCCATGGAGCCAAAGTCTTTTACATAGTCTTTCGTTACACAAATAGGCTCCATGGCATAGCTATCTGGGGTAGAACTACTTACATACTGAAAGTTCCGAATGCCCCGGCAGAAATACACAAATAAACCTTTCTGCAGGGTAAAATACAGTTATCAGCACAGGGGCCATAGTCGGAAGGCAGGAGGCTAGCCAGTAGTCCCCTCCAGGCACAAGTGGCGAAGGGCACTTCGTCACACCATCCGTAGTCCATTGGTACTTGTTCCTCTGTGAGTCTGGATCCCGGCACTGCCAACAAATGTAGCTGGTCTTTCACAGGTTGACTCCACTAAAGATCCCAGTGAGGCTCAGGAACAAGTAATAAAATCCCATAGAACAATAGTCACAGCAAGCAAGGTAATCCATGAATATCCACGAATATCCCCATACAGATCCCAATGACTGGATGACACACAGCATCAGGAGCAGAACTGAACTTTTAATCCACACAACCTTCTTTTAAAGCTTTCTCCCATGCAAGGGAGGGATTCACATTAATCAGTACAGTATCCAATAGTGTGACTGTTACCTCCCACACATCCCTTCCCCTCAGTGTCACACATAATCCACTTATCCATACTGTAGTGTTACCCTATTTCTGGATGTACCCCAAAACAGTCGGCTAGAATTATATACTGGGTACCCCCTGGTAGCCCTGATCTGGGTGACTAACATATTCAAAAATTCACCCAGATCGGACCAGGGGTTCGGGAGTTAGATGGAAGGTGAAAGTTGACCGACCGCACATGAGGTAGTATCCGAAAAAGGCTCCATGTGTTTTGGCCTTGCGGTCGGTCTCCGTTCGGGAGTTAAAATACATAGAAATGCTTGCCATCCACAGCTAATCTTACATTCGTATTAATTCCCTTGTTCGGGACATTGATTTCACAGAATGAGGGGCTGGTGAGCCCCTCCATTCGTGAGTTACAGAGCTCTGGAGGTCTCAGCGTTGTTCGGTTGTTTGAGTGTCCGATTTGAGTTCCAAACTCTCGACGACCAAACACCGCTGAGATTTTCTTGCGTAAGATGGCCGCCGCCACCCAGATAAATACAAAGTAGCAATTTCACGGTCAATTAGGTTGCGGTTATAGAGTGTGAAAGCTTAATGAGGTGCACACTTCTCGCTGGGGTGGTCTGATGGTTCGGTAGTTTAATTCATATGAAAAACGGAATGAAAACTACCAAACAATCAGACGAAAGCTATATACAATACTTCTACACATGGCAACAATTACACAAAATATATTTGTAACACGAATCCTTGAGGACAGCCCATTGCAATCCACTTCAGTACCAATGACTGGATATACCAACAATCAAATGGATTAAGATGAAATATAATGCACCTTACTGCACCGTTTTTTTTGAAGAACAATAAACCATGTATAATATTTTTCATTAGCTTCTGAAAAGTTATTGCTTAGTCATGTGACCACCTGTCTTGCTATCAATAACAAAGTGTCCTGTTAACACATGCATGATCTACTCCTGTGATTCGTGGTATTTCACATACTCCTGTCCTGTCTCATACGCAGAAACTGAAGCCAAGCAGTGGCTGGGACATCATGAGTACTAGACCACATCTTAGTGGGTATGGAGACGATAAGCGCAAAGAGGCAGCAGCCCAATGCTTGAGACTGCGACTTTGCTGTAGGTAACTGAATGTAATGCTGTTGAAATATCGTATCATACATCATTGTGAACATTGATATATCATTTAAAAGAAGAATGATCTCAGAGATGTAGTTACCAAATGATGGATAATACAGAAGTCACGTTTGATCACCAATGTCACATTAAGGGATTCAGAGGATGCTTTTATGCAGCTCATGCAGCAATTATAAAGCAAAACCCTGCAGGTACATGCAGATATTGAGGTATTTGTTTCAACATGTTATTTCAGAGTACATATGTCATGTGTAACATAAGTCTTGTTTGAATTTAGTTTGGTGAGTTAATTTAACCATAAATAGTGAATAGTTTTTACATGGTATGTTCTGGAGAATTGTACTTGGTTTTATCTACACTTGTATGACAATGTGGCATCAACATGCCCTGTGCATTCTGGATGCCCAAGTGACATTTTATAAATTATTTTGCTCAGTTTTCTGTCTGGCAAATTTATAACAATTTAATTATGTTTGATGTTTCTGAATTTAGATTGGTAAAGTCAGTTTTTAAAGGACAAGTGACAACTCAACTAATAATTCAGTCTTATCATTGTTTTTGCTTGTTGGCAACTCATCATGAATGAAAATTCACAAAATTACATTAGAATGACATCCCATAAAGCTGTTCTAGAATAAGCATGTAAATAATTCAAAGTCACTCAGCAGTGCCAACCATCGTTATAAAAGTGAGAATATATATATGGACATCAAAAAATGTAACTTGAGGAAAGGTTAATTTCAATAGATCACAGCATTAAAAGATGTGATGATTTAATAAAGGATGTTATTATGATAAGTGAAAGGAATATGCATTATACTGAACAAGAATGTTTTATTATATAGCATAACCCCTATCCTTGAAGGGGAAAATCTGATAATTTTTCTAGAAAATAATTTCTTATATACCTACACATTTTGACTTTGTATTCTACTTAGAGCCTTACTCAATGTATCCAATATAACACATTAACCCTGTGGGTCTTTGAGAGCAATCACATGGCCCCCGGGTGCCTGATTTGCCATGGGAGGACTGCCTGGGCTGTCAGGCAATCCTCCCGAAGAGGATCGCAGTGGAAGTAAGTACCTCTGAGCTCCTGGGGCTAAAACCGTTATGGCGTTCTATGCCGCTGCAACGGCTTTAAAGCCCATTTAATGCAGGGCTGCATAGAACACCGTAATAGCATTAAGGGGTTAAAATACTGTGTCATTGGTCCACATACCACTAGCTGTTTTTCTGTTTAATTTGTCTCCCACATTTGGAATTACAGTAGGACCCACCGATATTCGGGTACTGTAAAGTAGTGGTGGGCATAACACAACATGGCCATATGATGGAACTGAATCCCCAAATCTCTTTACTGAGAGGTGATTTTAAGTAGCCTTATAAGATTTAACATTTTATTTGTATTTCGCTGTTCCTTCTGTAATATGCAAGTTTTATATTGTCAATGTCCCACTGGCTGCCAAAATACTAAAGTGAATCTGAGTTTTGAGGCAATGACTTTACCAAACCATCCAGATTTCCTTCAACTCTGAAATGTAGATCATGAATCCCAACAGTTGATCTAACAGACAAAATTCACACACAACTAAGTTCACTAGCCAATGCTGCTCTGCGTATTAGTAATTGTATGTGTGTGTTTAATAAGTCAGGGCAAGTATCACAGGCATATGCATATAACATATCGCTTATTTGACTTTTTGTGTACAAATATCCCAGGACGTATTTTGCATTGCAAGATGAATTTTAAAAAAATGCTTTGATCTTTGTAAGTAATTATATCAATAAAACAAATCGCACTGTTTTACTTACTTGAAAGATTTTTGTCTTTCTGAAAAGAAATGCTAGATGACCATATTTTCTGTATAAGTGCATATTTTATGTTGTTGCTCTTGTTTACAGATCAGATTTCCCCCCCCCCCCCCACCCCAGATATTTATGGTCTACTATACAATTTTGCATTCAAAAAGCTAGAGATTTGATTTCAATGGTATAAAAAAAACACACTTTTAGAAAGGATTTCAGTTGAAACATAGTAATACATTATTATTCGTGTTTTATTCATTGTTTTCTTGTAAATAGAACTTTTTTATACCACAGTTACCCACTACAGAACTGGTTAAAAAAAAAAAAAAAACAACAACAAAAAAATCATCTGGGTGTGTAATCAAACACCCGGAGGAGGAGCATATCTGAAGGTAAACCAGAAACCAAAACTCAATTTCTTGAGTAACTAGTATCGGTTCTGGTGCATTTACTTGGACACATGGACATTTATTGAAGATCAAAATGTCACTGGAAGCTATTTATTAGCTTATTTTTCCAAACTGTGTATTTCAGAGCAAAGATAAAGTCAAACAAAATGCCCCAAGCTCAGACAAAGAATTACTACAAAGTGCTGTTTTTTTTATATGTTTTCCTTATGCCTATAGCTACCTAAGCAATATCATCATATTTCAGCTGACTTGTGCCATGCCATGTCTGCAATCCCCTGTTCAGTTTCTCTGATTTGATTCCATGTCTTATGTTTTAAATAGGCAGAGTTAGTAGAATTGTGTACTTTTGCTTTCCTTGCATCACGAGAACTAAACTAATGAATAAATGAACCTCACAAGGTGTAAAAGCCCTCAACCTATAAGCATGAATAAATATATTTATAAATATGGGCATTAATCCATTCACAGCAAAAACAAAGCCACAAACAACTTAGTGGTCTATGGAGGAAGGCACAAAGACTCAACAGAGTTAATACATCACACCTACCTTCCTGGACCAGGACACTCACGTATGGTTGGAGACTAATATTACACTTTAATTTCCCCACAGAGTTTGGCTATGCTTTATCTTTACTTGCGTCATATCTTGCGATTTTGGGTTTTAAATTATGCCTGTGTTTAAGCATAAATATTTTTTTTAATGTTTGTTTGTAGTGATTACACTATTTGTATTATTCAAACATTCCTATTTCTTTGCTTTGTTGTTTCTTTCATACAATTACCCAAATCCACAAACCCAGAAACATGCAATACAGACTCTCTTCATTTTCATCTCCCTGCAAATTTCAGGTCTCAATCTACAAACCCAGAAACTTTAAATAATGACTCTCTTTATTTTCATCTCCCTGTAACTTTCAGGTATTGACTGAAGCTTGGAAGATACTGCATCTAATCTATCCTACCTTTGTCACCGTAATTTTTTTTTTTTTTACTATAACAATGTTACCATTTTACCTGTAGTTTGCCACTGTAACTTTCGGTACAAGCAGCTATTCATTGTTATTTTCATTTACAGTATTCCACTAATGTTTCATGTACACACAGTTATTAATATTTGGGGCGATAGAATTTGGATGGTAAACATTTCAGTTGTATACACGGTTTGCTCTACCCATCCCCTATCTACCTCTTTCCTTTGCCCCTCCTAGCTGTAAATACCTTCATATATCTGTGTCTTATCTCTATCTTTGATCCTTAGGACTCAATCCACAAACCCAGAAACATGCACTACTGACTATGTTAATTTGCCCTAAGCACATGTAGTTACACCTCCCTGCATGTGACTTGCACAGCCTTCCTAAACATGTCCATTCCTTTATTGCACAGTCTGTTTAATTTAGAATTTGCTATCTCCTGCCCTGTTAAGGGGACACTATAGTCACCAAAACAACTTAAGCTTAATCAAGCAGTATTGCTGTATGTATTATGCACCTGTAGTCTTACTGCTCAATTCTCTGCCATTTAGGAGTTAAATCACTTTGTTTATGAAACCTAGGCACACTTCCCTGCATGTGACTTGCACAGACTTCCTAAACATTTCCTGTAAAGTGTGAGCTGATGTTCATCTTCTGCACTGTTAATAGCTTGCTACACCTTGCAGGTTTCCTGTATGTAATGGAGTCCAATTTCCAAACCAGGAGATAAAATTAAGAACAAATAAGTTTATATACTCTTCAATCTATACCATATTGGAGATCTCTTGCCACCCAGACCAACATATATCCTGAGATGGGGATTATACCATCTGTGCGCATGTAAGCAGAGCTCTAATATAGCTCTGGGAAATGTGAGTAAATCCTCTATAACCCCTTAAGGACACATGACATGTGTGACATGTCATGATTCCCTTTTATTCCAGAAGTTTGGTCCTTAAGGGGATAAGCAATTTGCACAAATTTATCCATATTACCAAACTATATTGCACTATTATTTGTTCTGTCCTGTTTTGTTTTGTCTCTCATTTGATGTTAATCTAATTGGAATATTCCAGTGTTTCGTGTACGTATTCACACACTGAGGTCTTTTGGGCGCTGTGTAGTCTTATTTCATTCTGTATTTTCATGGAAATCACTCTACCTTGAAGTGTGGAACACCTGGTGTACTCAAACAACTTCTCTACTCACCTGCATATGTTGTGTCCTTTTTATGTATTGTATTCAATATATGTATGTTCTTTCATGAGCTATATAGATCATTATGGACAGTTAATTACAATCAAATCCATTAATCCCAATATGCAAATCCCCTATCCATATTGTAGCTAATTGACTAGCAACAAAGTATGTGAGATTTCTCAAAGAGTAGCTGACACTTTTACATTTAATTTTATGTGCATTTAAAGCACAATTTATTAACTCTGACAGTTTTTTTTATTTTCTCTGTTGCATATTTTGCTCCCTGTCATTTTTAAAATATGGCCAATTTATTCAGCTATTAAATATTGATCAATCTTCGTATTACTTTTTCTAAAGCGGGATGACTTGGGAAGTAGACTTGGGAATTTTTGAAATATAGTAAATTTGTGAATGTTTAATTCTGGATAAAGGATCTAATAATGTCATATCCACTGCCGGTCAGATCATTCTTCCTGCAATATACGGTTATCCTACTTTCTCTAGTTACATGAATATTGTACTAGATGGACCCTCCTCAATAAGACTGACAAAAAAAGAATATTGAACAAAAAAAGGTTTAGCCTATTTCATTGGAAATGTGAATAGCAAAATACATGACATGCAAAAGTACAAAACCACCCCCCCCCCCCCCCTACACTTCAGCTCAGAACACTTAAAAATGAAACAGTCAAACATAACTAATAACATTTAATGTAGCAGCTTGGTATGTGAAAAAAGCAATTTTTCACTTCCATGCTTTTTATGATTTGGGGTATTGCATAGTTTTCCTCCTCTGTTTACCCCTGGGATGTTTAAGAACACCTCCCTAGTGATTCTCTCTACTCATGTAAGGCCAGGGAATAATGAAAATGTCGCAAAAATTGGGCACACAAGATGGGCCAATGTTTCGTATCTGCCGTCACATTCTATGTTTCTGTGTAAAAGGGTAAATTTGTATTCAGAACAGAACATTGTATATAACGTCATAAAAAAGTGTTTCTTAAAATAACAACTTCACTTTTTATAACGGAGATTATATATATTTTGTTAGATGACCATTTTAAGGAAATCATATATTAAATAATATTTGGCATTAATACTTAGTTATATTAAATGCAAGCTTTCGGGAACCAGGGTAGTTTTCTCATATATTTGAGAAGCTATATATTTCATTTTCAAGTCATATGCATTTACACATTAGTTGTCTAGGATCGAGTGTAAATTAGCAATTTATTTTCTTACAGGTGTTAGTATAAGCACCAAGAGAAAATAATTAAAGTTATTTGCAAGGAGATTGTAAATCAACATTTTTCTAATACTGCTAACCAAATGCCCATTTCACAAGTTGACTCAAGAGAGCAAAGTAAATTGCATTTTGTTATTGCCTCTGTTAAAATAGAATTCACACATTTGCAGACTAACAACTAAAACATTTGTTGTAATTACAGTTTTTTCACCGTATTGAGATAACTCACATTTTGTATGATTTTATCCAGCTTATACTTACGGCTAAAAAACAATTTCCATACAACTGTCAAAATATAAAGCTAAACGTGTATCAACATATAGTCACATGCTCACATGCACTTGACATAAATGTAGGTTTGTTCTAATTACATTTCATTGATTTGACTAATGGCTTAGCTAAATGTGGACTGTGAGTTATGGAATGCCCGAAGAATCCACTGTTTGCTAAGCATTTTACATATTTTCAGGGTTTTTCTATGTTGTGGCTCCTCTGACTACATCAGAGACCTAATGATGAGCTAACTTGAGTTCTAAAGCTGGTGCTTAAAGGAACATTATAGTCACCTAAATTACTTTAGCTAAATAAAGCAGTTTTAGTGTATAGATCATTCCCCTGCATTTTCACTGCTCAATTCACTGTCATTTAGGAGTTTAATCACTTTGTTTCTGTTTATGCAGCCCTAGCCACACCTCCCCTGGCTATGATTGACAGAGCCTGCATGAAAAAAACAACTGGTTTCACTTTTAAACAGATGTAATTTACCTTAAATAATTGTATCTCAATCTCTAAATTGAACTTTAATCACATACAGGAGGCTCTTGTAGGGTCTAGCAAGCTATTAACATAGCAGGGGATAAGAAAATCTTAATTAAACAGAACTTGCAATAACGAAAACCTAAATAGGGCTCTGTTTACAGGAAGTGTTTATGGAAGGCTGTGCAAGTCACATGCAGGGAGGTGTGACTAGGGTTCATAAACAAAGGGATTTAACTCCTAAATGGCAGAGGATTGAGCAGTGAGGCTGCAGGGGCATGTTCTATACACCAAAACTGCTTCATTACGCTAAAGTTTTTCAGGTGACTATAGTGTCCCTTTAATTTGATATAAGGAAGTGTATTTCATTGGCTAGCAATAAAAAAAAAATTAAAACACAGCATCTTTTACAATATATACATCCCCAAAAATCAGAAATATTCCTTTGGTATTAAAACCTGCGGACAGAAAGAGATGTATGTGCATATGCTGACGTATCGGTCGGTTGGTTGCACGTGGCAAAGATACGATCAGTAGTGTACGGAGCATGTGCAAGAATACCGGATGTAGTATTCCCCTCCTCCATTGTGCTGGACAAGCCATGCGGTCAAGCAGGAAGTTAATTCTTATTTGTTTTGATTGGTTAAGAGAATGTGCGGGTGGAGCTTAATATGGGAGGAGTTATGTGCCTATATAAGGAGCCTGCACTATTGTCCAGGGCTCAGAACTTGTTGTATTTTGGTGACATTAGTCCCTCTGAGTCCCGATCGGTGAACCGAATAAAGAATCTCTTCCTTCCTGAAGAAACCTGTGTCCATCTCTCTGTGCTTGGCTTCCGTCAGTTTCCCCGGTATCATTTGGTGCATTGGCCGGGAAGCTCATCGTTCAACGGTAGCTGAGAAGCAGAGGCGTGAGACGGTCTATCTTTGCCCACGTTCTCTACGGCTGCACCCCTGAACTTCTGCGTGGACCTCCCTTCGTCTCGGCGCCACTGGTCTGTTGTCCAGGAGATCATCGGCCTCTACGTAGTAAGTGCTGGGGTGTCCCCGTCGATGAGTGTGAACTCAGGTTCAGGAACGAGGAGGTAAGACGACCGCTGTTCTAGACGGCGGACCCACTAGGGGTATACCGATTGTGCGGTAGGCCCATAAGGGGTTATTTGTGTACGGAATCTGCCCCCTCCAGTGGAGGGAAGGAGCGAAGGCGCACCGCTCAATTGAACGCTCTTTAGTAAGACCGTTTAATTTGGTTTGGAGTCAGGCGGGGTTCTGTGTAAATAGCCCTAGCCGGACACCGGTGTCTTGTCTAGACTAGCGTTCTAGGGTGTACAATTTGTTCGCTAGGTTGGAGGGACCGGGAGACTAAGCGGCGTCTGTGTAAATTCGGTTCGCTAGCTCTCAACCTATCTTGGCTAAGTGGGAAGGCGTGTAAATTTGGAACCCACTAGACTTTTGATAGAGTAGATAGACTAAAAGGGTTCTGTTGTAAATTCCGCCCTCTAGTTCGCTATATGTGGTGCTTGGGCAGTGTGGCTAACCAAAACGGATGTAGATAGTTTTAGGTAGTCCATCAAGGTACTGGCCAATAGATTAGTTGGGATTGTATATGTGTTAAAGATTGTTTAGTAGCGTTTATATCTTGCTAGATAGCCTGAGCTCTGCCGTCTAGCGAGAGTGTTAATAGTGTGTAGCTGTATTATAGTGCACGGTACCATAACCCTGTATATTTACTGACACTGTATATGAATACTAATAATTGTCGTCTATTGCATGTCTAACACCATAACCACTAATAATTGTATTGTGACCTTAAATTGTACTTGACCTATGCTAACCGTACTGTAACTACTGTTTGTAAAGACGATGTTACTGGGGTATGTTATAGACGGGTAATTCATATATAGGAATTATAGCGTGGGTGACGGTATAGTTTTGCCAAAGGGCATAGTATCTATTATTTTGTGACTGGTGTAACAGCTGTGTATGTACGGGAATTCCCTGAGTGTTTTCATTGTGTACGTTTCACTTGATAACTGTACCACGTGGTGCTGTTGCCGAGGGAACGGGTGTGACCATTGAATAGAGTGCGTGTGTAGTATTTGTTGGAAACGACGCTCCATTGATAAGTATGGGCGCGTCGGAGTCGACGATTTTAGATCCCTTAGGTTGTATGATAAAGAATTTTAAAAAGGGATTTACAGTATGTGATTTTTGGGGTTAAAATGTCTCCTGCACGTTTGATCACTTTGTGTACTAGGGAATGGCCTACTTTGGTTGCCGCATGGCCGCCACGTGGCAGTTTAGATCCAAATCTGGTACAGCGTGTACACGTGGCTTTATCAGGTAGGCCTGAACTTTGCGGACAGTTTCCATACATTGATTGATGGATCCGAATATGCCACGAGGAGCAATGTCGCCTCATGGTGGCCAGGACTCGTTTGTCCACTAGGGCCATGGTTACGCCCATTTTGGACACGCCCCCTGAGTCCGAGATCCCTATGCCGCCCCCTTACTTCTCCTCAAGGGGAAGTGATACAGGAAGTTCTACACCCCTTCCCCCGTTGTCCCCATCCGCTTCCTCCTCTAGCTCAGAGTCCATCCCCCTCATTACTAAACCCCCCCTTCTGGTACCAACCCCCGTTAAACCCACATATCCTGATTTGGCGCCATTTCAAGCTTCCGGTCAGGCTTCCTCTAGCCCGGCTCGGAATATTCTATTCACCGACCTTCCCCACAATAAAGCTTCCACATCCCCATGCCTTACTACCCCTCGACCGGAACCCCTAACTGACGCCCCTCAACGAAGCCCTGTAATAACCCGACAACTGACCGGTACCCAAAAACCTAAAAATTATCAGATGCCACTTCGTTTGACTCCCGGGTCAGCATACCTTAATGATTTAGGTCAAATGGTGTATGCTGACTCAATCTTCGTATATGTCCCATTCACAACTACCGATCTCTTGAATTGGAAAACCCATAATTCCTCGTATACTGACAAACCACAAACCATGACCGACCTGTTCACCTCGATAGTCCAGACGCACAATCCAACTTGGGCTGATTGCCAGCAATTATTAATGACATTGTTTAACAACGAGGAGAGGACTAGGATAAACCAAGCTGCCATTAAAGCGCTGGAAGAAGAAGCCCGTACTTTAAACCAAGCTAATCCAGCAGCATGGGCCGCAACTCATTATCCTAATGCTGATCCCGAATGGGATGTTAATGGCGCAGACATGGTTCATTTAAGAGCCTATAGACACGCTATAATTGCTGGCATGAAAGCCGGAGGGAAGAAAGCCATAAATATGTCTAAGACGGCTGAGGTGATACAGAAAAGTGATGAAGCGCCTAGTGTCTTTTATGACCGATTATTGGAGGCATACCGCTTGTATACCCCCTTTAATCCGGAAGCCCCTGAGAATTCCCGAATTATAAACTCTGCCTTTGTCAGCCAAGCCTACGGAGACATTAAGAGCAAGATACAAAAGTTAGAAGGGTTCGTAGGAATGTCCATCACCCAACTAATGGAGGTAGCTAATAAGGTTTACATGAATAGGGAATCAGAGAGTAAGAAAGAGGAAGAGCGCAAGATGCGTAAAAAGGTGGATATGCTAGCGGTAGCGATCGCAGGCGTAGATAGACGGGGCCCGGATAGAGGTGATAGCAAGTGGAATAGGGAACCCCTGAGTAGGAATCAGTGCGCTTACTGTAGAGAAGAAGGGCATTGGAGAAGCGAGTGTCCAAAAAGAGAGCAGTATGAGCGAGACCCACCCAGGGCAGGATATGGAAACTTTAGAGGTAGAGCGAGAGGTAGAGGAGGTCCCAGAGGGAGTAATGGTAATGACAGAGGTAGTGTTAGGGAAGACAGATATTATCCCGCAGCGCAAAGGTCCCGCGATAGAGAAGATAGGGACTTTGTAGGATTGGCTAACACGGTCATGGATGACTATTGATACCGACCGGGCTCCATCCCCCTTGGCCGAGCGGAGCCTATGGTCAAAGTATCAATAGGGGGAAAAAGGAGTGCATTCATGATTGATACTGGTGCTGAACATTCGGTGGTGACTGATCTGGTTGCTCCTCCATCTGGAAGAACTATTACCATAATAGGAGCAACTGGAAGAAGTGCTGCAAAACCGGTTCTTAAAAGTCGACAATGTGCATTGGGAGGCCACGTAGTGAAACATCAATTCCTTTATATGCCTGAATGTCCAGTCCAATTGCTGGGACGTGATTTGCTATCAAAATTACAAGCGCAGATAACGTTCCTACCAAATGGAACAACATCCTTAAAGTTTAATGGACCTTCAGGTATTATGACATTATCTGTACCAAAGGAAGAAGAGTGGCGACTTTATACAGCATTGACTAGACAAAACCCTAAGAGTGATGAATCCTTATTCAACATACCAGGAGTTTGGGCAGAGAACAACCCACCAGGACTGGCCCGCAATATTCCACCCATTCGAATTGAACTAAAACTTGGGGTTTATCCAGTGAGCCTACGGCAATATCATATCCCGCAGAAGGCTAAGAAGAATATTCAATCTTATCTGGATAAGTTCATACGGTATGGTATCCTAAAATTCTGTACTTCCCCCTGGAACACCCCATTGCTGCCTGTTCAAAAGCCCGGTACAGATGAGTATCGCCCTGTGCAGGACTTGAGAGCAGTCAATGATGCGGTTGTCAGTATACATCCAGTTGTGCCCAATCCGTATAACCTGCTTGCTTTAATTCCGGGCGGGGCTACCTATTTTACAGTCTTAGACCTCAAAGATGCCTTCTTTTGCCTCCGAATTGCCGCAGAAAGCCAATGTATCTTCGCTTTCCAATGGGAAAATGCTGTAACGGGCTCGAAACGCCAGATGACTTGGACAAGACTGCCCCAAGGGTTTAAAAATTCACCTACCCTATTTGGTTCAGCTCTAAGTCAAGACTTACTGGATTTCAAGTCCATCCCAGGAGAGTGTGTATTATTACAATATGTAGATGACTTGTTGATAGCCGCAGTCACAAGAGAAATATGTCAGCAAGCAACACACGATCTACTACACATTCTCTGGAAGGCAGGATACAAGGTGTCTAGGAAGAAGGCTCAGTTGTGTCTGCCAACTGTCAAATATCTGGGATTCCATATCTCTGAAGGTCAAAGAATAATGGGGCCAGAGAGAAAAGAAGCTGTGTGCCAAATACCAATACCCAAGAATAGAAGACAAGTGCGAGAATTCTTGGGGGCAGCCGGCTTCTGTAGGATATGGATTCCCAGTTATGCGATATTGGTGAAACCACTGTATGCAGCTATCAAGGGTACAGAACACGACCCCTTCCTATGGACCCCAGAACAACAAAAGGCATTTGAAGATGTGAAGAAGGCTTTGATGAGTGCCCCAGCATTAGGTCTACCTGATCACACACGACCATTCTACTTATATGTACACGAGCAAAGAAGAATGGCTGTGGGAGTATTGACACAGTACTTGGGATCATGGCAAAGACCTGTTGCCTATATGTCTAAGCAATTGGATGCAGTGGCCAGTGGTCTTCCACCTTGTCTAAGAGCCGTAGCTGCAGCCGCCCTGCTGGTAGCTGAAGCCGATAAACTCACTCTGGGTCAAGAACTTTATGTACGAGTCCCACACGCAGTACAGACGTTGTTGGATTACAAAGGCAATGATTGGTTCAGTAACAGCTGTATGACCAAGTATCAAGCAATGTTGTGTGAAAACCCAAGAGTGCATTTAGAGACTGTCAATACCTTAAATTCAGCTACCCTTTTGCCGCAACCTACTGAAAGTCAACACGATTGTTTGGAGGTGATGGATGAAGTATTTTCAAGTAGACCAGATCTTCGTGATTTTCCCATCCAGAACCCTGATGTCCAATATTATACAGACGGCAGTAGTTATGTGAAAGAAGGGATTCGCTATGCAGGATATGCAGTAACAACGATAGACAAGGTGATAGAAGCTCGGCCACTGTCAAAAGGAACATCAGCACAAAAGGCAGAATTGATAGCACTAACACGAGCGTTACAATTGGCTGAAGGTTTAAGAGTGAACATCTACACGGACTCCAAGTATGCGTTTTTAACCACTCATGCCCACGGAGCTTTGTATAAAGAAAGAGGACTATTGAATTCAGAGGGCAAAGAAATCAAGTACGCAGCTGAAATACTACAACTATTGGAAGCAGTATGGGAACCGAAAGAAGTCGGTATTATACATTGTCGAGCGCATCTGAGAGGAGATGGTGATGTAACTAAAGGAAACCGGATGGCAGATAATGCAGCTAAGCGTGCAGGAAAGGTACAGTTGCAAGAAAAAGTATGTGAACCCTTTGGAATGATATGGATTTCTGCACAACCTGGTCATAAAATGTGATCTGATCATCATCTAAGTCACAACAATAGACAACCACAGTCTGCTTAAACTAATAACACACAAAGAATGAAATGTTGACATGTTTTTATTGAACACACCATGTAAACATTCACAGTGCAGGTGGAAAAAGTATGTGAACAATTGGATTTTATAATTGGTTGAACCTCCTTTGGCAGCAATAACTTCAAGCAAACGTTTCCTGTAGTTGCAGATCAGACGTGCACAACGGTCAGGAGTAATTCTTGACCATTCCTCTTTACAGAACGGTTTCAGTTCAGCAATATTCTTGGGATGTCTGGTGTAAATCGCTTTCTTGAGGTCATGCCACAGCATCTCAATCAGGTTGAGGTCAGGACTCTGACTGGGCCACTTTAGAAGGCGTATTTTCTTCTGTTTAAGCCATTCTGTTGTTGATTTACTTCTATGCTTTGGGTCATTGTCCTGTTGCAACACCCATCTTCTGTTGAGCTTCAGCTGCTAGACAGATGCCCTTAACTTCTCCTGCAAAATGTCTTGATAAACTTGGGAATTCATTTTTCCTTCGATGATAGCAATCTGTCCAGACCCTGATGCAGCAAAGCAGCCCCAAACCATGATGCCCCCACCACCATACTTCACAGTTGGGAAGAGGTTTTGATGTTGGTGTGCTGTGCCTCTTTTTCGCTACACATAATTTTGTGTGTTTCTTCCAAACAACTCAACTTTGGTTTCATCTGTCCACAGAATATGTTGCCAGTACTGCTGTGGAACATCCAGGTGCTCTTGTGCAAACTGTAAACGTGCAGCAATGTTTTGTTTGGACAGCAGTGGCTTCCACTGCAGAAATCCATATCATTCCAAAGGGTTCACATACTTTTATTTGCAACTGTAAGTAACAGCTCACTGCCAGTCCCCCTCCTACACAGCCCATGCCACTAGACCACCAGGGAATGAGAACCCCCCTCCTTGGCCATGTATCAAGCAGGGAGGAAGACAAAAAATATAAATACAAATTTAAATAACAATATAATACAAAACGTAATATTAAAATAAAATAAAAATAATAATATAAAAAATAAAAATATTTAATATTAAAATAATAATAATAATAATGATTAAAAAAATAATAAAAATGCCCACCCCCCACCAAGGTTACACACTCTGCATCACATACACACACTCTGCATCACACACACACACACACACACTGCATTCATACACACACTGCATTCATACAAACACCAACTGCATTCACACACACACTGCATTCACACACACACTGCATTCACACACACACACACTGCATTCATACACACACTACATACACTGCCTTCATACACACACACTGCATTCATACACACACACTACACACACTGCATTCATACACACACACACACTGCATTATATACTAACACACACTGCATTCATTATATACACAAAATAAATATTCAATTAATGTAATTTTTGGGGGATCTAATTTTATTTAGAAATTTACCAGTAGCTGCTGCATTTCCCACCCTAGTCTTATACTCGAGTCAATACGTTTTCTCAGTTTTTTGGGGTAAAATTAGGGGTCTCGACTTATACTCGAGTATATACGGTATATATAATAATTATACATATATATTTATGTAATAATTTTACATAATTAGGTCATTTTATTAATTAAAATTTGCGGGACCTGCCTGACAACCCATGCCGAAAGTCCAGGGAATTTAATTTGCTAGCACTATATTTAACCCTGTAACTTTCCAAGACATCATGAAACCTGTACATGGGGGTACTGTTTTACTCAGAAGACTTCGCTGAACACAAATATTAGTGTTTCAAAACAGTAAAATGTATTACAACAATGATATCTCCAGTGAAAATGCAATTTTTGGCATTTTTCACACACAAATGGCACTTACACGGACAATATAATTGTTGTGATAAGTTTTACTGTTTTGAAACACTAATATTTGTGTTCAGCGAAGTCTCCTGAGTATAACAGTAACCCTCATGTACAGGTTTTATGGTGTTTTCAAAAGTTACAGAGTCAAATATAAGAGTTGTGTTTCAGATTTTTCACATTGAAATTTGCCAAATTGGTTACGTTGCCTTTGAGACCATATGGTAGCCCAGGAATGAGAATTACCCTCATAATGGCATACCATTTGCAAAAGTAGACAACCCAAGGTTTTGCAAATGGGGTATGTCCAGTATTTTTTAGGAGCCACTTAGTCACAAACACTGGCCAAAATTGGCATTCAAATTAGTTTTTTGCATTTTTCACACACAAACAAATTTTAACACTAACTTTGGCCAGTATTTGTGACCAAGTGGCTACTAAAAAAGACTGGACATACCCCATTTGCAATACCTTGGGTTGTCAACTTTTGCAAATGCTATGCCATCATGGGGGTAATTCTCATTCCTGGGCTACGGTCTCAAAGGCAACGTAACCAATCTTCGAATTTCAATGTGAAAAAAATGTAACATGCTATATTTGACCCTGTAACTTCCCAAAACACCATAAAACCTGTACATAGGGGGTACTGTTTTACACGTGAGACATCGCTGAATACAAATGTGTATTTTATTGCAGTAAAAGCAAACAGTATTATGACATTCACGGTTAGATTGCCACGTAGAACTAAACATTTTTTTATTTAATTCTTATTTTCTCCCATTTTTTGCATATTTTATTCATATTAAATTATGTTTTATACCTAAATATAAAGAGGCGAATTATGCCTGAACAGACATACAGCACAAATTCAAGTTTTTGTTTACGTTTTGTTTTGATCACAATGTGTACATTTGGCTCAGTCCTTAAGGGGTTAAACTACTGAGGTCAGTTTAGCTGCCCAGTAGCATAGAAAGGGTACTCTATGTTAGTTAGTGCCAGTGTGGAGTAGGTGTTTATTTTGGTTTTCATGTTTTGCTGTGGCTCAATTGGGGCCTGCTTGCTAAATAAAGCTTTCCTCAAATTGGAAGAAAGAACTGTTTCTACTTTTTATGACCCAAGACCCGGCCAGCCTGCTTCGATATATATTTATACACTTAAAGTATATATACTTAAAGTCATTATGAAAATTCCACAAGGTGTATCTTCTATAACTTTCTCTAACATGTAATACTGTTATTCTTATGAGTTCTTTTTGTGTGTGTTAGTTACTGAATATTTATTGTTATAAATACTGAAAGATACATTTACACAAAAAGGACTCATAACAGCAGAAATTAAAAAAGAAAATACCAAAATAGACCATGCTAACAAGAATTTGCATTTATAATATATTTATAATACTCATTAACTGCAATTTCCTAATATTTAAATATATACCTTACTCTTCAGCGCAAATTCTTTTTTTATATCAGAATACTTTACTTATATACATAAAATGCGGCATCTTTTCTTGGCATTCTTTGTTGAAAATATTCTTTTATAGACTTGGAGATTTGGTTCATCCTGAATTGGGGCTAGTGGAATAACTGAACAAATGTCCAAACATTGAACTGCCATTTGACCAAACAAATGCAAACAATGACTTGCTCAATGGAGAAGCATGTTCGTTTTGATTTGTGATTTACAGTTATGCCTGTTGCACCAGATAAAGAAATAATGTTTGGAAAAAAAATTAATTGATGCTAGGGGACAACCATTAAATGTTGATTTTATTCACAGACAAAGTGAGAAAAAAGGAGAAGCAGTAAAAAAATTAATACATATCTATACATTATATATGAAATACATGCATAATAAATACGGGAAAATGTGTGTATCAGTGTACTGCAAAACAGATACTTGCTCTTTATATTATGTATAAATTTTACAATAAATTGATTGGCCCTTTTGGTTAATCTGATTTAATTTATGTTATCGTTAATATGGATGAAATTCAGACAAGCCACATAGATGAAATGCTGCCATGCTGACATTTTCTTTAATTTTTGGCTGAATTAAATTATTAAACCATGCCTAAGTCTAATAATGTATGACAAAGAAATCTAGAAAGATGGGGAGCATTGAAAGTTTTTAAACCAGACATAACTAAGAATATTAAGAACCAATAAATAATATATTTGTTTGTGGTAAACATGTTTAACATGTTTGGAATCGGAAGAAGGGTGATAGCGATAGCTTACCCTGTGAAAGAGTCAGAATATGAACCAGAAGAGAGTGAAAAGTTTAAAATGGAAGAACGCTAAGGTAGAATGAGATTAATAACAAAAATAAGAGATGGTTACTCATAAAGAAATAGTACAAGGAGTGAAGCAATAGGATGGGTCCTTGTCAGGGAAAGTTGTTTAAATGATTGAATAAAAGTAATGATCCATTGAGGGCTGGTTATACAAGAAAATACGACCAGGGAAGATATTCATTGTGGAACACAATTGTCAGAGAGAAATAGGTAAATGATCAATGAGCTACAAATGCTGTTTTTTGCTGTGCTCAACAAAGGTAAAATAACTGATGTGGAAAAGAAAAGCATCTATCTTGTAAGGATGGTTAGGTACAAGATCTAAAAATTGAATTCAGATTTATTTTTGGAGTGATATGACTACAGTGTAGTAAGTACATCAAGGGAGGATGATGGAACAGCATTATGTGCAAATGAATGTGAGATAAGACAATCTAGGAAATGGAAAAGTGAGTTAGAGAATAAAAAGACCTTGGATCATTAATTTAATTGTGTGAGTGGGAAATTAATTGGAAGACATTAGCACAGGTATGAGTAGGATAGAGTCCAGCAGTGGAAATACTTTCGAGCACAGGCAGCTGATACAGATAGGCCTCCTAATCTATATAGGATATTATGGATGTTAATCTGGATTGAACAGTACAAAAGGGTAATATGGTAGTATGGTGAGACAGTTCCAAAGATCAGGATTCCAGTAATCCCAAAGATCAGGGAAGGTGTCTTGGTGCATAAATGGTAAACAGGTAATGGTCAGGCCTAGTAGCTCTGGTTCATGTTCAATAAACAGGCACTGGATTTAATTTAACAATAGCTTTACAATAACTGAGAACTGAGTTATCTGAGCAGCAGTGCCTTACAGGGTTAGGTAATTAGCAGATTTCAGAGGGGGTGCAGTGTTAGATTGAAAATCATACACTACCTCTGTAACTGCTTCACTTTTTAAATGTGGTGCTGTAGCTGGGTGCCTACTAGGGGATGCAGTCTGAGCTGGGTGATGAGGAAGTCAGGCCTAGAAGCCATCGGATGAATAGCTACCGAATCTTTAGCAATCTGCATGATGGGAGCAGGCTGTACAACACTAGAGACAGATGTTGCTTGTGAATCACTAATGGAGAGCTCAGAAACGCGCACAGTCCAGGAAAGCATGGCACAGACATAAAGGTGAAAGTAATGTAAGTTGTAAGCAGTGCAAACATAAAAGCCTGACAGAGCAAAACTTGCCTGCCTTTCAACAAAGCAATGTCTGTGTGTTTTTAAGACTCAATAGAGAATTGCATAGTAACATTGTAATAAAGCTTGAAAAAAAGCTCCATTGCATTAAGGATAAAAAAGCAAAAGTGTAGCAATTTCTACTTATGCCACAAAAAGGGGAAAAATCCTTCCATCAATCAAATCAAATTTCTTCTTGAATGTTCATATATATAGTTATAGCCCGTTCACATATCCAATAATTATATTTGTATAGTCTAATCATATCCCAGCTTGAATTATAAGTGGCACCCTTAAAATCTAAGAATAAGTCAATCTGATTTAAAGCTACCCTACCCAACTCATGTTTTGTATTTTGGGTGACACACTATTTTCCCTTACATCACAATTAGCCTGTCTCATTCAGGACTAAATTTTGTTAGGGTCTTTGATTATTATTTGCAATGCTTGTTTATCATGTGTTGAATAGGTGAGGCCCAAGAATTCATAGCGCTATTAAATGTATGTTTTAGTTTTCCGAAGTATAGTGAAATATAGACTTTTAATCTTTTGTAAACATCCCTAGGAAAATTGTCTTTCCCATCAAACATATTTAGATCTTTTTCATATCAACATTACAGTTGTCACAGGTTCAGTCTCTTCCATCCTGATTGCATCCTGGTTCCATTCAAAAAATGGTACCTCTTACTCTGCAAGAAGCTATTATAACCCTATAATGCTATCCTTGCTTTATCACAAGAACACAGACTTTCATCCTTTCCTTATTTTTTTAAAAAAAAGCAGCTTCTTATTGTTTGGATCTGGAAATCCTTATTCTCCCATAGATAACTTTCAATGCTGATACAGGGTGTCACAACATAGGTATGGGACAATTAGATCAAAGAGAGAACACAAGTGGACATGACTTAGAATAGATTGTAAAATTGAAGCAGATGGGCTTTCAAAGTGCAACTTAGAATTCTCAAAATAATCAATAATAGCACATTAGATCATAAAGAGACAATACAATATATAACAAAGAGAGTAATAAAGAATGGGTGTAATGAGGAGATATGCATTTCAATGGACAAGCGAGGGAATGGTCATCGTTTTGGGAGCAGGAGAAATGTTTTATTTTTATGAATTCAGACATGTTATTACCTCCTTAAAGTGCATAAAGCGAAATCCAGAGAATAGCAATGGATCTTTAAGCTTCATAATCACATTTTCTGGTTGTTTCTTTGCATGCTAGTCTGTAATAAAGTGAATATATCTTTGGATCTTGTTCAAATATACATAAAATGAACTTCAAATCTGGATTTAAGTTATTTTTACCTCTACAATCTGAACGCATCAGAGCAGCATTAGTGAATTAATGTATTGTATATTTATATGTTAAATGATCTGGTTTAAATGAAAAAAAGCAAGTTTAATTAATTGTGAGTTCATCATTTCATTAGTTTGCTTATATCTTATTTTTATAAGGCCATCTCCTACACATTATTGTGCCTACATAATTACGCATTCTGTGATTTATTTACAAAGACCATTAAAAAGCAATGCATTTCTTAGCATTTATTTAGTCATCTAGAGTAGTTTAGAACCATTTTGTAAGTGGGGTGTTTTTCAAACCTGACGTTCATTAATGTCTTTTGCTATTTCATTATGATTTATAAAGCTATTTATAAATTTCACTCTTTACAATGATGAAGAAAATATTCCATCAATTTTATGTTACGTTATGCCTTACAGTTTAATGCCTCCTAGACAATCTAACTGTAGACTCATTATACTGTAAATAATTTGTCATATTATTTCACAACTGTGCTGTAGTTTTATTTTGTCTACTGTTATAGAAAATGCAAGCATATAGCTATGTTTCCGTATTGCATTAACCCCAACAACCTTGCTAGCAGTGATACACAGTAGGCAGAATTTAATAAGAGGTGAAAAGTCAGAATAACAAACTCATATGCTTTTCCTGCGAGGGTCATTTGTGTTCGAAAACGTATTTGTAGCAAAAAATAGTTTTCATACTCCAAATGAGAACAATCTTTACCCGCTTACAGGGAACCTCCAGAATTCAATACAACATTTGTGCATTTGGTAGCTAGATCATTAATTGTATTTGTAAGATATACTCCTAAATGAATGCACGCATGAAAATGTTTATTTGGCCATTTGGATAGTGGAGTGTCCTTTTCATTGGGTATTTGAATTGTTTCATGACAATGAGATTTAATACAAGATAATTGTTACAATGTCAAAATGTTCCAGGAATTTACAGTCAAACCTCGTTCACTTAAGTAAACTTTAAAAATTACAGAAAAACTCCAAGGACCATTATCTCTACAGCTCGCTTTGGTGGTTATGGAGCCAGGAGTACGTTGGTGGCCTCCCAGTATAATTTATCAAGCTGTTTTAGTATGACAAATTAATTGTGTCGTTGGACACCCATGGCCATACACCTTGCTTTCTGTGTTTCCAGAAAGAGAATCCATTTGCTTCTATTGAGCTAAACGGGGTCATGCAGGACTGCACTCAATGAGTGAGAGCGACAGCTAAGCATTCTCACATATCGAGTATAGTCCTGTATCGGCCATCTTTAGCTGAATAGAGACATGTGGCTTATCTTAAACTACTTGATTAATGGTTGATCATCTTAGAAATGTTTTTATCAGTCAAAAATATATGTTTATTTATTATTTTTTATTAATGTTTATTTATTATTAAAAAAAAAAAAAAAAAAACGCTACTTATAAACACATATTTTCACCTCAAAGGTTATTTTATACATTTTGGATGATCATGAAAAAAATGAATTTAGACTGAATCTGATACATTTTACTTGAAATGAGTTAACTGGAATTTATTTTCTATATTTTCTATAACTATAACCTTTGTTGTTCGAACAAACCTCAGTAAATAAATCCAATGGAACTCAGTCATACTAGACATTTCCTTTAGAATTTCTAAGGCTAAGTAAAGAATTTTCCACAATTGTATTTTATTTTTAAATGCACAATTTTTTATTGTAAATATTGACATACTCTCAGAGCAAGAAAAATAACACTAAATATTCTCTTAACAGAAACTAACTGCAATATTACAGCTGTCAAAAGTCTAGGCTGACAACAATACAAGAAAACACATAAAGAAAATGCTTGAAGGTGAGTCTTTTAAATTGTAAATTTGTCTTAAATGACACAACCATTATTAATATGACTGAAACGGATGGTCTCAGTGACAATGTGCAGGTTAAAAGAAACTGGGTTGACACATTCCTTCAGTCAGGATGACCAATTTTTTAAACAAATAAAAAAACAACTGGGCTCCTCCATTTAATATTGTTAGATTAGCTTTTAAAATGATTTAATATTATGAAAAACATTTAAATTTTGACTTTTTTTGTGTATATGTGTGTGCATATATATACATATATATAAAACAGAAAAGTGCTGTATAGAACCCCTCAAGTGTTGAGAAAAACATTGTTGATTAGAGACAGTGCTTTACGACTGGGGGATATCACCTGGAGGGAAAAAACAGGCAGGCAATCTCCAAAATGTTTCAAGAACCTCCCCCAATTAACCTTTGGCCTTATAAATTGCTTCCTACCCAAGACATCCCCAGTTCTTTGCCTGCCTCCGGCAGAGGAGGGTGTCAGGTCAGGTTTTCTCCCTAGAAGTATGGTGAGAGGGCTGAGGCTCTGGAGGCTCTACTTCTTATAAAAACTTTTTTCAGAGATCAGCCAGGGTTAACACTCCAGACGGCTGTATCTCCCCGGGTTGTATTAATTCCATCCATACTGAGCTAGGTGCCGGGCAGACAATAGTGTGCATTTGGGCACTAGCTGGGAAGTCCTGGCGGTGGAACACTTGTACAGGTTATGTTTATTTCCACCGTGAAATTGCGAAATGCAGGACATGCGTAATGTGATTTTAAATTCAGGCGCCAATATCTTTGTTTTTTCTCTCCGGGGTCAAGATATTGGTTTCCAGGACTTAGAGAGGCTGTTTACCCAGCAGCAACTAACTGTTGCCAGGTGCACTCAGAATCTGTTGCAAGTGTGTTCTCGCCAACCTCCAACACACTCTGAGGACATTTAAGATAAGCCTATTTGATTTATCTTAAATGACTCTAGCCTGAATAAGTTAAAGGTAGATAACAAATGTTTCTAAGTAGGAAAGTTTTTAACTTCTCTTCACTTAAGGATTATTACTAAAGTCTTAAAACATATAGTGCTTTGAAGGGGTAAGCACTTAGTAGATCGGGTCCAAAATAGATTATTCTTTGAGTAAAGCCTATAAAGGGTATTAGCATATACTTTTACATAATTCTATTGGAAAACTTTAAGTTTCCCTTCTGGCTGGAAGGCCTGGATCATGGGTATTGTCTTATGCGGACTGTATATCTATGTAATCAGTCTCGCTTCTGCCAATAAAGATGTTAACCTGTATGAACTAGTCTTCATGGAAAATTTCTTCCTCATGTTACTGGGCTTGAAGTAAATTCTAGTACAGCTGCAAGCCTATTGATCATGGTGTAGTTCCACCAGGTTCAGTTTGTTCCCTGCGAAAAGATACAATATGTCTGGGATGGTTTACTGCCTAGGTTTGTCTGCAGTTTTCTTTTAAGAAAATGCTTATGGCAATTGCCGCTTGAAATTCTCTCACTTTGCAAAATATTGCCATCCATAAATTTGTTGAATCTCTACAATTCTGCTTCCTTATGGGCATCTAATTATATTTTGTACACCAGCCCCTAAAGGTTAGGGTGTTTCTACAGCATACAGGTGGATGCTAATCAATCTTCTGATAAAGAATTCACTTTTCAGGGATTGTGCAGTTCTGGTGTTTGTCAAGGAACAGTTCAGGTGTAAATATTTTGACAAGGGTTTTTGACTCTCAGAGAATGGTAATTCCCTGAAGGAAAATTTGTGGTTCTCTGTCATTATCACCTGAAATCTCTCTTCTACTTCAGTAGACAAGATACTTTGGAAATAATATTGGTTCCCGTTTTGTAAGAACCTGCTTGGTCTCTTCAGCTTCGTTAAGTATAGCACTGTTTACAGGTCCTTCAGTGGCCAGATACAGTTGCTAATAAGATTTTGCAGTAAAATCCTATACTTTGGTCATTCCTTTCTGAGCCAGGCAGAAATAAAGGATGCCAGATGGTTCTTACTTTTTGTTCTAGTTCTCAAATCGATCGTTCAGAATTTTATGACTGATGCTTCAGGTCTCAGCTAGGTTCTCATAGGGATGAAGGGAAATTAGCGGAGATAAATTGTAAAAACTTACCCAACTACATAGGACCAAAGGCTATCTGGATAGCTCTTTGCCTTTCCGATAAAGTTTTATCTTATCCAGATCTGGTCAGATAGTGTTACATTGGTAGCAATTATGTACAAACAAGGTCATCTTGTTTAACAAATCTTGTTCCAGGATTTGCTTGGGTTAGTTTTTCTTAGGTCTTTTCTCTTATGCATAGAACTTAATATTTCTCTGTTTAGCTGTAGCATTGAGTAGTCAACATTTAATACAAAGCAGATTGGTTCATACTCCTTTATCTTCAACCAAACAATAGTAAGAGTTTGATTTTTCCAGTTATGGAACTGGGACTTCTAGATCAAACAGCATGAAGTGTTTCATTGGACAAGCTTGGACAGAACCATAAGCTTTGGTTTCCTTTTCTTTCTGGGAATTCCAGTCTAACCCATAGTTTCCTCCTTGTTCCCTATTCCCCAAGATCCTATAGGATGGAAAAGGTGAGCTTAATAGTCTTCCTCCCTTGGTGGCAAGTAGCTGTTTCACCGTTCATCAAAATTTTTCCAGAGGAATCTTTGGGGACCTTAACTGTAAATAGGCATCCTGGAATTCTCAAGGGTACCGCTTCTCAAATTTGTTGTAATTCAAGCTGACAACCTGGTTTATGTATACCAGATACTGAAGGATAATGTTTTGTCTCAGGAAATTATTGACAATTTCTTTTACTATAAATGGATCTTGTTCCAAGATTTATTCCAAGTATGGAAGGTGTTGTTTTTTAAGATATTGGTTCTTAGAAAAACAGGCATCCGCTTCAAAGTTTTAACCTCTTCTTTTTTCTTCGGATGGGCTTTGCGGATGGTTTAAAGCCAGAGATCCTCAAGGTCAAATTTCGGTTGTCAGTTGATTTTCAGAGGTTTGTCTCCAAATCACCAGTATCTGCTAGGCTCATTCGTGGTTAGCTCCTATCTTCAGGGAATCTTTTCCGCAGGGGATCTTCTTTTGGGTATTTTTTTTTTTTTTTTACTCTGCTGATCTGAGTCTTCAGTCTAGGTCTTTGGGGGTAGTCGCCCAAAAGTTTCTGTTTTCAACAGGAGAAAGTGGAGTTAAGTTGGATTCTTTAATTCTTCTCAATCTTCCATCTAACAATTTTTTTCTAACTTTTCCCAACAGAGTTCTATGGTCTTGGAATTCTAATTCCACTACCTGGGCGTTTAGTTCTCGTCTACGTTACCTTAAAGGTCTGCATTCATTAGAGTTTTTCTCAACTAACACCTATCTCCATTGAAGCTCCTTCGATCAGTTATGTTCAGATCGGTTGCCTGAGGGCTTCTGCTATACATTCTCTTGATTTCATAACAGCCACGAGGTGATCTCTTCTCTCACTTTGGTCTGTTGATATCGGAAGATACAACTTTGGTTGCAGATTTGTTGCAGTGAGACTTGAGTCCTGCCCTAAGGGATTGCTTTTGGAGATCCCAGTCGTAAAGCACTGCCTCTAATCTGAAGGGAAAAACAAAAATTTTTACTTAATTTTTACTTAATCGTAAATTTCTTTTTCCAGAAGATTAGAGGCAGTGTTTACTCCCCCCCCTCCCCCCCTAATTTGTTCATAGTCTGAGTGGTACAGTTATTCGGCTTTTGTAATTTCTGGGGATGTCTTGGGTAGGAAGCAATTTCTAAGGCCAAAGGTTAATTGGGGGAGGTTCTTGAAAAGTTTTGGAGATTGCCTGCCTGTTTTTTCCCTCCAGGTGATATCCCCCAGTCGTAAAGCACTGCCTCTAATTTTCTGGAAATAGAAATTTACGGTAAGTAAAAAATTTTGTTTTTTGCCTGACACTGGAGTCACAGGAGTATTTATCAGATCCCACGTACCCAAGGGGCTGATCCTCCCTGGGCGAGATAGCTTAGAGTGGGGCTCATACCACTCTACATTTGTGAGTTGCATTCTTAAAGAGACAGTTTATCTTAGTTTAAATTTTAATAATTGTATTGCACTAGTAGTGCTTTCTCTGCCCCTCCCCCCTACTTTTGTCTCCTTAACTACAGATATCAACTGTACAGTGTAACAGGCTATAAGTATACACACATATACACCTGGGCTTGTAGACACCCTTGCACTGTATCATCTGTTTGTAAATACTTCTCAACACTTGAGGGGTTTTATACATATGTTTGCGCACCAGCATTTTTCTGTTTTGTGATTGTTTCTGTACCTTATTACCTGGGTATATTGTGGGTGCTGCAAACCTATTTATATTTTATCTTAATTTTTTGCACCAACTTATCTACTGCACATTTTTCTGTGTGTGTGTGTGTGTGTATATGTATATGTGTGTGTGTGTGTGTGTATATGATTTATTTTTTGCTATTTTAATATTTTGAAAATTAATTGAAGGTGCTTTCAGTGGTGGACAGGGATCATGGTAAATCTGACCAGTCTGTGGCTGTGCAGCCCCATATGCAGCAAATTGCAATGCACTGTGTGTTCTGACACCTTTCTATCAAGATCTACAACAAGTTTTTTTCAGCAATTTGAGTTACAGTAGCTCTTCTGTGTGCTCTGACCAAACGTGCTTTCCTTTGTTCCCTACGTGCATCAATGAGCCTTGGGCAGGCATGACCCTTAGGCCTGAATAAAAGAGGAGAGGGAACCGCGCCCTAAGCGATATAATAAGTACAAATATACGTACACATATGTTGTGGTGATGGTCTCTATACAATTGACCTCAGAGTAAAACAAACATAAAGAGTAATAGTGCAGCACAGTAGGTATGGTTGATGTATAAATGATATCTTAAGTGAATGCACACTCACATTTACCAGAGCTAACTTAGAGCTCAGCTGTTTTTTCGCGTTGACGGAACAATCCCGTCTTTGGATATATATATATTGACGTCTTATTAATCTCCAGTAGATGATATGTGGAGGAAATATAAAGAACCCAAATAGTGCAATATGTATTGATAAAAATATATAAAAAGCAGAAAAAAATGGCTTACTCACATTTGCTAGAGCAGAACTTGCTCTAGTCAGTATGGCATAGGTGGTATAATCCACACCAAGGAATATGATGGCAACCAGGAAGTAAGGAAGTTAAGGACCAGAGTGATAAAAGTATTAAAATTATACTATTTAATAAACAACAAAATAAATAAAATGCTGGATATAAAATCACTCTAAAAGTCCACTTAATGCGTTTCACCTGTAGAGGCTTCTTCAGAAGTGTAGATACAGTCCTGGTGTCATCCGTTTTTATAAGGAGTTTGTTAAGGATAATAGTTTCCTGGTGTGTGATAGGGGTTATTTCCTGTTTCCTGTATCCATCGGTGGAACGCACGCGTCATGCCGGAAGTGATGCGGCGCTCTGTGCAGAAGTTACTTACTATATGTTGTGACCATTGGTGGAACGCACGCGTCACACCGGAAGTGACGCATCGTTATGAGACCAAGGTTGTGTAAGAGTTCCCCCTTTGGAACGCAATCAATGCCACAATGGCGCCATTACGTTTCAAAATCTTAGGAGGCATATATAACTTGGCAGAAAAAGTCTTATATAAAGGCAAAATTGTCCATAACAGACTGGAAGGGTCCATAGTTTTTAATAAAGAAGTAAATGCATTGAATAAAAACCTTTTGCAAAGACCTGGCAATATTAGTTGTTTTTTCTTATTGGAGATGATCGTGGCCATTTTTACACAGGGCAAGGATACATATAAAGAAAAAAATGAACACAAAATGAGATACAATATCTCTAATAATAATAAAATATATATCAAGAATGTATTTTAAATTCCAATATATGGATAGTAAAATGCAGTAAAAATGCCAGAGGCATAAAAAAACTTAATAGGATGGAAATACAAAAGACTGTTGGGGAAAGACCAAATGAATATTATCTACTAGAATAGGAATTTAAAATGCATATATATTAGCACAGTAATAATGTGCATGTAATGCTATTTGACATGCATATTAGGTGGATAATGTTGTTTAAAACATGCACATGAGAAAATAAGGTGAATGCATAACATGTGCAGGTGTAAAAGTAAAAAAATGAAAAAAGGAGAGATTGGAGATCAAAAAAACGGAGTATGGGTGAAAAGGAAAAATTGTATAGAATGATCATAATAATACATTCCTATTAAAAAATTTATATATAAAAAAAAAATATATATATATATTATGTTATAAAACAATTAAAAGATTATATTCAATATTTAACCCCTTTGGGTGTAGGGTATCAATGTTAAAAACCCATTCCATCTCTGTTTTTCCTATTTTATTAATAAAATCCCGCCTCTCCAGTGGTTTTTTACTATAGCAATACCCATAAAGGTAAAATATTTAGGATTGTTATTTTGTATACAAAAGTGGGAAGACACTGAATGATTGGCATCATTTTTTTTCAATATTTCTACAGTGTTCTGCTATACGTGTCTTGAGGGATCTTATAGTACGTCCAATATACTGGAGGCCACAAGGACACTCCAGCAAATAGATGACGTTTTTACTTTCACACGTTATGATATCTTTAATATTATATGTCTTTCCAGTGTTGTTTGATTTGAATGTGGTTCTTCGTCTATCTGTAGGGTTTGTTTTCTTACAGGCCAAACAGTTATTGCATTTAAAAAAACCTTTGTTTAGTGATAGAAAATTCTTATTAGTATTTTTTTTCATTATCTTTAGTATAATTTTTTGTAAGATGTCTTTTTAAATTTGGTGCACCTCTAAATATAATTTGTGGTCTTTGTGAAATTATATCTTTGACGATCGGGTCTTCTTTCAAAAGATGCCAATGTCTATTCATAATTTTTTTTCAAATGTCTATTTTTATCATTATAATCCAATATTATAGGTAATGTGAACTCTTTTTTTTAATGTGTTTTTTCTTTATGTATTAGGTCTCTTTGGTTAATTGTTAGTGTTTTGTTGTATAGTAGACTCTATTATTTTATCGTTATTTATTTAATAAAACATTTTTTGATTTTATTAGCTTGTTCTGAGAATTTTATTTTCTGAACAATTTTCTCCTCAATCTGGTAATCTGGCTTTTTGGAATGCTATTAAGCCAAACTTTATTATGACAGCTTTTGATGCCAATGTAGTTGTTGACATGAACATCTTTAAAATGAGTTTTATTAATGAGTATTAATAGTATTATTTTTGATGTAAATATTAAGGTCCAGATATGTGATTTCGCTATTACTAATATCTGAGGTTAAAATTATTCCTTCTTGGTTGGAGTTTAAAAATGTTATGAAATCTTGTGCATCGTTAATAGAGCCTTTCCAGATAAAAATTAGATCATCTATATATCTGGAATAGGACACCAGGTTTGCGGCCCAGCCATGTCCGTTCCAAATGTATCTCTCTTCCCATTCGGCCATAAAAAGATTGGCATAGTTGGGCGCAAACCTAGTGCCCATAGCAGTGCCTCTATTTTGTAAATAAAAAGAATCTTTGAACCAGAAATAGTTATTATTTAAAATAAGTTTAATACCTTTAATTAGAAAATAAGTGAGCTTGATATAGGTGGTATGATCATTAAGTTGTCTACGGGCCTCTTCTTCATATTGTTCTTTAGATAGTATGACTAGACCACCACCTTTATCTCCCGGTTTAATGACAATTGATTTATCATTATATAAATCTTTTAGAATTTGTCTTTCATTTTTGTTGACCTTATCTTTATATTTGTTATTATTTTCCAGAGATCTTATGTCTTTGCCTACCTTTTTTTCGAAAATTTCTAAGGCGCTAGACTTATAGTGTGCAGGATAAAAATTTGGATTTATTCTTTAGATTACTTTTTATATAGTTGTTAGCTTGACTATTAAAAGGAATATTAACTATATTAGCCTGATTTTTATTATTGGTGTTAGCAGCAAAAACTCTTTTTAAAGTGGAATTTCTAACGAATTTGTTAATATCTATAAAAGTCATAAAAGAATTGTAAGGTTTAGTGGGAGCGAATTTTAGACCTTTCTTGAGGACATTTATCTTGGTTTTGCTTAGATTCTTATTAGATAGATTAAAAATGCCCGAGGGAGAATTGTGTGAATCTTCTAAAATCTTTCTGTTCTTCCTTTTTTGTTGTCTTCTGCCTGATCTTCGTCCTCTAAATTTATTTTGCGACTCTTTATTGGGGTGATGTTTAAATGGTTGGTAAGGCACTCTCTGTTGGAGGGAATTTCTAAAAAAGAAGTCTCGTCAAAAGATTCGCAGAAAGACAAGGCATGATATTTGTTCTTCGTGATTAGCTCATTGAGTGTGTTAGGTACGTGTTCTTCGTATCTTTTGTGATTTTTTGGGGGGGACTTTTTCCCAAGAGTATTGTCTCTCTTTAGTTTTGTGTTGTGGAGAGAGTGGTACATAGGTGTATCTATGTGTTTTTGGTCTGACGACCAATGGTGAGGTACTTTGGTGTTTTTGATATTTCTCTTTATATTGTGATTTTCTTTCTAAAAGGTGCATCTCATCTTTTCTTTTGTGTTCTAGTGGTTTAGTGTATATTGAGGTTTTTTTGGTGTCATCATTGATTGTAGTGTATTTGTTAGTGCCGTTGGTGAAGGTGCTTCTTTCTGTAATTCTTTTAGGGAATCTATACCCATATTGTGTGTTAAATCTTTGAGAGTATCTTCTTGGTGACCTGTTACGATCTTGGTTATTATGTGAATATTTAGGTCTTTCACTGACATTTTTTATTTTGAAAATGTCTATATCTAGACGGGTAATTTTCAGTGACCGTGTATTGGTAGTTATTAGTGTTATTCCTTCTATTTTGGTTTTGTGTTTTTTGTGTGTTATATGTGCGTATTTTATTTTGGGCATAATCACGTTTGTCTCTATTGTATTTATTGATTTTGATCTTTTTTGTGTCTATTTCGTTTTTTTTTCAACCGTTTTTTTATTTTTTTTTTGTATGTGGCTGAAATATTCTTCAGTGTCAGCAAAATGAATGAGTTGGTCTCTTAAGCTGTTAATTTTTTATCTAAGTTTAAAAGTTTTTCACTTTTGACTTTAATAAGGCTTTTCATAAGCCCAAATGTACAAAATTCTAAATGATTGTACCATTCTTCCATAAATACTTTGTTGTCTGTATCTGATGTGGGCATTTTAAATAGCCTGAGACCTTTTGGAGTGATTTTTTTCTCCAATGTATTTGGTGAGGGTGACTATCTCCCATCTTAACTTCATTTATTTTATTAGAGAAAATTCTAATTCCTTAAGTAATTCTTGTGGGTCGTCGAATATGATTAATGGTTCATTATTTGTCTGGATCCTCCAGATCTTCTAAATCATTGAAAATATCATCGATATTAATATTATAATTGTCTCGGTATTCAAACAAACCCTTAGGCCTGTTCACTGATTGTCCTTCCTTGCACCACTTTTGGTAGGTACTAAACGCTGCATACAGGAACACCCCACAAGATTTGCCCTTTTGGAGATGCTCCTACCCAGTCATCTAGCCATCACTGTTTGACCCTGAGATTTTAATTACCCGGACATAAATTGGGACAGAGGGACTAGTAGCTCAACAAAGGGAATTAGGTTTTTAAACTTGTTAAATGACACCTTCATGTCACAACTTGTATAAGCACCAACTAGAATGGACGCTTGTCTGGACCTGGTTTTATCAAACAACGTTGATCTTTTGACCAACATTCAAGTAGGTGAACACTTGGGAAATAGTGATCACAATATAGTGTCCTTTGAGATAAACTCAAAAAAAAACAAAAGCACATGGGGTATACTAAAACATATGATTTTAAAAAGCCCAATTTCAATAAGTTAAGGGAAGCTTTACAATATATTGACTGGCATAAACCCTCGAGTTAAAAGAACACTGAGGATAAATGGATCATCTTCCAACAAATATTAGAAAGGTACATGTATGTACCATTGGTAAATAAATATAAAAGAAACAAATTAAAACCAATGTGGCTTAGTAGAGAAGTAAAACAAGAGATTAAAAATAAGAAAAGGACATTTAAAGCATTTAAATCGGACAAATCAGATGCATCTTATAAAAGATATAAGGAAGCAAATAATGCGTGCAAAAAGGCAATTAGACTTGCTAAACTTCAAAATGAAAAAAATTATAGCTAAAGAGAGCAAAACCAACCCCAAAGCATTTTTTTAAGTACATAAATTCTAAAACACCCAAACATGAAAGTGTAGGTACACTAAAAACTGAAACGGGTGTGTTAGTTAATGAAGACCAAGAAAAGGCAGGAATAAATAACGATTTCTCCTCCGTATATATTAAGGAAGAACCCATGGCAATAGATGTGCAAATGATTGCTACTAAAAAACTTGCAGAATAATTGTAATTGGTTAACTCAAGACAAGGTGCTGCAGCAACTAAAGAAAGTTAATATAAACAAAGCACCAGGGCCTGACGGTATCCATCCATGTGTACTTAAGGAACTAAGTGTAGAAATAAGTGAACCTCTAAATCTTTCAAGATTCTTTTCTTTCAGGAAATGTTCCGGAGGATAGGAGGAAGGCAGATGTGGTTCCTATATCCAAAAAGGGTTCAAAATCCTTGCCTGGAAATTATAGACCTGTGATCTTAACTTCTGTGGCTGATAAAATATTTTTAAGGTTATTAAGGGATAATATTCAAGAATTCCTTGAGAAGAACATGGTTATCAGCAAAAATCAGCACGGTTTTATGAAGCACAGGTCATGTCAAACTAACTTGATTGCGTTCTACGAAGAAGTAAGTAGAAGTATAGATCAGGGTGTTGCAGTGGATGTGATCTATTTGGATTTTGCCAAGGCATTTGATACAGTTCCACACAATAGATTAGTGTTCAAACTCAAGGAAATCGGTCTAGATGAAAATGCTTGTTCTTGGGTAGAACATTGGCTTAAAAACAGAGTAAAAAGAGTTGTCATTAATGGTACATTTTCAAGCTGGACAGAGGTGGCAAGTGGTATCCCTCAGGGGTCTGTTCTGGAACCCCTTCTCTTTAACATGTTTATAAATGATCTTGAAGACCGCATTGAAAGTCATGTTTCAGTGTTTGCAGATGACACAAAACTTTTTAAAATAATACAATGTGGGGGCGTGTCCGACTTCCGGTGAGAGCGGTCGCATGGCATAGAAGCTCCGCTGATATCCCGACCTTAAGCGACTACCTGCACGGCATTTACCGACTAAATCATCAACACCCTTATCCTGGACTTACAGGAGCATTATAACGTCCCATTATGCCTCCTCCCAAGCAGTTAAAACTATCGGACATGACAAAATCAAAGAAAGCGGACCGCCGTAAAGAGATCCAAGATGGCGACGACGCATCTAACCTATCCGATGGACACTCAGACTACGAGCAGAGCTCGTCTAAATACTCTGAAGCTCCAGCAACGGAACGCAGTCTCCACAAGATGCTACAAGAACTTAGAACTACCATAACTGCGGATTTTCAGTGCATTAATAGCGATCTGAGAAAAGAAATTTCTGACATAGGTGATAGAACTAATCATCTGGAAAATAAAACTGACGAGCTTTGTGTGGCACATAATGAAGTAGTCGATAAAGTCCAGAAGCTGTCTGAAGAAAATGCTTTATTAAAAGACAAACTCGCTGACATGGAAGACAGGTCGAGAAGGCAAAATATTAGATTCAGAGGCGTACCGGAGGATGTTACCCAGGAAGCACTACCAGCTTACATTCTATCCTTATGCAAAGCCCTGGTTCTGGGCCTACCTGATTCCGCGTGGGCATATGATCGCATGCATAGGCTTCCAAAGCCTGCTCGTCTATCTATTGAAGCCCCGAAGGATGTCATAGTAAGATTTCATTATTTTGCACATAAGGACACCCTGCTAGCGGCGGCGAGGAAAGCCCCGTCTCTTCCAGAACCGCATCAGAAAATTGCTCTATTTGCCGACTTATCAGCAGCTACGATGGAAAAAAGAAGAGGATTTATAATGGTGACTAAAACGCTGCGGAACAACAACGTGACTTACAAATGGGGTTATCCCACAAAATTAATTATATGGCGACAAGGCCGTAATTACATTGCGTTGAACCCGACAGAAGGTATGAAACTGATCTCAACCTGGGGTCTATGGTCTGATACTTCTCACCCCCAAAATGCATCGAATAATGCATCTCCACGAAGACTTCAAGCGGACTGGCAAATGGCGAAATCACCAGCCAATACTCCATGAATTCCTTTGAATATATGTGCCTAAGGACATTTTGATAAGTATCTTTGTCCAATATCTTAGATACGTAATTGAGATGTCGAATTGTTCGTGATTCCATATACCTGTGTCCTATTTTAACTGTTAGGAATACTGTTATGTTTTGGTTCTATATGATTCTATAATTTTAACTGTAGCGCACATCATATATTGTGCCAGAGCTATCATAGTATGTTTAAGTTCGGGACTGACTGTGATGCTATCTAGTGGACTGGTATGACCACTATGTACTCTGTCTTGACAGAGGACCTTAATGTTCCATTTTATAGGAGGTATACGACATATTAGTCCTCTATGAGACTAACCCATATTGCCCTTCCGGATCACCTGTTTAAACCTAACCTCAGAATAATTTGGATGCTTGGGTATGAGACCAATTGCCCTACTCTATAGCGATAGTCTATAGGAGTTCCAAGCATTATGTAAGCCCAAGGCATTGTACGATGTGTGCATGAAGGTTTCTTAAGGTTACAGAAACTGTTTGGGTACTACTGCCCTTATGTCTCCCATTTTTTTCCATTTAGGGTGGAGTAACGCCTCCCAGCACGCTGATATAATGTAGTTATTGGAGGTATTTCATTTTGTCTCTGGTACTGGGGCTCTGGTCCCAGAGGCTGATATCTGTCTAGGTGATAAATGAGCACTAATGATATAGGCGTAAGCATACAAGACGTGATACCTAGCCATTTAGACAATCAGTTAGCAATACAGATTGATGATAGTGCTACCAGATGGGGCAACATCGACTATGCTTATATAGCCACTCCCTGAGTTCTACTAGACTTCTCTATTACGGTGATTATGACCATAACATTACCTGATTCACTGTAAAGGCAATTCTTTAGCATTTAGAAAAGGACTTGAACACTGTATTAGTACTCATACTATGTAACCATTTCTAGGTGACATTGGTCGGGAGGAGCCCACACTCCCTCCCTCAGTCGCCATGGGATATGTTCCGGCATATCCTACGGATGACGTTTTATGTGGAACCCATCAAGGGTTCTCCTTGTATATATTTACTTTATGGTTATTGTCTATGTCTTCCTGGTTCTCTCCCCTTCTTTCCCCCCTTCCCCTTGCATTTTCACAATTGAGCATGTTAGGTCACGCCATGCCAGTACATTCCAGGTCATTTGAGGGTACCCATTGCAAGGGTACAATGAGAATATTTCCTAATTCATTGTATATTATGTCTCCAAATTGGGTGAGGCTACATATTACTAAGGACACAACCTCGTTGGGTAGTGGGTTAAGAAGCAACGGAGATCCGAATTTCTCCACTTTTTACAAGAATAATGCTGCCTAACACACTACAAATCTTCTCCCTTAACGTAAAAGGTCTCAACAGCCCCTATAAGCGCAAGCAACTATTAAAGGATATGCACAAAGCAGGTTCTGCGATTGTCTGTGTCCAAGAGACGCATCTCGCGAAACATAATCCTCCTCAGATTCGCTCTCCAATGTACCCACAAGTGTATCATGCCTACTCACCAAATAAATCCAAAGGTGTCGCGATATTTTTTCACAAAGATTGGCTTTTTACAGTCCATAACCAGATCGCTAACCCAGACGGTCGTTTATTGATTTTAATAGGCGAACTAAATGGCATTCAAATAACTGTGGTATCGTTATACGCTCCAAATGAGGCCCAATTTTCATTTCTTAACAAAGCGATAAAGAAAATAAACTCCGTTAAACGGGGCCATGTTATCATTTGTGGAGACTGTAACTGCACCCTTACACCCTCACTAGATATACAACGCGTCAAAGATAAACCTCCCAATAAATCATCTATACACTGTAGTAAGCTGTTCTCCAAGCTCCTCCATGAACATGATCTGTATGATACTTGGAGAAATTTATTTCCAACAGCGCGTGATTACACGTATTTCTCACAGGTCCATTTAACATATACTCGCATAGACCTTTGCCTGGTGGATAAGCATACTCTTCCACATCTTCTGGACCAATCCATTGGGCTTCGGACATGGTCTGACCATGCCCCCATTCTGACCACGCTAGCAGTACCCTATCCCACATTAGGTAGAGGTAAATGGCGCCTAAATGAGTCTCTTCTTGACAATATGGGCAATATTCAATATATCTCTACGATTCTAGATAATTATTTTGAAATTAACTCCACATCAGATACCTCAGTAGAAACTCAGTGGCTGGCCCATAAGGCAGTTGTTAGGGGCCACTTTATTAAATTGGGCTCTATGGCAAAAAAAAGTTTTATTTCTAAGGAATCTGCACTCTGCCAAACCCTTAGGCAACTAGAGGACACCAATAAGCAATCCCCATCCAAGGCACTCACCCGTCAAATTACCAAAGTACAACAGTATATTCATTTGCTTCAAATACAATCATACACTAACCAAACACGCAAAACTCGGCAATCCTATTACACCTCAGGAAATAAAGCAGGCAAGATATTGGCTAGTCAACTAAAAGTGAAATACCTACAAACTAAAATCCCTTACTTACACTCCAAGGATCATGTGAGAATCTATAACCCGAACATAATTGTAGACGAACTAGCTAGCTTCTATGAAGATTTATACAATCTTCGCGACAACCCAAACACAACGACTCCTACCGCTTCAGACATAACACAATATTTATCACGAATTACACTCCCTAAAATATCGACTTATCACAGCACTATATTAGATGACCCCTTCACGGATAATGAGGTGGCTAACGCGATTAAGTCCCTCCCACCACATAAGGCACCGGGACCTGATGGTCTCTCCAATTATTATTATCTAAAAATGGCTTCTATTCTAACACCACATCTTACAAAACTATTTAACACAATTAGAACCACAGGTAAATTTCCGAAGGAAATGCTGGAAGCTTACATTATTACATTGCCTAAGCCAAATAAACCTCCAACACTTTGTGGTAATCTCCGATTTAGACCGATTTCGTTACTTAATGCCAATGTTAAGTTGTATGCTAAATTGCTTGCCAATAGAATTCGCCCATTATTGTCCACGTTAGTCTCAGAAGAACAAGCAGGTTTTGTCCCTGGCAGGCAAGTTGGGGATAATACCAGATACTGTATGGATTTGATTGATTGGGTTAACTTTAAAAATAAATCGGGTGCCTTGTTGGTGCTGGACGCGGAGAAGGCATTTGATCGCCTAAACTGGGACTATATGTCCAAAACTTTGTCGGCCTTTGGCTTCTCTAATGCCTTCATTACTAGCATTATGGTCCTATACTCTGCCCCATCTGCTAAGGTATTCAGTTCCGGCTTTACCTCAAGAAATTTTTGTATAACTAATGGCACGAGACAAGGGTGTCCTTTGTCGCCCTTGATATTCATTTTATGTTTGGAACCCCTGGTCAGGACGATCAAACTTGATGCGGCATTACCCGGTGTTGATACTCCGGCTGGTGAAAAAAAGTTGGCTCTCTTTGCCGATGACGTGATTCTTTTCCTGGCTAATCCACATGCATCCATTCCGCACTTATTACATACACTGACCACTTACGGAGACATATCATATTATAAAAATAACGTGAACAAAACCCAGATTCTCCCTATAAGACTTGATACACAGTTGGTGAATGAATTGAAGAATACTTACCACTTTGCATGGCAATCTAAAGCAATTTCATACCTCGGCATCAAATTGACACATTCAAGACCCCTAATTATTAAAGAAAATCACATAGTAGTTTTATCCAAAATTTCCAAACAAATGGATTCTTGGAACAACACCTACATTTCATGGTTTGGTAGAATTAACTCTATCAAGATGATGATCTTGTCACACATACTTTATTTGTTTAGGACCTTGCCTATCGCCCTACCTATTTCGCTCATTAAACGATTTCAAAGGGCGATTAACGCTCATATTTGGAAAAAAAAAAAGACAAGAGTCTCCTTCCGCACCTAATGGCATCCACTCAAAAAGGGAGGTCTTAATGTTCCCAATATTATGCTGTATTATAGAGCATCCCTGTTGTCGCAAAGCCTTAACGTCATGATGGGAACACACAAACCTGTATGGGTAGACCTAGAATCCGCATGTGGCGGTTCACATTCTCTCTACGATACCCTATGGTCGTCCACTCCCTTAACAACAAACTCCACGCTCCCAACATCAGAATTTCTTACGAAATCATGGTCTACGTGGAATGCAGCACTGTGGCCAAAGGCAGAATTACTATACCTTGCGCCATTATCAGCCCTTTCCACCCTATCTCCCGACCTCCAAACGTTCACATGGTCATCTTTAGGCATCACACATGTACATAAATTGTTTGGTCCAGATGGCATTCACCCTTTCCCAACACTGCAGGAGCGATACCATTTGCCTTCAAGGGATATTTTCTTGTATCTACGTATCAAACACATTTTACTATCGCAATCGATTGGATTCATTGGTCCACTGTCGCTCAGCAATATGGGTGTATGATGCTACCACGCCAAATTGTTTCGCCCTTCTTGTAAACTTCTTTCCCTATGCTATTTGTTGCTGTCTGACAGCTTTGAATCCCCCAAACTACCCTATATGACACAGTGGGAGACAATGTTAGGGATATCCCCAACTCTCTTAGATTGGGAACAAGCCATCACGTATACTAAACAATCCTCGAAATGTGTTACGCTTTGGGAAGCCTACTTTAAAGTGTTAATGCGATGGTACTTGGTTCCGAACAGGATTCATAAAATCTATCCCTTAACCCCCTCGACTTGCTGGCGGTGCAATATTGGTGTAGGATCTATAGAACACATATTCTGGCATTGTCCAAACTTACAACATTTTTGGAAGGCTATACAAACAGCCGTTCAGGCACTCTGTAAGATCAATCTCCCACTAACTCCTGAAATTTATTTGCTCCATATTATTCCAAACCTACGTGACATACCGTCCAGAGATGCAGTGTTAAATATACTGGTGGTAGCAAAAATTGGCATTGCTTCTCATTGGAAAAAAAACACGTCACCTTCCTTAAAGGAAGTTCTAAACAGGGTATAGGATATATATCACCATGAACGCGAGTGGGCACAGGGTAGTGTTAGCCCAAGATTCTTGGATAATTGGGAAAATTGGGAATCCTTTATAGACTCCCAGGCTTCACTTTTATGTTGAGAGTACTAACTGATTTTCTCTTCCAGTTTACCGACTCCATATCTGTGTGGTATAGGCCAGAAGGGATGCACATTAGTGAACTGAATTAAGTTAGGTGCTCTTTTTTGACATGTGTCTACTGTATCTACTTCACCATGCTATGCTCTATTGTGCCCTCCATTTCCGCCCTCCATCCCACCCCCTCCCCGTTATTTGGTTATTTTATGTATTTACATGTAATGTATATATATTATGTTGCTTACATTCATAATAGGTACATGGTGCACAACTAATTACTGAAGCAGCAAGAGGGATAGGGCTGCTTTGTTCATACCCTTATCCATGGGTGGATACATGTTATTTTCTGGTTTAATGGCTTCAGCCTCCATAGGTTCCACGACAGATGACAAGAGTATTTTGACTATGAGTTGTTCCCGTATAGACCTTTATCTATGCATTCATACCTGCCTTTCTGCGACTAGATGCGTGTCATGCATACCATGTAAATATACTAATGTAAAAATTGTAGAGTGGTTCCGCAAGATATTGCCTAAATCAATGTGGCTATTATCTAGCTTTCAAGGTTATACTGATAGCAATACTTCCATTTGAATAACATTACATGTATGTAATGTACTGGACGGATAATGTACCCAAGAAGTTGTATAAATAAAAAAAAAAAAAGCTATGTATTTGTGCAACAGAACAAATAATAATACTGCGACTGCTCGTGGTCTCACCATATACTTCGTAATGCTTTGCACTGTTTTGTACTACTCTGTACTATTCTGCAATATTTGTACTATTTTATACCATGTGTATTAGGATGTATTGCATTGCATGTGAATTTGTGTTGTTTATTGATACCCTTACAAAACAATAAAAATCTATATATTGAAAAAAAAAAATAATACAATGTGAGCAAGATATTCCTTTGCTGCAGAGGGATTTAGATAGAATGGGGGACTGGGCACTCAAATGACAGATGAAATTTAATGTTGAAAAATGCAAAGTTATGCACTTTGGCGTAAAGAATACACAAGCAACGTATACCCTTAATGGAAGCGAATTAGGGATAACAACACACGAAAAGGACTTGGGAATTGTTATAGACAACAAACTATGCAACAATGTGCAATGTCAATCAGCAGTGGCCAAGGCCAGTAAGGTATTGTCATGCATGAAAAAGGACATTCATTCTCGGGACGAGAATATCATTTTGCCTCTTTATAAATCACTGGTAAGACCACATATTGAATATGCTGTGCAATTTTGGGCACCTGTTCTAAAGAAGGATATTATGGCACTAGAAAAAGTGCAGAGGCGGGCTACAAAATTAATAAAAGGAATGGAACATATCAGCTATGAAGAAAGGTTAACAAATTTAAATCTCTTTAGTTTAGAAAAATGTTGCCTGAGAGGGGATATGATAACATTATACAAATATATTCGGGGCCAATACAAACCATTGTGTGGAAATCTATTCACAAACTGGACTTTACATAGGACACGAGGCCATGCGTTTAGACTGGAAGAAAGAAGATTTCGTCTAAGGCAAAGGAAAGTTTTTTTTTTACTGTAAGAACAATCAGGATGTGGAATTCTCTGCCTGAAGAGGTGGTTTTATCAGAGTCCATACAGATGTTCAAACAGCTACTGGATGCATACTTGCAAAAACAGAATATTCAAGGATATAATCTTTCAATGTAGGGTAATAACTGCTTGATTCAAGGATAAATCTGACTGCCATTCTGGGGTCAAGAAGGAATTTTTTTCCTAGCTTGATGCAAAATTGTGCTTCCACCTGCACTGTGAATGTTTACATGGTGTGTTCAATAAAAACATGGCAACATTTCATTCTTTGTGTGTTATTAGTTTAAGCAGACTATGATTGTCGATTGTTGTGACTTAGATGATGATCAGGTCACATTTTATGACCAAATTGTGCGGAAATCCATATCATTCCAAAGGGTTCACATACTTTTTCTTGCAACTGTATATGTAAATATGATGTTTGCATGGTCCTTTAACCCCTTAAGGACACATGACATGTCTGACACGTCATGATTCCATTTTATTCCAGAAGTTTGGTCCTTAAGGGGTTAAAATACACACGCTTTTATAATGCTAACTATTCCCAATAACATGGATACATGTATTTCATTATATAGGATAAATGAGCAGTTAAATCACCCAACTGCAGACCAAGCTATGTCTGAATTTGCCATTTTAAATATTTGAACACAAACTTAAATAAAGCCTAGTATTTGAAAAGCTATTTAATGTGAAACAGGGCAGCTGTCTGATTTGATTTTAGCTAGATTCCACACAGTCTGGGAAAATGGATAGCAACAAGTTTGCTCAAACATGAATGATGCATCAGACTTAAACCGTTTACTTTTTGGCTGTTGAAATGGTCATTAAAGAATTTTGCATAGCAGTGATAAACAATTACTACAAATAAAAATTATATATTTTTAAGTAACAGAGCAGTAATCCTACCCTTGCATAGATTTGTGAATTTTGATGAACAAGCCTTTTGAACTTATGATGTTGAATTTGAAGATTCGCTGAGCATTATTGCATTTCTGCAGTCCAACACATTTTAATCTCATAAGAAAAGTGACAGCCACAGAAACAAATGCAAGCAATATGTCCTTACATATTAGCATTGCAATATTCAAAGAGTGAGAATTGTGTCTACAAAGCAATGTGTACCATTTCAAGCCTATTTTTTAAACAGGCAATGGATTTTGATACGTGTGATTAAAAGTGACAAAATAAATTTCAATAAGTAAAGATTATGGTCCAAGCTGTTTTTGGAAACTCAATTTCCATTAACCATTTGTGCTCAGTAAACAAATACCAAAAGGAGAATCAACATTTTTTTTTGTAAACAGTTTTGTGCTCAGTGAAGGGAAATATATATAAAATATCAATAGAAGATGCACTACTTTTTACGTTCACAATTCGTTTGCGGAGCACTCAATTTGTATTTATTGGAGTTTTAAACCTAAAGTATACATCTGTGTCATATTCTGGGAAAAAATATTATTATTATGTTATTATTATGTTATTATATTATTATTTACATAGCGCCAACAAATTCCGCATTGCTTTACAGTGGGTGGACGAACAAACATGTAGTTGTAACCAGACAAGTTGGACACACAGGAACAGAGGGGTTGAGGGCCCTGCTCAATGAGCTTACATGCTAGAGGGAGTGGGATAAAGTGACACAAAAGGTAAGGATAGTATTAGACTAATGACAGTTGCAAGAGAGGAATCAGTCGGGAGCTATTAACAGTTTAATAATAAGTTTTTATGAAGAAGTGGGTTTTTAATGATTTTTTGAAGGAATGGAGACTGGGTGAGCATCTAACAGAGGAGGGAAGTTAGTTCCACAGGAACGGTGCAGCCCTTGAGAAAATTCTAAAAGCTTTTTAGACTCTGAAAGCTAGCTGAGCATCATGGGAAATGTATTCCAGAAACAATGTATGATGTCAAGGTTAGCCATCACTGTCTTAGGGGATTAGGACCTTTTAAGCCGGGCTTGATCATGGTAATATGCTGGTTGGGATAAATAGTACTATAACAAAACAATCCGAAACTGAATTTAAAAAAAAAAAAAACGTAACCAATTGATTAAACCAAGCTGGCTTGGTGTATGTACTAGATTAGGGACACTGTTGAGATGGGCCTTTGCAAAAAGGCCATTTACTGCCTGTGCTATCTTAGTTGGTAGCATAGATTAAATTTAAATCTCAATTTAAAGCACTCAATGGAAATTGATCTGAAAATGGGTTTAAGTTATTGTCCCATTACAGATCAACATTTTGACCTTTATTGGAAGTATAACATTGTTTTAATTTTTATACAAATCATTTAATAGAAAATGGAAAAGGATGGGCCGTACATTATGGGGCAAAAAAACAAAAACTCAGTGTTGTGGTTTATGATATCTCAAGAATACTCAATGACTTTTTCCCCATAATATCTGTGTTTAGTCTGTCTTATACATTGCTGGTATACTTGTTTCTTCGTGTACTGTGTATTTCCCTTTTTCTTTTGACAGTTTTACTCCAGTTTTGTTTAATTTCCCTTTCGGTTTTGACATCATAGACCAATGAGCTTATAAAATCATCAGGTTCATGTTTCAGCAAGATATACCTTACAATAAAGACGTTAGGGAAGCCCTTTTAGCACTATAAGCAAAAGTAAAAAAAATAAATTATTGTGGAGAAAGTAAGAGCTGATGTAGGCACATTGTTTTCTATATAAATATTCCCATATACATATATCCAAATGTTAATATAAATATTGGAGCCAGAGAGACACAGATATGTGTCTAGCACCTTCACAGACCAAAAATCTGAAAATAAGATCCATTTTACTAAAGGGGACCACATTTCTGCTATTCTGTCTGTTTGTGATTTTTTTATGTAAGTTTCACATTCCTTCATGTTCTCAACTTTTTGGATTACACTGCAAAGAGTGAACTTCAACAGTTTTCCAGGAAAGGAAGCAAGGGCATTTCACCTATGAGTAAGTGTGGACAAATACACTAGACATATTGCCTGAATGCCTGTTTCTTGTTAACATTTGAAATAAAAGTTTGACATTTTATCTTACTATTGGATGTACATGTAGAATGATCACAAATATCAATATCACAGCTGGCAATGCAACCAGAGCTGGTACTACCACCAACTGTCAACAGTTGACTCAGGAAATGAGGATACAACTAACAAAAAAAAATTCTTAACTTTTGTGAAACAAAATGGAAAATACATTTTAATAATTCCTCAAGTAACTTAAGTTAAAAGATGAAAACCTATTTTAATTCTACAGATTGTGGAAACATTCAAGGAGGTTAAAGGGAGGTAGTCTTTAATGTGCTTAAAAAACAAAACAAAAACTGTCTTTCTGATGTACTTTATATATGCTTCCTCCCTGCTTCCTTAGAACTTCATGTTCCTTCAACTATACCAGCACTTCCCATAAGAACAATTTTTCATCATATCTATTGCCTTTTATGGAAAATGTTCATTAATTTATTTATTTATTTTTACAAATGCAACTCAGATATCTCTTGTCTCTCTGGTTTTCAACTTCAAATGTCATCCTGTCAAATAATTCCGTGAGTAATTCCCCATGTAAGCGATGTCAACCTTTTTAAAATCTAAAATTGTGGTCTTGGTAGTACTGAGAAATACAAAATAATTAGCACCCTCTGCTAGGTGTTTGAGTTAGTACTAAATAACATAAAAATAAAGTAAGCTACACATGCAGGGTAAAAAGACAGACTACATTCACAATTGTATACTGTGATAATGTATTTATTTACAGTAGTGTAACCATCTGTGCTAAAGATAAAGTATTAAAAACATCATAGATTTGTGAGACATGTTAAAAGAACACTTTAGCGTTAGGAATACAAATATGTAATTCTAACACTATAGAGTCCTAGTCAGCTAAACAGTGTCTAGGGCCCCGTGCTGCGGCAAATAAATGGTTAACCATTTATTTGCTTACCTTAATCCAGCGCTGTGCTCCCTCGGTACTGGTGACCTCTATTCCCTCATCGACGTCAGCTCCCGAGTGGCGCCAAATGAGCATCCGCGGCCAGAGGGGCGTCCACATTCAAACCTGCCCATAGGAAAGCATTACTCAATACTTTCCTATGGGGATCTCTTTTGACACTGGAGGTCCGTGAGGAATTTACTCAGTGTAAATTGTGGAAGCTCGAAATTGTGGAAGCCACTCGAGACTGGATTAACCCTGCAGTGTAAACATAGCAGTTTCTTTGAAACTGCTATGTTTTCAGCTGCAGGGTTAAAACTAGGGGGGCCTGGCACCAAGACCACTTCATTGAGCTGAAATGGTCTGGGTGCCTATAGTGGTCCTTTAACCCCTTATGGACACATGACATGTGTGACACGTCATGATTCCATTTTATTCCAGAAGTTTGGTCCTTAAGGGGTTAAGTAATATCAAAACATTAAATTGTGAGTGCCATCATTCTTGTATTCGGAACGAAACAAATTGCACATGTCTAGTCCTCACTCTTCACAGCAATCTCTGCAACAACTGCTCTGTATCTGGAGCTGGTTGTAGCTGTCTGCTGGAATGTTCTTTGAAGATTTTCTAGCACTCCTCTTAGCATAGAATTAAACATTTCTCTGTCTCTCTCTCTCTCTGTGTATAACCACTCTGTGATCACATTAATTTCTGCTGTGTCATTGACTACCTGCCATTTTAGTGTTGTGACCAGCAGATGGTGAGCTTTGGGACATGGCTGGATAAATATGCAGGACTCCATTTGAGTGTTCAGAATGACTTGAGAGCTGATACAAGAAGTAACAGAACCCTGCTAAGCAGAGAGAAAAAGAGAGACAGAGAGATGTTTAATTCTATGCTAAGAGGAGTGCTGGAAAATTCCAGCAGACAGCTACAACCAGCTCCAGATACAGAGCATTTGTTGCAGAGATTGCTGTGAACAGTGAGGAATAGACATGTGCAATTTGCTTCGTTCCGAATGCCAATTCAGATGAATTTCCGATGCTTCCGAATGGCCGAATTATCAAATTTTGGAATGCCAAGCCAAATTGCCGAAGGTTTAGGGGTAGGTAGGGTTAAGGGTTGTTGTAGGGTTAGGGTTAATGGCAGAGTACAAAGAGATAACAGGGGTAAAGGATCACAAGGGTGTAGATGAGTCTATACAAAACCCCATTACATATGTAAATAGCTCAACATCTAACAATGGACAATGACACTATCCAACTTTACCTCTTTACCTCGAACAATAGATGCAACAAAATCATAACCTATTTTTAGTGTTTGAAACACTACTTTTTCACATCTCAAGAAATTGATCTGATTGATAAAGGTGCAGTTTTTTCATTTCTGTGCCAACTCCTGTTAATAAGCCTCAGTATTCCCAAATAAAAGTTACCAAGTCTATTTTCATGTAATTTAATTTAGACACAACAAATGATCAATTAGTTGCCAGCTATGTCTATTACAGCATGTGTTGTACTAATACATAGTTAATTTTTTATGGTTCATTTAATTCAGTATTACAAAGACTATTTTTTTTCCCCTTGATCTACCATGTAATTCCTTAAGACCGTTTCATACCACTCTGACTTAAATATCACAACAAGCATTGAAAGGAATGAAAAAAGACCAGCTTATCGTGTAGGTTTTCTACTGCAAAACAAGATAATTAGAAATAAAAATTGGAGAGACCTCAGCTATAGGCTAAAATATCATGATGCAAACAATCCATCCCTCTCCTTTCCCAAGTGTTGTACAATCCAAAGAGATCTCTTAAAGCAGTGCTTCTCAACTTTTAAAAAAAGGTATTCCTGCTGGTCTAAAAAATATCCTAAGTACCCTGCCTCAAGAAAGTAATTTCGATTGATTTAAATTCCAAATGACATGTGTAGACACTGATATTTAGAGCCGTGCGCGCTTTCACACAGTCCATAGGAAAGCATTTCTCAAAGCTTTCCTATGGACGTTCTTCACTCTGGATGCGATTTTCACATCCAGCGTCGCAGAAGCGCCTCTAGCGGCTGTCAGGAAGACAGCCACTAGAGGTTGGATTAACCCTGAAATGTAAACATAGCAATTTCTCTGAAGGGTTAAAACTTGGGGGACCTGGCACCCAGACCACTTTATTGAGCTCAAGTGGTCTGGGTAACTATAGTGTCCCTTTAAAAATAAGTATAACATTACATGAATATTGTAGATGTAAGGAGGAGTGTATGAACTATTAATGTGAAGTATAAAGTCACAAAATGAAAATATAATACACACAAAATACTTACATTTACACACAGAGGACACTGACACACACACAGTTACATATGGAGGACACTGACACACACACAGAGGACACTGACACACACACTTACACACAGAGGACACTGACACACATAGAGGAAACTGATACACAAACATTTAAACACAAAGTAAACTGACACACACACATTTATAAACAGAGGAAACTGGCACACACATTTACACACAGAGGACACTGACACACATTTACACAGAGAGGAAACTGACACAAACTCTCTTGCACACATATGACACTGACCCACACACTCACTGGCAGACACTCTCTTACCAATTTGACACACACTTACTGACACACACACATTAACTGACAGTCCTATTTACTGATACACACATTTGCTGACAGACAGACTTACTGATTTGACACACACTGACAGACACAGTTTCACTGATTTGACAAGCTCTGACAGACACAGTCAATGACAAACACTCTCACTGATTTAAAACACACTGAAAGACACACACATTCACTGACAGACACACTGACACACATACACTGACAGACACACACACTCACTAACAGACACATACACACTCACAAATTATTATTTTTTTTATTCAAAAAAATACCAGTCTCCCTAGAGTTGGGAAGTTGGAGTGGATCCTTTCCCTGCGGTTCAGTGTGGGGCTGTGCTGTAAACTTCATGCTCTTCCAGCACTGCTCTCTCATGAGCTGTTTAGTGGTGCCAGGACCGGAGTGACATCATAACCCAACATCACTGCAAGGAACACGAGAGAACATTATGAAGAGGACAGCTCCCTTGCCAACTTAATTTTCTTTAGCCAGCTGGCCACTTCTAGGCATATCCCCTGCCTCTAGGGCATGGACTCCCTGGGATTCATGGAACAAAGGTTGTGAAAAAAGGTCTTAAAGCACACATACTATATTATTGTGCATTTTTAACACTCTGCCAATCATGAGTAATATTTTTTATTTCTTTCTGTAACAGTGCATTTTCATTTTGTAATAAACTTCTCTAAAGTTACAATTCACATTTTCCAAAATAAAGTTTTAATTAACCTTAAAATATATATATATTATAATGGTCTCTTTGTTTATCATCTACAATTGAAACCACAATAGCGCAGCCACATATAAATGTGTTGTCATTTTGGGAGTCTTTATTTTGTTGATAATTATTAGAACCAATTAATAATACCTATAATATGTTTGGAGCCACATGAGTAATATCAAAAAACAATAATACACTAATTAATAATATAATACAATACTATTAATATTATATGCACATTACAAAAATACAAGAAATAAATAAAATGCCATACAGTGAATTAAAAAACAAACAAAAAACAAACCAACCTAATGCAATATGCAGATAAAGGAACCACTTTATGCAAATGAAGCTATTCCTGTCTTTGGTTAAGGTCATTGTTTAGTGCTAAACATGTCATGTATATTCTCAAATGGTTTAACCTCCTGCACCGGAATCACTTTACCCAGTGAGATCGGACTTCTTCAATTGAGTTTCAGGAAGTGCAGAATGCAGCCGGGCAGGGGTGCCACTGTTAGGCTAGAGCGGTAATTTTGATTAAGTTTGTATGCTGCCCAGAGTATTCCTTTAACTGTCTGTTTTATATATGTGGATCTGGAGGTTGGGGCATTACACTAGATTCTGCTCCTTTTGCATCTTTGTCTATGCTGGTGTTCAGAAAAAAATGAGTTAGTATAAAAACATAATGATCTATGTACCTGTAAACTCTTGTCAAGCAGTAGTAGCTTATATAAGTTAAATGGAAAACTATAACGAGCATAGTAGCTGTAAAATCATAGAATATTTATTATGAAAATGAACCATAACAATACAAATGTTATCATAAATCTGGAATCCAATTTAATTTGTTTTTACATTTCTTTAAATGCCAAGGTCAGTTGAAAGATAGCGAGCATGGGTCATTAAAAATAGAAATCAATATAATAATTAAGGGATATGTGAATTGAAATAACTAGTTATTGAAAATAATACACTCTATTAAAAATAAAAGGCAAAGAAGAAAGCAAATGTAATTTCCTAACAGGCACACAAACACATATTATGCATACAGAAATATAGAATTCAGCGCACTCACTAAACTATAAACTAACTGAAAATAAATTTCCCGGTGGGCCGCGGCACGTGGGGCTGGGCTGACAGCCCTAATCATCACTAATGAGGCTCCTTTAATTCCGTCCGGCGTGCGGCGGGGGCGGAGCTTGCTGTGTAGCAGGGGTGGGGCTAAATGACCCGGGTAACTGCAGCATGGGAAGCAGGAAGGAGTCCCTGCTTCCCCAACAACCAGCATCTGTCTGCCTGTGTGTGTGTGTGGCTGTCTGCTTGTGTGTGTGTGTGTGTGTGTGTGGCTGACTGCCTGTGTGTGTGTGAGTGTCTGTGTGTGTGTGTGTGTGTGTGTGTGTGTGAGTGTCTGCCTGTGTGTGTGGCTATCTGCCTGTGTGTGAGTGTCTGCCTTTGTATGTGAGTGTCTGCCTGTGTGTGTGTGAGTGTGTGTGGCTATCTGCCTGTGTGTGTGGCTGTCTGCCTGTGTGTGTGAGTGTCTGTGTGTGTGTGTGTGTGTGAGTGTATGCCTGTGTGTGTGGCTACCTTCCTGTGTGTGTGAGTGTCTGCCTCTGTGTGTGAGTGTCTGCCTGTGTGTGTGTGAGTGTGTGTGGCTATCTGCCTGTGTGTGTGGCTGTCTGCCTGTGTGTGTGTGTGTGTGTGAGTGTGTGACTGTCTGCCTCTGTGTGTGTGATTGTCTGCCTGTGTGTGTGGCTGTCTGCCTGTGTGTGTGTGTGTGTGTGTGTGTGTGTGACTGTCTGCCTTTGTGAGTGTGTAACTGTCTGCTTGTGTGTGTGTGGCTGTCTGCCTGTGTGAGTGTGTGACTGTCTATGTTTCTTTAACCCCTTAGTCCTCATAAATGAGGCTGATTCTTACTTTGCAGATAGATGTGTAAACTATTTCTGTTCTTATTAGGTTTAATATGACATCTCCTCAAAGTATGTGATACACGGTCAATGTAAAAAAACATATCTATACAGGGAGTGCAGAATTATTAGGCAAGTTGTATTTTTGAGGATTCATTTTATTATTGAACAACAACCATGTTCTCAATGAACCCAAAAAACTCATTAATATCAAAGCTGAATATTTGTGGAAGTAGTTTTTAGTTTGTTTTTAGTTTTAGCTATTTTAGGGGGATATCTGTGTGTGCAGGTGACTATTACTGTGCATAATTATTAGGCAACTTAACAAAAAACAAATATATACCCATTTCAATTATTTATTTTTACCAGTGAAACCAATATAACATCTCAACATTCACAAATATACATTTCTGACATTCAAAAACAAAACAAAATCATATCAGTGACCAATATTGCCACCTTTCTTTGCAAGGACACTCAAAAGCCTGCCATCCATGGATTCTGTCAGTGTTTTGATCTGTTCACCATCAACATTGCGTGCAGCAGCAACCACAGCCTCCCAGACACTGTTCAGAGAGGTGTACTGTTTTCCCTCCTTGTAAATCTCACATTTGATGATGGACCACAGGTTCTCAATGGGGTTCAGATCAGGTGAACAAGGAGGCCATGTCATTAGATTTTCTTCTTTTATACCCTTTCTTGCCAGCCACGCTGTGGAGTACTTGGACGCGTGTGATGGAGCATTGTCCTGCATGAAAATCATGTTTTTCTTGAAGGATGCAGACTTCTTCCTGTACCACTGTTTGAAGAAGGTGTCTTCCAGAAACTGGCAGTAGGACTGGGAGTTGAGCTTGACTCCATCCTCAACCCGAAAAGGCCCCACAAACTCATCTTTGATGATACCAGCCCTTGCTGGCGTCTGAGTCGGCGTCTGAGTCGGCGTCTGAGTCGGCGTCTGAGTCGGACTGGAGCTCTCTGCCCTTTACCAATCCAGCCACGGGCCCATCCATCTGGCCCATCAAGACTCACTCTCATTTCATCAGTCCATAAAACCTTAGAAAAATCAGTCTTGAGATATTTCTTGGCCCAGTCTTGATGTTTCAGCTTGTGTGTCTTGTTCAGTGGTGGTCGTCTTTCAGCCTTTCTTACCTTGGCCATGTCTCTGAGTATTGCACACCTTGTGCTTTTGGGCACTCCAGTGATGTTGCAGCTCTGAAATATGGCCAAACTGGTGGCAAGTGGCATCTTGGCAGCTGCACGCTTGACTTTTCTCAGTTCATGGGCAGTTATTTTGCGCCTTGGTTTTTCCACACGCTTCTTGCGACCCTGTTGACTATTTTGAATGAAACGCTTGATTGTTCAATGATCACGCTTCAGAAGCTTTGCAATTTTAAGAGTGCTGCATCCCTCTGCAAGATATCTCCCTATTTTTGACTTTTCTGAGCCTGTCAAGTCCTTCTTTTGACCCATTTTGCCAAAGGAAAGGAAGTTGCCTAATAATTATGCACACCTGATATAGGGTGTTGATGTCATTAGACCACACCCCTTCTCATTACAGAGATGCACATCACCTAATATGCTTAATTGGTAGTAGGCTTTCAAGCCTATACAGCTTGGAGTAAGACAACATGCATAAAGAGGATGATGTGGTCAAAATACTCATTTGCCTAATAATTCTGCACTCCCTGTATATTTATTTCATTGTATCCCTAAGCTGTTACAGCCTGATATTTTGAGGATATACCTACTTATTATTGTTTAATCATAGAATATATATATGTGTATATATATATATATATATATATATATATATATATATAAAATATTTAAAACACACACTACATAGCACAGTGACTTATGAGGCTGGCATATATTTTTTTTCCAGGGCAGCTCCGCAGGGCCAGACTGGCCCACCGGGATACTGGGAAATTTCCCGGTGGGCCGCGGTACCTGGGGCTGGGCTGACAGCCCAGTTCATCAGTGATCAGGCTCCTGTAATCCTGGTCAGCCATGTGCGAGCTGTGCGGCCCCATGGGAGAAGGGGGAGCCAGGCGGCCGGCACAGCTCACACATGGCTGGCCGGGATTATAAAAAAAAATATATATTTTTTTTTTGCGGCGGGGCCCTGGTAACTGCAGCATGTGAAGCAGGAAGGAGTCCCTGCTTCCCCAACAACCAGTCTCACGGAGCTCCAAGGGATGTGGAGGTAAGAAGCAGGTCTGTGTGTGTGAGTGTTTGTGACTGTTTGCCTGTGAGTGTGTGACTGTGTGTGTTACTGTCTGCCTGTGCATGTGTGTGTGTGTGAGTGTCTGCCTGTGTGTGTGTGTGTGTGTGTTGGTGACTGTCTGTCTCTGTGTGTGTGTGAGACTGTCTGCATGCCTGTGTGTGTGTGTGTGTGTGTGTGTGTGTGTGTGTGTGTGTGACTGCTGGTGTGTGTGTGTATGTGACTGTCTGCCTGTGTGTGTTACTGTCTGCCTGTGCATGTGTGTGTGTGTGTGTGTGTGTGTGAGTGTCTGCCTGTGTGTGTGTGTGTGTGTGTGTGTGTTGGTGACTGTCTGTCTCTGTGTGTGTGTGAGACTGTCTGCATGCCTGTGTGTGTGTGTGACTGTCTGCCTGTGAGTGTGTGACTGTCTTCCTGTGTGTGTTACTGTCTGCCTGTGTGTGTGTGTGTGTGTGTGTGTGTGACTGTCTGCCTGTGTATGTGTGAGTGTTTGGCTGTCTGCCTGTGTGTTTGACTGTATGCCTGTGTGTGTGTGTGTGTGTGTGTGTGTGTGACTGGGTGGCTGTCTGCCTGTCTCTGTCTGTGGATGTCTGCCTCTGTGTGAGTGGATGTCTGCCTCTGTGTGTGTGACTGTCTGCCTCTGTGTGTGTGGATGTATTTGTGTGTGTGCATCTGCTAGTCAGTGAGTGAGCTTCTGTGTGTGTGCGCGTGCATCTGCTAGTGAGTGAGCTCCTGTGTGTGTGTGTGCATTTGCTAGTGAGGGAGCTTCTGTGGGTGTGTGTGACTGATAGTGAGTGAGCTGGTATGTGTGTCAGTGAGCTTGTATGTAGGGATCATGTGTGTGTGTGTGTGTGTTAGTGAGCTTGTCTGTAGGTAGCATGGGTGTGTCTGAGCCTGTCTGCAGTGAGCTTGTCTGTAGTAAGCATGTGTGTGATCGTGAGCTTGTCTGTAGTGAGCATATGTGTGTCAGTGAGCTTGTCTGTAGTGCATCTGTGTGTTAGTGAGCTCTTCTGTAGGGAGCATGTGTGTGTCAATGGGCTTGTCTGTAGGGAGAGTGTGTGCGCATCAGTGAGCTTGTCTGTAGTGAGCGTGTGTGTGTGACAGTGAGCTTGTCTGTAGTAAGCTTGAGTGTGTATCAGAGTTTGTCTGTACTAAATTTGTGTGTGTACCAGTAGCCTTGTCTGTGTGTGTCATTGAGATTGTCTGTCAATGAGCGTATTTGTGTGCATCAGTAAGATTGTCTGTGTCTGTATGTGAGTATGCTTTACCGTATAATTTAATGAAAGGACTAATATTTTGAATTAGAAAAAGAAATACACCAATTATATATAAATATTTAATATATATATATATATATATAGATACAAACCTCCACGTATATTGTAAACATGAGAAACAAAGGTTTTTTCTTACATTTTTTTTATGAAGCGTTTATCTGTTGATATAACTTTGTGGCAACATTATATTTCTTTTTATTTTTAGATCTTAATAATGCAGTCCATACATTTATGATGTTTTCCTTGTAAAAGAGGAGCATTGAACCTCATCCTTCAAGGGGAGTATTTAACAGGTTTTTATGATAATGCGAAGAACATTGTTCAATGATGCAAAATATTAGTTGCTTGATTGAATGTTAGAGAAATAATAAACTTTGGCTAGGTTGTCCACTTGAGAGCAGTTTTAGATTTGTATGGGATTATCTGTTAAACTGAATCCCTGAAAAATGTTCTATTCTAATAGTTTTTTAAATGCTTAACCCCTTAAGGGCCAAACTTCTGGAATAAAAGGGAATCGTGAGATGTCACACATGTCATGTGTCCTTAAGGGGTTATGAACACTATAGTCATCTAAATTACCCAAATTTCTTTAGCTAAATAAAGCAGTTTTAGTGTATAGATCATTCCCCTGCAATTTCACTGCTCAATTCACTGTCATTTAGGAGTTAAATCACTTTTTTTTCTGTTTATGCAGCCCTAGCCACACCTCCCCTGGCTATGATTGACAGAGACTGCATGAAAAATAAAACTGGTTTCACTTTCAAACAGATGTAATTTACCTTAAATAATTGTATCTCAATCTCTAAATTGAACTGTAATCACATACAGGAGGCAGGGTCTAGCAAGCTATTAACATAGCAGGGGATAAGAAAATCTTAATTAAACATAACTTGCAATAAAGAAAGCCTAAATAGGGCTCTCTTTAAAGGAAGTATTTATGGAAGGCTGTGCAAGTCACATGCAGGGAGGTGTGACTAGGGTTCATAAACAAAGGATTTATCTCCTAAATGGCAGAGGATTGAGCAGTGAGGCTGCAGGGGCATGTTCTATACACCAAAACTGCTTAATTATGGCAAAGTTGTTCAGGTGACTAGTGTCCCTTTAAATAAGAACAAATTTAATTTACCAAAACATCTAATAATAGTATTTTCACATATGCAATAAATAATTGCTGAAATGGATGAACATCTACCTTGAAAAGTAAAGCTAATGAAAACATCTGGTCTAATATTACCAATATGAAAGAACGTTTTTAAATGATTCTCATATAAGGTGAATTCAGTTTGCCTGATTTCACTTATTAGGTTTCAAACATGAACCTATTCATCAGTGAACACTATTGATTTAATCTGTTTGTAGTAGAGTTCTATATTTTACCAACATTCAAAGAAAATGTTTTAAATATAGATAATTATACAAAATAGATTTCCGAAGAAGCAAATGTAAATGTGTAAATGAATGTGTGTAATACATGCCTTAGCCTTAGATTTCCTATTGTTCATTATGTCTTCTCACATCCTCTAATGGTCAGCTACTGGAGCTTAATTGAGCACCCCACTGTTCCACTATAGATGCCCATTTAGAGGTGATCACAGGAAAGTATGATAATTGAGCAATCTCTGGAAGCAGTTTAACCCCTTAAGGACCAAACTTCTGGAATAAAAGGGAATCATGACATGTCACACGGCATGTGTCCTTAAGGGGTTAAGCAGTAAATAGTGCAGGTTGCATGTTGCAGGGACACTATAGTCACCAGAGCCACTACAGCTTAATGTAGTCGTTTTTGTGTCTATAGCATTTCCCTGCATACTCAGCAATGTAAACACAGCCTTTTCAGAGAAAATGCAATGTTTAGATTGCTACCTACTAACACCCCTAGGTGTAGTCACCCAGACGGCCACTAGAGGTGCTTCCTATTTCTGTGATGTACTGTGTGCATTATCTACATTCAGCATCTTCATGCTTTGCATGGAGATGCTGAACACTCCCCATAGAGAGGCAACGCGCAATAGCTTCCCATTGCTTTCTTATGTGAAAACATTGGAATGGCTGAAATTATCAAGATAAATGAGCTCAGCCATGCAGTTAAGGCCAGCCATGGTGACACCTGTGTGGCAATGGAGAAAAAGTATGCAAAATACCTTTTAACTCCATTTTGAGGGAACTGGTCGTGCAAACAGGTACTCCAGCACTATAGTGTTACGAATATATGTTTGTATTCCTAAAACTGTAGTGTTCCCTTAATCTCTCATGTAAAAATTAGTATAGGATCCACTGATTTTAGGGTACTGTGATGTATTGGTGGGCTTAACACAATATGGCTATATGGTGTAACTGAATCCCCGTATTTGTTTGCTAAGACAGGTGATTTTAGGTAGCTTTGTAAAATTCAAACCTGTATTTTTTTTGGTATGTGCACTGTTCTTTAATCTGTATTTTGTGTATATATGGTGTTCTTTATGACAGCATCATTACTGAGAAATGCATGTTCTGGAACCTAGTTAATCGTCCCCTCTCTTTTCTTTGTTGAAGTTCAATTCCAGTTCTAAACTTATATTGACAGAGAGAGAACATCCATATCAGAAATTTGAAGTGTGAATCTGCAAAGACTGTTACCTTCAGCTGTAGTACTTAGGGTATCTTCTGAAATTATCCCTAGATCATCATTTTTTGTGTAACCTACATGTAATCTATATACTTTATCCAACAAACATTTGTCAGCAATTGAGTCTATACTAATCTAATAGCTATTAATAAATGACTGATAGGACATTAGTATAGTCAGTCACTAGAAAAGTATCTATGAGTCCAAAGGACAAAAAGCAAGTAGGTCTCTTTTTGTTTATGTATTATATATACTATGCTACCGACCAGGTATGTCATATTTTATGCTTGTTTAAGAACATTGCTCTTTTTCTATGTTTTTTGACTCCACCTAATAAATTTAGTGGAGAATCCTCTAGTACATTTAAAGTATTGTCTATTTAAACCTAGAATCTTTCAGCGTAATTCACTAAGCTCCAAACAGATCAGGATGTTCCCTGTATTTACAATTATTTTTACTAATTACCAAAGACTAAAAGCAATTCAATAATTCACTTTAGGAATTACAATTAACATGCTCATCCAGATCAATTCAAATTGATGTCTGGTAAAAATAATAGCAGAAACATTATCTGAATATTGTATTTCATGAAGAGATGTTGAGAGATTTATTTCTACCTGTTTTTGTACGGTAAACTACAGCTAAGTGAATAAATGAAAATAGTAGATGAACCAAGAGATCTCAGTATATATGGTTCTGAATTGTCAGGGATATGAGAGGGCTGTACTCCTCCTATTCCTTGAATGGCGCAATAATAAAAAGATTCACGAAAAAAAAAAAACAGTTTTATTAAAAATAAGGATTGAATGCAACTGGCAGGATGCACATTTGCAAATTATTGTTACCTTGCTTTAACCCCTTAAGGACCGCTGACGGTTCAGGACCGTCAGCGGTAAAACGTGCGTTTGGACCGCGGACGGTCCTGAACCGTCATAACGGTTTTGGGCTACTTACCTGATCGCCGTCGGTCCCACGGCGGCGATCAGCTCTCCTCCCGGTCCAGGGGGGTTGCCTGTCTGCCCGGGCAGCCCCCCCTCGGCAGATCAGGACCCCACGGCCATGTGATCACTCGATCACATGACCGCAATAGGGGTCTTTGTATCTGCCTGCAGGGGGACTGTCTGTGCTGACAGGCAGTCTCCCTGCAAGTGAAAAATCAGAAATAAAGTTTTAAAATAAAGTAATAAGTGTGAAAAAAATAATAATATGTGTATATATATATGCTATATATACATGTATTATATCTATATATACCTATATATAATATATGTATATATATCATATATATATAATGTCACACTAAGTGTATTTTTATATTTATATATACGTATATAATTATAAAAATACACTTATATTTAAATTACACACGAATATATACAATATATATAATAACTATATATATGGTATATATATATTATTATAAAATACAAATAATATGTTAATAAAAATAAATAACAAAAAATAAAAATAATTTTTAATAATTAAAAAAAAATTATATATATATTCAGTTTTATTCTAACAGTATTTTGATATTGATATATATATATTTATATCAAAATACACTTAGAATGTAATGATATATATATCTATGAATAAATAAATAAATAAAAATAATACGAAATATACATATGTCCACATACATAATTACATAAATAATTTCATAAATATACACGTAGACGTCAAATATATAAATATGTATATATATTAAAATTCTACGTGCATATTTATGTAATATTTTTACCTAATTAAGTAATTTTAATGATTGCAATTTGAGGGACCTGCCTGCCAACCCAGGCCAAAAGTCCAGATAATTTAATTTGCTAGCACTGTGTTTAACCCTGTAACTTTCTATGACACCCTAAATCCTGTACATGGGGGTACTGTTTTACTCGGGAGACTTCGCTGAACACAAATATTAGTGTTTCAAAACAGTAAAACATATCACAGTGATGATATTGTCAGTGAAAGTGACGTTTTTTGCATTTTTCACACACAAACAGCTCTTTCACTGAGGATATTATTGCTGTGATATATTTTACTGTTCTGATACACAATATTTGTGTTCAGCGAAGTCTCCTGAGTATAACAGTACCCCACATGTAGAGGTTTTATAGTGTTTGTGAAAGTTACAGGGTCAAATATAAGGCTTGATTTTACTTTTTTTTTTTTTATTGAAATTTGTCAGATTGGTTAGGTTGCCTTTGAGAGCGTATGGTAGCCAAGGAATGAGAATTAGCCCCATGATGGCATACCATTTGCAAAAGAAGACAACCCAAGGTATTGCAAATGGGGTATGTTCAGCTTTTTTTAGTAGCCACTTAGTCACAAACACCGGCCAAAGTTAGCGTTTTTTGCATTTTTAACACACAAACAAATATAAATGCTAACTTTGGCCAGTGTTTGTGACTAGGTGGCTACTAAAAAAGACTGGACATACCCCATTTTGAATACCCTGGGTTGTCTACTTTAAAAAATATGTACATGTTAGGTGTGTTTCGGGGATTTATGACAGATAACGGTGTAACAATGTCACTATTGATACATTTAAAATATATATATATTGAAACAGCAATTTCCTACTTGTATTTATAGGCCTATAACTTGCAAAAAAAAGCAATAAAGCATGTAAACACTGGGTGTTTTTAAACTCGGGACAAAATTTTGAATCTATTTAGCAGTTTTTTTCATTAGCTTTTGTAGATAAGTAAAAGATTTTTCAAGTAAAAGTCCAAAAACATGTTTTTTTTTTTATTTTTCACCATATTTTATTATTTTTTTTAAATACAATATATGACATAATATAAATACTGGTATGTAAAGAAAGCCCTTCTTGTCGTGAAAAAAACAATATATAACTTGTATGGGAACCGTAAATGAGAGAGCGGAAAATTACAGCTAAACACAAACACCACAAAAGTGTTAAAACTGCTCTGGTCCTTAACGTACAAACATCGCAAAAACAGGCCGGTCCTGAAGGGGTTAATGCAAGTAAACCATAATATTTATTACTATTTGCCCATTGGCAGTACTAGCAGCCAATGTATAAGTAGGTACAAAGTCTCCACTTTCTAACCAGTCACCATATTAAACACATTAAACATGAATGAATGAATTAATAAAAAAAGCCTATGGGGATCGATATAGACCACATTATTACAATAAGGGAGGTTTTTATACCTTCTATACCCCCACTTACCAATATCCGGACTTTGCTGTCAGAATGGGATATGCAGCCGCATGATTTTGCCACATGTGTTATAGGGTAATTCAGACTTTAGTGTTTAATACTAACCCTGTTGATATTCATGGCATGAAAAATTCTATGAATTCAAATGCAGCTGCATATCAAATTATTGCTTTTAGTAAAAAATTATATTATACTTGTTGATTGTGTATAAACATAGATGTATGTTTGCAACAGTAGTTCACAGGGCCAGCCAAATAATAATGTTAACTTTTCACTATGAAAAAAAGTCAAAATGCTCTTACTTGCATATCTTAATTTATTTATAAAAAATGTTACAATATAGAGTCACAAACTTGAAATACATCGCACCAATTTTCACTTTAGAATGACTAGGTTTCCAATATGCTAACGTATTTCTACAAATACCCAAAAATACATTCCCTGAGTCTAGAATGTTCACCGAGTAGAACTTATTTGACAGTGATGACGGTTTTATCCCATCAGGAAATCTTACTTCTCATAGACGTTAACTATGTTGCAGATATAATATATTTCTAAGTTATTATCCTATTATTTTTATAGTATTTGCTGTTTAGTCCAGAGCAGTATAAATAGCCCAGTTAATGAATAAATGCAATGTTATAAGCTATTTTTTCTTAATCGTGTGCCTATTTCTATTCTACAGTGTACCAGACTATGACTCTAATTAATAATAAAACACATAAGAATGGCAGATCAAACGGATGAATCATGTGTGTAGAAAAAAAAAATGCTTTAAAAAAAAAAATCAGTTTTCATATGATTTTATTTTAAAAAATGTGTTTAACTAAGGCATCTATATGCTGGAAATACAATGTTACATTACATAATGTGTCACATCTCAACAGAAAACAATCTATGACACATAAAATAATTATGAGTCAACATCAGTAAAAGCAAATCTAAAACAAGTTAATTCGATTGAGTTGCCTCAAGACACAAATCATGTTTTATATATGAATATATTTCCTTTACATATATCCTCAAAGCATAAGTAGAACATATTCCATGAAATAATAACATAGTTAGTAATCATTCTCCATGTTTCTTTAAGTTTACTAATTAATAATATGGTGCTAAAACAAATAAGTAAATGTAAAAAATATTACAAAAAAGTAAATATACAGCTGCAACCTTTCTCTCTTAATCAAACCTACCACATATGCTTTTAGTTGCTCAGCCTCTCAGCAGCATCTCCAGTCTAATCAGTAAAAAGAGGGTCAGAAGAAACGAAAGGACAGCTATTTTTCTAATGCCATTGCCATGCCAATATTTTAGATTTTCTTTTTTGTACCAAAAATCTCTAACTGGTGGAATACCAATATTGCATTACAAATGAATGCAAAGAGAATGTGTGTAGAACATTTTACTTAAAAGGATACTAGAGTCACCAAAACAAATGTAATGATTTGTTTTTATGTGTATAGATCATACATCTGCAATCTCACTGCTGAATTATATGCCATTTAGGAATTATCTGCCATTTAAATCACTTTTGTTTCTGTTATGCAGCCTTAGACACACCTCCCCTGTCTGTGACTGTCACAGCCTGCATGAAAACAAAATGGTTTCATTTTCAATCAGATGTAACTCACTTTTAAAATGTTTTTATCTGCTTTATAAATGGAACTTTAATTATATACAGGAGGCTCCTGCGGGGTCTAGCAAGCTATTAACAGAGCAGGAGATAAGGAATTCTAAATTAAACTGAATTTGCAATAAAGGAAGTGTAAACATTAGATGACTATTTACAGGAATTATTTAGGAATGCTGTATAAATCACATGCAAGGAGGTGTGCCAAAGGCTGCATAACCAAGGTGATTTAACTCCTAAATTACAGGGAATTGAGCAGTGAGACTGCAGGGGCATAATCTATACATCAAAACATTTTTTTTAAGCTAAAGTTGTTTTGGTGACTATAGTGTCCCTTTAATATGACAAAAAGGTCACTTGGGCACTAGTCATTGGTTCATTGATTGACTTGTCATTTAAATCTCTAAATCCTGTAGGTAGGAACATGCTCAATTTCTACTTATGTCATATGTAGTGTGTAGGGTTGCTTTGAAATTCACTTTAGCTCTTCCAATGAAAGAGCTCTAACTTTAAAAACGTAAAACTATGTTATTTCCATTTATTATGAAGAGTTTTATTTACACTCGTATGGCTATTATTTAAATGTGTTCTTCTGTGTGTACACAGAATCGTCCTTTCAAATGTATATTTGTCCATATATTAGTTATTTTTTTGTTTTATAAATACTTACAGGGTTGTTCACTAAACATCGAATTTCCAGTGAAAATGACTTGATTCCAACATAAAAGGCACTTCTCATAGTTAATAAAGCCATATGGTCAGAATTTGGTTGGCCTGAGCAAATCTGCAGCAATTGTACATCTACACTTTTAAGAATTAACCTTATTACACCTCCTTGACGTTCAAGCAGACAGCTGGTCCTACTACTTCCTGGCTTGTTTAGTTCAGTTAAGCAAACTCAAGATGCAGCAATAGCTCAGAGATCCTGTCTTGTAAAGACTTCTCATTGAGCTGCATTGGGAAGTCTGTGATTGGACAGAAAGTCTGGACAGAGCTAAAAGGGGAGGGCTGGCAAAGGCAGCAGACAACTGTAGGTTTCCCAAGCTGTTTAATATATACACCCAATGAAAAAATGCATTATTAATTGCATGCAGGTTTTCACTTGGGGTATTTCTATTAAACAGTGATTTTTATTTATTTTGTATTAGGACATTGGAGTGTCACTTTAAGTACTATTTGCTACTTTATCCCGTAAAATATTTTTTGCAAATGTCAATCAAGACAACATTTGTTTTTGCTTTTTCATTATATTAGCTATTACCTTAAAAAAATAATGTATTATATTTAATTATATCCCTATGTTTTCTTTTTTGTTTTAGTTTTTTATTGCATTTTTGGATTATAGTTTTTTTTTGTTATTATTCTTCAAAGAACATATTTGTTTTCTTCTCTCCACTGTAGGTCTTTCTCCATTCCTCTGTTGACAATCTTGTACTTATCTTACTCATCCTCCTTGGCTTTAACTTCCTTCTTACCATTTTTATTCTATTAACAGGCACAAACCTTAGCAATATCCTTTCTTATGAATCTCTCTCTGCAAATACAACCAATGACCATTTCTTAAGACTCCAGGTTTTGTGTTTCTTATACTAAAGAATGCTTCCTCTTGAGCTGGCCTGGGAATGTCATCTCTGACATAAATACGAGCTTTGTGAAGCTCATGTTAAAAAGTTTTTAATGAGATTGGATCAAAGCGATGATTCACTTCTGTGCTCTGTTCTGATGGTGTACTTTTGTAAAAGTTCTGAACTATTTGTGAAAAGCCCTATATATGCTGCATGGCTAAATGTAATTTCTTAAGTTTATTCAAACACAGACAGATACAGATGTGGATAGGTTTTGACCATTTAGTAATACATCATTCTTTTCAATGTTATAATCGCCTCCATTATAATCTCTCAAAGCCCAGACAATTTGCTAGTGGTATTTTACCAGGTGCTAGTTTATAATTTTTTCCTTAATGTAATCACTTATGAAAATATATTTGTGACTTCTTACATAGCATCATCATCATCATCATCATCATCATCAACCGCTGTGTACACTTTGTTGCTGCCTCATTTTACAGCTTTATAATTTTCATTTTTAATTATATATGTTAAAAATGTTGGTCTACATGAATAATGTCATCCATGCAGTCTACAACTTTAGTTGTGTTTGAAGCAATATGGTTCTGTGTCTATAAGTAATGCCGACTCAGAAAATGAAATGAGACTGCTAGTGTATCCTATGTAAAGGGCTTCTAGAGCTATAATTTAAATGATTATTCTAGTAACATGTATATTGCACAATGCTTATAAGGACATTTTCATTCATCAAAACAACCATACAGGCTTTTTGACCTTCTTTTGTGATGGATATTCTTCTTTCCTGAACATAACTGACATTTGGTCAGTAATTGCCCTCGTATTTGGCAAGACCAGCTACTCTCTCTTTATAGGTTATTGCTGTCGTGAACATCATTTCACTCCTTGCACCATCAGTTAGGCTTATATGTGTATTTGTCAAGTATAATTACAGAGATTTGCAAATGTTATGCTTCTGAACTAGGGATATGTTTTGGTGTAGTGCTGTTATTATGAGCATTTGTTTATAAATATACTTTATGTCACTAAGCAATGGAAAAATGTCCAAGTTTGTAATATATTAAAAGTAACAGCGTCAGAAAAAGTGGTCTGAAAGGTCCAAATCACAAGGTTTTTTGCAAATACCAATTTTGCAAGGCTCTGTAATGCACTACTAATAAAATGTATCAAAATATTTAAAAACATTTAAAAAATATATTCAATTTAGAATTATTTCCATTGCAGACAATCCCCACAATTGAATAATTTTCTAGTGATATCGTAATCAATGACACCACACTGTAGAGTTGTGCAGGGCTGAAATTTGTATTTTCATACAAGCTGTTTGAAGTGAGAGGTGAGAGAATGGAGCTATGGTGGATTTGTTTTATTTATTTATCTATTTATTTAAATACATTTTATCTAGCTTCTTGTGAAATAGCAGGGTGAGTAAAAAAAAAATCAGACTCATGGTTATTCACTTATCCATACCTCTTCATCCTGGGTGCCTCCATCTTAGCTTCCAGTCAAACAATGTTATAAGCTCTGTCCTTTTCACCTGTCAATCAGGATGCAAAGAAATTAAATGCTATTTCGGGAGGGGGAGGGGGTGATGGGTACGCTGCTTGATGCTGACTTGAGATGGATGATTGATTTTACTTCACTGGTACTAACTATTCTCCTCTCCCTAAATGGAAAGATTTGAGGAGGTGAAACAGACCTTCTGGTCAGAATTTGTGATGCTTAGGCAATCCCTTGTGTCACTTGAGGGGAGATTTCAGACCAACTGGAAATCTCCACTGGAATCTCAGCCACTCTGGCCACCATTTCCAGGAGCATTCCCCATTCAGTAACACTCCTCATTTTTCACAGACCACAGGTATCATCCCAAGGAAAAAAGACAACAGAGAAATGTCATTTGGGTATGGGGCTTTAGGGAGGCAAAGATCCTCATTGCCCTATTTAACTCCATCTAGGGCCACCCTACTAAGACGCCCAGACCCCATGAAAGAGCCCATAGGGCTTTACATCCATGTCACAAGTCAAGGGAAGTCAGCCCCTCCATGGGAAATACTTTGTTGCATTAAGGACTTTGCTCTCCCAAATAGCTTGTGGTAAATAGCTCATGGGAGTGGTCAACTCATGGATACTATTATAATATAAGGGGGGAAGAGTTTCTTATTTGTCCCCATTCAAAGTGCCATGACAGCCACGTCTTGAGAGAAGTCTCACTTCTATTATCTTACTGTAATTCTGAGATATCTGACTGTAATTCTGGGGTCAAGAAGGAACTTTTTTCCTAGTTTGTTGCAAAATTGGATGCTCTTCAGACTGGGCTTTTTCCTTCTTTTGAATGAACAGCAAAAACAAATGTGAAAAAGGCTGAACATGAAGGACAAATGTCTCTTTTCAGCTATGTAACTATGTAACAACAAAGCGCTCTTTATTTTTTAAATACATGTACCCTTTAAAAATGCGTACCCTTTAATAATGTAATGCAAACTGAGGAGTGTTGTTCAAATTATATATAATGTAAAATAGATGTGATTTTAATTTATGTTGAACAAATATATAAACTAGTAGATAAAATGAGTAATTTAATCAACATTTGTTTATAATAAGTCCTAAATAAATCTTAAACTGCATCTTCAGCTACAAATTATGCCAGTGACTATATTTGAGTAGTGATTACAAATCTGGATGAAGATTATGTAGATTTTTCGCACTTATGAATAAACAGGGTGAAATGTTCTCTCTGACTGTTAAATAAAACCATGACGTGAATAGTTATGTGAATTGTGTATAGGCCAGGAAGAGACATGCTATGTCAAATACAAGAAGAAAGATGTATGCAGCATTTTTCCTTTCAAATAGGTCATGACAGGTTTAGACCATACAGCATCAGAGAAATAAAAGTTATCATTGTTGGGTATGTAATACATATTTTTTTTTTTTTTTAATTCTTTATTTTTCACTCAACAGGTGAAACAAGTGCACAGAAACGTTAGGGCTTACGCAGAAGCCAACATGAATATTACAAGTAGTTAAACAATACAGATTAAGTAGGCTATGCGAGTCCTTCCCGCATCCCTGTACAACCGTTACCCCATCGAGGGAGTTTTATTTTTATTCAGGCATATGGGCGGCATTTGGGGCCCCTTCTTTTACCCCTTGTCTTATGGCTAACCCTGCTCTTGGGCTTCCCAGCACCTCCGGCAGCTTGAGTATGCCTGGTATAGAAAATACTTGTCCCTTGAAGATCAAGGGATAAGAGAAAAAGAGAAAAAAAAAGAAAAAAAAACGTATAGCATGAAACGAAATAAGAAGTAAGAATAAAGTATTGAAATAAAGTGAGAAGAGGTAGTTAGTCAAGAAAAAGATAAGATAAGAGAAGAGGAGGAGGAAGGGGGAGAACTTCCCTTCTTGCAGCATTACATCCGTATTGGTCTGGGGGGGGGGCCTTTTTAGTGAACCGAGTCCATTCTCTGGTCAGCACCCTGTCAGTCTCCACTCAAACCAACTGGGCTGTTGTCCCATGGCTCCCAAAGTTTTTGGAAAGACACTGTCGTACCCTTCACCCTGGCTGTCAAATCATCCATAATTCTACATTCACGTATTCTAGAGATCACCCCTGAGAACTCCGGACCCTCTGGTTTTAGCCACTTAGGCGCTATCTCTCTGCGCGCACTTAGAGTTATTTTATGAGTTAGTTTCTGCTCTCTCCTAGTCCACCCATCAACTGTTCTGTTTAGCAAGTTGTCAGGGTCTTACCTGGGTTGGGAGTCCGGCAGGCAGAGAAGTATGCTCACCCTTGCAAGAAAACACAGGCCAAGGTGGCCAGGCAAGAATTCACCTGACCTGTGAGTCGGTGCACGGGGGCTGTGCAAGGTAAATCCAAATCGCGGTACAGGAACAAATAAACCAGGAGAATAGTCATGGGAAGCCAAGGGTCAGAGGAAGCCAGAAGTCAGGATAATCGGAGTAACAAGCCAGAGGTCAATAAATAACTGGAGAACACGAAACAGCAGAATGATCACCAGAGTCAAGGAACTGACACTGCCTTCTGGGAGAGGCAGTGTTATATACCTGGCTAATGAGACATCAGGCTCAGGTGTAACATGAGTGGCAGGAGTAGTTCCAACGTAAGTCCAGCTTCCAGTGCTAGATACTAGACAGGGCTAGATACAGGAAACAGTAAAGCGGAGAGATGGCTCAGAGGTAACACAAAGCAGCTAGAACTGCCATGTTCTCAGGTTTGAATCCTGACACAAGTATGTCCAGGGGTCCATCTTCAGGGGTCCATCAAAAGTTTGTCTCAGCAGATCTTCCACCGCTTTCCAAAAGCTGCGTATCTTCGAGCAATCCCACCACATGTGGATGTACGTTCCGCGGGATCCACAGCCTCTCCAGCAGTCGTCCATATCCAGTTTATGCATTTTGTATAGTTTTACTGGCGTAGTATACCACCTGAACATAGTCTTCCATGTCTGTTCCTGGAGTGTAACGCATATGGAAGCATTTTTATTCGCTTCCCATATCTCCTGCCACTCGATTCCTTCCAAGACCTCTCCTAGATCCGCCTCCCATTGCTCTGTGTATGTCAAACTCCCCCACTCTTTATTTTCTGTACTAAGGTGGGCATACAAAAGTGTGATCATACTCTTAGGCGCCATTTCATCCGAACACATTTTCTCGAAAAACTTCAGCTTTCTCAGGGCTGCGGCTCTAATATGTGGTCTTCTAGCAAAATCCTGTGTCTGGATATATCGAAAAAAATCTGCCGGGGTTAAATGGTTGCCTTGTTGTATGTCCTCAAACTGGATGATCTCTCTGTTGCGATATAATTGATGGATCCGCTGTAGACCGGTTCTTTCTATGTTTCGGAAGTCCCTTGGAGCCATGCCGGGTTGGAAATTTCTGTTTCTAAGTAGGGGGGTGAGAGGGGAGGGAGTTGACGTCAACCCGTACTTTGCATTAGTCGTATCCCATATATGTAGCAAGTTGAGTATGGCCGGACAAGTCACTCTTATCATAGGTCTATGTTCCTTAGGGACCCACATCGTGAATCGGGGTATATCCGAACCTACCAGCATGGACTCAATCTCTACCCACCTTCTTTCTTCCGGCGGGGAGTGCCACATGGCTATCTGCGTCAATTGAGCCGCAAGATAGTAAAAATATAGGTTAGGTAGGCTGAGCCCCCCTCTATCCTTGCATCTATACAGAATTTTCCAGGAGATCATGTGCCTTTTATTCTGCCAAATGAAATCCCCTATCGATTTTTGCAGTGGTGACAGTTGCGCTTTTGCAACTCGGACAGGTAGTGCTTGGAATAGGAATAAGAGGCGCGGGAGGATGTTCATCTTAACGGAGTTGATCCATCCTATCCAGGAGATGGGTTTGTCCGTCCATTTTTCTAGATCCCTTATCAACGCCCTGAGCATGGGAGTATAGTTTGCAGAATATAAACATTCCGGTTCTGCCGTTAGGTGAATACCTAAGTACATCAAGGAGTCTTTTTACATCCGTATATTGTAGATCTCCTGTATTTCCCTTGTTTCTGTCTCCGAAAGGCCCACTGGCATAGCGCTGGATTTGTGGATGTTCGCTTTATATCCGGACACTTCCCCGTATGCTATTATTACCTCTTGCAGTGCCGACATCGAAGCTGTAGGGTCTGTTATGGTCAGGAGGACGTCGCCCGCATATGCCGAGGCGGTAAAGTCTTTATTCCCCACTCTGACTCCTCTGATGTTCGGGTGTTTGCGTATCGCTTGTAACAAGGGTTCCAGCGCCAATACGAAGAGAAGAGGGGAAAGCGGGCACCCCTGTCTGGTCCCGTTGTATAGCCTAAATGGTTTCAGCGGGGCTCCCGTTATCAGCACCTGTGCCCTCACCTTATGATACATCGCCCTGATATCAGTTATGTATTCCTCCGGGAATTCCAGATGTTTTAGCACGGACAACAGAAATTGCCATCTAACCCTATCAAAGGCCTTTTCTGTGTCGACAGACACAATCAGGGTGGGCGTCCTGGTGACCTTTTGCTTCCAAATCAGGTCTGCATTCCTCCTAGTATTTTCAAATAATTGCCGTCCTTGGATAAAACCTACCTGGTCTGCATGTATAAGTGAGTTCAGTACCGGGTTCAATCTATCCGCTTGCACTCTCGCTAGGATCTTCATATCGTGGTTGATTAACGAGATAGGCCTGTAATTCGTGGGCTGGAGTGGGTCCTTTCTGGGTTTAGGTAGAAGCACGATCGTGGCAATGGACATATCAGGGTCTAGACTCCCACCTTGCCTCAGGTTTTCAAAAAGCTTCACCAGGCGAGGTGTAAGCTCTTCCCTGTAGGTCTTGTAAAACGTGCCGTCAAAACCGTCTGGTCCCGGTGCTTTGTTACTTTTCAGGCCCGAGATGGCCCTGTCTACTTCTTCTTCAGTGATTTCTGCTGCCAGACCATTCGCCACTTCCCTATTTAATTCCCAAAGTGTCAAGATACTGTAGGATATGTTCCTCTTCTTGTTCGGCGTGTGTATTTTCCGTTGGAGTGTGGTGGTATAATTGTTTATAGTATTCCTCAAAAACCTCAACTATGTCTGTCGGCTTTGATTTTGTTGTGCCATCCGGGTGTCGTATGGCCAGGAGAGTGTCCATCTTGTTTGCTTTTTTGAATAAAGCACGTTTTGACCATACCATGGATCTGGCTGTTTCGTCTAACAACACTGTACCGATGTTTCTCCTCACTGCTTCTAACTGCCTGTAGAGCTCGCCATTCGGGGTCGTTTGATGTTTCTGTTCAAGGGTTCTTAGTTGCCCCAACAGGGTCTCTAGCTTTTGATGTTTGATTTTCTTCCGTCTGGTAGCTAACTTGATCATTGTCCCTCGCACCACAGCCTTATGCGCCGCCCATACCGTACTCGCTGTCACCTCTGGGGTGTCGTTCATATCAAAGTATTCTATCATCTCTTTCCGGATCTGTTCCACCGCTTCGGTATCCCGTAACAATGACGTATTTAGTCTCCACGTCCATGGTGAAGCTATGCACAGATTGCCCAGTGTAATGGAGACGTCTGCGTGGTTCGACCACGATATGTTACCCACCTGTGACCCCACCGTGCGGGAAATACCCGCAGCATTTGCTAAGAATAGGTCAATCCTTGAGTATGTTCCATGAGGAGCTGAATAAAAAGTGTAGTCCTTGGTTCCCGGGTGGTGGGCCCTCCATACATCTATCATCCCGCTTTCGACAATAAAGTCTTTGAGCAACTGGTCTTGTCTTCCTCTCCCTTGGGAGCTTGGCACTCCATCTTTTGAGCTCCTGTCCACAGCTGGGCACGGGGCCGCATTAAAGTCCCCCCCCCATTATAACCATGCCATGTTGCAACGCTGAGATTTTATCCCTCAATGTGTGCCAGAAGTTGGAGTCCGGCTGGTTCGCCGCGTAAATATTTATCAAATGAATGGCGTGTGAATGTAAGGTGCTTGACACAATGACGTAACGGCCCTGTGGGTCGATGTCTTGGGAAGTCATTTGGAAGGGACAGCTGTTGCTAATAAGGATGGCTACCCCGTTACGTTTGTGATGGGACCTAGCTTCATACGTCCCCGCATAGGTGCGGTCTCGCAGTCTGAACTTGGCTTGTTTAGGAATATGAGTCTCTTGAAGGTAAGCAATATCTGATTTCATTCTCTTCAGTTCCCTGAACATGAGACGGCGCTTCTTCGGGCCGTTAAGGCCTTTTACGTTCAACGTAGTGATCTTGATCTCCATTGTGTGGAATTTCCTTCTCTACTGCATGACTTCGCGACCCTCGCTTTTCTGTCTCGCTGTAAGCTATTGTCTATCATGTCGTTTGGTCTTGTCACCCAGACTATATTACTCTTGTTCTGTTCTGTCGGGCCCGGGTCATCTCGAAACCCTGCTCCCTCGGAAAAGACTCCCCCACCCCCTAGGAAAAAAGAAAATCTAGCAAAAAGCAAACTGGGCATCAGCCAATGCCCAAGAAATCTGGTCTTACCTGTCGCCAGATTCATGTGGGGAGCACGTTCCCACTTCTCCACTGTAATCACGCTGGGAGGAGCTGTGGAACCCAGAGCCCTGTCTCCCACACGCCCTTCCTTCTCCTAATTGACCTCTAGGTGCCCTTCAAGAAATCTATTCCGATATATCCCCACCCTGTCCCCCTCTACCACGAACCTCCTTCGGCTACTACTCGGCCCTCTACCAGGGTACCCGGTTGCCATACTCCCTGCATATTCCATCCCCCTAGCTTGGGGTTGCGGAACCCTATGTGGTCAGTGCCTACAGTAAAAACCTCCTATCTTGGGGTATCTCCGTGGGTACATTGCTCCGGTGTAAATTCATAGACCTTCTTCTATGACAAAGTAATCCTTACCGAGAGACTATAGCGTCCCCTTAAACAGTGAAAACTCTATTATACAATAAAATTATTTACAAACGAGTGCTCTCCATCCACTTTGACTTGTCCAGTGGCCTGCATTTTCACCTCTGTGGGAATTAGTTGTGTTAGCCGAGTTCCAAGTTGTAGGGCTGCTTTCCCTTACTTCCCTGTCCGCCACCTCCCTGAGGGGTGGGGGCCAATGGGCCTTTAAGATATTAATACCCTCATCTCTGACTGGGAGAGCAATTACCCCCTCTCAAAGTGCCTCTCTCCTCCTGTTGGTCTCCTCCTTCCCCCCGTGTCCATATGACCCTTACAATAGCTGGGCAGAATTGGAGAGGTGGGACTAGTCATGCCTAAGAATATGTGGGTCCCGTATCCTGTTGTGTCCCCCCACCCCTGGCCAACCGTCCCACCTCCACCATGGGGATCCCGTACTGAGCCATTGTGTGTACATTCCAAGAGCATTCTTTTTCTCGGCTGAGAAGGGGGAGGGGGAGAGGGAGCCGGGGACAGTAAGTACCTTTTCCTGTTCCCAATTATCCAATATCCCATGGAAGGATAAATTAAGTGAGGGCCTCAGATTTCCGGTTGGGGGTTTCCTTCCCCTTGCTAACAGTGTGTCAACCCCCTTACCTTGGCCACGCCACTGATTGATCGAGGAGAAGAAGAGGAAAACAAAGGAAAAGCCAATAAAAACACACAACATTCCCCTCCTTCTGGCTTGCTATCCTAATCTGCGTCCCATCTGTTGTGCAAATGTCCTGGAGCCTAGTCAACCTTCTGTCGGTTGCAATCACATGAAGCAATATACCAATTGCAAAATGTTAAGCTCATAAACATATACCTGCGGTATTGAATAGTGAATTGGTTATATCTTAGTTAATATTACAGTGTACAATGGGTCAACGCTCCTGACCTTTGATCCAAAGTTTGGGATAACATCGTTCTCTGCAATAACGAAATATGTTCGACTAGGTCTGAATTAAAAATTACTTTTCTCTGCTCTCTTCACTCCCGCCTCCCTTTTTAACTAACATTTGAAACTGTTTTACATCCCCCCTGTCTCATCCCCTCCCCCGGTTTAAGTTTGTAATTGTATGTATAGTTTGCCTTTTTTTTTTTTTTTAACGCACTTTTTTCTTTTTGTCAGTAACCCATTTTTTTTTGCCTTTTTCTTTGTAAAATACACTTTTCAAACCACCCGTTTGTAATCAACCTATTTTCTATAGGAGGAGAAAAAGAGACAGGGAGAGAGACCACAGGGTCATTAAGAAAAAATATACATAGCAGGACCTCGAATCCCTCTGTATTCTTGAGCACTGAGGATACCTGTACTGTAATTGTCCCTGCGTTTCTTGTGCGGCGCTCACTAGGTCTGAACATAGCGTTAGTGCCAAGGTGTCTGGGGAAGGTACTGCCACGCAGCACAAGTCACAAAGTCCGTCAGCCTCCATGCCCAGTCCCGAGAACCCACTGATCCTAGCCATCCAGCATGTTCCAGCAAAAGAGTCCCACTTCCATATCGCCCCTGGGCCGCTTGGGTGAGCCATCAGACGCCATTGCCCCCCCCCCCCCCCCCCAAAGCAAAGCCTTCTCAACTGCAGCATCACAAACGTAGCGGGGCAATCAGCAGACATCTGCAACTGTCGTGGAGAACCCCCTCCCACTCGGTGAGCATAGAAAACAACCGAGATACAAGAAAACCCCGGGCATCCCTCCCAAATCCCGCTATGCAATAATTGATCTACCCAGTGTCAGGCTTTTACCCAGTCCCCACCCGCAACTTTGATTCTTCATCTCCCACACCCTGGTTAAGGCCTTAAAACCCCGGTAAGAGAAAGCATACGATACCCTCCGTGTCTAGCGGTGGCCTCTCACGCCTGCCTCTTGCCATTCTGTCTGCAACTGGGGTAGCTCCTCCGGGCCCAATGCCAGGTTGGGAAGGTTCGGGGGTGGTTGGACTCCCAGGCTCCGGAACAGGTGTTGGGGATTGCCCCCAGGTAGCAGGACGTGCACCTGGTCTCCCTGAAAGGTGAGGAGTTTGAAGAGGAATCCCCAAGCGTACCTCACGCCCACACCCCTAAGGGCTTCCGTCACAGGCTGCCATTCACTTCGCCATTGAAGTGTTGAAGGAGCCAGGTCTTGATAGAGGGATATTTGTGTGCCAGCATACCTGATAGGACCCTCTCGGCTTTTCTTCATCAGCCCTTCTTTAGCACGGTAGTGCACGAACCGAACTATGACATCCCTTGGGGCATTCCCCTCAACTCTCAGTGCACGCATTGCCCTGTGCACCCTTTCCCTATGCCAGCGCTCCTCCGTGAGGTCCGGAAGAAGAGGCCTCAGGACGGAGAGTACAAGCCCCTGCAGGTTTTCTCCTTTGTCTTCCGGCAGGCCCCTTATGCGGAGGTTGTTCCTCCGTGACCGATTCACCATGTATTCCATTGTGAGGTTGGTTTCTACCGCGTGTGCAGTAAGGTGGTTGACCCGGTCGACCACCGCGTTATAAGCCTGAGTAGCGTCCATCCGTTCCTCCAACCTCGCGGTCCATTCCCCCAGGGCGCCTATGTCGGCCTGCAGGACCACCGTTGATTTGGCAATTTCTCCAGCTAGGTAGGTCCGGACTTCTGCCAGCTTTGCCAGTATCGTGTCCTGTTCGGCGGAGGAGGCCTCCCTGTTCCCACGAGGTGAGGCCTGTGAGGATCCTCCGTCACCATCTTGACACTCTGGCCGGCCATGCTTAGGTGCCGTGAGGAGGTCTAAGACAGAACCCCCAGATTCTGACACCTTCTTTGTCTGCTTTTTCGGGAGTCTCTTCTCCATAGTAGGGGGCAAGATGGGGAGAGAAAAAGCAAAATTTTAGGTCGCTTTTGTGAGCTTTTGGGCGCGATCAGAGCGGAGCCCTAATGAGACACGTCCAGTCTTCTCGACGGTCAGGCCACCGTAATACATAATTTTAGGTGATTGATTGAGAGATAAATGAAAACTTCATGAAAACATTCACTCAGTAGATGGCTTAATCTACAATGGTCTGATTTTTTGATAAATTTTCAAAGGAAAGTTCAACAATAATTTCTTACTGGATAATTGATACTAACCTATAGTTTGCTCTATCTACAAACATGCAAGCACATGAAAAACTGAAAAACGCTTTATTAGATATAAAAAATTCTTATAAAATACCGTGCGGTATAAGTGACAAAGACCTACACCTATAAGTGGAACGCTCAAACACATATAAAGCTTACCAAATGTAACTTGATTCAATAGTGCAATATGAAGTACATGCCCAAAAAATACAAAAAGATACAATATAGTGCAGATGGTAATTAAAATTACAATACAGGAATGATAATATTGTAGTGAACTGTACACTCACATTTCAAGGAGCCTGTATATAGTAAAACTGGCTCCGTATTGAGGCTTGTGTGCTTTTTTATGGTAGCACCACCCTTCCACTTCGGCTTGGAGTAGTTCTCATGAATGAAACATAAAAGGAGAACGAACCAATGTGTAGATTGTAGAGATAAAAACACGGATGATAAAAAAAAAGTCCTTAATAAAAGTCCTTTAAAATGGCCAACACGCATTTCACTCTCAATAGAGCTTCCTCAGTCAATAATAAAAAAAACTCTATTGAGAGTGAAACGCGTATTGGCCATTTTAAAGGACTTTTATTAAGGACTTTTTTATCATTTATTTTTTATTATTGTATACCAATAAATTAGTTATTTTACTCAAGATCCTGCTCAAATCCTTTTTGGAGCCTCTAAGAATCTTCATATGGGCAGTGCCATCCCTATTTAAATTGGCACCACATCTATACACCTTAGAGCCGGGACCCAGATGCGGTAAATATGGAATGAAAATTAATATGGATTAGTCTGGCAAAAGCATTCAGGAAAGACTGAAGGGGAGAGAGGCAGGAAAGAGGAAGGTCAGTTAGTAGGTTATTGCAGTAGTCGAGATAAGGTACATTGCATTAATTTTGGATGCCTTGGCCTTCCCTATGTCAGAACTGCAAATGCACAGTCTTCTGGTTAAATATATCCAGTTGTTTTCTTTATTCCATTCTATAAATAGCACTGTCTCCAGTTTGCTAAATAGTCTAATTATTGTTTGGTTTATTGCATTTTGAAATGTCCTGCTGATGGAGGGGGTTGGTGAGATGTGTTGCTATAAGTAGAAAACAGAAATTCCTTGGGCACACATAAAACCAAAGTGAAACATTCAATAAGTTAAATTGATGGTGGAGTAAACTGAGACATGTGCAAAAGAGCAAATCAAAAGCATCAAGGAAAAAAAATCTATACCTGGTCCAATAATGAAAATGAAAAATCACAGTCTTTTTTTTTTTTTTTTTTTAAGAGATGGAAGGTTCTTTTAATAAATTGACTTGGGAATGGTTCATAGATTTCTTTGTAATTGTAGCATAATTGATAGAACTTGTGGAGTGCATGATATAATAAATAATTTTGCTACTTGATATTTTGCAATTGAATCCACAGATTATATGAAACCTAGTCTTCTAAGCAGTTTAAAAATAAAATAATGTTTCCCACAGACACAAACACAGCTGTGGATGTTCGCTTTATATCCGGACACTTCCCCGTATGCTATTATTACCTCTTGCAGTGCCGACATCGAAGCTGTAGGGTCTGTTATGGTCAGGAGGACGTCGCCCGCATATGCCGAGGCGGTAAAGTCTTTATTCCCCACTCTGACTCCTCTGATGTTCGGGTGTTTGCGTATCGCTTGTAACAAGGGTTCCAGCGCCAATACGAAGAGAAGAGGGGAAAGCGGGCACCCCTGTCTGGTCCCGTTGTATAGCCTAAATGGTTTCAGCGGGGCTCCCGTTATCAGCACCTGTGCCCTCACCTTATGATACATCGCCCTGATATCAGTTATGTATTCCTCCGGGAATTCCAGATGTTTTAGCACGGACAACAGAAATTGCCATCTAACCCTATCAAAGGCCTTTTCTGTGTCGACAGACACAATCAGGGTGGGCGTCCTGGTGACCTTTTGCTTCCAAATCAGGTCTGCATTCCTCCTAGTATTTTCAAATAATTGCCGTCCTTGGATAAAACCTACCTGGTCTGCATGTATAAGTGAGTTCAGTACCGGGTTCAATCTATCCGCTTGCACTCTCGCTAGGATCTTCATATCGTGGTTGATTAACGAGATAGGCCTGTAATTCGTGGGCTGGAGTGGGTCCTTTCTGGGTTTAGGTAGAAGCACGATCGTGGCAATGGACATATCAGGGTCTAGACTCCCACCTTGCCTCAGGTTTTCAAAAAGCTTCCCCAGGCGAGGTGTAAGCTCTTCCCTGTAGGTCTTGTAAAACGTGCCGTCAAAACCGTCTGGTCCCGGTGCTTTGTTACTTTTCAGGCCCGAGATGGCCCTGTCTACTTCTTCTTCAGTGATTTCTGCTGCCAGACCATTCGCCACTTCCCTATTTAATTCCCAAAGTGTCAAGATACTGTAGGATATGTTCCTCTTCTTGTTCGGCGTGTGTATTTTCCGTTGGAGTGTGGTGGTATAATTGTTTATAGTATTCCTCAAAAACCTCAACTATGTCTGTCGGCTTTGATTTTGTTGTGCCATCCGGGTGTCGTATGGCCAGGAGAGTGTCCATCTTGTTTGCTTTTTTGAATAAAGCACGTTTTGACCATACCATGGATCTGGCTGTTTCGTCTAACAACACTGTACCGATGTTTCTCCTCACTGCTTCTAACTGCCTGTAGAGCTCGCCATTCGGGGTCGTTTGATGTTTCTGTTCAAGGGTTCTTAGTTGCCCCAACAGGGTCTCTAGCTTTTGATGTTTGATTTTCTTCCGTCTGGTAGCTAACTTGATCATTGTCCCTCGCACCACAGCCTTATGCGCCGCCCATACCGTACTCGCTGTCACCTCTGGGGTGTCGTTCATATCAAAGTATTCTATCATCTCTTTCCGGATCTGTTCCACCGCTTCGGTATCCCGTAACAATGACGTATTTAGTCTCCACGTCCATGGTGAAGCTATGCACAGATTGCCCAGTGTAATGGAGACGTCTGCGTGGTTCGACCACGATATGTTACCCACCTGTGACCCCACCGTGCGGGAAATACCCGCAGCATTTGCTAAGAATAGGTCAATCCTTGAGTATGTTCCATGAGGAGCTGAATAAAAAGTGTAGTCCTTGGTTCCCGGGTGGTGGGCCCTCCATACATCTATCATCCCGCTTTCGACAATAAAGTCTTTGAGCAACTGGTCTTGTCTTCCTCTCCCTTGGGAGCTTGGCACTCCATCTTTTGAGCTCCTGTCCACAGCTGGGCACGGGGCCGCATTAAAGTCCCCCCCCCATTATAACCATGCCATGTTGCAACGCTGAGATTTTATCCCTCAATGTGTGCCAGAAGTTGGAGTCCGGCTGGTTCGCCGCGTAAATATTTATCAAATGAATGGCGTGTGAATGTAAGGTGCTTGACACAATGTCGTAACGGCCCTGTGGGTCGATGTCTTGGGAAGTCATTTGGAAGGGACAGCTGTTGCTAATAAGGATGGCTACCCCGTTACGTTTGTGATGGGACCTAGCTTCATACGTCCCCGCATAGGTGCGGTCTCGCAGTCTGAACTTGGCTTGTTTAGGAATATGAGTCTCTTGAAGGTAAGCAATATCTGATTTCATTCTCTTCAGTTCCCTGAACATGAGACGGCGCTTCTTCGGGCCGTTAAGGCCTTTTACGTTCAACGTAGTGATCTTGATCTCCATTGTGTGGAATTTCCTTCTCTACTGCATGACTTCGCGACCCTCGCTTTTCTGTCTCGCTGTAAGCTATTGTCTATCATGTCGTTTGGTCTTGTCACCCAGACTATATTACTCTTGTTCTGTTCTGTCGGGCCCGGGTCATCTCGAAACCCTGCTCCCTCGGAAAAGACTCCCCCACCCCCTAGGAAAAAAGAAAATCTAGCAAAAAGCAAACTGGGCATCAGCCAATGCCCAAGAAATCTGGTCTTACCTGTCGCCAGATTCATGTGGGGAGCACGTTCCCACTTCTCCACTGTAATCACGCTGGGAGGAGCTGTGGAACCCAGAGCCCTGTCTCCCACACGCCCTTCCTTCTCCTAATTGACCTCTAGGTGCCCTTCAAGAAATCTATTCCGATATATCCCCACCCTGTCCCCCTCTACCACGAACCTCCTTCGGCTACTACTCGGCCCTCTACCAGGGTACCCGGTTGCCATACTCCCTGCATATTCCATCCCCCTAGCTTGGGGTTGCGGAACCCTATGTGGTCAGTGCCTACAGTAAAAACCTCCTATCTTGGGGTATCTCCGTGGGTACATTGCTCCGGTGTAAATTCATAGACCTTCTTCTATGACAAAGTAATCCTTACCGAGAGACTATAGCGTCCCCTTAAACAGTGAAAACTCTATTATACAATAAAATTATTTACAAACGAGTGCTCTCCATCCACTTTGACTTGTCCAGTGGCCTGCATTTTCACCTCTGTGGGAATTAGTTGTGTTAGCCGAGTTCCAAGTTGTAGGGCTGCTTTCCCTTACTTCCCTGTCCGCCACCTCCCTGAGGGGTGGGGGCCAATGGGCCTTTAAGATATTAATACCCTCATCTCTGACTGGGAGAGCAATTACCCCCTCTCAAAGTGCCTCTCTCCTCCTGTTGGTCTCCTCCTTCCCCCCGTGTCCATATGACCCTTACAATAGCTGGGCAGAATTGGAGAGGTGGGACTAGTCATGCCTAAGAATATGTGGGTCCCGTATCCTGTTGTGTCCCCCCACCCCTGGCCAACCGTCCCACCTCCACCATGGGGATCCCGTACTGAGCCATTGTGTGTACATTCCAAGAGCATTCTTTTTCTCGGCTGAGAAGGGGGAGGGGGAGAGGGAGCCGGGGACAGTAAGTACCTTTTCCTGTTCCCAATTATCCAATATCCCATGGAAGGATAAATTAAGTGAGGGCCTCAGATTTCCGGTTGGGGGTTTCCTTCCCCTTGCTAACAGTGTGTCAACCCCCTTACCTTGGCCACGCCACTGATTGATCGAGGAGAAGAAGAGGAAAACAAAGGAAAAGCCAATAAAAACACACAACATTCCCCTCCTTCTGGCTTGCTATCCTAATCTGCGTCCCATCTGTTGTGCAAATGTCCTGGAGCCTAGTCAACCTTCTGTCGGTTGCAATCACATGAAGCAATATACCAATTGCAAAATGTTAAGCTCATAAACATATACCTGCGGTATTGAATAGTGAATTGGTTATATCTTAGTTAATATTACAGTGTACAATGGGTCAACGCTCCTGACCTTTGATCCAAAGTTTGGGATAACATCGTTCTCTGCAATAACGAAATATGTTCGACTAGGTCTGAATTAAAAATTACTTTTCTCTGCTCTCTTCACTCCCACCTCCCTTTTTAACTAACATTTGAAACTGTTTTACATCCCCCCTGTCTCATCCCCTCCCCCGGTTTAAGTTTGTAATTGTATGTATAGTTTGCCTTTTTTTTTTTTTAACGCACTTTTTTCTTTTTGTCAGTAACCCATTTTTTTTTTGCCTTTTTCTTTGTAAAATACACTTTTCAAACCACCCGTTTGTAATCAACCTATTTTCTATAGGAGGAGAAAAAGAGACAGGGAGAGAGACCACAGGGTCATTAAGAAAAAATATACATAGCAGGACCTCGAATCCCTCTGTATTCTTGAGCACTGAGGATACCTGTACTGTAATTGTCCCTGCGTTTCTTGTGCGGCGCTCACTAGGTCTGAACATAGCGTTAGTGCCAAGGTGTCTGGGGAAGGTACTGCCACGCAGCACAAGTCACAAAGTCCGTCAGCCTCCATGCCCAGTCCCGAGAACCCACTGATCCTAGCCATCCAGCATGTTCCAGCAAAAGAGTCCCACTTCCATATCGCCCCTGGGCCGCTTGGGTGAGCCATCAGACGCCATTGCCCCCCCCCCCCCCCCCCCCCCAAAGCAAAGCCTTCTCAACTGCAGCATCACAAACGTAGCGGGGCAATCAGCAGACATCTGCAACTGTCGTGGAGAACCCCCTCCCACTCGGTGAGCATAGAAAACAACCGAGATACAAGAAAACCCCGGGCATCCCTCCCAAATCCCGCTATGCAATAATTGATCTACCCAGTGTCAGGCTTTTATCCAGTCCCCACCCGCAACTTTGATTCTTCATCTCCCACACCCTGGTTAAGGCCTTAAAACCCCGGTAAGAGAAAGCATACGATACCCTCCGTGTCTAGCGGTGGCCTCTCACGCCTGCCTCTTGCCATTCTGTCTGCAACTGGGGTAGCTCCTCCGGGCCCAATGCCAGGTTGGGAAGGTTCGGGGGTGGTTGGACTCCCAGGCTCCGGAACAGGTGTTGGGGATTGCCCCCAGGTAGCAGGACGTGCACCTGGTCTCCCTGAAAGGTGAGGAGTTTGAAGAGGAATCCCCAAGCGTACCTCACGCCCACACCCCTAAGGGCTTCCGTCACAGGCTGCCATTCACTTCGCCATTGAAGTGTTGAAGGAGCCAGGTCTTGATAGAGGGATATTTGTGTGCCAGCATACCTGATAGGACCCTCTCGGCTTTTCTTCATCAGCCCTTCTTTAGCACGGTAGTGCACGAACCGAACTATGACATCCCTTGGGGCATTCCCCTCAACTCTCAGTGCACGCATTGCCCTGTGCACCCTTTCCCTATGCCAGCGCTCCTCCGTGAGGTCCGGAAGAAGAGGCCTCAGGACGGAGAGTACAAGCCCCTGCAGGTTTTCTCCTTTGTCTTCCGGCAGGCCCCTTATGCGGAGGTTGTTCCTCCGTGACCGATTCACCATGTATTCCATTGTGAGGTTGGTTTCTACCGCGTGTGCAGTAAGGTGGTTGACCCGGTCGACCACCGCGTTATAAGCCTGAGTAGCGTCCATCCGTTCCTCCAACCTCGCGGTCCATTCCCCCAGGGCGCCTATGTCGGCCTGCAGGACCACCGTTGATTTGGCAATTTCTCCAGCTAGGTAGGTCCGGACTTCTGCCAGCTTTGCCAGTATCGTGTCCTGTTCGGAGGAGGAGGCCTCCCTGTTCCCACGAGGTGGGGCCTGTGAGGATCCTCCGTCACCATCTTGACACTCTGGCCGGCCATGCTTAGGTGCCGTGAGGAGGTCTAAGACAGAACCCCCAGATTCTGACACCTTCTTTGTCTGCTTTTTCGGGAGTCTCTTCTCCATAGTAGGGGGCAAGATGGGGAGAGAAAAAGCAAAATTTTAGGTCGCTTTTGTGAGCTTTTGGGCGCGATCAGAGCGGAGCCCTAATGAGACACGTCCAGTCTTCTCGACGGTCAGGCCACCGTAATACATAATTTTAGGTGATTGATTGAGAGATAAATGAAAACTTCATGAAAACATTCACTCAGTAGATGGCTTAATCTACAATGGTCTGATTTTTTGATAAATTTTCAAAGGAAAGTTCAACAATAATTTCTTACTGGATAATTGATACTAACCTATAGTTTGCTCTATCTACAAACATGCAAGCACATGAAAAACTGAAAAACGCTTTATTAGATATAAAAAATTCTTATAAAATACCGTGCGGTATAAGTGACAAAGACCTACACCTATAAGTGGAACGCTCAAACACATATAAAGCTTACCAAATGTAACTTGATTCAATAGTGCAATATGAAGTACATGCCCAAAAAATACAAAAAGATACAATATAGTGCAGATGGTAATTAAAATTACAATACAGGAATGATAATATTGTAGTGAACTGTACACTCACATTTCAAGGAGCCTGTATATAGTAAAACTGGCTCCGTATTGAGGCTTGTGTGCTTTTTTATGGTAGCACCACCCTTCCACTTCGGCTTGGAGTAGTTCTCATGAATGAAACATAAAAGGAGAACGAACCAATGTGTAGATTGTAGAGATAAAAACACGGATGATAAAAAAAAAGTCCTTAATAAAAGTCCTTTAAAATGGCCAACACGCATTTCACTCTCAATAGAGCTTCCTCAGTCAATAATAAAAAAAACTCTATTGAGAGTGAAACGCGTATTGGCCATTTTAAAGGACTTTTATTAAGGACTTTTTTATCATTTATTTTTTATTATTGTATACCAATAAATTAGTTATTTTACTCAAGATCCTGCTCAAATCCTTTTTGGAGCCTCTAAGAATCTTCATATGGGCAGTGCCATCCCTATTTAAATTGGCACCACATCTATACACCTTAGAGCCGGGACCCAGATGCGGTAAATATGGAATGAAAATTAATATGGATTAGTCTGGCAAAAGCATTCAGGAAAGACTGAAGGGGAGAGAGGCAGGAAAGAGGAAGGTCAGTTAGTAGGTTATTGCAGTAGTCGAGATAAGGTACATTGCATTAATTTTGGATGCCTTGGCCTTCCCTATGTCAGAACTGCAAATGCACAGTCTTCTGGTTAAATATATCCAGTTGTTTTCTTTATTCCATTCTATAAATAGCACTGTCTCCAGTTTGCTAAATAGTCTAATTATTGTTTGGTTTATTGCATTTTGAAATGTCCTGCTGATGGAGGGGGTTGGTGAGATGTGTTGCTATAAGTAGAAAACAGAAATTCCTTGGGCACACATAAAACCAAAGTGAAACATTCAATAAGTTAAATTGATGGTGGAGTAAACTGAGACATGTGCAAAAGAGCAAATCAAAAGCATCAAGGAAAAAAAATCTATACCTGGTCCAATAATGAAAATGAAAAATCACAGTCTTTTTTTTTTTTTTTTTTTTTTTTAAGAGATGGAAGGTTCTTTTAATAAATTGACTTGGGAATGGTTCATAGATTTCTTTGTAATTGTAGCATAATTGATAGAACTTGTGGAGTGCATGATATAATAAATAATTTTGCTACTTGATATTTTGCAATTGAATCCACAGATTATATGAAACCTAGTCTTCTAAGCAGTTTAAAAATAAAATAATGTTTCCCACAGACACAAACACAGCTGTGTTTACACATGCACTAAATAATAGTTTATCAGCTTAGCATTTTAGAAATGGGTCAGTGAAATTTGTTTACTCTGAAAAACCTTTAGGGAATTGCAAAGAGAAAGAAAAAAAAACTGAGAAAAAAAATAAAAGCAAATGTAGCAATGTTGTATTCACGAATACAGCAAATGGGAGATCTAAAATACATTAACAAATGCATTATTTCAAATAGATAAAATGTATAAAAATAAATGGCCCCTCAAAAATATATTTTGTGAAAATTATATTTTTCTACTATTTTACTAATATTTAAATAGCTTTTGAAATAGTACAGTATCTTTTAAAAGAAAGCAAATGTATTATTGGTTCTTCATTTAACCAGATTTTTCTTCACCAATAGCACAATATTTTGTGTACAGTATGAGTCTGAATAATGTGTGTATAATAGATCTCTATTGTGAGTTTTGTAGTTTTATAAGGGAGTATTTTAGCTAGTTTCCAAATTTAAATCAACCTCAAAATCCATTATTTCTAGCTCTGACACCTTCATTGAACCCATCTGCCCCAAGATTCACCCCAATCAAAAACCTGTTTTTCAAGCAAACTATCACTCTTATTTATACTGCATGAGTTATAGTCAATCAATGTTTCTCCAATATCCCATCGTGTCATTTGTCTTGGAAGGATGGTCATTGTCCAGAGTGATCAATCACATTCAGATAGAGGCACAGTACATGTTAGTCCCAACCATCCTATCATGTTGACTACACAACAAGTTATCAGACTACAGATTACAAATTTCCCTCAAAATTCTCATATTCTCAATAATTGGAAGGACTTGGGGCTATTAAACACACACAGGCATATATCAAACACCGTAAGCACTACATTTTGTGAATTCATTATATTAGTAGGATGCTGTAGATGTAATTCCTGTTGATTTTGTGAACATATTTCTATTAATTTGATAAAAGATGCATGATTCCCATCACTAAAGCCCACTCCTTCACCTGGATCCAAATATTTCATTACAAATTCACTGCAATTATTTCACTACAATGAGCTGCAGAGGTTATTGAGCATGGTGTGTCCCTTAAGAGACTAGGCTCTGACCTTTCATAGACTTTCTGGGTTAATGCAAGGTGGGATGTCAATGCACATATGACAAGTGATATCTTGTACAACACAGTCATTGAGATACTATGATAAGCGAGACCAGCATGAAAATTTTCTTGGATGGTTTATGTCTATAGGCTTGAGTCTATAGATTAATTTCTGTTTAACACTTATATGTACACCATGGCTATGGATTAACATACAACTACTACAACTAGTTTTACCTTGTAACATAGTAATATAGGTTGAAAAAAGGTTCAAAATAACACCCATCTGTTTATGCTGTCAGAAAAGAGGGTGTAAAACGGGATGCTCTCAGCCAATGAGCTTGTCCTGTATATCAGGGTTACCTTAGGGATGCTTAATGGAGGTGTGACCAGTACCCACCAGACCCCAGGTAAGTTATCAAACTGTTAGAAAATGGTTTAAGTACTTACATTGGTGGGGCCAGGCCACTCCTGAAACCATAACTACTACAGCACATTGTAGTGGGTTTCATGCTCTGCATTTTCTTTTATACCATAATAGTTTGTAGTGTGAAATGTATGTTTAAATTTATTAAGGACTGAAACAGCTGACATATAAGAAAAAATAAATACAGCAAGCTAATCCATACCCTTTTTGCTCCCATACCTTCTTAATCCCCAAATAGGGCCTAAATCGGTTCAATAATTGTTTTTATTTTATGGTTATATTTATCTATCACGTTTTGGGTAATAGACATATTTGCTCGTGTGCTCCATTTAGTTGTTGCATTTTTTTTTTTACTGAAAATAAGTGTTAAATGCACTTTCTAAAAATTAAATCCCTAAGACTAAAGTGGGATGGGTTTTTTTATACACCAATATTTTCACAAACAATCCCTTCCGTTATTTTACCATAGAGGTGTCAAGCAATAACAAGTTATGTCTGAGTTTAAAAAGTGTGTCTTTGATATGACTAATAACGAGTAAAAGTATGCCTTTGGACATCAGTACTTTTAAAACAGTGTTGGTTTTTCTAATCAACAGCAGTAAACAAGACCTATCAGAAGAATAAAAATGAATTTCTAGGGTATAATGTTATTTATATGTTTTGTTAAGGTTACTAGATTACCTCTCCAATTATACAGTGTATGTAGACTTCAACAAACCTTTTGAGAAATTTACCTCATTATGAAATGGGCATATGGGGTACTCCTGTAAACATCCTCACATATTCTGTAAAAGTAAAAAAAAAACAAAAAAACATAGAACACGTATTTAAAAACAGCATTGACTGTAAAAATGGTGGAACTGAAAGCTTTACTGTGCTAGTGTCAGAATATTTGTCTTTTCAGAATGTTTGTAGAATGTCTGTTTACTTGGGTAGTTCCTTATTGCTGCTCTCTCACTTATGAGATTAAAGAATTGCTCATGGATGACCGTTTTCTTATATCTAGATCCATTCAAGCACTTGTTAGTGCTCCAAGAGACTTGATGGTCAAACGTCAAAATAGCTGATAATGCAATGCTTATATTGGCTAGGAGAAATCATGGCATATTTCTTGGAATGCATGCTATACTGATTGTAATGCCAACATATTCGGTTTGGTGTTATATATTTTCATGAAACGGTAGATGCAATGTCATTTTGTTCTATTGTATTTCTCTACAAAAGATTCAAAAAATCAAGTACACATGAGAGCAAAAATCTGAATCACAAGAGAACTAATGTTAAAAAAAATCTAGAGATACATATTTCAGATAGGATTTATTGTGAACCTTTTCTTTCTTATTATGTTCTTTGTTGCAGAGTGTACAATACAATGTTCCAATGAAACAAAAAAAGTGTTTTTCAACATTGTCCTCATGTAGCTCTGACAAAATATAAAAATAAACAATCTAACAAATATATAAAACTATGGCAAAGGTACTTTACAAAATACCCTTTAATATATAATATGTGTGCTGCATCTGTGCAATAATAATAATAATAATAACTATAACATAGTTAAAGTACCACTCCGTCCCCCAATCACACTTTAGTTTGTTCGTGTGCTTTATGGGTAAGGAATATCCCTTTTAACCCCCCGTTTATAAAAGTGCAGAGTCTCTTCTGGGGAAAAAGGGATAGTAGAGTGTCCCTTTAAAATTTATAAAAATGAATCTCTTCTATGATTTATTTTTTTATGTGTTCACTGAAAACTTTTACTGAGTTTATGATATTGTGCTTTCAATACAATCTTTTACATAATATGACATATTGCATATATCTTCATACCATAAATATCAGAAAAATGTAAATGAAATATCTCTCATTCCTGTTCTAACAGGACACACTATTAGATGTACAATTATTAGCACGAATCCCAGAATCCCAGAATCCCAGTCATAGTCTTTTGTATATCCCTTTTCGTTATACCAATTGAGAATGGTGCTCATGCCTAGTAGCTCTTCTGTGATTTATCCTTTTTTACCTAAAATAATGATTGACTGACCACTTATTTACAGAAATGGAAACTGCCAGGAGCAATGTCAGGATGCACTCCAAGAATATTACTTAAACTATAGCTAATTACAACTAAATATACTATAGTCTGGTTGGATTCACATAATGTGTTGTAGAATTACTATATCAGGTAAAAGAGCTACTTTAAGATTTTGTTCTGGTTTAAAGATGACTTCAATAATTTTAATTTCAGGTTGAACCCAAATAATTTTTTTAATTTCCCAAGTAGTTTTTGCATATCTAAATTATTGACATTCTGTGTAAGTTTGTTGAATGACAGTGATATAATTGCAAAAAAGTTGTGTTTCCGAAAGTCGACATTAAAATACTTATTTGATAGGGGTGCATTTCCAGCTATATTGGAATCTGTCTCTGTGTATCAAGTAGTTTTTTTTACAAAATGGTTTTAACAACCCTCGACTTTCAATTACAGTGCAGTGATTTTTATATATATATAATAGCTTTTATTTTGCTTTACTTCAGATGAATGATTACAGAATCTATTTTAAAACACATTGTCCATTTTATTAAATGTTTGAATAGTATTTACCCCACTTCTGTTATGACACTGCAGCTTGGTCTGTATTATCCTTGTGAATAAACAAGCTGCATGCATTTTAGCTATGAAGAAATAGGTTATCTTGATTTAATTGCTTGGATACGGACTTAATCTTGCATAAAGCAACATTATTGGTGGTCTGGTATGCTCCCGTCTAATACTCCATTAGAATGTATTGGTTATCATGTCATATCTGTTACACTAGACCAGGCAGAAAAACTGTCAAAAATACTCTTGGAATAAAGTGATGAGTTGGAATCTGCTGGGGTCCTGCCGTCAGCCATCTTGTCTGCTGAAAAACATTTCTTAACCCATAAAGTGCTTTATATTTACTACTTTTCAGAGATTTACTATATTTACTACTTTTCAGAGATTTTGCAAGGACTTTGCTTTTGAAACATTTAAAAAAATTGCAACAAAGCTTTCCTGGAGCGATAAGGAGAGCACTTGAGTGGAGAAGAGTGGATGATTACAATTTGTAGTGTGTGTTAATCTGTGATAAGTTAAAATAGTGCAAAAGGGAAAAGTTATTGTCAGGTGCCAGCGATGTATCTACCGCAAGGCTGGCAAGGCATTTGCCTTGGGCAGCACTTTCAGGGGGTTGGCAAAATCAGCCTCCCTCCAAACGCCCTGGCAAATGCCTTGCCAGCCTCTTGTCCTGAGGGGCACATATGTGCTGATAATTGAGGTGGGTGCTCTCCCATGAGCTTTCTCCTGTTCAGCTCCTTCGCGTACCTCGCAGTGATGCCATACATTACTCTGGCCCCGGGATCACTGAGAGGCACATGAGGGAGCTGAGCAGGAAGATCAGAGCTCCCTCACCACCCGCCTCAACTCTGCCTGCCAGCCTGCCCACCAATCTGCAGCCAGTCCCACTGGACCCCAGGGAAGAATCCACTCCAGCACTCCCAAAGGTATTTATTATAAATTGTGAGTGTGTTAGTGTGTGTGTGTGTCTGTTAGTGAGTGTTTTAGTTTGTGTGAGTGCCTTAGTGTGTGTGTCTGTTAGTGAGTGTGTTAGTGTGTGTTAGTATGTGTGTCTGTTAGTGATTGATAGTGTGTGTGTGTGTGTGTGTGTGTGTCTGTTAGTGAGTGTGTGTGTCTGTCACTGAGAATGAATATGTTTGTCAGTGAATGTGTATGTGTGTTTGTCAGTGAGTTTGTATGTGTGTTTGTCAGTGAGAGTGTATATATGTTTGTTAGTGAGTGTGTTTGTCAGTGTGTGTATGCGTGTCTGTCACTGAGAGTGTGTCTCTGTCAGTGAATGCTTATGTCTGTCAGTGACAGTGTATGTCTGTCAGTGTGTCTGTCAGTAAATCTGTGTGTCTGACACGGAGTGTGTGTGTGTGTGTGTCTTACACTGAGTGTATATATGTCTGTCAGTGAGTGTGTATGTGTGTTTGTCAGTGTGTATATGTCAGTTAGTATATGTGTGTCTCAGTGTGTGTGTGTCTGACACTGAGTGAGTGTGCCTCTGACAGTGAGTGTGTATGCATTTCTGTCAGTGTGTGTGTCTTTCAGTGAGTGTGTATGTATTTCTGTCAGTGTGTGTGTCTGTCAGTCTGTTGGTGAAAGTGAGTGTGTGTGTAACTGTGAGTGAATGTAACAGTGAATAAGTGAGTGTGTATGTCTGTGAATGTGTATGTTTCAGTGAAAGTGTGTTTTGGTTAAACAGTGTGTGTGACAATGACTGTGTATCTGTCAGTGAATGGATGTAAGTGCATGCATCAGTGAGGGCATGTGCCTAGGGCAGTACAAAACCAGAATACACCACTGTCAGGTGCTGAGGACTCAAGGGAGGCACTCAGTGGCGTCCACACAAACCACGGGGCCCCAGCGTGAAAATGATCCATGGCCCCTCCCTACTCCCCCTTGACAGAGACACACAGACACATACATACAAACAGACAGGCACACATATATACATACATACATACAGACCGACACACAGACAGGCACACAGACACATACATACAAAAAGACAGGCACACATACTGACACACACACACATACAGACACACACACATACAGACAGGCATACATACATACATACAGACAGGCACACATACTGACACACACACATACATAAAAAACAGACAGACACACATACACATTCACAGGCAGACACATAAGACAGACAGACACACACACAGACATACACACATACAAATATACAGACAGACAGACAGACACACACACAAGACGCACATACATACATACAAACAGACAAGCACACACACATACAGGCAGACACACACACACACAAGACACACATATATACAAAGACACATACAAAAAAAAAGACCGGCACACATACACACATACAGACAGACAGACAGACAGGCACACACACACATACATAAAAAAAATGTTTAAGTCACCCTCCTGTTTCCTACCTTTAAGGTGCAGGAAAGTGACTTTCCCTGGGGTCCAGTGGTGGCTCAGGTGGATGGGAGTCTCTGCATCCTACTGCCTGGCTCTCAGTGTTAGCTGGGAGGAGTGACGTGCGTCACTGACAATCCATCTCCATCGGGTGGCCCTGACAGCATGGGCCAACCGATGGACCGCTTGGACGGCGGCCCCGGCCGTTTGCCGTGTGGGCTGGGGCCGCAGAAGATGATGGCGGCGGATACCCTGTCAAAGGGGTCCGCAAGGTGGCTGGACCCCCTGGAGTGGCGGGCCCGGTCGCAGCTGCGACCCCTGCTACCGCGGTATGTACGCCGCTGGAGGCACTCCTAGAGTCCAAAATAGATATGAAAAATGTAAAGCTCTAAACTTCTAAACTTCAGCAGACAAGAGAACTGCAGGTTTTGCAAGCTTATTTTAGATGTGACCCTAATGGAAAAATACATAATTAAATGCATGCATGTTTTAGTTTGGGGTACATCTAATAAACAGTGATTTTTATTTATTTTGTATTAGGGCAGTGGGGTGTCTCTTTAAATGTGGCTTTAGATGAGATGTCTCTTTTGAAATCTCAACATTGATCATGGTTGCTGCATAATGATCAATAAATGCATTAATTTAGGGGTTTTTTTCTCATACGAGTCATAAAGTGCTAAAACAATAAAAAATAAAACAAAATAAGCTATGATTCATATCATTTTCCTAAAGCATGGTCTATATCAGATAAAAATATGAAGCTGTCAATATATACAAAGATCAGTTTTTGTTATATGTAGACATGTAACGCACAGTATCTCACAATCTGGATTCAGCTGCAGAAGGAAGCTTGCTTCAGGGCAGACAGTAGGCGACAAACACAATAAAATTGTAAATATGATGTTACACATATAATAAACATTATAAATTAACAAGGAACCAGTGACTTCAGACTCTTAGCAAATGTAATATTTTCTGTCAGGTTGCTTCACGAATGTGGAACTTTGTAGCAGAAGAAATAGGAGGTAGTGACAAGAGGGTCATTAAAAATATACAAATTATCAGTTGTATGTGTGTATGTATGTGTTAGAGTGTGTATTAAATGTGGAGATTCGCTTTGTTCCAGACTGCAATTTAGTCTAATTTTGGCCAACCAGGTGAATGGTCCAATTCCCCAACTGAGCCGAAATTTAGCTGAATTAGGATCCCAACAAGCTGCACAATGGTCAAACATATTTGCTTAGAATTCTGCATATGGCTTCAAAAAACATTGAAATGCCTATACTATCAGCGGTGGTGTATCCTGGTTTTGTGCTGCCCAAGGCAAATGCCTTGTTTGCCTCGTGGCTAAACATCCCTGACTATCAGTATGTTTGTTTATGTGTATGTTGCATTGTGTGTGTATATGTCCATACAGCCCGGCATTCAAACACCAACACTATACACAAATACAACCCTGTATAGAGACTCCAACACTACATAGAAATACATTGCATCCCTTAACCCTTAACCCTGCAGCTACAAATATTGCAGTTTTTTGGGTGTTGACTATTAACTGTCTACCAGACAGCCACTAGAGGGGCTTCCTGCAGTTTTACCGAGTTTGACTCTATGAAAAGAAACTGGACGTCCTCATGCTGTGCTTGAGGATGTCCAGCACCTAGAAAATCCCCACAGGAAAACATTGAGTCATTGCTTTTCTATGAGGAAGCCTAATGAGCACGTGGTAGGAGAAGGAGGAGCACAAGGCAGCACCAAGCGACATTGGCTCTGGAATCGGGTAAGTGTAAAAAGTTTTTTTAAACCCTTCATTTGCTGTAAGGGGGCAAAAGGGAGCTGGAGGCCAGAGGGCACTATAGTGTTTGGAATACAGTTTTGCATTTCTATATTTATTTATAAAATGAGAACAATTATTTCAAAAAGTGCTGTTGTAAAGACCAAAATATATACAAAATAGAGATTAAAAAACAAGCACACACAAAAAAATACAGTTTAATTTACAGGTTTACGTAAAGATTTAAAACTATATATTTTGGCATGCACTGTTTTATAAACGACCACTAAAGGCACCCAGACCACTTCGGCTCAATAAAGTGGCCTGGTTGCAGCGGCCCTTTATTTGTAGCCCTGTAATCTAAGACATTGCTGTTTAGCAGATATGGCAATATTATGATTGCAGGATTAACAGACCTCTATTTCCTGTTCTACTGACTTAAAATTATTGACCCCCAAAGGATTTGTATTAATTTATTATTTATGTATTTATTTATTAGTATTTATTATTTATTCATTTATTAATTTATTGTTATTTTTACTTTTATAATGTTGCGGCTGACTTATCAGCACATCGTTTTTCCCGTAGGACAAATAGTTCAGGCCATTCAGGGCCTGATTTTCAGATTCAATTCCATGAACAATGTCTGGATTTTGACGTGTGATTTTGGTGAAGTTCAGACTTCAGTAAATAACCCAGCAAACCACTCATTTCTCATAGCCACATACAGAGGTCACACTGGTCCTGAAATTCGGTTGATCTTGTTTGTTTTTTTTTGTAATTAAATATTGTTTCATTTAACACAAATTGAACAATACTCTGCAAACAAAGAGACAAGCGAAATAAAAAAAAAGAAAAGATATTGTCCATTAAATTGTACTTGCTAAATCACCATTTATTTTGTAACACTTAATGAATAGATAGGAGCCTACCTTCTAGTGGACAAATAAAGGAAAACCAGGCTTGTAGACATGTACAATTAGTTTTAGACTGACTAAAATTCCATTTAAATTTCGTCTGATTCAATGGTCAATTTAATTTAATATATTTTCATGAATACAATTAGGTATAGCTTTGTTCATTATAATCATGTGTGTATTCAAAATATATAGCATGAGTTTACATTAAATAAGAGTATAAGTAAAGTTCACAGTCTATCCAATTTAGATTGAACTGATCCATCATACCAAATTGTTACAGAATGTAAATAATCAGAATTTAAATTACAAAACTATATTTACATGTATATTTACAACAGAAAGCAAAACATTTAGTTAAAATAGTAGTGAACCTTGGGATCAATGCTAAAGAACTAAAAAGGTCATCGCATTCACAACACACTATCTTTTAAAATCTATATCCCTTATTGCAGAAATCGATTTGTGTTCTTGTTCTGTGTTCTGTCAGCATCAATCTGTGTCCCTCTTTCCATACACAGCCTTTTTGGCATTTCCTGCCTTGTATTTACTGTTCTTGAAGAGCAATGTTTTATAACCCTTTTACCTTAACACATTCTCATTTTTGTCTCCCAGTGGTACTCTGGTCTTTCTGATTCTTTCTTTCAAGGCAATAATGATAAAAAATATCTTCAAGAGTGATTGTAAAAAATCTATTCTTTGACTTTAATTTATTAGCAGGTAAGCTTATTGAGCAGGGCCCTCAACCCCTCTATCCCTGTGTGTCCAACTCGTCTGGTTATAAATACATGTCTGTTAGTCCTCCTATTGTACAGCGCTGCAGATTTTGTTGGCACATATAAACAATAATAAAAAAAATAATTTTACCACATTAAAAAGGATATTTTGTTAATTTTAGAATGTTTTAAAACAAACAATATATTTGGAAAGCTGACAAGCTGCAACAGAGGGAAATAAGAGGCTTTGTTGAGAATGCTGAGGAAGGATATGCAAGAGAAAATAGATCATTAGAAAAAAAGTGTCCACCTTAATAAAATGTAACTAATCTTATGTTTTCAACAGGGATAGAGGCAAGTGGGTGCATACTATCCCTTTAACAGACATGCAGAGAAAATAAAGTATTGTACATAACAGCAGACTCACAGCTATGTGTTCCCTATAGAGATCAATCTCACATTCTAAGACTCTTGGACATAATAACTAGAATCTGAGTATAAAACGTAAAAACATCCACACAATCAGAATTAACAATTCACCACCAGTCTCATTGTCTGCACCCAGATTTATTTACAGCATATGATTCAGCTGGTTTTGACTCTGCTCACTGTTGTCCTCTTACGATAAACTCCTGACAGTTCTGGGTACAGGATCAATAACAGTATGGTGGCCTGGCTGGTGAAGGAGATCTTTGATTTGACCATGGAGCACCATCTTTGAGCTGGTGATGGAGTAGCACTACATATGTAGGGGCTGGCCGGAGAAAACATTTGATCTCCCCTGTTAGGTTTGACCCATGGCCTTCGCAGCTTACCCTATATATAATATAAAACAGATCTACATGGCCTGTAAAAATTACATTCTGAAATGGAAAAAAAACCCGCAAAATAAATCCTTATATTATAATAATCCTTATTCCCCACTATTCACGGGAAATTAATACTATCTTAGCAACATACTTTTCTACCATACCCTTACCTTTTGTATCAGTATACTCCTCTCCCTCTAGCATGTAAGCTCATTGAGCAGGGCCCTCAATCCATCTGTTCCTGGGTGTCTAACTCGTCTGATTACAAATACGTGTCTGTTAGTCCACCCATTCCACAGATGCTCTTCGACTTGAGATCTGGAGAATTTGGTTTTGTTCCTCATACCATTCCTTAGTAATTGTTGCAGTGTGGCAAGGTATATTATTATGCTGAAAGAGGCCACTGCCTTCAGGGAACACCATTGCTAAGAAGGGGTGTATGTGGTCTTTAACAATGTCTAGGTAGGTGGTACATGTCTAAGTAACATCCCCATGAATGCCAGGACCTAAGTTGTCCCAGCATAACATTGTCCGGAGCATAACACTGCTTCCACCAGCCTGCCTTCTTCCCATAGTTCATGTTGCTGCCATCTCTTCCCAAGGTAAATGACGCACATGCACCCAGCCATACACCCTGCCATTGCCATCCATTGCTCCATGGTCCAGTGCTGATACTCATACCATGATTGAAGGCACTTTTGCTGCTGGAAAGAGGTCATCAAGGACACTCTGACTGGTCTGTGGATATAGTTGGATTGCGCACATATGGTATAATCTCTGTCTAAGGATGTATGTTGGTCCAGGTGAAACCTTCCATATAATATGTAGGAACAGAAGCAAGAGATACTTTAAAGGCAGAGTAAGTACTTCATTCAAAATCAGGTGCCCTGTACAGAAACAAATCCTGCCTAAGCCCTATAGTAAGGAAATAGCGCAACAAATGCTCACTGATTATGGGGATGTAGTGTACCGTAAACCCTCCTTAATAAACTTAATACATCATATAATTCGTTCTGCCGCTTTGAACTAGAATGTAATCACTTTACCCACCATTGTGGCATGAGCTAAACTGGCTACTGCTGGAATCCCGACACACCCATCATCTTTCCAGCCTTGTGCATAAGAGCTTTTTCTGGGAAGCTCCCACCCTAAATGAGTAGAATGCCCTTCCCGGCTCTTCCCACCTCCTATAACCTCCGATCCAGTACCAGCACGATATTTAGCATACCGCTATACAAAAATAAAGTGGCTCGATCCTCATTTTCTAACAGATCACCGCAATTATGGAATAACCTCACAGACACAATCAAATCGTTATTCAACCTAAAATCTTTTAATAGATATACACCTGTCATGGTTGACTATATTTATTACCTATTATGTTTTAAATTTATATATGTGTGTTTTCATATTGTATTTTTTGTAATATTGTATCCTATTGTATCAATGCAATGTTTTGTGGATCCAGGACATACTTAAAAACGAGAGAAACCTTAATGTATCCTTCCTGGTAAAATATTTTACAATTAAATCAATTATCATACTGCCCACAGGAGAATATATAAATGCTATGAATGCATATTATTAATGCAATGTATACCTTTAATAAAACAATGAAGTTAAATTAAAAAAGATAAATGAATCATTCAAAGGTTAAATGGACATAGAAATAAAAATAAGAAAATATATGCAATAAAAAAGTACATAAGTACAAAGTATTAAAGGGAAACTCCAGTGCCAGAAAAACGATCCGTTTTTCTGGCACTGGAGGGTCCCTCTCCCTCCCACCCACCAATCCCCGGTTACTGAAGGGGTGAAAACCCCTTCAGTCACTTACCAGGGGCAGCGACAGGTCCCACGTCGCTGCTTCCTCCTCCCCCGCCGCTCCTCCTTCTGGTTACGTCGGCCGGTGGGCGAGACTGATCTCGCCCGCCGGCCGAGGAGACCTAATGCGCATGCGCGGCAATGCCGCGCATGCGCATTAGCGCACCCCATAGGAAAGCATTGAAAATGAATTTCAATGCTTCCCTATGGGGAATAGAGCGACGCTGGAGGTCCTCACACAGCGTGAGGACGTCCAGCGACGCTCTAGCACAGAAAACCTGTGCTATGAAGCAGGAAGTGTCCTCTAGTGGCTGTCTAATAGACAGCCACTAGGGGAGGACTTAACCCTACAAGGTAAATATTGCAGTTTTAAAAAAACTGCAATAATTACACTTGCAGGGTTAAGGGTAGTGGGAGTTGGCACCCAGACCACTCCAATGAGCTGAAGTGGTCTGGGTGCCTGGAGTGTCCCTTTAAAATAAATATAAAACTTTTCACAGTTAACAGATATAGTAAAAATCACATAGAATGGATTACTAGAAAGTGAATGAAGAACAGAGTACATATGTAAGGAGGGGTATGTTAAAGAGGAGGGAAGGAAAGGAAAAAAACAAAAAGAAAACAAAAAGAGGGATAAATACTGCATTTTGCCTGGAGCTCAGAAAAATACATTCTGCTCCTGCTGGACTTAATACCTTTTTAAAAACAACAGTTAAATGAACAGCTGAGTCTACAGACCCGAGTGGGACTGTTTTTTGAACACTGAAGTCATGTGATATGTACAGCTAATTAGGGGATGACAAAGGTCAGAGCTAATGAACAGGTGGCTATCAGTCAAGAAATAGGAAAAAGAAACACGACTGATGCTATGTAGATCTTGTATAAATATTTTACATTTCTGGATTCTCTGAATTGAATATTCTGAATCATTTTCCCAGTACATATAGCAATACAGAGTTATTCACTACAGTCAAATGGCCCTGTACAGTGGCGTACTAAGGAGGGGGCGGGGGGTGGTCTGCCCCGGGTGCCATCAGTAGGGGGGTGCCACCAGGGCTGGCCAGGCTTGTAGTTCAGTGAGCTGTGTGGCTGCACCGGTTGCCATAGCAGCAGGGGCGCCGGGCAGCCGACACAGCTCACACACAGGGACTGGAAGCAGGAGCTGGAGATCTGGCTGCACGGCGAGTTGGGGGCAGAGCTAGAACGGCCGTGGGGGCGGAGCCAAGCCGGATGCGGGGGGCGGAGCTAAATGCAGCCTCTTACTGCTGCACACAGAGGGGAAGCAGGAAGGAGTCCCTGCTTCCCCAACTACAGCACAGGAGGGACTGGATCCACTCCTCCTCCAGCCCAAGCTTACTGTAAGTGAGAGAGTGTGTGCGCTATGTGTAACTGTGATTGTGACTGTCTTTGACTGTGTGTGTGCTGTGTGTAACTGTGATTATGACTGTCTTTGACTGTGTGTGCTGTGTGTAACTGTGATTGTGACTGTCTTTGACCATATGTGTGTGTGTAACTGTGATTGTGACTGTCTTTGACTGTGTGTGTGCGCTGTGTGTAACTGTGATTGTGACTGTCTTTAACTGTGTGTGCTGTGTGTAACTGTGATTGTGACTGTCTTTGGCTGTGTGGGCTGTGTGTAACTGTGATTGTGACTGTCTTTGACTGTGTGTGCTGTGTGTAACTGTGATTGTGACTGTCTTTGACCATATGTGTGTGTGTGTGTAACTGTGATTGTGACTGTCTTTGACTGTGTGTGCGCTGTGTGTAACTGTGATTGTGACTGTCTTTGACTGTGTGTGTGCTGTGTGTAACTGTGATTGTGACTGTCTTTGACTGTGTGTGTGCGCTGTGTGTAACTGTGATTGTGACTGTCTTTGACTCTGTGTGTGTGTAACTGTGATTGTGACTGTCTTTGACTGTGTGTGTGCTGTGTGTAACTGTGATTGTGACTGTCTTTGACTGTGTGTGTGCGCTGTGTGTAACTGTGATTGTGACTGTCTTTGACTCTGTGTGTGTGTAACTGTGTTTGTGACTGTCTTTGACTGTGTGTGTGCTGTGTGTAACTGTGATTGTGACTGTCTTTGACTGTGTGTGTGCGCTGTGTGTAACTGTGATTGTGACTGTCTTTGTGTGTGTGATTGTCTGCCTGTGTGTGTGTGTGTGACTGCCTGTGATTGTCTGCCTGTGATTGTCTGTGTGACTGTGTGTGTGAATGTCTGCCTGTGATTGTCTGTGTGACTGTGTGTGTGATTGTCTGCCTGGGATTGTCTGCGTGATTGTCTGCCTGTGATTGAGGGTTTGAGTGACTGTCTGTGACTGTGTGTGTGACTGTCTGCCTGTGATTGTGTGTGTGACTGTCTGTGAATCTGTGTGTGTATGTGTGACTGTCTGCCTGTGTGATTGCCTGCGTGTTTGACTGTCTGCCTGTAACTGTGTGTGAGTGACTGTGTGTGGGACTGTGTGCATCTGACTGTGTCTGACAGTCTTCGCCCTGCAGTGAGCCGGCAGCCAGGATATGATGTCATTGCGGCCTCGGCATCATTACAGGGCGTGCGATGGACCTGTGCAGAAAGAGCACAGAGATCCCAGCAGCAACCACTGACCACCAGGGACTGAGGATCCACTCCAGCCCTTCTAGAGCAAGGTAGGAAGGCTGGGTGGACCTCGTAATTATTAAATGTGTGTATGTATGTGATGTTTGTGTGTGTATGCGATTGTGTGCCTGTGATTGTATGTGTGTGGATCAGTGATTGTGTTTGTGTATATATGTGATTATGTGTGTGATTGTGTGTATCTCTGCATATGTGTTTAGTAGATAGCTCCCTTATTTCCTGTCCTTAAATATTGCAATCCCACATAAGGATAACAAATAAGGGATTTATCTACTAAACAACTGAAAATAAGAAAAGGGTGTTTTTATTTAATCCTTTAGCTGTTTAATAGACCATTCCCTGAATTGGTGCCCGTATGTGAGATTTCCATATTTAAAGATACCAAATGAGGGTGCTGTTTAGCAGATAGCACCTTATTTGGTGTCCTTAAATATGGCAATCCCACATAAGGATAGCAAATAGAGGAGTTACCTGCTAAACAAAGATTGAAATTAAGAGGTGTCAGCCAGCCCACAACAAGAAATCTGGGTGGCTAATGTGAATTATATGCAAATGTGTAGTAGATGCCAGCATGCAGAACACAGCATGCTGGCATCAGACAGCCAATGACAGCATATTACCCCATCCCCTAATGAGAAGTTTTACTGCTCCCCCTCCTGTTTTGACTGTGGTATCTTATGTGTCCCCCCATATATATTGTTCCTAGAGTCGCCACGATGTCTGCATGTGTATCTGTGTGTGACTGTGTTTGTGTGTATATGTATCTGCATGTGTGTATGTCCGTGTATGTGTATATGTGCAGACATCTAAAAATCTCTCCAACACTACACACAAATACACTACTACATGCAAACCCCACCATTATATATAACCATACCACTGCATTCAAATACCACACAACACACAAATACAAACACACCGCTACATTCACTCACATATACTACATACAAAAACATGCATACATTTAAACACACAAACACTGCTTAGTGCCAAATACATAAAAACATGTTTTGGTTGTTTTTATATTTAAAGTTGGGGGGGGGGGGGTGCCAAAAATAGGACTCGCCAAATTCTCTAGGTACACCCCTGGCCCTGTACCAAATAAGGCAAAACCATTAGGCTGCATATGGGGCCATTTGGAGTGCAAAGTCCGGACATTATTCATACAATTTAATAATGACTGGATTTTGTAATGCAGCTTCTGAACGGGCCTGAAAGTTGTCCAGATTTTATCTGGACCAAATACCACCAGACAGCTAAACCTGGACCAAATGCTGCAAATCAGGACTGGGAGGCTTGAAATCCAGGCCCAGATTTAAAAAAAAAAAAAGTCTGACTTGTTTGCCCACTGGCAGCACTTAATAGCCAGCTGCCACATTAAAATAACAGAATAAACAAAATAAATAAATTAATAATATCCCCATATAACAGTAATGGAAGTTTTAAACCTATGCCCTCACCTGGTGGGGATATGTCTGCTAAATGTTTAAAACTAAAAACTGGACAGCCACTGCTGCCCAGTCACTAGAAAAGGCCCCGCACCATGTGATATAACATGGGGGACATAGTCCTTTGTTCCCTACCCATGGGGCACTTTTAAAATGTAATGAGGGGTGGTCAGATTATTTCTGACCCCCTTCCTGTGCCAACCCATGGCCAGCAGATGAGGATATTTAATAAAAACAAATGGGGGATGGCACCACAGTTATCAGCAGGTGAAGACTATTTTAATATTAATTATTTTCTCTTTGCTGTCAGAACTCCCTTATTGGTTTGCTAGTTAGCCAGCGATTCATATATTTCCCTACGCTTTATGCTAGTGCAGTGAGCCTTCCATGGGTAAAGATGGACTCATTGTATTGTGCCGCGTTTGTATTTTTTCAAACTCCTGTGATCAGGACTTTTTTTTTTATTTGAAACAGTTGCATTGTAAAAATAATGGATTTTTATTTTACCTTTTTTGGGACTGAAGACAGTTGCATGTCCAGCCCACGTTGTATTATTAATAAGGGTCCCCACCTGTCACACATGGGGCTCGTGTTGACACTATGTCCTCGCCCCTGATTATTATCAAAAGGGTCAGGACATTAGAATTCCTCCCATGAATATTAGAATAGTCCCACACACTGACCACAGGAGGTGCAAGAGGGACATAAGCATGTTCCCCCATTTATTTTTATTAACTATTCCCCCTGGCCACAAAATGTTCCTCATGTTATTTCACAGTCTCCATACCATGGCAATGGCTGCTCAGTCGATAGTTTTAAACATTGAGCAGATATGCCCCCACCTGCTTCATGGCAGGTGGGTGCATAGGGAGGTAAAATGTCTTATTGATCCTCATAGGATTTTTTGTTATTTATTTATTTGTACTTTTTTTAATGCAGTCGCTGGGTAGCAATTTAATGAACGATACTGAGCACTGATTGCTTGAACAGTCCATGGATTGGCACACTCAGTCTAAGCTGTGTGTGTGGCACACTAAACTCTCATTCAAAGGTTGGACATAATTAACACACATAGCTGGAATTAGCTGATTGAATGTGGACTGATTCAGATTTGTAGCTACCCACATGCATCAAATACCAATGTGAAATTGACTTGAGAAAAATAAGTTTATTTTACTTGAAAACTCTTCAAAATATTAAAAAGAAGTAGGACAGGGTAACATAGCACATAACACATACAAAGACATACTGTTAAAATAAAAACTCATCTGTTTGAAATATTGTAACAAAGGTATGTTAAATAAAATGTGTCTATAAAGGATGAAAATGAAAAGTATGTGAAAAAAAATATTGATGTACCTCTAGTACGGCTGAACTGCAATCTATACATGTTTCTGATATTTTATCCTGTCTACAAGTTTCATATTTCAAATAAATGTTATTGTTCTAAACAAAAATTACTTGCTAGTTAGTATTTCATTTTTTTTAAACAAAAACAAAAATGAAACTTTTTTGTTAAGGTTACGATATATTGCACCAGTGATACTTGTACCCATAAAGCATGAGATCCAGTTTTTTAAATATTTTTTTTATTTAGTTTTATTTTTTTAACAATGGTTAGTGGGACAATATAGTCACCAGAACAACTACAGCTTTATCCCTTCAGGCTTTTGCAGTAAACACTGTTTTTTTTTTCCACAGAAAAGGCAGTGTTTACATTACAACCTAGGGATTCCTCCACTGACCACTCCTCAGATGACTTCTAGAGATGCTTCCACCCTCTGCATGAAGACACTGAAATTTCCTCATAGAGATCCATTGATTCAATGCATCTCTATGAGAAGATGCTGATTGGCCAGGGCTGTGTTTGGCTTGTGCTGGCTCTGCCCCAGATCTGCCTCCTTGACACGCTCAGCCAATCCAATGCTTTCCTATGATTGGCTTTGATGATGTCAGCAGGCAGATCAGGGGCAGAACCAGCAACAGCAGTCTGGAACAAAAAAATAAAATAAAAAGGTTTTACTATATGTAGGGGGACAAGGGGAGACCATGGGGGCTGGATGGTGTTTTAAACACTATAGGGTCAGGAATACATGTTTGTGTTCCTGACTCTATAGTGTTCCGTTAATGTTTTTAATCAATGTAGAGCAATGAAAGTAAAAGGAAACTGTTTCATTGGAGGTAATTCTGCCATTCTGGCATTTTAACAAATCTCTACTGTTTGTGCTATTAAGGTCATCTTTCATTGTCCAGTCAATTACTAGATGTGAAAGTTCTATTTCAGTTTTCAGTGAATGCTCTTCCATTGACAGATCATTAGTATAAACAAATTAATCAGTTCATCTACCTCTTTATGACTGAACAATCCACTCATTTCTTGTCTCATCTTATTTGCACCAATGTATTTGAAAATTAGTTTTGCCAGAAATTGCTTTGCAGTCATAGCTTCATTAAGCTAATTCACACATCAGGATGCACAGGTGGTAGCTGTGCTACAATAAAATAATAAGTAATTTCAGCCCTAATTTAGCTAGAAAGATAGAGGTATTTAGATAGAGGTATGTTTTCTAAAAATGAGATTGTCACCCATAAATCTTCTGCACTAAGAATCTTGCAGCTATATGTAATCTATGCACTGTTCTAGCAATATCACCAGTGAGCGTGTAAATTTAAATATGTACTTACCTGGATATTGGTCCCTACAGACTTACACCACATGGCTCCTCAGATTGAATGGAATGTGCTACCCGGATTGATATGAATCACAGCCTACAATTTCCAATGGCATTTGGAGGTGATGCAGCACCACTACATGCAGTATTTACTGCTATGTCAATGGCACAGGCAGGACAAATTCTATAAAGTACATTTTAACATATAATTAGAGATGTCCCGAATAGTTCGCTGGCGAATAGTTCCCGGCGAACATAGCTTGTTCGCGTTCGCCACAGCGGGCAAACATATGCGATGTTCGGTCCTCCCCCTATTCGTCATCATTGAGTAAACTTTGACCCTGTACCTCACAGTCAGCAGACACATTCCAGCCAATCAGCAGCAGACCCTCCCTCCCAGAACCTCCCACCTCCTGGACAGCATCCATTTTAGATTCATTCGGAAGCTGCATTCTTAGTGAGAGGAGGGACAGTGTAGCTGCTGCTGATTTAATAGGGAAATCAATAGCTAGGCTAGTGTATTCAGTGTCCACTACAGTCCTGAAGGATTTATCTTACATAGTTACATAGTTACATAGTTACATAGTTAGATAGCTGAAAAGAGACTTGCGTCCATCAAGTTCAGCCTTCCTCACACCTGTTTTTTGCTGTTGATCCAAAAGGAAAAAAAAAAAAAACCCAGTTTGAAGCACAATTTTGCAACAAGCTAGGACAAAAAAATCCTTCTTGACCCCAGAATGGCAGTCAGATTTATCCTTGAATCAAGCAGTTATTACCCTACATTGAAAGATTATATCCTTGAATATTCTGTCTTTGCAAGTATGCATCTAGTAGCTGTTTGAACATCTGTATGGACTCTGATAAAACCACTTCTTCAGGCAGAGAATTCCACATCCTGATTGTTCTTACAGTAAAAAAACCTTTCCTTTGCCTTAGACGATCTGATCTCTGCTGTAAGGACAGCACCCCAAAAAGCCCTTTTTAGGGCTAGAACATCAGTCTGCTTTTTTTTTTCCTGTGTAATCTAATTGCAGTTGCCTGCCTGCCAGCGTGTGTGTCAGGCTCACAGTGTATACTGTGCCCACTTGCCCAGTGCCACCACTCATATCTGGTGTCACAATAGCTTGCATTTAAAAAAAAACAAAAACTTTTTTGACTGTAATATAATAGCAGTCAGTTTCCTTCACACGTATGCATTTCAGGGCCTGCCAGGGCACAGTGTCACACCAGTGCAACTCATATCTGGTGTAACAGTAGTGTACATTAAAAAAACAAAAACTAGAAATTTGACTGTGAAATGATAGCAGTCAGTTTCCTTCACACGTGTGCGTTTCAGGGCCTGCCAGGGCACAGTGTCACACCAGTGCAACTCATATCTGGTGTAACAGTAGTGTACATTTAAAAAAAAAAAAAAAATTTGACTGTAATAGATTGAATAGCAGTTAGTTGTCTGCAAGCATGTGATCCAGGCCTACAGCGTCTACTCTGCCAACTTCTGCCAGTGCACAGTGCCACTCATATCTGTTGTCACAGTAGCTTGCACGCATAGTGCCACTAATCAAAAAAAAAATGACAGGCAAAGGCAGGCCAACCGCAAGGGCCGTCGTGGTCATGGTGCTGTGATTCCCTTTTGGCCCTAGAATAATGCCCAGTGTTCAGAGGCCACGTACCCTGAACTCGAAAAGTTCTGAGGACATAGTTGACTGGCAAACACAGGACACCCAATCTTCTACAGCTTCCGCTCGGAACCTTGACACACCATCCTCCTCCAGCTTAGCTTCGGGCACCTCTCAAGTTACCACTCGCCCGCCTGCCGCCACCACCAACACTAGCACCACAGCCGCTTCACTTGATCTGTCAGAGGAGTTATTTACACATCAGTTGGCAGAAATGAATGATGCACAACCATTATTCTCAGAGGATGTAGATAACAGGGATATGTCTCAGTCAGGCAGCATTACACACATGGACGTACGGTGTGATGATGATGATGATGTTGTACCCGCTGCTGCTTCCTTTGCTGAGTTGTCAGATACAAGTGAAGCGGTTGATGATGACGATGCGTCCGTGGATGTCGCGTGGGTGCCCGCTAGAAGAGAAGAAGAACAGGGGGAAAGACAGAGAGGAGGAGGAGACGAGTTGGAAGCAGGGGGAGGTCATCGCAAGGAGCTAGTGGCACAGTCAGAGAGCATGCATTGGCACCCGGGGTCAGACAGACAGCACGCCAATCAACGCATGCTGTTGCCACCACCAGAATGCCGTCATTGCAGAGCTCAGCAGTGTGGCATTTTTTGTGTGTCTGCCTCTGACAACAGCGATGCCATTTGCAACCTGTACCAAAAGAAACTGAGTCGTGGGAAGTCCAACACCCACCTAGGTACAACTGTTTTGTGAAGGCACATGATCGCACATCACAAACACCTATGGGATCAACACATGAGTACAAGCAGCACACAAACTCATAGCCGCCATCCTCCTCCTGGTCCAGCATCTTCAGCCACGTCAACCACTACTGTCCTCCTTGCCCCCTCTCAACCATCCGCCACTCCGTCTCTCGCCTTGAGCAGTTCCTGCTCATCTGCCCACAGGCAGGTGTCTGTCAAGGACATGTTTGAGCATAAGAAGCCAATGTCACAAAGTCACCCCCTTGCCCGGCATCTGACAGCTGGCTTGTCTGAACTCTTAGCCCGCCAGCTTTTACCATACAAGCTGGTGGAGTCTGAGGCGTTCCAAAAATGTGTAGCTATAGGGACACCGCAGGGAAGGTACCCGGCCGAAATTTCTTTGTACAAAAGGCAATCCCCAGCCTGTACTCGATTGTGCAAAAGGAAGTAATGGCATGTCTGGCACACAGTGTTGGGGCAAGGGTCCATCTGACCACTGATACCTGGTCTGCAAAGCATGGTCAGGGCAGGTATATCACCTACAGTGCATATTGGGTAAACCTGCTGATGGCTGCCAAGCATGGAATGCGTGGCTCTGCAGAGGAGTTGGTGACACCGCCACGACTTGCAGGCAGGCCTGCTGCCACCTCCTCTACTCCTCCTACTCCATCCTCTTCCATAACCTCCTCGGCTGAGTCCTCTTCTGCTGCTGCGTCTTGCTCCACATCAACGGCACCCCCCAGCTCCCCAGGTACTATTCCACATCCCGGATACGGCAGTGTCACGCCGTTTTAGGGTTGACTTGCCTGAAAGCAGAGAGTCACACCGGACCAGCACTCATGTCCGCCCTGAACGCACAGGTGGATCAGTGGCTGACTCCGCACGAACTGGAGATCGTCAAAGTGGTTTGTGACAACGGAAGAAATTTGTTGGCGGCATTGAATTTGGGCAAGTTGACACATGTGCCTTGCATGGCACATGTGTCTAATCTGATCGTACAACGCTTTGTGCATAAGTATTCAGGCTTACAGGACGTCCTGAAGCAGGCCAGGAAGGTGTGTGGCCATTTCAGGTGTTCCTACACGGCCATGGTGCTCTTTTCAGATATCCAGCGGCGAAACAACATGCCAGTGAGGCGCTTGATTTGCGACAGCCCGACACGTTGGAATTCAACACTCCTAATGTTCGACCGCCTGCTCCAACAAGAAAAAGCCGTTAACGAGTATTTGTATGACCGGGGTGCTAGGACAGCCTCTGCGGAGCTGGGAATTTTTTTGCCACGTTACTGGACACTCATGCGCAATGCCTGTAGGCTCATGCGTCCTATTGAGGAGGTGACAAACCTAGTCAGTCACACCGAAGGCACCATCAGCGACATCATACCATTTGTTTTCTTCCTGGAGCGTGCCCTGCGAAGAGTGCTGGATCAGGCCGTAGATGAGCGTGAAGAGGAAGAGGAAGAGTTGTGGTCACCATCACCACCAGAAACAGCCTTATCAGCATCGCTTGCTGGCCCTCGGCAACGCTGGAAGAGGATTGTGAGGAAGAGGAGTCAGAGGAGGAATGTGGCTTTGAGGAGGAGGAGGAAGACCAACCACAACAGGCATCCCAGGGTGCTCGTTGTCACCTATCTGGTACCCGTGGTGTTGTACGTGGCTGGGGGGAAGAACATACCTTCAGTGAGATCACTGAGGACGAGGAAAGGGACATGAGTAGCTCGGCATCCAACCTTGTGCAAATGGGGTCTTTCATGCTGTCGTGCCTGTTGAGGGACCCTCGTATAAAAAGGCTGAAAGAGAAGGACCTGTACTGGGTGTCCACGCTACTAGACCCCCGGTATAAGCAGAAAGTGCCTGAAATGTTACCAAATTACCGCAAGTCGGAAAGGATGCAGCAGTTCCAAAATAAATTAAAAAGTATGCTTTACACAGCGTATAAGGGTGATGTCACAGCACAACGGGAATCTAACAGGGGAAGAGGTGAAAGTAATCCTCCCACGACCACGCCGGCAAGGACAGGACGCTTTACAGACGTGTTGTTGATGGAGGACATGCGGAGCTTTTTAAGTCCTACGCATCGCCACAGCCCTTCGGGGTCCACCCTCAGAGAACGACTCGACCGACAGGTAGCAGACTACCTTGCCTTAACTGCAGATATCGACACTCTGAGGAGCGATGAACCCCTTGACTACTGGGTGTGCAGGCTTGACCTGTGGCCTGAGCTATCCCAATTTGCGATAGAACTTCTGGCCTGCCCGGCTTCAAGTGTCCTGTCAGAAAGGACCTTCAGTGCAGCAGGAGGTATTGTCACTGAGAAGAGAAGTCGCCTAGGTCAAAAAAGTCTAGATTACCTCACCTTTATTAAGATGAATGAGGGATGGATCCCGAAGGGACTGACAGTGGGCGATACATTCGACTAAAACAGGCCTGATGAGGGGGACGTAACAGGGATTAAACTGATGAGAATAGTACTACTTAACACACCACTCCTATCTGATGGCACATTAGATTACATGCGCAGTGCCCCAAATTTGAAGTAGGAGGACCGACCAAGCATCTTTTTCCATCTCCCGGTTCCTAAATTCGATGCCATATACACGTCCCCTGATAGGGGACGTAACAGGGATTAAACTGATAGGAATAGTACTACTTAACACACCTTATAATAATGCAGAGAGAGGCAACACAGAGAGAGGAGTCTGAAGAAGAGGAGTCAGAGGAGGAAGGTGGCTTTGAGGAGGTGGAAGACCAAATACAGCAGGCGTCCCAGGGGGCTTGTTGTCACCTTTCGGGGACCCTTGGTGTTGTACGTGGCTGGGTGGAGGAAGAGACCTTCAATGACATCAGTGAGGACAAGGAACGGGACATGGCTAGCTTGGTATCCAACCTTGTGCAAATGGGGAGTTTGCGTTGTGCAAATGGACTGTTTGCGGTTGTTTGCGGTGCGTTAAACGGGGAGTTTGGTCTGTCACTGTGAAGCGGGCGTAACCCTTACACTACCTGATCGATACAACATCATACCTGATGTTTTAAAGCACATTATTCCAAACTATTTAGGAATATTAGGTGATTTATGCCCTTTATAGATTAAAGCCAGACTCTGCATCAACTATGTAATTTTCCATGGGAGTTTTGCCATGGATCCCCCTCCGGCATGCCACAGTCTAGGTGTTAGTCCCCCTGAAACAACTTTTCCATCACTATTGTGGCCAGAAAGAGTCCCAGTGGGTTTTTAAAATTCGCCTGCCTATTGAAGTCTATGGCGGTTCTCCCGGTTGGCCCGTTCGCGAACATTTGCGGAAATTCTCGTTCGCCATTTGCGAACGGAAAATGTTATGTTCGCGACATCTCTACATATAATCAATACATTTACTAACAAATTTGCAACCAGAATATATAGACTAAATTTTATGTAATTTTAAGTGATACCAATGTATACATCCACTGCCTTGTCTCTCTGTCTGGGATAACTTTTTTTTAAGCAGTACATTCTGCTCCTTTTTTTGTGCATCAAATAAAGTCTCTGGCCTTGCCTTATTGCTGCTTCTTTTGACATGATCAACTGCAGCAGTTCACCACCAGTGACACACAGACCCTACTGTTTAGGTTCATCACCACAAAACACCCCAGGCTTGCTGACAACTGGAAGCCATGGGCTAGATTGCATTGAGGCTGTATTCTCATAAGTGCAGTGGGACAATGGATGGGAACAGCTTGAGACCTGCATTGGTTTGTTTCAGGTACAGGACCCTTCTTTTTTGAGCTATATAATCTTTGGTTTGGTTTTTCTTTCTTTTCTTTTTTTAAGTGCTTTGTATTTGGGCTAAATTTCAGCTCCATTTAAAAGATTCTGCTTTCATACTTGTACTACAATACTTTGTCTTGTACATTAAATCTCTGGACTCTTGTTTTATTTTGACTCTGACTTGGCACTCAAGACTATTTATACCATAACCATGAGGCCCTCTTACAAACCATGTAATTAGGCTGTGTGAGACCCCCCTCCTTGTCCATGCTAGTCTTTTGCAACTATACTAACCTCCAAATTTCCAGTATATGTGCAAACATTTTTTCTTCTGAACCAATCTGACTCATAGCAAAATGCGCCCTAACCTATTAAGGGAAATTCTCAAATCCCTCTATGGCAACTAACTTTTAAACATAGAGGCAAAATGACTTGTCTCAATATGATGGTGCCACTGCGTCCTTTCCCTCAGGTGCAAGCTCTCCCTTTCACCTAGTGGGTTCTCCCCTCGCTATCAAAGATGACAATGCCTTGTTACATAAAAATATGTCTAGCCTACAGTCTTTTTGAACAACATATATTGATAAGTCTATGACCTCTGTCAAGGTTTAAATACAAACACTTGGGGACAGAATGGGTGACTTTGAGGACAAAATGGAAGAAATCTCACACAACTTAACTCCGAATTAAAACAATGTTCTTCTTATTAAAGTTTTGCAGTTTGGAGATGCTGTGCAGGACTTGTCCAGCAGTTTCTGGAGAAATAACACCCACCTTCAGGATCTGTCTGAAGAAGTTTCTACTGACTCCCTGTTACCAACTATCACTGACAAGAAAACCTCACCTAACCTACTAGTGGTGAAGTGGCATATTGATGAAATCATCCTGCTATTGGTCTCATAGAGTCAACAAAGAGGCATAGTTTTCCAAGTGTTTGGTGTATATATGGGGGTTCATTATTTTTGGGCTACTCATATTATTGTGCACTTGGGTTATTAGAAGATGTTGGGCAGGGGGCCAGGAACGTATTGGGTGGAGGGTTGACCACTTAAAAGTTTCATTGCAAATTTATTCTTCTAGTTGCAGGACTGTTGCTGTCAATAACCAAAATTTCAGATGCACATTTGTTACGATAGCTTGCATGGGCTTCGAACTTTCTTACAAAATGACTATGATTCCCAGGCTGCATTGCTTTTTTCCAGGTGCTCCCAATGCCTTTATCACAAGTGCCTATATTCAAAATCTCTGCAATTCACTATCTATTTGTTTGAAGGCAAACATCCTAGGTTTGATAGGCATGTCCTGTTTTCATCCTATGCATGTCCTGTTTCATCCTGAGCCTTTCTTCTCTTCAGCAATACCATTATGCAGATAGGCTTGCCAAAATACATGGTTGACCTTCCCCCATAGGAGAAAAGTTCTGGGTGAACTTGGAATCAGATCTGGTGGGTTTTCTATCTGACTCCTTAAGATGCACAAGAATTTCCCATGTGTTTGGTGCTCAATAAAAGACTAAAGAGATCCCACTCATGCTCATATCAATAGACGCAGAGAAAGCGTTTGATAGGATAGGGTGGGCCTTGATGTCAGTCACATCAAAACAATTTGGATTTACAGGTCCAATTCTAAACGCGGTATCTGCTCTCTATGGCTCTTCACAGGCAAGAGTCATGGGATCCAGATTTACCTCTCAAATTTTCAACATCAACAATGGGACAAAACAGGGATGCCCTCCCAACCCCATTGTTATACATATTACTATTAGAACCTTTAGCCATTGCTATAAGACAAAATAAAAAAAATATAGGATATAGTTATCCGTTGGGGCAGATTAAATTAAATATCTATGCAAATGATATACTACTGATCCTTGTAAAGCTAGAGACCTATATTCCGGAAGTGTTAAAATATATAAATAGGTACTCTAGATTATCGGTTTATAATATAAATTTAGACAAATCAGAAGTCATAGCCAAGAACATGAGTAAGAGATCAGTTAATCTCCTTATAAAAAATGTTGGACTACCAAAGGATAAAATTTTTTTGAAATACTTGGGTATAACCATTACATCAGAGGTAAAAAAGTTAATTGAAGCTAATTTCTTACCCTTATTAAAACAAACCAATAAAAACGTATGGGACTGGAGGAGGTTGGAATTCTTGTGGTCGGGCAGAATCAATATACTAAGGGCTTATATCTTACCAAAATAGCTCTATTAATGGAGAATGATGCCTCTTAACTGTCCCGAAAACTGGTTATTAATGTTACGTGCCTCTTTTTTAAAATACGCCTGGGATGGAAAGAAACCAAGAGAAAAATGAAAAATTTAGCCAGGATAAGACAAGATGGAGGTTTGAGTTGCCCAGAAATCCATCAATGTTATAATGCCAGAAGACCGTTTCACATAATGTTATCACAGAATACATCCTCAGAAAAGGAAAAATGGTATTCAAGAGAGAAAGACTGTATGGGGTAGAGAATATATCCTTTCTATTCTGTATTCTAGGTCTCAACAAAACCTTTATAACTGAGGCAGGATCCAAATCACATGTAATTAGAGATTTAACAGGTTGGTGGGATATATTTAGAAGAAAAGTCAGATTAAAGAACAGATTAATAGCATTTTTTGCTATTTGCGTTCAACTGCAATTTGCATTTTACTAATTTATTGCACCGACACATATTATATACCGTTTTTTAAAGGACAGAAAGGGCTTTAATTTGATGTAACACATATATATATAAATGCTTATTTATTATAAAAAAATACAGAAATATGCAAAAAAAATAATTTTTGTGTGGTTTTTTTACAGTTTTTGCAATAATAATGTGTACATAATTAGTGCAGGTTAAGGAAAGTAATTAAAAATAAATTCATTTAGTTGTTCTGAATTACAGAATATATAATGTGTCTGGGATTTTAAGTTTTTTTTGGTAGTTACAGGTCACAAAGCACAAGGAGTAAAATAAACTTTTTATGTGGAGCGATTTTAGAATTTGGTATGTTTGTCTTGTAAGCCTAATAGCCATAAAAGAAAACAAAATTGCCACACAAAAGTATATATTTATATAAAGTAGACACCACAGGCTATTTACCTAAGGTTGTTTTGACACTTTCTACGTAGCCATTTTACCGCCAACCTCTGCTAAATATTGGAGTAAAATTGTGTTTTTTGGTGGTTTTCGCACACAAACTTATAACAAAGAACTTCTCATGTGTATTTTGTAAAGTTGGTGTGTGCTATTCCTGTACAAAGTTTTATTATGTGTTCAGTTACTTCTGCTGAGTACAACGGTACCCCCATTGTATGTCTTTGGCCCTATTTTGTGAAGCTACAGTGCCATATAGGAGACCTGTCCTTTTCAGTATTCACAGTAGAATTTTGAGAGACGGATTTAATGAGCCTATGCTTCCATTTGGGGTATTATAGTAGTTTGACTGTTCAAAAAACCCCCACAAAGGCCTACCATTTGTAAAAGTAGACACTCCAGGGTATCTCATAAGGTGCATATTGTGCCTTAACATGCCCCCATTTTTTTACCATTACATGCCAAAGTATGTGGTAAAAAATAATTTTGTGCATATTTTACATACGGATTGCATTTTTGCTGGGCATTTTGTACATTTCATGTGTGCCACTAAGTTCAAACCCCCCAAATTATGCTCAGCTAAGTCTTCTGAGTAAAAGGACACCCCCATTGTATGTCTATGGCACTATTTCGTGAAGCTACAGTGCCATACAGGAGACCTGTCCTTTTCAGTATTCACAGTAGAATTTTGAGAGACGGATTTAATGAGCCTATGCTTCCATTTGGGGTATTATAACAGTTTGACTGTTCAAAACACCCCACAAAGGCCTACCATTTGTAAAAGAAGACACTCCAGGGTATCTCATAAGGTGCATATTGTGCCTTAACATGCCCCCATTTTTTTACCATTACATGCCAAATTATGTGGTAAAAAATAATTTTGTGCATTTTTTACATACGGATTGCATTTTTGCTGGGCATTTTGTATATTTCATGTGTGCCACTAAGTTCAAACCCCCCAAATTATGCTCAGCTAAGTCTTCTGAGTAAAAGGACACCCCCATTGTATGTCTATGGCACTATTTTGTGAAGCTACAGTGCCATATAGGAGACCAAGCCATATCAGTTTTGACCGAACTTTGAATTTTGACGCCGGGCCTAAGTGCAATTTCCAAGCATCTTTGCAGGTTTTAAATTCAAACTACCCCACAAAGGCCTACCATTTCTTAAAGTAGACACCCCAGGGTATTTCAAAAGGCATATTTTGAACCTTAGCGTGGGATCATTTTTCCGCTAGCGTGTACCAGGTGTAGCGGTTATAAGCGTTTTTTTCTGCCTTTTTGACACACAAAGTGAGTTTGCACAGTATATTTTGCAAACCATATGTGTACTACCACTGTATAATACTTCATATTTTGCTCAGCTATGTCTGCTGAGTACAAAAATACCCCCGTATGTACCTTTGCCAGGTATATGTGGACATCGGAGGGGCACATTTGGGACACAGCCATTCCATTTTTTTTTCAAATTTTGAATTTTTACGCTGTGCCCATGTCCCATTTTAGAGTATTTTACCAGGCTATATAATCCAAATACCCCATAAAGCCATACCATTTCTTAAAGAAGACATCCCAGGGTATTTCAAAAGGCATATTTTGAACCTTAGCGTGGGATCATTTTTCCGCTAGCTTGTACCAGGTGTAGTGGTAATGAGCGTTATTAAATGTATTTTTTTACTTTTTAAAACTTTTTTTACTTTTTAAAACTATTTTTTAAACTTTTGTTTTGATTATTCATTTTTTTAAAGTTTCCTAAACTTTCGTAAAACTTTTTTTTACAGATTTAACATTTTTCTAAGCTTTTTTTTTTACGTTAACCCCTAACTAGCAGTAAGCAGCACTAACAGTAAATTCCCCATTTTCCCATAACTCCCACCCACCCCAGCTAGCAAAATATTTAATTATACAATATTTAAATGAGTTAATTAAATACATTTAACCCCTGAGGGTTAAAAAATAAATAAAAGTTAATCGTCAGGGGTTAAAAAAAAAAATTAGAACAGTATAATACTGTGATCTGTATTTTGATCACTGTAGGCAGTGATCGACTGGCAGGGAAGGGGTTAATTTTTATTTGGACTGGGTAAAGGGTTTATTTTTTTAAATTTTTTACTTAAATGTTATTAAAACTTTTTTTTTAACTTAATTTTTTAACTTTTTAAAGCTTATTTTTAAACTTTTTTTAACGTTAACCCCTAGTTAGCGTAATACTAAATCCCCCAATTCCCCACTAACTTCCACCCTCCCCAGCTAGCTAAATTTATAATTTTAAAATATTTAAATTAATTAATAAAATAAATTGAACCCCTGAGGGTTAAAAAAAAAAAAGAATTAACCCTCAGGGGTTAAAAAAAAAAATCAGATCTTAGTAAAATGTAATCCCTGCCAATTGATCACTGTAGTCAGTGATCAATTGGCAGGGAAGGGGTTAATTTTTTATTAAAATGGGTAAAGGGGGGGTAAAGGGGGGTGGGATTTTAATTTTACTATTTTTTATTTCCACCAGGGGGCAGGATCACTGAAGATCCGTCCCCCTGCACTTCACACAGAACCAGGAAGTGCAGGGAGGCGGAGGTGAGTATAGAGAGCACATGTGCCCGCTCAGACATGCTGTCAGAGCGGGCACATGTACTCTGACAGCCCGATCCAGTGCTCCCGGTCTGCCTCTAATGCAGAGGCAGACCGGAGCACCATTAACCCCACGATCGCCGCGATTGCGGCGATCTGGGGTTAATTTTAACGGGTGACGGACGAGGTCCGTCACTCGTCATTAACGCATTCCCCTGAGTGACGGACCTCGTCCGTCACTCGTCATTAAGGGGTTAAGATCAATTCTTGGAAGAGCAAGGGAATAAATAAAATCATAGATATAACAGAGGATTATAAAATCAAGCCATTCCAACAAATAAGTGAGGAATTCTGTATTCCACCGAATGATATCTTTAACTACCTTAGAATTAAAGGGTTTGTCTCAGTTTATATGATTAGGAATAGAGAGTGTAAAATAGACGGAATTATTCAACTTGTCGAACAAAAAAACTGTAAAAATATGCTGTCTAAATTTGCTAAAGTCTTATATAGGTTAAGACTTGATAAACTTTCCGGAGCAATTGAAAAGTGGGAAAAAAATCTTCATATACAAATAGATGAAGTTTAAAAAAGTTATTTTAATAAATTATACAAACACGTCCACTACTTAAATTTGACAGATTTACAGTTTAAACTTTTAAATACATGGTACTTGACACAGAATCTTCGATATAAAATATATACAAATACATCCAATAGATGTTGGCGGTGCAATATTGATAAACACACTTTATTACATATGTGGTCAGAAATTAAGATATAGGATCAATATATGAAGTCAGAAATGAAGATAAAGGATTAAATGTTAATTTTACACATCATTAGAGCAGCCAAATTATTGATAGCACGGAATTGGAAAAATGTACAAATTCCATCCACCCGAGAAGTGATAGCACAAGTAATATGGCAAACAAAAATGGAAAGAGGCATTTTGATGAGCTTAAAAAAAACGCTAAATGCAAATAGAATATTGGGATACTTGGATAGGGATAAATTAGATTTTTTTAAAATAAAATTATCATAGAGGTTCTCTCATCCAGATAAATGGAATGAAACTAGGAGGGGGACAGAGAGTTCAATAGTGTTATATGTAGGGGTTTTCCCATACTCCCACCTTCCATGTCCGACAAAAAAAAAAAGCAATTAAATAAGGAAGGAATGGATGGGTCAAAAGGGCGTATTATAAAATTCATGAAGATAGTATCTCAATCAAAGAGACAAGGGGCTCTTTCTATCCAAATAGAGATAGGGAAAACTTAGATAGGTAAATAAGATTATAAGGGTTATGATTGGGATAATTAGTATAGGGATGGGGTAGGGGGCGGGTGGGAAGAAACAGGGAAATATATGATGAAATAAAGGTTAAACCCTTGAATTTTTTACTATAGTCAAGAAAAGAAGAAACATTGTATTAATGATGATAGAGAGACCTTAAAGCTGCTTAACTTATGTATAGTTTTAATAACTATACATTGCCAAGGTATCTATCTATAAATATATATATTTTTAAAAAACCACAAAAAAACAAACACACATGACATAACTGTGTGAGACAGATAACTGCCTTTATGCCTTTTATGTGTATATTTGTTACTACATAACACCTCTTTCCCCCTGGGTTTGGAGACTTTTGCATTTAGGGGGTTGGAGGTGGTACCATAGGAGGTACAATGGAACCACAGTTAAAACTCCATCTGATTAAGACATTTTCCATTATCTTCAATTACACAGCTTTGCTGGCACCCAGAAGGGAGTTAAGGATATGCTTGTTATATAGCACATGACTCTGGTGCAGTTGGCCCATATGGGAGCAGTTCACATGATTGTTGGAGGGGTTGTGGGAATAAAGCACTTTTTTCCATATGTGTTGGGTCTGTGCTAAGGTGATTAGGCTCTGGGCTATGACATCCTATCAGATATACCCTCAAGCTGGCGTACCCATTCCATTTGGGTTTTCCTCCTTTCTAGACCTGTATACTCATTCACACCTCATGAAAACTTCTTGTAAGCAAAATTATGCTGGCTGATAGTAGAACCCTTGTTGAGAGCCGGATAAACATTGATACCTCTCCCTGATTTTTAGTCCTTTGTAAAATTAGAGATACAAATTTAATAGATGACTTAACTTCTGAGGTTTGTTGCTGATATTGGTTCCTTGTTTGTATGTATGATCTGACATTTGCTTAATTAAAGTCTTTAAAACAAAAAAAAATTTTTTGAATTAGTGATAAAGGCAAGTTGGTTCTAGTTCATGATGGAACTAAATAATATTAAATACATCTCCTTTTTGTCTTTAATTAACTATTACCTTAACAGCTTTTTATACTTCCTCATAAAAAAATATGTATACTTACAATTATTACAATCAGTATATAATCATTAACAAATCCTAAACAGCAAAGACAATACCGTTTACAAATACATTTAATATGTACCTCCTATTTCACTACATAGGTGCCACTGCTATAAGTGGGTGATACAGAAACATAACAAACACACCAATGCTGACACTTATCTACCCCCTCCAGCAATTGGCCTTGCTTTTGATTACTTTTCAAGTAGTATGTACTTTCTTCCTGGCATCCATATACTGACTTTTTTTTTTATCAGCACACTGACATCACAACAGAGACACATATGTCACTATTTTCTAATATTCCTCTGCAGATGCACTTGCCAGTGGAATAAAAAAGCACAGAGCAGGAGAACCACCTGCCATTCAGCTTAACTTTTGTGGCACAGAAGGCTATACTGACTCTATGCCAAGAGTTACTTGACATGCCAGGGATATTCACCATAGTGAGAATTCAAAGTGAATTTCGAATTTAAGGCTAGAGAAACTAAACTCAAAGCATAGCTGACTTACACAAATTTTCCAGTTTTGTTATTTTGCTTTTAAATTTGAACTTTACTTTTAATTTACTTTGAAATCTGCATAGCTTTAAATTAAATTTTCTTTAAAACTATTTTAAAGTCTGCTCAAGTGCTAAAACAGTGAGTTATGTGTCGTTACAGTATTTAAAAGTAAAGTGTGTGCTTCTATTTTAGTCTATGCCAACTTCTGCCTACATGTGTTGTGCTAACTTATTCCCCAGCAAAGAAATATTTACCATATCGCAGACATCTTTTTAATTTAGTTATAAACATATTTAGTGCCTTGAAAAACTTTTTGTTTGTGTTTAGAACACACTCAGATAGCATTCATAGAGTTAAGAAAGTAAAATTTTCTGATGTCCTCAACACTATAGACTAATTTAAGACTTCTTGGCAATGGGAATATATTTTTTAGAAGTTAGATTGTTGCTATAAAGAAAGGGCTAAGAGCATGGGTACTTATAATAATTAAATTTATTGTGTGGGCTAATATTTCCCCTAGATCAGCACAAGGCATTTTATGATGGCTATTTTCTGTGACAGCATGAGTCGACATTCTATTGCAATTTGCTTATATATCTGTGCAATTTCGAAAAACCATCCTGTGTTTCAATGTGGTCAGCATTAAGATGAAACCGTACTCATCTTTACAAACCTCAGGGATGTGGCAAATATTGCATACTATTAAAAAGTGATCAGATCAACTGAAATGACTATCAGTAAGCAGCAAAAAAAATTTAAAGCAAATGTAGCGTTTAAGCATGAAAATAAAGAATTGTGAAAAAGTGACAAGAGAATAGAGATGTGCACAGGCAAAAAAAAATTATTTTTTCCATTTAGTATTAATTTGTTAATTTTCAAATTTCTGTAGGTCTGTAATTCCAATGAAACAAAATAAAATTTGGAAAACATTTTGGGAACAAAACTAAATTCCAACGCCATTATTCCCATTATTGTAAAGATACCAAATAAGGGTGCTGTTTAGCAGATTACTCCCAAATTTGGTACCCTTAATAATGGTAATCCTGCATTAGGGAACTACATTTCAGTGCTATCTACTAAACACAGTTGAAAGATCAAAATTAATAAAAGGGCTTTCTTTTTTTTCTTAATTTTGATCTTTCAGCTGTTTAGTAGAAAATGGCATAATGTATTACCCTTACATGGGATTGCCAAATCTGATGATACTAAATAAATATGTTATCTGCTTAAAGGGACACTCCAGGCACCCAGACCACTTCTGCCCATTGGAGTGGTCTGGGTGCCAACCCCCATCACCCTTAACCCTGCAGCTGTAATTATTGCAGTTTTCATAAACTGCAATAATTACATTGCAGGGTTGACTCCTCCTCTAGTGGATGTCTACTAGACAGCCGCTAGAGGGCACTTCCTGGTTTCTAGCACAGGTTTTCTGTGCTAGAGCATCGCTGGACATCCTCACGCTATGTGAGGACCTCCAGCATTGCTCAATTCCCCATAGGAAAGCATTGAAAGCATTTTCAATGCTTTCCTATGGTGAGGTCTAATGCGGGTGCACGGCATTGCCGAGCATGCGCATTAGGTCTCCCCTGCTGGTGGCTGCGCATGCGCAATCGGTCTCCCCCGCCGGATGACGTCGGTGCTGGAGGAGCGTGGGCGGACCAGAAACCACCATCGAGGGACATCGGCGGGGGTCTCAGGTAAGTCACTGAAGGGGTTTTCACCCCTTCAGCAACATGTGATAGGTGGTGGGAGGGAGAGAGGACCTGCAGTGCCAGGAAAACGATTTGTTTTCCTGGCACTGGAGTGTCCCTTTAAAGTAAACCTGTAATTGAAAAAAATTACCCCCATATACACTCAATGCAGCATATATCGCAAAGATGCATGATGTATTCAATATACATTTTAGAGATAAACTCACTTAACCTCCATCTCCAGAGCATCATTGGTGTTACTCTTCATGTAATACCCACCTCTAGTCCATCCTCAGCTTCAACTGCCGTATTCTTTGATTTTCTCTGCTTGGGGATACTTCATAAAGCAGGACAAACCTGTATTGCCGACACACTGGCTTCATTTCGAGCATGCAGGCATCTGTACTGAGTGATGTCAGGGACTCCTTTCCTATGCTCCCTAGCTGGTTATAGCAGCACTGGCTAGGTCGTTTCCATAGCAATTACAGTACATTCACTGTAATGCTATGCTTGAGAGAACAGAAGTACCCCCTCTGGGTGTTTTTTTTTCTGCACTTCATTTTCAGTCAAATCGCTGGCATTATGCCAAAGATTTGACTGAGAATTGGGGGAAAGGACTCTTTGTAAACTGTTTTTTTCTTCCAAACAATCACTTTGCAAGAATTACTAATACAATGTACTTTAAAGATGTAATGTCATGCTGACAGGTCCCCTTTAAATATGGCAATCCCACATAAGGGTACAACACTAGGGAGCTGTTGTGCTTAGTAGATACATCCCTAAATTTCTTCCCATGATTATGGTAATCCCACATAACGGTGCAAAATTAAGGAGCTATATATCAAACAGCTAAAAGACCAAAATTAGGAAAAAAATGTTTTTCTTAATTTAGCTTTTTCTATTTCTTAGTAAATAAGATCCTAATTTGGTACCCTTAATAATGGCAATCACTGAGGATACCAAATTAAGGACCACTCTATGAAATAACTGGAAAACAATGTTTCTCCTAATTTTGCTGTTTCAGTTGCTTGCTAGATTAATCCATAATTTGCAGAGTTGAACTGACCATTTTGGCACTCCAGTCATGAACCAAGGCCTGAAACAGTCGGGGGGCACAGCTACATAAACATTATTCTGCCGTGGAGATCAGAGCTCTCCTCAAGAAGGAAGTTATCCAGAGAAATTGCAGTAAAAGGCTGTATGAGACAAATGATGACACAGAGATCTCCTGCATCCTACCACACTGCAAATTAGTTCCCCCTTCAGCATGTGCAGCATACTTACTCTTTCTGTGCATATCACCTCTTTGCTCTCCATACACAGTTTTGTTCATGAGGAGAGGAGGCAGGACAGGAAGTGACATCATATCCCCTACTCTCTCCTGTCAAACACAGCAGTCTAACAGCACCAGTAAGAACAAGTAGCAACCTGGCAGACACAGCAGATCCCTCCCAGGTATGCTGCTTGGGAAAGATGGGCTGGTGTTGAGAAACGGGCTAGAGGTGAAAAGGGCAGAGACAAAATTGGGATGAAGGTGTGAGACAGGGAAAAAGCAAATGGGAGGTGTTTTGTAGAGACAAAAAGATGGTTGGGGTGTCCAATAAAAAATGAAAAACACTTCCATATAAATTTACCCAGGTGCTGACACTGCTCAAATGCACCTTTAATTCACATACACACTGACACACATGTCAAATACACATTGCATTGACACACACACATTCTGACAGATTTTTAGATACACGTCTCATTCACACATACACACATGCTGACAGATGTCCAGTGCTGCATTTATTATGAGGCTAACAAGGCATTAGCAATGGGTGGCAGTTTCCAGGGGGCGGCATAAAATGTGGCACACAACACCTGCTTGGAGCGTTGATGCGGGTTGCCATGGCAGCGCTTTGTGTGGCATGAATGCTGGGCTCGCAAGAGTGGAAACGAGCAGCTGCATGGCTGTTGGAGGTTGAAAACTGAGTTTTGGCCTCCTCTGCACTGTATGGACTACCAGGGGGTGTAATGCCCTCCTCCCTGGCCACAGGTAAGAAACAAATAGGAGGGAATAAATATCTTTACACTAACACTCAGCACTGGATTTTACTGATGCTATGCTGGTTTATTTTTAATAATGGTATGTCTGTTACCCTCTATTGATGCTCTGCCTATTTTTTTAATGTCTGTGGAAAAGGATTTAGGGCTTTGTGGTAAAGCAAGTAAGTAAGTGGAGCTCTCTGGGGCATTGCGGAAAGGGAAGTATGTCAATGTTAATGGAAGTATGCCACTGTATTTTATTAATGACCCAAATGGTATTTATGTCCATTAACAGTGGTTGAAGTCTTGGTGCTAATTTAACCAATTTGAGGGCCTGTGATTCATACAGTATCGTTGAAACTGATGACTGATCTATGTAAAAAAAAATCTGAATTTAACTTTGTATTATTCTATTTAAAGATTATTTCTTGTAATAATAAATACATTTGAAGTGGTACACAAAACAACAAAATATAGACACTCATTACCTACGTTTAATGTACATAGCAGAAGAATTGGATCTGTAAGACGAAAATATGGAGCCTAAAGATGAAGGGGTAGAGAGAGGAATTGGTGGATCTTAAACAGGGCGAGGTGTGGTTTTGACAGGAAGGAGTGGGGTAAATATAAATTAAGGGGGTGCCTGAGTTTAGTCATGTCTAGGGCAGCACAAAACCAAAATACACCACTGTAGATTTATCATACACCCCTCATTCACACACGCTTGAAGTCTACACACATACAAATACGCTCCTACATTCACATATACACTACTCAAATACACTACTGCATTCAGCCACGGACAATCCATGCACAGACTTTGCACTCTAATATGCATTGACATTCATACACCAACACTAAATTAAATTGAAACTCTAAAGCATATACCAAAACATATTAACGTATATAAAAGATCAACAAAATACATTAAAAGGCCAGACAAATGATGTACAAAAATAACACCAGTCTTTAACTATGTATCTAATATAGTACACAATCACTGTTTAACGGGACACTCTAAGCACCAAAATTGATTTAGCTTGATGAAATTTTTGGTGTATAAATCATACCCCTGAAGTCATATGTCTCAATTCTCTGCCATTTAGGAGTTAAACCAATTTGCTTATACATCTCTTGCCATATTTCTCCTCTCTGAGACTTACGCAGTCTCCCTTCGCATTCCTGAAAAAGAGCTAAAAAAATGTTAACTTACCTTATTGCACTTGTGCTAATTTAAAAAAGAAATGCATTACTAATTGCCTGCTAGTGCCTACAGCAGATTTCTGTGGATGATTAAAGTTAAATAAGCAGTGCAGGAGGTACAAACTTCTAAAGTAAACACACTGTGCTTTAAAAATGAAAGCTTTGTTCATGGTGGCTGTTTAAGTCTCAGCCAGGGGAGGTGTGTACAATGTTGCATAAACAAAGGGACTTAACACTTAAAGGAACACTATAGCGTTAGGAATACAAATATATATTCCTGACAATATAGTTCCCTATTGGCCGTTTAGGTGACTGGTCCCCACCTGGAGGAAGAAAAAAAGTATTTCTACTTGCCTTTTCTCACAGTGTCAATCTGTATGGCTGAGATCATAAAAATTGATCATCTCAGCCAATCCATTGCAGTCTCATAGGAAAGTGCTGGGAGGCTAGTGCACTTGTGCAGCAAAACACGGCACTGTGCCAATCAATGGTTGAGATCATCAAGATTAATAATTTCAGCCAATTCAATGCTTCCTCCTTGGCTGAGATCATCGAGATCTATGATCTCGGCCAATCCAATGCTCTCTCATAGTAAAGCATTGGGAGGCTAGTGGGCATGCAATCAAAAGCAAATCAAAAGGCTGTGCTGCAGCAATCATATTGATCTTTCTGAGTGCATCTGATAGAAATAGCAGAGTTTCTGAACTACCTGTTTTCACCCTTCTTTTGTCAAAAGTTGTCCTTACTATTACTTCACTTCTACATGAGTAGTTATGTAATCTTCTACATCACAGATATATTATCTTTTAATATGTACTTCTAGCTCATATAGTTATAAATTGTCCTTCTCATGGACAAATAGCAGTGAAATAATTTCAGAGTTTTGATCTTGTTTTTAATACCTCACTTAACCTCATAATAAATAAGGGAAAGTCACAGATAACTCCTTTTTAATAGGAAGCTTGCACAATCTCTGTACAACATTTTCAAAGAAAGGGACACTGTGTGAGCCCTAAAGAATACCAGTACTCCCAATGAAGGCATAACTACCAATGAACTACCAATCCTTTTTTTAAATGTTGCTTCCCTTTGAGATGTGTTTAACTAGCCAGTCATAATATTAATCAGACTCATATTTCATATGTACATTATAGTAATGGTTTAATATTTATATCATCTCAAGTGGGGAATCTGCTGACAGCTCTGTGTGTAAGACCATAGCACCTCTGCACAGAGTTATGACTTTCTAAAATGTAGCTATCTTAGCCATCGTCTTACATGACAGAAAATATATAGAAATCAGTGGAACTCACAGTTAAACTCTCTGATATCGGAAAAATACATAAAAAATTGTTTTATTTTGTACTGTTTAAATCAATAGCTAAATATGCAGCATCTTTCAAGCTATTTAAATAAAACTGAACTGCAAGCTTTTCCAGATAACAGACGGTAATGAAATAGACTGTTTAGAGTTTAAACATTTATTAAAGGGACACTATAGTCACCAGAACAACTACAGTTTAATGTAGTTATTCTGGAGAGTATAGCATGTAACTGCAGGCTTTTTTTTCTGTAAACACTGCCTTTTCAGAGAAAAGGCAGTGGTTACATTACAGCCAAGGGACTCCTCTAGTGGCCACTCCACAGACGGCCACTAGAGGTGCTTCCTGGGTCAGTGCTGCACACTGTCTAATTGTCAAATGTGTTGTATATAAGTGGTTTAGCTCTTGTAGGAATTTTTATACATGGAGTTATATTGGTTGCTATAGGATACATTATCCTTATGAAATTATTACTTTTTTTTTCTCTTTTTTGTACATATTTAAATACTTATGAAATTTAAGAATTATTAAATAGAGCATAATATTTTTAAATCATTGAGTGCGGTATCATTTGTTGTTTTAAAACATAACAGTTTGATTCCTATTTGAGCTGCAAAATTGTTGTAATATTAAGACACTCCTTGAAGTGTCTTATGGGACAGAAAATGCAAGTGTACCATAAATCAGCGTTGCATTATTGTATATAACTCTAACTCCAACTAAATCCAACTTAAACAGAAGACTGAACCAACACACTGCTTAACCCCTTAAGGGATAATGCCATACCAGGCATGAATGGATTTGACTAATCCCTCATCTCTAAGGGGCTAAAGGATATTATCACATAAATCACTCATCCCGAATCTACACTCCTCTGACAAGAAAATTAATTTAGGGTCTGCCTTCTGCTTGAAGCTACTGCCATTTACAGATTCATTATGCATGTTTAAGTGTGCTTCTCGTATCTTGATCGATTTCCCCAATTTAGTTGAAATAAAATGTGCATTCCTGGGCACCGTTCGTCTATCAGCTCGTTCACACAGTCTGTTTATAACCTCAACAGACATCCACACCAAGCAACCGACTGTTGAATTGGACACACTATTTTATCCATTCTGAACAGGTAGTGTGGCCACCGATTTGTAGACTTTGCTGTGGCTGATGTCTGCATTCAGCTCTCTGATTGATTGCACTGGGCTGCTAGCACATCCCCCTTTCTATTCCATTGAGGTGGGGTGGGGTAAGGGGGGTGTGCTGGACTGGTGAAAGCACGGAAGAGACATTCATTTCAATACACCATTCTCATCTTCCCAGCCGTAATCAGTGCAAAAAGAAAACACTATGTGAGGGGAGCATTTTGTAGATCAGTGTTTAAACTGGACGGAGCTCTAATTTTATAACTGACTTTCATTAGACCCACGTGCTGTTGCAGCATTTAAATGGTTTATAATTACCAGCTAGTCGTACCTTCACCACATCACATTATATTACCATTGGCTCTGTACCAACACGCCTTTATCCCGTCCCTGGTCCACAGTCCAGCCTCCTTGTAGAGGCACAGTTCGGTGTGTTGGAATGCTGCCGCATCTGTCAGGATTGGATACTTTTTGCATTCTTTTTTTGCTGTCTTTAACATCTGGATTCCTAGCATCTATATAATTCCACTTGTATTTACACGTGAGCTATGTGGAATGCATTGTATAGCCACAGAGAACACTGAACTGAACGGAAGACTCGCGTTTTTAGGATTACAGTGAGCTGTCCCGGGTACTGAAATTCAGCACTTCTTCCTAACATCACTGGCTCCGTATAATTTCTCCCCAGCCGTGCTATTGTGATCTGTCACTTTGATGATTCTAATCCCACAGCCTGTCACCACAAAGAATGGCCAGGAACAAGTGCATTTTAACAGCTGTCTCGGGATTTTACTTCTGGGAAGCTGCACTATTACTCAGGTACTGTGGGTCCAACTTACTTTTGAATTTACTAAAACTTGGATTTAAAAGACCATCTGGAAAGAGGGTTTTCTTTTTGGGGGGTCAGTAATCTTACAGTGTGTAAAAATCCTATCTATTTGAGACTGTGTATTATTTTACTTATTTAATTATGCATTATCTGTATACCACTACACATATAAAAAAAAACATCCACACTATGAGAGTCATGGAGTTGTATAGCACACAACAAATGAAATGCCATATTTTTGCCTAAACACTTGGTAAATGTCTATGGTATGTCTAGGTGAAAATTCTGTAATCTTTATTAAAAACCTAGCGAGGATAATTGCTTCTTACCTCATAAAGCCTTTGGAGAACTTGCCTAAGCATGTGGAACACACATTGCATATATAATTAGGAAGTGCACATGTTTAACATCACTGATGTAGTCTAAGAAGTAAAACCAAATGCTGGTTGTGTCTTGTTTTTATAAAGTATTGTTTTCAAAGCATTAATCAGTTCTTATCCTAGTAATATTTACAATAAACGCTCACATGGTGATTGATTTTTTTATTTTAAGTGAGGAATTCGAGCTGTACATAACAGGAATAAAATGCAAAAGGTTGTCATTTTCTTAGGCATTCTTCTATTTGGAATACAGAGCAAACGGCCATGTAATAAGAGTATCAAGTATTTCAATAAGGCATATATGAATGGATACCTATCAGCTGGTAAGGCAGATGTGTGTACAATAAATTGATTTATGTTTTTTTTGTAAATGCTTTTGGAGAATAGAATCTGTGTGGTGGAGCTAGCAGAACATCAATATCTTGACCAACCTTGATTAGGAGAGCACTTGGCTAAATCATTTTTTTCAATTATTCCCAGCTCATTGCATTTAATTAAATGAGATCCCATGGAAAAGATTAACAGTTATAGTATCCACATGTACGGAATGTGTGGTTTTGTTATGAATACAGTGTAATTATATACCTTCAGCATTACATCACTCCACTATAGCTGTGTCCAAGCAATGGTTAACTCAAATTACGTCAAACACTTAATAGCTTGTAGTTAAAATGTACATGCGATATACATTATTATGATGCATGGCATATACAACATATTTTAATGTGCATAACATTTGGTATTCATACATTACCACAAAGCACCTTCAATTTGTTTTGTTCTGAGGGGATGATTTTTCTTAAGGGGAGTTTTAGCATTTTTTAATGCTATCTCATAAGCTTATGAATAATTAATGTGCAATTAAATAAAGCCCCACTGGCCTCATAATCTAATATAGCCATAAGCAGGAAGGTAATACAGACCGTTCAAGGTCATGTAGTGCTTCTAGGCTAAAACCACATTATATCAAATCATAATTCTTTAATTTGACCTAGGGGTCAGTTTCCTATATTATTGTGACATGTTCAGATTATTAAATTCAATGAAATTATATAAAATGCTTTTTTTAAATTTCCCACTGGTGGTTCTTAGGAATTGAATGATGTATTTATAAAGTCACGTCATGTTACCAGCTACAAGTGCTTTTTATCACAAATAATAAGTTATGCCACTTCATGTAGAATGATCAAAAGGGGAAACTGACAACTGTTACATTATTTATACTGCTATTTGAAATATATTTTTATATTGTAGGAAAAAATAAAGCCATCATCACATAGCATATATAAAACACACAATATACAATAGACACATATATTATAGGATGTGTAATGTGTATTGTGAGAAAATAATGCAGTTATGAACATACCAAAAACCCTGACACCAAAGTTTTAGTGGTTTAATTAATGCCTCCAGAACCCCAAAATGGAATTATTTTTCACTAACATATGCTTTTATATATTTTTGTTGAACTTTGCTCCTCACCAACTGGCATGCCAGAAATGATTCCCTGTATTTCTAGTTTCTCACGAATAAAGATGGACATAAACACACAGGTACTCGTACAGTGTACGTACATATAAACACACAGACACATGCATACCCACCAACACATATAGTTTCTACCTTGAACATCTGTCATATATTTCATACATGTCCTTCTACCCTTACTGATATGGCAGGGTTGGTACTGGGCAGATAGAGAGATACATAGCAATGGATGTGGAACTGAGATGATATTGTGCAGTGTGTGTATACTGTGTACATAACATACAATACAGAATTTTAAGCCATGGTCTGCCTATTTAAATAACAGGTGGATAGATATCTTACAGCATTTAAAATCATCATTGTATAATTTAATTTAATCAAAAGAAAACCACACATTCTGTACATCACCTTACAGAACCTAAAACCACTAGGCACTAAAGGGTGACTCGAGCACTTTAACCACTACAGAGCACTCTATTGGTTATGGTGCCAGGCATCCACAGGACAAACAGATGAACTCATAATAGGGGAACCAGGGGACTCCTTACATTATAACCAATACAACTCATTGTGTACTGAGTGCCCTTTTCACTAAACATAAATCTAAGCTGTAAAATCTATATAATAAAGCCAACCTCCAAAAAGAAACATTACAATCACACTGGCATCAATAAAGGTCTTTAGCTAGCAATATGTACAGTATTTGCCAATAACAAATCAACATATTATGATAGTAATGTTTTCACACACGATAACTGCTTAGAGTTGGAAAATGTCTAAATCTCAATGAGTATATATATCAAACATTGCATTTGTGATAATTATATTTTGATGTTGATGAATAGTACATAAAAAGATCTGCCCCATGGTATGTAGATTACAAGAGGGCTGCCCTATGATCTGTAGAATTTACATGCAGAAGGGAAATCCGTTACTTAATCATAACAGTTCCTTTGGATTCACCCCTTGATTAACTGATTTCCCTCTTATAGTATATGCATCATACCTATTACAATGTAGTACTGTTCATGTAGTGTCCCACAGCTTGAAGAAGAGTGATGGATCTCGCAACCCTATTTGTCTAACTGCTCGCGTGCATGCATACATTCACACACACACACACTCTAACACCCCAATGACCTTCTACTGGGATTTCACCCCCTTTCCATTCCATCTTCCTCTTCTATTCACCATCCACATGGTCATCCCTCAGTGGTTGCATGCCATTTCCTCCAGCCAAATTTAAATATCTCTGGGTCCTTTTCTTCCTAAAGAAGAATGCTGTAGATATGAGTCAAGATATTGTGATTGAATCATTTTAATAAACAATAAAGCAATGATCTGTGTCTGTATGCCTTTAGCTGTCTGTATAACTGACTTTCCCATCAGTCTCACAAACTAACACTCACTCAGTCTAGCCACATACATGGAATAATCAAAGCCACATAATTCAGTAAAGCACTCAACCCACACACAACAAACATTACTTGCATGCAGATGTAAAAGCCTTACTTCATGAACTGATTCCAACTAGTGATGTCGCAAACATAAAATTTTCCGTTCACGAATGGCGAACGCGAACTTCCGCAAATGTTCGCGAACGGGCGAACCGGGTGAACCGCCATAGACTTCAATAGGCAGGTGAATTTTAAAACCCACAGGGACTCTTTCTGGCCACAATAGTGATGGAAAAGTTGTTTCAAGGGGACTAACACCTGGACTGTGGCATGCCGGAGGGGGATCCATGGCAAAACTCCCATGGAAAATTACATAGTTGATGCAGAGTCTGGTTTTAATCCATAAAGGGCATAAATCACCTAACATTCCTAAATTGTTTGGAATGACGTGCTTTAAAACATCAGGTATGATGTTGTATCAATAAGGTAGTGTAAGGGTTACGCATGCTTCACAGTGACAGACCAAACTCCCCCGTAACGCACCACAAACAACCGCAAACAGTCCATTTGCACAACCGCAAACTCCCCATTTGCACAAGGTTGGATACCAAGCTAGCCATGTCACGTTCCTTGTCCTCACTGATGTCATTGAAGGTCTCTTCCTCCACCCAGCCACGTACAACACCAAGGGTCCCCGAAAGGTGACAACAAGCCCCCTGTATTTTTTTTTAAATGTACACTACTGTTACACCAGATATGAGTTGCACTGGTGTGACACTGTGCCCTGGCAGGCCCTGAAACGCACACGTGTGAAGGAAACTGACTGCTATTATTTCACAGTCAAATTTCTAGGTTTTTTTTTTTTTTTCATTTACACTACTGTTACACCAGATATGAGTTGCATTGGTTTAACACTGTGCCCTGGCAGGCCCTGAAACGCACACATGTGAAGGAAACTGACTGCTATTATATTACAGTCAAAAAAGTTTTTTTTTTTAAATGCAAGCTATTGTGACATCAGATATGAGTGGTGGCACTGGGCAAGTGGGCACAGTATACGCTGTTAGCCTGACACACATGCTGGCAGGCAGGCAACTTCAATTAGATTACACACAAAAAAAAAAAGCAGACTGATGTTCTAGCCCTAAAAAGGGCTTTTTGGGGTGCTGTCCTTACAGCAGAGATCAGATGAGTCCTTCAGGACTGTAGTGGACACGGAATACACTAGCCTAGCTATCGATTTCCCTATTAAATCAGCAGCAGCTACACTGTCCCTCCTCTCACTAAGAATGCAGCTTCCGGGGGGCGGGGCCTAGCTGTCATGGAGGAAAGAGGCACTTCGTGTGAGCTCCCTCAATATCTCACTTTAAGCAAGTGACTTTCACCCCAGAAGGGGATGACCCAGCAATGTTGCTCCTTCCTGACTGACCCGACATGCTTAATAGTGGTCAGCAACTCGACAGAGTCTTACTTACCTCCGCGTGGCAAGTGTGGCCTGGTGCTCACCAGGCGGGAGAGGCGGCCGATCTCCCGATCCTGGGATGCCCAGGAGCAGCTACTTCCCGGCAGGAGCTCCGTCGGACCGGTGGGGGTTATCCCGGTCCACCCCTGAGAGGCTGTCTGGAGCTAATGGATGCACAGAGCACAGCCACCCAGGCTGACATACTCATCTGCGACTCTCCCAATATGGCGGCAGCCGCGTGTCTTCCTGGTACCAGCAAAGCATGGCAGGATATTGAGTCTAATCTGGACAGACTCTTTAATAAATTTTGGAAGCAAATAACAAGCAGGAGGCCCCAACAAGCTCCACCACAGCCCCAACAAGCTCCACCACAGCTAAGCGAAGCAGTCCCCATTAAAATCCACCAACGCCAAAGGCGTCGAAGACGGGACCGGAGGCACAAACAGAAATGCAGAGCCTGCCCCACGTCAAGCACTCGCCTCCACCTTAAGCCACCACAATCCCGCACCGGATGTGAAGCACCAGCGGGACAGATCCGACCACCCGACAAAACAAGCTTCCACCACCTCAAGCCGCGAACCCGGCACTCAGCCAGAGACTTGCCTTTGTTTTTCCAGGTATCAGGGACTCCCAGGGTCTGCGCCTGATGCCCAGAAGGGATCGGATGAGCACAAGCAGTAAACAGCAGCCTGCCAAGCATGTCCCACTATAGCCGATCCTCCACACCATGCCTTTGATCACATGAACTGCTCTCTGCACATTAACTAATCGTAAAGTAGCAAGCGTTTAAACATGTCATTATTTCACCTCCTAAAGAGTTTATTGTCGTAGTTCCTTACATGCCTTTACCTTAACCGTTCATGTATTATGTTATTCACTAGTCTCATCTCATGGGGCGACTCACACTTGATTTATAACTAGTGGAGGAGCTGCTGATATAAATACACAGTTGATAACGTGCAAGCTACACCCTAAACATGACAGCCATCTTTCACAACAATGTACTGCTATATACTCATACCCTCAGTGCAACTAGCCATGATATACGCACGTTCAGCCTAGCATGCTCAAATATAACAAACTTCTGTCTAAAAAAAAAAAAAGAATGCAGCTTCCGAATGAATCTAAAATGGATGCTGTCCAGGAGGTGGGAGGGTCTGGGAGGGAGGGTCTGCTGCTTATTGGCTGGAATGTGTCTGCTGACTGTGAGGTACAGGGTCAAAGTTTACTCAATGATGACGAATAGGGGGCGGACCGAACATCGCATATGTTTGCCATCCGTGGCGAACGCGAACAAGCCATGTTCGCCAGGAACTATTCGCCAGCGAACTATTCGCCAGCGAACTATTCGCCAGCGAACTATTCGGGACATCTCTAGTCAGGATAGATGCCTCTGGAATGGGAGGTACAGGTTGAGATGGTACGCATACCAGTGTCTCAGGGGCCAAATAAGCATTTCTGGACAAAAGTGTCTGATGGGCCTGGGCAATTTGGTCCATACGGTGATCCTGTTCTTAAAATCTTGCCTCATAGGAGGCCATTTGCTGTCCTAAACCTGCAGGGCCCATGGTCCTATCATAATGTCATGATGTAATACCCCAACACGCAGAGTTTAGGATAGCAAGGGACAAGACTAGGATATAACATATTATCTGGACTTAGAATGCCAGACTAAACGTCAGACAGAGATAAAGCATAATCAGAAACGAGACGAGGTCATGGTAACAGAGAGACTACGAAAACGAGAACAAGCCAGAGTCAGGTAGATGGTAATCAGTCACACGGGCAAACAAGATAGGAAAGGGTTAAAGATAAATTCAGAGTCAAGAACAAAGCCATGGTCAATACCAAAATAAACAAAATAGATCAAGGAACGCACTAAAGGGTACTGACACAGAAACCACGATAGGACAAAGTGGATAGGGCTAGGGAAGTTTAAATATCCTTTAACATTTGATTGGCCCACGTCATGCCTACGCCCCCAAAACGTTCGTGTGTGGGGGTGCTGGAATGACATGGGCCAATGGGAGCCTGAATCAACGTTTGGCTCCCATTTCCCCTTTAAGAGCGAGCTCGTGACTCGAGATGTGCTCCTAGTGCCAGGCGGGCCACGTGACCGATCACTGCGGTCAGTGCACGCGGCTAAGTCAGAAGAGGAGAACAAGCCGCATGCGGCTCGTGTGGAGGCAGGAGTAATCCAGCCACGCGCGGCTCAAGCTTAGGAGCCAGGTCGGTCCCAGGATAAGGTAAATACAGCCACAACCACTTATCCCAATCACACACCTTTCGTAACGTCCTATCCTAACAAAAGCATATTACCGCATATTTAATAAAACAGATAGACCCCCTACTTCATCCAGGTTACTGATCGATGGTTTGATATTCTGAGCCCTCTCTGATTAACTGTACACGATTTACTGTACACGACTATTCGATATTCCCACAAATTTTATATAGCATTTTATGTTTGTTTGAGACCACCTTAAAAATATTGGATATCGCTAAAAATCATGATCACTATATACTTTCTCTACAAACCTCTAAAACGAACCAAACTACTCATCCATCCGCTATACCACTTTATCCCACCTAGAACTAGTGCCCAGTTAAAATACTTGACTCTTACTTACCCACACTCATTTCATCACTACTCTCACTGAATCCCTCTGACTACGGCTAAATTCATCTTCTACATCAGAACACTACTCCTAAGATTGGGTTGTATCCATGTCTCGGGTCTTTCATTTAGAATAGGGGCAGCTTCGGTCTCCTTCAACACTGACACTCCAGTGCATATTATTAAAAGATTGGGCAGATGGAAATCCTCAGTCTACAACCGATATATTCCTCATCCCGAGAAAGAAATGAGGAAAGCTTTTAAAAGTTTGGCTTTGTAAATTTGATGCAATAAGTGTGTTTTTCTTTAATATCTTTTCACCCTCTTTGCATGAACCCGATTTACATATATTATTAATATGTTTCTGAACATATATATTATATTATTCACTCACTCACTCACTCTCTGGGCCGGCCTAAGACATCATGCTGCCTAGGTCCAACGGTAAATGACTATGGGGGATAATGTATAATAAACACAGGTTACTGGCTATGGGGGGGATAATGTATAATAAACACAGGTTACTGGCTATGGGAGGGATAATGTATAATAAACACAGGTTACTGGCTATGGGGGGGATAATGTATAATAAACACAGGTTACTGGCTATGGGAGGGATAATGTATAATAAACACAGGTTACTGGCTATGGGAGGATAATGTATAATAAGCACAGGTTACTGCCTATGGGGGGATAATGTATAATAAACACAGGTTACTGGCTTTGGGAGGATAATGTATAATAAACACAGGTTACTGGCTATGGGGGGATAATGTATAATAAACACAGGTTACTGGCTATGGGAGGGATAATGTTTAATAAACACAGGTTACTGGCTATGGGAGGATAATGTATAATAAACACAGGTTACTGGCTATGGGGGGTATAATGTATAAGCAGCACAGGTTACTGGCTATGGGAGGATAATGTATAATAAACACAGGTTACTGGCTATGGGGGATAATGTATAATAAACACAGGTTACTGGCTATGGGAGGGATAATGTATAATAAACACAGGTTACTGGCTATGGGGGGGGGGGTAATGTATAATAAACACAGGTTACTGGCTATGGGGGGATAATGTATAATAAACACAGGTTACTGGCTATGGGGGGATAATGTATAATAAACATAGGTTACTGGCTATGGGAGGATACTGTATAATAAACACAGGTTACTGGCTATAGGAGGATAATGTATAATAAACACAGGTTACTTGCTATGGGAGGATAATGTATAATAAACTCAGGTTACTGGCTATGGGGGGATAATGTATAATAAACACAGGTTACTGGCTATGGGGAGATAATGTATAATAAACACAGGTTACTGGCTATGGGGGATAATGTATAGTAAACACAGGTTACTGGCTATGGAGGGGGATAATGTATAAGCAGCACAGGTTACTGGCTATGGGAGGATAATGTATAATAAACACAGGTTACTGGCTATAATAAACACAAACACAAAAAAAAAATAAAAAAAATAATGCAGCTTCAGAATTAATCTAAATTGTATGCTGTCTTGGAGGTGGGAGGGTCTGGGAGGGAGGGTCTGCTGCTGATTGGCTGGAATGTGTCTGCTGACTGTGAGGTACAGGGTCAAAGTTTACTCAATGATGACGAATAGGGGGCGGACCGAACATCGCATATGTTCGCCTTCCGTAGCGAACGCGAACAAGCTATGTTCGCCAGGAACTATTCACCAGTGAACCGTTCGGGACATCACTAATTCCAACCTTATACCTTATATTTCACCTACATTCCACCTCCCTAATCTGACATTCCTCCTCCTCTTCTGTTAATATTAACTGTCTTTAAACAGTATTAACTGTTTTCAAAACAGGATTACAATGATCCATCTCTTTTTTATTACTATTTTATGTCACTATAGAATTTTGGATGTCTGACAAGTATATAAAGGATGACAAAATTTAAATATATAGAATGCACAGAAATTAAAGTGTAAAATACAATGACACATACTATAGTTAATGAATATATTCTTCTACTGATCATTATTCCACATTCAATTATAGGAGTCATTATGACATGTGTAAGATGTTTTAGTATTAGCATCCCATTTTGCTATATTACCTTACTTTGTTTTTCAATTTATTCTTTATTAGTTTTATAAAATACTTAACAGACAATTGTTTGTACAGCTGAAGAAATATTCAAAAGTCAGACAAAGTGTTTCCAGATGTTGCTTAAAATAAATGTTGCAACAATATCATGGTACAGTATTATCTGTGCAATATCTGACTATATAAATGATGTATAACCATACAAAAGAACAACATACTTGAGCAGAATTAAGAAAAAAAAGTACATGAAAAATGTACGTATAGCAAATCCATTATTAAGAGTGATGTAAATCTCATAGGGAAGTGAGAATGAGGATTTGTGTCATGTCTTGCTTTCCATATAGTGTTGCTCTGATTTCAGGACTGGCCACTAAAATGATTTGGAAGATTTTCTGGTATACCTATGTCTAACTAATTCATCTAAAACAATGGATTGTGGGCAGCAACTGTCTTTTTCCAGTATTCCGCCACACTAGAGCAAGCAGCTATGTAGGAAATTTTAGATTTTGCTGAATCTTGTTAATATTTTTAGGAAATATATGTAACAGTTATACAGAAGGAGTAAGTAATATTGAGATGCCTGTGCAAACTAGTATTAGTGCTTGGATTGCTATCAAGAACTCTGTTAATATAGGGCATGCCCAAAACATACAAAGTAGTGATCCGGTGTGTTTAGGAAGGGATAGTTGAGTGTGGTTGGTGTTAAAAACCATCACATTAGGAGTTTGCATTATGATTTCCAATAATTTAAGCTGTGTGTCTTGTGTGTGTCCCCAGCCCCACTGTGTCTCTTTATGGGTGTTCCCAGCCCCTCTGTGACTCTTTGTGTCCCCCAGCCACGCTGTGTCTACTTGTGTCTCCCCAGCCTATCCATAACTCTTTGTGTACCCTCCAGCCCTTCTGTGTCTCTTTTTGTTACTGTGGCGAAATTAACCTCGCCACTTGTGCCTGGAGAGGCCTGCTGGCCTGCCCTTTGCCATGTGATTATGGTCCCTGGGAGGTTTGGCCCTTTAAATACAAGATTTGGGCACAATGGATTTTCATTGTGCTGCTGCTGGCCCTTTAACTCCCAGAGAAAGGATTTGTACTTTAAAAATGGCACTTCGGATGCAGTCGAAGTGTCACGATACTGGGGAACCCAACACGCTAACACACACACAGACACACAGACAGAAAGTGTGCAGTACCGGTCCTTAGAGTGGCCGGGCTAAGCACACACAGAATAGTCAGGAGACAAGCCAAGTAAGGGGAACCAGAAAACAGAATAACGAGAAACAAGCCAAGGTCAAAGGGTAGGAGAAAGTCACAAAGTCAGTATAACAAGCCAGAGAGTACGAAACCAGAAAGCACACGTTCAGAATCAATACTATAAAGCAAAGACCACAACAGGGCACAGATAGACAGGAAAGGTAAGTATTTAAATCCTAGCCTGAATCCTGATTGGCTAACCACCAATCAGTATTAACAAACACACGTGGGGGATATCTATACCCCCCACTGTGTTTGTTGCACTGTAGCTTTAACGCCGGGTCACGTGAGTGACCCCGGTGCTTAGATAATAGTGCCGGCTCCCAGCGTGCAGCGTTAGACATGCTGCCGCTGGGAGGAAGAGAGGAGGACGCGAGCGGCGTGTCAAGAGGAGAGGATGCCGCTCGCTTATTGGTAAGGGGAGAGGGGACCGCGGGCGGCGACGGACCGAGGGTGAGTGCTGCGAGAGGATTGCAGCCTCCCCTCACCGCTGCCCGCAGAGCCCTGACATAACCCCCCCCCCCTTGAAGACTGCCCAGAGGGCGGGAAGCCGAAGGCTTCAAAGGAAACCGCACATGAAAGGAGCGGATCAAAGAGGGCGCGTCCAAGTCAGAGACAGAAACCCACGACCGCTCCTCCGGGCCGTAACCCTTCCAATCAACCAGATACTGCAACCGACCTCGAGAGAAACGAGAATCAAGGAGAGCAGCCACCTCATATACGTCACTAGAGACCTCGCGGAGGGCATCGGAACGCCTGAGAGACCCAGAGAACCGATTACAGAGCAAGGGCTTCAAAAGGGAGGTGTGAAAGGTGTTAGGTATGCGCATGGAAGGGGGCAAGGCCAAGGAGTAAGACACAGGATTCACCCTACGCAACACCTTATAGGGACCAAGGAACTTGGGCGCGAACTTCATCGAGGGAACCCTAAGGCGGAGATTCCTAGAGGACGACCAAACCTTATCACCCGGAGCATAAGAAGGAGCCGCACATCTGCGACGATCAGCAAATCTCTTTTGAGTAGCAGCAGCACGACAAAGAGCAGCATGGACCTATTTTCACGAATGGCGAGGTGCTCGTCCAAAGCGGGCATTCCCTTGTCGGAGAACACACCGGGAAGGACAGCGGGTTGGAACCCATAAGCCACCATAAAAGGACTTACGCCAGTAGAAGAATGAGACACAGTGTTCCTGGCAAACTCAGCCCAGGGAAGGAGATGGGACCAGTTGTCCTGGTGTGCATTCGTGAAACAGCGTAAATACAACTCCACAGACTGATTTGCTCGTTCGGCAGCTCCATTAGATTGCGGATGATAGGAGGAAGCAAACGATAAGGAGACCCCCTTCTCAGCACAAAAGCCTCTCCAAAACCGAGAGACAAACTGAGGGCCCCTGTCAGATACGATATCTTGTGGTATACCATGCAAGCGGAACACTTCTTTGGCAAACACCTGAGCCAACTGAACCGCAGAAGGTAGCTTCTTAAGGGGAATGAAGTGCGCCATTTTGGAGAACCTATCCGTTACAGTCAAAATTACTGTCTGCCCATCAGATGAAGGAAGATCCACAATAAAGTCCATGGATAAGTGTGTCCACGGTTTCTTGGGTACAGATAGGGGCATAAGGAGTCCCAGGGGTTTAACATTAGGGGACTTACACTGTGTACAGACATGGCAAGCCTGCACGTAATCTACCACGGCTTTTTTGAGTGAATTATATAGTCTATAACATCATCCAAAAGAACAGGCAATTCCCTGGATGCTATTTCATCCAGTATGTAAGCGGCCAAACCCTCCTGAAAGGCTGTTACGAGGGCGTCATTGTTCCAAACCACTTCAGCTGCTAGAGTGCGGAATTCGATAGTGTAATCCGCTACAGATCTATTACCCTGTCGTACCCTAAGCAGAGCTTTGCCAGCAGAAGCAACCCTACCGGGTTGATCAAATGTGCGTTTGAAAGCGGTCAAAAAGTCTGCAAAGGACATTGGGGAAGCATTCTCCCACATGGGATTAGCCCATGCTAAAGCTCTCCCTGACAAGTGGTTTATCAAAAAGGCTATTTTAGATCTGTCAGTGGGATAGGAACGTGGATTCATCACCAAATGGATGTCGATTTGGTTGAGGAAACCACGACACAAGGCTGGGTCGCCGCTGTAGCGCTGTGGCGGCGTCATATGCACTACATGCGCAGGAACGGGTACCGGAGTGGGAATGGGCTCGGGCACAGCAGCAGCAGCCTCCTGAACGGCAGGCTGCAAGTGTGCAGTACGAGCCAGTATGGTTTGCAAAGCTTGAGCAAACTGATCCATACGGTGGTCCAAGCCATTCATTCTAGCCTCCTGATTAACTAGGAGCTGTGGTATGTCAGCAGGTTCCATTATGGCCCTGTTGTAATGTCACGATACTGGGGAACCCAACACGCTAACACACACACAGACACACAGACAGAAAGTGTGCAGTACCGGTCCTTAGAGTGGCCGGGCTAAGCACACACAGAATAGTCAGGAGACAAGCCGAGTAAGGGGAACCAGAAAACAGAATAACGAGAAACAAGCCAAGGTCAAAGGGTAGGAGAAAGTCACAAAGTCAGTATAACAAGCCAGAGAGTACGAAACCAGAAAGCACACGTTCAGAATCAATACTATAAAGCAAAGACCACAAAAGGGCACAGATAGACAGGAAAGGTAAGTATTTAAATCCTAGCCTGAATCCTGATTGGCTAACCACCAATCAGTATTAACAAACACACGTGGGGGATATCTATACCCCCCACTGTGTTTGTTGCACTGCAGCTTTAATGCCGGGTCACGTGAGTGACCCCGGCGCTTAGATAATAGTGCCGGCTCCCAGCGTGCAGCGTTAGACATGCTGCCGCTGGGAGGAGGAGAGGAGGACGCGAGCGGCGTGTCAAGAGGAGAGGACAACCGCTAGCTTATCGGTAAGGGGAGAGGGGACCGCGGGAGGATTGCAGCCTCCCCTCACCGCTGCCCGCGGAGCCCTGACACGAAGTGCCGAAGTAGTCGAAGTGGCCGCCATTCGAAAACCGAACGGCGGCCATTTTCATTTATCGAATGCGGTCTCAGGAACTTCAATGCTTTGGCTGGAATCAAAGACACTGTTAGACTGGGATATTTTCACAAATGGCCTCGTTCGTGCATTTGAATGGGACTTAGTAGTTTTTTCTAAGTGAACTGCCTTTAACATAAGAAATTGACCGGCCGCACAGCCCAAATCTATGGAACTGTTTTGGGCAGGGAAATGTGCTTGCGGTCGGTCATAAAGGGACCTCCACCTAACTTTTTATGTACTGGAGGGATTTGTATGATTTTTGGTTATGTTTATATTTAAAGTATGCTGATTCTGAATATGTATGTTTTATGTGAATATGATGCATATTTGTTTAGTTACAGTATATGTATAAAAAGTTTATTTTTCCTGCCTGTGATAAATTACATTAACCCATTGTGTTCAGTAATTATATCACAGGCAGAGGGGAGGGATTGTATGTTGGTGCTGGGTGTGTTTTACGGTTTTCCTGTAAATGATTGGTTGTACTATGTCCCACCCTGTGGGATTTCCCCCTGCATGGGGACTTGCATAAAAGCCCGTGTGTGGTCATTAAAATCAGATCATCTTGTACCTTTCTTGAAGCCTTGGCTCATGTTTGGGGAATGGGAGAACTACACTCTGGGGGTTGCTATAATCACTATACTCCCCAGGGTATGATCACTAAGCTCTGGTAAGAGCTTGTTCCTGTTTCTGGTCTCTGGGGAAAGAGAGATTCCTCACTGGAAGCTGGACCCTGGCCTTGGGTCCAGGGTGGGTGGAGACGGCGAGACCCCGGCACAGCTGCATCGCTGGAAGTGTGGTCTGCAGTGCTGATGGTGTCGTTTATAGTGCTTGGAGTCCTCAGCGAGCACTAGGCGCATCGATTGGTGGAGGTACTCAGTCAGAGTGCCAGCGGTCCGTCACAGTTACCACAGCTCATCTGTGTTTCTATGCGTCCCCTCTGCCCTCTGTGTCTCTTTGTGTCCCTTCAGACCATGTCTCTTTGCCCCCTCTACTCCATACTATTTACATTCTCTCCCCCATGCCTGCTTACCTCCATCATTGTAACGTGGCCAAGCTGGGGACCATGATAGAGGAGCTTGTTTCCCTCTACCAGTCTGACAGGAAGCAGTTTGGTGCTTTCTGTGAGCCCTTTCTGTCAGACCAGGGAGGAGATGCTGAAAAAACTCTACTGTGGCCTTTGGCTCAGCCATGCTACAATGATTGACTGGCAGGAGGGAAATGAAGACCCTACCTCACAACTTGCAGGACTTAAAGGATCTGCTACTAATATCTTTTTGCCAGATATACACAATCTATGGTGGATATATGAAGGTATTGTCGGGTCTTTGGACCCTTGGCCCATCATTTGGTTAATTGAAGAGTCAGAGGCATTGTGGCCGTCCCTGATAATAATACACATACCTTAAATGAAAAGGGGAGTTGTGTGCTGAATCCTTTGTTTTCAGCATAAATAAGGAGTCACAACCATTTTCAAACTACAATTTTTATTTAATTTATTTCCACATGGTCGAGTTTTCTAGATCAGCTCTTTTTTGCCTATCTTTTGCCATAGAATTGTACATTTTCTTCAATTTAGGAGTTAAGAAATCTGCATAGTTGTAGAGGCATACGGGGGCAGAGACTAGTGCTGTCGAAGAAATCAAGTTAACTTGGCTAGACACACAGCTGCCCCAAGCAGAAAATAACATTTTTAAAAAGTCTTTGTTTCTGCATTGGAAATTTGAAGACTAGCTGAAAGATATTTTGTCTGGCATCAAATAAAGTAAATTACAATCCAGTGATAATGCTTTCTGGCTTTCAACTGTTATTGCTTAAATATTTTCAACCTAATTACAAACGAAAAGTTTGACATATTTTTTCTGCTGCTGTTGCCACCCAAGTTAGTAATAATTTTCTTAAAATGGGCCTTAACCTTGTTCCACATTGTTTAATCATGTGAGATTTCAAGATCAGACCCTGTAATTGATTGCAAGGTTCAAAATAAAATAAACCATGGGAGTATTTGATTGTTTTGTTATAACCCCCTTTTCGTGATGATAATAGCTGTCATTAAACATTTGTGTTCCAAATTGATATTGATATTCATGTATGTTTCTTCAAACATTGGACATTTCAGATATAGCGTACATGTATACTTATCGTGTAATCAATTGTATTTTGCCAATACACAGTTTTTTTTGTATTGAATTTTTAATTTGCTGTAGTATCAACTCAGTGGAACTTTGCGTGATGTCTGTCAAAACAGACATGGAATTTATTTGGTCCAAACCGCACATTGTAGCGATTATTGGGTGGTCGGTCCAATTACCAAGCTCTGAGATAAAGTGTACTGAAATCACAAACGAATAGCACAATTGCCGAGTATGGTTGTTTTGTTTCTAAATTCTACCTGAAGCACCAAAAAAAGAGATGATAGATGGAAAAAGAGATGAATGATGGCTAGGAGACAATGACTAAATGTTGATTTTATTCACAGATCAAGGTGTCAATTCTCCCCAAATTCTGCAAAGTTCCAATTAAGTGTAATGCATAAGATTAGCCCCAGGGAAATGTGTTATGGTAAAACTGATATTGGACTTTATATAAATGCATGTTTGGATCCTGGAGTGGAGCACTGGAGAGTAGGAAGGATCAATGCTCTACTCCACATTTTGGAGGTTGCTGGGAAACTGCAGGTGATGAGTCTTGTTTCAGAGTTCAAACTCACCGACAAAAGATAATTAATCGCAGGTGCTGTTTAGTACTCTCCTGCAAAGAAGGGGATTTTATTTTATTTTGCGTTCTGTGAGGTGTAAGAGGAGCAGCTTAAAGAAACTGAAACAGAAAGGTGAATATTTCTGTTTGGAAATGGACAAGTCATCCAACCCAGTAGGGATGTGCATGGGGAAAATATTTGGATAGGTTCTGCATTCCGAAATTCAGGACTTTGGAACTTCTGCTCTTCGAAACTTCGGTACTTCGGCACTTCAGCACTTCGGAACTTCGGCAACTTCGGAACTTTGGAAATTTGGCACTTCGGAATATCGGAATTTTGGGACTTCGGAATTTCGGGACTTCGGATGTTCTCTTGCAGCCACTTAGTTGATAACTCCATAATTCCCACGGTATTAGTGAGCTATCTACAAAAAGGCTAAAAGACCTAAATTGGTCTTTCAGACAAATTTACTAATACCAAGTAAAAATTACTTAGTATTAGTGCATTCTTCCCCTACTCGCTATACCGTGAGTAGGGGCAAGTCTATTAAACAGTGAGCAGGCTGTGGCTGCTCACTGTTAAAACCCCCCCAAAAAACAGAAGGGGAGACCTAATGCCCCCCCCAGCCTCCACCCCTGAGTGGCGGGTGGGGGCCCTAAATTAACCTATTGTCCTCCTCCCGGCCCCCACCCCTGAGTGGTGGGTGGGGGCCTTAAAGAAGAATAAGGGGGGGACCTATTGTCCTCCCCCTGGCCTCCACCCCTGAGCGGTGGGTGGGGCCCTAAAGTAAAATAAGGGGGGGACCTATTGTAAATTGTTTTTATCCTGCACACGTATCATTTTCAGTTTATTTTCAAGTTTATTATGTTACTGTTCATGTGTCAATAACTTTTATTTGGAAATATTGGGATCTCTTCAGCTTGACTGTTAAATGTAAAGAATCAAAAAGTTAAAACCATTGAAAAGTATTAGAATGGTAATATAGTGATCGTGCCAACATTATGAACACACACAAAGAGACATTCAGCTGTTAATCTGATAGACTGTAATTTACCCCTTAGTGTTTTTATGAAATGAAAAAATAGTAACATTTCACACATAAGCCTTTTGTGTTTATTCATGCTTAAAACTCATTCAAGCATCTTTATTTAAAAAGTCAGCAGTGGGATCTAATATAAGACTAATGGCTTGTATGTTTATATTTATGTATACAACCCCGGCATCTTTCACAATTTGCTACTACTTACTATACAAGTCACCCACAATGCTCACATATTCGTTAGTCAATGCAGTATTCCTTTCATCTCATTCCTATGTAGGGCACAACCAGTTTTTCCTTGAGAAATTCTAAAAAAATAGTTATTCCTTATATATTACATCTACCTGAGTTGGTGTGTGTGCTTTAACATGCTGCTGCAAGTTCCATCATTTGTCATGTTGTAGATTTGCAGCCAGTGTAATGAATGCATAATTTAATAGAGCAAATAATATATAGGAACCTGTAGTTTAAATTATGACACAATGGGACCACATGCATCCGTATAACATATTCATATTTTAAACAGAGGTTCACACAATGCAGTATAAAGGAATAGCAAAATGCTTTTATAAATATTAGTAGTGCTGTTCCTTTGTTGTTTTAGCAATTATAGCATCACTTTCTTGTTTTCATCTTGAATTACTATATAAGCAGGACTGTTTAAAATACATATTTCGAATTACATTTATTTGGAGCTTTCATTATACTAGGTAATCATAAGTATATATGTCTGATTTCAGTGGCAGCAGTGATTATAACAAAGTTATTTTTACACAGCAGCTTGTTTAAAATAGTCTATGTTATTGTTAACATCAGTCTTTTCCTTTGTAGATGGGCTTTCTTTGCTCCCTACTATTTTATGGGGTTGTTCTCTGTATTTTCCCTATTTTTCATTCTTGTTAGGGATACACAATTGTATATATTATGTGTATATAATTATCACTGTATTTGTATTCACATTATATTGGAATGGGGATTCCTTCTGGTGCCTAGTAATCAGGGCCGGCGCTACCATTAGGTGATTAACACATTCCCCTGGGGCACCCAGAGGTTTCCTGGTGGGCTTCCCTGCTGCTATCTGGGGATGCTGTGCTGGTGCTCCTTAGCCATCCCCCAGCGCAGCCATTCGCCTTCTGGGCTCCTCTCTGCAGCCGATCACCTGCTCAGGGAGAGGGGTTTACTGTAACCCCACCACCCGAGCAGAGCACTCTGCTTCCTGCAGGCAGGGGCAGCACCAGCTGCTTTCTGTTCTGCGGGGAACAGGAAGCAGCTGCTGCACACAGTGCAGTGCACTGCTCTCCTGCTCCCCCAGCAGAAAGAAAAGCCAATTCCTGCAAGCTGGTGGCTGGACCCCTTCTCCTTCATTGACAGCAATAGGACAGGTATGTCATATCTGACTGGAGGCTAAGCTGTGCATGGTTGTAAATTGGTGTGTGTGTTAAATTACTGTGTGTTTGGATAAAGTGTGACTTTATGTAAAGTGGTGTGAGTTTGTGTTTGAGTGACAGTGTGTGTGTGTGTGTGTGTGTGTTAGTGACACTGTGTATGTCAGTGAGAGTGTGTAAGTGACACTGTGTATGTCAGTGTGTGTGTGTGTGTGTGTGTGTGTTAATGAGACTGTGTGTGTTATTGAGAGTGTATAAGTAAAACTGTGTGTATGTCAGTGGAAGTGTGGTAGTGACACTGTATGTCAGTGAGAGTGTGTGCATGTGTGTGTGTAACTGACACTGTATGTATGTCAGTGAGAGTGTAAGTGTGTTAGTGAGAGTGTGTAAATGATAATGTGCATATCAAATAGTGTGTGTGTGTGTTAGTACTGTGTATGTCAGTGAGAGTGTGTAAATGAGTGTGTAAGTGACACCGGGTGTGTTCGCCACTGAGTGTGTGTGCGCTAGTGTGTGTGACCACTTGAATAGATCCTTATACATTAAATTATAATTATAGTATATTATTAATCTAATTCTATTTAAAAAAAACAACAACAAAAAACGTTTTACTTAATGTTCATTGTAACGTAAATTAAGTCCCACTATTATTTAAATTAAAGGAACACTATGGTCACCTAAATTACTTTAGCTAAATAAATCAGTTTTAGTGTATAGATCATTCCCCTGCAATTTCACTGCTCAATTCACTGTCATTTAGGAGTTAAATCACTTTGTTTCTGTTTATGCAGCCCTAGCCACACCTCCCCTGGCTATGATTGACAGAGCCTGCATGAAAAAAAACTGGTTTCACTTTCAAACAGATGTGATTTACCTTAAATAATTGTATCTCAATCTCTAAATTGAACTTTAATCACATAGCAGGGGATAAGAAAATCTTAATTAGGGCTCTCTTTACAGGAAGTGTTTATGGAAGACTGTGCAAGTCACATGCAGGGAGGTGTGACTAGGGTTCATAAACAAAGGGATTTAACTCCTAAATGGCAGAGGATTGAGCAGTGAGACTGCATGGGCATGTTCTATACACCAAAACGGCTTCATTAAGCTAAAGTTGTCCAGGTGACTATAGTGTCTCTTTAACCCCTTAAGGACACATGACATGTGTGACATGTCATGATTCCCTTTTATTCCAGAAGTTTGGTCCTTAAGGGGTTAAATCCCACCAAATGCATTGATGTATGTTTTAGGCAGTATGATTGTATGGATATATGTATTAAGCAGTATGAGTGGATGGATGTATATATTAGGCTGTGTGTGTCTGCTTTCACTTAATGTCTACCTAGTGCGTCTTCTTCCCCATAGGCATACCTTTAGGGAAGATAACGCACTGGGTAGACATTAATTGAAAGCAGACACACACACACAGCCTAATATATTTTTCCTGTATTTATTTCTGTTTGTTTTCATATAAACTCTATTAGGACTTTATTTATTGAATCCTTATATGTTCTTTGGCTTATGTTGTGCTTACCTGTGTTTATTCCCTGTTTGGCTTTAAGTTTTTGCTTTTTTGTAAAACAATATGCTAGTTTTTTATGCTTAGTGATCTCCTATGCAGTCAGATCGGATTTAAGCATTTCCTTATGTTTGTTTATCGTTGCTTAGCAACATGACATCATGATGCACAACGTTACATATGACGTCATCGCGCACAATGTGACAACCGCAGCATACTGGGAAACGCAGCAAGATGGTGGCCAGACCCAATTCTTTGGTTGGTGCAGAGGGGGTTGGCCTTGGACTTATTTCACTGTATATTTTGTATATGAAAGGGTGAGTGTGTTGTAAGGGGGAGGGACATGATACATTGATAAAGGGATTACCCCGAAACATTTGTTATTTGTCCCATAAATAAATGTCAGTAGCACCTTGGTTTGTGCTCACAGCAATTATTTGTGCAGCCTCTATTTGTACTGTTAATGTAAAAATATTTGCCATATGTTTTCTGAGAACAAGGTCCAGTTTGTCCACAGACATAATTTTTTCTAATTTTGACCTATTCTCACTTCCTTAATACAGCTGGTTTATTTTACATAAATGCTCTCTTAATATACCACGTTTTTCAACCATATTCTACCACATACGTCTATTAGATTTAAATGCTTGAATATCACTCAACCAATTTATACTATAATTTCTCTTTGTGTGTTTTAGCCTTTCTTGTCTCTTAATTTCTTTTTCGTTTTTCCTTTAAATCACATCAAGGGAATATTGAAGGACAAACATGATGAAACCTTATCAGAGTTATATATTTCCACCTGGTAGTAGAGTGCTGCACACTAGTATCTTGATACATCAGAGTTTTGTGGGGGAGGTCCGCTAGCACCCAATATAAATCCAGAAGTATAGAGCCACAGGTTACAAAGTGCAGGAAGAAGAGTAAGATATATGTAATGATGGTCCAAAAAATAAAACAAAGAGGCTTTAATCATGGCCGAATTTTTTTTATCTTTGTTTTGCAATTTGGACTATAATTAAATATAACTTACTCTTCACCCTGCACTGTGTAGCCTGTGGCTCTATGCTTCTAGAGTTATATATTTGTTTAATCATACAAGCCGTCCCCTCTGCTTATGCTCACAAGGAAGTGGCTGTTTTTCAGTAAAACTTTTTGGAAAAGTATTAGTGCCAAAGTTTGGACCATGTAATTAGTCTGAGATGCTTAATCCCATGCTCCAGTGGCTGCTCATAGACCTAGATTTTTGGAATATCATGTTTATAGAGACATGGAAGTGTCTCTTCTCCACCACTTTTATATAGTGTGTATTAAAAGTATGCAAAAATGTTAAATAATAAAAATGAACAATATCACCTTTCACCACTTGAGTGCCCATGACAATTTGGGTTCATCATTCTGCTTCACTTCGTTGGACTCCGTCATTCACCAAACAAAGAGATAGTGTCAAACGTTACTGGCACTTCTTTATTGTGGTAGTGTGAGGGGGCGCTGTATTCTATCTTGAGAATATTATAGTCCAATATAGTTCACCCTAAAAAGGGATAGCCGCAAAAGTGGAAAAACCTGCAGCACCTTAAAAATATGCGTTTATATTATGACAAAGGCACTCAAAAAGAGCTCTAATACTCCCATCTTTGTGTATTTGGGAGGACAAGGTACTCACTTTGGAAAAAAGGGATATCCCTTTTTCCTGTGGAAAGATTTATGCCCCTGTCACAGGTAGTTGACTATCATAAAAAAAAAAAAAATGTGTTTAAAGTATAGAGGGAGTAGGGGATACAAAAATAATAAGGATTTTTCTCTTTAAAGTGTCCCTCTAGAAATCAATTACTAATTGAATTGCAATCACCTCTCTAAAATGAGGTAAACACTAAAATGAGCTAGATGGCCCCCGTTATGGAACAAGAGAATTTAATCTTTCAAATGAGAGGTTACATGCCCATGAAGTTATCAGTTGATTACTCTAGCAGCAGTGATCATCCAATGTCAGTTTGCATAGCTAATAGAACCACAGCAATGGGGTAGCTTCCTTTTGCTCTTAACAAAATAGACACAAGCATGATACCCTTTATTTGTGAGTAGGAACCTTCCTCTTTCAAGTAAGTGTCTGTATAGGATCATATTTTGGTGCAATTATAATTGTTTTATTTATTTATATATGCTAAGGGGTTTGGAATAGAAGTAGGATCATATATATTAAAATGATGTATGCCACCCATTGTAATACCGGAATTGTGTGTATTTTTAAAATTTATGTAATATTTTTATGGTTCGATATCATGTTATTTCTGCATGAAGTACAAGATGGTATAAAATATAAAAAAAAAAAAAAAAAAATACCTTCAATTTAGCGCTGCTTTTTTATTGAGAATCTGAAAGAATATTAAATCTTAAAACGTAATGTGTATTTTTGAAATATTTATCAAATAGTAACTTCCATACTCCACCGATTATTATTATATATTAAATATCATTTTGTGAAGTTTTTTTTTTTTTATATATTTTCTTTTTTTTTTAAGATCTCCTGATTTGCCAAAAGCTCAACATATAACATGAGAGAATAACTCCCATAAAAAGCATATCAGTGTTTAATTGTAGATTAATTACAGAGAGTTTAAAAGGATAGACATTGTTTTGGCGCATGGATGTACAGGTGATACTTGAAAAATTAGAATATCGTGCAAAAGTAAATTTATTTCAGTAATGCAACGTAAAAGGGGAAACTGATATATGAGATAGACGCATTACATGCAAAGCAATATAGTTCAAGCCGTGATTTGTCATAAGTGCAATGATTATGGCTTACAGCTCATGAAAACCCCAAATCCACAATCTCAGTAAATTAGAATATTACATGCAATCAATAAGACAAGGAGTGTACATAGAACAATATCGGATCTCTGAAAAGTATAAGCATGCATATGGACTCAGTACTTGATTTGGGCCCCTTTTGCAGCAATTACTGCCTCAATGCGGCGTGGCATGGAAGCTATTAGCCTGTGGCACTGCTGAGGTGTTATGGAAGACCAGGATGCTTCAAAAGCGGCCTTCAGCTCTTCTGCATTGTTCAGTCTCATGTCTCATCTTTATTTTGGCAATTTCTTTAGCCCAGGTAAGACGCTTCTGAAGTTGTTTTTTTGTTCAGGAGCGGCTTGACAAGAGGAATACGACATCTGAAGCCCATGTCCAGGATCCGTCTGTGTGTGGTGGCTCTTAATGCACTGACTCCAGCCTCAGTCCACTCCTTGTGAAAGTCCCCAACACTTTTGAATGGCCATTTCCTGACAATGCTCTCCAGGCTGCGGTCATCCCTGCTGCTTGTGCACCTTTTTCTTCCACACTTTTCCCTTCCACATAACTGTCTATTAATGTGCTTTGATAAGGCACTTTGGGAACATCCAACTTCCTTCGCAATTACCTTTTGAGGCTTTCCCTACTTATGGAGGGTGTCAATGATGGTTTTCTGCACAACTGTCAGGTCAGCAGTCTTCCCCATGATTGTGATTCCTACTGAACCAGACTGAGAGACCATTTAAAGGCTCAGAAACCCTTTGCAGGTGTTATGGCTTACTTAGCTGATTAGAGAGGGACACTGTGAGCCTAGAATATTGCACCTTTTCACAATATTCTAATTTACTGAGATTGTTGATTTGGGGCTTTCATGAGCTGTAAGCCATAATCATAGCACTTTATGACAAATCACGGTTTGAACTATCTTGCTTTGCATGTAATGCGTCTATCTCTTATATTAGTTTTCCCTTTTACGTTGCATTACTGAAATAAATGGACTTTTGCCTGATATTCTAATTTTTCGAGTATCACCTGTACAATTCCCTATCACTTAAGGGGTTAAAGTTCCTAAAAATGCAGTAATTAACAGGGGATCTTTTAAACTTCATAAAAGTGCAGTAATTGAGTAAGCAGGAACGCCCTACCTTCACTCTTCTTCTGGTATATATTTCTCTTTCTTCATTCCATAAACCTCTGTCTCTATCAATTTATACACAGCCCACATCACTGTTTTGATCTAGGCTGTTTACAGCAATCTCCCATGCCCCCAACCAATAAAATCTCCAGATGCACATAATAGTGACTTGGGATCTTTTTTTTACATGAAGAGAGTATGCGAGAGGCGATCGTTCAAGATGGACAAAACAGATATTAAAGTAAAACTGTTATGGTGCTTAGAGTGTGCCTTTAATTTGGAATTACTGTTTGCCTCTAATCCTTTTCAGTACTCTACTCTTGTAATTAGGAGCACTTTAAGTGCTCAATGTGCTACAATGAATACCCTGTATTGAAATTATTATTATTAAGTTTATTGAGTTTATTGTCATTTTTACCTTTATTTTGTCATGTAGATGATATCCACCCCCTTATTCTCTCTTTCCTAAACTACCCCCATGAGTATATAGCTACTGCTACTGTGGCACTCACACAAACTCTGAGTGAAGGATAGTTCATCTTGGTGTGAGACTGGTGGTTACAGTTACTGATGTGTCCACTGATAGCCACGGCCCTTAATATCAACTTGGAATCACCAAAAAAAAAATCTTTTTCTTTTTCTTTATGAGTGTGTAATGTGCATTTTTGCTGAAAGTCAAACACAATAGCACTACAGTAGTAAAATCACCAAGCACCAGCTAAAATAAAGTTGTTTTAATTTACATATTAAACAATCATTTATATCCCTAACTTACTATAATGAGAAAAAAATAGATCTTCTGTCATTAATGTTGTGTCCTAATCTCAAGAATAAATTGAGCCTGGTTAGGAGTAGTGTTTCAAAATCCAGCATCTGCAATAGTGTCACAACCTCTTTGAATCTGAACACCTCTTCCTCAACCATGAGGACTGGTGATACCTCCTTCACCACTGCCTCCACCACCACTACTGCCACTACCATCACTATTAGTACTGTAGAAGATGTACCATATTTATTTTCATGCACCTTGATGTTTGGTAATGAAATTCTAATGAACTGAACCATGGGATAGACTAAATTCTACCTTGCACAATTTGGAAATGAGCTTAAAATCAGGTTGTATGTACACATCCATTTGTATACCTTAATATTAATGGAGCAATATGTGCCTAATCTTCATGTTCATTGGCTCCCTGAAAATATATTCACCATTTAATATCTTAAATTCTTCTTGTTAACCATAGGATGTCAACATGATCTTCATACTCCATATATTATGACAGCCACTGTCTCAAACTGGAGTTTCCATGTGCAGCTATGATGTTTATACAATGCACTAATTAATATACAGTGTCTCTCAATATTTGTACCCTAAAATGATTGGCTTTCATGTGCTAACAACAAAATGTTTTAAAGTTTCTGCAATAAATTTATTTTATTCTACAGTGGTTATGCATGCGTGTTTTCCTCATGCACTAGTTTAAGTAAACATGAATACATTCTCATATTCTCAAATTATTTTATATGCTTTTTATATGTGTGGTTCCAATATTAAGACTTTCCAGTAGAGTTGATCTGAATGACTGGAAAATATTAATATGTAAGGGTGCCATTTATCTATGCATTTTTAGTCCTGTCTGGGGCATCTGACAATATTGATCTTACTGATAAAGTCTCATACAGAGTTATTTACTAAAGTGAGAATTTAAAGTGAATTTCAAACTTAGGGCTAAAATAGCCAAATTGGAAAAAATTCCCAAGGCATCTTTGCATTTATTTGGCAACTCTTTCCTTAAACTTGAAATTCACTTTGAAAACAACAAAAGTGAATGGATGAGTGGAATGGGTGATACAAGAAAAGTGCAGGCAAGCCTTCCTGAGCTTTTTATGAACATAGAAAACACACTATAAAGATAAAATCAATACCAGATAACAGGGCGGCACAGTCACTTTAATTTCTCACTTTAATAAATAATAAAGTAAATTCTCACTTTAATACATTCTCATGAGAACATGTGTCAAATATGATTAGTATGTTTGTTTTGGTTAGAATTACATCTCCCCAAACATCATATTACTTTTCTTAAAGCCAGCTCTCCTTAGCTGTCAGGATACATTAATATTCATTGTTCAATTTTATAACGACATTTCTTGCATTTTAATGAGTATTAATTTGCATTAGTGCCATATGCTCTATTTGCTGATCATTTCCACTGTACCTTATTTATTAATTTTTTGTTTAGGCTATGATTCCAGAAGTTATATTTGTGCCAACCATTAGTTCCTTCTAATGCAGTTAAAGCATTCCCACCTCTATCTAGTCCACGTCACTAATGTCTCTGACATTGCCTGTTTCAGCTCAAAGGTGTGGAATACACTTACTGGCTAGCAGTGAAATGTAATAGTTTACCATATAGATAAATGCCTACCCAGGGAGTTTGAAATAAATTTTAGTTGACTTGTCCTATTATTGAAAGTACTTATACTATATATCAAACCTTTTCTGACATTCACACCTAGTCTAGAATCGAAGTGCCAGATAAGTTCTCTCTGCACATGATAGCCTTTCAAATATTCAATATGGGAGGTACATCAGATAGCCCATTTATACAGAAATGGGTATAAACATGGTTTACACGTGTAAATGACATTAAACTACAATGACAGGAATTAAAAGTGAATTCATAGTGAATTTATAATGTTAATTCAAATTTGTCTGTTTTTAATTCAAATATGAAATGAACTTTGAATTACTGCCAAGTCACACCTTAGTGAATAATTCTGTGAGCAAAACCCTAACAGTGTTTTTTATTAAAGAAGAATTGCCAGGAATTCAAAGTGAATTCAAAGTGAATTTTAAGTTTAAGGCCAAAATTTCTATGCTTCCGGTTCAGCTATTTTGGTGTAAAATTTGAAATTCACTTTGAGTTTTCTTTGAATTCTTAACAATTGTAACTTTAGAAAATAGCGATGTGTGAATATAGAAATCTGTACTCCATCTGTTTTATCTCCCATTAGGTCTGTTTTGAATTTTGCTAATACTGTCGCAATCTGTTAAAAAGGCTTTACAATCTATAATTTTAAGTTGGTAAAGAATATGCCAAACACCTGCAGCACGTTAGCTTGTTGAAGTAATTTATGGCTGAAGAGTTTGTCCTTTATTTTTCATTTTACAAAAAGTGAAGATTTCAATAGAAAGTTTCACTTTAATAAATTAACCATGTGACACCCCTGTGGCTGTCAATCAGACAATCGGTCTTGTTACTTCCATGTAGTTTAGCTGAGTTGAGCTAAACTCAAGGAACAAGCAATAGCCCAGAGCACATACTTTGCAAAAATTCACAGTGAGATGCATGTGATTGGACAGCCACAAAAAGTCTGGGCTGAGGACATTGGAGTATGCTTGGAAAGGCTGCAAACAAGAGATCTGCAGCTTTTGTTAGCTATTTTGATATACCCCCAATGAGAAAATATATAACTTTGCTGGCGGTATATCTACTAAATAATATTTATAATATTTTTATTTAGGAAGTGGAGTGTCCCTTTAATATTGCAATCACGTTATGAAAGAAATCTATGTTATGAAATAGAAATTAATTGATTAGGCTCAAATGATTAAATTAGCTAATTTTCATTTTTCTTTTTCAGAGATCTTTATTTCTACAATTTACTTGAAAGATTCAAATCAGAGATATAGATTTTTTTTTTCAATGACATTTACAAAGCTATTTAATTAAGTTCCTGCATTATGTGAGATGGAAAAATTCATTAAACTCCTATTGCACTTGTAATAAATTACATTTCTTATAATTCTACTGTTAACAGAGGGTATCATTATAAACTGAACATTTATAATTTATATAATACAGCAATAAGCTAAATTGCACATATACAAAATGTATAATATAATTCACCAACAATTATGTAAATCTTTAATTAAGAAGCACATGTGCATTCATTTGGATGTATAATTTTTCTGAACAATTATGTAATATTTTATGCGCAGTTTTTTAGTACAATATTTAAATATAATTGACATAAGCACACATTGCAGCACATGGTTACTATATTGAATTATAGTAATATTACATTAAATTACATCAAGTAGAAGAGGTATGCTCTATTAATTCAAATTCAGATTATGTTTATAGTTAAAACAAAATATTTGCAAGTTGAACACAGGTTTTTATACATACAATAATAATTCTTGAAACTACTTTGCTGACTTGTTCACACTGTTACAGCCAAGTGTAGTGGTTACTTTGGTTTCTTATTTTTATTTGTTTAATTGGAAACTTTTTGATACAGTTAAAGGAGCTCTATAGTGTCCGGAACTAACAATTTATGTACTTGCATCACACATGAAAGGTGATTTTGCTCACCTTTTCTCACATGCTGTGCCATACTTGCCATGCCATTCTTGCCACCTCTGGCCCCACCTCTATAGGAAAAGCATTGGGAGGCTCTTGTGTATGTGTGGCAAAACACCACGCTGCACCAATTCTCATCTCCTCAGAGCATGTGGAGACGATGAACGTCAGTGCTGCATAGTGTGCATCACTGATACAGGAAGCACCTTCTAGTGGCCGTCTGAGTGACTTCCACTAGAGGTGTTCCTAGACAGCAATGGCAACACTGCCTTTTCTATGAAAAGGCAGTGTTTACATTAAAAAGCCTGCAGGGACAGGCTATAGACACCATAACCACTATATTAAGCTGTAGTGGTTCTGGTTACTATAGCATGAATTTTTCATGAGTCAAGATGCAAAGTTCCCATGAATGATGTGGAAAAGATTACATAAATGCATATGACATTTCAGATAAACATAAACAGAGCATTGTGTAGTGCAGGACACGAGTGGGAAGAGGGCCATGCAGGGTAAAGTCATCTTGGAAATATAACAATGTATAGAAATTAGGGATCACTTCTTGGGGCATGCAGGGTAAACCAAGGAGGACAGTGTTATATGTGGTATATATTACACTGAGATACTAGAATCAGAATAGGTGCAAGGATTTTGATGAAAATAAAAAAAATATATATAGTTCAAAGTTATGGTACCACCTTGAATAGTTTCTGGGTTGTATGGGGGTAAAACTATATACCTCAAGTAAGGGTAGGAGAAAGGGAACGTGAGAAGAAAGAGAAGCAAGATGGAAGAAGGGGGGTAAGAACAGAAAAAGGTAGAGAGGAAAAAGATATAGAGAGAAGAGGGAGGGGTAAATGGAGGCCTGTTGACTCAAAAGAGTTAGGAGTCACACGTTAAGGATCCCACATCCCACATTCCACATGTGGAAGTTTTTCGGAGAATCATGGGCGGTTGCAATCATTTTGTCTATTCCCATTGCTCCATTAACTCTCTGGTTAATTGTTCTTATGCTAGGGCTTATGCAGTCTGTTCATAAATCAAACAGAGTTCTATTGATTGTTAAGGCTATATAGCTGCACATTTACTTTTAACTCTCCTAAAGAGTAAGATACCACCAGATTAGGGTTTTGTAGCTTGGTCTTTATGAGTTATAAACATGGTATACAATACTGAGTATACCAGGATTCCATGCCTGTCACAGTGGTTACCCAAGGGTCCTATATGTTTCTCTAAAACTGAAATATGTGGGTACTTAATGCAGAGTAAGGGGTTAGGATCAAGCATTTTTGAGTGGGGCTTTCGAGCATGTGGATTTGAAAGAGGTGAGGCAGCATTGCTGACCTGCTGAATTGCTGGGTATTTGAGTTTTGTTTCCTTTTAGGCATCTAATCAAGTTTCACTCAAATTCTATTCAAGATAAATCTAGCATGAACTGTACATTTGCATAGAAATTCATTTTCAGGGTTAAGTATTAATATTTAATTACAAAGCATTTGGAAAAAAAAGCAAACGTTTTAAACACGTAATATAATATATTACTGTAAACACATCTCGCTTGCACACCTACATAGAGATTATATATAGCTATACATGTGCATGTATACCCTTTTCCTCCATCATTAATGTGTAGGTGTTGAAACAGCTAATATTTCTCAAATCTGCCAGTGACCATTTGCTGTTTCTTAGTCTACTGGAATCATAATTTCCTAAAAGATGTGGACCTACCCCTTTGATGCATTTCGTGTAGTTACTCATGAATCTTTTAACTTGAGTGTTATAGTGGCTTGTTAGATAATTGAAGATTATATTAGCTTTAGTGTACTAATAATCTTAATTTTAGTAATGACAGGAGGCGAATATTTGCATATCTTTCTTTACTCAAAACTCCAGCAGCATAGAAACATAACAACCAATCAGAAACAAGTTATGATGCCCATAAAAGGCCCTGTCTATGACATCACTTCCTCTTTCTTTGAAGCGAAACAACAAAAACAACTATAAACATAATCATAGGAAACGTCAACAGTTCAATAACATAATAACATATCCAACTCAAGAAATTCCGTGATGTAGATGTATGGAGGGTAACTCTTTGTCTTGTTGAGAAGACGTTCATACTGCAAGAAAAGGAAAAAGGTGAAAGGTCTCTGGCATGATAATTTGTCCTCATGCAATCTACCTTAAGAATCTGACATAACCAAGGATGTCTGAAAGTTAATTTATCCATATACTAATTCTACATTAATGCTATTTAATAAATATACAACATATTTCAAGTTCCAAGTTCCATTATTCACCCTATACAATTCATTCAAGACACACGTCTAAGTATTAAACATACAACCATATATCGCACGCATCTTCCTGAACATAAAAGACGTATTCTGCTCAACTTGAGTAAGACATGGGAGGGATCCTATAGGGCGGTAAATATTTGCCTCCTGTCATTACTAAAATTAAGATTATTAGTACACTAAAGCTAATATAATCTTCAATTTTACCACATGACAGGAGGCTTCATATTTGCATTTTTAAAGCTTCGAATTGACTAATGTGAAGAAAGCATGAGATGTTTGCCGAAAGTAAAACATCCTAAATGTACTCTCTCATGTCCAATCCGCGCAGCGCATAATGTCAGTTAGGGAGGCGCCTGCCGTTAAGGCTTGGGAGGCTGCCGCCCCTCTGAACGAGTGCGCCCCGAAGCAAGGTTCAATGCCCGCTAACGATAATAGCCAGCGGACCCATCTAGCCAGTGTTGTCATAGACACCGGTCCGTGAGGCCTTACGTAAGAAATCAGGAGTTGACCCGTTGAATTAGTTCGAAGGGGAGCTGTGATTTCTGTATACCTCATTAGTGTCCTGGCAACACATAGTTTGGGGTCTGACCCAAAATACGGGTATGACACTGAAGATGAATCTGACTTAGTTCGTCTCGATATGGAAAAGGTAACTCCTTCCGGTGTGAGAGAGAAACCGTCCACATCGAACGCTCTAACGTCTGCCGCCCGTCGAAATGAGACGAGGCATAACCTGAGGGCCAGTTTGGCTGAGAGATGTTTCAGCGACAGATAGGGGTAGTCCGGCCATTCCCTAAGGAATTTCAGCACCACATCCACCTGCCAGATGCGTGAATACTTGGATGCTGGGGGTCTTGTTAATTTGCCACCCCGCAGTAGCCGACAAACCAGTGGATCTTGATCTACTGGTCTGCCTTGTACCGGAACGTGTGCCGCCGATATGGCAAATCTGATCACATTGAGGGGTCGATATGATTGTCCCAGTGAGAACAGATGAGATAGGTAGTTAAGGATCAGTGAGACAGGGGCAGCAAAGGGATCAGAATCCCTTTCCACACACCAGTCACTCCAGGTCGACCAGGCGGAAATATAGCATTTCCTGGTGCCGGGAGCCCATGAGTCCCATAGGAGGTCTTTAGTTGATTGTGGTAGGCCGTGGACTGACCAGGATCCCCTGAAATCGTCCAGGCCACTAGCGCCAGTTGTCCTTCCAGGATGAGGGAATGGGCTTCCCCTTGAGGTCCCGTCAGAAGTAGAGGGAAGGTAGGGAGTAGTAGGGGGTTTTCGTGAGACATCTCCAGGAGATCCGGGAACCACGGTTGGCTCAGAGGGGTGTTATGAGCAGGAGCGATATCTTGTTGGTGCGTGTGTATCGAAGCACCCTTGCTATTGTGGAGAACGGCTGGGCCATGTTTGCAGGGATTCATCCACCGCTTCGCAGTTCGGATCCAGAGGAACAGCCAAAGATCAGTTTGCCAATCCAAGCTTGTATGTGAAGTAACCACCATCGAAATTCCGTCCTCACTTCTGCTGACAGTGGGATCCAGTGGTCGTATGAGTGACTGGTGCGTAGGTATCTCGCCTTCAGTCGTTGCATGGCCCTGTAGTGTAGTGGGCCCGGGAATATTGCTTGCATGGAGAAGGAGAGGAGTCCCACAATCCGGGCGAGTATCCTGAGAGGAATCGTATCCAACCTTAGAGCGCATCTGATATCTTTCCTTATAGAGGCGATCTTTGCAGTAGACAGACGCAGAACGCAGTTCTCCAAGTCGATGTCGAAACCGAGGAACTGGCCCGACTCTGAGGGAGAAGCGATCTTTATCTGTGTACTACAAAACCCAAGGATTCCAGAAAGTGAACGACAAATTTTGTCTGCAATCGTAGCCTGGATTCGCAAAGGATCAGCAAGTCTTCCAGGTATACGAGACATTGCACGCCCAAATTTTCGGATGCGTGCCCTCACTGGTTTCAGTAGCTTCATTAGCACCATGGAGTCGTAAACTGCCATGTTTGTCCTCTCCACTGGAATCGGAGGAAACGTCGGCAGTCTAGGGCAACGGATACTGACAAGTATGTGTCCTTGAGGTCCAGATGTGTAAACCAGTCATAATTGCTTAGGAGGTCTTGTAGAGGATGCATTTCCTCCATCTTGAAGTGTTTGTATACCATGTAGGAGTTCAATTGGTGTAGTCTCCTGGCTTCTTCTTGACCAGGAAAATATTGCTGAGGAAGCCTTCCCCTCCGGTGCATATTGAATTGCGCCCTTCTTGAGGAGGGTGCGGATTTCCTTATCCACAAGGCATTCTTGTTCCGCCAGCATGCATATTGGAGGTGAAGGGGCGACCTGAATGGCTGTGATAAAAAACTCTATGACGTAGCCTTGTACTGTCTGGAGAACCCAGGCTTCTTTGGTAATTGTCTCCCAATTCTGTAAAACAGAGACAGGCTGCCGGTCATAAAATTGGAAACAGTTAGGTATGTAGGTGGACTCACTAGTAGAGAAGCGGCCACGGCCCGACCTCTGAAGCCTCTGGTTCTATCCGCGCCTCTGTAGGATGAGGTCCTTTGTGTAGTAGATGGGAGAAATATGAGGACTGTGTATACGATCTGGAACCTGTCGCCCAGAAGCGGCTGGTGGCTCGGTTCCGCTACCTGTGGAAGACTTGTTTTAGCAAGGTTTGGGCTTAATGTAGTGTGGTGAATAAATTCACGTGTTTCTTGAGTTCTGCAATGAATGCTTCGTCAAATAGTAGGCCTTGTGCTTTTGAACCAAATTCTTTCGTTCCTAAGTCCAAGAGTGTGTTGTCGATGCGGACCAGTGCAGATTTGCGGCCTTCGGCGCATAGTGCGTCATTTGCATTGCCCAGGAGATATATCTAGCATTGAGCCCATTCTCTGATGGTGTTAGGGTTGAGTTGTGTACCCTGGATGAGCGCCAGATCCGCAAAATAGAGCATCTTTGCAATTAGGCCTGGTAAATCAAGTACTTTATAGTGTGTCGACCTCAGGCCTTTCTCCACACCATTGCGGGGGTTTTGTACTGACCGTGCAATGAAGACTACCACAGTGTTGTTGAACTCGGGTGTAACTGCCACTTTGTCTGGTAGCAGTGGTCTGGGGTATTCAGCCTTGAGGCGTGCGCGAACTTCCATCTCCAGAGGGTTGCGCAGCCAATAGTGCACAAAACATGCTGGGTGGTCCGGGAGGCTCCACTCTGAAGACCACGGATGCAGGATGTTGCGGGGGTCAAAGAGTGGGGCCCCTTGTTTGTCCAGGAACGTTCTTCAGCTACTCTGGTTTAGTGCCACTACTGCTATCTCTGCCTCAGCCGTCGTCACCGAGTAAGGTTTCCCTAACGTACTTTGAGGAAGTGTGGGGTAGGTCTTGCCATTCCTCTTCCTCAGATGGCGAGTCGTCTTCGTGCCACTCATCTACCATGTCCAAAGTGCGTAGTGGGTAACAGTCTTCTTTGTCGGAAGATTGTGGTGGACGGGGTTTGGATTCCCGGTGCTCCATCCACTTGGTCTGTTTGATATTCATCTTGCCCTTGATCTTAATGGCAGGGGGGCTGGAGCGTGTGGAGGTGCGCAACGGTTCGCGATTGAGCGGCGAAAATAAGCAAGTTAATAAAACGCTGACCCAGCCTCCCTCCACCCGTCCCCATACAGTCCCCTGAATATGTGAAGGGCAGGTCCGCGAGGCGAGCACGACACGGGCAGTAGTGGCGCCCACGGATCGCCAGGCAGTAACAGTGGGACTGAGGGATAAAGTGTAAGGGACAGGTATACGGGGGCCAAGGTAGCAGATGTAGCAATATATATAAAGTAATATAAAGTAATATGACAATTAAAAGACAGTGTAAAATAGGAGTATACGAGAAAGGTAAAATACTCTGACCTGTTGTATGGCTGGAGCAGCAAAGAAAGAGGAAGTGATGTCATAGACAGGGCCTTTTATGGGCATCATAACTTTTTTCTGATTGGTTGTTATGTTTCTATGCTGCTGGAGTTTTGAGTAAAGAAAAATATGCAAATATGAAGCCACCTGTCATGTGGTAAAATTATGTATAGAACAACCATTATTCTTCACAGATGGTGTTAATTTCCTGTAGCCTATTTCATTATTAAGACCATTTTGAGCATTGGTGTGCTCTTGGCGGGATAACCTTTGTGTGATGGACTGTCCTTGGTGGACATGGCAAAATAGCAATCACAATACATTGAAAAAAGCATGCCTGCACCTGCAACTATGATGTATTTAAGGATACGTTAATCTTTTCCTAGCAAATATACATAATCCATGTTTAAATAGTATACAGGTTTAAAACCTTTCTTTAACCTTTAACCTTTCTGCCTCCCTTAGTCTACACTGATAAAAGTGGACTTTATAGATTGGATCAATAAGGAATCAGTTTTTACCTGGATTTATACCTGGTCAGTCTATTTTATTCAAAGAGCAGATGTTCCTAATGTTTTGCACAATCGGTGTGGAGGATATACTAAACATATTTCTAAAACGACTGCAAAATGTTTATTTGTTAAAAAAAGAAAAATTGTTAAAAAAAAATCTTCACAAGTGTAGAAATTAATGACGTCAATATAGTTTGTGGAAAAGAAACAGAAAAAACACATAGGTATTAATTTTTTTTATTTTGCATTTTACAAGGCACAGTTACAAAAGATACATCCATATACAGTTACAGAGTTGCATGACAGGTGTATAGTTCCATACAGACATATGCATACTGCGGATAAATATCTTTACATTGTTTCAATTCCTTTGGGGTTTTATTTGTCACCTCCGTGCATTCGGTTTCTGCCTGCGCCTGTTTTTTGAACTGTAAACTGAACCTAAGGTTTAAGAGGTGGGGGGGGGGAAGGGGGGTAGAAAACAGGGGTAGGGAGGTTGGGGATGTTATTATGTTTCCCGTGTTAATGTATGTGCTTTTGGTCCTGGTATGTGGTGTAGGCAATTGTTTGTTCTTGAGTTCTGTTTTTCTGGTTCTGTTGTTCTCTTCCTCTCTAAAATTTTGGTTTGCTTGGTTCTGCTTGCTGAGTCTATCCCATTGTTTTGATGCCCTCATCCCATAGTCTCCATGCCTCCTCCCAGAATTTTTGTGGGGCTCGTTGTGCCCTAACTGTGCATTCGTATGTTTTGATCATTTCTATTTGAGGGATGCATGTTTCCAGTCTAGGAGGGCTGGTTTGGAGCCATGCTTTGGCTATGGCTGTGATTACTACCATGATTATATGGTATGCTAGGTATCTTTGGGGTTTCGGTATGTTTGGCAGGATGTATTGAAGCAGGTATGTTTCCAGTGTTAGTGGTATATCGACTTTCCCTACTGTCTGTATGAGATTGCGCGTGTCTTTCCATAGTTTGGTGATGTCTTGGCATGTCCACCATATGTGTAGGATATCTCCTATTGCATGCCCACATCTCCAGCAGGCCCCTGATTGTTTGGGGTCTATGTGCTTCAATTTTGTGGGGACCATGTGCCATCTATATAGCATCTTTTTGCATAGGTATTATTTTAAAGATTTTAGTTGCCATTTTCATTTTCAAATTGGATGTGGTATATTTGGTAAGTTATTTGAAACACATATTTCCAAGTTTGGAAAATGGGGTGAACGATTTTCCCCACAGGTTTTGTGTTCATAAGTTTAGTAAAATGAGTGGGGCTCTGGGAGTAACAGTTAAAGCAAGTAAAAGACCTTATTACGACAAACCTCCTCTTTCTCCAAAAAAATGTGAGACTAGTAAGGGTATACTTCCTAATTACCAGAGATGGCACAATATAAACCATAACGTGCAGGGTTCAATACAATAGTGTTAAACATGGATTAGCATTTAGACATTACATTAAATATTACGCTGACATTGTGTTTCTACAGGTGATACATGTTTGTGATGATGTTATACTTTCTTATTAGGTTAAAGGTTTTCCTTTGTCTTTTCAAGCTTGCACCACACCTAAACACAGTGGTGTACAGGGGAGAGCTGGCAGCCTTAGGCCTGGGGGGCAAATCCAATCATGTGGCCCATTGCACCACCGAATAAGCTCACCATCCATGCCCACCTTTTCCTGGTTTTAAAACGGATATTGATGTTATGCTAATCTGTAGCTCTTTGCCATATCCAATCTGTGGCGCAATTACACAGCGGCACTCTGTCCTTTATGAAACTCAGTTTCAGAAGCTGGTTTCTGCTGTGGGACCTGAAGATCTAGGATAGGTTTTAGCCCATTACGTTAACAGAGAGCCTGAGGACATACTTCACCAAACACAACTTCATTTAGATTGAATTGTTATGTTAAACAGTGTTCCTTTAAAAATAACAAATATGTCTACATCTCACATAATCAAAAAAGGGAATACGTTGATAGTTTTTTATTTTTTATTTCACCTGGGATGATGAGAGGGTCCAAAGTCTGCCTGTCAGGTACCAAAGCCTCAGCCTAGTGTCCAGGATAAAGTGGAGGGATCACTTGTCTTTCACGTTGTCCTTCCTGCTCCAATCTCCTTTTCTTTGCCTTCTTCTGACACTGTCTTCTCCTCCTTGGCTCCTTCTGCTCTCCCCTCTTTTCCTTTTGCTCTCCTCCTGCTCTGCTTTCCCCTACTTTCCTTTTTCTCTCCTTCTGCTTCCCCTCTCTTCCTTTTGCTCTCCTTTAGATTTCCCCCCTTACCTTTTGCTTTACCCTTCTTTACTTTTGCTCTCCTGCTTTCCCCTTCTTTCCTTTTGCTCTCCTTCTGCTTTCCCCTCCTTTTCTTTTGCACTATTTCTGCTTTCCTTTTTTTCTCTCTTTAGCTCTGCTCTCCTCTCCTACCCTACCTTTGGGAGTGCTGGAGTGGATTCTTTACCTGGGGGTCCAGAGTGGCTGGTGTTCCTGGGATCCAGTGTAGGTGCTGGGCTGGATGGCTGGCTGTGCAGGCTCCTGTGCTCCTCAGTCGGTGGGCGGGCAGGCAGGTGTCTGGTCAATGTTGGAGGCGAGGGAACTGTGGTCTTCCTGCTCAGCTCCCTTGTGTGCGCCGCATTGTGATGCCAGTGACGTCATATTCTGGCACTGGCATCACCGCTGGACACGCGAGGGAGCTGAGCAGGAAGAGCTCAGAGGATAGCGCTCCCTCGCGCTGCCTGCCTCGTGGAGGGGTGGGGGGGAGGCAGCGGACCAGCAGGCCAGCTCTTGGGCCTCCCATGAAAGAGGCCAACATGGCATTTGCCAGGGTGCTTGGGGGGTGCATTTTTGCTGCCCCTCTGAAAGTGTAGCTCAAGGCAAATACCTTGTCAGCCTCGTGGAAGATACAGTCCTGATTGTAAGTAGACATGGCTGTTGTTTCTATAAAAAAAACTTTACTGGGAAACAGCCTAAAATAGATTAATAGAGTATAATAAGAAAGTGCCCATTTCTCCGTCTCCTGTGTATTACCACATTAATTCATTCCCTCTATTTATTATTTCTATTCAACTAGATGGTAAGATCGCCCTTTGCCTCTTTGCAATCATATATTTTAGCTCCTGCTTAAAAAATAGATATAAGGAAAAAAATTAAATGTTTGTATGTTCTATTTAGCTATATATTTTGCCTAATCATGCTTTATTTACATTTTGACAAATTAAAAACTATTGTTATAATGTACATTCGCAGTAATGGAGGAGGAAATGAAAACACTTTTTTTCTAAATGTAAAAACGCATCATTCATATTTATCAAGTTATGTGCCTTATAAATAATAGATAGTTCACATTACTATGTGCATGAATCAGCAGAGCAAAGGCTAATATAGAAATAAAATAAATACCTAGGTTAACAGTAAGCATCAGTATATTTACTTCAAAATTTAGATTAAAGTTTCTTTATTTTCTTGTATAAGAAGGAATTATGCAAATCATCATAGATTCTAACCCAAGTGTACTTGATATATTTTGAGAATGATTCATTTTTTTTTTGAAGGTGCTATGATTAAAGAGATGAATAATTCTAAGGGTTTTAAAATTTATATGAATCCCCACATCTCCCTTGATAAACAAAGAGGATAGAAAGTGTGAAGGCAGTTGATGTTTGGTGAGTGTATTCATTGGAGTGTGATAATCATCTTTAAATGTATTCAAGAGAAAGATAATGACTATTGATCTGTATTGAGGGTACAATCTGTTCCCAAATCAGCACAATCAGTATTACATGTACCACTTGCAGAAATCCCAGATTTAATGCTCTTTTTTTAAACTAGGACTACTAATCGGTACTGAGTATCAGGATCTTTTTGTTATATATCTATGACACCAACAGGGCTGCATTTACCTGAATATATATATATATATATATATATATATATATATATATATATATATATATATATATATATATAGGAAACATGGGGGGATGGTTGCACTCACCTAAACATGCTTAAATGGGGTGCTGCTGGGGGCCATATTATACAATAAATACACAAGATCCAGCGCACTCTCCTATCTACTAAACAGCAACTTCAATGTTGACAGATTTTATTAGTTTGTAAAAGTTTTTTTTAAAAACACCTAATCTAGGCAAAAAAAATGGGGATTTAGTTACATTATATGATCATACATTGCATAAGCCTGCCACAACGTCAATGTACCCCATCTTTGGCAGGTCCTACTCTCACAGTCTAATGTCTGCTCTTATGAGATTAACCACTTACTTGGGAAAAAATTCCATCTGAGGCTCTCTGCAGTACAAGGCTAAATAGGGACCTGAGATGAGGAACCTGTAACAGGGAGGGGTGCAGAACCAAGGAGTTGGCTAGACTCCCAAATATATATAGGAAACATGGGGGGATGGTTGCACTCACCTAAACATGCTTAAATGGGGTGCTGCTGGGGGCCATATTATACAATAAATACACAAGATCCAGCGCACTCTCCTATCTACTAAACAGCAACTTCAATGTTGACAGATTTTATTAGTTTGTAAAAGTTTTTTTTAAAAACACCTAATCTAGGCAAAAAAAATGGGGATTTAGTTACATTATATGATCATACATTGCATAAGCCTGCCACAACGTCAATGTACCCCATCTTTGGCAGGTCCTACTCTCACAGTCTAATGTCTGCTCTTATGAGATTAACCACTTACTTGGGAAAAAATTCCATCTGAGGCTCTCTGCAGTACAAGGCTAAATAGGGACCTGAGATGAGGCACCTGTAACAGGGAGGGGTGCAGAACCAAGGAGTTGGCTAGACTCCCAAATATATATAGGAAACATGGGGGGATGGTTGCACTCACCTAAACATGCTTAAATGGGGTGCTGCTGGGGGCCATATTATACAATAAATACACAAGATCCAGCGCACTCTCCTATCTACTAAACAGCAACTTCAATGTTGACAGATTTTATTAGTTTGTAAAAGTTTTTTTTTAAAAAACACCTAATCTAGGCAAAAAAAATGGGGATTTAGTTACATTATATGATCATACATTGCATAAGCCTGCCACAACGTCAATGTACCCCATCTTTGGCAGGTCCTACTCTCACAGTCTAATGTCTGCTCTTATGAGATTAACCACTTACTTGGGAAAAAATTCCATCTGAGGCTCTCTGCAGTACAAGGCTAAATAGGGACCTGAGATGAGGCACCTGTAACAGGGAGGGGTGCAGAACCAAGGAGTTGGCTAGACTCCCAAATATATATAGGAAACATGGGGGGATGGTTGCACTCACCTAAACATGCTTAAATGGGGTGCTGCTGGGGGCCATATTATACAATAAATACACAAGATCCAGCGCACTCTCCTATCTACTAAACAGCAACTTCAATGTTGACAGATTTTATTAGTTTGTAAAAGTTTTTTTTAAAAACACCTAATCTAGGCAAAAAAAATGGGGATTTAGTTACATTATATGATCATACATTGCATAAGCCTGCCACAACGTCAATGTACCCCATCTTTGGCAGGTCCTACTCTCACAGTCTAATGTCTGCTCTTATGAGATTAACCACTTACTTGGGAAAAAATTCCATCTGAGGCTCTCTGCAGTACAAGGCTAAATAGGGACCTGAGATGAGGCACCTGTAACAGGGATAATGAGACATAAACCAGAGTAAAATCATACAATACAAAGAATAGCAACAAGACCAAATAGGATATATGTGTAAATATAAGTGTAAGATGAGTGTGAGAAATCTGAATGAGATGTATGTGTAAATATGAGAGTAAAATCTGATATATGTGAAACATGAATAGGATAAACACTACACTAAGAGTGAGAAAATGTGTATAAAAGCAAAAGAAAGAAGAAGAAGAAAGACAAGAGAGAAACAGAAAAGAATAAAAAAATAAAAAAATGAAAATACACCAATCCACACAAAAAAATCAGTGAATGCAAAATGACAACATAGGACAACGCAAGAATGTATGCATCCCCAGACTAAATAATCCGTAGCTATAACCACATGGTCAACCTCACTATAAGCCTCATCTATATAAACAACCGTGGAGATCATGCTAACCCCCTGTCACTAGAATAGGGGATAACACATATTAACAAAGTAACATGTCATATGATGTATGATTGTATGATTTTACTCTGGTTTATGTCTCATTATCTGAGGACTTACTCTCCATATATTGTGCTTAATACATCGCACACATTCACTCTATGTCCACACTCTTTTCGGTTTGCATGCCTCAGGTATAATATCTGGCTTCAGTTTATGTTGTGGCTCTTACATGCTTATATATCTCTCTCCCTCACTAACTATGTATAGGTTTTCAATAGTTTGTTCCTCCTTGAAATGGTTAGCTGCACGGGGATCGTGTGGTTACCATGGTTACGTTGTACATTACCCGTGGTGATGTCATCACGCGGGGGGGGCACGTTTTACCGCACGCACGTCATCACGCACGCATGCACGTCATCACGCACACACGTATGAACGTCATGATGTGGACGTTCTCATTTCTATACACACACTCCGTCCGGCTAGTTTTACTTCCGGAATCACTTCACACAGGTGGGGTAAGTTAATCAACTACTATTTTGTATATATTTGTATTTTATGTGCATTATCACTATCTTGATAAAGACCCTGAAGGGTCGAAACGTTGATGCTGAAGTTGTGATTAAACACTTTATTCACTTTTGAAAAATCCAAGCGAGTGCTCCTGATTCTCACCTTTTATCTATTGGCCTGGAGGCACCCTGGTAATATACATTGTATGTACTCTCTTTTGGGGTTGAGTGCCAGAGTCTGGTCTGATATATTGTAAGTGTGTTTGCCACACACTCTCTGTTAGCACCACCATACTATCTACATATATTATTTTACTACCATCAAGCTTGGGGATTGATTCCTGCTGATCTTTGATCAAGTATTCTTTCATGGAGGATTTTTTACTTAGGGCTGGGGCCCTAGTGGACACGGCCGAGATACTACAAATCTCAGAAGCGGAGGCAGAGAATATTCTGTGGCCGAAAAGCACTGATGAATTACAACATGTGGATTCTATCAGAGATGTATACAATGAACTGATTAAGTTAAAAAGGCGAGAAGTAGATTTGGATCTGCATGGGATATTTATCTCGGATTATTATAGATCCAAGAGGATTCCCAGAGGATTTAGGGTGCGCAATGCACCTAGCATTGGTAGACAGAATCCTGAATTCTGCCGCAAATGGGCCAGTATAGCCAACAAGTGTGCTTTAGACTGGATGATTATCACAGTGGAGGAGGTTAAGAATGAATTGGTGGTAGTCAAAGAGTCTATCAACAAGGTGGAAACTTCTAATACATCATTAATAACGGCATCAGCTTCTGCACAACAGATGATCAAACTCCAGGATGAGATTATGCGATATAGAAACGATTTGATCAAATTTAAGAAGCAAAAACTTGCAAAGGTTGATCACGATTACACGCATCATCAAGTATATCACTGGTTGAGTGGGGGAGAGAGACGGAGACCGCAATTTCCACGGCAGAAAATTAGGATTAGGAAACCACAATTCATGTCCATTGATACTAGCTCTGCAGAATCAATGTCTGAAACGGAGGGCGCAGATACGAGGAAACGATCTGGAACCCAAACGAGATATGATTCCCCCCAACATTTTTTAGGTGTGGGACAACACTCCAACGACCCACCATCATCAATACTGGCAGCAAGAGCAAACACAAATACAGACCCATCAGGAGGGGACAGAGGGGCAGGATCTATAAAACTCGGATCCAAACCACCAATAAAGAAGAAATAAACCCTGTATTCAACCTATCAACTAAACAGTTAACAAGGGACCATGTCAATATACTTTCTAAGGGATTGACATTTGTACCATTTTCCAGACCAGACAAGTTCGCATTGGATGTGGAATTATTTAAGATGAATCGTACTCTCAATTTGAATGTTGCACGGGACCAATGGGGTAATAAAGAAAAACATCCATTTAAATTGAAGAACACATGGGAACCGAAAACCACTCAGGCCTCCATCAAGACGTTTGGACAATTAATTCGCCATGACATAGACCAGACTCTCCTCCAACACAAACCTATGGGAGAAAACATGACTGTTGGGGAGAAAATAGCATTGCAGGATCTGAAGAAAGATCATACTATTACTATCAGGCCAGCGGATAAAGGAGGTGCCATAGTCATCCAAAATTACACGGATTACAGAGCTGAAATTCTGAACCAATTAAGTGACAGTGTTACATACCAAATGATCACCTTTGACCCTACCACCTCTTTTTTGAAGAAATTACGAATATTGGTTGAACAAGGCATGACTTCAGGATGGATTGATGAATATACGGCGGCATATCTGGTAAATGAACACCCTAAAATCCCGGTATTATACACATTACCGAAGGTACATAAGAACCCCAATACACCTCCAGGCAGACCCATCGTATCGGCAAGAGGGGGTCTATTAGAACCCTTGGCCAAATTTGTGGATTACCATTGTAAAACCAGCATTGAGACCATACCTACATCCTTGAAAGACACCCAGGATTTCTTGCTGAAGATCAAAGATCTTACTTTACCCGATTCATCAGTAATATTTGCCACTATAGACGTGAAAAGTCTGTTTACGATTATCCCACATGACGCAGGGATGGCAGCACTACGCACTTGGCTATGCGAGAGCAACTGTTACCATGGCCCCCCCATAGAATTTTTGATGGAATGTTTGGAGTTCCTATTATTTCATAATTATTTCAGATTTGAAAAGAATTTCTATATACAACTTCGGGGAACTGCGATGGGATCGGCCATAGCTCCATCCTACGCCAACTGTTACATGTATATTTTTGAACGTAACAAGATTGTGGATATGTTTGGTGCACATATTATTTCGTACCATAGGTTTGTGGACGATATTTTTATTATTTGATCTGGAGCAGTGGAAGAACTACAGTCCATGATTGACGTGATCAATAACGATGAATCCCCTGTGGAACTCACACTCAACTGGAGTACTGATAAGATACAATTTTTGGACGTGGAGGTGTACAAATGTCATAACAAAATTGGCTTCAACCTGTATAAGAAACCATCTGACCGTAACACATTATTACACTCCACTAGCTTTCACCCTCATGCACTAAAGAAGTCTTTACCCATCTCCCAATTCCTCAGGGTACTGAGGAACAATTCTGATAGCACAAATTGTGACATACAACTTGAGATGATGCAAAGAGCATTCCTGGAAAGGGGATATTACAAGGATACGTTGGAGCAAGCCCTTAAACGGGCCCGAGAGATCTATGATAAAGGTACTACCCGACACAATGTTCCACAAATCACGATCCCGATGACATTTAATTCGGCTAGCGTTAATATCTCACGAAGTATTAAAAAACGTTGGGAAATTCTATCCGCTGACAACTCTCTGAGTACCATCTTCTCCAATCCCCCTAGAATTGCTTATAGCAGGAATAAAAGTCTCAAGGATCTATTGATGAAGACGGACTTACCAAGAGAAAATCTGACTTCTACTAAACCCACTAAGATGGGGTGTTTCAGATGCACGGGATGTGTCACGTGTGGACACATGTTATCTGGCTCAACGTTTGCACATCCACACTCTGGTACTAGATATAAGATCAAGCACTACATCTCTTGCCTGACAGACCACGTGATATATCTCATCTCGTGCCCATGTGGATTATGTTACGTGGGTAAGACGGATCTTACGCTTCGAGATAGAATCAGGGGGCATCGGTCATCAATTATGACAGCCTACAGAGATGGGAGAACAGACAAACCGGTGGCCAAGCACTTCTTGGAATTCAATCACAGACTACCCACCTTGAAATTTATTGCCATCGATGTGATACCAACCCTTATGAGAGGTGGTGACCGATCTAAATTACTGCTCCAGAAAGAGACCTTCTGGATTAAGCAATTGGACACCCTACAACCCAGGGGACTTAATTAATATATCTAATTTTCTTCATTTTTAGAAACTCGCTAGGTTATCTAGATTTTCATTGTTCTCTCCTGTTTAGATTTAGATCTATTGATTTAGAGCTTATCGCTATGAGGTATTGGTTTGTAGTCCAGATTTAGATGAGTTTATCGTCAGGGCCAGTGGGAGCTGGCTCGTGGCTTGCTATACGTTAATGATTAGGACGTATGTTTTTGTATATTTTTTTGTACATATCTCTATCGGCCATGTCGTGGTTTGTAGTATTTTTATTTTTATTTTTATTTGTAATCTTGTTTTTTCCTTCTTTCCTATTGTATGTAGGTTTAGGAGGGTAGTGAGGGTCAACAATAGAGATATATGACATGTTACTTTGTTAATATGGGTTATCCCCTATTCTAGTGACAGGGGGTTAGCATGATCTCCACGGTTGTTTATATAGATGAGGCTTATAGTGAGGTTGACCATGTGGTTATAGCTACGGATTATTTAGTCTGGGGATGCATACATTCTTGCGTTGTCCTATGTTGTCATTTTGCATTCACTGATTTTTTTGTGTGGATTGGTGTATTTTCATTTTTTTATTTTTTTATTCTTTTCTGTTTCTCTCTTGTCTTTCTTCTTCTTCTTTCTTTTGCTTTTATACACATTTTCTCACTCTTAGTGTAGTGTTTATCCTATTCATGTTTCACATATATCAGATTTTACTCTCATATTTACACATACATCTCATTCAGATTTCTCACACTCATCTTACACTTATATTTACACATATATCCTATTTGGTCTTGTTGCTATTCTTTGTATTGTATGATTTTACTCTGGTTTATGTCTCATTATCTGAGGACTTACTCTCCATATATTGTGCTTAATACATCGCACACATTCACTCTATGTCCACACTCTTTTCGGTTTGCATGCCTCAGGTATAATATCTGGCTTCAGTTTATGTTGTGGCTCTTACATGCTTATATATCTCTCTCCCTCACTAACTATGTATAGGTTTTCAATAGTTTGTTCCTCCTTGAAATGGTTAGCTGCACGGGGATCGTGTGGTTACCATGGTTATGTTGTACATTACCCGTGGTGATGTCATCACGCGGGGGGGCACGTTTTACCGCACGCACGTCATCAGGCACGCATGCACGTCATCACGCACACACGTATGAACGTCATGATGTGGACGTTCTCATTTCTATACACACACTCCGTCCGGCTAGTTTTACTTCCGGAATCACTTCACACAGGTGGGGTAAGTTAATCAACTACTATTTTGTATATATATTCTATTTTATGTGCATTATCACTATCTTGATAAAGACCCTGAAGGGTCGAAACGTTGATGCTGAAGTTGTGATTAAACACTTTATTCACTTTTGAAAAATCCAAGCGAGTGCTCCTGATTCTCACCTTTTATATATGTATATAAAAGTAAAAGTATATGTAAATAAAAGTAAAAAAAATTTTTCTCAGTTTTACATTTAATATTTTCTACACACCAAGTGCAACTAGAGCAAATTAACTCAAAATAGATTTTCTACTTTGTCTTGATTGTTTAAATGCCCTCTATGACTAGGATTTCAATTAAGTTTCCAAGTTCTAAAACAAGCATTGCAATGAGAGAATTACAGGGTTTTTTTTAAGTTACGAATTCATAACCGCTGCACAAAAGTATATATTTGCAGAGAGTACATCCACATTCTATATCACTAAGAGCTTTTTGACACTTTTCATTTGACCATTTTATCACTAACATAGGTCAAAATAATTTTGAGTGGTTAAAATCTCAGTGAAAAAGCCAACTCTGTCAGAATTTTTTTTAACACTTAATAATTTAGAATTTTCAGATTATATTATGTTTATTCACTAACGATTGCTTTAGACTTAGTGAATATCAATGTAATTTAATCTGTTTATTCTAATGTAATTCATGCTGGGTTTTTACTAAAGTGAGACTTCACAGTGAATTTCAATTTTAAGGTTAGAGTAACCAAACTGAATGAATAGCTGATTTTTCCCGATTTGTTAATTTGACCTTAAATTTGGAATTCACTTTGAGTGAGTAACCATGACTGTGAATAATTCCTTTTTAATCCGATAATGAGCATTTTTGAATGTTATATGAGCTTATTCACTAAGGATTCCTATTGAATTGTCCGATTAAACTTGCTTTGTTCACTAAAGATTGCTAAGCATATTTTAGATTGTAACATTTTCAACCGTGCTAATGGATTAGAAAGTGGAAGCATTTGGAATATACGTCCATTTTGATATAAAAAATACATTAAAAATGTGATCCTGCCCCACCATGATATATCTGTATTTAGCCATTCTTTTAATACTCTGTTAGAAAGTTTAAGTGAATAATAAAATTATATTCCATGGTCCTATTAATCTCACAAGACATTTTAACAACTAGATAATCAAAATCATTTAACTAAAGCTTTTATTTATCCTGAATTTGTTTAAATACATTTCTATCAATATTTCTGTATTGCACAATTGTTTTCTGGACATTTCATTTATAATTAAAAATCGTACTTTACTTTAATATCTCATCCATTCTAGATACTAGAATATCTATCAATTTCGAACATTAAGGGCTGGAGTGATTTCTCGGGAGATGTCAAGATAATTAAAGCGTCATCCGTGTATAGTGACATTTTAACATCACATGTCTTGTACCATTTCTTAATGAAAACCAATTAGAAGATAAATTAGAACCAACTACCCTAGCTGTCGGGTTACAATATAAAGACTACTGCTTTCAACCAAAAAAAACATAAGATACAAATTATTCAAGTGTATGATATATGTATAGCCCCACCCAACTCTGTTAAAGGCCTTTTCAGCATCTAAGGACATGGTCAGAAGGGGAACATTATTTTTGAGTGATATTCATAATATTCAAGAGTCTTGTAGTATTATTACTTGAGTCATGTCCTGAGACAAACCCAATTTAATCATTATTAATTATGTAGGATAAAAAAATTGTTGGTGATTTAGTTGCTTTTAATATTGGAAATATATTTGCCTGAATAAACTCATAAGGGCATTTACCATCCTTACAATATCATTAAATGTATTAATCAATTGGACTGACATAGAGTTTTAAGAGGATTTGTAAAAAAAAAAAAAAAAATTGTAAATACATCAGGACTTTTTTTCAGGACAAGTTTTTAAATAGCTGAATGAACGTCTTATAATGATATTTGTTTATTTAAAATAGATTTATGTTCCTCAGATATTAGAGGTAATTCAACCTGATCCAAATAATCCATCACATCTTCACTGGATGCTAATGTCTGTAAATAATAAAGATTAGCATAATAATGTATACAAATATTAGCTATTTAATTGAGAGAACAATATTCTTTATTCATATGTACAATTTTATTTATCTTATTGGGCCTAATCTTTTTCTTTCGTTCATTTGTAAGAATTTTATCAGCCCCATAAAAATATTTGAGTTTTTATTTTTCCAAATGTATAATTGTTTTCTCAAGTTCTAAGGAATGTATTTTAATTGGAATTTCATTTATTTCTTTAAAACTTTGAAGGGTAGGATTTTTTTATTTTCTGAGTATAATTTAAGTAAAATATAACTTTGTTAATGGTAAATCTTTTTTCTCTTATTTGCCATTTGTTTATTTTAATAAAAAAATTCCTCTAAACAATGCTTTATAAGTACACTAAACTGTATATGAAGAAATATCATAAGTTGTATTATCCCCCAAAAAAATTCTTTAAATTGGATGACTTTTTCTAACATCTTATTTAAAAAAAAAGGGACTAATTTTCCAAGCATACATTTGCCACTGTGACTAAAAGGTAATTAATAGTACAAACTAAAATTAAAAATCTACCCTCAGAATCAGGTTCTTGATGCCTAATGTTAAATTATTGCAGCCCCCTTTTCGTTTTAGTAAGCACTGAAGAATGGCAAATGTCATATTTATTTCCCCCCATCTAATCCTGTCTAATAATCTCCAATGGGTGTCTTGTAAAAATATGTTCTCCTTTTTTAAAAAAAAATACTCTGAATCTCTTTTAATCTTTTTGACAGTAACTTATTTAATCATTTTATATGAAAGGGAAACTATAGTGCCAGGAACACAAAGTTGTTTTCCTGTCACTGTAGCTCCCTATAGTGCCCCGCAATGTCAAAGCGTCCCCATGGTGCAGAAGGGGTTAAAAACCCCTTCTGTCACTTACCTGAGTCCAGCGCCGATGTCTCTTGATGCTGGCTTGGCCTCCGTCTAAATAAGTGCAACTCTAAATGTTTCTATATATACTGGTGTAACACCATATCAATAGTAATTAAGCTAAAAAAGTGAAAATTATTCAAGCTCCAATCACGTTTACATGTGTAATAGAAGTGATTAAAAAAAAACACAAATCATTTTCCAAATTGTAAATTATATATTTTTTAAGTGTGACAGTGAAAAGACCAAGAAAATTATACTTTTAATACTAAAGTGAATCATGTTTAGCCCCAATTCCCATTGTACTTTTAAATTAACTTTAGGTGATTGGCAAGTTTATAAATTAACCTTGTTAGACCCCCCCCCCCGACTGACTCAATCAGACAACTGTTCTTGCTACTTCTTGGTTTGTTTAGCTCACCAGAGCTAAACTCAAGAGGAGGTAGTTGCCCAGATTTCTCATTGAACTGCATTGGGAAAGTCTGTGATTGCACAGCCATATAACATCTGAGCTCGACTAGAAGAGAAGCAGAGGGCTTGCAAAGGCTTAATACAAGATATCTACAGCTGTTGCAAGCTGTTTTTAGACATACCACCTATGAAAAATACTTAATTAAATGCATGCAATTTTTCATTGGGGGTATAACTATTAAACAGCTATTCTTTTATATTAAAGAAAATGAGTGTTCCTTTAGGGCTAAAACAATATCATTATGTAATTTAAAAAGTATTAAGAATTTGAATCAAAATGACTCTAATTTAAAATTAATCTCAATGTATGTAATATTGATTTAATTTGCTGTATTCTACATTACATTTCATTTATATTTATGTTTATAATTTAATGGGAATGGAAATATACATTTATATAATTGACATAGCATTTCTTTATACTTACAATTTTATTAAATACAGTTATGCTCAAACGTTAGCATACCCTTGGAGAATTGGTACGATATGTACAATTTTTAAAGAAAACATGAGAAACGCCTTTTTTTATTTCTTATTGTATTCATATTCAACCTTAAGTTATAACAGAATGGCACAATAATAAAACAAAAATTGGCAACAAAGAAAAAAATGAAATGACCCCTGTTCAAAAGTCTGCATATACTTAGTTCTTAATACTGTGTATTACTCACTTTAGCATCAATGACAGCATGCAGTCTTTTGTAATAGCTGTCTATGAGGCCCCTAATTTGTGTAGGTGGTATAGCTGTCCATTCATCTTGACAAAGCTCCTCCAGGTCAAAGTCTTTGGTTGTCTGCATGAACCGCATGTTTGAGATCTCCCCAGAGAGGCTTGATGATATTAAGGTTAGGAGACTGTGATGGCCACTCCAGAACCTTCACCTTTTTCTACTTTAATCACTGGAGGTCTTGGCCTTGTGCTTAAGGTTATTGTCATGCTGGATAGTCCAAGAGCGTCCCATGCGCATCCTTCATGCAGAAGAATGCAAATTGTCTGCTAGTAATTCTCTGATTTTCTGCATTCATCTTGCCATCAATTTTCACAAGACTCCCCACCAAAACATCAGTGAGCCACCATCATGCTTCACAGTGTGGATGGTATTCTTTTCACTACCTCTGGAACCCTTTGGAACCCTCTCCAAACATAGCGCTCATGGTTGTGACCATAAAGCTCTATTTTGGTCTCGTCACTCCAAATTACAGTGTGCCAGAAGCTGTGAGGCGTGCCAAGGTGCTGTCGTGGAAATTGTAAACAGACTTCTTTTGTGGCATTGGTGCAGTAAAGGATTCTTTCTGGCAACTTGACCATGCAGGTCATTTTTGTTCAAGTATCTATCATCTTATTGTGCTCCTTGAAACAACCACAATGTATTTTTCCAGAGTAGCCTGTATTTCTTCTGAGGTTATCTGTGGGGTTTTCTTTGTATCCTAAACAATTCTTCTGGCAGTTGTGACTGAACTCATTCTTGATCTACCTGACCTTGGCTTGGTATCAAGTGATCCCTGAATTTACAACTTCTTAATAAGTGATTGCACAGTAATGACAGGCATTTTCAAGGCTTTGGATATCTTTTTATATACTTTTCCATCTCTATAAAGTTCCATTTCCTTATTACACGGGTCTTTTGACAGTTCTTTTCAGCTCCCCATGGCCTGCTCAGTGCATCCACATGAGAGCTAACAAACTCATTGACTATGTATACACTAATTGCAAATTAAAAAGCCACAGGTCTGGGAAATTAACCTGTAATTGCAATTTTAACCTGTGTGTGTCACCTTTAGGGATGTGCATGTGCAAAAAAATTGGTTCGGTTTTGAAATTCGGGTAAGTAAAAGAATTTGGCACTTTGGCAATTCGGCACTTTAGCAATTTGGTTCGGTTCGGCACTTCTGCAATTCTGAACTTCGGCAATTTGGAACATCTGTAGGGCTCCCTTACCCCTAACCCTAACCCTACCCATACTCCTACCCTTACCCCTATCCCTACCACTAACCCTACCCCTAAACTTACCCGTACCCCTGTCATCATTCATGTAATTTTCCCTTCCTCTCTTGTTTTGCCACTTGTTTTGCGTTTTTCTGGGGGGTTTTTTGTGTTATTCTGTCTTACACTGTTAAAATACACCTACCATTAAAATATAGACTGATCATTTCTTTATCAGTGGGCAAACGTTAAAAATTAGCTGGGGATCAAATAATTTTTTCCCTCACTGTACAGGTAAAAAATGTAAACACCCTCCAGTTTTTTAACTTTTGGATGCAGGAGAGTGGCTTCTGCTGACTGGGTCTGTTGGAGGTTAGGGCTTGTACTGCCGATCTACACTCTCCTCTCTGCCGCTCTGCCTCCTACTCTCACTCCTGGCTCTCACTTCCACCCAGCACTACCATCATTAGAGCACACAACCAGGCCCCTGATAGCACATGTCCATTATGTGGCCCTAAGTGCATGAGAAAACACTTTAGGTATTGCTATCTGCAGTAAAGTATTTGTCAAGCTGTTTCAGGCTTGCTTATAAGCATATTTTTTTTTACATTTTCAAAAAACACATATAATAAGGGATTATGCTTGATTAAATGACAATTTAGACTTGGTATTTAAAATATTTACTAATTTTAAGTGCTAAAGGGGGTGTGGATTAGTAATTTAGCTTCTGATAATTTTTTGATTGATGTGACATAACTTTTTCCAAAGAAAAACTGTTTTGCTTTGGTTTGGTTTTCTGTTCGATGAATTCCTTATATAACAAACAGAAGTAGAGTAAACAGCTTTATAATAATAATAATAAAAAACCTTTTAATTATTAAACCAGCAGTTTCAAAAAAAGAACAGATGCAGTACTTTCTGTATTAACATAAATGTTTTGCCATGTTATCAGCATTTTATTTTCTGCCACTTTTGTTGGATTGCTGTTGATGAAGGCATCTATGGTTAGTGTCATAAATACTAGCAAATTACAGAGCATCAAGGAATGTACTACTAGCTAAACCAATAGCAGAGTATTCACTTGGAAGGCAACACAGCTTTCATATTGGTATCCATATATTATTCACTAACTATTTTTAATCTATTGCTTCAGGTTATTGCAGTTAGTGGTGATGAATACTAGTTTGCAAATACACAGCTACAACATTAAAACCACTGACAGGTGAAGTGAATGAACATTGATTATATCGTTTCAATGGCACCTGTCAATGGGGTGGGATATATTAGGCAGCAATTGTACAGACAGTTCTTGAATTGAATTTGTTGCAAACAGAAAAAATGGGCAAGTGAAAAGTCTGAGTGACTTTGACAATGGCCAAATAGTGAATGCTAAATGACTGGGTCAGGGCATCTCCAAAATGGCAAGTCTTGTGGGGTGTTCCTGGTATACAGTGGTTAATACCTATCAAAAGTGGTGCAAGAAAGGGCAACCGGTGAACTGGTGTCAGGGCAATTGGTGCCCAAAGCTCATTAATGCACATGTTCTTTTAGATCAGGTGGATGGATGGGTGCATGTGCATTGTGTTCCTAGGGAAAAAAAATGGAAGAAAGATGCATTATGGGAATAAGGCAGGCTGGTGGTGTTATGCTCTTGGCAATATTCTCCTGGGAAACCATGGCTCGTGTGTGTGAGGGGTGTTGTATGTGTATGAGGGGGCAGGGTGTGTGTAAGGAAAGCAGTGTGTGTATGTGGGTTGCAGTGTGTGTATGTGGGTTGCAGTGTGTGTGTGTGTGTGTGTGTAAGGGGTGCAGTGTGTGTGTGGGGGTGAAGTGTGTGTGGGGTTAATTGTGTGTATGTGGGATGCAGTGTGTGTGTGTGGTGTGCAGCGTGTGTGGGTTGCAGTGTGTGTGTGGGGGGTGTGCAGTGTGTTTGTGTGAGGTGCAGTGTGTGTGGGGGTGAAGTGGATATGGGGTGCGTTGTGTGTATGTGGGATGCAGTGTGTGTGTGTGGTGTGCAGCATGTGTGGGTTGCAGTGTGTGTGTGGGGTGTGCAGTGTGTGTGTGGGGTGTGCAGTGTGTTTGTGTTAGTTGCAGTGTGTGTGTGGGGTGTGCAGTGTGTTTGTGTGAGGTGCAGTGTGTGTGTGGGGTGTGCAGTGCGTGTGTGGGGTGTGCAGTGTGTGTGTGGGGTACACTTTGTGTGTGTGTGGGGTGCAGTGTGTGTGTGTGTGTGTGTGAGGGGTGCAGTAAGTGTTGGGAGGTATTGTGTATGGGAGAGGGGCAAATTAAAGCAATATATACTTTATAATCCCACTCTCTTCTTACCTTTGCCCAGGGAGGGGGGGGCTCTCTGCAATCCCTGGCAGTCCTAGTGGTAAGTGAACTCTAGCCTGCAGCTAGTGGGGGCAGAGTACAGAATTAAGAACTAAGGGTATGCACGCTTTTGAACAGGGGTCATTTATTTATTTTTTTGTTGCCATTTTTTGTTTTAGAATTGTGCCATTCTGTTATAACCTACAGTTGACCGACAAATTGTATCTATCTTTCTATCTAGTATTAAACAGAATTGCTTTTATTAGCTATGTTGCATTAAATGTTAATAGAAATAACAGAGGAGTTCAACTTGAGAAATGTAAATTGTGTAAAATGGATTTGTGTACTATAATTGTTAGCTTAAAATGATTAACTCTTTCATTAAGTGTCATTTTTTGAGTCAATTAAAAGAAAATCTAATCCCACCACACTCACTCAGTTCCTGGATAAAAAGCTGAGGATCCCTTTTTATGAGTGTATTCTTAACAGGTAGGTATACTCACTATTCTGTATATCTTTTAGAGTTGCATAAAATTGTCATTTCCCTTTTTGATTACATATGGCGCTTATGTTTTATTTTTCATATGTAGGTCAAGCCACAGGGGCATTTGTTTGTATCATTACTGTATATATATATATATATATATATATATATATGTGTGTGTGTGTGTGTGTGTGTGTGTGTGACGCCTGGCAATAAAGGCATTAATGAATAAGACTATATTTGAAGTGCAATCAAAGGTTATATATTGTATATTTATATGATTTCTATTTGGAAACCAGAAAGAGTTTCTTGTTACTGTGTGTTGGTCATGTCCACTAAGGTGCCCTTATATATATTTCTATGTTTGTATGTAAATATCAGTTGATACAAATTTGTGCACATATGTGTAGCATGTCTAATTTCCTTTTTTGCAAAACAACATATCAGGATATAAAACTCTAATGAAAAGTATAGTGTTTGCAGTAAATGTAGATATCAAGAGAACTATGTAATTAACCATAGTATGACATTCCCCGGATGCGGGGTGCCAGTGGGTGAGTAAAAAGTGTCAGACCTGAAAAGGGGGGTTGGTCTGCCTAAAATATTGCATAGTCCTAATGCCCTGAGTGTATTGTGAGAGCATCTAATTTTGTACTCATGCTACCTTTTTTGAAGACAGTTCCCTTGTGTCCCCAAACACGAGTATGTCCCACCAGAATTGGGACTGGTATTGGGACTGGTATTATTATTTAGTAATTATGTACTCTATATAGCCATCTACGTTTTATGCATTTCTAATGCTAATGTTGCTTTTCAAAACCATTTATATTCTTGAGTTTTCTTTTACTCAACGGGTGGTTAGTGCCATTAGATGTGTTCAATAAATGCAAGAAACTCTTCGAAACTCTTCTCAGCACGCCTAATAACTCATAATTAATGCCGCATTGTAATTGATGGGACTAAATTCTTCCAGTTACTCAGTTCATATGTTTATTACTATAGGTGAATATGAATGTCCCTTTGCTATTGGGGGTCATATTTTCTATGAACACACCTGCTCTGACCTAACATGGTCATTACAGTGTTAGCAGATAGAAAGATATGTATTCACATGAAATGTTTCAAAAACTTCCCTGTATTGTATTTACTACTCTGGATTTACACAATTATATTGCTTGCCCTAGGTATGTCCTAACATATTGTTTATACAATTCAGTCATTAAAGCACTTAATGATCAAATTTAAAGTGTGCCACTAATAAAAGAAATTCCATCTACATGCAACATGTAAAAATACTGGCTGTTAAAACATGACCTACTTTTACACATTGAAAAATTGTATGAAAAAGTATCAGCGCTAAGGACTACCACAGAAAATCTAATATATTTTAAAAAGGCAGCACACCTACAAACAGAAAGGGGTTCCCTCTTAATACCCCACAATATGCAATGGAAAAGTAGGAAAGGAGAGAAGGTTGCGCCTTAATAAGATGGAATGTACCAAAGTCAAAAAGACATAAATATTAAATAGAATTAAACAAGAGTGGTCCAAATTTAATAATATATAGATGGTAGATAAAAAGTCTGGAAGGGAACAGCCAGACTGGATAAACTCAGGGATTCTTGGAGGTAGAGTGCTTGTAATTCCAAAATTACTGCAAAACCTCTGAATGTAACATCAAGCATTCCAATTTCATGGGATTGGAACGTTTATCTCTGTTGTATTTACTTTTTTATGCTTGGCTCTGGCTCGTGCTTTCCCATCTTTAGGAGCAGTTGGGCAATCAATCATGTACACAATTCCCCTGAATATTTTGATTATGCTGTTTCATTCTTGTATTCGATAAATCATACTGCTACCACCCCTGCAGATAGCATCTCCCAATGGACAAAGGTATGGAGATATGCTTTACATTAATTGTGTTAGAGCTTCAACAAATAATATAACAGTTCAGTACATTCAATTTATAATGAGCAAAGGTGAAATGTATACAAATTCCAATGTTGATTTATGATCTAAAAACTACCCATGAAGGCTCAAAAAAGTGCTGGCAAGTGCAGTACATAGAGGATGCATAACAGGGAATTGTATTATATGGGGGAAAAATGCCTGCAGCTCACAAGATCAGATGTTTATAAATGTCTCAGAATCCCTCAGAAACCCTGAGTTTACAGTATTTCCAACAATACATTCTAAACCATTGCACGGCAAGAAAATTCAGTTTGGCTAAAGCATTTTTTTGGAATGTTCAGTATGCCTGAATTTTGGCCATATGTCCGTTCAACCCCTGAGTTAGACCAACCAAAGGGTGAGATGGGCAAATCATTGTCCAGTGAACAAATACCATAACAGTTTCACATAATTATAGTAAGTAGACAGCAAACTATGATCATATGCAAATGTTATGGTATTTATTCACTTAATTAAAGCACTTGTTTTGTTAATTATGCAGTTTATTCAAATTAACTTTTGCAGTGCTGTGGTAGCTTGACAAAGACCCTGTTGGGATGGAACTTTTCTGGTGCTTGTCCCAATAAAAATGCCACATTGTTTTTTGAGTGCCTGGACCATTGCTCAGTCTTCATATTTGGAAAGTGAGACTTAGCCAACCTCCGGCCCGGTTGCACCTTGGGGACCAGGATAGTGTGGTATCCTTTACTTTATTAACATTTTTATTTTGACATAGTAATTCAGTTTTAAAAACACTTTTTCCCTATAGATATAGCTGTGTTAGTCCCCCTTTGCATCCCATATTTGCTACAAATTTTCCATTAAAATTATTGGAGTCTCTCAATAAGTTACCATTGAGAAACTTTTTCTATATCATATTTTTAATTGCATACATTTAAATACTTACACATTGTTTTAGTCCAGCTCATTTGTTTAATGTCACTGAGCTTTGAACATTGGTTTGAATCCCCCTCAGGCAAAATGCCCTTTTCTTAAATTTCCATTTGAGCCTCTGTAATCCGTTGGCACAAAGAAAACAGCATAATAACGCTGGAATATTTGACTGACATGCGGTTCGTGCAGTTTCCAACTGGTGATTTGAGTTAATTGTCAAAACAAACAGTGACAAACAAAAGGTGCTTTGATTTAAAGAGGTTTTTCAAAATGGAATTAAAACAGTTTATTATCAAAAGTCTATACGTATAGTTATTATTCAGTCGAGCTTGACGTGCAGAAAATGTTACATTTCATTAAACAGATATTCTCTGAGGGAACTTATTTATAATTTAGCATACATTCTATAGCTAAGCTGCGTACAGCATACACAATGTAAAGTGTTTTATATATATATTTTATGATTTCTATTTTGTTACTTTCTTTGCTTTTACTATCATTTTTGAAGACTGCAGCATTTATATTTTCTCACAACATTTGAATATATTTGTAAGGTTGCTTGTTTGTCTATATTTCTTTCTACTTCTGTCATAAATGATTTGAAACTGTTTCCCGGAAAATCACTGCCAGAGTTGTGTACTGCTAATGTCTTTTTATACGTGAAAAGTAATCTATAAGTAAGAAGGTTGTAGCAAGAATTGTTTCTAATCAAATCATATACCATTTTAATTTGATTATAATGATATAATGATTATCCTTTACTGTACTTCATCTCTTCTATGTAAAATAATACCTTTAAAATAGTAGCAAACACAATTTAAGTTGTAACCACAAGAAAACATTTGAATGAACCATGGGCTTTAGATAGCAAACATTACAATACTAAATTTTTAGTATTAGTAATCAAGTACAGTAGGAAAACACACAAGCACTGCAAAAAACAAACATGTATTAAATATGTTGTTACTGTACTGGACTTCTATTTGCACAGTGGCTAAGGTATGAAATATAACAAAACATGGAAAAAATAAGACAATACTAAACATTCAAGAAATAAGTATTTTTTGAGAATAGGTAATGTAAGATGGGTTAAGATGCGCTCTAGACAACTAGATCAGAGCAAATGGCAAGTCTTGTGGGGTGTTCCAGGTATGCATGGTTAGTACCTATCATTAGAGGTGCAAGGAAGGACAACGGGCAAACTGGCATTAGGGTCATGGGTGCCCAAGGCACATTAATGCATGTGGAGAATGAAGACTAGCCCCTCCGGTTCAATGAAACAGAAAAAGTACTATAGCTCAAATTGCTGAAAAACTTAATGCTGGCCATGATTGGAAGATGTCAGAACACACAGTGCATCGCAGTTTCATGTGTACGGTGCTGCATAGCTGCAGACCAGTCAGAGTGTCCATGAAAACCCCTGTCCACTGCCAAAAGCACCTTCAATGGGTATGTGCGTGGCAGAATTGCACTATGCAAAAATGTAAGGTCTGGTGAATCATGTTTTCTTTTTGGTCAGATGGATGGTCGGGTACATGTGTATCAATTACCTGGGGAAGAAATGGAAGCAGGAAGAAGAATACAGGGAGGAAGGCAGGCTGGTGTAGGCAGTGTTATACTCTGAGCAATGTTCTGCAAGGAAACCATGTGGGTGCTATTTTGACATAGACCACCTACCTAGAGATTGTTGCACACCGCGCATGAATTGCCAGGGGATCCTCAAATCCACTTAATACCCACCCAAGAAAAGGTCATGTCCATAATCACGGTGGGTGAATATAACTTTGCACTTGCAATGAATTAATTTTTGTTGGGAAACATTTTTTTTAGTTCTCTGTCACCTGGGAATTCCCAAGAGAGAAACATGTTTCATGACCAAAATGTAGAAAATCTCATAGCTTTATAAGTAGAAAATAAAGGACAGATTAAATTGTAGGTGTTAATAATTCCCGTTGTAGGTGTGCAGTGGTATTTTCACCCCATCAAACTTACTCACTTCTATTGACTGCAGTGGCAACTGAGTGGCAGCATACGATTCAATTGAATTGGGATATGGAAGCTTGTGTTCTTGCAAAAGCCTCGCTTTTATCAAGCTGTAAGGACCTTTTTTATTGGTTGCAGTAGAATGTTATTTTTAATTAGGTTGAGGAGTCATTGGCATTGTTGTGCATTGTCTTACAACTGTAATACTATTGTATTTTCTAAATATTAGCATCTTAGATTAATGTTACAGAAGAAAAGCTTAGTTACTTGTTAGTCCCTGCTCAGGTTTCATTGACAATTTCTACATTATTTATTGATTTATTTTTATTGAAACATGATTTATATCAGTAAGACAATAAATGCTATGTTTTGGGTCAGATTATGATATAATAATTATAAATAGACACACACACACATAAATCTTTGCACTTACGCTCCAAAGCTTTTTGTAGTGTCGAGTAACCCAAGCCTGGGCTCCAAATAATATAAATAGCAATGAAGTTGGCTGCACTCCAGTCTTTAAAAATCCCAAATTTTATTAAAATGTAAGTTAAAAAGATCAACTTTTCATTCCTTTTGGGACTTTCCTCAGGATCAAAATATTCAACTGAAACGTTGATCTTTTTAACTTTCATTTGAATAAAATTTTGGGATTTTTGAAGACCGGAGTGCAGCCTTCTTCATTGTTATATGTATGTATGTGTGTGTGTGTGTGTGTGTGTGTGTAATACAAAACAATGAACCATTTTCTGGAGAAATAATGCCATCAAGAGGTTCTGACATAAACATAACAAACCACAGGACTGAAGTAATATAAATGTCTTGAGAGCCTTCAGCATGACATTATTTTACCTTAATTCACTTTTCACCATTATGCTATTTGCAGTTAATACAACTACTGCTGCCTCTCTCAGGATAGTGATATGCCACCAGAGAATCTGGGGTGACAGAATTGTAATTGTTTCTGGCTTCTCTGCTGCTTTCCTGAGGGTACACTGGGAAATGCATGAATATATGGACACAAGTATGTGGCACACCAATATAATGCTTATATGTACAGATGTTGGAACAGCAAAGTACATTGTAGAAAACAACCATATATTTTTTATGTATTGCTTATTTAATTTAATTTTTTTATTTTAAACTATTCTTTGACTATTAAGCAATCGATGGGTGTTGGCAACTGAATATTTTCACTGTTTTGTTTTTTTTAGTCTGGTTACCACAAAAGAAACCGACAGTGCACGATCCCGTAACTCCCCAATGTCACCCTCAGATTTTCTGGACAAGTTAATGGGTAGAACATCTGGTTATGATGCAAGAATAAGACCTAATTTTAAAGGTAATACATTTTGTCAAATGATTTTTAAGCTTTTTCCATTTTAATCAATAAAAGTGGAACTGTGATTTCCCAGGTCGTGTTACTTGAGTTGTTTGATTAGTCCAGTGATCTAGATGCAAAATCTAGATTTTGTTTTCCAATGTACACATTCTGCTCCCTTCAGTGTTTTTCTTCCTGTTCCGTGTTTCTGCTTTGTACTTTTTTCACCCTTTTGATGTTTGTTAATTATATTTTATAATTTCTAGTTTTCTGTTCTGTGCTCCTTATAAATCCAGGCTACTAAGATGATCAGGTAAACTACTTGGAGACTTCTGCAAATTAACCCCTTAAAATTAGGCCAACTGTTCATTAGCACATGAGCAGATCTTGGTGCCATTTATAGGATTTTACTGTCTGTCACTTAATTGCTCCTCTCTCAAAACTAGATTATCAGCAAATATTTCTATTGAGAGGGCAGATATGTAATATCACAGATGCAATCGCACTTGATCAAATAAATACAAAATTGCTATAAATGAAGATACCTGTCCAATAGATCCGGTGAGGGATCTCCCACTTTCCTGGTAGTTAATTCTAACCATAAATTCACCTTCAAAGTAACATGGTGCTAAAATGCATTTTCGGCACAGGCTTAACTTTCTGTCGCAAGGTCATATTTCCAGTTATCAATGTTAGTAAAGCAGCCAGTTATCCATGTTAGTAAAGCAGCCATTCACTGAATTTGACACAGCAATATCTAACTATACTATACAGTAAAATTAAAAGAACAGTATCTTCCTTTACAAAGAAAACCTAAAAAATATTTAGAAGAAAAGTATTAAAAAAAGCATTGAATTCTATAGAATTCAAAACTTAAATTGTTGTTCTGTTTTCAGTTCATTACAGTTTGATGTTTAGTGAATACAACCATTTTAGTTATGCTAATGGATTCTTGATATATACAGCTGTAAATGTACGTGATTAAAAGTAAATGTTTTTTTTTCTTTCAATTATTCTTTTGTATGGCTTCAAATGTAGAACTCTCTTGCTTTTTTAGAAAAACGAATAGTGGGTCACTCTGGCAAATTGACAGATATAGCTGATATAAAATCATTATGTGTTTCATTCTGCTAGATAATAATTTGCTAATTTACATATTGAATTGATCAGGGCAATGCTCTTAGTGAAAAATGGAAAGCAGTTCTTATAAATAACACAAAAATAAATATGCTATTTTCAGCTTAGCACTCTGGTTAAATGAAAAGATTACGTAACAATTGTGAAAGCCAAACTTTTGTCATAAACTTTTATGATTAGTACATACATGTTAGTAATATTAATAATAACCCTTTTGCTACCCTCAGTTAGCCCTCATGCTCATTCCACAAACACAATGCACACATCAAGACTACAAGCAGCCCACCATTCACACAATACACTGCAAGCAGCTCACAGACACACACAGACACAGATATGCATTCCAGACACAAAAACAGCTACAAATGTACACAGATACCCAATCACAGATTTACAAGGATACTCAACTACCAGGCACTCCAAACCATCCCCAAATGGATGCCCAAGTATCATTGTATCAGGATCTCTCCGTCCTCACATTAGGAGCCAGACGTGTGTTGAGACCGCTGACCCGCATGCCACATGACAAGCGATTACTATACAAATGGGGATTCCCCTTCAGCCCACAGGTGAAAGTGGGCAACGCATGGCACATTATCTGGTGGCCCAACGATGTCCCAAGATTCCTTCTCGCAATGAGCTTACCAGGGGTAGCCATATCGAACTTTATACTCGAGAGCCCAGCAGCCGCTCTGAAAACCAGGTGCGACCCTGGAAACCAATCTGGTGCAAATCAAGTTGACTTGGGATGAAGAAGAGGTGGACCAAATGGTACAAAGAGTGATTGAGTAGTGGTTGACACGGACCATCAGAGGTCCCCACTCCCTGGCCATTAACCATGACTGACCCCCATTGCCTTCCCGCCTTCCTGAAGTTTAACCTAAGCGCCTCGGCAGTTGCTGCTCCGTTACTGGGAGACTTGACCTCGAGACATAATTCATACTTTTTGGGAGTAACGGGGCGGGCCACGGCCATTGCCTTCATAGAAAGCCCTTGCAGTAAGCCCGGATACACCTTCCTCAGGCCAGGCTCCTTACATTTCACTTTGGGTTGGTCTCCATTATTGGGTCTCGGGTGAACTCATCTGAAATATGATGGAGAAGTATCATGAGGACGGCCTTCCTGTGTACCCTCTCCCGCTCCACCTCTGGTTTGTCGAATGCCACCCCTCTGGGGATTATGCCCCATGCAGGGTTCCCAGGCAACCCCAACACCAGTTGCTGGTGGACATTGTAGGTGCCTGACCATATTGCCCTATTGGAGAGACCCCACAGAGATGGACTGCTCCATGCCTGTAACATTTCATGAAAAAAGACAGGTTTATTGCTCTTGCCTAAGCTATTGCTTACTGTGTTGATATGTCTGGGGTTTGGGCCTATACCCTCCCTGCATGTGCTTTGCCCGGGACCGCCAGAGAGACGAGTGAGAGGGCGGATTGCAGAGGCGTATGGGACACACCACTTTACTTAAATTATGTATGATCCAAGGGACACCACCAGGGGGGTGTGCAGAGGGGTTGGGTGCTTGCTGCAGCGGGCCTCGGGTCGGGGAGGAAGAGGATGGGTTTCATCAGGATGGATATACCACATAAGATTTCACTGGTTCCACTGTCATTAGAGACCACTCGTCCCACCACAACACTGACTCCTGTTAGGCAGTGTGAGACAGAGTGGAACTAAGGAGAGATAGGTCTTGCTGGGTCAGGGAGGGGGGTGCGTAGGAGGGATCTGGGAATGTTAGAGGTCCCTAACTGTCATGATATGCTTCAAGTATCTAAGTTCACTGTTGCCATTTTTATAGCTTGGACCACAGTTGGGTCAAGATTGAGAAGTAGTTGGCTTACACAAAAGATGTATTTATCTTTTGCCTAGTAGTAGTTACTAAAATCCTGACAACATGACCTGTACATGACCTGGAGACGGCAGGCCTCATCCATATGCACGGACACCCTGACGGCCAAGCTGACATGATGTGGTGGCTGCCTTGAGGGGTCAGTCCACACGACTGGGAAATAGTCCGTATAGGGCGAATTTTACCCCGACTCATACTCCCCCAGTCTCCAGCACATGCCTGCTAATGTATGCATAAATTTTCGTCTGACATGTGGGCTGGGTGCTCACAGAGACCTCAATGCACAATATTGTTCTAGACATATTTTGGTCTGTCACCAGGGGAGGGCTGGCAGCCTTAGGCCTGGGGGGCAAAACCAGTCACGTGGCCCATTGCATCACCAAATCAGTTCACCATCCATGCCCACCTTTTCCTGGTTTTATAACGGATATTGATGTTATGCTAATCAGTAGCTCTTTGCCATACCCACTCCTTCATGGCTCTGACTTTCAATGTTGTCAGAGCGCAGGCTGAGAATCTCTAAGCCTGTGCTCTGACTCACAAACTGAGCGCTGGAACCACAAGGGAGAGCATATAATCTGTGGACCACCAGTGAATTGTTTAAATTGAATATGCTGGTGTCCCCAACTTGTGAGCTGTGTTGGCCGCCGGGCGCCTCTGTTGTCATGGTACCCTGCATGACCGCACAGCTTGCACACCCCAACGGCTTGCCCTGCTGATACACACTGATGTTACTACTTAGAAATCCCTCAATATTAATACAGACATCAGAGTAAACACCAATAAACTTTGGAAACAGAGCTGATCCCCCAAAATTTATAAAGATTTGCTTAGAGGATTTGTTGTGAGATTAAATCATGCCTCATTCTCTCTCTCTCCCATGCGCTGATCTGTAGGCCGTGAGGAAGTGAAGAGTAATCACATTCTCCCAGCACAGCGTCACCTGTGGCTGCATGGGGAAGAGCTGTTTAATGTAATGCTTGCAGGACGGCCAGCTCCCGCAGAACCTCTTTGTTCCCGTCTCTGCAAAGGGCTCCAGGCACTGCTTGCTGTAAGTGTGAGCCACTGTAAATTAGGGGCAGAGGGCACTTTCACTGCGGTAAAGACGGATCTGGGCAGGAGGAGAGTGCTGTGCAATCAGTGCACTCCCCTCCTGTGGGTCACCAGTAGACTGGTGCACCTGCCCAGGATCTGAGCCAGTGCAAGAATTTTTGCTGCCCTAGGCAAAATAAAAATTTGCTGCCCCCCCATGTGATATCACAATGCCATATGAACTAACGCCAGTGCTGCACACAGTGTGTGTTTACATTAAAAAGCCTGCAGGGAACGGCTATAGACACCAGAACCACTTCATTAACCTGAAGTGGTTCTGACACCAGAACAACTTCATTAAGCTGAAGTAGTTCTGGGGACTATAGTGTCCCTTTAATGTGAGGTAAATTATAGATTAGTGTCACTAATAATATACTAGATTGCCTACTTACAACCAGACGAGGATGTTGATGGGCTGCAGTTTGGCTCCACTGGTCTGGTGTAGAACAGGATCTCCGGAGGCTGTTTGTAACTGTGGACACAAAATTCAAAGTTCTAGTAGAATGGGAAGCAGCTCCATGTTTTGGGGGCCCCTTAAACAGCTCAAGGTCTGGGCCCCAGGGCCTGATGGTGAGTATGCCCATAAGGCCCACCTACAAGTCCACCTACATGTTCCACCCATGAGTTCGCTCACAGGGAGTGGAGTGTGTAGGGGATGTGTTATGTGTTATTGTAGAGGATCTAATGTGTGTGCTTATGGTATGTAGTGTATAGGGATACCAGTTTGTGTAGGTGATGCAGTGTATTTGTTTGTAGTGGAAGCAGTGTGTGTTTGTGTATAAGGGATGTATTGTGTGTTTCTAGTTGTGTGTAAAGGATGTATTGTGTGAATCTGTGTTTGTATGCATAAGGGATGAAAGGTATGTGTCTGTAAGTGTGTGCATTGAGTGTGTGTAAGAAATGCATTGTGTTTCTGTGTATACGTAAGAGAAGCAGTGTGTGTGTATGCATGTGTGTGTAAGGGTTTGCATTGTGTGTTTCTGTGTATGTGTGCAAAGGATGCATTGTCTTTGTGTGTAATGGATGCATTGCGTGTTTCTCTGTGTGTAAGGGAAGCATGTTGTGTTTCTGTGTGTAGGGATGCATTGTGTGTTTCTGTGTATGTATAGGGATGCATTGTGTGTGTGTGCGTACGTAGTGTGAAAGAGCTCCCTGTCCTTCCCCTTGTCCTATAGAGCTCTCCCTTCTGTCCCTTAGAGCTCCCCCCCTCGCGATCTCTTCTCACACCCACCCACCCTCCCTGTGCTCTTGTTACTCCCCCACCCTCCCTGTGTTCTTCTCACCCCCTCTCCTCCCTGTGTTCTTCTTACTCCCCCCTGTCAGGATCGGGACAGGGATCCAACACGCAGAGTACAAACAGGTGGTAGGTACGTATACCGGACCTTAGAATGGGCGGACTTAACGTAAGGAGTAAGTAGAGAATGGTCTAGGAACAAGCCGAGGTCGGGGGAACGAGAGGACAGGTAAGCGAGTGTCAGGATCGGGACAGGGATCCAACACGCAGAGTACAAACAGTAGCCAGATACGTATACCGGACCTTAGAATGCCCGGACTAACGTAAGTAGTACAGTATAGAATGGTCAAAGACAAGCCGAGGTCGAGGGTAACAGAAGACAGGTAAGCGAGAGACAAGCCGAATCAAGGGTAACAGAGACAAGCAGAGTAAGGTAAACAAGCCGGGTCAAAACCAAAAGGGATAATAGAATACACAAGCACTGAGTGACTAGAACAAGCTAGAACCACGACAGGGCAATGAGCTAATGAACGAAGCTCTGTTAAATACCCTGTTCAGAGCAGTAACCACGCCTCCGAGGCGTCCTGATTGGTCTTGCAGCAATTGAGTGACAGGTCGTTCCGGAGGAGTGTCCTGATGACAACTTCCTGCCTAGATGCTGTAAAAGGCAGTCACTCCCTCGCGGCCGGCCTTGCATGACCGGATAGACCGTGGGGAAGGGAGCCATCAGGCCGTCTGGATGGAGGAACAGCTAAGTCTCTACCTCTTTCGGAGGTAGAGACCGCAGGTACCCTGACAGTACCCCCCCTCTCAGATACGCCCACCGGGCGGAATACACCAGGGCGAGAAGGGAATCGAGAGTGAAACGCCCTGCGGAGACGGGGAGCATGCACCTCCTCCTGAGGTACCCAACTTCTCTCCTCAGGACCATAACCCTTCCAATCGACCAGATATTGCAGTTTCCCCCGGGAGATTCGAGAATCAACGATGGAATTGACCTCATACTCCTCCTGACCCTCCACCTGAACTGAGCGGGGAGGGGCGATCGTGGAGGAGAACCTGTTACATATTAATGGTTTTAGCAAGGAAACATGAAATGAATTAGGAATGCGTAAGGCATTAGGCAACGCTAAACGATACGCAACTGGGTTAATTTGAGACAGTACCCTGTAAGGTCCAATATATCGAGGAGCAAACTTCATGGACGGCACTTTTAACCGAATGTTTCTAGTACTTAACCATACTCTATCGCCTGGAACAAACACCGGTGCTGCCCTTCTACGTTTGTCAGCGTGTTTTTTAACCAGCGTAGAATTGTGCAGAAGGATTTGTCGAGTTTGATCCCACAACTCTCTTAAATTGGCAACATGAACATCCACCGACGGTATCCCTTGAGAAGAAGACTCCGAAGGAAGGATGGAAGGATGAAAGCCATAATTCAAGAAAAAAGGGCTAGAATGCGTAGAATCACAAATGAGATTGTTATGTGCAAACTCCGCCCAAGGAATCAAACCGACCCAATCGTCCTGGTGTTCTGAAACGAAACAACGTAAATATTGTTCAACTTTTTGGTTAGTGCGTTCAGCAGCTCCATTGGACTGAGGATGATAGGCAGAGGAGAAATTCAATTTGATGCCTAGTTGGGAGCAGAATGATCTCCAAAAACGGGAAACAAATTGGGAGCCTCTGTCAGAGACAATTTGGGAAGGTATCCCATGCAAACGGAAAATCTCCCTGGCGAATATCTCCGCTAATTCGGGCGAAGATGGGAGTTTAGGTAAGGGAATGAAGTGAGCCATTTTAGTAAATCTGTCTACCACAGTGAGGATGACAGTCTGCTTTTTAGAGATAGGCAAATCAACAATGAAGTCCATTGCCAGGCAGGACCAAGGCTTTTCAGGAACCTCTAAAGGGTGCAGAAATCCGCATGGAAGCGAATGGGGTAGCTTGGTCTTGGTACAAACTTCACATGCCCCGATTAATTCTTTAATATCCTTGCGTAAGTCAGGCCACCAAAAATCTTTAGAGACCAGCGCATAAGTCTTGCGGATGCCAGGATGCCCAGCCACCTTGCTGTTATGGAGACAGCGTAGCACCTCCAGTTGGAGAGCGGCAGGAACGAAGTGTCGATCCCCAGGAGTCTGTTTGGGTGCCAAATGCTGAAACTTCATGATCTCAGAAAGCAATGGAGAGTGAATCCTGAGATTCGTGGTCGCGATGATATTCCCCTTAGGAACTATGGAGGACAGAAGTGGTTCAGTTATAGTGGATGGTTCATATTGACGAGACAAAGCATCGGCTTTAGAGTTCTTAGAACCAGGTCTATACGTAAGTACATAATTAAAGTGAGTGAGGAACAAAGCCCAGCGAGCCTGCCTGGCGGACAAGCGCTTAGCCTCCCCAATATAAGACAAGTTCTTATGATCCGTTAGGATAGTAACAGGGTGTAGTGTCCCTTCCAGTAAATGTCTCCACTCCTTTAAAGCCTTAATGACCGCTAACAGTTCCCTCTCCCCGATGTCATATCTGCTCTCAGGCCCAGAAATTTTTTTAGAGAAGAAACCACAAGGGTGTAACGGTTTATCCACCCCTAACCTTTGAGACAGAACAGCCCCAACTCCTGTCTCAGAAGCATCGACCTCGAGCAAGAAAGGCAGAGTCGTATCAGGATGAACTAGAATGGGAGCTGAGGCAAAAAGTTCCTTGAGAGTCTTAAAAGCACCAAGAGCTTCCTCAGACCAGAACTTAGTATCAGCCCCTTGTTTGGTCATATTGGTAATAGGCGCAATGATAGAGGAGTAACCCTTAATGAAGCGCCTATAGTAGTTGGAAAAACCAATAAACCTTTGGATAGCCTTGAGTCCTTTGGGCAAAGGCCAGTCTAAAATAGATTGGAGTTTACCAGGATCCATTTTAAAACCTTCCCCAGAAATCACGTACCCAAGAAAGTCTACCTGAGACTGATCAAAACTGCACTTCTCCAATTTGCAGTATAGACCATGTTGCAGAAGTTTGTGTAACACCTTTCTGACCTGTCTATGGTGAGTCTCAATCTCCTTAGAGTGTATTAGTATGTCGTCCAGGTAAACAATAACACAATCATGCTGAAACTCCCTAAGTACCTCATTAATCAACTCTTGAAATACTGCAGGAGCATTGCATAGTCCAAATGGCATAACAGTGTATTCGTAATGGCCATACCGGGTATTGAATGCCGTCATCCACTCGTGACCTTGCTGGATTCTCACCAAATTGTAAGCCCCTCTGAGATCTAACTTGGTGAAGATTTTGGAGCCCTTAAGACGATCAAATAACTCGGTAATCAGTGGGATAGGATAGGCATTTCTGACAGTTATTTTATTCAAGTAATCGATACAAGGTCTCAGCGTGCCATCCTTCTTCTTAATGAAAAAGAACCCCGCCCCGGCCGGAGAAGAAGACCTCCTGATGAATCCCTTTTCTAAATTCTCCTGAATATACTCCTCTAGAACCGAGTTTTCCTGAACAGACAAAGGATATACATGGCCCCTCGGAGGCATAGTCCCGGGTAGAAGCTTAATTTTACAGTCAAATGACCTGTGTGGCGGCAAAGAATCGGCATTCTTCTTGTCAAACACTGCCCTTAAGTCTAGGTAAAGGTCTGGTATTTGTCTTTCTGTGGACTGAGTAGGATTCTCCTGTATGTTAATATTAGCTAATGGAGAAACCTTGCACAAACACCGATCCTGGCAGCCCTGGCCCCACGAGAGTATCTCCCCTAACTCCCAATCAATAATAGGGTTATGTTCTTTCAACCATGGGTACCCCAGAACTATGGGAACGGAAGGAGACGAAATGAGCAGAAGAGATAAATTCTCCACGTGTAGGATACCAACATTTAACTCAATGGGTATGGTCTCACGAAAGATAACAGGGTCTAGTAGTGGTCTACCATCTATGGCCTCAACGGCCAATGGTGTCTCCCTTAGCTGGGATGGGAAATTGTTTTTACTAGCAAAGGCTTGGTCGATAAAATTCTCAGCAGCACCGGAATCTATCAAAGCCATAGCCCTTACTACTTCCCTCCCGCAAGTTAAGGAAACTGGTAGCAGAAGCCTGTGATCTTTATAATTAGGAGTAGAGGACAAAATAGAAACACCCAAGGCCTGTCCTCTAGAGAGACTTAGGTGCGAGCGTTTCCCGGGCGGTTAGAACAGTTCGAGAGTAAATGACCCTTAGCTCCACAATACATACACAAACCCTCTCTTCTCCTGTACTGTCTTTCCTCCTCAGAGAGGCGGGTATACCCTATCTGCATAGGTTCAGGAAGCAAAGATACCATGGAGTCAGGACTTGGAAAAGCGGGGGCTAACCTAAAAGAAGGTCTCCGGTTCCTCTCTCGAGTGTTCTGTCTCTCTCTTAAACGTTCATCTATACGAGAGATGAACGAAATTAAATCCTCTAAATTCTCAGGGAGTTCTCTGGTAGCAACCTCATCAAGGATTACTTCAGATAAGCCATTCAAAAATACATCCATATACGCCTGCTCATTCCACTTGACCTCTGACGCCAGAGACCTGAACTCTAGTGCATAATCCACCAGTGTTCGGTTCTCCTGTTTCAGACGCAACAGTAATCTGGCTGCATTAACCTTTCTACCTGGAGGGTCAAATGTTCTTCTAAAAGCAGCTACAAAGGCGTTATAGTTATAAACTAATGGGTTATCGTTCTCCCATAATGGGTTGGCCCATCTCAGAGCTTTCTCAATAAGTAGGGTGATAATAAATCCTACCTTTGCCCTATCTGTAGGATAAGAGCGAGGTTGCAATTCAAAATGGATACTAATTTGGTTTAAGAAACCACGACACTTCTCAGGAGCCCCACCATAGCGTACTGGGGGGGTAATGCGAGAAGAAGCACCCACTGTGGCTACCTCTAGACCTGAACCGACAGGAGAAACAGGGATATTACGTATCTCCTCTGGTGGGTTATTGGCACGAGATAATAGAGCCTGTAGCGCAAGCGCCATCTGATCCATTCTGTGATCCATGGCTTCAAACCTAGGATCAGGAGAAGCAAGCTGACTGTTTGTACTTGCAAGATCCATTGGCCCTGTCGTAATGTCAGGATCGGGACAGGGATCCAACACTCAGAGTACAAACAGTAGCCAGATACGTATACCGGACCTTAGAATGGCCGGACTAACGTAAGTAGTACAGTATAGAATGGTCAAAGACAAGCCAAGGTCGAGGGTAACAGAAGACAGGTAAGCGAGAGACAAGCCGAATCAAGGGTAACAGAGATAAGCAGAGTAAGGTAAACAAGCCGGGTCAAAACCAAAAGGGATAATAGAATACACAAGCACTGAGTGACTAGAACAAGCTAGAACCACGACAGGGCAATGAGCTAATGAACGAAGCTCTGTTAAATACCCTGTTCAGAGCAGTAACCACGCCTCCGAGGCGTCCTGATTGGTCCTGCAGCAATTGAGTGACAGGTCGTTCCGGAGGAGTGTCCTGATGACAACTTCCTGCCTAGATGCTGTAAAAGGCAGTCACTCCCTCGCGGCCGGCCTTGCATGACCGGATAGACCGTGGAGAAGGGAGCCATCAGGCCGTCTGGATGGAGGAACAGCTAAGTCTCTACCTCTTTCGGAGGTAGAGACCGCAGGTACCCTGACGGCGAGAGACAAGCCGAGTCAAAGAGTAACAGAGATAAACAGGGTAATACAAACAAGCCGGGTCAGAACCAAAGAGACAACTAGAATACAAGAGCACTGAGTGACTAGACAGGCTAGAACCACGACAGGGCAATGAGCAGATGCCGAAAGCCTACTTTATACCTTGATTCTAGAGGGTAATCATGCCCCCGACGAGTCCTGATTAGTGCTCGGGACTTGACTGACAGGTCGACCCGGGTTGGCGTCATGACGTCGACTACTGAGCGTCGCGTCATATAAGGAAGTGGATCCCTCGCGGTCGGCTTGTAAATGGCCAAGAGAACCGCGAGGAACGGAAGAAACAACCCCTCTAAGTCTCTCACCTCCTCTGAGGTAGAGACTACAGGTACCCTGACACCCCCTCCCTGTGTTCCCCTTATCCCCGCCCTGTGTTCTCCTTACCCCAGTGTTCTTCTTACTCCCCCTCCCTGTGCTTCTTAATCCCCCACCACCCTGTTCTTCTTAATCCCCCCACCACCCCGTTCTTCTTAACCCCCCTGTTCTTCTCAATCCCCCCACCCTCCCCCCCTGTTCTTCTCAATCCCCCCCTCTTCTCAATCCCTCTCTCCTGTTCTTCTCAATCCCCCCTCTTCTTCTCAACCCCCCTCTTCTTCTCAACCCCTCACCCCCTTCTTCTCAATCCCCCCTTCTTCTCAATCCCCCCCTTCTTCTAGGAAGTAATAGGAAGGTGCACAATGAGTGTGCACTTCCTGTCAGTCCGGCCGGTTACAGGAAACAGAAACTCCTGTTCCGCACTGAGTGACTAGACAGGCTAGAACCACGACAGGGCAATGAGCAGATGCCGAAAGCCTACTTTATACCTTGATTCTAGAGGGTAATCACGCCCCCGACGAGTCCTGATTAGTGCTCGGGACTTGACTGACAGGTCGACCCGGGTTGGCGTCATGACGTCGACTACTGAGCGTCGCGTCATATAAGGAAGTGGATCGGAAGCGAGGAACGGAAGAAACAACCCCTCTGGGAGGATAAACGTCTAAGTCTCTCACCTCCTCTGAGGTAGAGACTACAGGTACCCTGACAGTACCCCCCCTCTCAGAAACGCCCACCGGGCGGAAGGAGCTGGGACGAGATGGAAAACGGGAGTGAAAAGCCCGGCGGAGGCGAGGAGCATGTACATCCTCCTGAGGTACCCAAGTCCTCTCCTCAGGACCATATCCCTTCCAGTCAATAAGAAATTGTAACTTCCCCCGAGAGATTCGAGAATCGATGATGGAGTTGATTTCATACTCCTCCTGACCCTCAACCTGAACAGAGCGAGGAGAGGATATAGTGGAGGAAAATCTGTTACAGACTAGCAGTTTCAGTAAAGAAACATGAAAGGAGTTAGGAATGCGTAAGGCAGCTGGAAGAGCTAGGCGATACGCAACTGGGTTAATTCGAGTCAGAACCCTGTAAGGGCCAATGTAACGAGGAGCGAATTTCATAGAAGGAACCTTCAAACGAATGTTTCTAGTACTCAACCATACCCTATCACCTGGAACAAAAACCGGAGCCGCCCTTCTGTGCTTATCAGCGTGTTTCTTGAACAACATGGAATTATGTAGGAGAATTTGTCGAGTCTGATCCCACAACTTCCTCAAATTGGCAACATGAACATCAACCGACGGTACCCCTTGGGAAGGAGAAACCGAGGGAGAAGGCCACCAGAAGAAGGCCACCAGAAATCTTTAGAGATCAAGGAACATGTCTTGCGAATACCCGGATGCCCAGCCGCCTTACTGTTGTGAAAACACTGTAAGAGTTCCAGTTGGAGTTCAGGAGGAACGAAATGCCTTGCCCCAGGAGTCTGTCTAGGCGCCAGATGCTGCAACTTCATGATCTGACCAAGCAACGGAGAGTGAATCTTAAGACTCGTGTTGGCGATAATATTGCACCTGGGTACTATAGAAGACAAAACCGGCTCAGATATCGCAGAAGGTTCATATTGTCGACTTTAGAATTCTTAGAACCAGGTCTATAAGTGAGCACGTAATTGAAATGCGTGAGGAATAAAGACCAACGAGCTTGCCTGGAGGACAAGCGCTTGGCCTCCCCAATATAGGACAGGTTCTTGTGGTCTGTCAAAATAGTAACAGGATGTAAGGTGCCCTCCAGTAAATGTCTCCACTCCTTTGAAGCCATGATAACTGCTAGTAGTTCCCTGTCACCAATGTCATATCTGCTCTCAGGGCCTGATAGTTTCTTGGAAAAAAAAACCACATGGATGTAAGGGCTTATCCACACCTAACCTTTGGGACAGGATGGCACCTATACCTGTCTCTGAGGCGTCTACCTCGAGTAGGAAAGGCAGAGTCGTATCAGGGTGAACTAAAATTGGTGCAGAAGCAAACAGTTCCTTGAGTGTTTTGAAGGCAAGAAGGGCTTCAGTAGACCAGTTCTTAGTGTCAGCCCCCTGTCTGGTCATATTGGTAATAGGAGCTATAATTGAAGAGTAACCCTTAATGAAGCGCCTATAATAGTTGGAGAATCCAATAAACCTCTGAATGGCCTTGAGTTCCCTGGGTAAAGGCCAATCCAAAATGGACTGGAGCTTATCCGGGTCCATCTTAAACCCTTCCCCAGAAATCACATAACCAAGAAAGTTTATCTGGGATTGGTCAAAGCTGCATTTCTCCAATTTGCAGTACAGGCCATGTTGAAGAAGCTTGCGCAATACCCTTCTGACTTGTCTGTGGTGAGTCTCAATCTCTCTAGAGTGTATAAGTATATCATCCAGATATACAATAACGCAGTCATGTTGAAATTCCCTAAGAACTTCATTGATCAGGTCCTGAAATACTGCCGGTGCATTACAGAGGCCAAAAGGCATTACTGTGTATTCATAGTGCCTATAACGGGTATTGAACGCCGTCATCCACTCGTGTCCCTGCTGAATTCTCACCAAGTTATACGCCCCTCTGAGATCTAACTTGGTGAAAATCTTGGAGCCTTTTAGACGATCAAAGAGCTCGGTAATCAAAGGAATTGGGTAGGCATTTCTAATGGTTATTTTGTTCAAACCTCGATAATCAATGCAAGGTCTTAGTGTACCATCCTTCTTTTTAACAAAAAAAAACCCAGCCCCGGCAGGAGAGGAGGATCTCCTAATGAATCCTTTTTCAAGGTTCTCACGAATATACTCCTCTAAGACTAAGTTCTCTTTAGTGGACAAAGGATATACATTACCCCTGGGGGGCATAGTACCAGGTAGTAGATTAATCTTACAATCAAAAGACCTGTGTGGAGGTAAAGTATCAGCATTCTTTTTGTCAAATACTGCCTTTAAATCCAGGTACAGGGGCGGTATTTGTACCTCTGTAGAGTAGGTAGAATTAATCGGTGTGTTAACTGCGCAAAGCGGTGACACTGTCCGTAAGCACCTGTCCTGACAACCCTGACCCCATGAGATTATCTCCCCTAATTCCCAATCAATAATAGGGTTATGTTTTTTTAACCAAGGGTACCCCAGGACTATGGGAACAGAAGGAGAAGAAATAAGCAATAAAGATATGTCTACCTCGTGTAAGATACCAACAGTTAATTTAACGGGTATGGTTTCACGGAAAATAACAGGCTCAACTAAAGGTCTACCATCTATGGCCTCAACGGCCAAGGGTGTCTCCCTTAACTGGGATGGGATAGCGTGTTTGGTAACAAAAACTTGGTCGATAAAGCTCTCAGCAGCTCCGGAATCTATCAATGCCATAGTTTCTAGTACTCCCTTCTCCCAAGTTAAAGAAACGGGTAGCAGAAGCCTGTGATCTTTATAATTAAGATTAGAGGACAAAATAGAAACACCCAAGGCCTGTCCTCTAGAGAAACTTAGGTGCGAGCGTTTCCCGAGCGATTAGGACAATTTAGGCGTAAATGACCTCTGACTCCACAGTACATACACAACCCCTCCCTTCTCCTGTACTGTCTCTCCTCTTCTGAGAGGCGAGTATTGCCTATCTGCATAGGTTCTGGAAAAAGTGAGGTTGTGGATTCAGAACTTTGAAATGAAGGAGCTAGTTTAAAGGAAGGTCTACGGTTTCTCTCTCGAGTGTTCTGCCTCTCTCTTAAACGTTCGTCAATGCGAGAAATAAAAGAAATTAAATCCTCCAAATTTTCAGGAAGCTCTCTAGTAGCAACCTCGTCAAGGATTATGTCTGATAACCCGTTTAAAAATACATCTATATAAGCCTGTTCATTCCACTTAACCTCTGCCGCCAAGGACCTGAACTCTAGTGCATAATCCACAAGTGTTCGGTTTTCTTGTCTAAGGCGCAACAGTAATCTAGCTGCATTGACCTTTCTACCTGGAGGGTCAAAAGTTCTTCTGAAAGCAGCTACAAAGGCATTATAATTATATACTACGGATTATCATTTTCCCACAATGGATTGGCCCATCTCAAAGCTTTCTCAACAAGTAATGTGATAATAAATCCAACCTTCGCCCTATCTGTAGGATAGGAGCGGGGTTGTAATTCGAAATGGATACCTATTTGGTTTAAGAAACCACGACACTTCTCTGGAGAACCACCATAACGTACAGGTGGAGTGATACGGGAAGAAGCACCTACAGTGGCTACCTCTAGACCTGAACTCACAGGAGAGATAGAAGTATTACCATCTCCTCTGGTTGATTACTAGAACGAGATAGTAACGCCTGTAGTGCTAGAGCCATCTGGTCCATTCTGTGATCCATGGCGTCGAACCTAGAGTCAGAAGGACCAACCTGAGTGTTTGTACCTGCAGGATCCATTGGCCCTGTCGTAATGTCAGGATCGGGACAGGGATCCAACACGCAGAGTACAAACAGGTGGTAGGTACGTATACCGGACCTTAGAATGGCAGGACTTAACGTAAGGAGTAAGTAGAGAATGGTCTAGGAACAAGCCGAGGTCGGGGGAACAAGAGGACAGGTAAGCGAGAGACAAGCCGAGTCAAAGGGTAACAGAGATAAACAGGGTAATACAAACAAGCCGGGTCAGAACCAAAGAGACAACTAGAATACAAGAGCACTGAGTGACTAGACAGGCTAGAACCACGACAGGGCAATGAGCAGATGCCGAAAGCCTACTTTATACCTTGATTCTAGAGGGTAATCACGCCCCCGACGAGTCCTGATTAGTGCTCGGGACTTGACTGACAGGTCGACCCGGGCTGGCGTCATGACGTTGACTACTGAGCATCGCGTCATATAAGGAAGTGGATCCCTCGCGGTCGGCTTGTAAATGGCCGAGAGAACCGCGAGGAACGGAAGAAACAACCCCTCTGGGAGGATAAACGTCTAAGTCTCTCACCTCCTCTGAGGTAGAGACTACAGGTACCCTGACACCCCCTCCCTGTGTTCCCCTTATCCCCTCCCTGTGTTCTCCTTACCCCAGTGTTCTTCTTACTCCCCCTCCCTGTTCTTCTTAATCCCCCCACCACCCTGTTCTTCTTAATCCCCCCACCACCCTGTTCTTCTTAATCCCCTCCCCCCGTTCTTCTTAATCCCCCCACCCCCCTGTTCTTCTTAATCCCTCCACCACCCTGTTCTTCTTAATCCCCCCACCCTGTTCTTCTTAATCCCCTCCCCCCGTTCTTCTTAACCCCCCTGTTCTTCTCAATCCCCCCACCCTCCCCCCCTGTTCTTCTCAATTCCCCCTCTTCTCAATCCCTCTCTCCTGTTCTTCTCAATCCCCCCCTCTTCTTCTCAACCCCCCTCTTCTTCTCAACCCCTCACCCCCTTCTTCTCAATCCCCCCTTCTTCTCAATCCCCCCTTCTTCTAGGAAGTAATAGGAAGGTGCACAATGAGTGTGCACTTCCTGTCAGTCCGGCCGGTTACAGGAAACAGAAACTCCTGTTCCGCGCTGAGTTTTTGTTTCCTGTAACCGGCCGGACTGACAGGAAGTGCACACTCATTGTGCACCTTCCTATCACTCCGGCCAGGCACCGTGGACCGGAGAGGAGCTCGGCCATGCTACAGGGGAGGGGAGGGAAGAAGCTGTGCTGCAGCCGCCTGAGGCTCTTTACAGAGCGCTCAGGCGGCTGCAGCATTAGGACCGGCCCGCCGCGGCCAGTTTTAAAATTATTTAGGGGGGCCTGGGGGGCAATTGCCTCCCTGCCCCCTGGCCCAGCCCGCCCCTGTCTGTCACTGACCCCCATGTGACTGACTCTCATTGTAAATACTATTGGGACCCACTGTGGTGAACGGGGTCTGTTAAGCTCCACCTTCACTGACCGTACACTCCCGAGTCATAGTTGCCATTTGAATTCTTGAACTCCTCTATTTTCTTCTATACCTTTTTTTCTCCACTTTATCTTCTCTCCCTCCCCCCCCCCCTTTTTTTTCCTTTTCACTACTCCTTCTCTTGCACACAAATAACATGGGCTCAGGTTTCAAGTATGCACACATCGTAAGAAGGACCAGCCCCGATGCATGTGTTCATTGATACGCCAAATCACTGATCTGGAAGATGCACATAAACAGACACAAGCAGACGACATGTACCTCCGACTGACAGAGACACGTAGGTGTCACATGTTCATCCTCACCTTGTGGTGGCCGTAATGGAAATTTATTTTCTGGCATAAACGAAGGTGCTACTCAGCAGCCATGTGCCAGTGTATCTGACTCCTGCGGCATGTTGAAGGACACCGGCCGCTGCGGATCCATTCCAATTTATAACCCCATGTCTGCCCACGGTATTAACGACGTCGCCATATGCGTGTGACGTCACGCAAAGGACGCACACGCACGTTCTGGGGTCAAAGACCGGCTACGGCCAATCAGATCTAAGGGAGGCTTATTTAAGTTCCTATTTCCTTTTAATCATTGCCCTGTCATGGTTTTCCTTAGTGGTTGTCTGAGAGTGTATTCCTGAGTGTTTATTTCTGGTTATTGACTTTGGCTGCGTTTGACTTCCCTGTATTCTGGTACCCTTGACTTTTGACTTTCCCTCATCGTTGTGTCTCATCCTGTGTCCCTGACCTCGGCAAGTATTCTGACTATTCTCTGGTATGTTAAATCCGCCCATTCTAAGTCCCGGTAAGACGTTGCCTTTAGTCCTAGGTGTGATACAGTTATGTGTGCTGGATCAACTAGTAATCCTGACAGTAGGCAACTGAAAGACCTAAATAAAAATAAAGGCTAAGGTTTAATTATTTTTTTTCTTCATGTTGTATTTTCCTTTTGTTTAATTTGTAATATGTATTGTTTGTCCAATAAAAAAGTATCACTGCTTACTGCAATACTCACATAATTTTAGCATTTGAATTATTAAACATGGAACATATATATTACATGCCACAACACATCAGCTGGAATTGGTGTCTGGTGAATAGTATACAGCCGAAATGAAGCAATAGCTCCTGAAAACCTTTCACTGCACTAACATTTATGTGTGCAGCCTCCAGGTAGTATAATGTCAAAGGTCACAATATTTGGTCATCCTGTAGATATTGGTAATGTGACATTAAACAGGCAAATATTTCTATAGGAAAAACAAAACAGTGAGGTCAAATTAAAAATACATTATGTAATACTTCTCTTAAATCTCTACTCACACTAATCTGTGAATTGCGATGAATGCAAAGTGAATTGAAAGTGAATTTAAAATTTTAGGTCAGGATAGCCAAACTAAACATTTAGCTGACTTTGAGATACGTTTCAGATTGGATATGTTTGTCTAACATGTGAGAGATTCACTTAATTCACTTTAAATTCACAGAAATCCACAACTTAGAGTATAACCCAAACATGATTTGATTTATTGCTATTCATTTAAATGTAGCTTGTTAGATGTTTGGTAAAATGGCTGAGTTGAAAAAAGGAAATTTTCATATCAAAGCAATGGTTCAGTGCATAAACCCAACCAGGATAAAAAAAGAGATGACATCAGCGTGTAATAAATTCTGCTAAGTTTTGAGGAAATTCACACAACAGACGAGTGCATTTTTTTTTATTAATAAAATATTTTGACCCTCCGTTTAATATATACAGTTTTAAACAGGTTATTTACTAAAGTCAGAATCGAAAGGGAATTAAAGATACATTTATGTTTCAAGCCCAAAATAGTATTTGAGAATTTTTCCAGTTCTGCTGTTTGAATTCATATTATTGAATAACCCTGATGGTCTCTTTGTGTCAATTGCTTAGAACGTTTGCATAACATTGGTGATTTAGATTTTTTACAATAAATCCCCCTTTTTGATGCTTATATAATTGAATATATAAAGGGAAAAAAAAGGTGGAGGGGGAGGCGGCGCCACAGGTGAAGAAAACCTGATTATACTTTACTATTGTCCTTTGTACATATTTATAATTGTATATATGTCCAACTAAACTTAATAAAAAAAAAAATGTTAAGTTTCAAAAGACTAATTATTACATTTATTTGCAGGGCCGCCGGTGAATGTAACATGCAATATATTTGTAAACAGTTTTGGATCAATTGCTGAAACTACAATGGTAATGTATAAAACAAATGTGAACAGTTTATATTGGTACCACTTATAAACAATTCTAGAATGTAAAAATGTAAATACTTATTTGGCCATGTTTTCATCTGTGAGAGAATAAATAGTTGCGGCGCACTCAGACTACAAAGAGAACAAAGAAGGCTACTAAAATGCCTATCTAAGTATAAATATGGGGATTTGGTGGAAGGCTACTAAAAGGCCTATCTAAGTATAAATATGGGGATTTGGTGGAAGGCTACTAAAATGCCTATCTAAGTATAAATATGGGGATTTGGTGGAAGGCTACTAAAATGCCTATCTAAGTATAAATATGGGGATTTGGTTCCACCATATGGCCACATGTTGTTAAGCCCACCACTACTTTCAAAGTACCCCATTATTGGTGGGTCCTACACTAAAATGTGGGGGGCAAATAAATAGTAATAGTGTTAAAAATAAAAGTGTTAAATTAAATACTAGTAAAAGCATAGTGAGTATACAAACATAAGTGATGAAAGCAATTAAAAACAGTATTAAAACTAAATAGTTAATGTGTTGGTGCTAAAATGAGTATACTCACTATTGTAAATGACTGTGCTAGCTGGAAAAAATAATAAAAGTGAACTGACTATTGATAAACTCCTCCTATATATACACACACCTGTGGCCACCTCTAAAGGAGACTCTGAAGCTAGGGGGGCCTGGGCGGGGTGCTTAACCCCTAAGGAATCTGGTCTGGATTCCAAATATAATATGAACAAAGAGAGGATAGGGGGCACTCCCGAGACCTACTTTTGTATGAAAGGTGCTGCCGCTGTGACCAAAACTTCATTTTAGTAGCCTTCTTTGTTCTCTTTGTAGTTTGAGTGCGCCGCAACTATTTATTCTCTCATTCATGAAGTTTTGGTCACAGCGGCAGCACCTTTCATACAAAAGTAGGTCTCGGGAGTGCCCCCTATCCTCTCTCTGTTCATGTTTTCATCTGTGACCAAATATATTTCTACTATAATTTGCAGTTGGAAAACAGGAAAATCAGAATAGTTTGTGCAATTAGTAGACTCAAATTTCTGTTATAATAAAATGCCAGTAATATATATGTAGATAAAATGGTACCTAACAGAAATGCTTTTCATAGTGTTGGATATATTTAAAAAAAAACTCTTTGAAAATGGATGGAGGGTATCCTTATGATAGAAACTTTAACTTTCTTAGCTGAGGAAGTTGTATCAGAAAACCCTCAAAGTGGGTGGAAATCGTTGTTATCCTTATCATCTTGTGAAGAAGAACATAGAAGGAAGAGGCCAGGTCACTATCTATAAACTATTTTCTGTTTATTTGTTTCTGTAAAAAAAAAAAAAGAAATACATATGTATGTTTTAACTAACTGTTAGTTATGTGTTACAAGCTTTGTTATTATTTTTTTTTTGTTCATTAGGTTTATGGTTTTTTTATCTACTATTTTAGTTATAATTTCATATTAATCTATATGTTGAACAAGGGAAATTAAAGGGATTCTATAGTGGTAGTAATACAAATCTGTATTCCTAACACTACAGAGCCCTCTGGGCAGTCCCTCCCTCGTGCCCCCAGCAGCTAAAGGGTTAAAATCTTTTTAGTCACTTACCATATTCCAGGGCCAATGTCCCTCGGTACTGGGTCAGTGTTCAGCCTTCTCTGATGTCATCCAATGTAGGTGGTAGCGTGCATGCGCCACATGCCCATTAGGCCCTTCACATAGTAAAGCATTGCTTCAATGCTATGGGGATTTTACTGATGCTGGATGTCCTCATGCCGAGCATGACAATGTCCAGCATCAGTTAGGTGACCAAAAGTCCATTAGGATCCAGGAGTGGGCTCTAGTGGCTGTCTGATTGTAGACAGACAGCTACTGTCTGCAATGTAATTATTGTAGTTTCTCAAAAACCGCAATGATTTGCATTGCAATGAGATGAAGTGGTCTGGGTAACTATAGTGTTGACTTAAACATTTCTATATTGCCTTCAATAACTGGTTTTAATTTGAAGATAGGATAGAATTTTCTATACGTTCTTATAGTTTGTAAAAAAAAAATGCTTACCGTCCACAGGAGCCTCAAACTCTGTGTTATTCATGTTTATGCTTTCAATAAGTTATATTTTATTGACTAATATTATGATTGCAGTATTTTCAAGTTTGGATAGTTGTACTTAGGTAAATTATTGTTATTTATTTATTTATTTTAAATAAGGAATACTTTAGAGATCAGTTTATACACTTTTGTAACCATGTGCTTTTTACATTTTGTTTGCTTGGCAATTTAAGATAATTTAAAATAATTTAGTAGTATTAAAGGAGTCTTTTTATTTTTAAAGGACAATTGTGAGATGAACTGGTGGGTCACTGCTGTAATTGGAAAAAGTGTAGTTTTCACTTAAACTGTCTTAGTAAATATTTTGACACTGATAGGCTCAGTGCATCAGCTGAGCGCTCTTAGTATTTATCTTCTGTCAAGATAGTGGCAAAATGTATAATGATAACACCAAAGTGTACTTTAAACATTACAGCAGTGAATAGATGGGCTACAGGTGCCAAGGAAGAACACCATCTTATATCTAGGTACTGTTTTGACATTACAACATGTTAACGCACTTGAGACAGAACGGCTCAACACTAGAATGTATTTTATTAATTGCATAGGCTATACTTTTTTTTTCTTACTTAATACTGTGATTTTAACTATCAATTATTATAAAAATGTGATCTATTTGCTATTTAATTTCATACAAACAATTTCTATTATTGTTTTATATTATAATATATTCATTTATTATTATTATTATTTTTAAAATATGTTTATTTTTGACAGTTATTTATTTATTTTAAATAATTTTATTGTATGTAAAAGGTAGATTACATAATTCAAGCATAAGGTAAGTGGTAAGTTTTGAACAATGGTACAATGCTTAAGTCTTGGTACAGTACATATTATCGGTATTGTTAAGCAAACAGAATTATATTGAACATAAACATAAACAAGCGGAAGTGTGAGCTTTCGTAACTAAAATAGTATTCAGTAACAGTTTGCAATAGTGTAGACGTGTTTCCGTAAGGCTAAATAGCCTGTTCCGGAAGGGTTCCTATGTTTAGTCTCTGTGTCGTCTGTAGCTAAGAATATGGGGGAGCGCAAACGGGGGAGGGGAGGGCGAGTGTAATAGGGGAGGTTGTGGTCAAGCGTCTTGGAGTAGTGATAACCAGAAAGAGGGGGTGGGGTGGGGTGTAGGTGGGGTGCCTACCTGAAGTCAGGGCCATTTTTCATAAAGGTGAGCCATTGTGAACATCTGTCCGAGTAAAGAGCGTATGTGTGCGTTAGGGAGGAGTGTACCTCCTCCACGAGTCTTCTGAATTCTACTTTGTGTATCCATTCTCTAATGGATGGTGGGACTGTTTTTTCCCAGTATAGCGGGGTGAGCATGTTGACTGCAGTCAGTAGGTGATTGACTAGTAGATGTTGGGGTTTGGCAAGTGGGCTGGAGTATAGCAGGAACAGTACAACTTTAGTCGTGAGGGGAAGTTGGACACCAGTGATTATGTTCAGAGATAATCTTCTTCCAAAATGTTTGGATAATGTCACACGACCACCATATGTGACCTGGGGTACCTGTCACCTGCTGGCAGCACCAGCAGGTTTCAGGGGAGTGCGGAAAGAGACAGTGTAGGTTTGAGGGTGTGTAGTGTCATCTGGCTATTCTTTTGTAGTTGTGTTCATGTGTTGCGTTACTAATTGATGATTGGAAAATATTGGTGAATATTCGTTTGCATTCTACTGGGGTAAACGTGCACTGTAATTCCTCCTCTCAGAGGGTGAGGAATTAAGGTATGGAATCAGTTGAAGTTTTTTGTAGCAGCTTGTAAAATATAGATAGCTGTTTTGTTTTGATGGTGTGTGAGTCACATCGGGTTTCAATTGTGGTTAGTTCTCTGTGGCCTATGAGAAGGTTGGGTGTTGAGGAGATGAAGTGCCTGAGTTGTTGAACGTTAATGCATTTTAGTGTTGTGGGAGTGCTATGTGTTACCAGCTCCTCTAGTGGTTTTATGCCCTGATTGGTTAGAAGGTTACCTAGCTTAAGGAAGTAGGGGTGGGAGTCGTGCATTGTTTTGTAGGCAGTAGCATTTGTACCTGGTGAAAAGAGTGGGTTGTATGTTAATGGGTAGAGTGGAGAAGGATAAAGCGATACATTGGTTTGCAATTTTTTTGCTGCCATATTTTAAGTGTCTGTTCTATTGTAGGGTGGCGATGGTGAGATTGTATAAGGAAACTACTACCTTTGTCATGCCATGGGATCGTGTGTATTGATACCTGAAGCAAATTGCTTCTAATTGCACCCAGTGTTTCTGATTGAATGGTTCAGACCATTCGTATATTCTTGAGAGAGTTATGGCTTTATGGAATTGCTCCATGTTAGGTAAACTTAGGCCCCCTCGTGATTTGTGCATCGTTAGGAGTTTGTACGGTAGCCTAGGGTGTTTGTGGGCCCAGATGAATTCCATAAATGTTCTTTTGATGGATGTGAAGAATATTTTGGGAGAGTGTACATTTTAAGTATGTGTATGTGGGCAAGCCACCCAAATAGGGGTTTATTCCATTTAACCAAGTCTTTGGCGATAGATGTCAACAGGGGAGGGAGGTTGAGGTGGTATAGGTTGCTGGGGAGGTTAACACCAAGGTATTTGACCAAATGTTCTGTCCAGGTGAACTGATAAGTGGTTTGCATAAGTGTTTTAGTAGAGCATGTTATGTTAAGTGGGAGTATTTCACTCTTTGTAAAATTGACTTTGAAGTTTGAGATGTTGTTGTATAGGGGGATTTCATGCAAGAGGGCCGGTATAGAGGTTTTGGGATTAGTAATAGAGAACAGTAGGTCGTCCGCGAATGCAGCGACCTTGTATTCATGGTCTTTGACCTGCACCCCCTGGATACCCCGGTTGTCCCTAATTTCCTGCAGGAAGTGTTCCATTGTAAGTATAAAAAGGAGTGGGGAAAGTGGGCACCCCTGTCTCATACCATTCCGTATTGAGACTGGCTCTGAAAGTTGGCCATTAATTCTAATCTTTGCACTCAGATTAGAGTATAGTGCCTTCATCCACTGCAACCAAGATTGGCCAAATCCCATTGCTGCAAGCGTTGTCATGAGGAGGGACCAGTCCACCCTGTCGAAGGCCTTTTCTGCATCAATAGATAATAACAGGCTTTGCACCTTGGAGGTTTTGGATAGCTGAATGAGGTGGTATTATTTTTCACCTTTCTTTCTGTGACAAAGCCCGCCTGGTCAGGGTGGACTAGCCCCCGTAACAGTGGTCGCAGGTGGTTGGCTAAGATTTTTGTGAATATTTTTAATTCGATGTTAATTAACGATGTAGGTCTATAGCTACCGCAGTGTAGTGGATCTTTTCCTGGTTTGGGGATTAAGGTAATGTGTGCCTCCAGGGCTGAGTTCGGGAGTAAGGATGTGTTTGTGAGGGAGTTCAATGCTTTGGTGAATGGTGCTGCTAGGAGCTTTGTGAAAGTTTTAAAGTATTTGGCCATAAAGCTGTCAGGGTCTGGGCTTTTTCTGAGAGGGAGATTTTTGACTGCAAATTCGAAGCCCCCCTGTGAGATGGGAGCTACAGGGAATGGTGGACGTTTTTGGGTTGGGTCTGGGTGATTCTTGATGAGAGAAATGCTGTGATTTCCACCGTGCTAGGTGGTTCTAGGCGTAGATTAGATAGTTGAGAATAGAAGTCGTGAAAGGCATTTAGTATGTCCGGGATGCGGTTGGATATTTCACCAGTTGTAGTTTTGATTTTACATACGAATATGGTTTGGCTATTATCCTGGAGCTGTGTGGATAGCAATTGGCCACTTTTGCCTCCCTTCGAATAATAATAATAATTTTGCTAGAGAAAGTTTCCGTTTGATCTGGGCATTTAGGATCTGCTGCAGTGCTGTTCTGTAGTGTGGCAATTGTTTGTAGGTATCTAGGGAAAGCGTCTCTGAGTGAGTCTCCTCTAGCGTACGTAATTAGATGGAGAAACCTGTGAGGAAGGAATAGCATGTTCTGGAATATGGGCCCATAGCTGGTGGTGAGTAGTAAGCAAAGTGCTTAGAGCTAGGGTTCATTATGTGCCAGCTGTCACATATTTGTGCCTTGTCAAGTAAATTATTTATTTGTTTACGGGTTGGTGCTTGATAGGTAGTGACTCTAGAGGTAGTGTCCATTTGGGTGTCCAAAGATATGTTCATGTCACCCCCCATAACTAGTATCCTCTCCTGGAAAGATTCTATGATCCTGAGGTGCTTTCTGAGTGTCATGCTTTGTTTTTTTTTTGGTAAGTGCATGTTCACTAGCGTCACTATGTTCTGACCTATAGTACCTTTAACTAGTATGAGTCTTCCCGAGTCGTCAGAGTGATGTGACTTATAGGTAAATGGTATCTGTGAAGATATTAGGATAGCCACCCCTCATTTCTTGGCCCCTGGATAATTGTTGAAGTACTCTTCTGGGTACCTATTATTTTTAAGAGTTGGGGCTGAGTACTGTCGGAAATGGGTCTCTTGAATAAATGCCACATCGGCTTTCAGGTTGTGCAGTTTGTGGAGTGTCAGTGCTGTTTTCTTGGGTGTGACATTCAGGGTGACCACTCTAACTGTGGCCATGGTGAGAGAAATTTGGGTGTTCCCGAGCGCTCAACTTGACCCCTATGGGGTCCGTTAAGGAAAAATAAAAAATAAGTAACTACGTACAAATGAACGTCCTGTAGGATAGGTGGTAGGGGTTATAACACCTAGCCCCTCTTTAGGGACTACGAGCGTGTAACAGTACACATATGTATCAACAGTATAGTCATACAATCACATATCTCGCTTTGTTCAAAATAAAGATATTACAACAATTAAACCGTTAGGAGCCTTGCTTGCAACCAGCCATAAGGGCTTTTCATTCCCTCCTGGACCCGCCTCCCGCACCCCCCAACCTCCTCCCCGAGCAAACAGGAAATCCTGGTGTTATGGAAGTAAGCGTTATTAAGGTATATAAGGGGTGATGATCTCCTGTGTGCCCCCATCTAGCCCCCAACCTCATCAGAGTCCTGTTCTGTGAATGCGGTTTGGTCGCACTATACTGCTATAGTTCCACATGTAGTACAACATATAACACAACATAATGCAGTAGACTGTGCAAGAGATATCGGAGCCGGGGCCCATTCGATAGTTCAGGCAGGCAGGTTCTACATGCGGAAAGGTAGATGTAGTAGGGGAAAGGTGTGAGCCCATGGCCTGCGATAGCAGAGAGAGGGAGAGGATATAGACAAGAAGGCGTAACATGAATACATCTTACTACTCTCCCAGACTAATCATCTCGCCTGCTGTCAGATGGTGGCCTTGTAGCTGTGTTAGGCTGGTGATGTTTTTGAATATGAGGTCAGTGGAAGTGTCCCACTCTGTTGAAGAAGGTAGGCAAGGAAACGTCCCGGTCACCGTTGGGTGTGTGTGCAGAGGTAAAGTCCTAAGGCGTCTTGGTATGATAGTTGTTGGAGGAGCATGATTATGCAGATGAGGCTGCGTTCTTCTGAGCTCACTGGAGGTCGTTTCTTCGCCATTTGGATGGTGTCTGCCATATGTTGCGCTGAGGGAGCTGCGGTTGAGTTACTTTGGGAACATTCATACCAGTCTATCAAGTTGGAGTCAGGTAGACCTAGAGCTTGTTGAAAGGTGGGTACATCGTGTACTGAAGATATAGTGTGAGTTGTCCCTTGATGAGTCGTGATGAGTGCGAAGGGGAATCCCCACTCGTACTTTAAATTCCGAGTTCTAAGGTGGTCAGTAATAGGTCTCAGGGCCCTCCTAGCTTGGAGAGTTGCCCATGACAGGTCTGGATAAATTTGCAGCGGCATGTTGTGGAATGAGAGTTGTTGGGTAGTTTGGCAGAGAGCTTTAAGAATCTCCTCCTTTTCGGTATAGTAGTGGAGTTTACATATTACATTTCTGGGGGGTGTGGAAGGGGCACGCCTCGGCTTGAGGGCCCTGTGTTTGCGGATTCTGATGAAGGTTGGCTCGGAGAGCAGGAAATGCACTTCCATTCAGCTCGGACGTTGGCTCCGCCCCCCTGACAAAGACTTCAAGGTGTTCCTTGGTTCCAAATGCTCCAGATCTCAATCCAATTGAGCATCTGTGGGATATGCTAGAACAACAAATCCAATCCATGGAGGCCCCACCTCGCAACTTGTAGGATTTAAAGAATCTGCTGCTAATGTCTTGACATCAGATACCACAGGATAAATTGTTCAGAGGTCTTGTGGATCCATGCCTCTATACATCAGTCCTGTTATTGCAAGATGAGGGGGACCTACACAATATTAAGTGGGTAACTTTACTGTTGTGGCTGATCAGTGTATAATCTATAATATATGAATATAGACCTATTTCTGCTACTCAGCTTTTCCCCTCTATTGGTTACATTTTCTTACTTGATCTCTGAACCAAATTCTGAGAAAATGTGCCTATCAGTGTACTGTAAAATATATACATGTACTTTAAATGATGTATTTATTTTGAGGTACACTGATTAGCCCCCTCCCTTTGGGTTTGTCTGCATCTGTTTAGGTTCATTGTGAATCTTATGATTAATTTTACTAAACTGTCAGGGTACCTGAAGTCTCTACCTCTGGGAGAGGTAGAGACTTAGACGTCTATCCATCCGGACGGTCTGTTTCCCCTGTTCCTCGCGGTCCACCCGGTCACATAAACGCCGGCCGCGAGGGAGTCACTTCCTTTTGTAGCATGACGTCCGGAAGTCGACGTCATGACGCCAACCCGGAACGACCTGTCACTCAATTGTGTGGAGACTAATCAGGACTCGTCGGAGGCGTGTCTACCCTTCTGAGCCAGGGTATTTAACAGTGCTTCTCTCATTTGCTCATTGCCCTGTCGTGGTTCTAGCCTGCCTAGTCACACAGTGCTCTGATATTTTCAGTTATCCCTTTGGTTCCGACCCGGCTTGTTTGACTTACTCTGTTTACCTCTGTTATCCTTGACCCGGCTTGTTCCTCGCTTACCTGTCCTCTCGTTCCCTCGACCTCGGCTTGTCTCTGACCATTCTCTATATTCTCCGTACGTTAGTCCGGCCATTCTAAGGTCCGGTATACGTATCCTGTACCTGTTTGTACTCTGCGTGTTGGATCCCTGTCCCGATCCTGACATTACGACAGGGCCAATGGATCCTGCAAGTACAAACAGTCAGCTTGGTCCCTCTGATCCTAGGTTCGAAGCCATGGAACACAGAATGGATCAAATGGCCCTAGCGCTACAGGCGTTATTATCTCGTGCCAATAATCCACCAGAGGAGACACGTACTACTTCTATCTCTCCTGTAAGTTCTGGCCTAGAGGTGGCCACTGTAGGTGCCTCCTCCCGCATTACCCCACCAGTACGTTATGGTGGTTCACCTGAGAAGTGTCGTTGTTTTTTAAACCAGATTAGTATCCACTTTGAGTTGCAACCTCGTTCCTATCCTACAGATAGGGCAAAGGTTGGATTTATTATCACCTTACTCATTGAGAAAGCTCTGAGATGGGCCAACCCACTATGGGAGAACGATAACCCGTTAGTATATAATTATAATGCCTTTGTAGCTGCCTTTAGAAGAACTTTTGACCCCCCTGGTAGAAAGGTCAATGCAGCCAGATTACTGTTGCGCCTGAGACAGGAGAACCGAACACTTGTGGATTATGCACTAGAGTTCAGGTCTCTGGCATCAGAAGTTAAGTGGAATGAGCAGGCTTATATAGATGTATTTTTGAACGGGCTATCAGACGTAATCCTTGATGAGGTTGCTACTAGAGAACTCCCTGAAAATTTGGAGGATTTAATTTCGTTCATTTCTCGTATTGATGAGCGTTTAAGAGAGAGACAAAACACTCGAGAGAGGAACCTTAGACCTTCCTTTAAATCAGCTCCCGCATTTCAAAGCCCTGATTCCACTACCTCACTGTTCCCTGAACCTATGCAGATAGGCAATACTCGCCTCTCAGAAGAAGAGAGACAGTACAGGAGAAGAGAGGGATTATGCATGTATTGTGGAGTCAGAGGTCACTTACGCCTGAATTGTCCTAATCGCCCGGGAAACGCTCGCACCTAAGTTTCTCTAGAGGACAGGCCTTGTGTGTTTCTATTTTGTCCTCTACTCATAATTATAAAGATCACAGGCTTCTGCTACTTGGGAGAAGGGAGTACTAAAGACTATGGCTTTGATAGATTCCGGAGCTGCTGAGAATTTTATCGACCAAGCCTTTGCTACTAAACACAATATCCCAGTTAAGGGATACACCCTTGGCCGTTGAGGCCATAGATGGTAGACCTTTACTTGAGCCTGTTATCTTCCGTGAGACCATACCCGTTAACTTAACTGTTGGTATCTTACACGAGGAAAAGTTATCACTTATGCTCATTTCGTCCCCTTCTGTCCCCATAGTCCTGGGGTACCCTTGGTTAAAAAGACATAACCCTATTATCGATTGGGAGTTAGGGGAGATACTCTCATGGGGTCAGGGCTGCCAGGAGAGGTGTTTACGCAGGGTTTCTCCATTGGCTGTAATAAACACACCAGGTACTTCCACTCAGTCTACAGAGAGACAGATACCGTTTCTCTACCAGGACTTAAAAGCAATATTCGACAAGAAGAATGCTGATACCTTACCTCCACACAGGTCATTTGATTGTAAAATTAAGCTTCTACCTGGTACTATGCCTCCGAGGGGCAATGTATATCCTCTATCCACTCAAGAGAACTCAGTTCTAGAGGAATATATTCGTGAGAATCTAGAAAAAGGATTCATTAGGAGATCCTCTTCTCCCGCCGGGGCTGGTTTTTTTTTTGTTAAAAAGAAAGATGGTACTCTGAGACCTTGTATTGATTACCGAGGTTTGAATAAGATAACCATCAGAAATGCCTATCCGATTCCTTTGATTACCGAGCTGTTTGATCGTTTAAAGGGCTCTAAAATTTTCACCAAGTTAGATCTCAGAGGGGCGTTTAATGAGGTGAGAATCCAGCATGGACACGAGTGGATGACAGCGTTCAATACCCGTTATGGTCACTATGAATACACGGTTATGCCATTTGGTCTTTGTAATGCTCCGGCAGTATTTCAGGATTTGATTAATGAAGTTCTTAGGGAGTTTCAACATGATTGTGTTATTGTATACCTGGATGACATACTTATACACTCTAGGGACATTGAGACCCACCACAGACAAGTCAGAAAGGTATTGCACAAACTTCTGCAACATGGCTTATACTGTAAATTGGAGAAATGCAGTTTTGACCAGTCTCAGATAGACTTTCTTGGTTACGTGATTTCTGGGGAAGGCTTTAAGATGGATCCTGACAAACTCCAATCTATTTTAGATTGGCCATTGCCTAAGGGACTCAAGGCGATTCAGAGGTTTATTGGTTTCTCTAATTATTATAGGCGCTTTATTAAGGGTTACTCTTCTATTATTGCGCCTATTACCAATATGACCAAACAAGGGGCTGATACTAAGACCTGGTCTACTAAGGCCCTTGTTGCTTTCAAGACTCTCAAGGAACTTTTTGCCTCTGCCCCAATTTTAGTCCATCCTGATACGACTCTGCCGTTCCTACTCGAGGTCGATGCCTCTGAGACGGGAGTAGGTGCTGTTCTGTCACAAAGGTTAGGGGTGGACAAACCGTTACACCCTTGTGGTTTTTTCTCTAAGAAACTATCTGGCCCTGAAAGCAGATATGACATCGGTGACAGGGAACTGTTAGCGGTCATTATGGCTCTAAAGGAGTGGAGACATTTATTAGAAGGGACCTTACATCCTGTTACGATTCTAACGGACCACAAGAACTTGTCCTATATTGGGGAGGCTAAGCGCCTATCCGCCAGGCAAGTTCGTTGGTCCTTATTCCTGACTCACTTCAATTATGTGCTTACTTATAGACCTGGTTCTAAGAACTCTAAAGCCGATGCTTTATCTCGCCAATATGAACCGTCCACTATAGCTGAGCCAGTTCTTTCCTCGATAGTTCCTAAATGTAATATCATCGCTAACACGAATCTCAGGATTCATTCTCCGTTGCTTGCTGAGATCATGAAGTTACAACATCTAGCTCCTAAACAGACTCCTGGGGATAGACACTTCGTTCCTCCTGCTCTCCAACTGGAAGTGTTACGGTGTTTCCACAACAGCAAGGTAGCTGGGCATCCTGGCATTCGCAAGACGTATGCTTTAATCTCCAAAGATTTCTGGTGGCCTGCTTTACGTAAGGATGTTAAGGATTTCATCGGTACGTGTGAGGTTTGTACTAAGACTAAGCAACCTCATACGCTCCCATGTGGATTTCTGCATCCCTTAGAGGTTCCAGAGAAGCCATGGTCCTGTTTAGCTATGGACTTCATTGTCGATTTACCTATCTCTAAAAAACAGACTGTTATCCTCACCGTGGTTGACAGATTCACCAAGATGGCTCACTTCGTTCCTCTGCCTAAACTCCCGTCTTCCCCCGAATTGGCAGAGATATTCGCAAGGGAGATTTTTCGTTTACATGGGATACCCTCCCAAATTGTGTCTGACAGAGGTTCCCAATTTGTTTCCCGTTTTTGGAGGTCCTTCTGCTCTCAACTGGGTATCAAATTGAATTTCTCTTCTGCCTATCATCCTCAGTCTAACGGAGCTGCTGAACTCACCAACCAAAAGATTGAACAATATTTACGTTGTTTTGTTTCTGAACACCAGGACGATTGGGTTGGTTTGATTCCTTGGGCGGAGTTTGCACACAACAATCTCGTTTGTGATTCTACTCATTCAAGCCCCTTCTTCATGAATTATGGCTTTCATCCATCTATTCTTCCCTCGGCTTCTCCTTCCCAAGGGTTACCGTCGGTTGATGTTCATGTTGCCAATTTGAGGAAGTTGTGGGATCAGACTCGACAAATTCTTCTGCACAATTCTATGCTGGTTAAGAAACACGCTGATAAACGTAGAAGGGCGGCTCCGGTGTTTGTTCCAGGTGATAGAGTATGGTTGAGTACAAGAAACATTCGTTTAAAAGTGCCTTCCATGAAGTTCGCTCCTCGTTATATTGGACCTTACAGGGTGCTGACTCGAATTAACCCAGTTGCGTATCGTCTAGCTCTTCCATCTGCCTTACGCATCCCTAACTCATTTCATGTTTCATTGCTGAAACCACTAGTCTGTAACAGATTTCCTCCACGGTCTCCTCCCCTCGCCCTGTTCAGGTGGAGGGTCAGGAGGAGTATGAGGTTAACGCTATCATCGATTCTCGAATCTCCCGGGGGAGAGTACAATATCTGGTCGATTGGAAGGGATATGGTCCTGAGGAGAGGAGTTGGGTGCCTCAAGAGGATGTTCATGCTCCTCGTCTCCGCAGGGCGTTTCACTTCCGCTTCCCATCTCGTCCCGGTTCATTCCGCCCGGTGGGCGTTTCTGAGAGGGGGGGTACTGTCAGGGTACCTGAAGTCTCTACCTCTGGGAGAGGTAGAGACTTAGATGTCTATCCATCCGGACGGTCTGTTTCCCCTGTTCCTCGCGGTCCACCCGGTCACATAAACGCCGGCCGCGAAGGAGTCACTTCCTTTTGTAGCATGACGTCCGGAAGTCGACGTCATGACGCCAACCCGGAACGACCTGTCACTCAATTGTGTGGAGACTAATCAGGACTCGTCGGAGGCGTGTCTACCCTTCTGAGCCAGGGTATTTAACAGTGCTTCTCTCATTTGCTCATTGCCCTGTCGTGGTTCTAGCCTGCCTAGTCACACAGTGCTCTGATATTTTCAGTTATCCCTTTGGTTCCGACCCGGCTTGTTTGACTTACTCTGTTTACCTCTGTTATCCTTGACCCGGCTTGTTCCTCGCTTACCTGTCCTCTCGTTCCCTCGACCTCGGCTTGTCTCTGACCATTCTCTATATTCTCCGTACGTTAGTCCGGCCATTCTAAGGTCCGGTATACGTATCCTGTACCTGTTTGTACTCTGCGTGTTGGATCCCTGTCCCGATCCTGACATAAACATATGCATACAAAAGTGGAAAAAAGGAATTAGGTGACTGCAATCCCTAAGAAAATATATGAATTTAACCCACTGCTAGAAGAAGCCCTGTTTGCCTTAAACAGGGCAGTTAGACAAATATTTAAATACAAAGAAATGGATTGGCAGAAATGCTGTTGCTAAAATGCTGCCATAACAATGAATGGAGGGGTATAGACAAAAGATTACAAATGTTTCAGGACACAGTCCTTTTGTACAAGAAATGTAAAGTAACTTACCAATATAAAAACACACCACAATCTGTGCAAAATGCCAACAAAACGTCACCCCTATAGAAGCCCTACCGAAGCCCAGAAGGTTCAAGAATCTGGAAAAATTTCCAAAAACATGATTTGGATAGGTGACATCATCAGCGCACATTCACTGTCACATGATCAGTTGCCAAGGCAACAAAGAGTATACAAAGTCAAATAGAACCTATTAAAGCAACATAGATTTTCACAGGGTCCATATGCTGTGAGGAAAGAGTCAGAGTAGGTTATAAAGTATGCAGAATGTAGTAAAAAAACAGTATGGTAGCTAAGCAACTGGACACACTCACCAGATTATATAAGAGTAATATCTTATATGACGTTAGATCATTTATTAAATAAAAGTGAACACTCTTATAGTAGAGTGAAAATTGCCTATTTGTAATACAAACTTTTCATCAGCTATTCTTGTTTCTCTTTGTGAGACACCTACTGGTCGGGACAGTATTTTGCAAAATAGATTCCATTCCTTATGAAGTCTGGCGCTTAAACTGGTACCAGGGTGGTACAAAATAACTATCTAAATAAAAAACAGCCCTTTCAGGTGATTCCAAAAACATTTTTGTTAATTTTAGAGCTGTATCAGATCTGTCATCATGAATATTCATTAGGAGGATGTGTCCAAATAAAAAATGGTATAGAAAATTTTAAAGCTTGTTCTTTAAAACAAAGTAGCAGTTTTTACATCATTATTCATATCATGCTGCATCTAACAACCAGCAAACTTTGTGAATATTAAACACATTTACGTTTTATATGTTCAAATCATGTGATTTGATTTTGGCAACATATAGTGATATATGAACGCTCAAGAACTTATTTCAATTCATCTCTGGGGACGCCGTGACTTTATAATCAGTTTAAATTCCATGTACAATTACTGGGGAAATGCCAAAAAGTTTAAGCTCACAAAGTATGCAGAACTGAAAGAATATGTTACCATGGTATCTGTTGCAATATATAAACATATGTTACATTTTGATGAAATGCATTTAGATATATATATATATAATGAGTTATTGTTTGCTTGGCAATCCATTTACATTGCATGCCCATTCTCATGTTTTTGCTGAAAGTTAGATCACGCATAGCATTCAAATCTTGTAGGATGCATCACCACAGTGACCTGTTTGTCCTTCCACTGAAATAAAATACATAATATCTATAGGTAGCCAGACAAGTTATTCTACAGTATTTTTCCATAAGAGGCTACAGTTTTTATTTGTTTGATAAGTTAAACGTAAGTTTAACATTAAATGTCCTGATGTAAAAAACTGGTCCTGATGTAAAAACAAATGGTCTTTGATGTGCCTATAGTGTTCCTTTATCATGGATCCTGGTATTCTGTAATCTGATTGGAGCACTATTCTATCCCTGTGTTATTCTGTTATGTTATGTCATAATGAACATCTTTACGTCTCCAAACTCAATTATTACGGTCATCAAGTGCTCCCAATAAAATTATACAATTGTTTACCTCAAGTACCAGTTAAGTATAGCAATTATTTTATAACACTGATGATTGAACTTGAAAACTTGAAATTTTGAAGAAAACAAATCAACATTGGGCCCATATATTATAGATTAACCCCTTTCCGATGGAGGCCATTGTACAAGTTATGATCAAAACAGAATCAAAACAAAACCTAGAATTTGTCTGTTCAACCATAATTCCCCTTCATATAGGAAACTATTTTACGTTGGATAAATGTTACTTTCTGTGTGGCATTTTAACTGTGAAAGTAATAATACTGTTAGCTTTTACTACAATAAAATACACATTTTTATTCAGCGATGTCACGTGAGTACAATGGTACCCCATGTACAAATTTTATAGGGGTTTAGAAACTTACAGGGTCAAATATAGGGCTTTCCCCTTTCCAGTTTTTATACATTGAAACATGCGAGATTGGTTATGTTGCCTTTGAAACCATATGGAAGCCCAGGAATGAAAATAAACCAAATCATGGCATACAATTTGGAAAATAAGACAACCCAAGGTATTCAAAATAGAGTATGTCCATTAATTTCTAGTAGCCACTTAGTCACAACCCCAGGCCAAAGTTAGAGTTAATATTTGTTTTTTTGCATTTTTCACAAATAAACTGCCTTTTCACTGATGATATCATGAGCATTATATGTTTTACTGCTCTAAAACATTTATATTTGTGTTCAATAATGTATCACGAGTACAGCAGTATGGGTTGTCAGGCAATCCCCAAGAAGCGGATCGTGGGGAAAGCGAGTATTGCACCCGCTCAGGGGCGAAAGCCATTATGGGATTCAATGCCATATTGGTTAGTAAAGTTTATTAAAGTTAGTAAAGTTATTAAAATGTGGATGGCTCAGAATGCCATAATTGCGTCAAGGGGTTAAAATGCTAGGTGATATATGATTGATTATATTATGTTCTATGTTGTAGATCTAAATAGCATGAATTGCGGAATAACTTTGCACACTTTTTGACTGATTCATACTTTCTGGCACTAGAAATAAACTGAAATAATTTGAATTTAAACATCATAAAGGGACAGCCATCTGAGAAGCATCATAGATGCAAAGAAGCACTCTAAGCACCAGGACTACTATAGTTTGTGGTGCTTAGGAGAAAGAGACTGTACCTGCAGTATCAACAGTGTTTATATTGCTGCCTAAAACCACCTGCAATGACTGTCACTCACTTTGGTGCAAAATTCTGCAAAGACTGCAGGATCTACATTCATCGTCTTCAAGCTCATTGAGTCAATGCATATCTCTGAGGAGAGGCTGAACTGGTGCGCTGATTGGTTCAGTCTGACATGTACACTAGCCCCTCCAATGCTACTCTATGGGAATTGGCTGAGATCATCAGTAAAGATGATCACAGGCTGAGGAGGAGTGGCAATCATGGCGAATAATTACGATTTATTTTATTATTTCTGAGCTAGCTAGTATAACGTGTTAATGTTAGGTATACATGTTTGTATTCTTAACATGAAAGTGTTACTCTAAATGTGCTGTCAGAGGTGGCCCCTTTAGTGTGAATCATAGCATGGGGTCAGCCCAGTCTATGAGCCATGCTATCACTCTGCTGTTCAATTCAGAGTACAGCAAAAAGAATAAGCTGTTAAATGATAAAAGATGATAAAGATGATGAAGGTGATAAATAAAAATATTTTTCCCATCCCTACCTTATTCTCGCATAACTCTTTAAAGGATACATAGTTCCAAATACCATGACTCCAGGATCAAATGGTCCAGTCTTTCTCAGTCTCCTGATCTGCCTTGCCCCCTCTGTCTCTATAGTCTCTGAGTTACATTTCTGATTCTATCATTTTCTGTCTATCCCAAGCAGACATTCTGACTATCTATTTATCTTGCCTCGTTTTATTTTTGATTCCCCCTTGGGTCTGCCCTGTTTTTTGTTTTGCTGCACTTGTCTCTTGTCCTATATATTGTTTCTGTCAATACATCTTTTTGGTGTTTTTTTCTGTTTCTGTATGTGTATGTCTATTTGCAGATATATAATAAAGTATTGCAGTTTCTTGTAATAACTTTTTTATTGGACTAACATTAATGTCTAGTGACAAGCTTTTGGAAGTTCTCATTGAGCCGGTATATACTTTTTATTGTAAAGCCGTAATGTTAATGTATGGGTGCATATACAACACACAGGCTTGTGTATTAGCTTTCTTTCCCCCTGCCTAACTCGCTATCTCTTTAATTAACTCTTGTTTTCTTTTCTTAATTCTCCAATCCCAGTGCAGAATCAGGACAGCCTGGGATAGTATTTTGGCTTTTTTAACCACTGCATTACAGCTGTCTTAGTTTCACTGTGAAAAAACAAATATGTAACAAGTAAACTTCTACCGTGTAGTGCCTAACAAAATTGGCTCTACCGGTGTTAATGTACTTGTATAGTACCTATTGGAGACTCCAGGGGTCTCAAGGGGCTTAACCCCGGATTGTAGACAAAAAAGAAGAACAGTTTATGCAAGCCACATATCTTGCAAGAAGCAGGTATATGGGCTGCAAGGTGTCTGGAAATCGTTTAGTAGTCAAAAAAATAATAATAGTAATAATAGTAAATGATAATGATATCCCCTTAGGTCAAAGAAATGATATCTTTAAGGATAGATAGAGTAAATACTAATTCTTCCCCAATAATATCCGTATAGAGTCTATCTTAGTATATCGTATAACCAATAGGCTGAGCTTTATTGTGTCAGGCTCAAAGGAGGTCCTTACTAGATATACTGACTCATAAATTAAACAAGGAGGAAGAAATGATGCAAGTTTGCCACTTGTTCTAGAGTTGCCAGAGTATATACCTCTATATGTGGAAGCAGATGTATATGCAAGAATATATGCCTCTATGGTTAGCAATAAAGCCGATTAGGGCGTGCATAAACGGAGTGCATACATATGCTATATACGTTCCACCTTGGACCTAGAGTATTTTAGCTGTATATATAAAGAAAGCGTATAAAGTAACAGGATATTGTGGATATCGTGATGCTTAGAGTGCCCACGGCATATCCATATGAAGTATAGAAATACTAAAGAAAAAGATATATATACAGATATGGTCCCTTAGGTAGCAAAGGCCAAAGAGGCCTCTGACGAAGGTGCTTGCTACAGCACTGAAACGCGCGTCAGGCGTTTTGTCTGTCTTACCTATAGACAGTATACACTTCTTTTGCACTGATTCACAGTATGATATTATAATTTTGGCACTTATGTTTTTTTCTTTGTATGTTTGGTATCGATAGATATTAGCAACTTTAGCCACTTGAGGATGTCTGATTAAGCAGACTCATAGACTTTAGAGAATGTGTTGCCTTTGTAAATAGTATCTTGCATTATTAATTTTGCTACCTAAGGGACCATATCTGTATATATATCTTTTTCTTTAGTATTTCTATACTTCATATGGATATGCCGTGGGCACTCTAAGCATCACGATATCCACAATATCCTGTTACTTTATACGCTTTCTTTATATATACAGCTAAAATACTCTAGGTCCAAGGTGGAACGTATATAGCATATGTATGCACTCCGTTTATGCACGCCCTAATCGGCTTTATTGCTAACCATAGAGGCATATATTCTTGCATATACATCTGCTTCCACATATAGAGGTATATACTCTGGCAACTCTAGAACAAGTGGCAAACTTGCATCATTTCTTCCTCCTTGTTTAATTTATGAGTCAGTATATCTAGTAAGGACCTCCTTTGAGCCTGACACAATAAAGCTCAGCCTATTGGTTATACGATATACTAAGATAGACTCTATACGGATATTATTGGGGAAGAATTAGTATTTACTCTATCTATCCTTAAAGATATCATTTCTTTGACCTAAGGGGATATCATTATCATTTACTATTATTACTATTATTATTTTTTTGACTACTAAACGATTTCCAGACACCTTGCAGCCCATATACCTGCTTCTTGCAAGATATGTGGCTTGCATAAACTGTTCTTCTTTTTAGTTTCACTGTGGTCAGAAATGTTTTAGACTTGATAAGAACTACACATTTCCGTAAGTCCAATGAAAAAAGGTATTATGAAAACCTGCAATATTTCATGTTTTGCATCTATGTTACTGGATTCATACAGCTACTCAAATATCATGACTGCGTGTTTATGTATATTTTCACTCTGTGCATTATGTCTTATTCCAGGTTTGCCTCTCTTTCTCCATTATCTAACTCTTGTCTGTCCCATTCTATCTGTTTATGCCTCTCTGAGCTTATCTCTTATGTTCTATTCATTCCTGCATCTGTCTGCACATCTGTCATCTCACTGTCTGCTTCTGCCTGTCTCTTTCTACTCAATCTTATTTTTGTATTTATATCTGCATTGATAACAATCTATAAAGGGAGTACAAATAATTTGAAATAATAATAAAAGAAATAAAGATATACCCACAATGTATTTGTAAATAATAACTAAAATTGTCCATTATTTAATGGGGAGATTTCTCAAGACAAAACAAGTGCTTTTCTGGGTGCAAAATGTTGAGAGACTCTATTGGTTTCCATGGTAAACGTTTCTTATTCTGTGCTCCAGAAAAGCACCAGTTGTTTGCCCTGATAAGTACCCCTTAAAGGGGCACTCTAGTCACCATCTAAATTAAGTTGTTATTGTGCCATTAACTAAGATGATTGGCTTAGCGTGGTCAGCTGGCCAATCTCCCCATTCGTAAAACTGGCTTGAAAGGAAACATACATTTTTCAAGCCAGTTTTATTAATAGAGAGTCACTGATTGGCTAAGAGAGTTATCTGGCTGCTCTAAGCCAACCAGCAGCGCCCTTGCCCAGCTGCACTCTGTGCTTCTTCTAATTTAAATTAAGAAACCGGAAGCCACCTGAGGAACCTGTAGGTTGGCCCTGGAGGCACTCTTTGGGGATAAACTATTCGAGAAAAGGAAAAGAGTGGGCTAGGGGCCTTCTGGCACCATAACAACTTAATTTAAATGAAGTTCCTATCGTGACTGGAGTGTCCCTTTTAGTATTTTGTAGTCTTTTTAAAGTTGCAAATCCAGGACATTTTGTTGCATATACAACTTATTGATATAGCTAATCTCATTATTTTATTTCTGTTATGTGTGCTTAGAGGAAGGAATGTAATTTGGGAGGGTACATAATGGATGAAGACTGGAAGAAGAGGTGCATAGATGTAGGGCTTGTGAACAACCATGAGTACATTGAGTTGGTGCCCACAGTTTAAGACTTACTCGAGGCTCTAGTAGCATTGCAATGGTTCCACCTCGACCTTGACTTCTTAGTTGTATTTGTCTGCAGACTGTATGTTCCTTCTTTTGACTGTGAAGCAGGGCTCACTAGAGTTGCTATCAAAATGTACTGGAAAAAATTTCCATTATGTGAGGCCAATTGAATTGGTGAGATTAAAATAATTAAAATAAGCAGTGGATAAAGGGATATTCCTAAAATATTAATCTAAAGTTGTCCTCCACTCTTTACCACCTTATTGGATGTCTGTGGATGCAAACCCTTCCCCAGAAATGAAGTATTGTATCTCACAGTAGTTGTTACACAACAGCATACTAGAGATTCCATTATGCCTCTTAAAGTTAATAGGAGAAAGCCAATAGCATATTATACCAGCCAGAATCTAGCAACACGTCTTCACTGTTTACCCACTAGCAATATATTATGACTTTGTGCATTGCTGTTTTGTTAATTTTAAATTATATTTCAATAGACATTGTACAAGTAACCTTGAGTATTGGAAACTATACAGGCAGTGCACGTTTGCAGATGGAAAAATAAGCAGTTTTACTGAAACGGTAAAGATCCTTTGTTATCAGTCAATATTTTACGAGCACACAGAGAGATGATAAGCAAGCATGCGTCATGTTTTTCTACCTAATCCCGCAGACCTTACAGTTTAGTGTTGTACTTCTTTGTAATTAAAATTGTTCATGTTTGTTTTGGCCTAGAGTAAATTATTGTAGATGCATTGGTAAGCATTCATTTAAACTCGAATGCTGCTGAATTATCTATATAATCAGCTAAAAGGTACATTTTAAAAATGCCAGGTACATGAAAAGAGAAGAGAAAACTGTTGAAAATATAACAGAAAAAAGGTGAACAGCAGTGTAATGCAAGATTCCAAGATAGCCTCTCCCAATTCTTTTTTTTCTAAGCAATACCAAACTTTTAAGGCACTAAGCAGTCTTAAATTGGAACAAGAAGTAAAAACAGTGTCAATGTGACAGTCAACCATAACATGAAAACAGAAATCTTTACACAACAAAATCAGAGAAGAATCTGTGAGAGTAACAATTATAACAACAATGTGTACATCAACTATACACATAATAGGAAAACTATCAAAGATGAGATACCAAACAGGGAAAGAAAAAGAATAACAGAGGGGCAGGGGTAATATATGCTTTTTTTCTTTAGTATGATTTAGATCATTCAGTCACCAAGGCTACAATAATCTTGAAATTTATTATAAGACAGGACGCCTCACGTTTTATTAGAACACACTAAAAGGAAAGGAAAGGCAAAATGAGAATGTGAGGGAAAATAAAAGGAGCTGAAGGTAGATTCTCTCAACCAGTTGATGAAGATAAAATATTGGATAGAGAAGCTGGCCACTGTAGAAAAAGTGCCAAAGGGCAGTGGATCTTCCACCAACCTATCTAGGAGACAGCTTTCAGCCTGCCACAGAAGAGTTGAAAATCAAATCACCATTCCGGGTTGAGTGAGTTAGTGAAGTGTTTGTAGGATCATGGAAAAAGAGGGGTAAGCATGCACGTAGCCACGGTTGGAGGAAAACATAAATTGCCAGACAGAGAAGATGTGGGAGGCACCTTAAAAAATGCTCAGTCTGACGATTCAGTTGAGAAATGAAGAAATCTAGAGAGAAAGGACCTTGAAGATGATTCAGGAGAAAAAAAGCTTTGGGATCCAGTATCCACTTGCTGGAGTCCATCCAATGAAAACCAATCTGCCACTAGATAGTCTGATACTCCTATTGAATATACAGTTGCCTGTTCAGGCAAAACTGTTAGCATTCCTTTGTCAACTCTGAGAAAAGTTTGGATAGGGAGCTTCCTACATGGTTGATGTGGTAATATGTTGTCCATATGGAAAACTAGATAACAGTCTAGTTCCTGACAAAACTCCAAGTCACAAAAGAGCATGCAATAAGCCATAAGCAATTGATGTGAATAAATCATCCCTCTTGATTCCATAATCTGCCATTAATAGACCAGAGCAGCTCAATCTCCAGCTGAAACTACTGGTGCCCAACTCCATAAGCGAAGTCTGGTTGAGAGCCGAAAATTGCCTTCCCATTCCAGACTTCCGTTCCACTCAGATGGGTTTACCAGAACCAAGTCGAGGCAGGAAAACCAATTTCCTTCTCAAAAGCAAATCCTGGTGGATTCCTTCCATCTTAAAGTGACAATAAACCACAAAGTGCCTGAGATTTTATAAGCTGACAGGATGTGCTAACGGTTGCAATGATGTACATGAGCAATAGGAAGGGAGAAGAGAACAGGGAATAATGGGAGGAAACCACAAACTGAAAGTGCAGGAGTATGACATAATGCCCAAAATATTGCAGATAAACTGGAACTGTCTTACTTGAAAGGCAACAGAAAAGAAAAAGGACCTGGAGGTACTAACTTGAGAACTTGTATTACACTGCGGTTCTTGGATTGATTATTTTTCTGTTATGTTTAGCTGTTTCTTTGCTGCTGGGAGTTTGAGTAAAAAAAGATAAAGCAAATATGAAGACTCTTGTCTTGTAACAAAATTCAGTTTTGATTAATGGACAATAACCAAAACGTATTTATCATTTATCAGTTGTGAAATCAAAAGTGTGCAATCTACAGTGTATTAAGACATACAGATTTATTAGACTGCAAATATATAATCAATAATTATAGGCAAATATATGGACAACCAATGAAGAAAATACATATAGTGTACATATATTGAGTTAAATCTTTATCATAGAAAATGGTGATTAATTTTTGTTTTACCTTGGAAAGCATGCATGAGAATTATAGAATCCATATCTGCTACCATGATCAGTTTGACTATACACTGACATGATTGTAATACCAATTGATGTATCTTTATTTGAATAAAATAGTTTTTCAGATCATCAATGATATGGGGCCCTAACACTCAATCAATGTGTTTCATAGGAATAAACCTTTCCTCAACATCAATTTTTTTTACAAGAGTAGGCCTTTAAATGCATAACGCAATTAATAAATGCCTCTAGAGTAAGTACGCGAAGTATTGTTAAGGTTTGAAAATAATGTCTGACAGTATTTAGAATTCCTGTGCTACAATATGAAACCAATTTACTAACTGTGACCGTGATCCCAAAGAACCCAGCAGGATTAGTTAATTGATTCCACACCAGAGGTGCATGAATTCTGTGTATTGCCGGCAACATACTCAAGCTTTGCCTTATAGCATGCAGTGTACACAAAAAACTGTCAAAGTGGAACCATATCTTGAAGACTCACCAACAGAGTTAGTGCAATTTCCTGTCTCCCTGCTGCCCTGCAGGAGCATCCACAATAAAGATACTTTTTTATTATTCAGTAGTTAATATCGGAACACTAGTAAAGTTTAATAAAGCAGATCATATAGATTTTCCCTTTTGTCCCAGCAACAGGTAGAGTGGCGTACTGTAAATCCGTAATCATGAATGTATTATATCCATAGATTAACAGATTTGCTGTGGTTTGCTTTTCTTTACATGGTAGCTGGTGTTTTGTTATCAATATACCACAATCCTCACACTGCTCTGTGTATAGTTTGGAACCTTACAGAACCACAACCTTACATATTCTGCTGCAAACATTTAAATGTGGTCGTTTTATTACGTATAGAATTTAGAATCTTTCAATTTTTCTAAACCTGGCTAGTTCTGGATATTTCTATATTTAATGCAGAAACCTTTTTGGTTTCCAGAAAACAATGCCCATTTTGTGGGTGCAATGAAAAGGTCAGATTAAATGCTTGATCATCTTTTCATTCATAAGAAATGACCTACAAATATTCTATGGCCTCACACCAGAACCTGGAGTCATATAACTACAGACCCTGTATTGGACCATTCCTAAACATTCAGGAAACGTCCCACCATACATAACTAGCCCTATGCATACAAGAGTAATTTGTGATACACTGAAACCACCACTTTTCTTTGTTTTGTTTTTTTTCCCTCCATGTTTCTACTTTTTATTAGTTCTGGTTGATTAGAATTATAGGAGGGTTATGTTGTGTAAGTGGGAGATTAAATCGTGGCAGTTGAAATAAGGGGAGGAACATGGATCTAGATGGATATGGAACATTAGGAGGAAGATTTAATTTGATAAATTATGAACGGAAATAAAATGACTGATGCATGAGATAAGGGGAGAAATATGAAATGAGGTTGAGATAGAAGGAAGTGAAACATGGGTGACAGAGAAGGTGGACATCTAACAAGGGTCGAAAACTGAATGAAAGAGATAAATTAAATCGTCTGTATGAAAACAATTTTTAAACACCTTTTTTTCCATTGACTGCATCACTACACCATTGCTAGGTTCTGCGAGTTCTGCAAGTTCTTGCTCTTGATCTGCCATTGGATCAGCTCAAAAAGTCAATGGACTCTGTTTCCTCCTATCAGCTTCTGTATCAGACAGCCCAGCAAGCTCCATTTACTCCCTCTGCCAAAATTAAGGTCTATTAAAATATATGTAAAGGGGAAAAAAAACCAATAAAACAATAATAGTGCAAATCATCCAAATTCACAATTGTTTTATAATGCACATATAATGTGCTTCTGAGAAATATATATTTATTGGAAGCACAGTATATGTGTTTTATACAATCATTTTGCTTTATGATTTTTTTTCCTTTACATGTACTTTATGACATCTTTATGATCTGGATACAGATTGATAAGTATTATTTACAAGCGCACCTCTTCTTTGTATTTTTATATTTCTTACTGTTATAATAGTGTTTTGCTCCTCACAGGTTTTTTCACCCCCCCCCAAAAAAATTAGACCACTTTTTATCACTTTTTTGTTCAGCTCTATTAAAATATATATTTTAATATAATTATTTTAGGGATTAAAGGGAACCAAAAGCAACAGAGTGCCCCAGTCAGGGACTCAATTCAAAACAGTATACAACAATTTCAGAACTTATCAAAGTTGAATGAATGGGTAACACTAGACTGGTGCAAATATGAATTTCAAGTTTATTGGGGAATACCACCCTAACATTTTGATGCTTCGTCTACCAAGAGCCTTAGTTATGCACAGCCATGATACACATTGCAAATGAGAATGAGAAAGATAAATATTGTTTAATTTCTCCTCATCTATGTATGCTTTCTCAATGTTAACTGCCAGGGGAAAAGGACAGAGCTTATAAGATTGACTTACTGCAAGATAAAATGGAAGCACACAGTTGTCAAATAAAGATTTATTATTTTAATTGTATTTTTCACATCACAAATATATATTTGTTGAATACAGCGTGTGAGGAAAGATAACATTAGAAATTCTAGGAAGTGACAGTTCCTCTTTAAAAATGATCTGATGTGCACTCACAGGAGATAATTTAGTAGTTCTGCATCCATGTGTACATTTTCAACATGTATTTTGATATGAACATTAGAATATTGAGATAAAAGTGGAAAATAACTGTCTGAATAACAGGGTTTCATTGGGAAATCGTATTATGTAATATATATATATATATATATATATATATATTCCTCATTTGGATGGATTGTTTGACCATTTTTGGTATTTAAGGGGCATTATTATCCACTGCCATTTAGCAGTTAAATCATGTTTGTTTCTGTCCATGCAGCACTAGCCACACCTTCCCTGGCTGTGACTAACACAGCCTGCATGAAAAAAATGGTTTCATTTTCAATCAGATGTTAACTTACTTTATAAGTTTTTATCTTATGCTCTGTAAATTTAACTTTAATCACATACAGGAGGATCCTGCAAGGTCTAGAAGACTAATAACAGAGCAAACATAAGAAAATCAAAATGTAACAGAATGCACAATAAAGTGTAAGCATTAGAGCTCTCTTTTTAGGAAGTGTTTAGGAAGGCTGTGCAAGTCAAATGCAGGGATTTATGAATAGGGATGTATAAACAAAGAACTTTAACTCCTAAATTGCAGAGAATTGAGCAGTGAGAATGCAGGGGCATGATCTATACATTAAAACTGCCTCATTAAGATAAAGTTGATTTGGTGACTATAGTGTTCCTTTAACATAAAAAATGTTTTAATACATCAGTACTTACATGATTCACTACAGAGTGTTACAATAAATATACTTCCTTAGTTTGAATAAGTGTATAGTACGAGTGGTAAAATGGTAGATCTTAGCAGAGATTGCAGGGGTGATGAAATGAAGGGTGGCTTACATGCTAGCAGTATGCAAAGTGAGGTGTAGCTGATCAGCGTTCAGTCACTCAGGGAATGCCCGTTTTTATGTTACTTTAAAAACCTGTGGTTGGAAGGGATATTTTAGAAGTGTATTACGTGCTCTGACTGAGTGTTTATTTGTAGTAATGTTTTGTGCAAACTTTTGTTTGTGACAAAGAAGACAAAGAAATAAAGCAACACTGTTTGCAAGAAAAACAACAAAGGCAATGTTTTTTAGTTATTTTTTTAGATTGTGATGTCAGAGCACAATAGAATACAAACACAACCAGGTTCATTTTCCAGTTAACACTGTCTTCTACAGCACTCCAATAAAAAAATGTCAAAGGTGGCATCCATCTGTAATATTATATTTTGTCATTCAGAATTTATTGAGAGAAACCGAACATACAAGTAAGGTGCAGCAGAAGACATCAATACAATGTGCAATGTATAATATGTAAGAATTTCTAAAAGGAAAGAAGGAAGCCTAAGATTAATAATATTTTTAAAGAATTAAAGCTCGAGAGAACCATACTGAAGAGTTCAAAGATTTTAGGTGCGGACACTTACAACATTTTACAATCCAGTCAAGCTCCACTTTGGTTGGGCCAGTGGAGCAGCGGGCATACAAAGATCCAATCAATAGACAATGTCTCACCTACATAGAGCCTATAGGTCAGCGTTATTCCATACCTCAACAGCACCATTAAAGTCCTACAGGACACTACAGAAGCATTCATTGGTCACACATCCAGTCCAGGCAATGTCCTGTGGCACAAATCAAATACCTGCACTTCCATATACAATGCAAATCAGATTTTATAACATAATCAAAATTTTAAATATGTTCATAGTTAATCCATATACACCAATTCACGAACAAATATGAAACAGTTAACATACAAATTAATGCTATGTGCATCAATCCTCATATATATTTCATATCTATATATAAACTAACAAAAAATAGGAAATCCACTAAAACAAGAGTTCAAATCATAAACGATAAATATATAAACTGCTGTACAAGATATTTACCTTATCAGTCCAAAGAGGGCAGACAAATCACCCAACGTTTCAGCACAGGTGGCCTTTATCTAGCTGTTGGGTTAAAATGTCCAGTTGCACAGCTGGTGGTCTGCTGGAGAACACACCATTCACATACAGTAGGGTTTTACACTTTTCTTTAGCCTCCCAATCCTCAAAACTCAGAGATGGTAGCACCAAGAATCTGCCAGTGAAGAATGTGGGGGGCATGGTAACATGGCACTGTTGCTCAGGGTCAAATAGGAGTATCTAATTGCTTTAAAAATCTGAATTCTTTTATATTTGAGCACTTCCATTTCAGCCAAGCTGTGACTCAAAACATAAAGATAAAAAGCAAAAATGTCAAGACAGAGATAATCCCCACCTGTGGAGCTGGTGGAGCAGGAAGGCATGAAGATCTAATATCTCTCAGTCTGAGAACCAGCCCTGGTAGCTAGCTTGATCCTCACATGGGGAAAGGCAAAGTAAGTCCGACCACTAGAAAATTACTTTCTTATTTTAATATATTTAGATTTTTGTATATAATGATATTTTTTTCAGAAGTTTAGCCAAAAATATTAAAACTGAGGCTTAAATTGGGAAACTGTGTGGGTGCAATCCAATGTAGTTATGTGTGAATGAAAAAAGATATGCACGAACAGGTCTTAAAAATATGTGATTTTTCCTAAGTGTAACTAAACTGTGCTACATATATAATTTATTTTTAAGCTCAATGAACAGTTTTCTTGCTTTCATGGTCCTTTTAGTTATGCTAAATTGTTTTTCAAAGGAAAAATCGTAATGCATTTATATTCTGTTGCCTTAGAGGCTAGCTTCATATTCCTTGGTACATGACTAACTTGATTTTCTTGACCATTTATATCTCGTTCTCGTTTCATTCTGAACATAAATATATAATGCATTGAGTACCATATAGCATGGGTTATTATGTATACCAAACACTCTTCAAGGTTGTTTGAAAATCAGCCCATCGGAATGTTTCCTGAGATTCTGCATGAATCAATCATAACATTCATATGTTCTACAGAATATTTAAATGACAATGGATGTTACTACGGATTGTAAAGCAAATGTCATGCTCTTTTATTAATTAAAGACTTAATAAATTAATTGCCTCTAATCTCTGCATCTATTAACATAACCCAGCAAATGCTGTCATGCCACCATGTGACAAATTATCTTAGAATGTTTACTGAATATGTAACCTGCCTGAGAGTACATGTCTTGTAGCTTTAACAAGGTCCTGCCTGATTCACTGAATCAATTCCAAACACAGATCTTTTAAATTCTACTCAACAACAGCTGCTTAGTTGCTGCATGGGCAAATTAATCTATTCAAATCCCACAGCTGAATCTCCCCTCCTGCATTTTAAGCTGACTGCATCATAATACATGCATACAAGCATATTAACCCTTTCACTGTAGAGGTTCAGATCCTAAATCTAGATTATATCTGTGTGCATTTAATTACAGCGTCTTGTAGACTTACCGATAATTAGGTATGTTGGCTTTGTGTTAGTTTCGTGTTGAGGGTAACAGCAAGAATATCCGAGTGCCATTAAATCATTTTTAAAAATTGTAAAATAAATAAAAAAGCAATTCTTGTATGATTTGTTATATTTTGCTATATGAAGAGACAAAACAAATCAATTTCCCTTTGACCCATTTTACATCCATTTTACGTACTGAATTTAAATCAGAGAATAGTATTTAAAAAAAAAGATCAGACTAAAAAAATAAAATGAATATGTTTAAGTGGTGTAGTTTAATGTATCACTCCCCTCCCCTCCTACAAAATGCATATTTCATAAAGATAAAATCTTAATAAAATGCTCACATTTTCATTGAAATTCCAACCCAGTTAAAAGATATACTGAGACAAAGTATATACTGAGACTACTTTCTCTCAGTATTTCCTATGCTTGACACGCTTGACAAAAAAAAGGTTAGTTACCTTTTGTCAAGAATGTAGGGGAAAAAATGCTATCTCTGTGGAGGTTCCCGTTGTCTTGTGGGGTTGTCCATAGACCTCAAGGCTGTTGACTAGTGCTGCTCTGAAGTCAGCCCCTGGCAGCTGAATGTGGGGAATCATGGTGGCAGCACCAAAGATGGACAGGTTCAGGTAAGAAAATCTCATCTTTTTTTCCTCCAACCACTAGACCACCAGCAATGATGTCACCGCCAAGGGTCTTTGCAAATTACGCAAAGACCCCAGACGGTGACAGTGACACTCAAGGACCCTTAAGATTCCATTTTATTCCAGAAGTTTGGTCCTTAAGGGGTTAAAGTCCATTTTCAGTTTCTCTGCACTGCAGAGAAGAAATAGACAGCTCTTTTTATGGAACAGAGGATATTTTTTGTGTTCACAAACTGTACATTTTTGGTACTTGACCGATATTTTTTACATATTTATTATACATGGTCTGTCTGGAAAAAGTCCAGCCATTGTTAATATAACGAGAACGGTTTGCGCGATATCTATGTAACCTGGCAGGCAAGGAGAGTGGGCTAGAACACACATGCGTGAACAATGATGACTTCACTGTATTAGTCAGTGGGGGCATTTGACATCATTGAGTGAGCATGTGTACTGTGTGGCCGTCACATTCAAAATGACTAACCGAGTAGAGCAACGAATGTGCATCAAATTTTGCGTCAAGCTTGAAATTACTCTGTGGAAACTATTCAGATGATTCAGAAGGCTTTTGGGGATGATGCAATGAGTGCAGTGCAAATAAAAGTGTGTCCGTTGATGAGATTCAGATAAAAATAATGAGGCAGCTAATGGCAATTTCAACGTGGGATTTGGCAGAGTGTTTTAAACAGTGGAAGAGGCGCCTTGAGAACTGTGAGGTCCCAAGGTGCCTACTTTGAAAGGGACTGAGGCGCCATTGTCCTATGTACAATGTATCTTCTTCAATAAATGTTTCTATTTTTCATATTATATGGCTGGTTATATTCCGGACAGACCTTGTACATTACATATTATATATTGTACAGCGCTACGGAATTTGCTGGCGCTAAATAATAAAATTGTAATAATAATAATATTGATAATATTTATCTGACCTAATACCTGCGTCTGTATAATTATTATTATTACTACCATTTATATAGCGTCAACGTATTCCACAGTGCTTTACAATGATAAAATGGGAATATTTAACAAGTAATTGGCATACAAAAAATAACAAGAGAAGAGGCGAAGAAGGCCCTGCTCAAACAATCTTGTTATAATTAGAGATGATGCTTTTAGACCTATTTATGGCATGCATATTGAGAAACTCCAAAACTATTACATTTGATGTGACTGGCACATAGCTTGGGAAATCTCTGGCACAAAGGGTGTCGTGTCTGTTATATTTATATCCTGAGCCAAGACAATATTGATGATACTCTTGCTAATAGGTTTAAAATTAGAACATCACTCACACCTGCCAAAAATACTTCCATGGCACAGTGTACCTGCTAAGATGCTTACAGGAAGTTTAGATCGGATAGACCATATTGTCGTAAGGTCAGATGACCTTATAATTTTAAAAGCAAAGTGTCAAAAACAATGGTATGTGGAGAATATGTTTTGATCTGTTTCTCATGTTCAATACTGTACATCATTTGATGAAGGTGATTGTGCAGCTAAAATTTAATGAACATTAGTCATTTTCATCTTTATCAGACGCATTACCTATTACTGCCAGACTTTGAGTGATAAAATATTCAGGAAAAAAAGAACATGCACTAGAAAAGTGCATGACGATAAATGGATGAATTATGAAACTAACAAAATGGATAAATAGATGAGCTGTTTCGTTTGATTTGTGATTCAGAGTGACGTCCATGGCACCAAAAAAAGGAAAAAGATATTTTATTGGAAAAAAGATGATTGAGGGTTAGGAGGCAGCCACTAAATGTTGACTTTTTGCATGGAATATAGATTGTAAGCTCTCTCAAGAAGTGTCCTCATTAATCTATTGTAATTGTCACTATTTTTTTTTAAATATTACCATTTATAATATTGTAAAATGCTGCAGAATAAGTTGCTGATAATATATAATAATAATAATAATAATAATAATAATAATAATACATACTATTTATGTTCTGGAGTACATTTACTTGCCAGTTTTTGCACCATTTTGGTTAATCTGAATTGTTTTTCCATAAATGATCACATGTATGAAAGTAATTAAAAATAAAACATCAAATGGACAAAACTGATTCAACTGAAACAAAATGTTTTCTTTTTTTGGACTCATTTATTCAGACAAACCAATTTGTTTTTCAATATGCACAAGTCTAGTATCTTCTATATTTACCTAAGCTTATATTTACCTATGCTCTCTGATGTCCACTCAGATGAGATCTGATAGGAATGTGTGGGTATGATATTTAATCAGTATTTTTAGAATGATGCCATTGTTTTCTTTATATATACAGATATACGCTATGGATAGATTGCAGGCTGCTGTTCTTTAAAGCTGCCAGTATACCAAATAGTTAGACAGGTCGAATGATATCTGGAATGTTACTGTTCAATGAAACTGTCCTTTAGATCAGCGGTTTTCAACCAGTGTGTCATTGCACTAATCTGCCTCAGGTCACCCCAAAGTATGCCTTGAACTCATTGAATTCTGGTCTGCGAAAGCTTGTAAGCATTCTTCAAAATGTTTCTTTAATAAGTGTCAGCATTAAAATTGTTTTTCCCATCCGGCAAACAATGAAAACTAATAAGTCAACTTGGCTAGAAGTATACATAAGTCTCTAGAAATGCTACAAATAAACGTGATGGTTAAAAGCACATGATGAAGTTAAAATGAAAGAAAAAAGTATGCCTTGGAAATCTTTCTTGCATGGAAGTATGCCTGGGTCCTGAAAAGATTGGGAATCGTTAATACAAAATATAATATTATGGAACTGATGTGAACTCTGCTGAGCAAGAGTGTGCACATATCTTAGCAGAGTTCGAGTTAAATGCCTACTAAACAGATATAACTACTACCTCTTATATTCCAATCTTATCATCTGCTCTTCCATAATTATGTCAAACCTCTTAGGTGAGTTTTGCACTAGCAATTTACCTTGCTTCTTTAAGCTAAAATGTAACATCTCTAATAAGACTAATGAGATGGGTATTTTTCTAAACCCATACACACACGGGGTGCCTGCAGCATGACTGTGTAATACAAAGAGTTCTGCCTTGACATGACAGGTGAGCTTACACTTAAATGGCCATTGGCGTGAAGCTAAAAAAAACTCAATTTATTAAATTGTGCAATGGCATTTGGGATAGCGCACAAGTAACTTCTTTCTTTGGTTTTTATTGTATGTATCTGGACAGATGTGTACTGTAGTCATTGCTGCCAACCAGAAGTAGAGGGAGTTTGAGCACAGGGCTTGATTTTGTATGTTTGTATTTGCTTTTGTCTTACATAGCCATGTTACTGTGCTGTCGCCCACCCCAGTAAGGTTTTAAACATGTGTACGGGAAATATACCCCCTATGTCTCATTAGAGTTTTTGCCTATCAGCTGAATTGTTAGTGTAGCACTCACCTTAGAGGTTTTGCCTTGACAAAAGGCAAAAACCTACAGTTATGTGCATAAGGATTTGGGGTAGTGCAAAAGTAACTTTTTTCTATTGTTTTTTTATGGCTACAATGATGGTATAGCCAATACCTATAAATTAAGTAACTCTGAGGACTCCTCGGCACTTTCCAGGGAGCGGCAAAAAACGCTGCCCCCAAATGCCCAGGCTAATGCCTTCTTTGCCTCCTTTTATGGCGCCTAAGAGTTGGCCAGCTGGCCACCTTTGGGCCTCCCCGGGGCAGGTGGCCATCTGTTTCCTTTACGGGCGGCAAGGGAGCACTTTCCCCTAAGCGCTTTCTGCTCAGCCCCCTCACGCGACCCACAGTGATGTCAAGAGCTGGAATATGACGTCAGTACAGCTCCCGGCATCACTCTGCGACGTGCGAGGGAGCTGAGCAGAGAGATCGCAGCTCCCTCACTGACAACTTAGAGCGGCCGCCCGCCCGCGTACACGACTGCCCGCCTTCCTGCCAAGCAGCCTAGCCAGCAGCCCTACTGGACCACAGGTGAAAAATTCACCCAGCTATCCCAAAAGTAGGGAGGCTGGGTGGATTTTTTTTTAAAATAATAATAATTGTGAGTGTTGGGGGAAAATGTGTGTGTGTGTCAGTAAATGTGAGTGTGTGTGTCAGTGAATGTGTGTGTTAGTGAATGTGAGTGAGTCAGTGTGTGTCAGTGAATGTAAGTGTAAACAGAGAAAGGATAGGGGGCACTCCCGAGACCTGAATTTTGCATGAAAGGTGCTGCCGCTGTGACCAAAATTTCATGAATGAAAAAATAAATAGTGCAGCGCACTCAGACTACAAAACAATACAAAAAGCAAAGAAGGCTACTAAAATGCCTAACTAAGTATAAATATGGGATTTGGTTCCACCATATGGCCATATGTTGTTAAGCCCACCACTACTTTCAAAGAAGTGAATGTAAGTGTGAATGTAAGTGTGTGTCAGTGAATGTAAGTGTGTGTGTCTGTCAGTACATTTGAGTGAGTGTGTATCAGTGAGTGTTGTGAGTGTGTGTCAGTGAATGTGTTTGTGTTTGTCTGTCAGTTAGTTTGTGTCTATCTGTCAGTGAGTGAGTGTGTGTGTGTGTGTGTGTGTGTGTGTGTGTCGAATAAATGTGTGTGTCTGAGTGATTGTGCATGTCTGTCAATAAGTGGGTGCATCTGTCAGTGCTTACATGCATCTGTCAGTGTGTGTCTGAATAATTGCATGTGTCTGTCAGATTGTGTCAAATCAGTGAGTGTATGTGTGTGTGTATGTCAGTGTATCTTAGAGTGTGTGCTGGTCCATGAGTGTGTGCCTGTCAGTCAAAATGTGTGTTACTTAACAGGAAGAGCTGTGGCCTTGGCAGGAAGTGGCAGGTAAATTTAAATTAGGAGGTGCCCAGATCTGTCATGCCTAGGGCAGCACCATTTAAAAATACACCACTGCTCTGCAGGCTATATAATACTTAACCCTGTTGCACCAAGCAGGGTGCATTAACCCTCAACATTTTATTCGGGCATTTCCCTACTCCAAGATATTAAGATTCTGCCTGGCAAGTTTCACCACATCTGTAAGGCAGATGAAAAACAATGTTAACATCCTAGAACAGAGGGTAATGCTGGAAACCACCCAGAGAAAAATAAAGGTTAAAGAGGTGGACATATCCACACTGTTAACCGCAAGTCAAGGCTCCATTTAAGACTTTGGGATATTGGAAGGCTTATGCCCAACAGCCCTGCTCATATATATATATACAAGAAAGATTGGATTCTTTGATTGAATTATTTTGTGGTCTTTGTGACACTCTTCTAGGCAGAATGAAATGACTATAAATATAAACACAATTCTCAAATCAGCGTCTAAAGCATCATGTGTCTAAAAACAAAAGAATTGACAAACGAGTGCAATATTGTCACAAAATAAAAAAAATACACTTTTTTGGTAGCACTCACAAAAGTTAGAATGTTCAATTGCCTCAAACATGCCTCCCCTGAAGATAATGGGGTCTATAACCTCCTCCTTTCTGGTGGTCACCGCAGTCCAGGAACCAAGCTCAGGAATCTAAGTGGTAGATGACCAAATGCTTTTATTTGGCAATACAATGCATAAAATCAAATAAAAAAAATAATATAACATAAATAAGGCCCCATTTAAGACTTTGGGATATTGAAAGACTTATCCACAACAACTCTGCTCCCATACATGAAAGATGGAATGGATTCTTAGGCGTCTTCACCCTTGTGGTCTTTGTGACACTCTTCGAGGCAGAAGGAAATTGGCATCTGTGCACAATACTGACTCTGCCCTACCTCTAATTTCCAGCTAACCAGTACAGTATTCCAGATTCATCCAATGTAACCACCCACCACTCAAGCTGGAGTACACTTTGCACCCACAATTTTAGGTGAAATGTGAAAATACAAATTGGAACCTTCATGAGTTTTTATTAAACTGAAACTTTGAAGAATGTTGCAGCTCAACTATTTTGGGCTAAAATGTGATATTCCTGTTGTCAATTCCTAATTTAGTAAGTAAATCCCTTACTTACACCTTATTTATTTAAATTATTTATCTTCTTACTTCTCTTATACACTGTGTCATCTAACACTTTATCTTCACGAATTTACATCATTACAAATACATTCTGCATTCTCATTTAAAATAGTTGAAGCAATTGTTGTTAATTGCACAGCTAGCAATTTTTTCCCAGCATGAGACATCTATCTGTTGACCTGCCAATTTATTGTCCGTCCATATGCCTGTCTATTTGTAAGCCTATCTGTCTAGCTATCTTTGGTGTTATTTAATATGTTTTGCTAGAACACTGACAATATAAGCTGAGCACCCAAAGGGTGAGCTACAAATGTAGCAGTGTAGGTGTATGATCTATTATTTATTGAGTATTGTTTGACAGCTAGGTTATCAAATAAAGATAGTTTCATTTGCTCGTGCAAGGTTATCATTATCACAGAATGAGACTTGGATTAAATCATACACGGCTGTGTGTAAAGATGCATGATACCATTATATTCCATGACATTTAAAGTTATTATAAGCATCATGAATTATGTGAGCTGGAACATGCTGCAATTTGTATAATCAGTTCTTTGTGTGTTTTTATCATGATTGCTACACTGTTTGGCAACAATAATTTATATTAGGCATTTATAGACTGCACACAGAATGAGCAAGGCACATACATTATTAATCTAATTATATATATTAAAAATATAGCGGAAATGTAATCACTATAATTTATAGCATTTTATTATTGTATATAAAAAAAAAAACCTAAGATTGTATAAACCCAAGATCATATATGGCAAGAATCTGATCAGAAATCTACAAATAATTCAATAATTTGTAGCTTTGCAACAGCATTTTGGTTACGATATACTAGAACAATATATGCATGATTAAATTCACAAAATGTAAATTGAATTAGCTCAGATTTTATCTTAGTGGTATAATACCCATTCAGGAATCAGGATATAGGTTCACTACTCAAATAGGATAAATCCAAATATAATTTCTCGTTAGGATCCAGAATACATCATAAAATACACAAGCAATACAGACCCTATTAGTTTAATAAAATATAAAAATGGTAATATATTATAGAGAGTGAATGTACACTTGCACGATTCTGAGCCAGCTTTGATTTGATTGATTGCATTAGTATTATAATCTCCACTCAGGATATAGGCAGTGACTGGGTAGGCGGTATAGGGAAAACCTCTCAAATGATAATCCTGATAAATTTATATTAATGATAAAAACAATACAAGCATATTACATTAAACAAAAATGATGTAAAGATAATCCAAATGTACACAAATCTATGCCTGCTGGCTCAGTTTGATGGTAATAATGTTAAAATAGCTATGCTGGTCTTGTTGCAAAATATGCAGATGGTTAATTACTGTATGAGTGTGTAGACATATACAAAAATATTCTGATACAAAACAAAAATAAACAAATGCTAAAATGAGAAATAACTTATAACACTTTTTTCAATACCATCTCTACTGTCAGCTAACATGGTAAACATATTTTTTAAACGTTTAATTTCATCTTGCTGCAATGTGCACTAAATCCTTATATAGCCATGAACTCCAGTAAAAAAAATATTGTGATAAAACAAATTAGTCCAGTTTGTCACTGGACATATTCGTGTTACCTTTCATTAAACAAAGTAATGTATTAATTTCCGGAATTTGAATTGGTTATGGTCTCTGAAAACTGGATGTGCAGCATTTTGCAATGAAACTCATATACTGAGTGTAAACCTTATGCTACATGAGGTGTAACTCCACCTCTGGTAGTATGACATCGTTAGCCAGCCCTGCACGGACCCAGGTAAGAGGACAAAACAGTTTCCTTATTACCGGGGAATGGGGCCAGGGTACTCCTCACATCAAAACCACTACAGTGTAACCTTTAAAGCGCTAAATGAAACAGTATTTGGAGCTCATGAGCTCATTTAATTTCAGTTTGTGCCAGGATTTTGTGTATTTCCTCCGCTACAGATCGGATGGCATTTAACAATACCAATACAATTTAATTAGATTGTGTTTTTTATGAAATGTTTATATAAGGCATAGTTTTTATATCATGTTGTTATATTTCTGCAATGTTTTGTATTTGCTGACCTTCTGTTATATTATTTTCTTCAAGTACAATAATCTAAAAACTTAGTGAAAGTATATTGTCATTATCCTTATACTATGTTGCTTATAGCACAATTGCTTCCATGTTCCATGTTTTACTTTGTTGTTTTTTACATTATGTATGATTTATGTTGTATATTGATATTACAATTGGTGGCTCATTCATAGGGGTACTAAAGGTAGCGCCCGACTAGATAAGCATCATAATAAAAAATGATAATCTATTGCCAGCATTAAAAGAGTAAACTACTGACATTGATTCTTTGGGAAAAGGGGTTAACTTACAAATTTCCATTATAAATGGTAAACATACACTATACAGTACTGCATTGAACAATTTAACTCATTGATAATGAATGATGGATGTCTGGATATACCGTTGAGGACAGCTGGGCATGTTTAGAATTTAGGTCGTTTGTGAAATCCATCCAATTTGAAAGGACCTCAGCTATGCTCAGTCTCTTTCTAGTGGTAATTTCTCCCCTGAGTATATTAGTTCAAACGTCTTACAATCTCTTGCCAACCTACAACCTAGAAAGTAGTCTAAATGTAGATAAGTAAGCTTGTAATGAGAAGGTTGTGAATTAAATTTTTGTGTGGTATTTTTCTGCTGCTTATTGATGTGTACAGTAATCTAGGGGAATGTGATTTAAATGAATGTACTGTAATTTTTTTTTTTACATTCTTTATTTTTGTCGTGCATGGATTAGTATGGGAGTAAACAATAACAGGTCATGTAGGATAAACATAGCAAGAAGAGTTTCAAGCGTGGATTAAACATGTTATGAGTTTTGCATGCTTTTTGAAAAAAAAGAAAAGAAAAAGAAGATTGGTCAAGCTAAAGTAACATGTCTAAACATTGAAAATACACCGTACATTCCAATATAGAAGAGATTTTTAGTCATAGTGTGAATGAGGCAAAATAGGCAACCAGGAAAAATGACTCAATGTCATTGAGCTGCCTACAGGATTACCACCAAAGTGTTAAACATTATTAGGTTACTGCTCTGTACAATAAAAGATTATAGAAGAAAAGGAAAATGACAGCAAACATAATAATAATAATAATAAGGATAACAGGAAAGCCTGTTGCATAGCAAAGATATCCATACAAATGTATTATGGCAACATGACATTTTTAACATATGTAATTATTGCTCAAACAATGGCTCCAGAACCTGTCTTAGCCTTTTCCTTTAAGTGGCATGACTGGGGCACTGCCAGATAGTATTTACCCGCAGTGCAGTGCCAGTGTAGGGCTCCTATCCAGCTCCAGGCCTGGATGAGGGCCATCTGCTTCAGACCACAGACTTGGAAACTCTTGAGACTTGGCTCTTTCTGCCCTCGCCTGAGGAGGGCAGACATCAGGGTGGATAGTCACTTGCTGGCTCAATTTTCCCTGGGGGGATGCCTTCCCTTCCAGCTCTACACTTCTTGTTTGGTCATCTTGTGGTGTAAACAGAGAGTGTAAACGTATCTGCCCCTGACGACGGCGTCTAGAGACGCTGAAATGCGCGTCGGGCTGCCTGCTTTATTTAATTTGATTTCTTTCACTATGCACTGGGGGTATGGGTGGTTAAACGTGATTTCGATTTTTTATTTGTCTAGGAGTACTGGTAGGCATTAGCATGAGGCTATTGCCGAGGTAATAGAATTTAGTCTGGGCAATATTTAGTTGTCAGCATGGAGCTTTGTTAAGAGTGATATCCAGACCGTTTGACACAGTGTTTTGTATATGGTAGGCATTAGCATAAGGCTATTGCCGAGGTAATAGCATTAATCTGGACAACATCTAATTGTTAGCATGGAGCTTTGTTAAGAGAGATATCCAGACCGTTTGAGACAGTGCTTTGTATATGGTAGGCATTAGCATAAGGCTATTGCCGAGGTAATAGCATTTATCTGGACAACATCTAATTGTCAGCATGGAGCTTTGAACAAGAGTGATATCCAGACCGTTTGAGACAGTGTTCTGTATATGGATGGAGTACACTGCTTGTACTAATTATACTAGACTTTTATTCACTCCCTTGGTTCCCACTTTGGGCTACCTATGAAGACAGGCAACAGGGATTCCCCCCCTTTTTGCAGCATTTGGCTACTAACATGGTGCTTTAGACGGAGTGACTACTAGATCATCTAAGACTGGGCAGTGGATATAGATGGAGTTTTTAGCTCGCTAGATACATGCACCAGGTCTATCCTGACTCTGTTACTCTCCGTTTTGGGTGCATGTGTATTTACCTGTAACTCTACCCTTGGCAGTTATACCTACCTACTCTAGTATTTAATTGATTGGAGTCCAAGGTTTTTTAAGCTTTTTGTCATTAATAAAGTATTGATTTTTATTTCTTAGCTTATCTTTAAGGGTTGTACTGCTTTTTCCTGGCACTATACCCATTTGGGCATGGATGCCGGCGAATTAGTATATTTTTTTATTTTTTGTGTTTACGATATCCATTAGGGTTACCCCCTGTATATTAGTACAACCCGGTGACTTTTCACTCTATAGACTTCAGGTTACCAACTGGAACCGGAGTCTATTTAAAAACTGTAAACAGAGAGGCTCACTCCTGCATATGCAGCTTATGCCAGAAGCTCCAAAAGATCTCGCCTAAGCATTTCAGGGTATACTCCAATCATCCTCAGTGAGGTCGTCGAGACTGGTTTAGGCTCTTTACCACAGAGTATGAAGCATCCGCCATTTTATTGGAGTAGCGAGGTTGAGGTGTTGCACGTGTACTAAGAGGAGCACAAGGCAAGTGCAGCAGAAACAGCATGATGAACTACAGTTGGGACTGGGATAACCCTCGCTGGGGGAACAGAGTCAGTCAAGCGCTAGATCGGGCAGAGGGTCGGCCGTACCCTTCGCCTAGATCTTGCCAGTAGGCGTCCGAAGCAAATCTTCCTCGTACTGGACTTTATTGCAGGTCCAAAAGGTTCCCTTGATAGACTGCAGCATACCCTTCGTGTGTATCCAGGTTGTAAGCTAAAATTAGCTAATATTTTGATAGATATTGCTTAAATTTGGGTTTGCCATCCGGGAGCTCCAGCAACATACGTCTGCCTTAATCAGTGATCAGTCCCGCTGCACTGTGATGTTTTTTTCTGCTCATTTTTCTTTTATTTTTGACAAGTTTGTTTTAATTATTACATTTATAGTCCAATGCCATATGTGTATTAATGTGTAATATTTTCACATGTGAAATCACAAATAATGTTTAACAAAAAAAATTATAAAAAAGCAAATATTTTATGTCCTCTCGAGTATTGAACCCTGGAAGACCTAGTGTACTACAAAGCACCTGAAAATACATCCCTAAACCCCAATTTGATGTTTTGCTGCTGTAAATACATTTTATAGAATTAAGAGTAGTTTCATTTTCCTCAGGATATACTTGCCAGATGTCTTCTAAGCAAAGAAAATGGTGATTTGTTTTTTATTTTGATATTTAAGAGTCCAATAGATCAAAAGGAGGAGCTTGGAAAGAAGGGGGTGAAATAAAATTCCATGGGTTGAGTCTGGTACTCCACCATCTTAAAACTTGATGTTACCCTTGATGTTACCCATTCTTATGACTTGGGATGTAGACAACTTAAACTAAGTAAATGTGGTGGTGGATAGGTGGCTGTTAGCTATGTACACTGTGGCCTGAACTTACAGCTGAGGCAAGTCCATCCAACCCTTCAATGTTGTGGTGTGTCTAGATCACCTCTATACTAACAATAGACTATTTTGCAGTTTTATTGTAATCTCCACAAGGGAAGTGGAGTCACATTATGTGTTTTATTATGTACTAACCATGAGTTCCAAAAAAAATCACAATATGTAGTGTTGCTCCATAGTTCCCCAAGATGCCTGGTGATTGCTCTATACTGTCAAGTTTCTCTGTATTTATACTCTCAATGAAATGAGTTGTTGTGGATATATACCATAATTATCCAAAGCTAGTTACTGTTGTTACCCTTGAGTGTGAGGGTACTGAGTTGCACTAATCTTACTCTGTAGGCTATTTTGACTGTTTTTTTTTTAATGAGCTAATCTTTTAGCTTTCAAATATAGTTACTAACTAACCTACCTGACTAAATAAAAGCTCTTCTATGCTTTCAAAACTAATGCTGCTGCATCCTAACACACCAAAACGCGCCACCCTTATTTGTATAGAAGATCCAGGAGTACTTTACCATCACAGATTTCTCAAGGGTGTTGGTACATGATCATGCAGTGCAATGTAGCTACACCAGAACACTTGCTATGAAGGGAGGTATAACTTGCAACAGCCATCCTTAGGCAAGATGCTACCCTTTCCTTCTACCATACACATAACGTGCATGTTTTTGTGATCTGGCAGCCAATGTTTCATTTGCACTGGGTTACCCAATTAGCTGGGTAACCTGTGGATCTAATGAGAATGTGTATGACTTCTGGCTAAGTTGCTGCATCCTAAGTTACATGCAAGTGACTTTGACCTGTGACTTTAGAGTGGATCCAAGAACATTCAAACCATCACACACTTGCCAGACATGTTTATACAAGGCCATGTGGTGCTTTGGAGCTTCTCCAGAGAACTTGCATGCAAGTAGAGCATTGACTTCCTTGCTTCAATGAATAGTCCGTCACATCCCCTAAACATAATGCACCCATATCTAGACCCATGAACCATAATTCTCTTAATCCTAATTTGTAAACCATAGTCTCCCTAATTTTCCAAACCCTAATTCTCAGATCCTTAGGCTGCTGCTATTTTACATGCCCAGGCCTATCATATACCATCTCACTTAAAGTGAAGTGTAGAAATGAAAGGCAGCATGTGAATGTTAAACATAATTATAATCAGCTGCAAATTTAGAAACTTCTGTTGGAATGCTAAAAATGTAAATCCTCTCTAAGGAATTTAATGTTTGTTTATCCACACTTAATTTGTGAGTGATTTCATGATAATGTTGTTATATTAATAGTGTTGAAGATGAGGAAAATATGAATAATGATGATGGTTAAAGACAATGCATGAAACAAGATAAAGAGGTTGTCAGTGATGGTACAAGACAAATAAATGTTTCTCCTATAAGTGAAGGGTGAGCACCTTAATGCTTATATAAATAAAGAGGAGAAGCTTTGGTGTTTAAAATTTAAGGCTAAAATAGCTAACGTGGAGTGAATTTTTAGCTTGACTATTAGCTTTACTATTTTTCCAGTTGAGCTACTTACATCCACAATATTCCCATTTAAGTAAATAAGCCTCTTTAGGTGGGTGCTTAAAAGAAAAAGTCTCCATCAGTCAAGAAATCAACTAGTGAGGCGTTGCTTTTTATTTTCCAGGCTTCCTTTGCTCTTGTTTGTTTGTTTTTCCCAAGATTTTAGCATATCTCCATCAATATAATAAAACTTGAAAACTATAGATTTGTTTAAGGCTGGTGTATATAGCATTACACCCAGCCTCTGATTAAAAAACAATTAATACAAATATTAAGACACCAACATTTCCAGAAGATGGTAACAAATGATTCCACCAGTCACTCAGTCAGTAGTGTAATAATTCAGCATTTAATAGTAAGAGACTTGTTAATAGTAACAAGACTCAAGTGACTTGATTCTTCATAGTCTGTTAAAAAAGCACTATTATTATTATTATTATTATGATATTTATAGAGTGCCGTCAAATTCCGCAGCGCTTTACAATGGGTGGACGAACATACATGTAGTTGTAACCAGACAAGTTAGACACACAGGAACAGAGGGGTTGAGGGCCCTGCTCAATGAGCTTACATGCTAGAGGGAGTGGGGTAAAATGACACAAAAGGTAAGGATAGTATTAGACTAGTGACAGTTGCAGAAGAGGAATCAGTTGGGAGCTATTAACCGTTTAATTGATATGCTTTTATGAAGAAGTGGGTTTTTAACGATTTTTTTTGAAGGAGTGGAGACTGGGTGAGCATCTAACGGAGGAGGGAAGCGAGTTCCACAGGAACGGTGCAGCCCTTGAGAAATCTTGAAGGCGAGCATCAGAGGTGGGAGTACGGACGTAAGTCTTCAGCAGATCGTAAGGGCCTAGACTGGACATACTTGTGTATAAGGGAGGATAGATAGGTGGGAGCAGCATTATGTAGAGATTTGAAAGCAAGAACCAGAATTTTAAATTGAGCTCTATATTTTATAGGAAGCCAATGTAGGGACTGACAGAAGGGTGAGGCATGGGAGGTGCGGGCGGACAGGAAGATGTGCCTCGCCGCCGCATTCATTATGGACTGTAACGGCGCAAGTTGGGAGCACGTAAGACCACTGAGAAGCGGATTACAGTAGTCAAGGCGAGAAAGGATAGTGGAATGGACCAACACCTTAGTCGCATTTGGTGTTAAGTAGGGGCGGATGCGCACAGATGGAAATGACAGGATTTGGTGATAGATTGAACATGAGGCTTGAAGGAGAGGTCAGAGTCAAAGAGAACACCTAGGCAGTATTTGCTATAATTAGCTAGTATTTGACCACATTTTATTTCACAATCCAATGACTTTAGAGTAGCCTTTGTGCAAGATTTAAAATAAAATGAATATTAAGGTTTAACATGTAATAAAACGTAATAATAATAATAATAATAATAATAACAAAGTATTTAACCAGGAAAGGCACATTCTGATTACTCTGGTTTTCAAAATTCCATTATATGTTAAAATATTGCTAAATAATGTACGATCCTATTAATGTGAAAGTATAATCCTTTACAGGAATATAAAAACATAAGGTCACCGCAATCTCTTGCTTCCAGCGGACACACATTACTACTTACAATAAATAAATGTTTTCTGATGTTTTTTTGTTATCCTCCCCTCTTCCCTACATTTAGATGAAAATAAGAAAAATAGAAACCATGCAGTCATCATTAAAATACATAGAACCACAGCTCTACCCATTTTACATCAGAATAAGGTCATCATTAATAATAAAGTGAAGGATTGCAACTCTTAGTGAGTTATTCATGTTTGTATACACATTAACATAACGGATACCTTTCCTTTGTATAAAAATAGGGAGAGTATTGTGGACTTTTTGTATACATTTTTACGATAATGGTGGGAAGCCTTATTGAGCAACCTTGATATGTACAGAAATGTGTTTTTTATATTTCAACAGCATAGTGCTATAAACCTTACTTAATTTAAACATATGATATACATATGAGTCCCAGATCCCAGCACTCAATGCTCCCGGTCTCCAACCAAATTGTTTATGAACCCAGTAGAGAGCACTCAGGAGTCTTTGAAAATTGAATTATAACTGTTGCTTTATTGAGCAATAACAGGAATACATATCGTACAGGTCAACGTTTCAGTCTGTAAAAAAAGTCTGAAAAATGTCTCTACAGACTGAAACGTCGACCTGTACAGTGTGTATTCGTGTTATTGCTCATTAAAACAACAGTTATAATTCAATTTACAAAGACTTCTGAGTGCTCTCTACTTGGATCATATATATATATATATATATATATATATATATATATATATATATATATGTATATATATACAAGATGCCAGCATCCCAGAGTATTGCAGTATGCAATGATACCTTTATTATTGGACTAACATAATATTTCAAAGACAAGCTTTTAAGAGTTTTCCTCTCTTCCTCAGGTCTGAAGCAATACTGATCTATCTGATAGAGTTTAACAGTTAAAACAACTGATGATAGAGAAGGGGAGGCTTTTCAGAACGATTTAAATGAAATATTTAGCAATTAATGGTTTGCAAAACCGTAAGCAATAGCTGGGATGACTGACAATCTGGCTCCAAGTGCATAAAGATGGCTGTCAGAAAGGGGGCGTGGTAAAGGTAAACAAGACATTTCTCAAAAATGTCAATATATAAGAATAAAAAAAGAGTTAAGAGAATATATATTTTAAAAAATATTTAAAGATATTAAAAAATAATTACACTTATCCTTTAACTTATACGTTTTAGACTTCATTTAAAACATACATTAAGGATTTACCCGGTGATATCACAATCTATTCAAATCCAGGCACAGTCAGGTCACAAATACAAAGGACAAAATATCCAAATTGGAAACAGAATTAACTTGGCTAATTCTCACTTTAGTGACTAACCCTAGTTCTTAAGTTAGTTCTCCCTATTCCACTAACTATGTTCAATGGAATAAAGGGCAACACGTCTACAAAAGACTGACAAGGAGTCAAGGTATGGGTTTCCTGTTTCAGAACAGAAAACCAAATAATCCCGGGCGAAGTGACCAATCTCATTTAAAAAGTTTAATTTAGCATGGAAGAAAAAAGAATGCATGATTTGAAAAGAAAATGTAACCAGATTGCATGAATCATAATATTTTAAGTCCACCTTGTATGAGTTATTTTTATTTTAGGTATATATATTCTTTAATAAGGCATTTCAGTCAAAATTTCCATCATAAGCTTGGTTGTAAAGATTAAAATTATGGTAAATATATCTGAGACACATTTCATTTCTGTACTAAACTTTCTTGTAAATGTCTACTTTATTGCTATGGGGCCTGAGCAGTTCATTTCATTGCCTTTATTGAAGCGTATTACATGAATTATTTATTAGCTATGTAGTAAGTATAAAGCAACACTGTTTGTATTATTGAGTTTGTGGATTTCAGAAATGCTGATGTATTGCTAGAATACAGAAAGTAACAGAATATAAAATTGGCCGCCCAACTTTCTGTCAATTATTTGCCTGTATAGACATCGCTGTTTTGATAATCCCATAATAAAGAGGAATGTAATCTTCTTAAAAGATATCTATCTATCTTCAACATTTAAGTATCATAATTGTAAGTGATGTGGTTAAGTTTTTGATATAATACGTTTAATTAGTTTTTATCTGTGGGAATGGTCAAATGGATTTAAATAAAACATTTTCCTCGGATTTTATTATGTAATTAATTGCTGCTAGCTCCGGAATCAGTGTTGTTGTCTAGTGGTAATGTTTAGCTGCTAGTGTTTTAATGCTTGGGTGCTAGTTTTTACACATCAATGCCCTCTACTTTGGACCGACGGCATCTCTATCTTGCAGAATGATTTGAAGTCGGATTTTTAGAATCCTTCCCTTATGCATTATTACCAGGGTTTTTCTATACCCAAATCCTTCTCTTTTTCTTTTTAGCTTTGGGCACTCCTACGCATTACAAAATATGCTTTAACTTTATTTTTTCCATGCTTCTATGGTTTACTCTTTCATTTAATGGTAAATACTAGCAGGTCAGAATTCTATCTTCTGATACTGATAAGTAAGTAAAAAGTTACACCTTGTTCGCTAATATACTGATAATTTCCCTAATTATCCTAATATTAAATATGATTATTATTGATTGTTACAAATAAAAGTCAAACAATGCTCTCCCCCCCAAAATAAAAAATAGTGGATGCCTTAAGATCCCCCTTAGCCAGAGTTTTATTAATAGAGCCTGAAGCATTTCTGGTAGTCAGGTGGAGGATAATATTAAAGCCAATCTATAGGTTCCAAAACAACTTTAGCTTAATGAAGCAGTTTTGCGGTAATGGTCATGCCTCTGCGGTCTCACTGCTCAACATTCTGCCATTTAAGAGTTAAATCACTGTGTTTATGCAGTACTAGTCATACCACCCTGCATGTGACTTGTACAGCCTTTGTAAACACTTACTGTAAAATAACATCTAAGGTTTAAACTTCCTTTATTGCACATTATTTTTAATTAAGAATGTATTATCTCGTGTTTTGTTAATAGCCTTATAGATCCTACAGGAGCCCACTGTGTGTGTGTGATTAAAGTTTAATTTAAAGAACAGGAGATAAAAGCTTATAAAGCAAGTTAACATCTGATTGAAAATAAAACCATTTATTTTTCATGCAGGCTTTGTGAGATGTGACTAGGGCTGCATAGGGGGAAACAAAAGTGATTGAATTCCTAAATGACAGAGAATTGAGCAGTGAGACACCCAAACTACTTCATTAAGCTAAAGTTGTTTAGATGCCTATAGTATCCCTTTAATCATGTAGAAAACATGAGTTAGAAACTTCACATTTGTAAGGCCAGTAAACTTGAAAACCTGAAAACTCCTAATCCTGTGTTGGAGACTAATTACCTAATTTTCCCTAGTTTAAAGTAAAAAAGTCAGACGATGCTACATCGTAATGTATGTACTGTGGACACAGACACCCTTTAGTGTCATATTTGGGAAGAGGACTAGAGATGTCCCGAACAGTTCACCGGGAACTGTTCGCCGGCGAACATAGCTTGTTCGCGGTTGCCGCGGCGGGCAAACATATGCGATGTTCGGTCCGCCCCCTATTCATCATCATTGAGTAAACTTTGACCCTGTACCTCACAGTCAGCAGACACCTTCCAGCCAATCAGCAGCAGACTCTCCCTCCCAGACCCTCCCACCTCCATGACGAATAGGGGGCGGACCGAACATCGCATATGTTCGCCCGCCGCGGCGACCGCGAACAAGCGATGTTCGCCGGCAAACAGTTCCCGGACAACTGTTCGGGACATCTCTAAAGAGGACAAGTTCTTGGCTATTAGGGCAATTTGTAGACATTGCCTAGGTCCCTGACACCCTGACCAGAACCACTAAACTTCTCCAGTTTTAGAGTTTCAGTAATGTTTCAGGTAGATTCAATGAGAATTATATAGACCAGTCTTATTGGATGCTGCAGCTAGTGACAATCTTTGAATGGTAAATATTTTTTTCTTTCTTTAAGGGTAAACTAAAATCAACCTGAATGTTTTTAATTTTTATTTTTCTGGGGTGTGATTTGTAGGGAAGCTGTGTGTAATTTCTTTTTTGAATATTTTTTTTTTTGTATTTAAAGTATTTTTTTTTCTTTCTTTTTTTTAATTTTGAGGTGATATAATTGTTTTGGTGCTTGTACAATATATTTCTTGTATGACGAAATCCTTGATAATAGCTGAATAATCACTATAACCTGGTATCATATCCTGTCTGTTATCCATTACAAACTTTACATGTTCCAATGATTGACTATTCACCTATGTTATATTTTTTGAGTAGTTTATACAGTATAACAGTTTTTATCCTGCAATGTAACCTGGCTTTATAAAGGCACTGACCAGATAAAAATAATCCAATTTACCTGTATGTCCTGGCATTATATACTATGATGACATTAGCAGAGTGGCTGAACTGTAAATTTATCACTATGTACAAAGGATGATCACTGCTATGCTAAAAGCCAGCAATATATCAAAAAAACACAGTCACCTTTATGTTGTGTATAAGAAGGTTTATTGTTTATCTTTGATAGCTGTAGGGCCTGCACTGAAATTGTGGTGATGATATCTTCATACAAGAGTTTTCAAATTGTATCTTTCATTTCTGTAGCCTTTTAGTGTCAAGCAGGAAACATTTGTCTCATAGGAATTAATCTCCAAAGCCTCAGAGGTAGCAGATGACAAATGTCCATTTGACAAACGCAGGTCAGGACTGTTCTTTTTAATTTGTTTGAATGTATTTTGATCACCCAACCTTAATTTTCAGAAGCCTTCCTTTTATAGTTCACCTTGTATCATTTTGCATTTTCCCATTTAATCTCTAGTTTACACATGTATGTATTTTATTTTTTCACATTATAGGTTGTACCAGTGTTTTCCTTAAAGGGACAATATAGGCACCCAGACCACTTCATCTCATTGAAGTGGTCTGGGTGCAGTGTCCTTTATTCTCCTCCCGCATTGGCCTGCAAAACATTGCAGGTTCAGAGAAACTACAATGCTTACATTCTAGGGTTAAGACAGCCTCTGGTAGCTGTCTACCAGACAGAAACTAAAGGCGCTTCCTGGCTTCTCATTTAACTAAGTGAAATGGAGCTGGATGTCCTCACACTTCCAGCATCTTCAAAATCCCCATAGGAAAATGAAAACGTTGATTCACTGCTTTCCCCATGAGGATGTTCTAATGAACACGCAGCCCTCACATGCATGTGGATGAGTTTCCCCATTGGAAGAGAAGATCGATTCAGCATAGAAAAAAATATTTACCATTCAAAGATTGTCCTCTGTGCTGGAAAGTGGTGAAAAAATGGGTTTTAACCCTTAAATCACCAGGTGAGGGGGCACCCAGGAAGAGGGACGCTATATAATTTACCACTGCTTTATCCAGTGCAATTCTGTAATAAGTCAAAAATCAAGCGCAACTGAAGTACCTGTAAGACACTTAACAACCTTTACCATTGATGTACCCATTGGTATGCCACATAATGTTGATACAATTCATAGAATTTTTTTTTTTTACTTTTGACTCATCCTGTAATATAATTGAAAGGACACTTCAGATCAGATTACAACTTAATCTCAATTAAGTTATTGTGGGGGCTAAAGGTCCAGGATCAATCTTACCTTATGAGGTTAAACCATTTTTTCCATGTTTTACCCCCTAAGTTGTCCTCCAGGTGTTCATCTGCTCTGCTACTTTTTATCATCCTCCCGCATTGGCACAGTAAGGAAGATTTTGCCTTGGGCACCAGTGATAGGCTGAGATTATCAGCTGATATTTTCAGCCATTTACTGGGAGTGATGCTTTGGAATCTAAACCAGGCATTGGAAACCTTTGACTACAAGGTTGAGGACTACATCTCCCCTGATCTTTTGCCAGCAATATTTCTGTAAGAGCATTATGGGAGATGTAGTCCACATCCGGGATGCCAAAGGTTGCTTACCACTGATCTAGACAGACAACATTTTCTCATGGAAAACCATCCTTGCTTACAGCACACTAAGTCATCTGTATCCACCCTACCACTTACCAGCCCTGATTCTCATGTCTGCATATTTTCTGCCAGGCATTTTATCTGCAGTCTTGTGACTTGTGGCTCTTTTCTATTTATCTCTTTATTTAATTTTAAACTTGCTATATTACCTCTGATAATGCAAATTTCACAAATTATGTTTTAACATAAAGGGACAACTGTATCCCTTCATTATTACCTCATTACTTTTTAAAACCTAACTTAAAATGGCAAACATCCAGTTGAGAAAATCTGATTAATTTAACTAATAAAGTAGTACAAAAATATTTCACAAATGCATTATATATGTACATAAATTAAAATTATAAGTGTAACTAATACAATAATTGTAACGTCCAACCTTTTGTAATTAGAATTTAGTTTGATTCTCTATTAATCATTTTAGTATATTCCCTTTCACCCTAGGCAACTAATCTGGATGTTTCCCATTTAGCTATTATATTCACACTAAGCTGTTATATCTGATTATCATTGAAGATTGTGGCTTCATTATGCAACAACATTCCGGTGTCTTCGGAGCCTGATTACATGCATCATCTGAGTGATATCAAGTTTTCTCTGCTCCATTTTTATAGAGCGTCTGTTAATAACTACCAAGAACATGACCTTAGCTGGCACTGGGAACACATCATTTTACTAAAACACATCCCTTCATAGCTTCAAATAGCAATAAAATAGTTTGTCTGTAGCAATTAAATTGGAGTCATTGTGTGTTCAATTGGGCCATTGAGCTCACTTAGATTATCTCTGAAGACTAATAAAAGGGAATGAGAAATTGTATCTATTGTATACCTTGCAAACAGTGGATAAATGTAAGTGAACAGGGAAAGGTTTTTATTTATGTCCCAGATAGTAAACTGTTTAAAGGGAGACACATTATATATATATATATATATATATATATATATATATATTAATTATTCATGCATCATGTCCCCCATGGATCACAAACAACAGAGGTACAAATCCATAACAGATATTTTGGTATCACACAGATTTTTCAGAAAATCTTTAAACAAAATCAATAGATCAATATATGTTGTAAACTAGGGGAGGAAACCAAATACTTTTGTATCTTTATTTACAGGATATTTCCTACAAATGTGCTATATTTTTGAATAAAGATGAAAATGACTACTATATGATGTACTTATTTGTACCGGCTCTTTCCTGATATGAGATTTGTTCTGTTAGGATTTATTTTGGTAGGCCTTGAGAGATCCAGTGGTTCAGGGAACTGGAAATTAATATTAGAAAAATATACAGTTGAGATTTATTGGAAGCAATCTGTTCTTCAATTACCATGGAAATCCATTTAATGTCCCTCCTGATTTCTCCAGTTCTAGCATGTTGCTACTAAAGTGTTTGTTACATATAACGTTCCATTTTTTTCTTTTGTCACCGTCTTTGCATATTTTCTAAGGTTGCATTTATTTCCAATCATGAAAATGGTGGGTTCTGCTTGTATTAAAAACATTTTTTTTTATATCAATTTCATTGTATGTCTAATTGTCTTTGAATAATCAGATTTAGTAAATAAATATTAAAAGTTATAATCTTTCATAATGTATTAAAACAATAATGACAGCTAAATGTTGGGGGTGCACAATAAAAACTCATTTGCCTAAGCTGTGTTTGGACTGGTTAAATATTGCCCATATAAAATTACATTTGTCAAAAATATCACATACACAAGTGAGGGAAAAATCTCATGGTTTTCTTCTATGTCCCACAAGGAAGACTATGTGCTCTTGGTCTCTGGGCGGGCAATTCCCAATAATTCAACAAAGTAAAAAATAGAAGATCCAGGCTCCAAAGACAAAGGCCAGTGTAGGCTGAAAGTGTGTAACTTTCTTAGCTGTTTCCATTAAAAGTCTGCAATTTAAAGGAAATATAAAGTGTCTGGATCCTCTATATTTTAAATTATGAAAAGTAAAACCATAGTGGATGTTAACATCATGAGCCCATTTAATTAAATGTAGTATCATCATTGTCCAGTTCTTTCCTCACAGATCACAATAGCGATTCCACACTCTGGTAGATAGTAAATCAGTCTCAGGGAATCCAAGGTGAACCCGTTGATGTGCTATGAAATGTGCCAATCACATTTGCAGTTCATCAGCCAGGTTGTGATATTTTAGTTATTAACGTATCTAAAATTCTGTTATAGATTACCTTTATTCTTAGTAACATTAACAAACCATCATAGGTTATCAGTGCAATCATACACATTCCTAATTAATTGAGCAGAAAATGTTCAGCTTCTTTTTCTGCCCAAAATGTAATGCTATTTCACCAATGAGATGGAAAATATCTCAGTAACTTGCCAATTAAAATGAAGTGTCAGTGATGGCACATCATTTTTTTTTAAAATTATTCAATATTAGAGTTTTGGAAAGGGTACATAGAAGGCTATTAGAAGGCTGTTAGGAATTATCTTCTGAACATGTAACTAGGTGTGATAAATATCCGAAACGTAACATCTGTAAAACTGAACAAATTATTTTCTCTTTTTACATTTCCTGTACTTTAGCCAAACTTGTGAAGCCATTGATGAACTTACAACAGTCCCAGCTATGATGCCTCAGTTTCATATAAGGCTTTCACCTGCTCTAATACTGCAACTTTCTTTTAATCTAGTTCCTAACAATCATTTTCTAACAAGTCTAAATTATACAAGTTTCTATACAACCATTTTCTATACAAGTCTAAAATATAATTGCAAAGTCATTCAAGGAGTTACACTGACCTACAAAGACACTCAACTTCTCTCATCACAAAGGCTTTCCACATTCACCATTCATATTAAATCTTACTTGTCCCTCCTACAAGACCACATACACTCCTGTGCCATATTTGTGAAATATCTATAATATTGATTACTAGCCTTGTGCATAGCAACAGGGCCGGCCTTAGGGGTGTGCGAGCTGTGCGGCCGCACAGGGCACCATGGAGCAGGGGGCGCCCTGTGGCCCACAGCTCGCACATGGCCGGCTGACAGGGGATCTTAAGCAGGTACCTGGGTGGAGGATTAATTATTCTCCACCTGGGTCTATTAAAAAAAATATATATTGCGGCAGAGGGGGTGGGGCTTACCGAGCGGCGGGGGCGGAGCTTATCGCGAGGCGGAGGCGGGGCTAATACCTCCCGAAGCCCCTGCTGCACAGGAAGAGGGAAGGAGTCCCATCAGCCAACTGCATCCACTGGAAAGAGGTAAGTGTGTGTGTGTGTGTGACTGTCTGTGTGTGTGTGACTGTTTGCCTGTGTGTGTGACTGTCTATCTGTGTGTGTGACTGCCTGCCTGTGTGCGTGACTGCCTGTGTGTGTATAACCGTCTGTCTGTGTGACTGTCTGCGTGTGACTGTCTGTCTGTGTGTGACTGTCTGTCTGTGTGTGTGACTGCCTGTGTGTGTGTGTGTGTGACTGTCTGACTGCCTGTTTGTGTCTGTCTGTGTGTAACTGTCTGTCTGTGTGTGACTGTCTGTCTGTGTGACTGCCTGTGTGTGTGACTGTCTATCTGTGTGTGTGACTGCCTGCCTGTGTGTGTGACTGCCTGTGTGTGTATAACCATCTGTCTGTCTGTGTGACTGTCTGCGTGTGATTGTGTGTGTCGCTGTAGCTGTGCCATTGTGTGTACCTGTGCCTGTATGTGTGACTGCCTTTAACAGAGTGTGTGTGTGTGTACATGCCTGTAACAGAGTTTAAATTTCCCCCAGCCCTTCCTGTCAAGGCCGCACTTTGACTGACAGACGCTCACTCACTGACAGACGCACACTCACTGACAGACACACACTCTCATATACACTGACAAACAATGACATAAACACACACACTATTACTTGGACACACACTGACAGATGCACACTCTCACTGACAGATGCATGCACTCACTTAAAGATGCACGCCCCCACTGACCGACATATACACACTCACTGACCGACACACACATTCACTCACAGACACACACACATAAACACTTACAGACGCACACACATTCACTTACAGACGCACACACTTACACACTTACAGACATACAGACACACACACACACATTCACTCACAGACACACACACACACATTCACTTAGGCATACACACTCACAGACACACACACACACACACAGACATTTCCACTAACACTGACAAACTAATCTTTTTTAACTTTTATTTTAAATCCACCCAGCCTCCCTGGAGTGGATTTCTTACCTGCAGTCCAGTGTGGCACAGTAGGCGGCGCTTAGTGATGCCAGGAGCCGGACTGACGTCATATTCCGGCTCCCGGCTAAATTAAGGGGCGCGGAAGGGAGCTGCCAGCCTCAGGGGGGCTCAGAGTGGCCAGCTCTTGAGCCCTCCAGGACGCGAGGCAAGCAAGGGATCTGCCTGGGCATTTGGGGGCGCCTTTTTTTGCCGCCCCCCTGCAAAGTGCCGCCCAAGGCCTTGTTTGCCTCGCGATACACACTTCCCAGGTGCCTGTGTGTGTTACTATATTCAGGCAACTTGGTGGGGCGTGGGGGGTGGGGCGCCATGAAGACTTTTTGCACAGGGCGCCTAATTGCCTAAGGCCGGCCCTGCATAGCAATATAATTTGGTTCATCCCAAAGCATTTTTGCCTCAGTCGATTCAGGTTTGTTCTTTGCGCTTCAGTTTGGACAAAATTTGACAATGCAAGTGTTTTAGGAACTACTATCCAAAGGGGCATGAAAATGTGCCAATAAGTGCACTGCAGAATATATACATAATATAAATAATATATATACACATATTTTGCAGTATACTTGTACCTCCTGTTAACATTTGATTTATAGATCAAGCAAAAAGAAGTAACCAAAATTGGAAAAAGAAGGCACATTCAAAATCTATATTTACAGTTTTGTCTGGAAATTATTGGACACTGACACAAGTTTTGTTATTTTGGCTGTTTACAGTTAAGTAATGAATATGGGCTTAAAGTGTAGTAGGAATTACAGCTCTTTTTCAAAGGAACAAAAGTAATCGGACAATTGACTCAAAAGCTGTTTCATGGACAGGTGTGGGTTATCCATTCATTATTTCTTCATTAATTAGGTAAAAAGGTAAAAGGTCAAAGGTCTAGAGTTTATTCCAGGTGTGGCATTCACATTTAGAAGCTGTTGCTGTGGACCCACAACATGCAGTCAAAGGAGCTTTCAGTGCAAGTGAAATAGGCCATCCGTAGGCTGCAAAACAAAAAAACAATCCATCAGAGAGATAGCAGGAACATTAGAAGTGGTGAAATCAACAGTTTGGTACGTTCTGAGAAAAAAAAAGCACTGGTTAGCTCTGCAACACAAAAAATCATGAGCGTCTCTGAAAAATAACAGAGGTGAATGATCGTTCGATCCATTCCATGGTAAAGAAAAAACCCTTCACAACATCCAGTCAAGTGAAAAACACTCTCCTGGAGGTAGGCATATCATTATCCAAGTCTACCGTAGAGAAGACTTCATGAGAGCACAAGGTGCAAACTATTTATAAGCCTCAAGAATAGAAAGACCAGATTACAATTTGTCAAAAATAATCTAAGAAAGCTAGCCCAGGTCTGGAACAGCATTTGTTGGTGAGATGAAACTAAGATCAACCTGTACCAGAATGATGGGAAGAAAAAAGTATGGAGAAGGTTTGGACCAGCTCATGTTTTGAAGCATATCACATCATCTGCAATACTCGGTGGAGGCAGTGTCATGGCATTGGCATTCATGACTTCCAATGGCACATAGGCACTAGTGTTTATTGATGATATGACAGAAAGCAGAAGCAGCAGGATGAATTCTGAAGTGTTTAGAGATATATTGTGTGCTCAGATTCAGCCAAATTCAGCAAAGGTGATCAAAGAGTGCTTCACCTTACAGATGGACGATGACCCAAAACATACTGTGAAAGCAAAGAAAAGAAAATGTTACTTGCGCTTTCTCCTTAATCCCTATGTATATTTAGACAAATGGAGGTCATTTAGTTGCTCCAATGGCCATTGGAGGGATGCCCGCCTGCCAACGTCAAGGCAGACCCCCCTAAGCGGGTCCTAACACTGACCCTTCAGCCTGCTTCCTTGAGCTTCTGGCAAAGATATCTCTAATGAGACAGAAAGGGGTATTTTTTTATATACACCCCTTTACTTATTAACCCTTAATAGGGAACACATGGGATGGGTAGCAGCATTGTGAAAGCAACCCAGGAGCTTTGTAAGGCAAATAAGTGAAGTCAATCACCTGATCTCAACCTGATCGAGCATGCATTTTGCTTGCTGAAGACAAAAGGAAGAAAGACCTGTGAACAAACAGCAACTGTAGACAGCTTGTGATCCAGCATTACAGAATATGGGTAATTTTATTTTAATATTTTGGCATTTTATATATTTTTTAAAAAATTATATGTTTTATATTTTAGTATTTTTTTAAAAATCACTTTAATTCACATTTAATGGGTAGTGGGTAGAACTATCAAGATCTGTGGGATTGTTTTAATAATGTCTTTGAAATTAAGTTTTGTTATGGCTAATGCTGGGTAACTTGTTTAGACAGGAACTGGATCCCACAAATACTGTCCCAGACAAAAGGCCGGAACCCAAGAAATTAAAATAAATTAGAAATACTTTAATTTACTCATTGAAGAAAATAACTGTTGGTAACATGGGAAGCTGGTTGGAGAAATACACATGTTATGCTTTTTTATTGTTATAATACACCTTGTTATAATGATAATCATAAATACACACACTTCCATAGAAGTTCAACATATATATGCAGTAGCTCCTAGTGTTTGTTGTTTATAAATATGTAGAGAATATGTGCATCTAAGCTAGAAGTCTTGTTATTAGTGATTGATTGGTTTTAATTGTATTAATTAAATAGTGCGCTTGGTTTGGTGCCTCTTTATCACTGCATGTTGCCTTCAAATGTCTTGAGAAAGTCCTGGTTGGATAAAACGGATAGACATTAGCACATTGAAGGCACTTTTCTTCATGTAGAGACCATAGCTGTTCTGATACATACTATGTAACAGTGCACATTTGCATACCCTTGGGAGTGCCGAGACCCAACGAATACATGATGCTATTATAAAACTGCAAGTAGGATTACACGCTTAGGATTTGCTATTATGCCGCTTTGGGACTCTCACCTCTGGTAACATTGTATATATTGTAATGGATAATATAGTGCTTGTTGCACCTAAGGATCTTATCTATCCAGGGAGCTACTGCATTGTCTTTTATATACACATGGTTGTTTATTTTTATTTATTAATTTTATGTTTTGGTTTTATATTAGGGTGTCATCATCTTACAATAAAATATATATGTGATATGTGTGTGATATCCAGTTCATGTTTTTTGAGCTAGCTACCTTGTTTTAGCGAACCAAGGATGATTGAAATTATCTCTGTCACCTCAAACTTACCTTTCTCCTATTGTTTTCTCTACATTTCCTCTTTCAAAATCTGTTCTTCTTTGCTTTATTTCTGATCTAGCTCTCTTAAAAACATGAGACAAAGTAGGGACTACATTGCCTTATGTATTTTCCCTACACTTGAAATCATAAGCCACTTTAAAGAGAGGTCTGACTTGCACATGGTTGATGTATGTATCTGCACATTTTTTATGGAATTAAGTAGAGGGCGGAATTTTTCCATCAAGACATTTGAGTGCTGTTATTTCCTCATTTGATTGATCTATCCATCTATTCATCCATCCATCTCTCCATCCATCCATCTTTTGATTTCTAATTATTTGTCTTTAAGGTGACTTCACAAATCAGTTTGGCTCAGGGTCATTTAGGCATTCTTCTCATTTACTACAAGTGTGGAAACCTACTGCTACAAAAGATTTTTCCATTCCATTTTTCTTACCAACGTATACACCCCCAGATTGTTTTGACTTAGGTGTGCCCCTCAATATGTTGTAAAAGGCTGGGTCCATCACAGAACCTCTCTGACGATTAATTTAATACATACACACTATTGTCCTAATTTGTTTAGTTTATTAGTAAATGCTATAATTTAGACTAGTTCATTCTGACCTATTTGTTTACTTCTTTTAACTGGCTTTTGATTAACCTATTGCTTACAAATCAATTTGTGAGCCATCTAATTTACAGCATACATTACTTAAAGGCCCACTACCTCTGAACAATTTCATCTAGCCTTCTAATGTGTTTTATTCCATGTTCAACCTTCTTTCTTTCTTGATAGAGATGTCGCAAACATAAAATTTTCCCTTTGCAAATGGCGAACGCGAATTTCCGCAAATGTTCGCGAACGGGCGAACCGGGCAAACCGCCATAGACTTCAGGGGGCAGGCGAATTTTAAAACCCACAGGGACTCTTTCTGGCCACAATAGTGATGGAAAAGTTGTTTCAAGGGGACTAACACCTGGACTGTGGCATGCCGGAGGGGGATCCATGGCAAAACTCCCATGGAAAATTACATAGTTGATGCAGAGTCTGGTTTTAATCCATAAAGGGCATAAATCACCTAACAATCCTAAATTGTTTGGAATAACCTGCTTTAAAACATCAGGTATGATGTTGTATCGATCAGGTAGTGTAAGGGTTACGCCCGCTTCACAGTGACAGACCAAACTCCCTGTTTAACGCACCGCAAACACCGCAAACTGTTTTCAGAGGCAGACACACCAAAAAAATGCCACACTGCAATGATGGCATTCTGGTGGTGGCAACAGCATGCGTTGATTGGCGTGCTGTCTGGCTGACCCTGGGTGCCGATGCATGCTGTCTGACTGTGCCACTAGCTCCTTACGACGACCTCCCCCTGCTTCCAACTCGTCTCCTCCTTCTCTCTGCCTCCCCATCTGAACTTTCCCCCTGTTCTTCTTCTCTTCTAGCAGGCACCCACGTGACATCCACGGATGCATCATCATCATCAACCGCTTAACTTGTATCTGACAACTCAGCAAAGGAAGCAGCTTCGGGTACAACATCATCATCATCACACCGTACGTCCATGTGTGTAATGCTGCCTGACTGAGACATATCCCTGTTATCTACATCCTCTGGCAATAATGGTTGCGCATCACTCATTTCTTCCAACTGATGTGTAAATAACTTCTCTGACAGATCAAGTGAAGCGGCTGTGGTGCTAGTGTTGGTGGTGGTGGCAGGCGGGCGAGCAGTAACTTGAGAGGTGCCCGAAGCTAAGCTGGAGGAGGATGGTGCGTCAAGGTTCTGAGCGGAAGCTGTAGAAGATTGGGTGTCCTGTGTTAGCCAGTCAACTATGTCCTCAGAACTTTTCGAGTTCAGGGTACGTGGCCTCTGAACACTGGGCATTATTCTAGGGCCAAAGGGAATCACAGCACCACGACCACGACGGTCCCTGCGGGGTGGCCTGCCTCTGCCTGTCATTTTTTTTCGATTAGTGGTACTATGCGTGCAAGCTACTGTAATGCACACGTGTGAAGGAAACTGACTGCTATTATTTCACAGTCAAATTTCTAGGTTTTTTTTAATGTACACTACTGTTACACCAGATATGAGTTGCACTGGTGTGACACTGTGCCCTGGCAGGCCCTGAAACGCTCACGTGTGAAGGAAACTGACTGCTATTATATTACAGTCAAGTGGGCACAGTATACGCTGTGAGCCTGACACACACGCTGGCAGGCAGGCAACTGCAATTAGATTACACAGGAAAAAAAAAAAGCAGACTGATGTTCTAGCCCTAAAAAGGGCTTTTTGGGGTGCAGTCCTTACAGCAGAAATCAGGACTGTAGTGGACACTGAATACACTAGCCTAGCTATCGATTTCCCTATTAAATCAGCAGCAGCTACACTATCCCTCCTCTCACTAAGAATGCAGCTTCCGGGGGCGGGGCCTAGCTGTCATGGAGGAAAGACGCACTTTGTGTGAGCTCCCTCAATATCTCACTTTAAGCAGCTATCAACAAGCGAATTTCACCCCAGAAGGGGATGACTCAGCAATGTTGCTCCTACCTGACCGACCCGACATGCTTAATAGCGGTCAGCAACTCGACAGAGTCTTACTTACATCCACGTGGCAAGTGTGGCCTGGTGCTCACCGGGCGGGAGAGGCGGCCGATCTCCCGATCCTGGGATGCCCAGGAGCAGCTACTTCCCGGCAGGAGCTCCGTTACTCCCCCCTCGGACCGGTGGGGGTTATCCCGGTCCACCCCTGAGAGTCTGTCTGGAGCTAATGGACGCACAGAGCACAGCCACCCAGGCTGACATACTCATCTGCGACTCTCCCAATATGGCGGTAGCCGCTTGTCCTCCTGGTACCAGCAAAACATGGCAGGATATTGAGTCTAAGCTGGACAGACTCTTTAATCAATTTTGGAAGCAAATAACAAGCAGGAAGCCCCAACAAGCTCCACCACAGCCCAGCGAAGCAGTCCCCATTAAAATCCACCAATGCAAAAGGCGTCAAAGACGGGACCGGAGGCACAAACAGAAATGCAGAGCCTGCCCCACGTCAAGCACTCGCCTACACCTTAAGCCACCACTATCCCGCACCGGACGTGAAGCACCACCGGGACAGATCCGACTACCCGACAAAACAAGCTTCCACCACCTCAAGACGCGAACCCGGCACTCAGCCAGAGACTTGCCTTTGTTGTTCCAGGTATCAGGGACTCCCAGGGTCTGCGCCTGGCGCCCAGAAGGGATCGGATGAACACAAGCAGTAAACAGCAGCCTGCCAAGCATGTCCCACTATACCCGATCCTCCACACCATGCCTTTGATCACATGAACTGCTCTCTGCACATTAACTAATCGTAAAGTAGCAAGCGTTTAAACATGTCATTATTTCACCTCCTAAAGAGTTTATTGTCGTAGTTCCTTACATGCCTTTACCTTAACCGTTCATATATTATGTTATTCACTAGTCTCATCTCATGGGGCGACTCACACTTGATTTATAACTAGTGGTGGAGCTGCTGATATAAATACACAGTTGATAACGTGCAAGCTACACCCTAAACATGACAGCCATCTTTCACAACAATGTACTGCTATATACTCATACCCTCAGTGCAACTAGCCAGATATACGCACGTTCAGCCTAGCATGCTCAAATATAACACACTTCTGTCTAAAAAAAAAAAAAAGAATGCAGCTTCCGAATGAATCTAAAATGGATGCTGTCCAGGAGGTGGGAGGGTCTGGGAGGGAGGGTCTGCTGCTGATTGGCTGGAATGTGTCTGCTGACTCTGAGGTACAGGGTCAAAGTTTACTCAATGATGACGAATAGGGGGCGGACCGAACAAAGCATATGTTCGCCATCCGTGGCGAACGCGAACAAGCTATGTTCGCCAGGAACTATTCGCCAGCAAACTATTCGGGACATCTCTATTTCTTGATCTATGTTTCATGATGCTTGACACTGCCACATGCACTGTACAAGTACAAGTCCCACAATGTTTGCACCTGACTAAAATGGTGAAACTTGATAAGAAATAACCTTAAAATATTGGGCAATACAAAAAAAATAAAAAAAAATAGGACAACGTAAGTTTACTTTAAGCCAGAAGCTGTTAAAATAGAAGCAAATTCCAGGAAAGGACCCAGCTGCTGTAATAGAGACTACTGTATGTAACCAACTGAACAGAAAATTAAGTATATAAATAAAGACAGACTTTATGACTTTAATTATAAGTTTACAAAACAAATAATATAAATATTGCATACTACATTTGTATGGATTCATTATTACACTTAGGCGTGGGGCTAAGTGTGTAGTGGAAGTGCCTAATATAATGCCTAATATAATTATGCATAAAACTATATTGCAAAGGAAAGATTAAAAAGCTTCAAGAAGAGTTGCTCTCACAAACTGAAATAATTGTTTGATATGTGGTGGTAAAAATACAGCTGGTAACGGGTAGCAGTGCATAGCAATCTATTGAAATATTTTCCCATTATATCATACTTGCAGTGCCATCGAGTATTAGCATCTAACTTCTGACAGCTGGTTGACCCTATGTAAGGTGCACACTGCATAACATTTTAGTATAACCACTTTGCATCCCATAAATGTATTAAAGTACTCCAGTTTGAAGTAGGGAAGTGTCTAGAATGATGGGGTGACCAGGGGAATTTTCTTGTCTTTTTAATTATTTATTTAGTATGTGCATAACCTATGATATTGTTTGTACACATTATGAAATGTTTTCATGAATTCTAGACATAAATAGTTTCAATAACGTGCAAGTATATTCCCATCATTCTTGATAACTAAACTCAATGTTTCCACTCAGAGGAGTATCTGTTTGTCTTCTGTGTACTATATTGGGCTTTGGTGAGTTAAATTGTTAGAGAATTCAAAGTGTTTTTTTAAATGTAAGGCCAAAATAGCCAAACTGGAAAATATCTCTTCTTCAGCTATCCCTCAAGTTCAGCTTCCTTAGATAAATTTATATGTTTTTTGTTTTTTTTTACTGAAAATGCTCTAGTGTTCATTACGGTTAGGTGTGTGCCCCCTTAAAATCAGAAAAAAATTATATTTATCTTAATCCAGTGCTGTTTTTCCACGCTTCCTCTCAATATCATCTGACACTCACATGGTACACTCCCAAGCTTGCCACACCACTTTAAGTTCTCTAAATACTATGCATCACCAAGCAGATCCCTTCTCCATCTGACTGACTAGGAACCTTCAGAATGCAATTCCTGAACTACAAGCTTTGTTGATACATCGAAATCATTCTTTTTATTGTTTATATACCACCTTACCATTGTGCGGTGTTTATTACTCTGGCAGTAAATCAATCACAGGTCATGTTCATATAAGCACCAGTTCAAAATTATCTGATCCATATTAATTATCACTGACATGGCATTTACTTTATTTGAAATTTAAATAAGTTATTGTTTCACTTTAAAGACCATTTCAATGTCCTCTTTACTTCATTTAAAATGTGCCTCCATGTAGCTCTGTTCAACATTGTTTTGAGTTAAGATCAGTATTTTTAGATACTCCATGTGTTAATGCATTTGCTTTTCATTCTTTTAACCTTCAGAACAAAACACAAAATATCTAGATCTATTGACTGACTTTATGATATCAATATTAGGATGATCTATATTCATTTGGAATTATTAAAAACTGGTTTAATTAAAATCCATTGGTAACTCACACCGACTATGGCAGGTGAAAATGATTCGGCAAAGAGGATTCAGAAATTGTGCTTATTGAGACAATCAGGTGTAATTTTTTTTATTTTTATTTTTTAAATATAATTTTAACTTCCTCTTTGTACTTGTTTGCCTATGTAACATTTGCATTGATTTTTTGTGTAGCTTGTAAATGTCATAATTTACATAAAATCTATAAAATGCTGAATTACAGTGATGGGAATCAGTTTGTTTATTTCCCATCAAAGATGTGATTGAATGACTTTAATATATAAGTATATTAAATAACTTGTCATGTTTATATCAAAAGTGGATCATAAAAGAACTTGCAGTGTATGAGTTGCAAGCACAACAGTAGAATACTAAAATGAATTAATTGTAAATTGGGAAATTAACTTGTGGTAATGTAGAAATGTACTCTCATTCATCAGATTGGAAACCTTTACCAAAAGGAAAACTGTACCATTAGGAATACTGACATATACAAGATAGATGACTGTCCTCCCACCAATGAAATAAACAAAAGGGTTTACTCGGGCTGTATTCCCTAACGATCATCCACCTCCTCCAGCTAAAATCATCAGTCTTAATGATCTCAAGCAATCCAATGTAGGGATTTATATTGGATCTATAAGGAGCATCAATCCTGCAATCTTTGCAGGACTGTACCCAGGAAGCCCCTCTAGTGGTTGTCAGAGTGACAGCTACAAGAGGTGGCCTTAGGCAGCAGTGTAAAAAGCATGGTTATTTTATATTTGTATATATACAAACTGAGAGATTCCATATGGTTACATTAGTTAATGAATCCATTAAAGGACCACTCTAGTGCCAGGAAAACATACTCGTTTTCCTGGCACTAGAGTGCCCTGAGGGTGCCCCCACCCTCAGGGACTCCCTCCCGCCCAGCTCTGGAAAGGGGAAAAGGGTTAAAACGTACCTTTTTCCAGCGCTGGGCTGGGAGCTCTCCTCCTCCTCTCCACCTCCATTCCGCCCCATCGGCTGAATGCGCACGCGCGGCAAGAGCTGCGCGCGCATTCAGCCGGTCGCATAGGAAAGCATTATCAATGCTTTCCTATGGACGCTTGCGTGCTCTCACTGTGATTTTCACAGTGAGAATCACGCAAGCGCCTCTAGCGGCTGTCAATGAGACAGCCACTAGAGGATTAGGGGGAAGGCTTAACCCATTAATAAACATAGCAGTTTCTCTGAAACTGCTATGTTTTTAAAAAAAATGGGTTAAGCCTAGCTGGACCTGGCACCCAGACCACTTCATTAAGCTGAAGTGGTCTGGGTGCCTAGAGTGGTCCTTTTAACTGTTCCAAAGGCATATTTATATGCTGGGCTGGATTATTGAGGTAGTTTCTCAAGGGCCTGTAGGTTTGGAGAGCTACACTCTTGAAAGCAGGAGCAGCACCCATTAAACCAGGCACCCATTATAGCAGACACATAATTTGCCCCAATATATTATTTTTTTTATATGAACTTTTTTTAAAAAAAAAAAATGTTTTTTTGGTTTTGTGTTTAGTCTTAATAAAGAAGAATATATTCAGCTGTCTTGTATTTTCAAGTGGTATAGGAGCAATTTATATTTAATAATACACGTAATATAGCATCTTACTTTAGTGTAAATATGCATACCATTATGTAAGGAGGAGTTTTGCAACTGTTTTGCCCTAGGATCTAAAAGGAGAGAGAAAACTGAAGCTTATTAGGCTTGACTCCAAATGTTTTCTTAGAGAAACATCTTTAATGTGAAACTTATTTTTTATTTAAAAAAAATAAATGTTTCACAATTTTGTTGCTGACTGCCTATAGTGCACCACAGTAATCTTAAAGGGTCAACCCAGACAATATAAAGCTAATGACTTAAGCATTTATTATGTTATCATGGCAGCACTACAAAAAAGCTGAATATAAGAGCAGGAATATTGAGTAATGCAAACAGAATATTATAATCACAAGGTGAATATACCGATATCCAGGCAAGGACAACACACTTGCAAAAAATAGGAACACTTAAGGAATGAAATATTAGGTACTTGTGATACCTGCTGATGCCAGACGTGAGGAAGACCACCACACTGCCACCCACAAAAAGGTAAGAATGAGTACCCTGGATGCGTTTTGCACTTCCTGGTGCTTTCTCAAAATGAATGAACATAGGAAATTCTAGAGATATATAAGAGGAGTCCATTCAAAGTGAGGCTCCTTTTAATACATATCACCCACACCTGAATCTAGACATGGGAGAGAGGGAGCTAAGACAGACTTAATAAAGTGCTGGAGTGGATAAGTACGATAAAGGGAACTATACCAGATAAATAAATCCTAGCCTATGATAAATTCTAGCCCCATCTTTTCAAAAAAGCCCAGATGTATAGGTGAAAGACCTATACTAATTGGCAGACCACCACTAATCTAATCACTGCTTTGAAATAGGTAAGGGACAAGTGTGGATAATATATAAATTTCATTTAAAAAAAATGTTTAATCAAAACAAAGGTGAATACACCAATAAACAAATCCAAATTGCTAATAATTTATGTCCTACTTAGTCCTACTTAAACCAAAAACAATTAGACTTTGGACAATCTCTTCAATACACTACCCCATATTTACAAAACATTTTTTTTTCTGAGTATGTATGATACTTTGCTCATGTGAATACCATGCCAAAAGGGGAACCATGATCCAGCCTTTGTATATCATAGTACATGCAGCTGTTCAGCATTCAACTTTTGTCTTTAAAATAGTACACATTGCGTACATTTTTACATGCATGAGAAGAATAAACCATTTTCAATTAATGGAGAATTTAAAAATATGACATTAATCTTCATAGAGTGTTTGAGCAAACCACCTATTGCATGATCAATATTCTATTTCAATACCACAATAGCAAGTTTGGAGGGAGGCGATGGGGGTGGGAGTTTTGGGAATGTTATAAAGTTAAATGATGGCTCTGGGATCATTACTGTATCTTAAGGAACTACTCACTTTCATACGCTGTAACATAATTATTTAGTTGCTTTTGACAGCCTCAATAAAAGTGTATGTAAATCAAAATGTGACAATAATTCAAGGGCCACTACTCCATACTAATTCTTCTTGACCTCTCTGCTGCCTTTGACACCATTGATCATGCTCTCCTTCTTCAAACTCTTCAATCACTCGGGTTCTGTGACTCTGTCCTCTTGTGGTTTTCCTCTTATCTCTCCCAACGCTATTGTCTCCCAATGCTATTATCACATTTTAATTCAGTACCTCCTTTTCTAATGATACCTCCTCCCTTCATCCTGTCTCGGTTGGAGTCCCACAAGGCTCTGTCCTTGGCCCCTTTTATTTTCTCTTTATACTGTCTCTCTTGGCAAACGTATTACCTCTTTTGGATTCCACTACCACCTGTATGCTGATGAGACACAGATATATCTCTCCTCCCTGGACCTCTCCCCTGCCATCCTGCAATGTGTCACTGCTTGCCTTTCTTCCATCTCTGACTGGATGTCCTCCTGCTTTCTGAAACTCAGTCTCTCTAAAACTGAGCTCCTTGTCCTTCCTCCTAATACGGATCCTCCTCTTTCGTTCTCCCTTCAAGTTAGTGGTATCCACATCAGTCCATCCTTCCATCCAGTCCATCCAGGCTGTCTTGGCCTCATACTTGATTCTGGCCTCACCTTTGAGCCTCAAATCCAGTATGTTGCAAAATCTTATAGATTCCATCTTAAAAACATAGCCCGCATCTGACCCTTTCTTATACAAAATGCTACTTGTCCATGCTCTAGTAACTTCCTGCATGGATTATTGTAACCCTCTCCTAATTTGTCTTCCCAAAAGCTGTATTGTCCCGCTACAGTCTATAATGAATGCTGCCACCAGACTGATTTTCCTCTCTAGTCGGTCCTCTCACACCTCACCCCTCTGTCTGTCCTTACATTGGCTTACTGTATCCTATAAGAGTCAATTCAAAGTGCTAACCCATACCTATAAAGCACTGAAAAATTCTTGCCCCTCATATCTCTTCACAGATACATAGGTATGCCCCTTCTCGGCCTCTCTGCTCTGCCCATGACCTTCTCCTGTCCATTGCTCGCACCCGTACAGCCAACTCACCCTTGCAGGACTTCTCGCGGGCGGCTCCCTTCCTATGGAATAGCCTGCCTACTGCCATCAGACTCTCCCCTAGTCTTCAATCGTTTAAAAAGTGGCTTAAAATCCATCTCTTTAGGAAAGCTTATGGCCTCCCAAAGTAACTTCTACCTCAAATACCTGTCTCTTGCTCTCTCCTAAAGGGCAGCACTTTACTCTCTCCCCCAGCTCTGCTTCACTCCCACCTTATTTGATTGCTATTTCCTGTCCTAATGTGTTTTATACCCCACCTCCTATAGACTGAAGGCTCGTTTGAGCAAGGTCCTCTTCAACCTATCGTTCCTGTAAGTTTTTTTTGTTATTGTCCTATTTATAGTTAAATCCCCCCTCTCATAATATTGTAAAGCACTACGGAATCTGTTGGCGCTATATAAATGGCAATAATAATAATTAGTTATGTAAATACAACGTTTTCTAAAATAGCAATGAATCAACGTTTCCTTAATATTATATTTATTTTAAGTAATAAGTTAAAGTAATGTTCAGTGCTCTTGTTTAGTTGAAAGCAAGGCTTAGCTTGTCCCCCAGGCAGCAGTAAAGCCACAGACACAAAACACATCACTAGGATTTTATTTTAATGAAATAAATGGCTATTAATCTAAGCACAAGTCACTGCTTCCAACTCAGCAATAGTCAATGTTGATATTAATATGCTATAGTGTATGGTATTACCACTATAAATATATATAAATATTTTCACTTCTCCACACACTCACACAAAGTAGTACTATATAAGGCATTTTAGCAATTTATGTGTTATATGTATGATCACTGAACTGTTTATTAATACACAATTTAGATTAACATTAGCTCTGTCAAATAACATAGTTCCGTAGTCCCTGAGCCTGATAATTGTGCCTTAGAGGCAGTTCTGGATTTGAGCCATTACGGTGATTTCTATAAATCATGGCAAAAAACATTTTAATTACTATGAAATATAATCTTTTGTAGTCTACACTAAACAGTTTGGTTCAAAAACAAAACTTATCATGGTGTAAATAAATGTAATGTACCTCCTCCAGCCATGTCAATTCACTTTTGAGACGTAACTCATAATAAAAATAATGAAAAACAATGAGACATGTATGTCACTATGCTTCTCGTTCACACGAATAATAACATATTACACAGGGATTCATAGAAAATGTACAGTTGTTTATTTCTTTCTAAGTGGATTAATGGTAAGGATGAGTTTATCACATGCTGTTCTATTCTAAAGTATTGAACGTATTGTGCTAGGAATTTGTAAAATTATTGATATTACTAATCTAACATGATGGGTGGATAGATGGATGGATTAGATAGATTAGATTGATTAGATTGATCCGATAGATTGGATATATAGATTAGAGGGATAGAGCTGCCGTCAGGGGGTAGAATATATACATATTTAAGATGCAAGGGGCCCTCAAGAAGCCCAAAGGGCCCAGACAATGACCAATGAGCAGAGCGATAAGTGCTCCATTTAGGGAGATAAACTCCTCTAGTTGGATCACATTTTGAATTAGGGGCTTAGCAGATCATTTCACAGATTGTATTGACAGCGCATATCCCTCTCCTGTGCTGCATCAGTGGTAGGTTGTGATGGCAGGTCACATTTTCCTGGTGTGGGAAGAAGCCATGTAGGAGAGAAGAGAAACCCTGCACTTCTTGGAGACCTAGAGTAGCTTACTGGAACCCATGTTTGAGTCTGGGAATCTGCATCTGTGTGTCTGTATTATTGTTTTTATTTTATTATTTATAAAACACCAGCAAATTCTGTAGCGCTGTACAATGGGTAGACTAACATACATTTAGTTGTAACAAGACGAGTTGGATGCACAGGAACAGAGAAGTTGTGGGCCCTGCTCAATGAGCTTAGATGCTAGAGGAAGTGTTAAAAAATCACAAAGGGTAAGGCTAGGGGTAGAAAAGTAGGTTGCTAGAAAAGTATTCACTGAGGTTTAGTAGGTTATTTTTGACAGTTGTAGAGAGGAATCAGGGTGCAGGGAGGGAAGGCTGTTAACAGTTTTATTGATACGCTTTCCTGTAAGTGAGTTTTTAATGATTTTTTGAATGAATGGAGACTGGGTGAAACTCTAACGGAGAAGGGAAGGGAGTTCCACAGAAAAAGAGCAGGAGAAAGGGTGCAGCCCTGAAAAAGTCTTGAAGGCAAGCATCAGAGGTGGGAGTACAGACAGAGGATAGATGATGGTCTTCGGCAGAGCGCATGGACCTAGATGGGACATAAAAGTAACCTCGCCACTGGTTCTTGGAGGGGCCTGCTTGCAAGCCTCTTGCCCCAGGACAATGGCCCATGTATTAGAGCTTGGTTCAGGACTGTGGAAAGGCTTTGTTCATGCCTTTTCCCCTCTATGGTTCGGGATATGGGGTTTACCGAACAGATTAGACTAATGCTGTTCGTATACCGAATGAACTGTCGAACGGACTGACCACCTAGAACAGTTGTGTGCTGCTTTTTGCCCTTATTTCACTAACCGCGGTGTTCTAAGTAGTTAGCTGGGTGGCCGTCGTTCGTATGTGCGAACACATGGTGGTCATCTTTAGTCATGAACACATACAGCGGTATTTGGTCGCCGAGTTTCTGGAACTATAATCGCACACTCGACTGCGTGAACACAGCTGGGATTTCCATCTCTTCGTTCGTTCAACTGGATTCACGTCAGTAGAGCAGCATTCGGTGGAAACACTCTCCCGAACAAGAGACACAGACTAAGTATACATGCGAACTGGTAACATTCGTATTTCTGTTATATTGTGAACTACCGAACTAGACCGGACGCAAGCCCTGATTCTCTGAAACTCTTTTGGGTATGGGACCATGCGTGCGGTCAGTCAACCTATGACTTCCAGGAAATTCCTGAACCCCTAAACCGATCTGGGTGATTTTTGGATATTTTGGTTACCCAGATCGGGGCTATCAGGGGATGTAACTTTTGTGGGGGTTTTGTGTGTTTAAATGTATTTTTGGGGTTTTGTAAAAATGTATGTTTTCTGTGCCTGGAGATAATTTAGTTTACTACAGTGGATGACTCAATTATCTCCCAGACACAGGAGAGGGATTATTTTATTAGGTATGGGAGTATACTGGATCTTAAAGCAAATGTGATTGTGTATTTGTTTCTACTGTGGTTTACTCTCAGGTCCAGAGGGGAGTGCCCCTTGCATGGGGACCTGCATATAAGGCGAGTTGTGGCTACCATTAGAGAGTTCCTGCCTACCCTCAACATAGAGTCTCATCTCATGTGTGGGGGGAGACAGATGTATCTGCTCTAGGGATTGCTTTATAACTATACTCCCCTGGGTTATAATCACTTGCTCTTATAAGATCCCCCTGCTCTACTCTCTGGCTTAGGAGAGGTCTATCCACTGGTCTACCCACTAGTCTTGGGTACAGGGTGGGTGGAGGACAGCGAGACCCCAACCAAGCTGTAACGCTGGAAGTGGGACTTTGGTGCTGATGGTGTCTGGTGGAGTGCTCAGGAGTACTAGGAAGTAGCGATTGGCGGAGGCACCTTGTCGTGGTGCCAGGCGGACCGCCACAGGGAGGATAGGTAGGTTTGAGCAGCATTATGTAGAGATTTATATGCAAGCACCAGAATCTTAAATTGAACTATATATCTTACAGGAAGTCAATGTAGGGACTGACTGAGGGAGAGGCGTGGGAGGTGCGGGCAGAAAGGAAGATGAGCCTTGTCGCCGTATACATTATAGATAACGCATCCAGCGTTAAATATGTAAATATGTTTATTGGTATATGTGTGTCAATTTGTTTGTAGATTTGTTTTTAGATAGATAGAGAGAAGAGATAGATAGACAAAGAGAGATATACAGAGAAGAGATAGATAGACAAAGAGAGATTGATAGACAAAGAGAAAGAGATAGACAAAGAGAGAAAGACAAAAAGAGATAGACAGACAGATGTAAAATGGATGCACAAATAATCGTATCATAAATGTGACTGCTTTTAGATCTTGAACGACTCTTATCATGTACTCTAATACCGATCAGTTAAGAAATAATTATGCTCAGTGGACAATGAATAATTATTTAATTGTATAGCACTGTCATTTATTGTATAGTCCCAAGCGTAATAATTTTTCCTGCAATAATTATTCTAATCCATATAATATGATTCTGATTCTTTCATCAGTCTTCAAAGTCTTAACATGTGGCTCCCTTGAGACTGTATCTGATACTTCTCTTTCAAGAATGAAAATGTCATTTCACTGGATATTTATTAGTACCAAGAGATTACATAAAACAAACGCGCTAACAATTCTTAATGCTGTCTTACAACTCTTGACCAATGTTGTAAATCAAATATGCAGCAAAATATTTTTGTTGCTCAGGCTGTTATGAATGAGACTGTAATGAATATGAATAAAACCAAAAGTAAGGAAAATGACTTTTGATAAAGTCAGTCAAAAATTAAATAATTATTATCTTTAAAGTAATGTATCTGTACTTTTGCTTATCATGCATTGTACTTATCTCTGAATCTTCAAGTGATAAACAGTGTTTGTATTGATATATTAATACAAATATAACCTAAAAGAGGACTAAAGGGAAAGTTTAGTTGGTACAAGGTCTTTGTTACTCAGATCAAGTTCTTCAATATCAGTCACTGGCTTGAGGTCAAAAAGAATAATTAGAGTAAAAGCAAGAGGTGATTAAAGGGACACTATAGTCACCAAACAACTTTAGCTTAATGAAGAAGTATAGATCATGCCCCTACAGTCTCACTGCTCAATTCTCTGCCATTTCGGAGTTAATTCACTTTGTTTATGTGCCCCTAGCCACACCTCCCTGCCTGTGACTTACACAGCCTTCCTAAAGACTTCCTGTAAAGATACATCTAACATTTACAGTTCATTTATTGCAAATTCTGTTTCATTTAGAATTTCTTATCTCATACTCTGTTAATAGCTTGCTAGACCCTGCAGGAGTCTCCTGTATGTACTTAAAGTTCAATTTAAAGAGCAGGAGATGCAAACATTTAAAGTAAGTTACATCTAATTGAAAACAAGATCATTTTGTTTTCATGCAGGCTGTGACAGTCACAGCTAGGGGAGGTGTGGCCAGGGAAGAATCAACAGAAACAAAAGGGATTTAACTCCTAAATGGCAGTGAATTGAGCAGTGAAACATCAGAGGCATGATCTATATACCCGAACTGCTTCATTAAGCCACAGTTGCTTTGGTAACTATAGTGTCCCTTTCAGTATTGCTTGGAACCTATAAAGCTAAAAAATATGAATTAGCTTACATTAGGTTAAATAATCATATGTGAATCTAAAATTGAAACATTTACCAACTAGAATATATCCCCACCTCCAAAAACACCCACAAAAGACCACATGTACATTAAATACTAATATAATGGATATACAGAATACAATAAAAAAAGTGCATTTAAACAAAATTGCATTGAAAAGTAACAGTAACAAAAATAACATTTGAAGAAAAATATAATATCAATTGAAAGAGCATTTTAACTCTGAATCAAGGTCCCGTGCTTCCCAAAGTCCTGCCGCCACCTGAGACACTGGATTACACACTTCCTTCTAGCCATAGAGATTCATATCTGAATGAACACTGTGATAGGCTAAAAACTGGTCAGCTGACATTTTTAGCTAATCATAGCCACCCATAGCTGCTCGGGCTAATGCTTCCCCATTAGCCCAAGCAATACAGAGAGGATGGGCTTCTGGAAACAGTTGTATAGCATTTAAACATTAAAAACCACTTCAATGAGATGAAGCGGTTACAATGTCAACAGTGACAATGAACTAATCAGTTAAATGCATGTGTTTTATAAAGTTAGAAACATGATGTAACGTCTGAATATCACATGTTATTAATTCATCTGAAGAATATGTTTAGCTTTGCATAACAGGAGCTTTTAGGATTTCTTCTACAGGGAGTCTTTCTCGAGGGTTGTCCATATGTCCATATGATAAAAGGCTTCATCAAAAGCTTATTTTTACAAAGATAAACATTATTTTATAAATATAACCCTGTTCATGGTGATGGGTTTAACAAGTACTCTTCTTTTTTTAAAGCTTTAAGGATTCTCTCTTTTTAGGATTGGTGCCATAAGATTGGTTTAGAGCAGATGTAGTGTGCATATTTAAATAGCAATTTCAGCCAGGTGAAAAAAAAAGAACTGTGAACCTGCAATCTGTGATATGTTTGAAGTTGTTCCGGTGACAATATCATGTGAAATCTTTTCAAACAAAGAATGATGGATCAAGGGATATCAGAATAAGGTCAAAGGTATAAGTCAGATCATTCCATGTGGACGTTGCTGTTATTACATATGCAACCAATCTCACTGTGTACACTATTTTCCATATTATTATTCACCTGACATATCTATATATAGAATTACCATTATCCAGTATCTATTTAAAATGTGACTACCATCTGTATTGTGAATGCCATGAATCCTTGGTTGCGCCAACTGTTAACATGGTGATCAAAATAATATCTCATCAGCTGTTGGACAGAAGTGTTAGCTGTTGTAGGACATTGAGGAATACTTTTGTGTCTTCTCAGTGTCAGATTTTGCCTCACATTTATAAAAAAAACAATAAGGGGGGGACCTACTGTCCTCCCCCAGCCCCCACCCCTGAGCGGTGGGTGGGGGCTCTAAATACTAATAAGGGGGGACCTAATGTCCTCCCCCCTGGCCCCCACCCCTGAGTGGCGGGTGGGGGCCCTAAATACAAATGGGGGGGACCCTAGTCACCCCACCCAAAAAAATTATCCCCCTACCTATCCCCCTCACCCTAAAATGAGGGGGGACCTTTAACTAAGAACCTGTCAAAAATAATAGAAAAAAACTTACCATTCGATGTTTTCTTTCTTCTAAAATCTTCTTTTTTCAGCCCCAAAAAAGGGCAAATAAAAAACCATAATAACCGACTAAATAAAAAAAATAAAAAAAAAACGAGCACAAAAAAATTAATCCATCTTCACCCATGGAGGGCTCCGCGCAGACTGAGCTCTGCAGGGCGGGGGAAGGCTTATAAAGCCTTGCCACGCCCTGCAATTAGGCTAAGAACACTCTGATTGGCTGGTTTAAGATTCTAAATAACTTTCCCACGCTGTGTAAAATGACACAGAGCACTGTGATTGGATGGCTTCAAATACATCCAATCACAGTGCTCTGTGTCATTTTACACAGCGTGGGAAAATTCCAAAGAACTTTCCAACGCTGTGTAAAATGACACAGAGCACTGTGATTGGATGGATTTCAAGCCATCCAATCACAGTGCTCTGTGTCATTTTACACAGCGTAGGAAAGTTCTTTGGAATTTTCCCACGCTGTGTAAAATGACAAAGAGCACTCTGATTGGCTTAAACCAGCCAATCAGAGTGTTCTTAGCATAATTGCAGGGCGTGGCAAGGCTTTATAAGCCTTCCCCCGCCTTGCAGAGCTCAGTCTGCGCAGAGCCCTCTATGGGTGAAGATGGATAATTTTTTTTTGCGCTTGTTTTTTTTTTTTTTTGTTAATTGCGTCGGTTATTATGGTTTTTTATTTGCCCTTTTTTGGGGCTGAAAAAAAGAAGATTTTAGAAGAAAGAAAACATCAAATGGTAAGTTTTATTTTTTTTGTCAGGTTCTTATTTAAAGGTCCCCCCTCATTATTTTTAGGGTGAGGGGGGTGGGTAGGGGGATAATTTTTTTTTGGGGGGGAGGGGGTGACTAGGGTCCCCCCATTTGTATTTAGGGCCCCCACCCGCCGCTCAGGGGTGGGGGCCAGGGGGGAGGACATTAGGTCCCCCCTTATTAGTATTTAGGGCCCCCACCCACCGCTCGGGGGTGGGGGCCGGTGGGGACAATAGGTCCCCCCCTTATGGTTTTTTTAGGGCCCACACCCGCCGCACGGGGGTGGGGGCCGGAGAGGGGGAGGACAGTAGGTCCCCCCCTTATTATCTTTATGGCCCCCACCTGCCGCCCAGGGGTGGGGGCCGGAGAGGGGGAGGACAGTAGGTCCCCCTCATTATCTTTATGGCCCCCATCCACCGCCCAGGGGTGGGGGCCGGTGGGGGAGGACAGTAGGTCCCCTCCCTCATTATCATTATGGCCCCCACCTGCCGCCCAGGGGTGGGGGCCGGAGAGGGGGAGGACAGTAGGTCCCCCCCTCATTATCTTTATGGCCCCCACCCACCGCCCAGGGGTGGGGACCGGGGGGGAGGACAGCAGGTCCCCCCCCTCATTATCATTATGGCCCCCACCCGCCGCCCAGGGGTGGGGGTCGGAGAGGGGGAGGACAGTAGGTCCCCCCCTCATTATCTTTATGGCTTTATGGCCCCCACCCGCCGCCCAGGGGTAGGGGCCGGGGGGGGAGGACAGTAGGTCCCCCCGTCATTATCATTATGGCCCCCACCTGCCACCCAGGGGTGGGGGCCGGAGAGGGGGAGGACAGTAGGTCCCCCCTTCATTATCTTTATGGCCCCCACCCACCGCCCAGGGGTGGGGGCCGGGGGGAAGGACAGTAGGTCCCCCCCTCATTATCATTATGGCCCCCACCTTGCCGCCCAGGGGTGGTGGCTCGGGGGGGGGGAGGAGAGTAGGTCTCCCCCCCACTTAAATCACTATGGTGGCCAGAAAGAGTCCCTGTGGGTTTTACAATTTGCCTGCCTATTGAAGTCTATGGCGGTTTGCCCGGTTCGCCCAGTTCACGAACATTTGCGGAAATTCACCGAAAATGTTATGTTCGCGACATCACTACCCATCAGGCAATATATAAAAGTCTATTTATCATTAAAAACATTCTGTGGATTGCAGTACATGAAAATGCTAGCAAATTAATCTTGACTTTGAATGACGTGTTTTAAGCACCATACGGAGAACACAACATGAATTTTATTGATGTGTCATCAGACTGTCAAGCTTTCATATTGCTAATGTCTTTTACCGGATGGCTGAATACAGCACTAAATTTAACCTATTTCCATTTTATACTGTAAATAAATAAAACACTAAATATTAATAAACCACAAACTGCCAGCTGCAAAAAAAAAAAAAAAGTGAAAGAATGAAAAATAATGTAAGTTTGAGGCCTATTAAGGATAAATAATGCATGATTTTATATACAGTGTGATTAAGCAAATTATGCATTTCATAGCGAGGGCAAGATAAGGAGTGTTAGTTTTATTACTTGTATTTTTTGTTCCTTACAAATAAGGCACAATACAAAAAGTGTATATACCTAATCAGAGAATAGCATTATGACCTAAGGGATGTTTATCCATTTTCTTACAGTTAAGGACCAGGACTGTTTTTACATTTCTGCGATGTTTGTGTTTAGCTGTAATTTTCCTCTTACTCATTTACTGTACCCACACATATATATCGTTTTTCTCGCCATTAAATGGTCTTTCTAAACATACCATTATTTTCACCATGCCCTATAATATACTATAAAACAAATTATAAAATATGATGACAAAATTAAAAAACACACTTTTTCTAACTTTGACCACCAAAAGCTGTTACGCATCTACAACTGCTAAAAAAACACCCATGCTAAATAGTTTCTTAATTTTATATTGAGTTTAGAAACACCTAATGTTAACATGTTCTTATCTTTGTTTTGCAAGTTATAGGGCTATTTTCAAACCATTTTTTTTGTTTTTCAAAATTAACGAAAGTTACATTGTAACATACATTGATATCTGTCAGGAATCCCTGAATAACCCTTCACATGTACATATTTTTTAAAAGAAGACAACCTAAGATATTAAACTTATTTTGACTCTTTTCATGCAACCATTTTACCACCAATCTATGCGAAATTTAAAAAGAATAAAAATAATTGGTGATTATAATAGCAATTAAGAATACATCTACTGAGAACTTTAAGGGTTACTGCCAAAGAACAGTGATATCACCCATGTATAGGTGTGTTGGGTTCTCTGGGGACTAAAATACCTTATTCAGAGGGTGCGCATTCCAGTTTTCTAACTTGGAATTTTCACATCTGGTCATCATGCACTCGTGTCCTAATTGGGGCATTTTTGAAGCCAGCCTATGTCATTTACCCCCATCAAACCATATATTTTTGAAAATGAAAACACCCTAGGATATTTCAAATACTGATATTTTAATACTTTCCATGCACTAATTCTACCACCAGTCTTTGTCAAAATTGTGGGTATTTATTTTTTTGTGGTATTTTTCTCTCATATTTTACTTTAGGCAAGGTTTCTCAGTTCCTGTTATGTGTTACTGACAAACACCCCAATATGTGTTCAGCAACATCTCCTGAGTACAGTGATACCACCTATGTATCGTTTTGTTGAGTTGTTTGGGGGGGTGCAATGCCAACTCTCTGACATGTGTTTTTCATATTTGACATATCTTCTCTGCCTACCTTCTTTTTGGGGGACTTTTTACATATCCCATTTTTTTTTCTTGCCATGAACGTGCATATATTTGAAAAGTTGACACCACAAGGTATTGTATATGGAGTGTTTTGAAGCCTTTGATGCACCATTATAGCCAAAAAAATTGGAGAAAATGTGTGGTGGTAATTATTCAATTTTCATTTTTACACAAACATTTGTGTGTGAGCCTGTTATTGGTTATTGCAAGAAAACACGTTAGGTTGTTTTCTGCAAGGTCTCCTGAGTACACTCATGCCCCCAATAGTAAAATCAGTAAAAGTAAAAAAACAACAACTCAGGAACAGTTGTTATGTAAAAAAAAAAAAAACAATGAACCAGTGTGTGATATCGCTTGAAGCAGTCCTCAATGCAGAATCCAGGCTGTCCAGGGCAAGCAAGACAGTAAAATACGGTGTCCTTTTTCTGCCCCCTCTTGAAACAGACTCTGCATCTTTTTGGGGGATTCTGCTTTGCCGCAGTAGGGGGAATTTTGAGTAGCCCCAACTCTGCTCTCTCCCATCACTGCCCGGGGAGCAGATGCATCTTGGTACAAAATCCACGAAATTATCTGGAGCTGAAACTGTAAAAAAAGTTAATTTCATTCCGGGATTTGCTTTTTTGAACAACAAAAAAGCGTTGTGGGTTGCAATCTGCATTAAGTAAATTGCAACCTTTTTGTGCCAGGCCCTTGTCTTCTGTATAATTAGGTAGGGCTGCAGCAGCTGATCTTCCAGATCAACCCCACCCACGTGCCAGTTATAGACCTTGATGTACACTGGCTTCCTTATGCTCTCAGCTCTGCCACGTCCAGAGGCCTCCACAGTCCTCTCAGTGTGGATGGTGGTAAAATGGTACACATCCTTCTTGTCTCTGTAATTAACTGCCAACAGCTCCTCTTTGTGCAGAGCTGAGGTCTCCTCCCTTCATAGACGGGTGCGTGCAAGTTGTCCTGGGAAACCTGCGCAGTTCTTACTAATTGTACCGAATTTTTAATTCTGGCATATTGATGGGGGCCTATTGCTGCTTTGCCAAAAAAGAGTCAGGCTTTGAAGCACGGAACTGATAGGCATATAAATTAGTTTGGGCAACAATATTCCCCAATGCATCATCGTCCAGAAACACCTCCATAAACTGTTGGGGGCTAAATCCTGCAACATCCACATTTATGCCAGGATTTGTGGCATCGAGGCATAACTGCAATACCCTTAGAGTGGCTGGAAGCGATCATGATCGCTTCCAGCGCTCATATTTGCATCGGACGTACTAGGTATGTCCGCAGTCCTTAAGTACCGTTTTTTGTCAGAAGTACCTACTACGTCCGCGGTCCATAAGGGGTTAAAACATGTTGAGAAAAATATCAATACCTTTCCACAGCCTTCTCACCCTCCGAACCTCAGCAAGCTAAAACGACTTTAAATTTCTTCATTAAAGAGTAAAACCCTGTTAAGCATGTATAAAAACCCTAACAACACCATAATATCTAGCAAACACTAGCTTTGAAGGTTACTTTAAGCAACATGGCAGCCCAGGTAAATTGTCAATGTATACCTATACAAAAAGAAAAGTCCTGCGCTCACTCCCATCACTCCTGGGCGGCAGCAACGACCACAATACACATCATTATTTATTATTATTATTATTGCCATTTATATAGCGCCAACAGATTCCGTAGCGCTTTACAATATTATGAGAGGGGATTTAACTATAAATAGGACAATTACAAATAAACTTATAGGTATAGGTATAGGTATAACAATAGGTTGAAGAGGACCCTGCTCCATCAAGCTTACATTCTATAGGAGGTGGGGTGTAAAACACATTGGGACAGGAATTTGCAATCAAATAAGGTGGGCTGCCCTTTAGGAGAGGGCAAGAGACAGGTATGTGAGGTAGGGGTTAGTCTTGGAGGCCATAAGCTTTCCTAAAGAGATGGGTTTTAAGGCACTGCTTAAAAGATGCAAGACTAGGGGAGAGTCTGATGGCGTTAGGCAGGCTATTCCATAGGAAGGGAGCCGCCCGCGAGAAGTCCTGCAAGCGCGAGTTGGCCATACGGGTGCGGACAACGGACAACGGACATCAGCTCCAATACATATAGTAAAAACCGAAGAAAAAAAGTTACCTGCACTCTCTCCATAATCCCTATGTACCGTATATACTCGAGTATAAGTCGACCCGAATATAAATCGAGACCCCTAATTTTACCCCCAAAAACTGGAAAAACTTATTGACTCGAGTATAAGACTAGGGTGGGAAATGCAGCAGCTACTGGTAAATTTCTAAATAAAATTATATCCCCCAAAAATTATATTAATTGAATATATATATTTATTTACAGTGTGTATGTAATGAATGCAGTGTGTGTATGAATGCAGTGTGTGTGTATGAATGCAGTGTGTGTGTGTATTAGTGCAATGTGTGTGTGTGTATGAATGCAGTGTGTGTGTGTGTATGAATGCAGTGTGTGTAGTGTGTGTAGTGTGTGTGTGTGTGTGTATATAATGCAGTGTGTGTGTGTATGAATGCAGTGTGTGTAGTGTGTGTGTGTGTATATAATGCAGTGTGTGTGTGTGTGTGTATGAATGTAGTGTGTGTATGAATGCAGTGTGTGTGTATGAATGCAGTGTGTGATGCAGAGTGTGTTTGTGTGTCTGATGCAAAGCCTTTGTGGAGGGTGGGCATTTTTATTATTTTTTTAAAATTATTATTATTTTAATATTCCATTTTTTTTTATATATTATATTTTATTTTTAAATTATTATAATTTTTTTAATATTATTAATATATTATTTGTATTTTATTTAAATTTGTATTTATATTTTTTTCGTCCCCCCTCCCTGCTTGTTAGCTGGCCAGGGAGGGGGGCTCTCATTCCCTGGTGGTCCAGTGGATGGGCTGTGTAGGAGGGGGGCTGGCAGGAAGCTGTAACTTACCTTCACAGCAGCTCCTGTCAGCTCCCTTCTCTCTCCTCCGGTCAGCTCCCACTGTAAGTCTCGCGGCCGCGTAGAGCGTTGCCATGGTAATCCGTGGCAACGCTCTGACCCCGCGGCTCTCGCGAGACTTGCAGAGGGAGCTGACCAGAGGAGAGAGAAGGGAGCTGACAGGAGCTGCTGTGAAGGTAAGTTACAGCTTCCTGCCAGCCCCCAACAGGACCGCTGGGCTTGTAATGAGCCCGGCGGTCCTGGTCTGTATTATGGCAATGTAAGTTGCCATAATACAGACACGCACTCGAGTATCAGACGAGTGGGGGTTTTTCAGCGCAAAAAATGTGCCGAAAAACTTGTCTTATACTCGAGTATATATGGTATATTTAAACACATGGAGGTCATTTAGTTACTCCAATGGCCACTGGAGGGAATGCCCGCCTGCCAACGTCAAGGCAGACCCCCTAGACGGTTCTTACTCTGACCCTTCAACTTGTTTCCTTGAGCTTCTGGCAAAGATCTCTAATGAGACAGAAAGGGGTATTTTTATATACACCCCTATATACTTATTAACCCTTAATATACCTGCACACTATAGCAAGTTGCAAAAATCTCTGTAACTTTAAACGTGCTCCCTTTCCACTAAAGTCAAAAGAAGACATTTTATTTCCTTCTTTGCTATCCAGACATGTCCAGGTTGCTTAGCATGTGTATGATTTTTGACATATTTTTATTATTATTATTATCACCATTAATATAGCGCCAACAGATTCCATAGCACTTTACAATATTATTAGAGGGGGGATTTAACTATAAATAGGACAATTACAAGAAAACTTACAGGAACGATAGGTTGAAGAGGGCCCTGCTCAAATTAACTTACAGTCTATAGGAGGTGGGGTATAAAACACATTAGGACAGGAAATAGCAATCAAATAAGGTGGGAGTGAAGCAGAGCTGGAGGAGAGAGTAGAGTGCTGCCTTTTAGGAGAGAGCAAGAGACAGGTATGTGAGGTTAGTCTGGGAGGCCCTCAGCTTTCCTAAAGAGATGGGTTTTAAGGCCCTTCTTAAATTATTGAAGACTAGGGGAGAGTCTTATGGCAGTAGGTAGGCTATTCCATAGGAAGGGAGCCTCCCGTGAGAAGTCCTGCAAGCGCGAGTTGGCCATACGGGTGTGAGCAGTGGACAGGAGAAGGTCACGGGCAGAGCAGAGAGACCGAGAAGCGGTTTACCTATGGATCTCTGATGAGATATAAGAGGGGCTAGAATTGTTCAGTGCTTTATGGGTATGGGTTAGCACTTTGAATTGACTACTATAGGATACAGGAAGCCAATGTAAGGACTGACAGAGGTGTGAGGTGTGAGAGGACAAACTAAAGAGCCTTGGGGGACTCCAACTGAGACAGGACGAGGGGAGGAGGTGTCATTAGAGAAGGAGACACTGAATGAGCATTGGGAGAGATAAGAGGAAAACCATAAGAGGACAGAGTCACAGAGACCAAGTGTTTGAAGAGTTTGAAGAAGGAGAACATTATCAACGGTGTCAAAGGCAGCAGAGAGGTCAAGAAGAATTAGTATGTAGCAGTGGCCTTTGGATTTAGCTGCAAATAGGTCGTAACTTTGATAAGAGCAATCTCAGTAGAGTGGAGAGGGCGGAAGCCAGAATGAAGATAGTCAAGGAGAGAGTTGGAATTGAGGAAGTGAGGCACATGGTCAAAGACAAGTCTTTCCAGAAGTTTTGAGGAAAAAGGGAGCAGGTATATGGGGCAATAGTTAGAGGGGGAGGACGGATCAAGAAATAGTTTTCAGGATAGGTACTACAGTGGCATGTTTAAGGTCAGCAGGGACAATGCCAGAAGAGCGCAGTTGAAGATGTGTGTTAAGGAAGGCACAAGACAAGGGGAGATACATCAGTGAGGGACAGGAGAGGGAAGGGATGGATAGCAGTTGTGAATCAATATCAGATGACAGCTGACGGAGGTCAATAGAATTAAAGGACCACTATAGTGCCAGGAAAATATACTAATTTTCCTGGCACTCTAGTGCCTTGAGGGTGCCCCCACCCTCAGGGTCCCCCTCCCGCCAGGCTGGATGGAGAGGAAGGGGTAAACTTACCTCTTTCTCCAGCACCCGGTGGGGAGCGCTCCTCCTCCTCTCCGCCTCCTCTCCTCCTCCTCTCTGAAACTGCTATGTTTATAGAAAAAAGGGTTAAACCTAGCTGGACCAGGCACCCAGACCACTTCATTAAGCTGAAGTGGTCTAGGTGCCTATAGTGGTCCTTTAAGGTTCCTCCTGGGTTGAGGGGGGTTAGGCTGAGGTTGTTGGATGAGGCGGTACTCGAGAGCAAACGATAAGAGGTGGTGATCAGAGAGAGGAAATGGAGTGTTGCAGATATTAAATACTGTACATGCATAAGAGAAAATGAGGTCGAGGGTAGAGCCATGTTTCCATTAGTGTAAGTAGGTTTAGGGAGTGTGAGATGAATAGGTCATGGATGAAAGTTGATTTAACAGTTCTGCACACAGAGCATGCATTCCAGAGGGCAGCTTTAAAGGAGGAATTATAGTGGGAGTTACATGGAATGGACATGAGATTGTTGTGGTTTCTGGTGTTAGCACCAGTTGGCTTAGTAGAGGACTGACCAGGGTTTGGAGAGACATCACCAGCTGCCAGGAGCAGTAGGATGGAAAGGAAGAGAAGGTGGGAGCAAGATTTAAATGTTTGGGATGAGAGCCTGTATTTAGGGGATTTAGGAGGGGTTTGTGGAGAAAGGCTGGATAAATATGAGTAAAGTGCATGTGGTGAATATAGAGATGAGGGAAGTTGAGAACATAGGAACCTACTGGATGTTAGTTTTATTTAAGTTCAAATATAGCTCCAGCTGACATAAGGTATCCATGCTTGCAACATGAACTAGAAAAGAGAAATTAACGAAATTCGCTTTGTGGCTCGTCAGCCTAGATTTTACATTTTTCAAAAGGATCTTTAAGAAATACTAAGATACCAACCGATACAACTGTGATGGACATGAAATACAGAACTATGACTCACAGATAAGAGCTTTAATGTCCAATATTAAAAGTATATCCAGTATTCAGCTGAACTGTTGATGGACTTTAAGGCTCAGTAAAACCACATTACCAAAAACCCATTCTACTGCATAATTTTCTACCCCCAAAAAATATAACCCACATATAAATCTCAGCAAGAAATCTTATCTGCCTGAGAAAAAAAGCTCTCAATTCAATGACCAAGATTTTCACCCAGCACAAATAAAATCACGTTTAGCTTGGTAAAAATATAAATAACTAAAAAAAAGCCTACAAAGTCCAATTATTTCTGTTTTTATTAGTTTGCTATTGCTTTTTACTTTGTTGTACCAACAAGAGCTACTCATAATGAGGTAGAATCATTGTTGGCAGAACAAGCTGTAACAGGGTTGATGTTCCAGGAGGGATAAGCCAAATGGAAAATGATTTAGGTAAACTAGAAAAATGGTCAGAGTTGTGGCAACTGACATTTAATGTGGATAAGTGCAAGATAATGCATCTTGGACGTAAAAACCCAAGGGTAGAGTACAAAATATTTGATAGAGTCCTAACCTCAACATCTGAGGAAAGGGATTTAGGGGTGATTATTTCTGATGACTTAAAGGTAGGCAGACAATGTAATAGAGCAGCAGGAAATGCTAGCAGAATGCTTGGTTGTATAGGGAGAGGTATTAGCAGTAGAAAGAGGGAAGTGCTCATGCCATTGTACAGAACACTGGTGAGACCTCACTTGGAGTACTGTACACAGTACTGGAGACCCTATCTTCAGAAGGATATTGATACCTTAGAGAGAGTTCAAAGAAGGGCTACTAAACTGGTTCATGGATTGCAGGATAAAACTTACCAGGAAAGGTTAAAGGATCTTAACATGTATAGCTTGGAGGAAAGACGAGACAGGGGGGATATGATAGAAACATTTAAATACATAAAGGGAATCAACACAGTAAAGGAGGAGACTATATTTAAAAGAAGAAAAACTACCACAACAAGAGGACATAGTCTTAAATTAGAGGGACAAAGGTTTAAAAATAATATCAGGAAGTATTACTTTACTGAGAGGGTAGTGGATGCATGGAATAGCCTTCCAGCTGAAGTGGTAGAGGTTAACACAGTAAAGGAGTTTAAGCATGCGTGGGATAGGCATAAGGCTATCCTAACTATAAGATAAGGCCAGGGACTAATGAAAGTATTTAGAAAACTGGGCAGACTAGATGGGCCGAATGGTTCTTATCTGCCGTCACATTCTATGTTTCTATGTTTCTATGTTTCTAAGCTGCTATCAGTTTTTACCGTGAATTCTGTGTTGAATGCCTTGCTAAGAATAAAAATGTATTGTCTGGTAAGCAAAATAAATGTAAATATATATATATTTACTTATATAATCCAATTTCATATATTGTTTTATTACAACAGGTTTATCATTATCAATAATAAAATTGCTAAAGGAAAGACAACATTAACACATTTTCTTTCGTATTTGACATACCAGAATTCAAAATGTTGGAAAGACTACTACAGTAACAGTAGATGGGATTTTGTTCCACAGATGTACGCATATTTAAAATAAATGTATTTTTAATTTGACTTATTGTGTTGATTGCATTTGAATAATAACAGCTCACTCTAGATAGGATTTCAATGTATTCAATAAACTCAGTTAAATAGTTAATTTACTAGGAAGTTCCAGTGACCATTAGATTAATTCCTAAGTATCTATATTTGTAAGTTAATAGTTAACAGCAAATGTTCTATAATGTTGTTATTTTTTTTGTACAGGATTACAGACTAAATATCTTTCTGCGTCAGAAATGGAATGACCCACGTCTTGCGTACAGTGAATACCCAGATGACTCATTAGATTTAGACCCCTCTATGTTGGATTCTATATGGAAACCTGATCTGTTTTTTGCCAATGAAAAGGGTGCTAATTTCCATGAAGTCACTACAGATAACAAGCTTTTAAGAATATTTAAAGATGGAAATGTTCTGTACTCTATAAGGTAAGTAAACAAAATAACATATTCTCTTGTCATAATTTTAATTGCATTCATAGTATTTACTTACCCTTTCTAGCAATCTGGTCCTTATTGTAATAAACTGAGAAATGGTTGAAATATTTGGGATTCAGATAAACATCTAAAAAAAGGGATAAAATAAATCACATAGTGAAGTACAGTATTATGCAGTGTAATGTGCACTATAAAGTTACACTCACAGAATGTAGCATAGTTTGGTGGCTTGGGGTGCCTCCCCTGATGTAGGCTGGGGGGCTAACACCTTTATCTCCTTCATTCAGGATTTAGGTCCTCAAAAGTTAAATCACCAAAACAATATTCACTTGATTCCAAAATATTGTTTAATGATACAAAAATACTTGACATAAATCCAGGTTAAAATGAATTAAAATAAGTAGTCCAACACGTTTCCTCCAATTCCTCAGGGACAAATAATACAAAATTTAAATACAAACAAATGCTTGGGTATAAAGCAACTAACTAAACCAATCTCCCTATTTCACTTAAATAGGACTAGTTCCTCTCAGTTATCGGTGCTCCAGTGGGTGTGGATCCTTCTTTTCCCCTTTTTGGATAATGATCCACTATTTCAGGTGCTTCTCAACTCCCCTTCTTCTACACAGCTGGCCACAATATCCAAAATATGCATGATATCAAGGAGTTTCTGCTGTTTGCCGCTTGCGTTCCAGCGCCATTTTGGATGTGTTCCAGCCCATGTGATCACGTGATTACACTTGTCTATACTTCTTGAATTCCAGCACCATATTGGGTAAGTTCCACCCCTCGTGATCATATGATCACTCATGTTCAGTGTTACTTATATTCCAACACCGATACACTTTGCTGTATTATAGTGATTTATGTATCTACTTATGTTTAAGCATACTTCTATTTTGATTATTATTATTTATTAAATTATAATTTTTTCTCCATATTATAGTTCTATATTATAATAATGTTTTCATAAACACTATGCAAGCTATATTATTTTATAAGTTATTATCAATTCTAACTTTTGAATATTAGTTTGACTCCTATGGATTAACCTCTATTCTAATTTAAATTTAAAGTTACTGGCTATCTCATTTCCTTTTAATAGAATAAATCACTATAATCCAGCAAAGTGACGCACTCCTATCGGGTGCTGGAATATAAGAAACACTGAACATGAGTGATCATATGATCATGAGGGGTGGAACTTACCCAATATGGCGCTGGAACGAAAGAAGTATAGACACGCATAATCACGTGATCACATGGTCTGGAACACGTCCGAAATGGTGCTGGAGCTCAAACGGCAAACAGCAGGAACTCCTTGATATCGTGGATATTTTGAATATCGTGGCCAGCTGTGTAGAAGAAGGGGAGTTGAGAAGCATCTGAAATAGGGTATCATTATCCAATAAGGTGAAAAGAAGGATCCATACCCACTGGAGCACCGATAACTGAGAGCAACTAATCCTATTTAAAGGGAATATGGAGGTTGGTTTAGTTACTTGCTTTATACCCAAGCATTTGTTTTGTATTTACATTTATTATTTGTTCCTGAGGAAGTCCACAATAGTGAAGGAAACACGTTAGACTACTTATTGTAATTCATTTTAACCTTGATATATTTCAAGTATTTTTGTTTCATTTAACAATATTTTGGAATCAAATGAATATTCTTCTGGTGATTTAACTTCTGAGGACCTCGATCCTGACTGAAGGAGACAAAGAAGGTGTTAGCCCGCAGCCTATATCAGGGGAGGCACCCCAAGCCGCCAAGCTTTGCTACATTATGTGAGTGTAACTTTATAGCACACATTACACTGCATAATACTGTGCTTCAGTATGTGGTTTATTTTATCCTTTTTTTTTAGATGTTTAGCTGAATCCCAAATATTTTGCTGTTTAAGAGGGGGGTTACTTTGGGAAAAACCACCTGGTAAGCTACATCTTTCAAAGTTAAGTTCCACTATATTGTGAAAGTTAAGAATTTTCTATTCCATTTATTCTGTAATAAGCAGAGGTTTGATAGAAGGGGTAAGTTATGTGTGCCCCCTACCTGGTTATGATAACCCACTACCTAAACACATATCATAAAGAGAAAGATACAGTGGGGGCACAACAAGCACAGTTTTGTCCAGAGGAGGCTGATTACAGGACTCTAATGTTTATCACAAAGTTGTATAGATGTTTGGTTTTGTACATTTTGGATATGTGTGGGAGATCTTGCTAAGCATAACTGAAGCAATTGATATTAGTTCTGTTCTATATTGAAGTTTCAACAGAAATAAAATAATAATAAAATAAATTAGAACATGCTTAGTTGAACCACACAAAATTAAATCTTTCATGGCCATTGATATGACCAGCAGGTCATAAAATATATGTTGTTGATATGTCATGTATTCAAATGCTCATTGTGATAGTTTGTCACAGTCACAATAGAAAAAGTACTAAATGCACCAAATCACTTGGAACTGGCAAGAACATTTTAATTCTCCTGTATCCTGGCAACTGTGATTTTTGGACCCTTTATCCACTGAACCTTGTTATCTGAGATTATCTTTATATTCAATCTATATTTCAAATGTTTTAAAAACATGAAGAAAAAATAAACAGAGCAAATAAAGGGATACAAGCAAAATGAAAAATATTGACTAGGTTTACAGCCCTGCTAAATATCTTTTACACTGATAACATCAGGAAAACTTTAAATAATTAACAATTATATCTCAAGTAAAGACTGGAATGCCAACATAAAAGATCATTTATTCAAGAAGTATAGCCCCCAAAAAGTTGATCATGTCAGGCAATCTGTAGTGGGCAGAAAACAATTCAAAAGCACCAGTCTTAATAAGGGAAAGAGTGGGAGAGAAACATAGTCCACGGGCAGGGTCGGAATGTCCATAAGGCCGCACGGGCGGCCGCCTTAGGGCGCATCGCCCGGGAGGCGCTAGATTAGAGTGACCGGCAGGAAGCGCACAGTGCTAGCATGGCCGAGCGGAGGGGACTGCGGTATAGGAGCTTATGATTCTTGTACCCGGCCGGACTGAAAGGAAGTGCTCACTGAGCGTATAGAAACTGAGGCTCCTGTAACGCAGTCTGCTCCGCTCGGCCACACTACAAAAGAGGTAGGAGGCACACCAGGGAGGCAGGGGAGTGGGCCACTAAGACAGGGAGAGAGAGCGGAACACTAAACGATGGGTGGGGCACTGAGGGACAGGGGAGGGAAGGAATAAAGAACACTGGGGGGGGATGTCACTAAAAGAGACGGAGGGGAGAAGAACACTAAGGGGGGATGGGAGGAAACTAGAAATAAGGTCAGAGTTGTGGATAAGTGCACGATAATGCATCTTGGACGTAAAAACCCAATGGCAGAGTACAGAATATTTGATAGAGTCCTAACCTCAACATCTGAGGAAAGGGATTTAGGGGTAATTATTTCAGATGACTCAAAGGTAGGCAGACAATATAATAGAGCAGCAGGAAATGCTAGCAGAATGCATGGTTGTATAGGGAGAGGTATTAGCAGTAGAAAGAGGGAAGTGCTCATGCCATTGTACAGAACACTGATGAGACCTCACTTGGAGTATTGTACGCAGTACTGGATACATCTCCAGAAGGATATTGATACTTTAGAGAGAGTTCAGAGAAGGGCTACTAAACTGTTTCATAGATTGCAGGAAAAAACGTACAAAAAATAGGTTAAAAGAACATATAGCTTGGAGGAAAGACGAGACGGGGGGGATATGATTGAAACATTTAAATACATATAGGGAATCAACACAGTAAAGGAGGAGACTATATTTAGAAGAAGAAAAACTACCACAACAAGAGGACATAGTCTTAAATTAGAGAGGCAAAGGTTTAAAAATAATATCAGGAAGTATTACTTTACTGAGAGGGTAGTGGATGCATGGAATAGCCTTCCAGCTGAAGTGGTAGAGGTTAACACAGTGAAGGAGTTTAAGCATGCCTGGGATAGGCATAAGGCTATCATAACTAAAAGAAAGGGCCAGGGACTAAGGAAAGTATTTAGAAATTGGTCAGACTAGATGAGGCGATTGTTTCTTATCTGCCGTCACATTCTATGTTTCTATGTTGTGAAATTATGGTCCTCTGTAACCGTTCACAACCTAGTATAGGGTATATATATTTTCTGGCTGTCCTTATTTACTTGTCATGGTTCTTGTTACCTGGGAGTTTGTTTATACTGTGTGTTTGATTTACTGTTTTCTTACTTCTGCTTATTTGACTATTTTTGCTCTCTGTCATACTGACCAAGGTCTAACTATAGACTCGGTGTATCTCTGTTATCCTAGACCTTGGTTTATCTCTTTTTTTTTTCTGTCTGACTTTTCAATTATCTGTCTCAGGCTCTAGCCTGGCTAGTTTAAGGACTGGTACATGCTCCTTTGCGGTTTCCTTTGGTTTGCCTTATAGGGTATGTTTATTCCTGACACATATACATGCACTAACATACAAACATGGACATGCAGTCACATACACAATCACACACAGTAACAACATACATGATTACACATTTATACACACACAGTCACTTGCATATAGACATATGTAGAAACATAGTGACATGCACACGTACTCATATGCACACAGTTACACAAACATACACAGTCACAGGCACATAGTCATAAAAAGTCAGTGGCACCTGGTCACACGCAGTCACATACACATAGTCACATGCACACAGTCAGATATGCACAGTCACACAATCAGACGCACGCAGTCACACAAATACACTATGTCATATACAGACACACACAGTTAATGTAAATAAACAATTTTGGACTAGTCATCAAAGCATCTGAAAAGATAAATATATTGTGATAAAGTGAAGGCAGAGAGGCCTTTGAACCCCAGGGGAAGTACGTGTAGTTTGTGTTGTAGACAACAAAAAGCTATGTTTAGTTATGGGCCCCCGGGGTGGAGCATTTGGAGAGAAGGGTGGGCCAATGCTCCACTCCACAGTTTAGTGGGATTTTTGGGAGACATAGATCCAGGCCAGGGTTTTTTGGACTGTCTCCAACCCACTACTCAGCTGCAGATAATCAACTGTAGCAGTGGGAATAAACCCCTCCCTGGCAGGTAAAATGGGGGATTGCTGGCTTCCTCCCAGGAAGGAGGTAGGAGAGAGGTTGTACTGGGAGTGCAGAAAGGAAGCAGTCAAGGCTGGCTTGGAGCACTAGGAGTGCAGAGGGAAGCAGTCAAGGCTGGCTTGGAGCACTAGGAGTGCAGAAGGAAGCAGTCAAGGCTGGCATGGAGCACTGGGAGTGCAGAAGGAAGCAGTCAAGGCAAGGCTGGCTTGGAGCACTGGGAGTGCTGAGAGTGGACAAAGAACTAGGTTGGTGAAACCAATAATTTTGTTATAGTTTAACCCCTGAGAGGTAGAATCTGAAGTGAGTTAGTGCTCAGATGAGCTAGGCTTTTTGTTTATAGGGATTTGTGTTACATTATTGCATTTATGTTTTCATTTGCTGCTGCCTCATGTGTAAACTTGCAAATAAAGTGCCTGGAATGAAATTGCATTAAAAGACTGTGCATGTTTTGCCCTAGAGGACCGTGCTGCCTGCTGACAAGGATCACAATATTAATAAAATATATATAGTTTACTTTCTTATCGTGTATATATATATATATATATATATATATATATATATATATATATATATATATATACATACATACAGTTGCAATAAAAAGTATGTGAACCCTTTGGAATGATATGGATTTCTGCACAAATTGGTCATAAAATGTGATCTGATCATCATCTAAGTCACAACAATAGACAATCACAGTCTGTTTAAACTAACAACACACAAAGAATTAAATGTTGCCATGTTTTTATTGAACACACCACGTAAACATTCACAGTGCAGGTGGAAAAAGTATGTGATACCCTAGACTAATGACATCTCCAAGAGCTAATGTCAGCTAACTGGAGTCTAATCAATGAGATGAGATTGGAGGTGTTGGTTACAGCTGCCCTGCCCTATAAAAAACACACACCAGTTCTGGGTTTGCTTTTCACAAGAAGCATTGCCTAATGTGAATGATGCCTCGCACAAAAGAGCTCTCAGAAGACCTACGATTAAGAATTGTTGACTTGCATAAAGCTGGAAAGGGTTATAAAAGTATCTCCAAAAGCCTTGCTGTTCATCAGTCCACGGTAAGACAAATTGTCTATATAAGGAGAAAGTTCAGCACTGCTGCTACTCTCCCTAGGAGTGGCCGTCCTGTAAAGATGACTGCAAGAGCACAGCACAGACTGCTCTATGAGGTGAAGAAGAATCCTAGAGTGTCAGCTAAAGACTTACAAAAGTCACTGGCAAATGCTAACATCCTTGTTAGTGAATCTACAATACGTAAAACACTAAACAAGAATGGATTTCATGGGAGGATACCACAGAGGAAGCCACTGCTGTCCAAACAAAACATTGCTGCACGTTTACAGTTTGCACAAGAGCACATGGATGTTCCACAGCAGTACTGGAAAAATATTCTGTGGACAGATGAAAACAAAGTTGAGTTGTTTGGAAGAAACACACAACACTATGTGTGGCAAAAAGAGGCACAGCACACCAACATCAAAACCTCATCCCAACTGTGAAGTATGGTGGTGAGGGCATCATGGTTTGGGGCGGTTTTGCTGCGTCAGGGCCTGGACGGATTGCTATCATCGAAGGAAAAATGAATTCCCAAGTTTATCAAGACATTTTGCAGGAGAACTTAAGGCCATCTGTCTACCAGCTGAAGTTCAACAGAAGATGGGTGTTGCAACAGGACAATGACCCAAAGCATAGAAGTAAATCAACAACAGAATGGCTTAAACAGAAGAAAATAAGCCTTCTGAAGTGGCCCAGTCAGAGTCCTGACCTCAACCCGATTGAGATGCTGTGGCATGACCTCAAGAAAGAAATTCACACCAGACATCCCAAGAATATTGCTTAACTGAAACAGTTATGTAAAGAGGAATGGTCAAGAATTACTCCTGACCGTTGTGCACGTCTGATCTGCAACTACAGGAAACGTTGCTGCCAAAGGAGGTTCAACTAGTTATTAAATCCAAGGGTTCACATACTTTTTCCACCTGCACTGTAAATGTTTACATGGTGTGTTCAATAAAAACATGGCAACATTTCATTCTTTGTGTGTTATTAGTTTAAGCATACTGTGATTGTCTATTGTTGTGACTTAGATGATGATCAGATCACATTTTATGACCAATTTGTGCAGAAATCCATATCATTCAAAAGGGTTCACATACTTTTTCTTGCAACTGTATAAATAGACTCAAGTGGCAACTGAGTATGAATGCTCTGAACACATTATAGGAGCTGTTGTTTACTACTCATAGCTCCTGCTGTGTGTATGTGGATGAATGTGCAAACGGTCTGAATGAAAGAAATTCCGACCTGGGCACTAAGGTGCCCTGCAAATTAAAGTGCATAGATAGTTATAAAGTGGAAATATTTAAAGTTACATATGCCATAAAGTGCATTATGGTGAATAAAGTGCAATAACTGAAAACATATGTGATAAAGTGATGCCAGTGCAAAATAGCTTCAAATTGAAACACATATAAAAATGCAATATATGAATATATGTAGATAAGCAGACAATATTCACAGGGTAATGAATTAAATCAGAGACACTCAATTATTAGCCTAGCCCACTATACTGTGGCTTAGTTAAGTGTCATGACTCATATATTAAGGTGACTATTCCAAATACTGTATGTAGACTACTGTTCGCCTAAATAATTAAAAATGAATAACTAAAAACCTAAGCTAGCTGGAACTTGAGACTTATAAGAGTGAATGCAGAGACAGTGTTTCGCTGAGTCCTCTTGGGGAAACCGTGTTTAGTTCATGTATTCAAAATGCTTCTTTATTAAGGAGCATTCTTCCACGGTCACCTCCTCTTTTGGATGTAGGTATATGACCTATCGCCACAAATTTAAGAGTGGTAAGAGGATGGCGATGTTGAAGGAAATGTTTGGCAATTGGTTTATCTGGGTGTACATCTCTGTACGCCAGTCTGATGCTGGACCTGTGGCCCCTGATGCTCTCACACAAGCCGTTTCCGTCTTCCCAATGTATGAAAGTCCACATGGGCACGATAATTTGTAGATTACGTGTATGGTTTTGCAAGTGATAGTGTACCTTATATGGTATATCTTATTGCTATGGGGATGGCAGAAAGTTTTGGCTGGTGTCATGTGGCTACAGGTGACACATCCCAGACATCTGACTAACCCTCGGATTTGTTCTTTTGCAGATTGCGTGTAACTTCGGACGGAGTCCGTGTGGACTAACAGATCCTTCAAGTTCCTATTTCTTTTAAAGCCACTTAAGGGTGGCTCCTTAACCCCTTAAGGACACATGACATGTGTGACATGTCATGATTCCCTTTTATTCCAGAAGTTTGGTCCTTAAGGGTTTAAACACTTTGGGAAGCGTCAGATGATAAGATTTTCCAGTTTTTCCGTACAATCACTGCAACTTGGGGGTCGACTGGTGGTATTGCATGGGGAAAACCATCCTTGCATGAGTACTTTTCTTGTCATTTGCGCAAGCAGCCCTTGCTTTTTGTAAAGTGGTGTTTAGGACATGATTTTCATATCCTCTTTGTGAAAAGAGCACTCTGATAATGGAGAAGAGTGTTGCGATCTGTCGGTTTTGTATATAATGAATACTGGAGGCTTGAATTTTCCAATGTGATTTGTAAATCCAAATATTGCACCTGATACGTGCTAATGTTAGCAGTGAACCTGACCGGGGTTTCAAGGTGGTTCAAGTCATGGACCATTTCATGCGCTGAATCGATGGTGTTGTTCCAGACAATCAGCAGGTCATCGAAGGAATCTATAATACCCTTGAATGTAGCGTCCATATTTTTCCAAAATGAATTTCTCCATATATATATAAACATGTATGCATTAGCATACACTGGTGCCATGGCCGCCCCCATAGACGTGCCCGCTATCTGTAGGTACCAATTGTCTTCGAATCGGAAGTAATTGTTGTGCAGAGTCAAAGAGAGCAATTCTAATACAAATTCAATGGGGGGGGGGCAATGGTACGTAGTTGAACGTATCAATACTTGTCGCATAGCTTCAATTCCAGCTTCATGCTGGATCACCGTGTACAGGCTATGTACGTCCATGGTAATGAGGATAGGTTTGAGTTCACCGTATTGTAACCCTGTGATTTTAGCTATTAATGCTTTGGTATCTTTGATGCAAGTATAGACTTCCCCAACTTGACCTTGGAACAATGAATCTAGCCATTTGTCAATGGGCTCCAGGACTCCTTCAATTGCCGATACTATCGGACGTCCTGGGGGTCTATTTGGATTTTTGTAGATTTTAGGTATGGAGTAGATGATGTGAGTGCGAGGATGTGTTTTGGTGAGAAACTGATATAGCTTAAGATCTATGAATCCAGCTCTTAAGCCCATGGATAATACCTCATCGATCTTATCTTGGATGGCTTTTGTAGGATCTCCTTCCAATGGTGAATATGTGTTTCGGTCAGACAATTGTTTCTTCAGTTCATCGGCGTAGTATTTGTAGTCCATTACCTCAATACCACCGCCCTTATCAGATTATCGATGCATCCTCTGCCAATTCCTTAATGATCTTCCTCTGCTGTTTGGAGATATTGTGTTGTTTTTTCCTTTCATATTTCATCATTGCTTGGGCTTCCTTGTTGGTTACTGTAAGGAACTTCTTAATGGAGGCTTATCACATATTTCTCCATCTACTCCAGCCTCTACATCACCTTGGGTGTTGAAAAAATCTTTTTACCTCAGGTTCCTGCCAAATCTATAAAATTCAATGTTCCACTGGAATTGATTGTGAGCTGGGTACAAATGTCAAGTCTCTGCTGAGTAAATCAACTTCCTCAGCTTTCAGGGGTCTGTGAGATAAATTAAATATGGGAATTACCTCCTGCGTGGGGGTTTCCCCTAAACAGAAATGTTTTCCTTTTTGGCTTCTCCTTGTTCTTGGCCTTCGTCTCCTTGGCCTCGACTCCTGGTTATTGTACCGACCTCTGGGACTTCTAAAAAAGTAGCAGTATTAGTACGTGTATCATTTCTCGTGTCTGTCTCAGAGGCTGACTCCCCTGATGTCACATCAATTGTTGGTATCTTGGGTTTTATATATATATATCCTCAAGTAAGGCTGCACTCCACGGTCTTCTTAAAAATCAATATACTTTATTAGGTATGCATTAAAACGATCAACAAGGCTTTCCTAAGGATAAAAAAATACAGATTCAAAAACGCATTTAAAAAAAAGTTATGAATTGATTTGCATGTCAATGAGTGAAATAAGTATTTGACCCCTTCGACTTAGTACTTGGTGGCAAAACCCTTGTTGGCAATCAGAGATCAGATGTATATTGTAGTTGGCCACCAGGTTTGCACACATCTCGGGAGGGATTTTGTCCCAAGACATCCACTCCAAGTCATTAAGGTTTCGAGCCTAACACTAAGCCACTCCAGTACCTTAATGTGCTTCTTCTTGAGCCACTCCTTTGTTGCCTTGCCTGTTTGTTTTTTCGGTCCTTGTCATGCTGGAATACCCATCCACAACCCATTTTCAATGCCCTGGCTGAAGGAAAGGAGATTCTCACCCAAGATTTGACAGTACATGACCCCGTCCATCGTAACTTTTATGCAGTGCAGTTGTCCTGTCCCCTTAACAGAAAAACAACACCAAAGCATAATGTTCCCACCCTTATGTTTGATGGTGGGGATGGTGTTCTTAGGGTCATAGGCAGCATTCCTCCTCCTCCAAACACGGCGAGTCGAGTTGATGCCAAAGAGCTTGATTTTGGCCTCATCTGACCACAACACTTTCCCCCAGTTCTCCTCTGAATTATTCAGATGTTCTTGGCAAACTTCAGACAGGTCTGTACATGTGCTTTCTTGAGCAGGGGGATCTTGTGGGCGCTGCAGGTTTTCAGTCCTTGTTTTGTTTTCTTGGTGACTGTGGTCCCAGCTGCCTTCAGATCATTAAGAAGATCCTCCTGTGTAGTTCTGGGCTGCTTCCTCACTTTTCTCATGATCATTGAAACTCCACAAGGTGAGATCTTGCATGGAGCACCAGACCGAGGGAGATTGACAGTTATTTTGTGTTTCTTCCATTTGCGAATAATCGCATCAACTGTTGTCACCTTCTCACCAAGCTGCTTGGTGATGGTCTTGTAGCCCTTTTCAGCCGTGTGTAGGTCTACAATCTTGTCCCTGACATCCTTGAGCAGCTCTTTGGTCTTGGCCATGGTGGAGAGTTTGGAATCTGATTAATTGATTGCTTCTGTAGACAGGTGTCTTTAATAGGTAACAAGCTGAGATTAGGAGCCTTCCCTTTAAGAGAGTGCTCTTAATCTCAGCTCGTTACCTGTATAAAACAAGATATAACAATTCCCAAATCATTCTAATGTGTTGTTATCCCTAATTCACAGAGTTTTCTTTCATGTCCCAGTGTAACTCGCTTTTTGTTTTACAACGGTATTAATGTTATCCAGTAAAATGCCACCAGTGTGTTATTTAACATTGGTAAGTTGCTAGTAGAAGGCTAAAATTTAATTATCTTTAATGAATCAGGAGGTCTGCATGATACTGTTTTAGAAAATAAATACATTTAAAGATCAATTGTTACTAGAGGCTTATTTGTGGTACATCTAGAGCAGTGATTGGCAACCTTCGGCACTCCAGATGTTTTGGACTACATCTCCCATAATGCTCTTATACCCATAATGCTGGCAAAGCATCATGGGAGGTGTAGTCCAAAACATCTGGAGTGCCAAAGGCTGCCTATGCCTGATCTAGAGAGTCAGAAACCGTCCTTAAGTCCCCGCTCAGTGGCATGAACAAGATCCACACCATCAACACATATGTCCTACCAGTCATCAGGTACCTAGCTGAAACAATAACCAGGCCAAGAAAATAGCTGGATATAATTGAGACCTGGAAACTACTAACTATAAATGAAGGATTACAAAATACACCACCCAGAGACTGAACACCAGCCTGAAGGAGGGTAAGACATGATGAGTGTCACAGTTCTGGATGAAACTCAGAGAAGGAAAGAGGAGCAAGAACAGATGTGAAAAGTGAAGGTAGTGGTAGTACCAGTTGTTAGAGAAGCATTTGGAGCTGTAAGTTGGTAGAGGGGCTTCAGCAGATTCCAAGTGGGACATCTGAGATGTCTGTCCAGAAGGGTGCTGTTCTAGGAACAGTTAAGATACTGTTTAGAATGCTGGGACTCCCAGACTCGAGAATGAGGAATACATATAAAGTACCACACAGAGGGGTGAGAATGGCAATTTATTTTATTATATATATATAATTCAATGATTTATAAATGATTATCTGTAATTGAAATCATACATACAATACAGGAACACATTCACTGTACAATAAATTTAATTTCCTATGTCAGATTCAATGTTTTTTATTTAAGTGTGAGAAAAATAGAGTGCTTAGAGTTCCAACAAAGTACACATTCATGAAGACCGGCAAACCAAAAAGCCTGCATCTGTTATTATGTGTTAAACAATACAGGAAACTCCAAAATTTAGAGCTGACTGTCAGCCAAGAAAGCACAAAAGGAAATGCGTGAAGACACTCCTGATCGTAGTTAATCGCACATCTAAAGAATACATTTTCATCTACTTTAAAATAAATTATCTGCATCTGGAACATTTGCTATTTCCTCACACAGTTTTGTTTTGCTAGAAGACCAACGCATTTTCCATGAGCCCATTTTCCAAATCAGTATTAATATCCTTTCACACAATTCTTTTGAATTGTTACCTTTGGAATGCTTAAAGGCATCTGATTTTATATGTCAGATATAATTATATTAATAGAAACCAAAGCGAACCCTCAAGCTAAGCCTCTGAAATATAGGTCACAGTTTTTTGGGAGGGCTTTTTGTTTGTTTGTTTTTTGAGAAAATAGTGGCCAGAAAATAATTAATTTGCAAGTAAAAATAAAAGTGTAAAAATATGGAAAAACTGTATATTCAAAATAAATTTAAAATCTAGTTGCAGACATGTGTCTCTACAAATACTTGTGGCACCAAAGTGGTGTGATGCATTAAATCGAATTTGACTTAGTATAATAATTATCTTATGTATGAATAGCATCCCAGACCTGTATTCCAAATAAAATAATAATAGTAACAAAATATTACTACTGGGGCTAACAGTTATTCCTATTTTCAGCAACACTCTATGAAGTTATTTGAAACCTTGTTGATTCCCTCAATAAATATACATAAGGAAGACTTGGACTGGACCTCTTGCTTTTATCAATTTAGTAATGCTTTCTGGTCTGTGACTATCATGTCCACTCATTGACAACAAATGCCGAGAAATTCAGTCAAGCAATGAGATTGAGGGTCATATTAACATCCAAAGCACAGGATGACAAAGCCATAAGCGTATGTAGGGCTTCTCTTACTATACCAAAGTCAGCTTCTCTTAAAGTTAAAAGTATAGTCAAGAATCTCTACCAGTTTCAGGCTACCATACCATTATGTTCTTTAGTTCTATCACCATCTTCGTTATGCTTCATAACGATCAAGAATCTCTTGTTGTTCTTAGCGAATAGCACACAAATAACTCCACTCCTATTAGCAACAGCCAATATATTGATGGCTAAAGGTCGAGCTTCTTCACAGAGCTAAAAAGAACTGCAGTACACAAATCCTAAATTAAAACAGATATACTCAGACATCGAGCAAACTGGGCAAATGCTACTTGGACTGTAATGACTATGGGCGAAGACTGGTATGGGAGATTATCTCCCCTTGCTGGCCATGCAAGGCAGCATTGGCCCTCAGAGGGAGCTCTGTACCTTCATGGGCGAGAGTGAAGATAAGGATACTGTGGAAGTGAGCAGTGGGGCCTTCTGGCAGCATGCAGGGTAACTTCCATCTCTCCCTCTCAGGAGCTCTGATATTGTCAGAGCATTGCCATGGCAACCTGCAGCAACTCTCTGCAATAGTAGTGCTTGTAAGAGGGAGAGGCATGGTCTGTACTCTGTAGGGGACCAAATAACCAGCCCATTAGAACACCAGATCAGGAGTCAGCATGTCACCTCTCCCCCTGCAAGGTAATATGTGTTGTTGGTTTCTTGTTTTAATAATTAATTTATTCATTAAATTATTTAAGCCCCATATCCTACCCCCTATATACACACTACACCCCCTGCACTTACAGACACAAGCACTCTACACTCATGCTGTACCCCTATATACACACTACACAACCTTCACTTACACACTACACACAAAAACACACTGCAATCAGTCCATATCCTCTATATACACACTACACCCCCTGCACTTCCTTACACACACAAACATACGGCACACAGTCTATACCCCCTAAATAAACACTATTCCACCAGCACATAAACACACTCTATACCATCTATGAACATACACAACACTCCCTACACTCACACAAACTATATTCCCTATAAAAACACATTACACCCCCTGCATTCACACACTACATACACTCTATACCCTCATTTAAACACACACAACAGCCAATATGCACTCACACGCACACTCAATACACACACTACTCTATATTCCCTATAAATACACATAGTACCCCTATAAACTCACTACACCAGTAGTGAGCAACCTATGGCACATGTACCATGCATGGCACTTGAGGTGTCTTTGCACGTGTACAGTCACCAGGGGACTTATGTAACAGTTTACCAGGAGTTGGAGCCCAGTTGCAGGAGAAGGTACAGGAAGGAGGCAAAAACCAGAAGTGCAGTACAGATTAAAGGCGAAATCCAAAGGCATGGTCAGACGAGAAGCAGAAGTCAGGGCTGGCAGCGGAGTAACGAAGTCGGTAAATCAGGCAACGGTCAGAGTCCAGGAAATCAGTCAGTAGCGAAGCAAAGATCCGGCAGGAAAAACCAAACAGGCAAAATGACCAGATGCTAGGTTTCAGACAGGGCTGGCTTTTACAGCCTGCTAATTAGATGCAGCTGACCCTAATTGGAAAAGGGCTGCAGGTGGGTCAGTACTGCTTAATCCAGGCAAGGGGTCAGGAAGCAGAATAATGCAGACAGATACTGAAGCCCCCTGGTGGACAGCATGGCAGAGAACGTCTGCAGGGCTCTGGGTGTACCGTGACACTCAAGACTACCAGGGTCGAACAGGCTTTGGACTATAAGGAGTTCCAGTGGAGGAGTTCCTTGAGATATCTGCTAGTTCAAACAGAGCTGTGATTGCAGGTAGTGAGGGACAATCCTCAGTTTACAAATTGCAGCACTTAGAGGATGTGATCTCGGAAAACTTCCTCCCACCCACACTGCTAGATATGAACAGAGCTGCAAATTAAGCCTCCCCTCATACAAATAAAACAAACAGCCCACACACAAACACACAAGCAGCCTCTTACATACAGTACCACAAGCAGACCCGTACGTATATACATCAAACACACAATGATTGCAGGTAGTGAGGGACAATCCTCAGTTTACAAATTGCAGCACTTAGAGGATGTGATCTCAGAAAACTTCCTCCCAGCAATTGTGAACAGAAATCTGCACTGGAGTAGAGCAGCCAAGAGTGGCTAGAACAGTTCCAGCCCTTGATCAATAGTTGACCAACCCCATCCCCATCGGACCCCAGGGAAGCCGCCCACACTGCTAGATATAAACAGAGCTGCAAAATAAGCCTCCCCTCATACAAATAAAACAAACAGCCCACACACAAACACACAAGCAGCCTCTTAGATACAGTACCACAAGCAGACCTGTACGTATATACATCAAACACACAATGTGATTTAGAATCCACACAATTCCACAAGCAGCCTGCATACACAGCACACAAGCATAGGTATCACGCACAATACCAAAAACTACTCATGAACATAACCTATATAACATAGACACAAAGCAACTGCAGCACCCACAGATAACACAAGCAGAATACGTGAACATCTCAATTTAAAAAACCAGAACGACAACAAGAGACTTCAAGATCTAAACACACATTACCACGCCTATACACTCATGTGCACTACAAACCATATATGCGTACACACGCTAAAACTCCTATATGCATGCACATGCCAACCCCTTCACTTAAAATATATTAAATTAAACTTAAGTGAATTCTGAAACATCCCATAATATATTGTATCACTAGTCAAATTCTGGGTTTGAAATAAAGAGTAGCCCTGGATTTTTTTTATTCCAGCCCTATAATGTATTGCATCACACACTGTGCACAGGTGAAATAAAAAATGTAATCTAAAAAATAAGTTTATGACTTCACCAGTATTTTACACATTTTAAAAATAAAGACTTTCTGACAGTCCATAACTGATCTCCAGACAAAATAGTTTTTGCAACTTCAAATATCCTCACCATCTTATTTAGCCCCCTCCAATCTGTAATACACTTACAATACCATATATCCGTTTTTAACCACTCACTTTTTCTTCTTCTGGGCGCCAAATCGGAGTTAAAAGACAGAGGAACAGAAGATGGAAAGACACGGACACTTTTGAGAAAGGTTTAAAGCCGAAGAGGGTCAAGTGAGGAGGACTTATCCAATTTTCTATTTCTTTTATTGAGATTGTGTTTTTTAAGTGAATAAATTGCTATCTCTACATTCATCTGGTATCCTCAAGTTTTGTAAGCTGATAAGGAATTCCAGGACAAGCTGGGTACTGCACTTTTAACCATATCTAAAGAAACATCTACCTCATCCTTCCATTATTACAAGGCTTTTCAGTCTGAGCCAGCTACTTAAGTGGCTCAGCACCATGTGAGTGAGTTCAATAGAGTATAATAAGAAAAAGTTATTTTAACTGTGCTAATCTATGGTTTTTCCTTTACATTGTTTACAGGTGTATTGGGATAATTACCTGTGGTAAACTTTTTTTTATATATTGAGTGCTCTCACTGTTTTTATTTTCGGGAATTCACAATACGCTTTAACCAGCAGCATGACGTAAAATTGACTGTAGTTTTGAAACTTGCAGGATTATACAGTAAAGTGAGAGTTCAAGGCAAATCACAAGAGAAGTTCTCTGGCCTAAATTTGAAATTCACTTTGGGTTCACTTTTAATTCTCAGTTTAGTAAAAAAAAAACCTTTAAGGCTTTACTTTCCACTCTAAGGTTGAACTCAGGTTGACATGACAGCAGAGCAAAAATAAATATCAACAGACACGTGAGGCAGGTAGGGTTCATAGCTTACAATTCAATACTTGAAGAAATGCATACATATAATGTGTGTGTATACATCTCTGAAATTGCATAATTAAGTAAAACTATGTCTTATCTACAAGTAAAAATTATATAGAAAAGCATCTATTAGAAAAATTAACTAATGTACACACATGTATTAACATGAACAAAATCACTGTCACGTGCACAAACATACAAACATAATCACACTTAAGATTCATGTTAAAGATCTTTTACTCACTCACCAACACATAGTGATGTCGCGAACACAACATTTTCGGTTCACGAACGGCGGACGCGAACTTCCGCAAACGTTCGCGAACCGTTTGAACCACCATAGACTTCAATAGGCAGGCAAATTTTAAAACCCACAGGGACTCTTTCTGGCCACAATAGTGATGGAAAAGTTGTTTCAAGGGGACTAACACCTGGACTGTGGCATGCCGGAGGAGGATCCATGGCAAAACTCCCATGGAAAATTACACAGTTGATGCAGAGTCTGGTTTTAATCCATAAAGGGCATAAATCACCTAACATTCCTAAATCACAATGGATATGGATTGACACCTGACATATGACATATTGACACCTTGACATATGAATTGACACCTGTCCTCAGAGACCCTGATACACACTGACACAGAGCAGAATAGGGACTGTTCCCCCTACATAGGGTCACTTGGCAGATATGGATTGACACCTATCCTAAGGATCCCTGATACACACTGACACAGAGCAGAATAGGGACTGTTCCCCCTACATAGGGTCACTTGGCAGATATGGATTGACACCTGTCCTCAGAGACCCTGATACACACTGACACAGAGCAGAATAGGGACTGTCCCCCCTACATAGGGTCACTTGGCAGATATGGATTGACACCTGTCCTCAGGGACCCTGATACACACTGACACAGAGCAGAATAGGGACTGTTCCCCCTACATAGGGTCACTTGGCAGATATGGATTGAAACCTGTCCTCAGAGACCCTGATACACACTGACACAGAGCAGAATAGGGAATATTCACTAAATGCCAAACATTGTTATACAGGGGAATATTCAGTAAATAAGGATAAGGGGGGGGACCTACTGTCCTCCCCCCCGACTCCCACCCCCGCGCGGTGGGTGGGGGCCATAAATCACAATGGGGGGACCTACTGTCCTCCCGCCCGCCCCCACCCGTGAGCGGTGGGTGGGGGCCATAAAAATAATGAGGGGGGGACCTACTGTATGATGTTGTATCGATCAGGTAGTGTAAGGGTTACGCCCGCTTCACAGTGACAGACCAAACTCCCCGTTTAACGCACCGCAAACAACCGCAAACAGTCCATTTGCAGAACCGCAAACTCCCCATTTGCACAAGGTTGGATACCAAGCTAGCCATGTCCGTTCCTTGTCCTCACTGATGTCATTGAAGGTCTCTGCCTCCACCCAGCCACGTACAACACCAAGGGTCCCTGAAAGTACGCTAATAAACTGAAAAAAGAAAAAATCTCCCAAGAAGGAGATCTAAAACTGGCATTGGAAAAGGTTAGACAACTATAATAAAGTGATACCTACAAATCCTAGTGAGCATAGGTGTATAATAGAGGGAGAAAGGGAAAGCAGAGTAATGCTTCCTAATACCGTGGTTAGTACCCTTTGTTAAAGTAAATTGAGTAATGGACAAAAGTCTTTATTGTATCATTTATAAATAACAAAGGGATACTATACTCATGCCCCTATAGTGGCTAATTGTGTAATAATGGTAATACTATTACCTATTATATAATATTGGCAGGGGCAAGGAAATTCCCTCTAAATAGATGGGTATAGGCAGAGAGTATGGAGACCGGAGTGATAAAGTGTCAATAAGGTGATATAAAGTTAAATGTATCACAGACACACAGCCTCCCTTTCTCTTAGCTAGTTTCCAGAAATGCAGGATAGGTAGAAGGGCTATAAAGACCCAGAGAGGTCTAAGAAGAATCCTCTAAACTAGCCCTAATCTCCTTAAACACCTTCAAGGGTGTTCTAAGCTAAAGCTCAATCTAAACGTTTAGATGACTGCCTGATTTCCCATCACAAATGCTGGCTAGGAATAACACTGTGCAAGACAAAGAGTGGGTCTAAGTGCCCATAGTGCAGTAAAGTGTCCCTAGTGAAGTGAAAAAGAGAATAACGAGCTGGCGCCCAAGAGAATAACAAGCTGGCGCCCTATCAGGGGACGTGTATATGGCATCGATTTTAGGAACCGGGAGAAGGAAAAAGATGCTTGGTCGGTCCTCCTACTTCAAATTTGGGGCACTGCGCGTGCAATCTAATGTGCCACCAGATAGGAGTGGTGTGTTAAGTAGTACTATTCCTATCAGTTTAATCCCTGTTATGTGCCTTTTTTTTGGTTTGGTTTTTGAAGCCACAGTGCAGCACCAGAGGCCCGAAAAATTAGGCATGTACACATGCCTGAAAAATTAGGTATAATTGCAGCCGCTGCAGTAGCAGCGGCCATAAAAATTGATGTTTGTTTCCCAGGCAGAAAGTGCCCTAAAACATTGCGGCTTGAACCCTAGTTGGTGGCTGATAAGTCACGCAAGTCAACCGGCATTCAGAGCTAAAATACAGCAGCGTGTGGACCATTTTTAGCCCAAGGCAGCTCATCTAATCAGGCCTTTTTTAGTCGAATGTATCGCCCACTGTCAGTCCCTTCGGGATCCATCCCTCATTCATCTTAATAAAGGTGAGGTAATCTAGACTTTTTTGACCTAGGCGACTTCTCTTCTCAGTGACAATACCTCCCGCTGCACTGAAGGTCCTTTCTGACAGGACACTTGAAGCGGGGCCGGCCAGAAGTTCTATCGCAAATTGGGATAGCTCAGGCCACAGGTCAAGCCTGCACACCCAGTAGTCAAGGGGTTCATCGCTCCTCAGAGTGTCAATATCTGCAGTTAAGGCGAGGTAGTCTGCTACCTGTCGGTCGAGTCGTTCTCTGAGGGTGGATCCCGAAGGGCTATGGCGATGCGTAGGACTTAAAAAGCTCTGCATGTCCTCCGTCAACAACACTTCTTTAAAGCGTCCTGTCCTTGCCGGCGTGGTCGTGGGAGGAGGAGGATGACTTTCACCTCTTCCCCTGTTAGATTCCCATTGTGCTGTGACATCACCCTTATACGCTGTGTAAAGCATACTTTTTAATTTATTTTGCAAATGCTGCATCTTTTCCGACTTGTTGTAATTTAGTAACATTTCAGCCACTTTCTGCTTATACCGGGGGTCTAGTAGCGTTTTTATACGAGGGTCCCTCAACAGGCACGACAGCATGAAAGACCCCATTTGCACAAGGTTGGATGCCGAGCTACTCATTTCCCGTTCCTCCTCCTCAGTGATCTCAATGAAGGTATGTTCTTCCCCCCAGCCACGTACAACACAATAGGTACCAGATAGGTGACAACGAGCACCCTGGGATGCCTGTTGTGGTTGGTCTTCCTCCTCCTCCTCAAAGCCACATTCCTCCTCTGACTCGTCTTCCTCACAATCCTCTTCCAGCATGGCCGCAGGTCCAGCAAGCGATGCTGATAAGGCTGTTTCTGGTGGTGATGGTGACCACAACTCTTCCTCTTCCTCTTCATGCTCATCTACGGCCTGATCCAGCACTCTTCGCAGGGCACGCTCCAGGAAGAAAACAAATGGTATGATGTTGCTGATGGTGCCTTCGGTGCGACTGACTAGGTTTGTCACCTCCTCAAAAGGACGCATGAGCCTACAGACATTGCGCATGAGCATCCAGTAACGTGGCAAAAAAATTCCCAGCTCCCCAGAGGCTGTCCTAGCACCCCGGTCATACAAATATTCATTATATACAAAATATGAATACCGCACTCAAACAATGGCAATAAACCTGATTGTTAAACCTGTGTTAGATTTCATAGTATTTATTGTGATGTTTTTAGAATAATTCATAAAGATAGTGGTATTTCATCAAAGTAACACATAATTCATCCTATATACACAAGCTATTTACATATATCTACACACAGAATCATCCTTTGTTTGATGAAAAGTTCAAAGTCTGTATATCTGTACACACTAATTGGTGATCCTAAGCGCAGAGAAGATAGAAAAACAAATGACGAAAAAATCATGTGAAAAAATGAAAAAATTGAAAAAAATGGAAAAACATCCAATCAGGGAAAATATTGCAAAGAAGAAAAGAAAAAAAGGGGAAAAAAGGGAAAAATAAAAATCAAAGATAAAATAAAACAATGAAAAAATGCAAAATACTACAGTCCTGATCAATTGCAGTCCAGTATATAGTGCACTATATATACCCCACTATCTGTGGGTTGATCTCACCAATGTAGTATATTTCTTTATGCTGTGTCAGAAGATCCTGCAGTCTGTGAGAGATGGTGTGATGGGAGGGGATGAAAGTAGTTCCTGATGATTGTAGAGATGATCACCACACTGTATCAGCAGGTAGCTGGTCAATCCTTGTGTAGTAAGTAAAGTCAATCCTAAGGCTCTCCTATAATTGGGTTGCGCGCTCGGGACGTGCGTGTCCCTTCGATGGCCCCAGTTTACTCCGTGCTGCCAAAAGACAAATGTCAGGGTTTAAATATCCTAAATGTTGGCGGCTAAACTCTGCCGCGTCTACTCCGTGGTCCTGCTTCCGCATTCCGACGTCAGCGTGCGTCATTACGTCATGCGTGTTTCACCAAACTTTATTGTTTACAAACATATTCTGGTTACACAAAACCAGAGCTATTGAACTAGCGAGAAAAAATAACCTATTGTAGTGACATTAATACAAATGCAAATGAGAACCTATTGTAGGAACATTAATGCAAATACAAGTGAAGATAAAATAAGCATGTAGATTAAATGTTAATGGTGAATTAGAACGCAATCAAGAATTAGTATCTAGGTACTACATCAATTGACTTATAGGAAACAGCTATGCATAAACCAAGACCTCAGAGTAGTATACTGTACAGTTATCATGATGCTCACCTGTAACAGAAGATCAAGAGGAAAAAGGAAGTCTTGATATAAAAAAGCTAGTTGGGCAACCAGCTGTATGAAAAGGAAAGAAAATGTATTATCTTTAATTATACTCTACAAAAAAGGGGGGGGGGGAAACGTTTTTTAGAAAATAAATTTTACAAAAAAGTGGGGGAAAAAAACTTTATCATGAGGGAACAAATAAAACTGTTGAAAACTTTGATGGTGCAACTCACCTGTCCCACATAGCCCCATTGTGTCCCCGGGCCCTGTCTGTGAGGGACCCTGAAATGTCGACAGGTAGCGGACCCAGAGGGGTCAAAGTGTTGGCAGGAAAGAACCACGGACCAATGCTGGTCATGGGGAGCCTCTGTAAGGAGCACAAAATCATAGAGCAGACAATAGTGAGGATACGGAGAAATATATATTATAAAAAGTGTTTGAGATCATAGTCCTCATTAAGCCCTAGTGGTGACAGAGTCTCCAAGGTACTTATCCATTTAGTTTCTCTCTGGAGTAAGAGCTTCTGTCTATCTCCCCCCCTGCGTAGGGGTGGGATTCTGTCTAAGATTTGAAACCTCAGTTGGTTCACATTATGGCCATGTATTTTAAAATGCCTGGGTACCGGAGCTTCCACTTTATTGTGCAGTAATGCCGCCCTAATGCTCCTTTTGTGCTCCCCTATCCGCTCTTTCACTGGCCTGATGGTCTCCCCCACATATAGAAGCCCACAGGGACACTTTAGAGCATATACGACAAAATCTGAGTTGCATGTGTAATAATCTTTAACGTAAATTTTTTTACCTGATCTGGGATGAACAAAATATTCCCCCTTGATCACACTGTTACAGTGTGAGCAATTAAGACATGGAAAGGTACCTTTCTTGGGTTCTGAGAAAAACCTAGTTTGTTTCTTTGAGCTGCCAATATCAGACTTAACTACCATGTCCCTCAGATTAGAGGCCCTCTGGTATGAAAAGAGCGGGGATTGTTGAAATATCGGGGGTAGTTGGGTATCTCCCTGAAAAAGTTGCCAGTGCTTTAATATAAACTGTCTTATATCCCTGTTGAGTGGGGTATAAGGTGTCACAAGTGTGAGCCTTTCTACTTTATCTGTTGTCCCAGTACCCGAGAGAGTTTCTTGTCGGGAAAGGGTGTCAACCTTCTGTCGCTGGTTGTCGACTATATGTGCGGGATAGCCCCTCTCTATGAATTTTTTGGCCATAAAGTCTAAGCCTGTGATCACCTTATCCTCCTGTGAGACTATCCTTTTCACCCTTAGCAGTTGGCTATATGGTAACCCATTTTTTAAATGAGTTGGATGGAAGCTGGAGTAGGTCAGTAGATTATTGCGGTCAGTTGGTTTTATATACAGGTCACTATGGAGGCAATTTTGTACCCTCTGGACCTGGACATCTAAGAAGGGAACAGTCGTAGTATCGCAGTACATGGCGAATTTAATGTTAGCATCAAGTGTGTTTAATGACTTAAAAAACTCCTGTATTTGGGCCCTAGTGCTGCTCCAACATCTAAATACGTCGTCTATGTATCTTTTCCAGACTAGACATTTAGAGAATAGAGGATGCGGATAAATACATGTTTCTTCCATGCGATTCATGTAAATATTTGCATATGTTGGCGCGACATTCGAGCCCATGGCTGTCCCTTTAATCTGCTTATAGTACCTATTGCCAAATAGAAAGTAGTTCTCTGTTAGGATAAAGTTCAGTAGTTCCCTGATATATTGTCTTGCCTCCCCTTGTTGGGTCAATCTCAGGTCTTCCTCTTCATGCTCATCTACGGCCTGATCCAGCACTCTTCGCAGGGCATGCTCCAGGAAGAAAACAAATGGCATGATGTCGCTGATGGTGCCTTCGGTGCGACTGACTAGGTTTGTCACCTCCTCAAAAGGACGAATGAGCCTACAGACATTGCGCATGAGAATCCAGTAACATGGCAAAAAAATTCCCAGCTCCCCAGAGGCTGTCCTAGCACCCCGGTCATACAAATATTAATTAACTGCTTTTTCTAGTTGGAGCAGGCGGTCGAACATTAGGAGTGTTGAATTCCAACGTGTCGGGCTGTCGCAAATCAAGCGCCTCACTGGCATGTTGTTTCACCGCTGAATATCTGCAAAGTGCGCCATGGCCGTGTAGGAACGCCTGAAATTGCCACACACCTTCCTGGCCTGCTTCAGGACGTCCTGTAAGCCTGTGTACTTATGCACAAAGCGTTGTACGATCAGATTACACACATGTGCCATGCACGGCACATGTGTCAACTTGCCCAACTTCAATGCGCCAACAAATTTGTTCCGTTGTCACAAACCACTTTGCCGATATCCAGTTGCTGCGGAGTCAGCCACTTTTCCACCTGTGCGTTCAGGGCGGACAGGAGTGCTTGTCCGGTGTGACTCTCTGCTTTCAAGCAAGTCAAACACAAGACGGCGTGACACTGCCATATCCGGGATGTGGAATAGTACCTGGGGAGCTGCGGGGGTGCCATTGATGTGGAGCAAGACGCAGCAGCAGAAGAGGACTCAGCCGAGGAGGTTATGGAAGAGGATGGAGTAGGAGGAGTAGAGGAGGTGGCAGCAGGCCTGCCTGCAAGTCGTGGCGGTGTCACCAACTCCTCTGCAGAGCCACGCATTCCATGCTTGGCAGTCGTCAGCAGGTTTACCCAATGCGCAGTGTAGGTGATATACCTGCCCTGACCATGCTTTGCAGACCAGGTATCAGTGGTCAGATGGACCCTTGCCCCAACACTGTGTGCCAGACATGCCATTACTTCCTTTTGCACAATCGAGTACAGGTTGGGGATTGCCTTTTGTGAAAAGAAATTTCGGCCGGGTACCTTCCACTGCGGTATCCCAATAGCCACAAATTTTTTGAACGCCTCAGACTCCACGAGCTTGTATGGTAAAAGCTGGCGGGCTAATAGTTCAGACAAGCCAGCTGTCAGACGCTGGGCAAGGGGGTGACTTTCTGACATTGGCTTCTTACGCTCAAACATGTCCTTGACAGACACCTGACTGTGGGCAGATGAGCGGGAACTGCTCAAGATGAGAGACGGAGTGGCGGATGGTTGAGAGGGGGCAAGGAGGACAGCAGTGGTTGACGTGGCTGAAGATGCTGGACCAGGAGGAGGATGGCGGCTTTGAGTTTGTGTGCTGCTTGTACTCATGTGTTGATCCCATAGGCGTTTGTGATGTGCGATCATGTGCCTACGCAAAGCAGTTGTACCTAGGTGGGTGTTGGACTTCCCACGACTCAGTTTCTTTTGGCACAGGTTGCAAATGGCATTGCTGTTGTCAGAGGCAGACACACAAAAGAAATGCCACACTGCTGAGCTCTGCAATGACGGCATTCTGGTGGTGGACACAGCATGCGTTGATTGGCGTGCTGTCGGGCTGACCCCAGGTGCCGATGCATGCTGTCTGACTGTGCCACTAGCTCCTTGCGACGACCTCCCCCTGCTTCCAACTCGTCTCCTCCTCCTCTCTGTCTCCCCATCTGAACTTTCGCCCTGTTCTTCTTCTTGCCGAGCGGGCACCCATGTGACATCCATGGACGCATCGTCATCATCAACCGCTTCACTTGTATCTGACAACTCAGTAAAGGAAGCAGCAGCGGGTACAACATAATCATCATCACACCGTACGTCCATGTGTGTAATGCTGCCTGACTGAGACATATCCCTGTTATCTACATCTACATGGTTGCGTATCACTCATTTCTTCAAACGGATGTGTAAATAACTCCTCTGACAGATAAAATGAAGCGGCTCTGGTGCTAGTGTTGGTGGTGGCGGCAGGCGGGTGAGTGGTATCTTGAGATGTGCCTGAAGCTAAGCTGGAGGAGGATGGTGCGTCAAGGTTCTGAGCGGAAGCTGTAGAAGATTGGGTGTCCTGTGTTAGCCAGTCAACTATGTCCTCAGAACTTTTCAAGTTCAGGGTACGTGGGATCTGAAAATTGGGCATTATTCTAGGGCAAAAGGGAATCACAGCACCACGACCACGACGGCCCCTGCGGGGTGGCCTGCCTCTGCCGGTCATTTTTTTTGAATTAGTGGTACTATGCGTGCAAGCTACTGTAAGACCAGATATGAGTGGCAATGGGCACTGGCAGAGGTCGGTAGAGTACACGCTGTAGGCCTGACACCTGCTTGAAGGACACTGACTGCTATTCAATCTATAACAGTGAAAAAAGTTTTTGGGTTTTAAATGCACGCTATAGTGACACCAGATATGAGTGGCAATGTGCACTTGCAGAGGTTGGCAGAGTACACTCTAAAGGCCTGACACCCGCTTGAAGGACACTGACTGCTATTAGCTTACAGTGAAAAACTTTTTTCTTTTTAAAGGCACGCTATTGTGACACCAGATATAAGTCGCAAAGTGGACTGGCAGAGGTTGGCAGAGTACACGCTGAAGGCCTGACACCCGCTTGAAGGACACTGACTGCTATTAGCTTACAGTGAAAAACTTTTTTTCTTTTTAATGGCACGCTATTGTGACACCAGATATGAGTGGCAAAGTACACTGGCAGAGGTTGGCAGAGTACACGCTGAAGGCCTGACACCCGCTTGAAGGACACTGACTGCTATTAGCTTACAGTGAAAAACTGTTCTTCTTTTTAAAGGCACGCTATTGTGACACCAGATATGAGTGGCAAAGTGGACTGGCAGAAGTTGGCAGACAACTAACTGCTATTCAATCTATTACAGTGAAAAAAAAAATGTTTTTAAATGCAAGCTATTGTGACACCAGATATGAGTGGTGGCACTGGGCAAGTGGGCACAGTATCCACTGTGAGCCTTACAGAGAAGCTGGCAAGCAGGCAACTGCAATTACATTACATAGAAAAAAAAAGGAGACTAATGTTCTAGCCCTAAAAAGGGCTTTTTGGGGTGCTGTCCTTACAGCAGAGATCAGATGAGTCCTTCAGGACTGTAGTGGACACTGAATACCCTAGCCAAGCTATCCATTTCCCTATCAAATGAGCAGCAACTACACTTTCCCTCCTCTATCTAAGAATGCAGCTTCAGAATGAATCTAAAATGGATGCTGTGCAGGAGGTGGGAGGGTCTGGAAGGGAGGGTCTGCTGCTAATTTGATGGAATGTGTCTGCTGACCGTGAGGCACAGGGTCACAGTTTACTCAATGATGACGAATAGGGGGCGGATCGAACCGCGCATGTGTTCGCCCGCCGTGGCGAACGCGAACACGCTATGTTCGCCGGGAACTATTCACCGGTGAACAGTTCGGTACATCACTACCAACACACACTTACTGGCAGAAACACTGAGAAAGTCACTGACTCACACACTCACTGTCATGACCCCTGCGCCATCTGGATGTCACCGTATTCATGTTGATGCTCTGTGCCATTTATGCCACATTATTCTCATACTTTTTTGAGTTCACACCAATGTTAATCAGTGATATTGATTACGTACAATCATAATTGATGAAAGCTAATGGCAGGCATTCTATGGTGATTAAAGGAGTTGACCTATCATGATCTCAGTTAACTGAGAGTGTGCTATTGTGATTCACTGTGATTTCTGGTTATTGACATGGCTCTTTTTATTGACCAATCTGATCTCTGGAGTCCCAGACCAGTTACCAGTATTTCTATACTCTTCCCTCTTGGAGTGTCCCTGTTTTCTTTTTGTCTGTTTATCAGACAGTGTTTTATACTTTTCTAATTAAACCCAGTCACTCTAAGTACCTATAACAGTTGTTTTTCTATTCTATAGACACAGCTGTACACTCTCACTGACACTCAAGTTCACTGACACTCACGTTTGGTATGTCGATTCCCTTACTGTTATGAGGTCTGGTCATGGCTGCTACCCTTATACATGTGCCAGTTATGTCACAGTTAATGAGAATAAGCATCAAGCACCCTGACTGCCTTAGAAATACACAAGGGTTACCCTTGCCACAAGTGAACTCTCTTATAATTTGTATGTCTAGACCCACCCTCTTTGTTCAATGGCCAGTCACACCTACATTTTGTTTATTTAATGTTTGGAGGCAGTGGCCAACACCAGCATGGAGGTGCCTATTTTGAGATATCCTGATTTCCATGTAGGCCTGACCAGCCCTAATAAGATGGTCTAATTGAAGATACATTTGGGAAGTTTATCTAAAGATATCACTTACATGTGCTATGTTATTTGTAGAGTAACGGACTTGAAGTCCCTCTCACTTCCTTATATAGATAAAGGATTCAATCAAATTTCCTTACATGGAAATATAAGTCTATGTTACCCAAAGAATGGATTTAATTACAACTGGGCAATTAACACTTGCATTAGAGTAAAGATCTCCCATTGACACCCATTGGAAAATAGCTATTTTATTTATTTATTTTAAATGGCATCTAGTTAGATCTGTTTGGACTTTTCTTGTAATTTATTTGCTTCACTTATATACTTTCAACCATTTTGTACATGTTATCTTCATTTATTATATTAGAAATGTAGCAATAAATATAATACTGTTGTTCTCTCTGAATACTACAACAGATATAATACATTTATCACATGTAATAGAATGTATCCCCCACTTACAAATTGAATTATATAATGTCCTTGTGCGTACAAGGTTAATGCATAGCTTGGTGAGAACTGTATTAAGACAAACTGGACTGATATATAAATAAGCTAAATATTGTATTTTTCCGAATGAAACATAAATGACAGAAAATAAATCCACTGAAAATTCAATGAAATGTCATCACTGTCATTTTAATTTATAAAAATGTTATCTTTATGAAATGCTAAAAACATACACAAGGTTACTTACTAAAGTGAGAATTGAAAGTTAATTCAAAGTTGATTTAAAATTTAAAGCTAGAGTAGTCAAATTGAAAGCATAGCTCAGACAGAGCTTAGCAGCGGAAGTGGTTGGAAACATAATCTAGGTCTAGGATCTCCAGGAAAATCTGCTGTTTTACGCATTTAAGAAATACTGTTAAAGACACTGTCCTGGCTGACAAGACCGGTGATGCAAGACCGGTGATGCACTTTTGGGCCCAAAATGGCTGCAGAGCTAGATGACTACTCCAATTCCTTAGAGGACCTATCTTTAAGTAAACTGCAGACTTACCAACTCCGACACCCTCTCATTCAGACAACCACCCTGTGACAAAGAAGACCTTACAAGAGCTTTTGGCAGGGCTACAGAAAACAATCCAAGCAGATGTGGCTTTGCTCCAACAAGACCTTACGAGACTTATAGGCCGATTGGGTACAGTGGAGGCCTTGATGACTGACCACACTCAGAGTTTAATCTCACTCAAACAAGAGATGCAGGCACAGAAGGAACAGCAGACAGGGGTTGAACAGAAATTTGAGACCCGGGAAGAAATGACGCTCCACAATAACCTAAAACGTAGAGGCATACTGGAGGATGTACTGGTGGCAGAGCTTCCACATCTCTTGAGGAGACTACTTGTGGTCATCGAATGAGATGTGCTTGGCTTGCCTTGGGGACATCAACCCCAAGGCAAGCCATGCACATCTCATTCAATTACATATTCTGAGTCCCAAATCTTAGGAGGGCTATTGACATGGTACCAATAGATCTGGTGGTGCATTTTCAGCAAAGCAGTGACAAGGCCATGGTGCAGGAAGGGGACTTTTTATTATTGGCTCACAGCCTCTAGACCAAAGTTTACGTACATACATGTTTATTCAAGATGTGGAGGCATTTTGTTCAGCTTATTAAATTCTAAGTTTCCTCCCTCTCCCCAGTTTGCTGGCTGTCTCTATCTTGCAGGGCTTAGGATTTCCTTAGTATAGGTAGTGAGCCATTGGGGTGACCAAAAGAGCCTTTTCTTTTTTATTTTATTAGATATTGGCCAGCAATTGTTTTGTCCTTAATGATAGTGGTCCAATATTTTATTAAACATAAAAAACCTTCAAAAATCCTCAGTTTGCTGACTGACTTTCTAGGGTGTATTTTGTTCCAGAGTTGGACTACACACTATCATTTATCACCAATGCCAATCATTGTGCAGCCATGTATTTTCTTGTGTCAGTAAATTCAGAAAAATAAAGAATATATATATTTTTTAAAGCATTTGAACTTAAATTTTGATTTCTCACTCTAGTAAATAACCCTGTAAGTTTGGTGGCATAGCCACGTCAATGTTACATATTTGCATGTAGGAAATACAATAAAGCAGACAGACTGAACTTTAGCTCAATCTTTTTCAAATAAAGTAAATTTTATTAGGAGTGCACTAAAGTAAATTACACTGCTCAAAAAAATAAAGGGAACACTTAAACAACACAATGTAACTCCATGTCAATCACACTTCTGTGAAATCAGACTGTCCACTTAGTAAGCAACACTGAGTGACAATCAATCAATCAATTTCACATGCTGTTGTGCAAATGGGAAAGACAACAGGTGGAAATTACAGGCAATTAGCAAGACACCCCCAATAAAAGAGTGGTTCTGCAGGTCACAAATTCTCAGTTCCTATGCTTCCTGGCTGATGTTTTGGTCACTTTTGAATGCTGGTGGTGCTTTCACTCTAGTGGTAGCATGAGACGGAGTCTACAACCCACACAAGTGGCTGAGGTAGTGCAGCTCATCCAGGATGGCACATCAATGCAAGCTGTGGCAAGAAGATTTGCTGTGTCTGTCAGCGTAGTCTCCAGAGCATGGAGGCGTTACCAGGAGACAGGCCAGTACATCAGGAGACGTGGAGGAGGCCATAGGAGGGCAACAACCCAGCAGCAGGACCGCTACCTCCGCCTTTGTGCAAGGAGGAACAGGAGGAGCACTGCCAGAGCCCTGCAAAATGACCTCCAGCAGGCCACAAATGTGCATGTGTCTGCTTAAACGGTCAGAAACAGACTCCATGAGGGTGGTATGAGGGCCCGACGTCCACAGGTGGGGGTTGTGCTTACAGCCCAACACCGTGCAGGACGTTTGGCATTTGCCAGAGAACACCAAGATTGGAAAATTCGCCACTGGCGCCCTGTGCTCTTCACAGATGACAGCAGGTTCACACTGAGCACATGTGACAGACGTGACAGAGTCTGGAGTTGCCGTGGAGAACGTTATGCTGCCTGCAACATCCTCCAGCAAGACCGGTTTGGTAGTGGGTCAGTAATGGTGTGGGATGGCATTTCTTTTGGGGGCCGCACAGCCCTCCATGTGCTCACCAGAGGTAGCCTGACTGCCATTAGGTACCGAGATGAGATCCTCAGACCCCTTGTGAGACCATATGCTGGTGCGGTTGGCCCTGGGTTCCTCCTAATGCAAGACAATGCTAGACCTCATGTGGCTGGAGTGTGTCAGCAGTTCCTGCAAGACGAAGGCATTGATGCTATGGACTGGCCTGCCCATTCCCCAGACCTGAACCCAATTGAGCACATCTGGGACATCATGTCTCGCTCCATCCACCAACATCACGTTGCACCACAGACTGTCCAGGAGTTGGCAGATGCTTTAGTCCAGGTCTGGGAGGTGATCCCTGAGGAGACCATCCGCCACCTCATCAGAAGCATGCACAGGCATTGTAGGGAGGTCATACAGGCACGTGGAGGCCACACACACTACTGAGCCTCATTTTGACTTGTTTTAAGGACATTACATCAAAGTTGGATCAGCCTGTAGTGTGTTTTTCCACTTTAATTTTGAGTGTGACTCCAAATCCAGACCTCCATGGGTTGAAAAATGTGATTTCCATTTTTTTTATTTTTGTGTGATTTTGTTGTCAGCACATTCAACTATGTAAAGAACAAAGTATTTCACAATAATATTTAATTAATTCAGATCTAGGATGTGTTATTTTTGTGTTCCCTTTATTTTTTGAGCAGTGTATATTGTGTCATAAACAATTGATAAATAAGAATCTTTAGTATCATTTTCACATTTGTTGTAATTGACTTGAAGTTGAATACTGACATTGGCCCTCAGGTTGGTCCTGGGTTGCATCAACATTCACTGTTTCATGTATCTTTAGCTTTATCTGTAGCATACATGGGCACTGCACCAACTCCACTCCAGTCTTCTAGGCTTTAACAATTGGTAACCTTCACAAACCTTCTAAAGACTGCATAATGGAATTGTCCACCAACTTTATGTTCAAGCCATATAGACCAAACAGATGATCCCAGCCTAAAGCCAACAAGTGGGGAAACATGAGCATTCACAAATATATCAAAGTATTTTTGAACATTTCTTGCTGTAATTGCACATATTTGATTGTTGTGCTAAGGTCTATTAATATTAACTTTTCGGCATTTGTCAATAAAAATTCTTCATTTGCCAAGGAAAATAGCATATACGCATCTCTAATGTAATTTTTTTATTTTGCATTGCAGATTGACACTAACGCTATCTTGTCCAATGGATTTGAAGAACTTTCCTATGGATGTACAGACCTGTATAATGCAATTAGAAAGCTGTAAGTGACATGGGTGATAACTAGAATAATATTCACATTTAAGTATTATTTTGACTGTCATTGTGGAACTGAACATCAACATGTACCCTGCATAACTTTAATAATTTCAAATACACTTTAATTTATTATTATTATTATTATTATTATTATTATTATTATTATTATTATGGCTGAATATTTACACTAAATTGTTGGTGTTAAATTATATTTAACTACAGTTTAATAGTCTTGGACATTCACTTTCAGATGAACAAGTTTTCAGCCGAATTTTGTCTATTCATCCATTTGTCTCAAAGACGAATGAATGAAAACAAATTACAACGAATGCAACAAAGAGCGAATTGGTTATTGGATACAATTTTGTCTGTACAATTCATTCTTCCATTCATTTTAGTTTACTGCAAGGCGGGAGTTACCGGCTTGCAACTCTCTCCTTGTAATATGTAAAAATAGAAGTGGCAGGTGACAGCTTTCTAAATCCCCCAATGCCCTCCTGGCCATATGGGGGTCAATATGAGGTTCAATCCTCCCTTATGCTCCAACCTATTTTGCTGTGAATAAGGGCATGTGTACAAAACAGTGAGCAACCAGTGGCTGCTCACTGTCTAAAAAAAGACAAGTAACTGACTAGCTGTTGAGTATCTTATCCATGCAAATGGACTCAGAGCATTCTGATTGGATGGCTTAAGGCTTAACACTAGGTCCCTGAACACTAGCGCTACTTGGGGGGCATGGGTGGGAGCATGAGGAGGAGCATTTTGCCACCCAGTTAATTATTTTATTAGATGCCCTGTGCCCGGTGTGCCTTTACTGGACTGGTGGCTGGGCTTCCCAGTTGCAATTTTTTTTATAACACTGGCTGCTCGCTGTTTAGTAGACACACCTCTACTCACTGAATGGCATGTAGGGGCAGGAGGAGGGGAACCTTTCTTATTTACTAATACTAAGTATTTTTTACTTAGTATTGGTAACATTGGCTAAAAGACCAAATTTCTAAATATTGGTCTTTCTGCGTCTTACTAAATAGCTCCCTAATGCTTGTGGAATTGCCATATGTTTACCAAAAGAAACTATATACTAAATAGCTTCCTAATTTGGTACCCTTTAACCCCTTCAGGACGGAGTCAATAGTGCACGTTCTGATCAAAACAAAACGTAAACAAAAACTGGAATTTGCGCTATGTGTCTGTTCACCCGTAGTTCCCCTCTTTCAAATTATATGCACCCACACTTATTATATATCATTTTGTTCAGGAGAAACAGGGCTTTAATCTATCATTAACTATTCATATATGGAACATCATTTATTATGAATAAAAGTAAAAAAAATGTGAGAAAATAAGATTTTTTTTTAAATTTGCATTTCCGTCTGACATTTTAACTGTGAATGTCATAATACTGTTAGGTTTTACTGCAAAAAAAATGCACATATTTGTAATCAGCGATGTCTCACGAGTACAACAGTACCCCCCATTAACAGGTTTTATGTTGTTTTGGAAAGTTACAGGGTCAAATATAGAACATTACATTTTCAAATTGAAATTTGCCAGATTGGTAATGTTACCTTTGAGACGGTGTGGTAGCCCAGGAATGAGAATTACCCCCATAATGGCATACCATTTGAAAAAGTAGACAAGCCAAGGTATTGAAAGTGGGGTATGTTTAGTCTTTTTTAGTAGCCACTTAGTCACAAACACTGGCCAAAGTTAGCGTTCATATTTGTTTTTGTGTGAAAAAAGCAAAAAACAAATATTTGGCCAGTGTTTGTGACTAAGTGGCTACTAAGAAAGACTGGACATACCCCACTTGCAATACCTCGGGTTGTCTACTTTTGCAAATGGTATGCCATCATGGGGGTAATTCTCATTCCTGGGCTACCATACGCTCTCAAAGGCAACATAACCAATCTGGCAAATTTCAATGTGAAAAAAATGAAATGCAAGCCTTATATGGGACTCTCTAACGTTCCAAAACACCATAAAACCTGTACATGGGGGGTACTGTTATTCTCGGGAGACTTCACTAAACACAAATATTAGTGTTTTAAAACAGTAAAACATATTACAACAATAATATAGACCATAAAAGTGCAGTTCGCTTGTAAAAAATGCAAAAAACGTCACTTTTACTTAAAATATCATCGTTGTAATACAATTTACCAGTTTGAAACACGAATATTTGAGTTCAGCGAAGTCTCCCGGGTAAAACAGTACCCCCTATGTACAGGTTTTATGGTGTCTTGGAGAGTTACAGGGTCAAATATAGTGCTTGCAAATTAAATTCTCTGCACTTTCTCCCTGTGTTGTCATGCATGTCAATCAAATTTTAATTAATCAAATCACATAATTACATTAAAAGATTATTTAAATATACATGTAGAATTTTAATATATATGCATTTATAGGTATTTAAATTCTACGTGTATACTGATGTAATCTTTTATGTAATTATATGTATTTATCTATATATATATATTTGCGGTTATTTGCATTTTATATATAGATAGATATATATAGAATGTCATTCTAAGTGTATTTTGTTACCGATATATATATATTAATAACAAAATACAGTTAGAATGAAATTACATATGCATATATAATTTATATTAAATTTTGTTTCAATATTTTATTTATTTATTTTATTATTTCATTTATTTATTATTTTAATTATACGTATTTATATATAATATATATATGTACATCTATTATATATATAATATATATACATATTATATATATGTAATGTCATTCTAAGTGTATTTTAATATTAATATATATACTTATATTAATATTAAAATACACTTTGTATGACGTTACATATATATAATATGTATATATATTATATATATAATATATATACATATTATATATATATAAAAATGCATTTATTTTATTTTTACACATGTCTAATTATTTGTTTTAATTCTTCCCACCAGCAGGGGGACTGTCTGATATTTCAAACAGTCCCCCTGCTGGCATATCCACAGCCAGCTATAGGGGGCCATGTGATCGCTCTTTGAGAGCGCTCACATGGCCCCCGGGGGCCTCATTTGCCGTGGGAGGGCTGCCTGGGCTGTGAGGCAGTCCTCCCGAAGCGGATCGCGGCGGAGGTAAGTATAACTTACCTCCTGGGGCTGCAAGCCGTTACGGCGTGCTATGCCGTCATAACGGCGTTAAAGCCCACTTAACCCGTGACGGCATAGCACGCCGTAACGGCGTTAAGGGGTTAATATGGAAATCCCATGCAAGGGTGCCAATTTAGGGAGTTACCTATTAAATAGCTGCAGGATGCAGCTGTGGCTTGTGGCATGGATCCAAATTTCATTAATCTGAATGAATTTCTGGAAAAAAATAATATCTGAATTTTGGCCAAAAATGAACCAACAAACAGACAAAATTCAGTTTGGACAAAACTAAAATAGTTTTTCATCAGAATTTATTTGGTCAATTTTTTTTATTTTTTTTTGTACCCAAGATCTATAGTTCAATACTAATTCAGTACATCCAGTGTAAGAGCTCTCTTGTGGGAACCTGCCAGTTGGTTCACTATAATAACATGATAGAGTCACCAGACCCTTGACATGTATTTTTTAGTTTAATTTTGTATTCCTTTCAGCAATGCAGAAGAGAGTAGTGCACAGTTCTACTATTCACTGTAGAAGTGACAAGGTTATTAATGGTATGCGACCTAACTGGCACTGCATGTCTAGTGGAAACATAGGGCTGGTCCCACTGAGAATAACAGTTACACCAAAAAGCAGGCTTATTTACATCTGGAAAATTGCAGTGCCATATATTACATTTGGATGTGTCAGCGTTTACAGCAATTTCCCATGGACAGATTTTACTCCAGTCAGTAACCAGTGAACATCGAATTTGTGCAATTTTACCACAATGTAAAAAACAAAAAGAGCATCACGTTCTAGTAAACGGAGTTGTAAGTGATTACTTACATTTTTCATAGTGATTTTATGTGAAGCAGTCACATTTTCTAGATAGAAAAAATGACTTGTGGACTGCGTTGCACAAAGGGTGGTGTGTGGCTATAACAAAATCTATGTAGTGTATGGAGCAGAAAATATTAACATAATTAAGGTGGTTGTTTTGCACAGCATTCATAACCTATTCATTTGTATGTCTTTATCTCTAACAGCTGTGTAAGCTCTTTACTCTTAATGCTTCATCAGATCCTCAGTATGTTGTACAATTATTTAACTGTTGGGTTTTCCTCCTGAAAACCCAATATATAATGACATTTCTGCATATCATTAGTAATTTGGTGGCCATGAGAATTAGAACTTTAATAAGTACGTTTAAAAAATACCATCGAGCAGTATATAGAGTTCCAAAGATTAAAAGTAAAGCTGAAATTGCAGGTGCACTAATACCAAAAATGTTTACATTTCCTAATATGACACAGGGAAAAAAACTGCTAATGAATTTAATGTTGCAGATATAATGTCACTCAGACAAACGGCATCCGCAAAATGTAACACTGTTAAGGAAATGAAACTCACCAAACACTTTGAAACAGTCTTAGAAATGAACATAGACTTGAATCACCACTGGAAATGCAATGCATGAAATGTATGACAGAGCTGCCATTTGCAAATTGCTTGCATTCAAAGAACGTGGACAAAGACACATAACCCTGTGTTTGGAGCACAAACCTGGACCCTGGAGCAATGGAAAAAGTAATATGGTTTGATTAATCATCATTCATTCTATTTCCTACATCCAAATAGGTTTGAAAAGTGCCAAAGGATGTGAAATCATTAAAATCTAATGATTGCTCCACAAGGTCATGTAACATCTAGGGAATATATGATGATTGTACCCCCACATATAGAATGCTAAACATTTTCACGGGTGGTTTTATGAACATAAGAGTCATATGCCTTGCAGGGCTTCCCAGATCTAACCATCATGAAACCTTTGTGAGATGTAATAAAGCACAGGATGTGAATTACAGTAGTCTTTCAGACCAAGGTCTTTTTTTTAACTTGAAGATATAAATAGCAATCCCCTACACACAATTCACTACTTGAAAGGTGACATTCCAAGAAGGATTGAACTGAATTCGTTCTAAAGACACAACGATTTTTCTAGGGTCCTTGGAAGTTGATATCAATATGCAGATGTGTGTTTTCTTTATTTTGTCCACCTCCTGTATAAACATATTTCAGCTCTTTCTGAGTGCATATCCAATGACCTTCATAGAAATATTACAATATTTGTATATAGCTTAGCTTAAGTACATGTAACTACATGAAACGTAAATAAGAGCTATACAACCTTACTGTATTCCATTGAATTATCATATCTCCTTTACACTATTAAACATTTAATTATAATCATGTCATATTGTTAAACAGTGCCGTCTATTACCTTCATCTACAAAACAATATGTTTACAATAAAACTGAAAGCAGAAGAGATGAACATGTCTTAGACGTGCATGTTAATAAATTAGTGCTGCAGGCATAAACTATAAAGAATTTAACTTCAATTATAAAAAACAGGCCCTCGCCTGCAAAGCTCTTACACAGTTGCGTGCCATTAATTTTACAAGAAAACTATCAAACACAATTTGAAATAATAAGGTAATTGGATAAAAGAAAACCCTTGGAGAATCATGTGGTATTTTAAATAGCCAAACAGGTTTAACCCCTTAAGGACACAAGACGGACATATTCCGTCATGATTCCCTTTTATTCCAGAAGTTGTGTCCTTAAGGGGTTAAATAAACCAATTTTATAATGTTTTACCATTTTTGATAGTGATTTATATTTTGGATGTTGGGTATTGTGAAAATATTTTCCATTCAGCTCTCACTACTTTCTATGTTTCTGTAAACAAGTTTTTGGAAAACAAGGTCCTCGTATTTTTAAAGATGAAAAAATAGTGCTTGGAGTGAGACAATATTGACATAAGCTTAACTGCAGTTTTTATTTATCTTTTGCATCAATACAGATAACTGCCAAAGGTTGGACTTGATGGATCTCGCTTTTCCTTAAACGTTATCATCATTGAAACCCTGTATTTGGTTTTGACATTTTCGGACCTGTGATTAATGTACACACAGAAAAGATTTACAATAACCTTCTGCAGAATGTGTTGTCACTTTGTAAATAACAATATTTATAATAATAATATATGCTGTATAAAATCCACTTTGCAATAAAATAAACGATCATTTCTTAGCTAGCCACTCCAATAGTTGCTAACTAATAATAATAATAACAATACAGCTAGTGTTAATGTGAGCATAATGTTTTATCTTTACATATAATGGAATATTGTAATATGGGTTATATGATTTTGTTATAATTATTTCTTACACTAGGTATCTATTATCATCCATTATTCTATTTCAGGAAGATTTTTCAATTATTTATGTAACTGTTTGTAAAATGCATAAATAGAGACATACGATAGTTGAAGGGCTACATATGATATATTAATAAGTGACATCCACTGGTAAGGTGGAAGAAGCATCATTTATTGCACATCAACCTGAAATGAATGTTACATTAGTGACTATTTTCCACATAAGGAAGGAAACCTACATTATTAACTATGCATCTTAAATGAGTAGGTTACATTTGGTGAAATACGTTTTGACACAGCAGTTGTTTCTTGTCAGTTCAATGAGTTTAATTTTGGGATATTTCTTCTGGCAACAGTTGACATGCTTGAGATGATAATCAGTCTTACCCATAGCTGTTTCTCAATTGAATGCACGCCATGCTATTGAGAATCAAAGTATTTACCCTTAACATCTGCACACACAAACGTGTGTGTATATATTTATATATATATATATATATATATATATATATATATACACATATACTAAACTAAATTTATGTATTAAAAAAAATAAAAATTCATTTAGCTTTTCTAAACGATGATCATTACTATTAACACTTCCCAAAATCTCTCATTTGCTTTAATTTCTCCATTCTTAGACCTCGATTTCTTCTAAAATTGTAAGTTCAGAACAAAGGAATGAATAGGTTCTACAAAAGACATAGAATTTAATTTAAAAAATGGCAAACTATAAATATGCTATTATTAATATAACAATTGCAGAGTACTCTAGACTTATCTCATCACTAATTTTAATGAACTTTTTGATTTGAAAAAAATGATTACTTAGAGCCTAGAAAATATAGTGCAGAGAGTTTTGGACTCCATCGCCCAGGTTTTCACCAAAGCATTTTCTAGATGTTTGACAAAATGCTTTTGCCTTCTAACTGTCCATTATAGGCTAAGAGCACCAGGCTTACCCACTTTCCACATGTTTAGCCTATCATTGTCCCACAAAGTTGTACAGCTAATACATATATTTGCTTCTGCATTTCCTGCCTCAGTAGTATTTGGCTTTAGGTGCTGGTCAAACTGCTGCAGAATGGTTTGACTCTAACCAAGTGACTGTATCCGAAACGTCTTTGCTCTATTAAGAGTTTCAATGGTTATGGTGTTTACAGTGCTTCTAAGACAGCAGATCCTATACAGCTTAACAAGTGAAGGGAAGCTTCACTGCTGAAGAAACAACTCTTTCCCCAAACATTCTCTGATACTCAATAACTCTTTCCTCGTTCCCCCTGATCGGATCCCATTCAATATACTTCTTCCTACCTGTTCAACTTTCATTGTGATTCTTACCTCCTCTAAAAACAACACAATCAGCATTGTTGAGGAAAATATATATCATAAGTCAGTGGAAATTTTATTGTTTTCTAATTTGTTTTAAGTAACATTGCTGGTATTGTGTGCTCAATAATTTACTGTAACTTTTCCTTAGTCTTATCCGATTTAGCCTCTAAGTAACTATAACTGTATTGCAACTTAATGACTGCATCAAGTCACTCATTATAATTTGTTAAACTATGTAAAGTGCTCTGGATTAGACTTGTTGAATAAATCTATTATTTGCCCTATTAGAGCATAAATTATTCTGAGAATTTTATATGGCTCGAATTGTGTCACATACTGAAAATAGCAATTCAATATCACATTTTATTATTTTATCCTAATATTAAAATGTGTTGTTAGACTTATAGTTTTTAGAAAAGTTAAACATTTCGATCGCAGAAATGATTTAATAGAATTACATTGGCAGCAAGGAGTGAGTTAGTGACTGGGTGGTTAAACTGTTCCTTCTATGACTGAGGAGAAGAACAGCTATTAATAGCAAACAACTATTAAATGGAAAAACTAACTGCTATGGTCCATAACTCCATAAAGTCATTCACAAAGGCTTTGGCACCTTGGGAAGAATATGCTGGCTGACTTTGATCTTTTCTTTCTAGGATTTAATTATTTTTTTTTGTCTCACGGTGGGTAGATGGTGATTTTATTGGTGTGTCATGTTTATTTTATGACTCTTCATTATTATGTTTTAATATCATAATGGGCATTTTTTGAATTTCAAGATTTTTGCTGATGGAAATTTCACTTTTAAATGGAATGCCTGATGATTATATTCTTAGATGCTAAAACATTTTAAAATTGGGTATTATTCAGCTCATGTTCTACCTTATTTTGTGCTTTTACTTTGCCTGCCTGCCTGTAAGTAAAGAATTAAAGAAAAAAGTGAAACTTTACAGTATTTTGCAGAACTTCCCCTGTAATATACATTCACATACATTCTCTTACATGTAAAAAAAAAAGTTTTGTAACATGCGTGCCTGGAGATCATACATGCAATCAGCTTTTATTAATGTTTCTTTCAGTTGGATATACCATGAATGATCTCATTTTCGAATGGCAAGATAATGCTCCTGTACAACTCGCAGATGGACTCACCCTGCCACAATTTGTTCTAAAAGAAGAAAAAGATTTACGTTATTGTACCAAGCACTATAATACAGGTAATTCTATAAAACTACTTTAACTTTAAGCTATCAACGTTTTGTTTGTTTATTGTAGATATTTATTATAAATGTACTTCCTGAAATGCTCTTTTCTCAGTTGCAAATCTCTGGCCATTTGTTTGCATTCCTGTACTAAACATTGCATATGATACATTCATAAAATATGCAGTGTCAGAGCAAGTGGTTTGTAATGACAGACTACCCCTGCACTATCCGTCACTACCCCCCAAGCTGCAAATATTATAACAATTAAAAAAAGTTTCATTACAAAGTAATCAAAGCAGACCATTAGGATGGAGAGCAGAAATATCATCAATGGTTTATATAAATTATCTTATATGAAGTATAAATACTCTTAATAAAATTTACACCATGAAAGCCCATTTACTCAACATTTTCGCCAGTACTGTTTTCATCCTGTAGAGACACCTTTTTTTTTCTGTCAGTGTACCAAAATATTCATCTGCATCATTGCAGAGGGACTGAAAATGGCAGCCTTCTCACACACTTGTAAGCTACCTTTGCTCACGGGAGCATTCTGAATGTCAAGGAGTGCGGGCTCTGAGTATGCAAAGTACACTGAATTGATTATATAGGCAACCATTGCAGTTTATAACAAACCATATTGTACAGATGTTTGGTTTAACTGTATGTGGGCATTAAGAAAATATATAGAACATTTACCTAATGTATGTGGCAATCAATGTATTTATTTGTTTATTTTTTTTAGCTTCTATGCTATGCTAATATTTCAGAAACTGAGGGTTAAAAAAGGCTTTTTTTTGTGGATCAAAAAGACACAGCATGGAGATAATCCTCAGTTAGGATAAACTGGTTGTGCCTGTTCATTTGTATGATTTTATACACTTTGGGGTTGGATTGCCCTTGACAGTATGGTACTAGATTTACTATGTTGTTTTGCACATGCCATCTTTACCTATATTAAATATTTTAGAGACCGTCTGAATGCAAGAAACATTTTAGAAGTTTTTACCCAACCATAGTTCTGTAAAAAACATCCTCTTTATCCCATTTGTATTGTAATCTTCCTTTGATGCACCATAGGATACCGTACTGGGTTCTTAGTTTGCACACACATGTACATAACAGAACTTTGAAGGAAATGATGCTCGTCAACAAGAACTTTAATTTAGTTGACACCCAGGTACACTGTGATGCCAACCTGAGGACATGTCACAATTGTTATGAAGTAAAGTGTCACACTATATTCTGTGTCTTCCTTTGATATAAGTATTGGCTGAGTGAGTAGATTATAAATTATAGTAGATATAAAACCAATCTGGAGCTAAAAGAAAACTGTAAATGCTGTAAAAACAACTGAGCTTATCAATAAAACAAAAAATTGTAAAACAAGTGAATAGCTCAAACTATCATTTTTGTTTTTTACTTTACATTTTTGATATAAGTGCAAAATATAATGATTACAGTGTTTAAATTATTCACCAAATATAGAGATGCACAATGCTAATAAAATAGTTGAAGTGGTGAAAAATCTCAACTTTGGCAAATCAGCACAATTAACCTGGTTCCAAATTGAAATTAACTTTAACTGATTAACTGATTAACTGAAGTCTCAGATTTAAATAAACTCAACTGCAATGAAATCCAAGCCAACTTTGATATTTACTAGATGCAAAATACCTTTGATTGTGTTCCCCAAAAAATAGATTCAGTAAGCTTTTACTAAAATCAGAAAAACATTAAAGTCACCTAGAACACTTAATAACAATGAAATGGCCTAGGTGCAGTGGTCCTGTAGTTTTAACCTTTCATTGTAAACCCTTGCCATTTTGTAAAAACAGCAATGTTTACTTTGAAGGGTTCAACACATCTCTAGTGTATGTCACACTGACAGCCACTAGAGGCGCTTCTGCTTCAACAACCCTGTAAAACTGTGTTATATAACGTTCAGCGTCATCAAATGCTGCTCGTAGCAAAGCAATGAACACAAAGCTTCCCTATGACAAGCATCTGAATGAATGCACTCATAGTGCTCACCGTGCATGCACATCACATACCCTCTTTTTGGAGCATTGAATTGCATGAATGCCTGGGCTGCAACACCTCCACAATGAAGTGGTCAGCAACACTGAGGGAACTTCAGCGCTTGAAAAATGGTAAGTAAAACCTTTATTTCACACATTTTTATTGCAAATGGGGAGAGGGCACTATTCTAAATAAGGACAGGGGTACTATAGCATTACAATTACAAGCATTTATATAGTGCCAACATATTCCACACCGTTCTACAATAGGTAAACAAGGCAAACATTAAGCGCTAACATGCCACGTTTGACGTACTGGAACAGCATGGAACAGTAGGTGAAGTGAGCCCTGTCCAAACAATCTTACAATCTAAATGTTAGAAATACAGGTTTGTATTCCTAATACTGCAGAATTACATTACATTTAGAAAATGATGTAGGGATTGCAGGTCAGTTCGGTAAACTCTTCAGTGTGAGTCAAAATCATCAGGTCAAAAGATTTTCTCGCTTCAGAGAATTAATCTAGACTGTACTCTTCACAATTGCAATTGTCAGAGGCTTTGAAAGACAGAGTCCTTCAGCTGATATTGGGTTTTGTTAACATCACTTATCATCAGTGACATTTGTATCCAAGTTTCTTAGGAACATTAAACCTTTTATTTTTCAGATAACCATTATAAGAAATACTAAAGACTATATTAGCCATGCTTGCATTTAGAAGAAGATAGGATGGGTCATTTCTCATGGACATAGCTCTTGAGACCCCATAAGTGTTTTAACCCCTTAAGGACCAAACTTCTGGAATAAAAGAGAATGGAAATGATCAAACTGCATTTTTAATATTTTGGGGTTTTACATTGTATAATATATCTTCAGGTTTTTATAAAATACTGCAACTCTTTTATCTAGAGGACAGAGGTAAATACTTATTTAATCCTATATTAATGGGGGACAAATGTCGGACATTTCTGACACCACACAGCCAGGCACAGGATCTGGACCAGAACATAATCAAGAACAATTTGAAATACCACACAAAATTCTTCAGATCCATGGCGTATTGGAAATGAAGAGTCATCGGAACATACAGGGAACAAAATTATAAACGCAAAACTTTTGGGTTTGCCCCCATTTTTCATGAGCTGAACTGAAAGATCTAAGACTTTTTCTAGGTACACAAAAGGCCTGTTTCCCTCAAATATTGTTCACAAATCTGTCTAAATCTGTGTTAGTGATCATTTCTCCTTTGCCGAGATAATCCATCCACCTCACAGGTGTGGCATATCAAGATGCTGATTAGACAGCATGATTATTGCACAAGTGTGCCTTAGACTGGCCACAATAAAAGGCCAGCCTAAAAAGGCCACTCTAAAATGTGCAGTTTTATCACACAGCACAATGCCACAGATGTTGCAAGTTTTGAGGGAGAGTGCAATAGGCATGCTGACTGCAGGAATGTCCACCAGAGCTGTTTCCCATGAATTGAATGTTCATTTCTCTACCATAAGCCATCTCCAAAGGCGTTTCAGAGAATTTGGCAGTACATTCAACTGGCCTTACAACCGCAGACCATGTGTAACCACACCAGCCCAGGACATCCACATCCATCATCTTCACCTCCAAGATCATCTGAGACCAGCCACCTGGTCTCACTCGGACCCGGACAACAACAATCGGTTTGCATAACCAAAGAATTTCTGCACAAACTGTCAGAAACCATCTCAAAGAAGCTCATCTGCATATTCGTTGTCCTCATCGTGGTCTCGACCTGACTGCAGTTCTTCATCATTACCAATTTGAGTGGGCAAATATATTCGGTGGTGTCTGGCACTTTGGAGAGGTGTTCTCACGGTTTTCACTGTACAGGGCAGATGACATGCAGCATGTATGGCATTGTGTCGGTGAGCGGTTTGCTGATGTCAACGTTGTGGATCGAGAGGCCCATGGTGGCAGTGGGGTTATGGTATGGGCAGGCATTTTGAATGCACAGAGATACAGTGATGAGATCCTGAGGCCCATTGTTGTGCCATTCATCCCCGACCATCACCTCATGTTGCAGCATGATAATGCATGGCCCCATGTTGCAAGGATCTGTTGATAATTCCTGGAAGCTGAAAACATCCCAGTTCTTGCATGACCAGCATACTCACCGGGCATGCCACCCATTGAGCATGTTTGAGATGCTTTGGATCAGCGTATACGACAGCGTGTTCCAGGTCCTGCCAATATCCAGCAACTTCATACAGCCATTGAAGAGGAGTGGACCAACTTTCCACAGGCCACAATCAACAACCTGATCAACTCTATGCGAAGGAGATGTGTTGCACTGTGTGAGGCAAATGGTGGTCACACCAGATACTGATTGGTTTTCGGACCCTCCCAGATCCCCCCAATACAGTAAAACTTTAAATTTTAGAGTGGCCTTTTATTGTAGTCAGCCTAAGGAACATCTGTGCAATAATCATGCTATCTAATCAGCATCTTGTTATGCCACACCTGTGAGGTGGATGGATTATATCGGCAAAGGAGAAATGATCACTAACACAGATTTAGACAGATTTGTGAACAATATTTGAGAGAAATAGGCCTTTTGTGTACATAGAACACGCCTTAGATCTTTGAGTTCAGCTCATGAAAAATGCGGGCCAAAACAAAAGTGTTGCCTTTATAATTTTGTTCAGTGTATATGCAGATACCACAATAATTTGCTATATAGCAAATGAACACTATAACTAGTTAGGAGAGGAAAATATGTGAGTCAGGGGGACACATATAGCAGCTGTATTGGCAAATAGTTGTTTCCCTGGAGGATAATTCCCATCAACCTCAGACAAACAAGAACATATGTGATCCTTTGTTCAGTGTAAAGTATGGCCAAAATGCATCAGTCTGGCCGTGATTTAGTTTTGTGTAGCATTATTATGTTCTTTGCATTAGTGGATAGAACCAAATACCTAGGAATATACTTACCTAAGGTAGATAAAATTCACATAGCACATAAATAAAGTACAACCCATGTAAGGAATATATGTAGAATACATAAAACTTAAAATGGGAACAAGAAGAGATAAGGGCTGAATAAAGGAAGACATTGGGGCTCTCTTGTAAGCCAATGGAAACATTGGGTAAAATCTTACTGTCTCAAAGTTGGGGAAAGGAAAGCACTCTGAAATTGAACCAATACTTTAAAATTGAAGAGCTCTTCTGATAAACTCAGTGAGGGAACGTTGTTGAGCTAGGTCATCCATGAGAAGCAGTAGGCATATTTTGCCCTACAGGTGGAACGTGTGTTGTAACTTTTTAATCCTATTCAGTCTCCAAATAATCATTGATTGTTGTTGCTATTCAGCTTGAGACTCTCAGACTCCAACTTTAGGAATGTTAGTAATTTTACCAGCTAGTATGATTTAACAATTTGTTGTATATACCTATACGCTTGGTAGCTTAGGTGCCCTCGAAGGCACCTACAAGTTATGTATACAGTACTTTAGTACTTTAGATGATTAGATGCCATTGAAAGACACAGAATCTAAATTGTTAATAATTGTTGAGTACCTTCTTCAATAAACCCTGATTTGATGATTGCCTTATGACATTGTTACTCTTCTGTAAACTTCGTATCTTGGGAAGTTTTAGCTATCTCCTGGCTTCAAGCTGATACTTTGAGGATGATACATATTATTGCACTACATTTGTACAATTTATAGCACAATATTTGTACAATTTACAGCTGCTTTTTCAGGATTTTTATTCCTATTGTATTTTCAATATTTAAAATGTAAGATAAGAAAAGTTATATCTTAATATTACATGTAATGTCAGATTTCTGATAAACCCTTTTCTTTTCTGCATCTTTGCATGTTTTTTTTTAAAGAGAGAGACAGGATTGATTGGTTGATTGATTGATTGATTGTTACAGTATTTCAGCAGGGCATTACTACAAGGGGTCTTGCTATTTTATTGAGTGTCTGTAGAATCCTACAGCTCAATGGTTAAATGTTGAGATAATTGTTAATAAGATTAGATGGGCCAAATAGTTCTTGTCAGCCGTCACATTCTATGTTTATATGATTTTATAAGAAAGAGGCATACATGTAAAATGGAAATGCATAAGTTATACATGAAGATAAATATTGCAGCAATAAATTCAAGAATAACAATGGATATCTATAAGGTACATCTATAGTTTAAGAAAAGAGATTTCACTATATTTTCCACACCATGGATATAATGTTGAGAGAGTTGTAAAGAACCATTTTACTGCATTGCCTACATCTATAGAACAGCTGTGTGTGTCAAGGAACTACTGCTTGGATAGATTAACTCCAAAATACCACCTTGACAAGCAATCATAGGAAATGGCTTGCCATGTATTATTAGCAAAGGAGCAATGCATTATTAAATTATATTTTCTCGCAGTACAAATATTAATATATTGGGCAATAGGGCTTTTTAATTTTCCTTTTTAGTATTGTCTGTCATGTGTAGATAGTGCGTAGCTTTGTGTAAGAAGAGTTAATGGATATATTTTATATTTGATTTTGAAGAATGTCACAGGTATCCTTTCTCAATATGCTCTTTAAAAACTGAGAGACTGCATGGAGGAGAACCGATGTGGATCTGAGTAGAATATATTTAGATGGTTGTTTTTATTGGAGAAATGACTGCATGTGTTTGGCAGAGGACTGCAGTATTATTTAATTATTTTTATGTTCCCTTTTTTTTTTTTTTACCAGAGTTTATTTCTGGATATTTCAACTGCTCTGTAAATTTGATTCTGCTAACCAGAATTCAGTAGTTTTTTCCTTTAGTGGATTTAAGTGTTGGTTTGTTTTGTAACAGCATTATAACAGTAGTGGAGTATTTAACTCATCTGTCAGTCATCAAGTTTTTAATATTTCTCCCGTGAAAGTTTGTGCTTTATATGAGGTTACAAGTAGATTTATGCTATAGGTAACAGAATTTGATATTAATCTTGTATTGCCGCATTTTATATATAAGAATGGAATATGAGAGACCATTGTAGAATACTAGAATTAGATTAAGGAGGCAACACTTACACAGCTATTCATCGAGAATTCAAAGTGAATTTTAAATTTAAAGTCAAAGTAGTTGAACTGACAGCATAGCTCAGTTAGAAGACTTTTCCAGTTCTACCCTGACCTTAAATTGGAAATTCACTTTGAATTCATTTTGAATTCTCACTTTAGTAAATAACACTGTGAGCTAAAGTCTAACACATGAATGTAGGGAGAGTCTAGAATCGGAGGATATAAGGAAATAAGAATTAGTGCAGTACTATCAATACAGTACATAAAAAAATATTGGATTTTATTTAGTTTTTTTTCATAACAATTTTAAAGAAGAGAAAGACTTTTAAAATTTTTTAATTCAGATTTAATTTTGCAAATTATGTCCAGCTCAAGAATAGAACTTACTGACCATCATCTGCAACGTTAGAGTGTTAGACTGTTCTAGCTGCCACATCTCCCCAGCTGCGTTAATCATTATTTCCATCCAATGCACAGGGAGTGCAGGGCTTGCACTCAAAGCAACTCTATGAGGAGCATTCACTATCTCCATGCAAGTGTGGTGAACGTTGGTCCTGCAAAGCCCCTCTAGTGGCTGTCTGAGTGACTGCTACTAGAGGTGACTTTAAGCCACAATGTAAACAATGCCTTTTCTCAAAAAAAAAAAAATTGTGTTTACACTGCAGAGATTGCAGGGACTGTCTCTTTGCCACAAAACCATTATTTTAAACAATAATGTTTTTGGTGCTTAGAGTGTCCCTTGATCTACCTATCATTTTGATCATCATAAAAAACTGACATGTTGATGCATCAAAACCAAAACACTGACTTCGAATGATTCTGAAACAAAATAAACTTAGACTCAAAGTCAAAGTCTATATAGTACATAAAGTAAAGCTCTGAATTCTGGTTTTCAACCTATTTTGTAATTATATATTCTATAAGAAATAACAAACTTAATTTAGGAAGGAAATACGACAATGACTTGTGACATTGGATGCATTTCATGTTACTTTGATGGTAACCAGTTATTAATACTGCTATTTTCCATGTTTATTGTTGTTCTCTTTCTCATTTAAGGAAAATTTACATGCATCGAAGTAAGATTCCATCTAGAGAGACAGATGGGATACTATCTGATTCAGATGTACATCCCCAGTCTCTTAATCGTCATTTTATCCTGGGTGTCTTTTTGGATCAATATGGATGCAGCTCCAGCAAGAGTGGCCTTGGGAATTACTACTGTCCTTACAATGACTACCCAGAGCTCTGGATCCAGAGCATCCCTTCCAAAGGTATTGAGAATACAAAGAAAAAATCAAAGTGAACATCTAGAAAAAGTCAGCGTTGCTTTCGATTTGACTATTTTGACCAAAACTTGAAATTAACTTTGAATTCCTAACAATGCACAATTTGTCAATTAATGCTTGTATTATAGGCATTCAAATTAGTATTTACTGTTTATTAGTTCTTTGCCTTATAATACATTCAAACAGCTGTGCTAAATAAATAAATCACATCAATAATGTTGATAACTTGTTAGAAAGTCATATTTTTGTTGCATGTGTATGAGTTGGTAAAATTGTAAAAAAAAAAATAACTTTGAATTTAATTTTATTTCTAGGTATCGTATGTCAAGGCTATTGATATATGGATGGCAGTATGTCTGCTATTTGTTTTTTCTGCATTATTGGAATATGCCGCAGTAAACTTTGTCTCAAGACAACACAAAGAACTCCTGAGATTTCGTCGCAAAAGAAAGAAGGATAAGGTGAATCAAATTCAAACAAATGTCCAAATAATTTTTATAGATCATTTTATGAGTAAGCAATAAATGTATTCAATTTAATTGAATAATAAATTATTCTGGAAGTGTTTATAGGGTATATCAATTTATATTACTTATAATGTGTATGTAATTTAATGCATTAATAAACAGCAAATACATGATGACCTTTATTGTAGTAGGTGGAGGTCAATGTGTTACATGTAATGCATGAGATTAATTATGCTGGTGTTCCACAGCAAGGGACTTAATCTTCCAATTTTGTAGTGACCTCTCTGTTCTTTCTCTTTTTTCAGCTGAAGCAACATGCCTGTGAATGTGCATGTTAATGTCCTATTTTTCATTCAGTGCGAGTGATTGCATTTATTTTTATTTTCCTCTTAGACCTTCAACATCGAGACAAAGTATTATCAGTTCCAGTCCTTAGCTGTACTATAAATAAACCTTGAAAATACAATATTGTCATACACAGGACTCCAGAAGTTAAAGGGTTACTCCAAGAATTATGACCACTTCACTGATTTGAAGTGGTCATGGTGTTTGGTGTTTGTATGTGCAACATTTTTCTGGAACATAGATCATTTTTAGCTATTTTCTTTCTTAATTTATCTATTTGTTTAGTTCCTGCAGTCCATGTGCAACATCCAGCAGTAATCCAGGGCATCTACAGCCCTTTCCTGTCTAAGCTGGTCTAATAACGTATGTAATGGAGCTCCCTGTACCCCAGCTGGGTACCTCCGCCAATGACTGCTTCCTAGCTGGAACAAGGGAAAAACCTCAGCACTTCTGCCCCCAGTCACCATGGCTTGACTGGGATCCTGGGACCTCTCCGTCCTGGAGCCAAATAGGGGACTAGCTCTATCTACTTCCAGGGACTGGACGACACTCAGTCCTGGGAGCTCTAGTCCTTACAAGGACTTTTCCCACTGAATCCTCCATGCTGGAACAAACTGAAACAAGCTGGAAGCTTTCCCCTCCCAGTAACTAGACAACTCATAGTTCTGGGAGTAAAAACTGGAATGTTTTAATCTGGCCAGATGGCCTGCTTTTATACATTTATGAACACATTATGGACACAGTCAAACACGCTCATGACACTCCCACACAAAACTGGATAATCCCTCCCCTGTGCCTGGCAGATAATTGAGTCAGGAACTGTACAAACTCAATTATCTCCAGGTACAGAAAAACATACAATTTCCAAACACCCCAAAAGTACCTTCAAAACTCACGAAAACCCCACAATCCCCTGATAGCCCCGATCTGGATGACCAACATATCCAAATATCACCCAGATCGGTTAAGGGGTTCAAGATTTCTATAGAAGTCAATTATTTGACTGACCGTGCACATGGTCCTATGCCCAAAACAGTTCCTTGAAATCAGTGCTAGCGGTCGGTCAATTTCGGCAACATAAAAACAAATAAAATACTGAACGTAGTCTCCAGTGGTGTTCGGAAGTTTCCGTGTTCGATTTTAGTTCCATGAACTCAACGACCAAACACTGCTGCCTGCGTTCATGCAAACAAGATGGCCGCCACCTCGTGGTCATTCATACCAATTGCGGCCACCCAGACGAAAAATTAGAACACTGAGGTGAGAGCCGTTCCAAGGTGTTAATAGAGGTTAACAAGCTCCCGGGTGGACCCTGGTTCATGCAGTTGCTCGTTTCCTGTTCGGTATAGGAAAATTACACGAATCAAGCCATTTAAACAGTCTTTTACAGGTTTCTCTGCAGGAAGGGGGGTTTTCTCTGGGAAGGGGGGTTTGTCACAAAGCAGCTACTCATACTTCCACATTATAATATCAACTCATTAAAGGTTTAAAATATATTCATTGGCTGATATTAGCTGAGAGTGTCTGCTGATGAATATTGTTTAAATCTGGCATGAGTTGGTATGATGTGGAAGTATGAGCTTCTGACCTACTCAGACCAGAAGGACTGTGGATGTTAGACAGCAAGTGTTAAACTAATAATAATTTTTTTACAGATTATCAGCCGACAGCACCTACTGACTCCTGGCACTAGGGGTGTGGAGTTTTTTTTTTTTAAATGCTGATACACTGAAAAAAATCATTGACTGTGATTGTGCATCTCTATTTCCCATTTACTGCTACAAATTATGAATATTTATACATATATTTATAACTATACATATATTTAAAAAAATATATATATGTATACATATATGTTAATATCTGTTTTCCTCTTTGACCTTTATTTTGTGATACCATATTATCAATTCCAGTCCTAAGGTTTACTCTAAAATAACTGCGAAATACTGTGGCTAGGGGTAAGGATTTTTCCTAGTTGTGGTACATTGACATATGTGAAAGTTTCTACTTCAACCTGCATCTATGCCCAGATCTCATACTATTTATATCTGATACAATCTGCTGTTGAGAGGCACTGTTCACATTAAGTCATCCAGGCTCCCGAACACTGTTTTTTGACAGTAACAATATTTATTGTTATTTAATTATTATTTTTATTTCATGTATTTCATGTTATTTTTGTATAACAGGAAAGGAACAAAGGGAGTATATTCATAGTTAAAGAACAGAATTGAATTGGTACCATGTGATATAACAACATGGGAACTTAAAGGACCACTATAGTGCCAGGAAAACATACTCGTTTTCCTGGCACTATAGTGCCCTGAGGGTGCCCCCACCCTCAGGGTCCCCCTCCCGCCGAGCTCTAGGGGGTGGAAGGGGTTAAACTTACCTCTTTCTCCAGCGCCGTGCGGGGGACTCTCCTCCTCCTCTCCTCCTCCTCGGCTGAATGCGCATGCGTGGCAGGAGTTAGCTTACAAGTATGTAAATCAGTTAACTCTTGCATTTGTGAGTTTTTTTTTCCCTAGTGTTATGGTATTATATAGTTTAAATTTAATTTTAAGACAAGTGAATAACTTAAAATGTTTCAAATGTAGCTGTAAAATGCCAGGGGCTGAAGAAACTAGTTTAGGCTACCAAAAACTGCAACATAGTATACATTCCAGAGTTATAAACAAAGGTCTATGTCAGGAAATAAGAAATAGGTAAAAATGTATAGGTTATTCAGCAATGGAAGAAAATTAAACTCTGGTAGGAATATTTACTAAAGTGAGAACTCAAATTGAATTTTAAATTTAAGGCCAGAGTAGCTGAACTGTAAGCATAGCTGACTTAGAGACTTTTTCCAGTTTGGCTATTTTAACTTTAACCCCTTAAGGACACATGACATGTGTGACATGTCATGATTCCCTTTTATTCCAGAAGTTTGGTCCTTAAGGGGGTAAAGGGACACTGCAGGCAATGTGGGTGATTTATATCACTAAACTGGTTATAATGTCTGGAATCCCCTGGTGCCATAATTTCATTCAGCATTAACAGTATTTAATGCGTTTATGTTTTATTGCTAAATGAGAGTCCCCGGCAGTACATCTCCTCTATGCTGCTTTGGCTAATGAGAAAGTATTAGCCTGAACAGCTATGGGCAGTTATAATTGGCTGAGAGTGTCAGCTGACTGCTTTTAGTCTTTCAGAGCTCCAACAGAAGGTATGAATTGGTTTAACTACAAGGAAGTGTGTCATTTCTGCCTTAGCCACACCTCTAGAAGAGTCCGGACTGTTAGTGGCCAGGAACCATTACTTAGTACTCTAAAATTGAATGGAGGGACAGTGCCTGGGGACTCCAGGCACCATAACCAATTCAAAAAGATGAAAAGGTTATAGTGACTACAGTATACCTTTAAATTTGAAATTCACTTTGAATTTACCTTGAATTCTCACTTTAGTGAACCTGCAAGTTTTGATGCTAACAATTCCTGAAGGCGTTTGTACAAACGGACTCTCTGTCCTTATAAAAGCAGTGTTGTATAGGACTATTATTCCACTCTCTTAAGTAATAGTTGCACAGTATTGTACTAGATAAAGTGGTATATTTGTATCATAATGATGAGAAAAGGGAAATAAACAGAAGACAACCAAATCTAACATTTAAAGTGTTGGTCTCGGGGGCGGAGCCTGCGCTCGAGCTGAATGGTCGCATAGAGTTTAAGCTCCCAGGCTGACGTCTAATACAGTGACAATATACAGTGGCATCAAAGCTATAATCACCTAACAACTATTTTTAAACCCACCATGTCACAACGGGGGGGGCACGAAAAATGCCAGATGCAAAAAATACTCGCAGGCACCAGAACCGCCACGTTACAAGCTCAACATGGCGACGGGAGCAAGATGACAGAGATCTGTCTAGGCCCCAATCCCCACAAGATACCATGCAAATCCAAGGGGATTTATTTAAAAAAAATGCTTGATGACATGGCCTCCAAAATACAAGCCACAGTACAATCAGCTATCTCAGACCTGAGGAGAGAGTTTATGGATCTGGGGAACCGCACGGCCCACATTGAAAATAAGATGGCACAATATACAGATGCACATAACAGCTTCGCAGACAAAGTGGAGGAAATAGAAGCCAGGCTAGAGACACAAGAATTAAAATCAATGGACCTAGAAGATAGATCCCGCCGACAGAATCTAACGATCCAGGGAATCCCGGAAGAAGTACAGCTGGCAGATCTTACCGCTTTCCTGACCGGGCTATTCCAGGCCCTGGCCCCAGATATAAAACCATCCATGTTCCTAATGGACAGGTCACACCTCCACCCCTAGAGACATGATGACAAAAATGCTGAAAAACTACTTCCACATAAAGGAGCTTATCCTCAGATCCAACAGATCTCAACAAGATTTACAGAAGCCCTACAGAGCCATCCAGGTATTTACTGACCTTTCAGTGGAGACCATACATCGATGACGGGCATTCCGCAAGGTGATCTCTGAGCTGAGAAACAGGCGTGTTCCCTACCGCTGGGGCTTCCCAGCAAAGCTATTAGTTACCAGAGATGGCAAATTCCAAGCGGTTTCCGAAGTTGCAGAGGGCACCCAGCTAATCCGACACTAGAGCTTCCTTACATCAGCTTAGAGAGACAGTCCCAAAAGACAAGCAAAGATCCAGAAAGAATGGAAGAATATTCGACACCCGAAAACGCCCAAGAACATGGCGTAAATAACCTCACCGAGAAATAAACTACAAGAGGAAGGCAGTGGCACATGACCCATTTTAATGTTGCGGGAAATGGAGGGGAGCTGATTGATCCGAACATCCACAGACTTTATGCAAACCAACAAATAAATTCCAATCTGGAGCATTTGGACACTTACTTCCACAGGCCTCACTATCAAGTGGGGACAACATAAACATGTGATATGGCACCGGTCGGGTGAGGGTAATGTGTTGTCATTGCAGCTTCTAATGTATTTACCTCATTTATAGGTTTGAAATGTGACACTAATTACTAATGTGTTCTAATGTGCATAAGATTACCAGGTCCCTGCAGGGAGTTATGCAATTTAAGGACGACTTTAAATCCCCATACAAACATGCGCTACCAGACTCAGGATGTGTAGCTGACAAAAAGGGGTGCGGACAGTACACCATGACGAGCTCTTCATCCCATTAGCTAGTACCTACATTTAACTAATTTATTTTAAAAAATTACGTCACAAAGTTACTCCTCCTCCCCCCGGGGACCTCAGCTAATACCTTCCCCTAGCGGGCTTGCGAAATAGCCAGCGGGGGTAATACCACTTAATGGGACACCATGAATGCGCTCAATCATGGGTTAAAGGTTTCATACACTGACATTCCTCATAATGTCACCATTGTAAGCAAATATTTTACTATTACAGGGGTCAGACATGAGAGCCGGAGGCGGGAGTGACAGGTTTGCATTCAGTGACCTGAAGACCTGATTCCTCCTATCCCCCAATGACCGTAGCGAGCACAAACAGCTAGCAGGAATGAGAAATAGCAGAAATGCTGTTGCTTTTGTTAAGTTTTCTTTTAGTTATTTATGTTGTTGTAACAGTCATTTTGTAAATGAATGCTTGTGTATCAATGCAAACAAACCATGCCTTAGAGACACTGACACAGAAGAACGGCCTACAAACACTTAATATGCCTTACAGGTTATCTAAAAATCATTGCCCTTTCTGGTCCTACCAAGACAATACACAAGCCCAAGAGGTTGGAAGGGGAACACCCCCAACAGACCCACATTCAAACCACAAGAAGAAAAGGTGTATGCCAGCACACAACGTATGCACCACAACCAGTTATGAAAGTATACTCCCATAATGTACAGGGACTAAACATCCCCTTTAAAAGACATGCCCTATTTAAAGAACAAGCTGATATTATATGCCTTCAGAAGACACATTTCAGCATGAACGCACACCCACAGCTGGGATTCTACCTCTACCCTCACCAACTACATGCCACAACACCACATAAATCTAAGGGAGTATCAGTAGTTCTCAGCAAGGACCTCAAAGTTATCTCACATGGCCAAACTGTAGATCCTAGAGGGAGGTATGCCATTTGGCAACGCACAATCAATGACCTAGACTTCACTATAGATAATGTTTTTTCACCAAGTGTCAATCAAAGGAACTTCCTACACAGTGTCTTCTCCAAAGTTGAAACCTGAGAAAGGGTACCTTCATTGTTTGTGGGGACTTCAATCACATTACCACCATAACCCCCCATCCTCTAACTACGCCACGCTCAAAAAACAATGCAAGGCCCTTATGACACTGGTGAATTCATATGGCTTGCACGACATCTGAAGAGCGTTACACCTGGGTGACAGGGAATCCACACACCACTCAAGGGTACACAGCTCCTATTCCAGAATTGATGGCTATCTCATGCACGACTCCACATTAACCAAAGTGCTCGACTGTGACATTACTCCCACAGAGTGGTCAGACCACACACCGGTAACCTTAACATTAACAAACAGCTACGAATATAAATACAGAAACCCATGGCGTCTCAATGAGAGCCTGCTAACTGACTCAAACTTTTGCGCTCAAGTAGAGACAGAAGTGAAAAGTCAGTCCAAAACCCACATATGTTATAGCTGGCACACAAAGCAGTAGTGAGGGGTAAGCAGAGCATCACACCTCAAAAGACCAGCGACACAAAATGTAAATCAATGGAAGTTAAAACTCAGCAAGTTACACGGAAAAAACCAAAATAAAACCCTCTCTAGAAACTAAAAATAAACTCTCTTCAAACCAAAATAAAAAAAAATGTACAACTAACTAAATTCGGCTACATGCTAAAATGGCTGAAGACCACAACATGCGTACAGGGCAATAAAGCGAGCAAACTATTAGCTCAACGACTGAAAGACAGACAAGCACAGACATACATCGCTCGCATAATATACCAATAGAATCCTGGCACAGATTAGGTCTCATATCAGATCTAGACTCTGCAATTGCACTTTTTCAGTGCAAACAGTGCGACAAAAAGGGACACACCTGCCCTGGGTTACAGCTGACCTCATTCAAATGTACCAGTTTAGAGATTCACTGTGGTCAAAGTTCAACCATACTGGCTCCATGAACAATCACTGAACATGAACTTACAGACAATGGCCGAAATGCATGCACAAAACAAACAAAAATGGCAAAGGCCCAATATTTCAGTGAAAATTTGAACAACAACCTACCAAACCCAAGAAACTTCTGGAAAATCATAAATAACATACAAATCCCCACAATCCACTACCAACCCTCCACTGTCAAAATGGACAACCAAACACTGCAACACCCCCTAGATGTGGCAAATGCCTTTAATAATTATTTTGTTGGATGTGCTACTAACCTGTTTGCTAAGATAACAAATGACACTCATTTCAGACTGCAAATAAAGATCAGTCCCTGCCAAATCTTCAAAATCCTCATATAGAGAAATTCTATTTTAGACCTGTGCCTGTTAGTGTCATTAATAAACATCTTAATAATTTAAAAATGAAAAACCAGTGTGGACCAGATCAAATCCCAGCAATGTTGCTCAAGCTCAGTGCGCCAGCAATTGCTAAACCTGTCACTACCCTTATTAATGAATCCCTGGTGTCAGGATCCATACCCAAACTTTGGAAGATTGCACCTATCCATAAAAGTGGTGACAATACTTTGGTATCTAACTATCGCCTGATATCATTGCTCCCTGTATTGTCAAAAATCATGGCAAAAGGCATCCACACCAGTGGTGTATCCTGGTTTTGTGCTGCCCTAGGCAAAAGAAGTGACCTCCTGGGCCGTACTTGTTTTTTGCCTTTTCTTGTTTTTTCTCGCCTGGAGGCGTCTTTGAGGAGGGGGTAATGTCAGGATTCGAACCTGGGAATTTGGCAGCTCTGGTGCTTTGGCTTACCTCTGAGCCATCTCTCCGCTTCTCTGTTTCCTGGATCTAGCCCTGTCTAGTATTTAGTACTAGAAGCTGGATATTCGTTGGAACTACTCCTGTCACTCATGTTACACCTGAGCCTGATGTCTCGTTAGCCAGGTATATAACACTGCCTCTCCCAGAAGGCAGTGTCAGTTCCTTGACTCTGGTGATCATTCTGCTGTTTCCTGTTCTCCAGTTTATTATTGACCTCTGGCTTGTTACTCCGATTATCCTGACTTCTGGCTTCCTTTGACCCTTGGCTTCCATGACTATTCTCCTGGTTTATTGTTCCTGTACTGCGATTTGGATTTACCCTGCACAGCCCCCGTGCACCGGCTCACAGGTCAGGTGAATTCTTGCCTGACCACCTTGGCCTGTGTTTTCTTGCAAGGGTGAGCATACTTCTCTGCCTGCCGGACTCCCAACCCAGGTAAGCCCTGCCACACACTCACACTCACTAACAGACACACACTCACTAGCAGATACACACACACTCACACTAACAGACACACACGCACTAACAGACACACACTAACAGACATACATACACACACACTAACAGACATACATACACAGACACACACAGACACACTAACAGACATTCACACACACAGACACACTAACAGACATTCACACACACAGACACACTAACAGACATACACAGACACACTAACAGACATACACAGACACACTAACAGACATACACAGACACACTAACAGACATACACAGACACACTAACAGACATACACAGACACACTAACAGACATTCACACACATACACTAACAGACATTCACACACATACACTAACAGACATTCATACACATACACTAACAGACATACACACTAACAGACATACACACTAACAGACATACACACTAACAGACATACACACTAACAGACATACACACTAACAGACATACACACTAACAGACATACACACTAACAGACATACACACTAACAGACATACACACTAACAGACATTCACACTAACAGACATTCACACACTCACTAACAGACATTCACACACTCACTAACAGACATTCACACACTCACTAACAGACATTCACACACTCACTAACAGACATTCACACACTCACTAACAGACATTCACACACACACTAACAGACATTCACACACACACTAACAGACACACACACTAACAGACACACACACGCGCGCGCGCGCACACACACACACACACTGACTGACTGAGACAGACAGACAGACAGACAGACAGACAGACAGACAGACAGACAGACACACACACACTCACATATTTAACACTTTTTTTTTAAAATTTACCCCCCCCAGCCTCCTTACCTTTGGGAATGCTGGGGGTGGTCCTATTTCTCCCTGGTGGTCCAGTGGCTGCTGGGCGGCGCTGGCGGGCGGCTGGCGAGGGAGCACTTCCTCTGAGCTGTCTGCTCAGCTCCCTCGCGCGCCGCACAGTGAGGCTGGGAGGCGGAGGCGGAATATGACGTCATATTCCAGCTCCCAGCCTCACTCTGCGGCGCGCGAGGGAGCTGAGCAGACAGCTCAGAGGAAGTGCTCCCTCGCCGGCCACCCGCCAGCACTGCCCAGCAGACCGCCCGCCCAGACGGCATGTCAGTTAGCCGCAAGGCTAACAAGGCATTTGCCCTGGGCGTTTGGGGGCAGCTTTTTTTGCCGCCCCCTGGAAAATGCCGCCCAAGGCAAATGCCTTGCTTGCCTCACGGCTAATACGCCCCTGGTCCACACGCAACTATGTGAATATTATCAACGATCAAATTATCTGACCCCTGATCAATCAGGCAATCAGGCTTTCCAAATCACTCAACTTCGACTGCCTTTGATTTTTCCTTAATTTTTGCCATGGCCTTTGACACAGTAGACCATGGCATTCTTTTGCAAAAATTAAAAACTCAGGCTAACCTGGTTTCGATCGTATGTTTCAGACCGATTGCAATATGTGGCCATTTCTGACAGTGCTTCCCTCCCTCTTCCAATCACATGTGGTGTTCCCCAAGGCTCCATACTCATCCCCCTGCTATTCACATTATTTATAAATGATCTGCCTAACGTCTGCAAATCCTCAACTGTACACATGTATGAAGACAACACTGTAATCTACGCTAGTAAACCCAAGTTACCGCAGCTTGAGGCTGTGCTCCAAAACCAATTCACAGAGGTAGAAAAGTGGATAGCGGATAACAAACTCTTCCTAGACACTGACAAAACTGTTCCAATGATCTTTGGAACTGTACCTAAATTACGTAAACTACAAAATCAACAACTGTGTATCAGAACAAATTCAAATAGCACACTGACAGCAGTCTGCTCTTTTAAATACTGTATCTAGGTATGTTGCTAGACCCCAATTTATCCTTTTGGCCTTCACATTGAAAAAATCTCTTCCGAACTTTACCCAAAACATAAATGTTACCCAAAATGTATTGTTTGTATATTGTATTTTTGTAATATCCTATTGTAACAATGCAATGTTTTGTGGACCCAGGACATACATGAAAACGAGAGAAATCTCAATGTATCCATCCTGGTAAAATATTTTATAAATAAATAAAAATTAAATAAGAGGGACCAAAAATTACTACTTCCCAAACAGATCTGCACAGAATTTGCAAAATACTATAGCCAACTACAATCTCAAAGATGATTCAGACACTAGCTGCCCAACCGCCACCGGTATCCGGGACTACCTCTCAGAGATCCCTTTACCGACTCTTACAGCCACTCAGAAACAAACCTTAGCCACTCCCATTACAAGGACAAAATACTAGACTGCATCAATAACTTACCCAAGACTAAAGCCCCTGGCCCTAACAGATATACTAACACATACTATGCGAAATTGAAACACATTTTGGCCCACACCTAACCAGCACCTTTAACCATGCCACACTAAAAGGGATTTTCCCCTCTAGGTTTTTAGCTGGGAGAGTGATTACACTCCCTAAACCTTGAAAATCTCATACTCACTGTCAGAACTTTCACCCGATATCGCTCTTAAACACAGAAACCAAATTATATGCAAAAATCTTATCCACTCTACTCAAATCAATTTTGCCAGTTTTGGACGACCAGGTGGCCAACACAAGAAAAGTTATAGACATCCTATACACATTAAACACAGAATGACCGCAAGGACTGCTAATCTCCCTAGGCACAGAGAAAGCGTTTGACAGACTGAATTTGCAATTTCTAGAAGTTTTTAAAAAGTTTGACTTTTCACAAGAATATCAGCTCTCCAAACGCTTTAGTGACAACCTCAGGGTTCCTGTCAGACCCATTCACTATAACAAACGGATGTCCCCTGTCAACACTCCTCTCCATACTAGTCCTGGAAGCGTTAGCAGAAGCCATGAGACGTAACACTAATATACACGTAATACACATAGGGACAAGGAATACAAACTAAACTTATTTGCCGACGACGTCCTACTGACCTTATCACAACCAATCATTTCCCCCAAATCTTTAAAAATTACTTCAACGCTATAGCTCCCAATCTTATTATAAGCTAAATATCTCGAAAACCCACGCCATGGAAATTGGCATAGACTATCTCACCCTAGTTGAACTCAAACAAGCGTTTAATTTCGACTGGAGACAGGATTACCTCAAATTTTAAGGCATCAAACTGATGAAATCCCCAAACTCCCTGTTCAGAACGAGCTACCAAAAACTCAAAACAGAGATAGAAGACATGATAAAAAAATGGGAAGGGTTGTACATATCCTGGGTGGGTACGTGTGCAGCAATCAAAATAGTAATATTGCCTAAAATTCTTTACCTCTTTCGCACTTTACAAATTCACGTCCCTCTAAAGTTTCTTAAATCTCTTCAGACCACATTAGTGAGGTTTAGCTGGAACAACAAGAACCTGAGAGTGCCCTGGAGACTTTTGGAACTGAAGAGTTTCAAGAGGGGAGTTGGGATTCCCCACCTGAAGGAATAGTACAGGGTGACACAGGTGACCAATGTACTCATGTGCCACTCCCAGACATACACCCCACAGTGGGTAGACCTAGAATTGCAGATGTAAGTGGGGGCACATCTATCAAATTATATATGGATACCAAAGGGGCTGAGACCCAAGTGCGTCACTAGGGGGGCCAGAGGGGGCCATGGCCCCACCTACATCAGGTGTGTGTGTGTGTGTATATATATATATATATATATATATATATATATATATATATATATATATATATATATATATATATATATATATATATATATATATTCAAGATTGTAGCCGTATTAGATTTTTTTTTTTTAATGACAAGCGGGAGAACAGATGAGTTATGATACAGAGGTTAAAGCGTCATGAGTGCAGATAAGACAAAGGCTTGACAGAAAATAGACTCCATTCTTGCAGAGGGTTGTAAATATCCTGTGTGAAGATCACAAAGTGAGGGGGAAGAGAGAAAAAAAAACAAGCAAACAGTGCAGAAGATAGTGCTAGAAGGGGGGAGTGAAAAAAATGAATAATTACTTATATTAAGAAGGCATGATTTTCCATCCAAGAGTTACAGGAAATGCATTAAGGCCTATATCGAGCATACACAGACACGAATGCACATACCTACATTCACACACATGTACATATACATATACACAAGTAGTGTATATGTACTAGTATACACAAGTACATACACACTATACACATGTACATACAACAATATACATATAAATACAACCAAATGCTCAAATATATGTACATGCACACCTACACATACATCCACACACAATTATCAATACATGTACCTAGACATATACAAATGTGCCCACACATACATAGAGCCATATATGTATATGTATGCATACACCTATTCACATATACATACATGCATGCATGTATGTACACACTTTATACATACACACACAAATATACGCATACACATAAACACATGAACAGAAATACATATACATACAAACAAACACATATACATACATGCACATGACCTCATATAAACAAATATAAATGCACAGTCACATATATAAGCATACATGCTTTACGCGTTTCGCCCGTCAGCCTTCTTCAGAAGTGTAGACACTGTACACTTCTGAAGAAGCCTGACGGGCGAAACGCGTAAAGTGGGACTCTTTTCTTTTCTATATAGCCATTTTATTTTATATACTTGTTATTAAATATTAAATATTATTTTTTAAAGCTATATACATCCATTTTATATTTTACTTCCTGGTCACCATATCCTTCGGTGGGGATTGTACCACCCAAGCTGATTATACTAGAGCAAGTTTCTGCTCTAGGAAATGTGAGTAGCATACTCTCCAGTTGTACTTTTATATATCTTATCAGTACATACTATACCATTGGAGCTCTCTTTTTATCTCTTTCACAAACATTACTACTATTGAAAATTTGGAGGTACCTGCTGAGATACAGATCCTTAGACAGGGATTATTCCGTCCAAGCCAAATTACGGTAGAGCTCCTGGAAAGCTCTACCAAATGTGAGTGCAAACTACTTTAATTCACTCCATTATTTTTTTCTCTTATTTCAATATACTACACTATGATGTTTTTTCTTTGTTTTTATTTCTGAGGATATACAAGAACTGTCCATAATTTCTATGTACATATATTTTATATATTAATCACTATCTGGGGCGCGGTTCCTTTCCTTCTTTTTTGTATGCTTCCCAAAATCCACAAAGCAGGTAATCCTGGAAGACCCATTATTACAGGAATGGGAACTCCCACAGAACAGATCTCAGGACTGGTAGAAAATATCCTAAAACCTTTAGTCCCCAACACCAAGAGCTTCATAAAAGACACAACCGACTTCCTTAACAAACTCAGCCAAATCACCAATCTCCTTGCTAACACCATCCTTGTAACCCTGGATGTGGAATCTCTGTACAGCAACATTCCACATACAGATGGCATCAATGCTTGCTTCCATTTCCTCTCTTATGCCGACAACCAAAAATAATGCCCCTGAATTATCACAGAACTGGCACTAGTCATCCTCGCACATAATTATTTCAGTTTTAACAATGAGGTTTACCTACAAACCATGGGCAATGCTATGGCCACTAAGATGGCACCCAAATATGCTAATCTGTTTATGGCAGATCTTGAACAGAGATTCCTAGAAATACAGCAAACCATACAAATATTATCGCTATATCAATGATATCTTCATAATTTGAAAGTGAAGAAAAACTGATACAGTTTCATGACTCTTTTCTCATTCCATCCATCAAACTAAAAATGGAATATTCCACTAGATCTGTGAATTTTCTGGACACTACTGTGACATGTAACAATGGCACAATCCACACCTCGAGAAAACATTTATCCACACCTTTATAGAAAACCCACAGAGAGGTGCAGTTACCTTTATAGCTCCAGCTTCCACCCCTCGTAAACTAAAAAGGCATCATCTACAGCCAAGCCACTAGGTACCATCACGTATCCACTGATCCTAATGACTGTAATTCCCATCTAAATGTCCTCTCCCAATCTGAGACAGAAAGGCTACAAACCAAAGGCTACAGTACAGAGAGAAAAAAATATCTACACGAGTGCCACTTGTGGTCACCTAGAACCCAGCTCATGAGGAAATATGGAAAATCATTAAAGACCTACAACCAATGTTAACAGAAGATGGGACTCTAAAAAACATTTTATCTGAGACACCCATTTTGGCCTATAGACAACCACCAAACCTCCAAGAAAAAGGAATCAACAGAAAGCTATCCAGTGATGGGAAGAATAAAGAAAACAGGACCAGTCAATAACACAGTAAAGGAGTTTAAGCATGCAAGGGGTAGGCATAAGGCTATCCTAGACTTAAGATAAGGCCAGGGAATAATTAAAGGTATTTTGAAATATTAAGCAGACTAGATGGGCCGAATGGTTCTTATCTGCCGTCACATTCTATGTTTCTATATTTCAATGCTGCAAACTGTGTCAGCATATATGCACACACAACAATGAAACCTACAGCATCAAAAGGTTCATACTCCTGCACATCCAGCAATGTGGTATACATGATTCAATGCATCAAATGCCACCTAGGAAGCTACATTGGGGACAATGCACTACAGTATGTTTATTCTATCAATATACAAAGTACTATGTGTAGACCTATGCTTTCCCATACTCTTATGCATGTATGATTATATATGTGACTGCATTTATAGTTGTGCATATGAGTTCATGTACATGTATGTATATGTGTGTGTGTGTGTGTGTGTATGTACAAAGTGGGTCTATGCATGTGTAGGAACATTTATATATGTGGATGCAAACAATATGGAGAATACAGCTGTGGATCTACAATATAAAAAACAATAATAGTGTAGTACTGTATATCAAAATGTAGGTGCACATAATCAATTAAACTCACAAGAAGGATGAGAATAGCTCACCCAAGGGTGCCTCCCCTGATCTGTGGGTGGCCAATTCCACTTCCTTTTCTCCTGAAGATACTGGAACTGGACTCAGAATAGGTGGAAAAATATATTAAAACAATACCAGGTCCTACGTGTCTCGTCCTGTATGGACTTCCTCAGGGACCTCCTGGTATGCAGAGCTACGCAAATGTGATGGTAGCAACAATAAAAACAAATAATCAAAGCAAAAAGCATTACATAGGAAAGCGCAGAGTGCCGGTATTCTTTTTTACTAATACTATTTTTGTGACTTGGCACCGGGTAATAACCCTTTAGTCGGAGTGCAAGGGTTTTTGATTTGCCATATATATATATATATATATATAATATATATATATATGTGTATATGTGGTCGGAAACCATAGCCGATCATGAATAAGTATTATTATACTATAAGTCGGTAGTGGTGTGCCGGAAATGACGAGTGGTTAGGCCTGTAGTTAAAAGGGCCCACCTGATTAGAGTGATGATGTTGAAATATTAACCAAAAGGTAGAGGCAAAGTTGGAACTCGAGTGCAGGTATGGGTTTAAATAGGCTGGACAACTCCTCCCACAACTACAGGCTAACGCCTTTACATTTGTGGTCGGAAACCATAGCCGATCATGAATAAGTATTATTATACAATAAGTCGGTAGTGGTGTGCCGGAACCGACGAGTGGTTAGGCCTGCAATAAAGAGGGCAAAAGGATAAGCAATACTTATTAAACCAGAAACGATACTTACAAAGTCATGGTATTAAAACATTTTAATTTGCTTTCTGGACATGGTATGTACCTGTAATAAGTGGCTGATTTCCAGCAGCCCATTTCTTTATTATGTGAGTTGGAACCATAAGACTGGCTGTAGATGAAGCTGCTCCTTTGCGGAATGAATGACCAGAGTAATAGGTTGGACTAAACCCAACCTAACTAGCAGAGTTCAGCAGTACAGGACGAATTTGTGCGTTGTTAGTGGGTTACCATGTAACTCGAGCATTGTAGAAGCGTTTGACAAGCCTATAAGTGATGATGTTTGTTTGTTGTTTGAAAGGTGCAGTGTCAAGTAGGTTAGATATGTCTCAAGATATAGATCTGACAATTGGCAGTCGCTGTGGGTTTTGAGAAAAGATTAACTTCTTTCAGTTTGCTCTTTATTAGATAAGATAACAGGAAACGTGAATTATTAAGGAATGTAATAAGCATATGGTATTGTATACCTATAAGGTATACCTTGAAGGTATTGTGTGCTAGTTTTAGAGAAATATGGCAAAAGGTAGCGAATGCGACCAATGATTCAATAAAACCACATTATAATCTGAAAGTCTGAGACAAATTTGGAAAACATCTTGAACACTCTGTCGTAAGTTTCCCTGGTGTTATCTGACATGCCCATTTTGGACAAGTGTTACTGTGTGCTAGGAGAGCCTCTAATCCAGGATTTGATCTATTGAAATGAGGAGGCCTGGTCGCATGTTTGTTTGCTGTGGGGTGATGCCAGAAAAACTCATGCATACAAATCATATAGCCTGATGAGTAAGAGCCTATAGAATACTAAAGAGCAGTAGATCTGATGCAACTGGGCTACAGGTCACAGAACAAGTGACCTAAAAATGGCTGTAGATCTCGTGTGGCAGCTGTATTAGTTATATAACGGGGGAATTAACAGACTGTGGGAAATGTGGCTTCCCATTCTTATAAGAGAATTTTAAATAAAGAAAAATTTTGACCACCTGGACAAGTCTGTTAGAACAGGCGTGACGAACGTGGCAGGTTAATGTAGGCAAATGACCAGGGAGTTAGTGGAGTAGTCCAAAAATGTAGTTGCGACCCCACAGTATGGTGCGAATGATGAGGTTTAGAGAATCAAGGAGACTCTGAAGATACCTGTGATGACAGGCCATTGCCAGAGATGGTCTCCATGCTGCCTTGTACACCGGACCCTGCCTATGGGTAGGCAGTCCTTTCCCAAATGAGTCCAGTTAGGAACACTGCAAATTGGGCTACTGGAGGAGGATATTTGGGATATTTGAGTGCTCAGGGAAGGAAGCAGGGCTATCTGTACTTGCGTGCTTTGGGGGATAGTAAATGGTACTTCTAAACTAAGTTTAACTCGACTAGTAAAGGGGAAGGATGAGTAATAGAGGTAAAGGTCAGTTGTCGAAGTTAACTTCTGAAAGTTATGGCCTGTGAAAAGGAGGGTAGAGTGCATGATTTGGTGTACAGTGGAGAAACAGTGAGTGGATGTGGCATAATCCACAAGCAACACTGCAAATACCATCATGTATTGTTAGAGCTGCATGCCTAACCCTAGAACCCAATAGGTCTTGTAACAGAGGTCCACATGTCCCTTATGATGATGGGACGTGTGAGATAGCGTATTATACACCAAGGTCATAACCAGTTTGGGTATGTACAGGAGTATGGTCTATGGCCTTAGTACAAACTACTGGATAGACCCTGCAGGGCATCAGTCTATAACTGGTCTGGGTTAGGCAATAACGAGGGACCAAACAGCTGCCTCTGCCTTCAGGTACGCCCTGTAAATGGACAGGGAAGAACTGTGCCAGTGTACTGATGTGAGAAGGGGAACATGAGTTGGATTGTAACTGGTAATTTTCTATTAGGGGATGGAAATAAGGGGGGGCTCAAAGTAAGTGCTCTGTGGGAGGGTAAGGAACTAATAAATTAGGAGATTTTACTTCTTCAGTTTAACATGAGTCATATTAAAGGGTGAACAGATGTCAGATTTCACGGTTTGCAATATGGTATGCTGTCTGCAAATCTCGGGGTTGGTAATCATGAATCCTGCTCTTGGGTTATGGCAGGGAATGGTATTCCTTATGTCTGGACATCAGCAATTGGACAGGTCCAGGATCGCACGGGACTGGCCAAGCGGTATCATGTTCTAGGTTCAAGTGTATGATTTGTCTAGGGTGGAGGGTTTGTTGAGGGAATTTAGGGGTGACAACCCCCCTAGACAGTATCTTAGACATTAGCTAAACCAGGGATAGGTGAGGCCCTACTAATTTTCCAAGTGGCTTTGAGAGGCTCTAGATATTAATTGGGCCGAGGGACTGAGGCCACTGAATGAAGTGGCAGGAATGTTGGCCACTTGGTGACAAGTAAGAGCTTCAATACAAGTGGCCAGGACCAGTGAGGCCCTGTCTAATAACCTATAGTGGTTCAAGCGAGGCTCTAACTATGAGTTTGGCCAATGGGCTAATAGCTCCATTTGAGGATGGGAGTTGGCCTCACGGGATTGAATTACCTTTAAGCTAGATTATGGCCAGCACCATTACCCTTCACAGTCAGTTGATCTATCCCAAAGGAATTTGGGGAATAGGAGCGTAATGAATTGATGACAGGTAAAAGAACTACATACCTGGCCCAAATAGTGTGGTTGAGCTTGAGAATGGACTCTTGTAGAGAGAAACCGAATGACCCACTGGGAATGCTAATGGGAATGTGTCCAGTATGGTGTGAGTGTAACTGGAGATAAGGGCACAAAGTACCTGTTTTTAGTTTGTGAACTAAGACATCACCAATGGGGCGACAAGTATATATAGTAGAATCAAACCAATTAGGGAACAAAACTATGTGTCTAACCTTAGTCCCATCAACATGAGGATAGAGAAGATATTTAAACGTGTTGTATCTAGGTATGAGTTCCCACTGTACATCCTTCCGTGAGAAGGACCAAATAGTATTAGAGAGTAGGAAACAAACTCTGGAGATCCAGCAAGAGTCTGTGACTGGGGTTGAGAATGCTGACAGAGGGGGTTATAGGAAGAAAAATGAGTGGCCTAATGAGGCCGTAGTCATACGTATTTGCTCAAATGAGGGGCCGAAATGGAGTTGTAGTGGAATGCCTGTGGTGGGCCATATTTAACGTATGAGAGATGGCCTAGTGAGGGCTGTATGTAGAGACCTTGTTGTGGAAGGGTAACTTAATTCCAGGACTTAGTGAACTACTGGGGACATATGAAGAGTGTTGCAAAGGTCTAGTGAGGGCTTGTGCAGGGAGTATGCATATAATGCCGAGAGATGGCCCAAATTTGAGATCTGAGGTACAGGGTGGACATGAAATGCTGAGTAACACACATTGTGTGTGGGGGCAGACAATTTGTAAGTCGTAGAACATTTGGGTCGTTACTGGTTGTTAAGGAGGACTGAAGATTGAAAGGTCGGCATGGTGAACATATAGGGATTGAAGACACCTTATCTTGATGTAAATACATACCTGCTGAGTCAATGACCTAATGACTGGTACCTAACTTGATACCGGGAGTCTAGGCTGAGACCTCTGAAATGCTAAAGTGACAGTACGGACATGAGACCGTAATGGCCATCAACCCTGCTAGTGGGGAACAGAGTATTAGGCCTGAATATGCTGGATACCAAAATGCCATACACTTGACGCGGTAAGACACAGGATTTTAAAACATATGCGAAAGACACTTGGACTTCTGATTTGGCTAACAAGTTCAGGAAATGTGGACTTAATAAGGCTGAAGTGACAAGAAAGCGAAAAATGTTCCGATGAAACCAAATATTCCTGGCTTAAAAAAAACATACTTCAATCAGGAATCAAACCTAACCCAGGTATAACGCATAGTACTTCACAAAATAATTACTTTGACAGGCCACATGTTGGTGATATTAGCTTAAACAACCACAATGCAACCCCAATACACACACGCTCACACTGCATCCCCTAGATGCACATGCACACACTTTACAGGTCCTTTCAGCACACACAGCATCTCAAAAGCTCCTATACATGAACGTGTGCTCACACTACAGCGAATAGTACACATAGTGTATAGTTACTCTATACACACAGACTTCACCACAGCCCCTTCTAAACACTATGGATAATTATCCTGCATCTCCTAAAAAGGTTTTCTGGTTTCCGTGAAGGAAGGCACAGGAATACAGGAAGTGCTGGTGTTGCAGCTTGCACCAATGCCCACTCTATGTTAGTTCCACCACTGTGCAGTAGCTTCCCCGGCACACAAGCTCTGCCCCTGCATGGAAGATATCCTTCCCATACTCAATCTCTGCCTCCAATATCTGACTGAGATACACACTGACAGACATACACACATTCTGACAGACATACAGTAACAGGCACACACTCTGACTGAGACACACGCATTTTCTCACACACTCATAAATTTTATTTTAATTTAAATACACCCAGCCTCCCTACCTTTGGGAGAGCTGAGTGGATCTTTCCCTGGCATCCAGTGTGTCTCCTCTCAATCTTCCTGCAGTTTCTCTCAGGTACCCTGCACTCTCTGTAGTGATGCCGGGGCTGGAGTGACATCATGTTACTAAACAGCACGCAAGGGAGCAGAGAGGAACTGCAGGAAGGTTATTGCTCCCTCGTGCGCCGCCTCCATGCTCCCTGTGGTGGTCGGCTTTAATGTTTCCTGCACGGCTTAGCAAAGGGCTAACAAATGCCAAGCCCCAGGGCAAAATGTCTAGTCACCATGGCGACCTGGCGCCTGGAATTTGTCAAGCCCTGTGTATGCATGTATCTATAAATGGAAGGTTGGGCCTGTAGTTGCGGGAGGGGCATGATTTCCCTACTTAAGGATCACTAGACCCCTCCTCATTACCGTTGTTGGTCTGGGAATTTGCATAACTGGACTTCCAGCTGCAGATGTCTGTTATAGTGTTCGGTTATACTGGAGCGTTCGGTTGTTATGCGGCTCTTTGCTCCTCTTTGAGTCTGTTCGTATAATTACAGCCAAATGCTCTATTATAGTAATAGATATTCCTTGAGTCCATGCGGACATTCGTATAATTGTATGTATATGCTTGATAGGCTGCTGGCCCCTAGAGGCCATAGGGGAGTACTGTACATTTTAAATTTCTGATCAAATACTTTCTGTTTAAATTTAATTGAGCAGCGCATTGTTACTAGATTTTGTTCTGCCTATTAGATATGTTGTAACAAGATGTTTTATAGGTTGCCGGGCTTGAACCTTCTTTTTGGCTGTGCCTCTGAGGGTTTTTCAAGTCTCATAGGTTCTGGTTGACTCAGTTTCAATTGTCCAACTCGCTTTAGGTGGGTCCTTTTTATTGTTTGTCAATTAGTAGTCAGTTATGCTCTCTTGAAGGTTCTAATATTGGTGGTATTATATATGACAGATTGAAGTTACTCTGCCATTTCACTATTTTTTTTATTTATGCCTAATCTATTGGCTGGTAGATATCCCATATTGGTTTGTTTTGTTTTGCTATTTAACAGTCATATGGGTACTACAACATTGCTATTACTATCATAGGTATTGCTTGGGTTTCATCTACTCTGTCCTACTCTATATCCATCTGATACGACAGGTATGTGAACCCAGTGGTTGTTACACTTCCCCCCCCCCCCCCATCCTGCAACTGACACTAGGGTAAGACTTTGTCTACTGGCTGATAGGTTTCAAAGACTGCTTACTTAGTTTTTCTGGCAGTCTTGCCTTGTCTTAGTGGTCCTGCGAGGCCAATACCCATCCTCATACTCGGAGGTACTCACGCCCAATGGCCACTTCATAGTTAGTCACTTCGCATGGTGGTATAGAGAGGGTCTCCCCCTGTCACTCCCATGCTATCTTTTGCTTTAATGGTCACCGAGAGGCTGCCATCCCACCACATTTTTGGTGGCCCCAAAATCCCCTCGAGCCAGCATATAGCTAGAGCCTCTCATGCCACTTGGCAATTAGTAGGGCTCCCCTCTCCATTATTAGATAATTTCTTTGCCACTTGACATTTGATAAGCTAGCCAGTACAATATTGTCACTTTGGTTACTCATGAATTTTGTCCTATTTTAGGATGTCTGAACTACCATAAGCTATTGAGGATTTGTCAATTCCCAGCACTCTTTAAGGTCCATCTCTCCATCTCACGGAGGGGACAACGCCAGCCTGTCTTCCATCAGAAAAACAATATTATGATCAAGCTTGTCTTTAATCACCTTCTCAGGTTTAGCTGAAGAGGTCGGGAAAGGGAAGGTAGCATCCAGCTCTGGGGTATTAGGACATAGGTTCGAACTAAGGCATAGGAATATTCCCTACCCTGCCACTGTCAGGAAGGTGAACTTTATAGATTGCTCAATACCAACATGGATAACTCCAATTTGCAGGCCTCAGGTCCCCAGGTTGTGGTATTTACTCTTCGTCCTCACATACAACGAACCTATGTCCTAATACCCCAGAGCTGGATGCTACCTTCCCTTTCCCTACCTCTTCAGCTAAACCTGAGAAGGTTATTAACCCCTTAAGGACCAAACTTCTGGACTGAAGGGAATCATGCCATGCCACGCATGTTATGTGTCCTTAAGGGGTTAAAGACAAGCTTGATCATAATATTGTTTTTCTGGGTAAATCCCAGATTTGCAATCATTTTAATGCAGGTTCCTGTGGATTTAGTGCTTGCCATTTATTGCATGTGTGTTCTCTTTGTTTTAGGGCACATGCCAAGACAATGTGTCCAAATAATTGTTTCCCAAAACCTACATGGCCTCAATCAATGTGACTTGTTTTGACGACTTATTACATAACCATCCCTCACCACACTTGGTGGAGTTTTTGGTGACTGGATTCACGTAAGGGTTCCATGCAGAAATTATTTACATGCCATTCAGCATTGTAGAATGTAAGAATCTACTGTCCATACACACACTACATCCACTACACAAACACACACTTAATTCACCATACACACACTACATCCACTACACAAACACACACTGCACTCAGGATACACACACTACACACACTCTGCATTCACTACACAAACACACATTGTATCTAAAAAACACAAACACTACCTCCATTATACAAATGTGCAATCTGTATCCACTATACACACCACATCCACTACACACACAGGGCATCCTTGTAGGCGGACTCAGTATAATCCCTGTGGGCGGACTCGGGGGCGGGCCTGGGGAGCCCAGACCTTGAACTGTGTCAGGGGCCCCAAAATTTCTGATGCCAGCCGTGAATAGTAAAATAAAAGATAATTTAGGAACACCATGTTTTTAGTAAGTTTCACACTTATTTTCACATTCTCATGAGACCAGAACAGGACTGGAAAAATAATTACGTAAAGTAAAAGAGCAGAGAACGAGTTCCTGTTCCTCAGGAGATGGTTTTGAGAAGACTACCAGCACTAGGTCTCAATTCAGGTGGAAATCAGACATATATATCGACAGACAATAAAAAACAACTAGCTCTGGGAATTTGTTTTTCTGTTAACCTTTCTAACTCGTAGAAGACATGTATCCATAGTTTCTTTACCATCTGACACTCCCACCATATATGTAAAGAGGAGCCATAATATTTGTTACATCTCCAACATCTCTAACCTTTTCCTCCCGGTAGGCACTTTATTACACATAGACTCATGATGAATCCCACGGTCACTATGATCTTATATGTAGTTATACCGGACGGGCTAACACTCTGACTAATAAACAACAGAATCGAGCTGGTTATCCTGTCATTCGGTATTCATTGGGAGACCTCTGACACTTACGAGCATGACACATACAGGTTGCAATACTACTGACTTTTGTCAGCCCTTATTATCCCACCAGTATGGTTACCAAGGGATCGCATGGCTAGGTACACCCACCTTTATACATGTATATACATGTTGTTTACCAGGTAAATTTCTATGTACCTACAACTATATTATGTAGTCTTTAGCCACATTGCATGGTCCTGAGTTTTCCACACCAGGTTATTATTTTCTTTCACTCACCCCGATGGGTTTACTTGTGTCCCTGGACTTATAAGTAGTTCCTCTCTGGTTTGAGGATTTAGTATTTAAGCTATTTATTCTTCTTGAGGTGCACAATTAACATAAGTTCTCGACCAACCCTCTAGGTCGTTCTGTGTTTATATAATTATCGAGTTCCTTAGTTTTCAGACGTTGACCCCCGCAGGATTAGAATTAAAGTCTGGAGTCTGAATTACTATAGTTATACCTATTGACCGGGGATTTTGGAGGTTAGCCACTTGGCTTTTTAAATCTCCATTTGTTTCTGACTTTTGGTTTGGGAATATATATTTTTATACTGTCATCATTTTTCCATATAGGAATTACCACAGCTTTAATTCTCGATACATTATTACTTCCAATTGTATTAGACTTCCAGGTCATACTCTGGTGTCTGGATTTCTCGTCTAGTAGCCTGAGTATTTTTTGTAGTCTTACGTATAGGGGTTAAGCCTCAGGACACTTCTGGAAAGTCCATTAGGTGTTTTTCTCTACAGGCTGTGGGGAGCAGTCTTGTCTTTGACTACCACCACTTGTAGACCTTCTTTTTTTAATACATCTCCAACACATTGGGAAATTAGAGTTGTACATTTTAGCCAACTTATATGGCACCATATACCACCTGTTTAATACCTTAAATACCACTTCAATAATATTCAAACAGTCAGTGTTTTTAGTTGTCTTAGGTAATTTTGAGATCTTTCTCCCATTTTGGATTATCAAATTAGTAATGGGAGCTTCTAATTTTAACAAACCACTTCTGGCTTTTGAAGCTACTTGATGTACCGCATCGTTGTTAAATATTGAACTTAGAATATTAGTGCCCTCTGAGGGGTTATAAAGAGTGTTTTGTTTTATAACGATTTTAAGCCTAAAATAATTATACCACTCTTTTGTTGATAATTGAAACTCTTGGGTAAGTGCTGCAAATTATTTATTATTATTATTTATCATTATTTGATTAATCTGCAATATGCCTTTTTGAGTCTACCCCTCAACATGCAAATCCCTAATATATAATGGTATGTCTGTTAATTTGAGGCTTCTAGGTACTTTGTTTTCTAGACCACTCATACGTTTCATCTTTTCCCATTCATATAGAAGTGAGTCCAAACAGGCGTTAGATGCCATGGCAGATTTAACCTAAACATCCTTTTTCCCCATCCACACCAAGCATCTCAGATCTTCTATTCCACTAATCTCAGTTTCCAATAAATGCCAACCCTCTTTCTCAGCACTATGAAGTTGTGTCCTATATAAATGAAGAATAATGTTCGAGAGATAGGTATATAGCATGTTGGGAAAGCCTAGCCTTCCATCTCGGCTTTTCTGCATCAATTGTTTCTTATTACTTCTGGGCCTTTTCTCTTTCCAGATAAAATTAACAAATTCCCACTGAACCACATCAAGCCAAGGTTGATTCATTCTTAAAGGGAGCAGTCGAAACAAGACCATTTAGGTATCAAATATGCATTGATTAGATTGATTATCCCCACCACGATAACTCAACATGTCTCCATTTTTTCAAGGACCTATGGGTGCTTCTGAATCTACTTAGAAAATTTGTCATCATTAGGTCAGCTATATCTTTGGTTATTGTTATACCCAGGTATGGTAAGGTATTTTTAGTCCAATTTAATTTGTAGCTGTCTTCCAAGGAAGGCCTGCTATTTCTATCAATATTGATGGTCATCGCTATTGATTTGTGCACATTGATTTAATAGTTGCATCTTGAGCTATATGCTTCCACCTCCATCATTAAAGCTTCTAGGGATGCGACAGGGTCAGTTAGGGTCAAGATCAGGTCATCTGTGTACAAATGCAACTTGAGGTCTCTCTGTTTAGTCAAGAAAACTTTAATTAATTATTTTTTTCTAATATTATTTGCCAATATTTCCATTGTCATAATATACAGAATCGTAAATAGCGGGCAACCCTGTCTGGTCCCATTATGCAATGTAAACCACTCTGCACAGATATTAGGTCCCACCGTTCTTGCTGTGGGACTATTGTATGAAGACAGGATTGCTCTGTACATCCAACCCTTAATGCCAAATTTCTCCAATGTCTTACTCAAGAACTCCCAACCGACCCTGTTGAATGCCTTCTCGGCATCTACTGCCAATAACAGCAATGTAACTTTTTTTCTTATTAGGGGCATCTATAATATCAATTATACGTCTAGTATTGTCCGCAGCAACACGTCTGGGGATGGATCCAATTTGATCCTTATTAATGATGTGATTCAGGGTATATTTAAGTCGGTTCGCTAATATTGCCGAGAAGATCTTTTCGGCAGTGTTTATCAGGGATATTGGTCTGTAATTTTTGACTTTTCATGGGTCTTTATACTGCTTTAATTTTGGGAGAATATTGGCTCTAAGCATTTCTCTGTGGAAGCCACTAATTGTAACAATGTAGTTAAAGTATTAGCTAAATGAGTACCAATTAAGTATGCAAAAGTTTTTTATAAAAAAAATTGAAAAACCATGTGGACCTGGAGTTTTCTTCAACTTAAAATTAAAGATTACCTTCTCTACCTCTTTGGGAGCTATTGGGCAATTTAAACTAGTTTTTTGACTATCCAAAATAGTTGGGATGTTGGTATTTTCTAAATAGCCATTCATATTCTTATTAATTATGGGAAGGTTATACAATGTACTGTTGGGGAAAGGTATTCCCCTTTCTCATCCACCAGTCTTGTGATTTTACTTGAGGCAACCTTGTCTCTTACTTTCTTCGTCAATAAATTATCTGCTCGGTTTCCTTTAGTATTATACCTACATCTTAGTTTCTCTAATGTTTTTGTGTTGTTTTCTAAGTTTTTTGATTCATTTGATTCTGGATTTTAATCATATTATCTGACATCTTGTGCCTCCCCAGTTTATTTTATCAACTTCCCTCCAATGAGTTTTTTGTAGAAATCCCACATCAACTCTCTTCTTGGTCATATAATTAAAAATATGTGATTTCTTTTGAGGAGAGTTCAGGCCCTGAACATTCACAGACATCATTTTAACCATTTTCCTGTATGAGAGAATCCCCCAACATCCCCGTTGGTGTACTTACAAAGGCTACCATAACATATATATTACAAACAAAACCTGTCCAATTGATTGTACTGACCATATTAACCTGAGCTGACCTCCCTCTTGGGAAAAAAAAGGGGGAACAACAATACCCGAGAACAAAAAATAAATAAATAAATACATTTTAAGTGGTCCGCCATTTTCCCACTCATCCAAGAATGAGTCAATCCTACGGTGAGTGACTGTTCGCCCATCCAACCCTCATTTTTTCTGCCTATACAAATTGGGCACACAGTGAGGCATGAGGTATTCTGAGATTCCTGCACCGTTTCCATTAAATATAATAAAACCGAGCAGCTATCCCTTAAGTGTCGGGCCACAGAATTAGGCATACAATTGCAAAGAGAAAAAAAATAATAATAATTTACCGCCATACTGATCTTTATCCTTTTCCCTCTTTCTACTTTCTTTTTCTAACCCCTCACTCTTCTTGCAACTACCCATTTTGCCTTTTCCCCTTATTTCCTTTTTGTTTTATATAGTCAAATTATTAAAATGTCCCTCATAACATATCAAATAACTCTCTCTATTGGTTATCCTTAACTTTACCTTATTAACGAGTGAGAAGTTTATAGAAGAGAGAGAAAGAAAAAAAATCTATAGTCATTCTGATCTTTATCCTTTTCAATCTCTCTCCCCCCCCCACCCAACCCCCAGCCTTTCATTCATTATTCATATTTCCAGGTACTCTAGAGAGAGATTCCAGGTTTTCCGTACTATTCCATATGTTCAATATATTTTACTCTTCCCTCAATATTTTTTTCAATACCATGAGGGGAAGATTCCTTTAATCATGCTATGTACTTCTAGAAGTTGTCTAGTCTTAAAGGGGAACTGTTACTCTAATATTTTGTTTACTTATCTTTTATATTTAGCAAATGTTTTGTTAGGTTGAAATTTTAAATTAAATGTAGGACTCCACAAATTTATTTAGGAATTAGTTCCCCATCTTCTGTTGATCATTGTTGGAACAGGAGAAACTGAATTGTCTCTGTTCTCCTCAACTGAATCTCTTACTTTATTGACTGAGCCGGGTTGTGATGTCACTTGCTAAATCTTTCATATATATTTTAAAAGAAAACAAAGCATCACATGAAAAAAGGTTGACATTCAAGGTTTTATTCAATTGTGCCATTTCCAACAAGTGTCAGGTTCTCTTAAAAAAATGTTTTCTATCATTCTACTATCTTTTATATTATTTCATGTAGAATTCCTCTAAAAATAAGTCGCTGTCAAATGTGATTCAGAAATTGTAATTTTTTGAAACCATATCCCCTCACCTATATGCTCACTCCAAGTATTTGTTTACACTTCATTCGTCTGTTAAGTAATAGGGTGAATGATCTTTTACAAAACAACATTAATAAGAGTATTAATTTTTTAATTTCTTTATAAATGGTAATTTTAGATTACAGTAATTTTATGTATACATATAAAGAAACAGACATTCAATACTTACTTCTGATATGTTTATACGTGTATTCCACCTATTTTTATTTATTCCATTTTAGAGTACTTCTAGATACTTGAATTTTTTTTATTCTGTTTCACTTAAACATTGTAAAGTAAACATCTATTGTATAGTTGTGTCCATTATAACACTGATGTAGAACAACTTTGCACATACAACATATTTTTTGATGTTAAGAAATTCGGTGTTTACCTCTTAGTTTATATTCTTATACGGGCATTATTTACTCTATTATTTACTTATATATGTAATATATAAATCATTGCTGTCTCAGCTGCAGAGGTAAAGGGCATTTATTGCCTGGAGCAGTTCTGTATTTTTATCTATAAAGTAACTGATTATATTGATGTGTTGGTTGTCACATAATTTCAATCATTGCTTGGGTGACCTATAAATAATCTAATTAGATCTCCATAAACCATTTTATAATCTAATACTCTTAAACAAAATTAAAAAAATATGTATATAAATTATCAGTGTATACAGAAATGTATAAGAAATGTACTTTTGTTTTAATGTTGAGATTTAAATTTATCTGATGTTACTAAATTTTACAAGGAGTATTGCTACTTGTATAGTCTATCTATATATTTATATCACGCATAAATAGAGCAAGCTGTTTATTTGTGATACTGTATCAGTCTAGAGTTGATGTATGCATAACACATGATAGCATTTTTTTGTGATAACATGGCTTGTAACATGATTTATTTATGAACCAGGTGTTTAGTCGCTAAGCTTGAGATTCAGCTACTGCAATAGGATGATAAAACTCAAGTACATTTATTTAGCACATTGGCTGAAAATCCAGCACAACTTACCTACAACAAGCTAATGAGTAGATATTGGTCTGTGCTGAATTCTGTTCAATTTAATTCCACCGGTAAATGCCTATTCGGAACAGAAAAATACTGTTTCGCATATCGACTCTGAAGTCTAAATTTTTCTTCAAAAATATAGACTTCAGCGATTCCATTTAGTGGGCCTTTTGGATTTAACAGGTTCAAATACATTTTCATTATTATTCTTATTTGCCTGCTGGAAGCAATCTGACACCAGCATTAGTATAAGGGATGTTTGAAACGCCCATGCCCCCACTTGCCATGCTACAAACGTAGGGCATGTCCGCAAAAGAGCAAGCAACCAGTGGCTGCTCGCTGCAATCAAATACTGCCAGTCGCAACAACATACAGAGGGGACATGGCATTGGATGCTGTCTTCAAATTAAAGAACAGGGGGTGGACAAATAACTGACCATACCCTTGCCCCACCCATCACTAGTGGGTGAGTTCCTGATTAACATAAAAAGTTGTAGCAACATCCTAGTGCCCAACTCCCCCCGCCTCCCCCCCACCCCCACAAATCTGTAGTTAGGATAAATAATAAATATCCATATGTGGTAGGTGAGACTATTATTATTAATATACATTAATTGACCATCCCACCCAAATTTTGCCTCTTTTTAATAAAAATTAACACACCCTGGGTGGCTAAGGGTCCCCAAGGCCTTAGCCATACCCCCAAATAAAAGTACCCTTCCTGCCTCTCATACCCTAATAATAGTATTGTAAAGTCCTGTAGGTTCCAACTCAAAAACATAGCCCGCATCCGCCCCTTTCTTACACAAGATGCTACCAAGGAGCTTGTCCATGCTCTAGTAATTTCCCGCATGGATTACTGTAACCCTCTCCTGATTGGTCTCCCCAAAAGCCGTATTGCCCCGCTACAGTCTGTAATGAATGCTGCAGCTAGACTGATTTTCCTCTCCAGTCGGTCCTCTCACACCTCACCCCTCTGCCAGTCCTTACATTGGCTCCCTGTATCCTATAGGAGTCAATTCAAAGTGCTAACCCATACATTCAAAGCACTGAACAATTCCAGCCCCTCTTATATCTCTTCACTGATCCAGAAGTATGCCCCTCCTTGTACCCTCCGCTCTGCCTGCGACCACCTCCTGACCGCTGCTCGCACCCGTACGGCCAACTCGCGCTTGCAGGACTTCTCACTTGCGGCTCTCCTATGGAATAACTTGCCTACTGCCATCAGACTCTCCCCTAGTCTTCAATCATTTAAGAAGGGCCTTAAAACCCATCTCTTCAGGAAAGCGTATGGCCTCCCAGAGTAATCTCTCCCTTACATACCTGTCTCTTGCTCTCTCCTATGGGACAGTGCTTTGCTCTCTCCTCCAGCTCTGCTTCACTCCTACTTGATATTTCCTATCCTAATGTTTCTAATACCCCACCTCCTATAGACTGTAAGCTCATTTGAGCAGGGTCATCTTCAGCCTATTGTTCTTGTAAGTTTTCTTGTAATTGTCCTATTTATTGTTACATCCCCCCTCTCAAAATATTGTAAAGCGCTACGGAATCTGTTGGCGCTATATAAATGGCCATAATAAATAAAGAAAGAAAGAAAGAAAGAAAGAAAGAAAGAAAGAAAGAAAATATATACTTACCATCAGATATATTCTTCATTATCTTTTTCCTTTTTAAATAATTTTCCTTCATCCTCAAAAACGCCAAATAAATATCCCTTAAGTCCTGTCGCTACTGTAAAAAGAAAACATGGATCACAAAAAAATTCTCACGCAAGTCTCAAGATGTGAGAAGAAGTGAGACTTGCCTATCAGAGTGCTTTGACTAAAATTGCATGGCGTGGGAAAGTCCCTATAAGGGATCATTAATGGATTATTTTTATTGCGTTGTATTTTTTTTTTTTCCCATTTTTTTTTTTTTAGATCTAGTATCACTTTTTTATTTTAACAGAAGTGACATTCTTAAGAAAGCAGCCGCCTACTCACATGAGTGGGGTCATTGGGAAGGTTTAAAAAACATCCTTTTGACTAGTATGGAAGTCATTTGAACACGATAGTATTTAATTTTATTTTTGTTAATATCTAACAGGGTTAGTAATTAAACAAGGCTGAAAAATGTGCTTCTGAAGTACATTTATTAGAGGGATTTTCTCACGCAGACAACCAATTTATTGTCTTCTGCTGCTAGCATTTTGGCTGGCATTAAATTTGTTCAAAATATTGGGTGAAAACAGGTGACAGTGTTCGACTCTGTTGTGACGTTAATATTGAATCAAGGCCTATGTTTCTTAGACGTCTTCAGAAATAAAATTACCCAGCCAAAAGCTACTTGACATTCATCAGGGCAATTCCACTTGTATTAGATAAAGGGCAAGCTCATCAATATGCCTCCAAAACAACTTCCACTTGCACTTCACATAATTCTGTAATTTATAAACAGTCAAGAACCTGCTCAAGTGACTTATTTATACAAGACTCTCTTACTGGTTAATTAATATGTATATTTATAGTGTTAATTATGCTTGCTTTTTCTTTGTATTTAATTATTAATTAGTCCTTCTCTTTGTTATAAAAAAGTCTGGAAAAAGAGACAGATACTTCAATAAGCAGACAAATTCTGCAAAAGTATAGTGTTGTATACATAAGAACCATTAGTGCTTTAGATTTTCTCTTGCTGTGATATTAAACTATGCCACAGCAGCCAAATTTTTCATCAATTCATGTTATCAGTTTTAACCCTGGGAGGTGCCAAATCTTTGTATAAATACAGTTATATATCTGTACTATTTCTTGAAGCAGTGCTAAATCTATGTATCTATCAATACATATGTATTATTTATTTATTTATATTTATTAGGGATGTGCATGGGCAAAAAATCTGATTCAGTTTGGTTCTGAAATTCTGGTAAGTAAAAAGATGTGTCTGCTTCGGCAATTCGGACGAATGGCATTCGGTTCGGTTTGGCACTTCGGAACTGCCAAATGTTGTCACTTCGGAACGTCAGCGCTTCGGAACTTCGCACTTCGGACATTCGTAAGCATCTGAATGTCCGAATGGCATAAAACATGTACAAATGTACATTCGGAACGAAACGAATTGCACATGTCTTTATATATCTTATATAATAATTGGCTAAGGATGTTTGTCCGATGCAGTCATGCGCAGTAGAGACTGTGCGAGGTTGCATGGGACAAATATTCCATGCCAGGTGGTGAGGGAGCAAAGTACTTACTGTGCTCTTGCAGCACAGCTCCCTCGGACGTCCTTCATGGTCCGCTGGCAGCTGCGATGTGACGCGTACAGGATATGATGTCATTTCACAAAAATAATTAGCTTATGGGTCAAGATTCCTGTCATAATTCACGTAATTTTCCCTCCTCCTTGTTTTGCCACTTTTCATAAATCTGAATCACTTTGGCACTTTGGAGCTTCAGAGCTTCAGCGCTTCAGAGCTTCGGCACTTCATACTTACGAACTACCGAACTTCGTCACTTCAAAACTTCGGTGCTTCGGGACTTCGGCACTTCAGACATTCGTAGGCATCTGAATGTACGAATGGCATAAAATCCATATGAATGTACATTCGGAACGAAACAAATTGCACATTTCTAATATTTATTTATAAGATATTTTAACAGGAAGGATACATTGAGATTTCTCTAGTTTTCAAGTGTGTTCTGGGTTCACAAAACACTGCATTGATACAATAGGGTACAATAAATTTTAAAAACAATATTAATACACAATATATACAAAATTTAACATAGAACATGTAAGAAACATATAATCAACTATGACAGGTGCATTTTGTTTTGAGATATGTAGAGATGGATCGCTTAAAGGATTTTAGGCTATGGTTGTTCCATAATTGCGGTGCTCTGTAGGAAAAGGAGGATCGAGCAGCTGGATTCCAGTGACAACCAGTTTAGTTCTTATTAGCATGTCACAATGGTGGGTCATGTAATTGCATTGTAGCGCAATGTCTACCTTTTCATATGTCTGTCCATTTGTCTGTATTTTTGTCTGTCTTTTATTTCTTTGTCATTCCATTTGTCTGCTTATCTATTTTTATGCCCATTAATTTGTTTGTCTATCTTATATATTTGTCTGTCTATCTGTCTATCTTTTTATATGTCTCTTGTCCATGTTTCTGCTCATCTGTCTCTATCTTTTTACATTTCTATTCATTTGTCTGCATGTCTGTCTGTCTGTCTATCTTTTTATCTAAAATAAAAGATGTTTAGTTTCTAGCGCTTGTTGTGTAGTGATGAAGGCCACTTGGACAACCCAAGCCAGAGTTTTTCTTTTCCAGTCCGAGGTAGGATGCGTGGATATAATGAAGAGAGCAGTACCTTGATGAATCAAGTGTGGTCAAGTATGAAACAAGACAAAAACAGTATAGTGGTTGAAAATAAGTAAAGGGATGCACTTACAGTTTGTAGAGCTATCAGTAAACTCTACATGTGTCTAGGTGGTATAATTCATGCCTTATGATGTAAGGTATATCTCTTGATCCAAAGGGATGTGGTTTGGAGATTATGAAATAAATACCAATACAGTGCAGTATATTAGGTGTCACAGATGTGGGAGGTATTATATATGATATACACTCACATTATAGGAGCCAACAGATGGTCCCCAATAAATAATGGGGAGTGGTATGATCCCCGCTCTTGTATATGTCGGTGGTAGTGATCCTCCCCGTGATATGTGGATAAAAGCAGAAATAAGATATAGTGCTCACTGTAAATCAAAAGAGAAGTAAAATAACTGGAACTTTATTTCCAGTTATTTTACTATTCTTTTTATTTACAGTAGGCACTGTATTTTATTTCTGATTTTATCCACGTATCAACATTGGGAGGATCACTACCACCAACATATCCAAAAGTGAGGATTATACCACTTCACGATATTTATTGGGAGCCATCAACCCTATAAAATCCTCCCACATCTGTAATACCGAATATACTACACTACATTTGTATCTATTTTGTTTGTATTTCATAATCTTTGGCCCACACCCCATTGGATCAAGAGATACACCTCAGATTCTCAGGCGGGGATTATTCCCAGGTGCATATTAGTATCCAGTCTACTATACTACATTTCTTTGTCTTATTTCATACTTGACCACGCTTGAGGATCCCTCTAGGGGCTGCTCCCTTCATTACATCCACACTATCTTTTTATATGTCCGTTTGTTTGTTTATCAATATATATATACACACGTTTATTTTCTATTCTTATAGGGCAAATAAAGATAAGTTACTTTTTTTCTTATTATGTTTATTAAAAAGATTTTTGACAATTTCTTTTTTATTGAGGTAAATGCTTAACAATCAGATTAGACACTACACAACATGTCAAGAAACATGCATAAACAGTATGATTGTACACATAGAATTAATACCTAACTTACAATAGAGAAATAGATGATTACGTACTACCATGAAGCTAGCGTTATGGGACATATGGGGTCCAGTTACAACAATAACTTGGTTTTATAATAGAATAACACTGCAGTTTTGGTAGTATTGCATGGTGATGCTAATGGGGGTCCAGGGACTCAAAGGGCCTGTATATGGAATTGGGGGAATTTGGTCGTAACCTACCTGTGCTTCGGCTTTCCCCAAACTGTTAGAGTTTTACTAGTAGTCTAGAAGTTGAGGTACCTGTTGTGTTGACTTTCTGCTGAAAGCTTTGTTATATTTTAGTTCATCTGCAGATTCTGATTTTATTTTAAGTTATGTTTGTAAGCAGCCCATAGGAATTGCATGAATATTTGTTGAGCTGACATCATTAGAAGTGCCATTTACATTTGCAGAACATTTTATTTTTGATGACCTGCAGATATTTTGTCCATTTTACAATGGAATATCTTTCTAATTATCCAACCCATGTTATACTATTAAGTTGTACTATAAATTAATAAACAACAATTTTAAAAATCATGATATCAAATGTTTCAGATCGTAAGTCATATATCTATGTCAATGGGTTTTACAGTCTGTATTCTTATTTTTGTGTCCCATCCTTCCCGCTATGATGCTAGAATGTTGAGGGATTACATGGTGGTATTCTCGGTGGAAATGAAAACCTTGAAACTTTACGACGTAACAATGGCGTGAGGAGCGCAGAACCTATATACGGGACTATGGCTCAAATCTACAATTCAGATTTCAGGGTAAACTATGTGGCAAAATGTCCCATTTGTCAAAGTGTGGAAGCTAGTCCTTAACACAGGTCTTTTTGTCCATGTTAGCTTTCATTGCCTTTCATTTGTGATTACAGTGCTTAGCAATTTTAAGGTACCTGTCTTGTTCTTTTATTATAAAAGTGGCTTTCAATTTTAAGGTTCAGTTTGAAAAAGTGGATATAAGGATGTACAAAAATCCCAAGACATAAAATCTTTACTCCACATCAAATAATACTTTTTGATGTCATTATTAAGATATCATTACCGTACAGCCAAAACTGAAGATTTAAACCTTTACTAGGTTATTCCCTATATGTGATTTGTCCGGATATTAAATTGAATTCCAAGTGAATTTTCACATTTTAGCCCCAAATAGTTAGCTATGTTTTCAGTTTAGTTATTTTAGTGCAACATTTGAAATTCACTTGGATCTTACTCCGAATTCTCAACAATTTAGAGAACACCCGTACGTGAATACTTCTCTGTAATATAGTGAGTAAAAAAAAAAGGACAAACCACTAAATATAGTTATATAGACAAAAAACTAAACAAATTGCAATGTTTGGATACATTTTGCTTAAATCCTAGAAATGGTTTTTGGAGGTGTTAATAATGAGGATGTTTAAAAAATATTATGCATGATGACACATTATTTAAACCTATGTCACAAGAATGACTCTCTCAAGAAGCAACAGTAGAGGGCACAAGAGAACTAATTATGAATTCAAGCTTCAGCTTATCAGAAAGTATATTGATATAATATTGTGTATTATCATATACAATTCGCTCCAGGTCATTTACACGAGAGGTACCTTGTTTGCTTTTAGAAATATTTGCATTGTAATATGTGTTCTTTGCTTAAGATGTGTTTAGTTTCAGCATAGCAGTTTTTTAGTATTTCACCCACATTGCTTCCTAGAATTAGCTGTATCTTGCAGCCATATCATTCTGAAGTGATCTTTATATTTACCTGTTTGTGGCCTGGTTAGAGACCGTCTCTCTCTACTGTATTTTGTATTGAAAAACTATTATATTCTTTTTTCATAATACTATATATTATTTATGTAACTGTAAGAACGTAACCATTTGAAGTCTAAAGAGATGTTATTTGTAATTCATGCAGTTTCTTACCTTGCTTGCATGATAAAAGCATCAAAGATATGTTTGAAACAGAAACTGGGGTATTATAGCAATGTTCTCAAATAACAGTTACTAAGCAAGCAATACTACTGTGAAAGATACAGCAACCTTAGAGGATAATTCAGTCCTTCTAGGCCTTATCATTGAATTATGAGTGATTTCGATATATTAGACAGGGATAAAGGTGTCAGGATTACTCAAACGATTTATGGAGATCAAAAGTAATATGCAAGTAAGAAAACATGTGGTGTGTAAGAGTCCCACTGAAACAAACAAAAGCAAATTTTTTTGCCAAAAGTAGGACAGTGATTACTAGTCTTGACATCACAGATGTTTATGAACTACTTTCCCATGATGCTTGTGCAGCCTTAAGGTTTGTAGCTATATAGTGAACATTGGGGCATGAGATTGGTTGGCACTTCTGTACGGATATATGTGCAATTACATTACATATGTATGTATCCTCTATGTGCAATTACATAACAAACTTATACCATTAGTATGTCAGTGTGAATACACACAACATACCAATCCAGAGCATAAATACCAAGTAAGTCTCGTTTGAACAGGAGACAAGCTAATACCAGGTGATTTTTACAATTTCTAATGTCTCGTAAAGCGTACATCTGTATTAACCATTAGGTATATCCCAAGTCACGTATGGTGTAGTAGGAACAAAAATTAGATTAAAAGATTGCCGTACAAGAAGTTCCCTTTTAGGGACATCTATTATTTGAAGTTATTTATAGGGCTTTTTTGCTTTGCTTTTAGGTCATCTTTGTAGCTATGTGAGCTTTTTTCATCACAAAACTAGCACACACAGCACACATACTATACATAACAGTGAAGGGTGTATTATAAGAAATAAGGTATTTGAAGGAATTCTGTAGATATTGCAAGTTTTCAGTAACCAAATATGGCATATTTTTCTCTTAATATACAGTTCATACTTATATCATGTCATTAGTAGAGGGTCAGAGTTAGGATTAGAGGCCTTTATATCTTACTTGTCTGACAGAGCTTATTTTGATGTCATTTTGGGCATTCGGTGGGAATTGTACAAATATGATTTCTAGACATTGCTTTGCCCAATAGGTACTTTTCCATGGGTAAAGCCCAAAGTCCCATCTGGCTTAAGATATGTGGATTAACAGCAATAGTATATTATACATTTGCTCTAATCAGTGTGGAGCTTTTTCATATTTTGTTCTCACCACAATACTTTAATACATGACTCACAATTTCCACTCACTGCTAGCCAGTGAACATAGAGTAATAATTCACCCCTAGTGTGTGTTTCCTGAACTCTACAGGTCTGCACTGAATTAAAGGTAGTTTTCTTGGTTAGTAGTGTAGGACTTGACATATCTATACCACATATATGCCTGTTTTATTAAGGAGCAAAGCAGTTTGTGGTGTCACATCCCATATTGAACAAGGAGATGTCATACTAAGCAATACAAGCTACCCTTCCAGTGTGACATTGTAGGGTGCACAACAAACCCTAAAATTCAGTGCAGCAGCATATACAGAATAGACACTGATGTTTACTTTACCCAGTCCCAATATGGGGATTTCAATAAGAAAGAGAGTGAATCAAGAGTTAAAATGTGCGTACCTGAAAAGGAGTCTATGTACAGGAACAACATTGCTATTCATATTTAAATCAAGGATGATCAAAGATGTTTGGTTCAGTACACAGGAAAGGATTAATAATTTAATAAAGCAAGGTCACCACAAAACAAACTTATTGTGTCCACATAAATGTACTAGCCATAATATAAAGAAGCTTCTCTCTGTTTTGTAACCTTTATATTTTACCTTTGTAAAGGGGAGATTCCAAGAAAGGCTGTTTACTAGATATGCTTGTCCATTATATTAGGTGTTTGCTTCAGATAAAAAATATCATGCATTCTTGCCAATATGTTGTTGCTGTTTCCAGGAACTCAGACAAGCAATCGCTCTTAGTAACACTCTTCTATGGACTCATCTGACATAGACTTTCAGGTGACACATCATTGTTCTTACACAGTTATGTGTATAATATTGGTAAGGCAACACATTCAGGGAAATTTAACCAATAACCAAGTTTCTGATTTTAATGTCAGTTGACAATCACTAAAGCAGATCTAAATTTGTCTCTACAGGATGATGACGTCAGGGAGAGTCGATTTAGCTTTACAGCTTATGGAATGGGGCCTTGTCTACAAGCAAAAGATGGAGTGACTCCAAAAGGACCAATCAATCCACCTCCTCCAGCACCAAAAACACACGACGAGATGAGAAAAGTGTTTATTGACAGAGCAAAGAAGATAGACACAATTTCTCGAGCTGGTTTCCCGCTAGCTTTCTTAATTTTCAATATATTTTACTGGGTAATCTACAAAATTCTCAGACACGAGGACATTCACCAGCAACAAGACTAGATGACTAGGAATTTCTCACACTGGCTAGCACATTCAACTCTAACTGAACACAAAACAAAGCTATGGTATTCAAAACAAAAACACCAATTCATTTGGGTATGTGTTTAGGGCTCAGCCACTTGTGGTTAAATTATTTACTCAAAGAGTCCAATATGTATGAACGTGATATTGCATAGACCTCTGGTAAACAGATGATTACCGGAAAGAATTTAACTTTGCTTTTATTTATTTCCTATTTATTTATTGTATTTTTTAAATTATTTGAAAGCTACAATATACTGCCAATTGTTGATACACAATAATTACTCAGCGAGCTCTGCATTTACTAGTAGTTTTACAATCATTATGCCAAACTGGACCAAAAACATGATTTTTAAGTAATTTAAACAAAAACATGTTCTTATTATTCAAAGCTATCTTTTACTATTAATCAGCAAAGTAATACATGCTAACTTTTATATTTGAAATATAAGTATGTTAATATGTATTTAAATGTTACGTGCCTGCTGCCAAAAGATGTTCTACATTATGTGTAACAAGCAGTACAATGTTGCTATCAGGCTGTGACATCAGTCTTAACACAAAGGGATAGGCAAGCAATCAGAGGGACTGCTTTATATACTTTTATAAATATATTTTATGACCGTGCATGCTTTTTAAGGTAAAATCAATGTTAACAGGAAAGATATATATATATATATATATATATATATATATATATATATATATATATATATATATATATAATTTTGTATTGGAATGTATTTCTTATATTTATATATATATATATATAATTGTAGTTATTATATTGCTAAACACAAATACACACACCAGTCAAGCCATAAGACTTGCTTTTTCCACAGAAATCTCACTTTAACAGTGCTCTCACTACTGCAAGGGATCCTGGGTAGGTGTATGCAAATGAGCTCAACAAAGAACCAATTTTTTGCCTCATAATTCCACTTTATACATGGATTCCTTGGAGCAAAGCACTTGAACCACTCATGGACAGCGGTTTCATTGTTAATGTTCGTTGTTAAAGCACATACCAACAGAGTTGTGGTGTTGGTATGTACTTTACAAGCAACACCAAGCCCCCATTGCAAGCCAGTAACCAAACTCATGCTGATGAGTTGCATTAACAACAAAACAGCTCTCCATGAGTGGTTCACTGGCTTTGCTCCTCTTCCTGAGTTGTGTTTCAAAGCTGTTGTATACAGCAGACAAAAAAAGGGAAAAGCAAGTCTTATGACTTGTGTGTGTATTTGTGTTTAGCAATGTATTAACTATCCACTTACTTCAGGTAGAAGAGGTTTTAATCCACACTTTTTCCCCCACCACAACTCGATTGGTACTCGAGTACTTTATTCACAAAATAAAGGGTGAGAAAAACCCAGTGAGAGGTCGAAACGTTGATTGATTACCAAGCTTTAATATTGAGTAGATAGATAGATAGATAGATGGATATCTGGTAGAAATATGAACAACAAGTGTTGAAACTGAAAATAATTGTGATGGAACGATAGAAAGAAAAATATATAAATATATATATATATATACATTTCAATACAAAATGTATTATTAGGATTGGTAAAGGTATGGGTAATATATAAAATGTTTGCTGATAAATGAAGATGAAATGCATTTATGTAAATAAAAATAAGGTTGTTTGAGTGTAGTTAGACATGCATATATTTGGTAGGGTTGCTATCACATCTGATGACATCAACAATGTAGTTTGGTTCTGCTTGTTTGGCAGAGAGTAATTTGGCCACTGAAAAAAGAGCACTTTTAAGGCTGTATATACATTACTAGATGCCATTGCTTTGTTGATTTTTAGTAAAAGATAAATAAATTAAATTATGTAATTTGGGGGGGAATATTTCTATAAATTCCTCTCACGTGTATTATTTACAAACAGTAATTTTTCCTATATGGTTTTGTTTTTATTTTATAACTTTTCAAATGGTAAAAACATTGGCTTTCGAGTAGAAAGAAATATTTTTCTGAATTAAGATCAATGTATAAGTACATTTTATATCAGTATAGGATATATTTAACACATATACATATATAAAATCAGTCTAGTATTCAGTATTTTGCATATGAAAACAAACATTCCAGTGAACTTAGATGAAATACCAAGGAGAACATCTGATTCCGTAAAGCACTGAACAATCTGAGGATACCCTCAGCATAAAGTCTATTATACTGTGAAAATTCATATCACATTTCTGTTAAGCACCTTTACCTCAATCAGAGTAACAAAAGTCTCTTGTTAATATTCCTGACATATTCCTTATTTATTTCTAAGTATGCTGCATACGTAAATACATAACAACCATTTTAAGTGTTATTAATCATATTTTATAAAGGATTTTATTGATTTTTGTATAATTAAAAAAATTATATATATATATATATATATATCATGAGAAGACACATTTCCTTCTCCAGAATGTACTTAATGTAAATCTAGAAAAATATTTAGCATATCAATTAAGCTGCATGGGCAGAGTTACAATTTAACCAATCACAATAAGTTATCCATGACCCTCTCTCAGATGGTTAAAAGTGTTAGGTATTACAAATTTGTATGGTTAGGTATATAGATATACATTAATGTGCATATTTGATCTAACACCTTTCTAAAGGGTCCTTTGACTTTTTTCCAGCATATATTATATTATAAATATTGCTACTTAGCAAAGTTGTAATGGTCATGGGCCTTACATTTAAAATATATTATAGATTGCAGATTCATCATATTTTGAAGACATCACTGAAAATTAAAAGAACTGGGCAAGGGTCAGTGGCCATTCTCTAGCCAAGTTAGTGCAAACGAGACGCCACCAGTGTTACTACCAATAAATTAGGCCAGTTCGTCTGTCAATGTAAACCCTATTGTTTTACTAACTATGGCCTCAGTTACGTATTTTTGGATAAGCTTTTAAATAATTTCACATTTTTGAATAAGCTTTTAAAATGATGTATTCAAATTATATAACATGTATAAAATATCACTATATAAAAATAATGATTTTTCAAAATATTAAATAATTTGAAAAGTGTATACAAAAATATTAAATTGAAGAATATAGAGCTATGGACATTACAAAGTTGCAAAATATTATATATACATACATATGCTACAATATATTGGACACTATTTTGTCATTTGCTGACTATGAAGGGAGGCCTTATTCCCAAAATAATCTTTTTTTTTATCAGATTAAGGGTAAAATCATGAAGAAAGAAATTGCTAGATATATAATAAATGTGAGACAATATAATAAACTGTAAATAGTATGAATATACTTTATGTAGGATGACTTGCATCACAAATTAGCTTTACCTATGATTACTGATGACATATTTCAGGTTTTAGCAGACTATATCTGGTTGTGATAAGCCCACAGTATTGATTTTTATCTACATTACATTCTGTTTAGTGATAAATCAAAATAGACAGACAAACAAGTGTACCAATAGTCTAAAGGGTTTAATAGTCTAACTGTAATTTAACTTAGAGAATGAATGCAGCCATTGCTTCTTATTCATCATTATCTTAGAATCCACTTCCAAAAATACCAACTGGGATTTGGTGAGCTATATACATTGCTTCTTACTTTAAATCAGGAAGGTCACTTGTAATGAGATTGTTATAGTAAAAACATACATATGAGCATTGAGAAGAGTACTACTTATGTGTATAAGTGCATAATGTTGAGTAGTGATAATGTTTTCTGGTCACAGATTAGTACTTCCACCTTGATGGACAAGAATGGAAAAAGTAGTGACTAGTGATGTCCCGAACGGTTCGCTGGCAAATAGTTCCTGGCGAACATAGCATGTTCGCGTTCGCCACCGCGGGCGAACACATGCGATGTTCGGTCCGCCCCCTATTCTTTATCATTGAGTAAACTTTGACCCTGTACCTCACAGTCAGCAGACACATTCCAGCCAATCAGCAGCACACCCTCCCTAGCAGACCCTCCCACCTACTGGACAGCATACATTTTAGATTCATTCGGAAGCTGCAACCATTTTATTTATTTTTTCAATTTATTATTTTTTTTTTAATTTATTTTTTTTGTGCATATAAATGTTACAAGCAGATACTCCCCCCCAGACACTGTGTATTACTGCAGATACTCCCCCCAGACACTGTGTATTACTGCAGATACTCCCTCCAGACACTCTGTGTTACTGCAGATACTCCCTCCAGACTCTCTGTGTTACTGCAGATACTCCCTCCAGGCACCCTGTGTTACTGCAGAGACTCCCTCCAGACACTCTGTGTTACTGCAGATACTCCCTCCAGACACCCTGTGTTACTGCAGATACTCCCTCCAGACACTCTGTGTTACTGCAGATACTCCCTCCAGACACTCTGTGTTATAGGGTCACTTGGCAGATATGGATTGACACCTGTCCTAAGGATCCCTGATACACACTGACACAGAGCAGAATAGGAACTGTTCCCCCTACATAGGGTCACTTGGCAGATATGGATTGACACCTGTCCTCAGAGACCCTGATACACACTGACACCGAGCAGAATAGGGACTGTCCCCCTACACAGGGTCACTTGGCAGGGACCCTGATACACACTGACACAGAGCAGAATAGGGACTGTTCCCCCTACATAGGGTTACTTGGCAGATATGGATTGACACCTGTCCTCAGGAAACCTGATACACACTGACACAGAGCAGAATAGGGACTGTTCCCCCTACATAGGGTCACTTAGCAGATATGGATTGACAACTGCAAAGGCATGATAAATTGGAGGTTTTTTTACTCAACTGAGATCCTCTTCTCTACATAACTAGTTATATAGAAATTATTTTATAATGTACTTATAATGCATTTATCATTTTAATACAGATGGGGGAAACGGACTTAATATTGCTGAAATACGTTAGGAGTTACTAATGTGTCTCCTCTTTCAAGTGAAATTGTCAATTATCTGTCAAATAGGCTGCTGGAACGGTGTGCTTCCTGCTTGATATTTACCCAGTGCAAAGCAGGAAGCTTTGAGAAGCATTGCAGGCACAATATGTAGTGCAGTGTGTACTTGTGGGAAGCATTCTGTTGACTGGGAAATCAATACTGATGGTCTCCTGATGGGAATAGCAGAAACAAGGAATTGTTTTGCCATTAGATTAGAGATAAATGAACCCTTTATGCACAGTATTGAGGAGGAAATTCTCTCACTCTCCAGTGTCATAAATAAATGTATTTATTTCTAATGCTAGAGTGTTCCCTTAAATCAAATTACATAATATTTGCCATTTGTATTACCCTTCGATTAATCATAAACATATATAAAGATGGGCAGGAAAGTATAAAAAAACTAAAAAAGAAGAGCAATAAATCATGCTTTGTTGATTGTTTCCACTGTGCAAGTGCAAGCTTTTTGCTCTCTATGCTCTTTAATGAATCATTTTTTGATTATGTGAATTGAATGATTATGGTTCAAAGCCCTTTAAAGGGTTCCATGTTTATCAGTTTTATTTGTTTTTGTTCTTTTTGAAGATCCTACATCAAATAGCAAATAATATCCCCATAGTTTGGAATGTTGATAATGAGCATTACGCAGAAAATTTCCTTAAACTCTGATAATGTTGTGAGATTCCATTGAACAAGGCTTTATCGAGCAATGAAAGTATGTTTGATTTGGAAGAACGAGTTCTGTAAACTATTTAAACATAATTAGTGTTTTCAGTAAAGAGCACAGCACAACACTGAGAGGTATTTGGGATGCCAAGGACACACTGGAGATAAAAAACTCATAAATAGAGTAAGTAAGCAGCCTGTCATAAATACTGATAAGGGCACATGTACATTGAAATATAAAATATTGCTAGGAATGATTGATTCAAACTAAATCAAAAACATATCGGGACCACAACGTAACAGCAAGTGATCCTATCCTGGCAACTGTTGATATACATGTAACCCAGTGAAATTTGCTAAAAAATATAATTATTAATTGTTTAATAACTGTACAGGGCAGGGTGTCTAACATATTTATACATGTATGTGTCTGCCTGTCTTCTGCTCTACTTTAATCTTGTATAAATCATTTAAATCTTTCTCTCAAGCAGAGTATTTCTGTTTTATGTACTTCTGTATTTCACTCCATAATCTTGGACTCTCTGTCTTTGTCATCAATTCATCGTCACTATCACTTTCACTCCTCTTTATCTCACTGCATATCTCTCAGCTTCTCGTTTTATTTTTGGAGATGACAAAAGAAAGGACCAACTAACAAAAATTAGGAAACATTGAGTACTTCATTATTCACAAAGTAGAAACGTGGTGGCCCCAAAGACAAACCATTTTAGAGGCTAAACGTCTCTCCGCGTTACTCACAAAATGTTTTTTTTTTTGCCATTTGTGGTGTGGAGGTGGTCCTCTAGGTCATTTGTTACAGGGTAAGGACTCTTAAATTTACATATGGGTCACTTCTGTTTTGCATTTGCTTATTTCATTCTGTCCACTTCAATCTACCTGGTTTATATTGCTCTCTCGGCTTACTATTATTATAATACTTTTATGTCCGATCCCCTTCTCATTTCTCACTCTCTTGCTGCTAACCTTGAACTGTGTGCATGTTGGAAACAATATTCAAAAACATGAGTGATGTCATAACCCAACTCCTCTTCTCATTTTTATTCCCTGGGAATGCAACGAATCATAGTTACTCTGTTATCCTGGGTATTCCAGAGTTGTTGCCAATGCAGTAAGAGTGCCCATCTAGAGATCTGTCCTGGCAGTGGAAAGTGTGTGACTTAAGTTCCCAGACATTTCGTTCTGCACCCTAGTCTCACTGGCTATATATTTGATACTCTTGGAATAAGTTGACCTTTCATTCATAACTTGCATAACTTGAATAAACAGAAGATGGTAAATATGTACTTTGTCCCAACATAATCTTCACAGAAAATGCAATTCTAAGTAAACGGTAAAACCTAAACACTCAAGAAATTTTTTTGCACACCCTTTCTAGAAATAACTAATATATTCATGCAAATTAAAGAAACATATAAAAGTATATGCCCATATTATTCTCCCATTTTCCACTTGGACACAACTTGATATAAAAATAGATGTATTTATTTTTTTATTTTGTTTGGTTTTAATAGTTAAACATTAGCTGTTATTTTTTTTAAAGTAATTATACATATAAAGCAATTAATTATAAAAGGAAGTGTGCAGATTTTCCCTTAAAATTAATAGTAATTAAATTGTAATAGTAAACTATAAATTCAACTGTATATAAATTTACAGTAAAACATATTTAGCAACATTTCTATTTGTTATAAATGACGTTCCATGTCTTCCTTAACCGAATATGGTTAGATTAAGTAAATTAACAAAAATGTGCTATTTAAGCAATAATTTATATGTTTGAAAAGATATGAATAAAATAAAACTTGCCAAAATGAATTTGAAATATGGAATGTAATGTTGAACCTTTTGCTCAAAGCTAGTGCTGCTTGTTTTGCGCATCAGTCTTTTTTATTTGTATTGTTGCATTGGTCAGACATTTGTCCGAACTGAGTCTAATCATTGGGGGTGGGGGTTATCTATATTTATGTAAATTTGATCAGTGACATTTTGTCTACTTCATATTAGTTAATGGAGTTTTATTATATTTTTATGAACGAGTGTGAGAAAATATCCTATTTAGGCATTGATTTAATAATAGTTTATAAGCTTTCCAAGTAATTAAATGTTTTGGGATAAACATTTAAAATGTGTCTTGTTTTTTTCAACATATTAAAATATAAAAACAATATCATATATGAACAAATAAATATATATCAAAATATTTTAACGCCAAAATATATTTCATAATATTAACTAATTTCAAAAGATTATCCAAAAATATTTAATCATTTGGGAAGCGTATCCAATAATATTAAGTTAAGGCCTTAATTTGAATTACTGCACTTTCGATTGGAAATATTTTAGGGCTGTGCTCTAGTACATTTTGATGTCGTATTATTTTATATTAAGTGTTTATGCATTGTAATTGTTCAGAGATAGTGATGTCACGAACTATTCGCTGGCGAATAGTTCCTGGCGAACATAGCATGTTCGCGTTCGCCACCGCGGGCGAACACATGCGATGTTCGGTCTGCCCCCTATTCATCATAATTGAGTAAACTTTGACCCTGTACCTCACAGTCAGCAGACACATTACAGCCAATCAGCAGCAGACCCTCGCTAGCAGACCCTGAGCGGTGGGTGGGGGCCCTAAAAAAAACAATAAGGGGGGGACCTACTGTCCCCCCCAGCCCCCACCCCTGAGCGTTGGGTGGGGCCATAAAAATAATGAGGGGGGACCTACTGTCCTTCCCCCGGCCCCCACCCCTGAGCGGTTGGTGGGGGCCCTAAAAAAACAATAAGGTGGAGGACCTACTGTCCCCCCCGGCCCCCACCCCTGAGCGGTGGGTGGGGGCCCTAAAAAAAACAATAAGGGGGATCTACTGCCCCCCCGGCCCCCACCCCTGAGCGGTGGGTGGGCTCCCTAAATACTAATAAGGGGGGACCTAATGTCCTCCACTCTGGTCCCCACCCCTGAGCGGCGAGTGGGGGCCCTAAATACAAATGGGGGGACTCTAGTCACCCCTCCCACCAAAAAATATGTTTATCCCCCTACCTACCCCCCTCACCCTAAAAATAATGAGGGGGGGGACCTTTAACTAAGAACCTGTAAAGAAAAACTTACCATTCGATGTTTTCTTTCTTCTAAATAAAAAAACATAATAACCGACGCAATTAAGAAATAAAAAAACGAGCGCAAAAATAAAATAATCCATCTTCAACCATGGAGGGCTCCGCGCAGACTGAGCTCTGCAGGGCGGGGGAAGACTTATAAAGCCTTGCCACGCCCTGCAATTAGGCTAAGAACACTCTGATTGGCTGGTTTAAGCCAATCAGAGTGCTCTTTGTCATTTTACACAGCGTGGGAAAATTCCAAAGAACTTTCCCACGCTGTGTAAAATGACACAGAGCACTGTGATTGGATGGTTTGAAATCCATCCAATCACAGTGCTCTGTGTCATTTTACACAGCGTGGGAAAGTTCTTTGGAATTTTCCCACGCTGTGTAAAATGACAAAGAGCACTCTGATTGGCTTAAACCAGCCAATCAGAGTGTTCTTAGCCTAATTGCAGGGCGGGGCAAGGCTTTATAAGCCTTGCCCCACCCTGCAGAGCTCAGTCTGCGCGGAGCCCTCCATGGGTGAAGATGGATTATTTATTCTTTGCGCTCATTTTTTTTTTTTTTTTAAATTGCGTCGGTTATTATGTTTTTTTATTTGGCCTTTTTTGGGGCTAAAAAAAGAAGATTTTAGAAGAAATAAAACATCGAATGGTAAGTTGCCCAGGAGTGGGGGGGGAGGACAGTAGGCCCCCCCTCAGTATCATTATGGCCCCCACCTGCCGCCCAGGGGTGGGGCCCAGGGGGGAGGACAGTAGGTCCCCCCTCATTATCATTATGGCCCCCACACGCCACCCAGGGGTGGGGGCCGGAGAGGGGGAGGACAGTAGGTCCCCCCCCTCATTATCTTTATGGAGCCCTCCTGCCGCCCAGGGGTGGGGGCCGGGGGGGAGGACAGTAGGTCCCCCCCTCATTATCATTATGGCCCCCACCCACCGCCCAGGGGTGGGGGCCGGGGGGAGGACAGTAGGTCCCCCCCTCATTATCTTTATGGCCCCCACCCACCGCCCAGGGGTGGGGGCCGGGGGGAGGACAGTAGGTCCCCCCTCATTATCATTATGGCCCCCACCCGCCGCCCAGGAGTGGGGGCTGGAGAGGGGAGGACAGTAGGTCCCCCCCCTCATTATATTTATGGCCCCCACCTGCCGCCCAGGGGTGGGGGCCGTGGAGGAGGACAGTAGGTCCCCCCCCCTCATTATCATTATGGCCCCCAACCGCCGCACAGGGGTGGGGCCCTGGGGGGGAGGACAGTAGGTCCCCCCCTCATTATCTTTATCGCCCCCACCCGTCGCCCAGGGGTGGGGGCCAGGGGGGAAGGAGAGTAGGTCTCCCCCCCCCCCCCTTCAATCACTATTGTGGCCAGAAAGAGTTCCTGTGGGTTTTAAAATTCGCCTGCCTATTGAAGTCTATGGCGGTTCGCCCGGTTCGCGAACATTTGCGGAAATTTGCGTTCGCGGTTCGCGAACCGAAAATTTTATGTTCGCGACATCACTATTCAGAGATACTTAATATGACTGATTTATTGTATCTTAGTTGAATCTTTAATGCTTTACTAAGATTAAGAGTTTTGCTCTGTGAAACCTTTTTGATAATTTACATAATTCCTTTAGAATTTTTAATAGTCCATTGATGGGTTCTTTTTATTATTATTAATATATCAGACTCATTTATAAAATTGATGATGAAAATAAATGCAAAATACAAACTCGGTATATCATCTGACACTTTCCGGCAAGGAATAGTTCTCTATGTAATTGTAAGTCTAGCATTCAGAAAAGTGAATTATATCTTAAATACAATGATCATCAATTATCTATTGGTAAAATATTTGTTCTTAGATAAGCGATACTTACTTTCCAGTAATGCAAATTAATTAAAGCATTAAACACTATTTCCTACTGTGTCTCAGTAAATCACACTAAAAGCCTCCTCATAAAAGCCTCTATACGTTATATATTCTTGGTTCACTAATATTTTAAATTTTTATTTTAAATTGCTGTGCCTCCCACTTGGAAATTTCTATATAAGGCTGGGCGACTGATATTTCCCAAGGTAACAGATAAATTAACCAGTCATATCCAGGTAACAAAACTGGATAGCAAATATAGAAAGAACTGTGAATTAAGTGGGAATTGCTAATCCTAAAAAAGACCACCATTTCAAAATGAAACTTTTAAGTACTAAAAATCTATTAGGTTTTGAATGAAAGACTTAAATAAAAAATAAAAAAACACTGCTGAATGTGATAAGTAGCATATTGCATGCTTCATCGGAAGCAAAACATAAATACAAAAATAAAAAAATTGAACAATTTGCTTGTTATGCTTGAATATTATTGCATTATTGCACTTCTTCACTTACATGTTTGTGAAATATGCAAAAAGAAATGTTCATGCGTGTATTTGCATACATATGCATATATATATATATATATATTTATATATATAAAGATAATATGTAAATATATCTGGGATTTATGATTTTATGTACTGTGCCATAAGTTTATAATTTAAACCTCAAATTCATAGGGGACTGGGGACAGACAACACTAAGGGTTGATGTGCTAGTTAAATTAATTTGGATAGTTAAAGAATTTAGAGATGTAGAAGTTAGATTTCCACCCTTATGCTATTTATCATACTTGTTCAATGCATTCTATTGACAAAATACTGTATGTACATTTTCCTAAGCTTTTTTTTCATATGCCATTGCTAGAAAGTATACTGCATGCTTTATAGAATGTAATATTTCCATTTGTTACAAGCCTCATATGCTTCTGTCAAATGTAGCTTATATAAGGAATTCTGTCATTGTACATATTTTATTGTATAAATAAAGTTTTTCTTTGTTATCTTTATTTATGTTAGGTCCATGATCTGTGTACACAACTTAAATATCTGTAAGGAAAGTACCACATGTAAATTATATCCTCGTGTTTTAGTACATGCAAATCCCACATTTTATTTAAAAAAATTGTGTCAAAATATGACTCAACAAATTATTGGGGTATTCTATGATGTTATAGCCTTCATTTATCTTCAGCAGAGCCTGCATTATCAGATACTCTGCCCATAAAATACCCAGTAGAAGTTGCAATAAAATAATTATTAGGTCTCCCATGTAGGTCTGCATACAATTTGCTAGCAACATGTAGCAGGCAATAAAGGAAAACAACTAAACGTTGCCAACAGATTTGGCTAAACCTTTCCACATAATTTTAAAAATATTAGGTGACTGCCCCAAAGATACTTGTTTTACTAGGGAACATACACTACAGATTCACTCACTGAGGAGAAAACAATCAGATAAACATTTGATAGCTTTATAAATGACTTTCATCTTGGTCAGCAATGCCATGAGCGCATGGCCAGAATTACGTAGGGGCTATGGGTGCGACAGCTCTGAGCCCAAAACAACCACCATATAAGTGTTTAGTTTTTTACGTTTTTAATAGCTTCCCAGTGGTCTTGTAGTGCATGAATATCTGAGAAGATGGGTGATAGCACTAGCTGATTGTATATAGTTAGAGAGTCTTTGGGTATTGTGTCAAGGATATTACAGTTCAGCTTTTCAATTTTCAATAATCTTGGTTGAACTGCTAGTAGCACTCAAATTCAGAACACAAGCATACATATATTTTCAAACCACATGAGTCAGTAAAAAAATAAAAGATGATTCTATTAATTGCACATTGGTGCAGATAGCCAAGCCATCTGTGGATATGAAGAAGTATCCCAGTATTAACCTTTATTTCCTTATGACTGCTTTAAGAATCTTTGACCCTCTAACCCTTATTTCCAGCCCACATCATTCTCATTTTCAGATGTAACATAATTCCTAGCTCCCTTACCTCATTCTCTACGATGTGTTTAAAGGGACATTTGAGACAAAAAAAATGGTTGTTATACTGCCTGCTCAGAGAGAACTAGGACATTTCTGGAAAGCTCAAAAACGCCCCACAAGACTTGCCATTTTGGAGATGTTCTGACCCAGTCATCTAGACATCACTACTTGGTTCTTGTCAAAGTCACTCAGATCTTTTCCCTTGCCCATTTTTTCCTGCTTCCAACACATGGAATTCAAGAACTGACTGTTCACTTGCTGCCTAATAGGTCCCACTCCTCGATAAGTGCCACAGTAACAATATAATCAATGGTATTCATTTCACCTGTACGTGGTGTTAATGTTGTGGCTGATCAGCGTAAATGTCCTGTGCATTTTGTGCCAATATATCAGTAGTTTAACTTACTGCCATTAATTCAATCTTCTATCTCCTACATCTAGTGTACATTTATCTATGCAGTGAATTCCCATGCCCTCTATTCTGACCCTCTCTCCTTTCCTTAGCCCTGTGCATGAAACATGACCAAGGAGTAACTGTTTAGCTGTGTTTGTAAGTTTTATTTTATAATATTTTAGTCTTATAAGATACATGTATTGTTTCCTAATTAGCTGATAATGTACCTGCCTTACAAAAGGTTAGTATTGGGCAAGATGTTTTCAGAAACGTCACTAGGAAAGCTTGACTGAGTGTGATATTCACAGTCTTTGTATAATCCAAATACATATTGAAATTCTTAATTGAACACATAACAATAGCAGTCAGAAAGCACTGGTGTTCAGAATTACAGGATTTACCATCCTCTAACATCAGTGCTGCATCAAAGAGCTCATTGGATGCAAAGTTCATGCTGGGAGTACAGGGACGTGGTGAAATAATGGCTGCCACCTTGTGAAATGGGGAATGGATAGAGGTGGTGTGAATGCTAGTGAAGTTGGAGATGGGGGTGTGTGATTACTAATGAAGTGGAGGAGGAATGAGATGCATGAAGGTGATGTGAAGGCTAATGAAGAAGGATAATGGGGGTTGTTATTTCTTATGGAGTGGGGAAAGGAAGCAATGAGTAGAGGTGAGTTGATTGATTATGCAGTAATGAAAAGAAGGGTTGGGTGTGGTTTGCAGTATGGGAGAGGAAGTGGGAATGGATGGATAGATGGATGCATCTGTGTGTTTGGTGAGATTGTGTGTAATGGAATGAGAGATGTATATGAGAATTATTTAAGTTTAAGTAGGAGCCAATTAAATGGGTGGACTGAATTTAAAGGAAGGGTTATGAAATGGGGGATATGAGAAGGAATGGATATATAATGAAATTGGGCAATGCAACTGAGGGTGTGTTTGAATATGTTGGCTATTTGTGTATATATGTGTAGTTCACTGGTTTTGTATGTTTGTACATTGTTGTGTGTTTGTTTTTTAACCTAATTGTGTATGTATGTACATATGTGTGAGTTTGTTTGACTATTTTCTTTTGTATGTGTATGTGTGTTTTGGGGGTATTTACGTGTGTTTTTGGTTATTTGAGTATGTGTTTCTAAAACAATAGAACACTTTTGACTATATTTGTGTAGTTGTATGTGTGTGATTAGATACATTATTGTGTGGGAAACTATTTATGTGATCATAGCTTATTAGTTGGTGTGTGTGTGTGTCTGTATGTGTGTGTCCATGTGTATATTTCATAGATTGACTTCAAGGTAGCATGAATTAACTAAGCCAGGTTACTAGCTGTCAAGGTCAGACAAAATGGTCATACCATTGATTTTTTATTGTATAACTAATTGTTGAATGTGCTACACTCTGATTGGTGGAAAATGCCTCATTTAAAAATGGTGGTGAGCTGTTAATCATTTTGGTTAATCTTTTATTTGATTTAATCTTTTATTTTATTATGATTGTAACAGATCATTTACAAATTGTGAAACAGATTAAAATTTCTGAACTATGTGAATGTTACAAGCTTGTATCAACATTCTTGTCAATTTGAGAGCTACATTGCTAAATACATAGATTGATAAGTGTAAAGTGTAACTGTCTCGGAGTGCCACAGGAATGTCCCAATTATTTTCACTAACTTGGTTGCATTTGGACCTTTATGAGTAACTGTTAGGGATATAATTAAGAGAACAAGATTGACAAAACGTGTGCTTTAAACAGTGTACTTGTTTTAATGCTTTACAATTGTATCCCCGTGTAGTCTTCAAACAGAACAGAATGTGCAGGTAAATAGTTTATTAAGTGCTGTTATGCAATGCAGTGGCCATCTGTGATCTGTTGATTTGATGACACTAGTTAATTTATTCCATTTCAAGGAAATTCTTGAACATTTTGAGTTTGCCAAATATGTGATGTTGATGGACAGATATATACACACACTTGAAAAAGTAAAAGCTACAATACTTTTCTATCTAGTTTCCATGGTTCAAATACAACGATAGTCCAAACACATTTAGAACAAATATTTTAAAAAACATCTTTTTATTTAGCCAAATTAATACAAATCATAGCCAAGGATAACTACATTTTGACTGCAAGATTTTAAAGCCAATCAAGTTTTTTTTGTGTGAGTTTTATTTTTCTGGCATGATATTACCTAATTCCAGAGAGGGGAGCTGAGGTCTTGAAAGCTTACACTTTTAATCTTCTTTAAAAATATTTTACCAATAAATGTGTCACCTACGCTCTATGTATCTATTTACTATGGATAGAATGGCAACTGAACATATCATAGTAATGTCTCCCATTAATAAATACGGGTAAAATGCTGGGCATATAAAGTATGGGAATATAGCTATGTGCCTGGTACAATACATGCATGTTTCCCTGTAGACAACAATGGAAGTTGTGTGGAAGATGAGTGCATCACCTTGGGAATTCAGAGATTGGCTGAGATGGCTTAGAGACTTTCTGGTTGAAAATGTCTCTGTAGGTGGACAACAGCCCAAACAGCCCAGGAATGTACTGTGTAATACACATTTTAAAGTTTTTAATGCCTTCTGGTAGAAGATGACATCATTGCAGGAAGATATGAACTCAATAATCTACTGTAGAATAAACATTTTCATTAATGCTGATAAAGTGATGTATACTCAACATCATAGTTGCAGATTACTGCATGCTAGTGACAGTTTGAACTGTGTAAGTGCCTCTACAAATGCGTTTTCTGTATATCCAACCTGTTGACCCTGTGAGAATAGACAATAGACAATGTTGTTCAGCCTTCCACCTTTGCTAGTAATATTGAGTGCATATAGGAACCCCATAGTCCATGTCATGACAGTAATAGTTTTCAATCACAGTGTCAACTGACTAATCATCTTTACATAGAATACAGTACACGTTCCTGCAGTTATTATTATTATTATTATTATTATTATTATGTTTTTATTTATATAGCGCCAACAAATTCCGTAGCGCTTTACAGTGGGTGGACGAACAAACATGTAGTTTTAACCAGACAAGTTTGACACACAGGAACAGAAGGGTTGAGAGCCCTGCTCAATGAGCTTACATGCTAGAGGGAGTGGGGTAAAGTGACACAAAAGGTAAGGATAGTATTAGACTAATGACAGTTGCAAGAGAGGAATCAGTCGGGAGCTATTAACAGTTCAATTGTATACGCTTTTATGAAGAAGTGGGTTTTTAATGATTTTTTGAAGGAGTGGAGACTGGGTGAGCATCTAACGGAGGAGGGAAGTGAGTTCCACAGGAACAGTGCAGCCCTTGAGAAATCTGGAAGGCGAGCATCAGAGATGGGACTACGGATAGAAGATAGACGTAAGTCTTCAGCAGATCGTAAAGGCCTAGGCGGGACATACTTGTGTATTAGGGAGGATAGATAGGTGGGAGCAGCATTATGTAGAGATTAGAAAGCAAGAACCAGAATTTTAAATTGAGCCCTATATCTTACAGGCAGCCACTAAATGGGCTACAGTGTAGGTGGCAGCAAACATTACTCACTTTGCATACCATAAAAGCAAAAAAATAAAACTTCAGTAATTAGTAATGTGCCTGCTGATACAAACGATGTTGACATTGATGTCTTGATAACAAAGTGCTGTCAATTCCAAGAAATGTGGGATTTCACTGTAATACCAACACACATCTGTAACAGATCCTTCTAAGCTTTGTTACAGCTATCAGAGCTGTGAATGTTTTTATAGTTTAAACAAATCTGATAGATGTAACATATTGGGGTCAAAATGAGCAATACAATTTTAATGGAAGCTGTAGGGAAGCTGTAGGGTATATTATGTCACACCTTTTAATTCCCTGAGCATCCACCTGTGAGACACATATATTACATTATATTCATGAGTAGGACCATCTATGAACTTCATGCACAAAAATAGAATATTCGTAATTAATTCGTATTATACAAATAGTTTGATTTTTAACTACTATATTTGATAGAGTCCTAACCTCAACATCTGAGGAAAGGGATTTAGGGGTGATTATTTCTGATGACTTAAAGGTAGGCAGACAATGTAATAGAGCAGCAGGAAATGCTAGCAGAACGCTTGGTTGTATAGGGAGAGGTATTAGCAGTAGAAAGAGGGAAGTGCTCATGCCATTGTACAGAACACTGGTGAGACCTCACTTGGAGTATTGTACGCAGTACTGGAGACTGTATCTTCAGAAGGATATTGATACCTTAGAGAGAGTTCAGAGAAGGGCTACTAAACTGGTTCATGGATTGCAGGATAAAACTTACCAGGAAAGGTTAAAGGATCTTAACATGTATAGCTTGGAGGAAAGATGAGACAGGAGGGATATGATATAAACATTTAAATACATAAAGGGAATCAACACAATAAAGGAGGAGACTATATTTAAAAGAAGAAAAACTACCACAATGAGAGGACATAGTCTTAAATTAGAGGGCCAAAGGTTTAAAAATAATATCAGGAAGTATTACTTTACTGAGAGGGTAGTGGATGCATGGAATAGCCATCCAGCTGAAGTGGTAGAGGTTAACACAGTAAAGGAGTTTAAGCATGCGTGGGATAGGCATAAGGCTATCCTAACTATAAGATAAGGCCAGGAACTAATGAAAGTATTTAGAAAATTGGGCAGACTAGATGGGCCGAATGGTTCTTATCTGCCGTCACATTCTATGTTTCTACTGCATTTTTTTGGCATCAAAACCCACCATACCATCTTAACAACTGTGATTGTCTCTCTTTTGCTAAATATGAAAATAAAATACTTATATTTCTGTAAGATCAACATCAACTATGCAGTGGCTGTAATATCCATCCAGTCTATGGTTACCCATTGTAATGTACACTTTCTTGACATCGTAGACATGCATTTACATTATTATTATTATTATTATTATTATGTTATTATTTATATAGCGCTATCAAATTCTGCAGCGCTTTACAGTGGGTGCACGAACAAACATGTAGTTGTAACCAGACAAGTTGGACACACAGGAACAGAGGGGGTGAGGGCCCTGCTCAATCAGCTTACATGCTAGAGGGAGTGGGGTAAAATGACACAAAAAGGTAAGGATAGTATTAGACTAGTAACAGTTGCAAGAGGAGAGGAATCAGTCAGGAGCTATTAACAGTTTAATTGATATGCTTTTATGAAGAAGTGGGTTTTTAATGATTTTTTGAAGGAGTGGAGACTGGTTGAGCATCTAACGGAGGAGGGAAGCGAGTTCCATAGGAATGGTGCAGCCCTCGAGAAGTCTTGAAGGCGAGAATCAGAGGTGGGAGTACGGACAGAAGATAGACGTAAGTCTTCAGCAGATCGTAAGGGCCTAGACGGGACATACTTGTGTATTATGTATTTACATGAATAAAGATGAAAGCTGTTCTGCTCTTGTTGCCCCTGTGCATTAGGAAATGTATACTTACTGATAGTTATTATCTTTTTCAGGTAGCTATGGAAAAAAAAGGTGGCACAATAATTTAACTTTTTTTTTTCACCACAATGCATGCCTCACACGCATGCAAATAATGCAATGTTGAGTTTTCTTTTCCAGCATTAACAAATATATTAGTCTCCAACAACACTTCTACTACTACTCCCAAACCACTTCTATCACTCTTGATTTTGTCATTATTCCCATTGGAATAAAACTGGAAATTATTCATGTTGTGCCATTGACTGTACAAGAACACTTCTCTGGATATAAACAATGTATACTTATTTCTTTACTTGCTATATCCCTTTAACTGGTACACTGCATACATGTAATGTTTTCTTAAAGGAATTAGGAATGAAAAGTGAAAGCACCATAAGAAATTATTTCAAAAACTATAAAACCACTTATTTGCTGAAACAGTGGACTAACCAACATCTACTAAAAGCATTCGCTACACTTTCATTCTTCCAATTTGCGAAGTTGATAATATACCCCATAATTTGATTTTATTGTAAATTGGACTCAGCACAACTTTAGTTTCTTATCACCAGTCAGTTCTGCAAATATAATATTATCCAAATCATGTTTCTCTAAAAATGTAAAGTATATTGTAAAAGCAATGACTGTTTGGACTAGGATTGAATTTATCACATAAAATCTTTTTGAGAAAAATATAAGGAAGTCAAATGTTATCCTAACAGTTTTTGTATTTTCACTGGAAAAAGAGAACCAGACCTCAAATTGACCTTTCGTTCTTGGACTTTCAACATGTGTTTTGTATCACATTTTGTATTCACTGAAAGTGGAAAATCTCTTGACTTGCCTTATATCTACCAAAAAGCACAAACAACCTTCTTTAGAATGATACATTTAAAACAATGTCTAACATATGAAACATAAATGTAGCTAATTCGTTTTCCATTGCTCTAAATATTTGATATACTTGACTTGTGTTTTCAGCTCATTATATTATATAAATCAATCACTGTTATTTACTAACGTAATGTAAAAAGGTGAATTCAATATAAGTGTGAATTATAAATTCAAGGCCACAGCGCTGCACTAAAAAAGCATAACTGCCTTAGAGTATTTTTTAAGTTCAGTTATTCTGACCTTAAATTTGAAATTCACTTTGAATTCTCACTTTAATAAATACCTCTGAAAATATTAAATATATTATTTATATTATCGACAATAATGTAATTGCTTACTGCATATTGCAAAGTTACCACTTCTTCCAATATTGAGGATCTGGACTATTAATTGGGATTGGGCTTAATTTTTAAATTTTGCATTGAAGCAAAATACAGCTACTGTGTAACAGAATCTTAACCCCTTAAGGACCAAACTTCTGGAATAAAAGGGAATCATGACGTGTCACACACGTCATGTGTCCTTAAGGGGTTAAAGGACCACTATAGGCACCCAGACCACTTCAGCTTAATGAAGTGGTCTGGGTGCCAGGTCCAGCTAGGGTTAACCCTTTTTTCTATAAACATAGCAGTTTGAGAGGAACTGCTATGTTTATATTAGGGTTAATCCAGCCTCTAGTGGCCTTCTCATTGACAGCCGCTAGAGGCGCTTGCGTGCTTCTCACTGTGAAAATCACAGTGAGAAGACGCCAGCGTCCATAGGAAAGCATTGAGAATGCTTTCCTATGAGACTGGCTGAATACGCGCGAGGCTCTTGCCGCGCATGCGCATTCAGTCGAGGAGGATGAAAGGAGGCGGAGAGGAGGCAGAGAGGAGGAGGAGAGTCCCCCGCCCGGCGCTGGAGAAAGAGATAAGTTTAACCCCTTCCACCCCCTAGAGCCCGGCGGGAAGGGGACCCTGAGGGTGGGGGCACCCTCAGGGCACTATAGTGCCAGGAAAACGAGTATGTTTTCCTGGTACTATAGTGGTCCTTTAACCCCTTAAGGACCAAACCTCTGGAATAAAAGGTAATCATGACATGTTACACATATCATGTGTCCTTAAGGGGTTAAAGGAACACTATAGGGTCAGGAACACAAATATGTATTTCTGACCCTGTAGTGTTAAAACCACGATCTAGCCACCCCCTGGGCCCCTCATGCCTCCCTAAATATAGCAAAATCTTATTTGTATTCAAGCCTGAAGCTGTAGCTCTGCATGCTGTTTGCGTCAGAATAGCAAGCTGTCTGCTGACATCCTCAGAAGTGGTGGCCTTATCCAATCACAGTGCTTCTCCATAGGATTGGCTGAGACTGACAAGGAGGCAGATCAGGGGCAGAGCCAGCACAATTCAAACACAGCCCTGGCCAATCAGTATATCATCATAGAGATGAATTGAATCAATGAATCAATGATCTGCCTCTTTGTCAGTCTCAGCAAAGCCTATGGGGAAGCATTGCGATTGGATCAGACTACCACTTCTGCTGATGTCAGCAGGCAGTGGGCAGGTCTAAAGGAAACAGGCACACAGCATGCAGTTGCAGACTTGAATACAGGTAAGATTTACCATATTTAGAGAGGCATGGGGGGACCAGAGTGGCTAGATGGTGGTTTTAACCCTATAGGGTCAGGAATACATGTTTATGTTCCTGACCCTATAGTGCTCCTTTAATGATACATGGTAAAATATCCTCAATAAATTAAACAGGAATCAATACTCAGAGACCATAAATGTCCCAGGTTATCAGCTAAGCAATAATTTTCCTTTTAACCAATATATATATATATATATATATATATATATATATATATATATATATATATATATATATATATATATATATATATATATATTTGGGAGTCTAGGCCAACTCATTGATTTTGCACCCCTCCGTGTCACAGGTGCCTCATTCTAGGGCCCTATTTAGCCTTGTACTGCAGAGGGGCCCAGATAGATTTTTTTTTTTACCCAATTAAGTGGGTTAATCTCATAAGAGTAGACATTAGGCTATGAGGGTAGGACCTACCAAAGATGGGGTACATTGACACATTGACATTGTGGCAGGCTTATGCAATGGATGATCATATATACTGCAACTAAACCCCTTATTATTTTTTTCTAGATTACGTGTTTTTTTTTTTTAAACTAAAATCTAAAAATGGCACAAATCTTTGAGTGTTGAAGTTGCTGTTTAGTGGATGAGTGAGTGCTCTGGATCTTATGATGATATTTTATTAGAGGTTGCATTGCTTCTGATGCCACCAGGTCTACAAATTTACTTTAATTTTCTCATCACATCCTCTAGCAAAATGTGAGTCAAGTGACATTACCTGAGGTGTATGTGTTCTTCAAATATTTACTAAAGTCATGCACATTCCGCAAACAAAAATCAGGGTGAGTTTTTGTATGATCTTCTTTGAATAAATTTTGTGAACCTTGCATGCCAAGTATCATTTAAAGACTCACAAGAAAGAGATGACTTTAAATAGTTTCATATATATATGCTAGGTAAAGGAAAACTATAATGTTAGGAATTGTTCTGGTACCTTTTTAGTACAAATATGTATTACTAACACCAGAGTGCTGAACTACCTATTTAGGTGTGTGTCCCCTCCTCACACCAGCAGAATGATGTTACAAGGTATATAACGTACCTTTTCTCCATCACCATACTGGTTTTGCCATTGCTGGACCTGCCTCCATGGCTGAGATCATCATTAAAACTAGCAATAACATTTAGAGGAAAACCTGATGTGCATTTCGGTGCATGCTGTCTGCACCTTCGTCAGGGGTATAAAATTGTTGAATGACCCAAGAGCTGATTTAACCAATGTATACCCCTGTGGCACGGTTTGTTACATAAGCCTAAATTCTGATGCACAAGGGAAGAATAACACTCATTCTGTGAGGTTTGCCTATGGAGTTCACGCTGTGATAGTACTATAATTTTGTCTCTACTTCTGTTCCCCTTGATACTTAATGTTTTCTCCTGCAATATTTGAATACGTTTTGAGGAATTGCAGTTAATGTTTTACTTTACTCTAAAAATAAATCCATTTTGGTTTAATTCATACCATGGATACCATGTTTTTCATTCCTAGCACAACTTGTGTCTAGATACAGCATTTCAAGTTGATACTGCAGTTTTTGCAAGTTACCCAGTAGATTAAGCTTATTTTGTTACAAATTTAGTAACATACACTAATAATCCACAACATTAAAACCACCTGACTAATATAGTGTAGGTTCCCCTTGTGCTGCCAAAAAAGCTCTGATTCGTAGAGGCATGGACATAAAATCTCTGAATGTTTCCTGTGGTATCTAGTACCAAGACATTAGCAGCAGATCCTTTAGGTTCTGAAAGTTGTGAAGTGGTGCCAACATGGATCAGATTTGTTGTTCCAGACGCTCAATTGGGCTGCCTTTTTCCCATATTACATCATGCTGCCATCTCTTCCCTGGGTAAAGGACATTCATGTACCTGGCCATCTACCTGATCTAAAGAAAACTTGATTCATCAGAATAGGCAACATCCATTCATTGCTCATTGGTCCGGTCCAGTTCTGAAGCTCATGTCCCTATTGAAGGTGCTTTTAGTATTGGACAGGGATCATCATGGGCACTCTGACCAGTCTGCGACTACGCAGCCTCACTCACAACAAACTGCGATGCACTGTGTATTGTGAAACCTTTCTATCATGGCCTGTATTATGTTTTTCAGCAATTTGAGCTACAGAAACCCTTCCAATGAGCCTTAGGAGCCCAAGAACATGAAGCCGGTCCTCTGGTTGTCCTTCCTTGCAACACATTTTGTAGGTACTAACCACTGCATACCAGGAACACCCCACAAGACTCTTTGGAGATGCTCTGACCCAGTCATCTAGCCATCACTGTTTGGCCTTTGTCAAAGTCACTCAGATCTTTTCACGTGTTCATTTTTCCAACACATGAAATTCAAGAGCTGACTGTGCACTCCCTGCCTAATTTATTGCACCCCTTGGCAGGTGCCATTGTAATGATCTAATTAATGTTACTCAGGTTACCTGTCAGTGTTGTTAATATTGTGCCTGATCAGTGTAATTGGTTACATTTTTCTATAAACACTGTATGAAGCAGGCCTCATGCAGTCTGCATAACTGTAGTCACTCAAATTTAATAATTCGGTTATCCTTTCACAATATTCACATTGGTATATTTTTAGGTAGTGGGGTGTGAACACTATTGTATTTGTTTTATTAGTTTAATGTGATGAAAAGATAATTAATAATGTATTTTTATGTAGGGTTATTTCCCTCTATTTTAGGAATACGTTGACACCTTTCACAACAGAGGACCATTACATTGGGGTACCAGAATACACAGGAATGGACTGACAGCCTTCTGGGCCCTCAGGCAAAATTAGATCCTGGACTCTTCGTAAACCAAATTAAGTATTAAAGGGACACTATAGTCACCAGAACAACTACAGATTAATGTAGTTGTTCTGATGCCCATAGCTAGTTCCTGCAGGCTTTTTAGTGTAAACACTGGTTTTTTAGAAAACTACACTATATAGAAAAAAGACTGCCACCAATAATCTACTGTGCTGGAAGAGCCATCATCCTGTGTCACTTAAATCAGGTATTCCAATTGGTCAGTACCTGAGACTTCGCCGTAACTGCTCAACTTTGGAGGAGTTTAAAATAAAAGCCAATGAATTGCGCCATATGTTCAAAAACAAGGGTTACCCCAATAGGGTCCTCAAGAGGGCCTATTTGAGGGCAATACTTTCTGAACGTGAAACCCTCATCACCGATAGGATTACTAAGACCGAAGACACAAAAATACGCTGTATAGGCACATTTGACACAGGATGGGATGCTATGCTAAAAACCTTCCATAAATTCTGGCCTATCCTATACTCCGACAAACATCTTAAGGATGTATTGCCTCCCTCCCCTTCTATTACAGCACGGAGGGGGAGAAATTTAAGGGACATGTTAGCACCTAGTCACCTTCAGACCACTGCACCTTCTGGTTATTTCCAGAAGTACTTACCAATAGGCACATTTCAATGTGGCCGTTGCAGTGCCTGCCCCTTTATTAAGAGACACTCCAAACTAACCACTGACAGTAGTGGTATGGGGCAATTCAAACCTCGTTCCTTTTTCAATTGCCTAACCACAGGAGTGATTTATCTACTAATCTGCTCCTGCGGTTTAAAATACGTAGGCAAGACCTTTCGTCCTTTCAAATTTAGGATACGCGAGCATGTGAACTCCGTCAAGAGACATCTGGAGACACCAGTGTCGAGACACTTGCATTTACACCATAACCATTCCTCTGATGGTATTAGGTTTATGGGCCTTGAACATATTGTAGCAGTACTTACCCTCTCCAGGGGCCGGCCGGGGTCCTCTCTTCTCGCCGCGCGCGGTCCTGCTCCTGCACGAGCCGCGCGCGGCTCAGCCAACGATAAGATCAGTCAGGCGGGCAGTGACCGCGAGAAGCGGTCACGTGTCCCGCCCGACACTAAGAGCGCGCCGCGCGTCTCGGGCGCGCTCTTAAAGGGACAGTGGGAGACTAAATTAGAATCAGTCTCCCATTGGCCCCTGTCATGCCACGTTCCCCATACACTCACGTTTTGGGGGCGTGGATATGACAGGGGCCAATCAAAGTGAACATTAGGGTATTTATACTCACCTGTTTCCTTTGCTCCTTGCCCTATCGTGGTTTCTGTCCAGTTCCCTTTAGTGCTTGTATCGTTCAGTTGGTTTTTTGGTGCTTGACCTTGGCTTTGTTCCTGACTCCGCTCTCTCTTTATCCTTGCTTGCTTATCCGCTGTTTTGTCCTCTGTGTACCAGTCCTCGGCTTGTTCTACGTTACGCTGTCTCTCAGTTCCCTTGACCTCGGCTTGTTCTAGACTCTGTCTTTCTTATACTCGTCCTAGTCCGGCCATTCTAAGGTCCGGTAAGACGAACCCTGGTTTCTTGTCTCTTGACTATCTGAACTATTCCTGCGTGTTGGGGTATATTACCGTGACATTACGATAGGGCCATGGACCCCGCAGGTTTAGGACAACAGATGGCCACTCATGAGGCTAGATTCGCAGAACAGGATCACCGTATGGATCAAATGGCTCAAGCCATCCAGACACTGTTATCCAGATCAGCTCCGGTACCTGTACCTGCGCCTCCTGTAAACCCTATACCAGACACAGCTAATATGCCTAATGCTTCAGCACATCTAACCCCGCCACCTAGGTATGGAGGGGACGCTAAGACATGTAGGGGATTCCTTAATCAAGTGGAATTCCACTTTGAAATGTACCCACGTTCATTTCCCACTGATAGATCTAAGGTGGGTTTTCTTATGCACCAGCTTACGGATAAGGCACTAGAATGGGCAAATCCTATTTGGGAGGCTAATGGGCCTATGGTACACGACTTCAATAGCTTCCTCACAGCGTTTCGTAGAACATTTGACACGACTAAAAGGTCAAAAAATGCCGCCAGGGCATTAATGAGAATAAAGCAAGAATCTAAATCTGTAGCCGATTATGCTATTCAGTTCCGTACCCTTGCCTCACAGGTAGATTGGACTAATAATGGGCTTACTACTGCGTTTATGGAAGGTCTGTCTGAAACTATGTTGGATTAGGTAGCAGCTAAGGACCTCCCTGTACCCCTGGAGGACCTGATTGACTATCTTATCGATATAGATAACAGGATCCGTGACAGGTTATATACCAGGTCCAGAAATAGACGCTTTGTTCCCGTTAACTCACCTAGAGCTGAGACTCCCGAGGGATCTAAAGGGTCAGAGGAGGAACCTATGCAGTTAGGGGTTGCCAAACTTACTGACGCTGAAAAGCTTTATAGGAGAAAGGAGGGACTTTGTCTTTATTGTGGTAGGAGGGGTCATATGAGACAAGAATGTCCCGTGCGTCCGGGAAACTATCGCACCTAAGACCGTATAGAGGACTGGCCTTGGGTGTGACATCACAGTCCTCACATTTGCCTCTTAATAAATTACTTCTCCCTGTTTCCCTGCACCTTGGTAGTAACTGCATAGTAGGGAATATACTAGCCCTGGTTGATTCCGGAGCGGCCGAAAACTTTATTGATTCCAGTTTTGTCAAGGAGAATAACATACCCACCAGAGAGAAGGAGACACCCTTGGCCGTTGAGGCCATAGATGGTAGACCATTATGCTCTCCAGTTATCACACATGAAACTGTTCCACTACATATGTCTACAGGGGTGTTACACTCTGAGACCATTCGGTTTCAGATCATTACTTCTCCTTCCTCTCACCTCGTGTTAGAGTATCCTTGGTTGCGTACTCATAATCCCACCATTGATTGGGAGTCAGGACAAATAGTTTCTTGGAGTGATTCTTGCCAAGAGTCTTGTATTGTTAAAATCACCCCTTTGAATTCTACTAATATTCCTCCCGTGCCTACGGTCATACCCCCTCAGTACCTGTCTCTTAAATCTGTTTTTGATAAAAGGGAGGCTGAAAAATTGCCACCTCACAGGCCTTACGACTGTGCTATTAATTTACTACCTGGTACGATGCCTCCCAAAGGGAGAATATATCCTTTATCTCCTCAGGAGAATCTGGTTATGGAGGAATATATTAAGGAATCTTTAGAGAAGGGATTTATAAGAAGATCCTCTTCCCCGGCAGGGGCTGGTTTCTTCTTTGTATCTAAGAAAGATGGCGAATTAAGGCCTTGTATTGACTATAGGGGCCTAAATAAAATCACCGTCAAAAATGCGTACCCCATACCTTTGATCACAGAACTATTTGATAGGCTTAAACAGGCCACAGTTTTTACTAAATTGGACCTTAGGGGTGCTTACAATCTCATACGTATCAAAAAGGATCACGAATGGAAGACCGCATTCAATACCAGGAGTGGCCACTACGAATATACTGTGATGCCCTTTGGCCTTTGTAACGCCCCAGCAGTTTTTCAAAATTGACTTTGAATTTGCAATTCTTACTTTAATGAATAATCCTGTGTGTATATCTTTCAGAATTTCATATTATCATTCTGTGTCAATGTAGGAGTATAAGTGTGTGTGTAATGTTGATGTGTGAAATCCTACAGTATAATTTGTGTAGTGCCAGAGAGTATAAAATGCAGATGTCCATGTAGCGTAAATTGGTAAATGCATTGTCCCATGAGTGAGTGGAGCAGATGTTTGTAAAAGCAGGAGTGTATTTGTATGGAATGTTGATGTGTGAATGTAAGGGTGTATTTATGTTGAATGTGAATACAGGGGTGTAATTTGTGGAGGACCTGTGTGTTGGTTTATGAATGCCAGTGTGTATTAGTATGAAATGTCTGTGTACGAATGTAAAGATAGATTTGTATGGATTGTTTGTGTGTGAATGCAGTATGTTTGCACAGTGTATATGTGAATGCAGGAGTGCATTTTTTATGTGTGCAGAGTTTAAGCATGTGAATGAGGGGTGCATGTAACATTTGTGTCAGAGTGCATGTGTATGTGTGAATGAGAGGTGTATTTAAACCTGTGTTAGTGTATGTGTGAATGAGAGGTGTATTTGAAACCTGTGTCAGTGTATGTGTGAATGAGAAGTGTATTTAAAACCTATGTCAGTGTATGTGTGAATAAGAGGTGTATTTGAAACCTGTGTCAGTGTATGTGTGAATAAGAGGTGTATTTGAAACCTGTGTATGTGTGAATGAGAGGTGTATTTGAAACCTGTGTCAGTGTATGTGTGAATGAGAGGTGTATTTGAAACATGTGTCAGTGTGTGAATGAGAGGTTTATTTGAAACCTGTGTCAGTGTATGTTTGAATGAGAGGTGTATTTGAAACCTGTGTCAGTGTGTGAATGAGAGGTGTATTTAAAACCTCTACAAAACCACCCTGTGTGCCTCTGCCCTGTCTAAGCCCACGTATTCCTCTACCCTTTTCTCCCCTAGCTTGCTTACCTGCACCAGTTTGATGTTTTTTTACCTTCCCCCAGCTTTTTCAAGCAGCACCTGGGGGCTGGGAGAGATCTGCTGTGCCAGGCTCCAGTTCTCACTAGCCTTCCATGATGTGAGAGCTCCGTGTGAGAGGAGAGGAGAGCAGGGGTATGATGTCACTTCTTGCCCCCTCCCATCCTCACACGGAGCACTGTGTATTGATTGCAGGCATAGAGATAAGACCTGGCAGTGAGAGCAGGTAAGCTGCCAGGTCTCACAATTAACGGGGGATTTATTAGCAAGGAGGTGTGTTGCAGGGGCCCTCCTATGTCATCATGGGCCCCTGCAACCCTCCTTTTGACTATGGAGATCTCTGATCTCCACTTCAGAATCATGTGTGCAGCCGGGCCCTTGACTTACTCTGGCCCTCGGTCCATGACCAATCTGTTTGAGTGGTCAGACCGCCCCTGGGCCTACATGTTAAATTACTTTTTGAACTTATATCACAGTTGGGCACATTGTAGAACATATTAAGTAAAGACTTCTGGTTCTCTAATAATTTCAAATAGATTTATTTTCTTTAATGCAAATAAATGAGATTATACTAACATATGTTATTTACAAAAGATGTGTACGGAATAGAAGGTGAACTCAAACCAAATATAAAGTGTTTTTTGTGTTTTGCTTGTAAACTATTTTATGTGTCATATGACAGCTATTTAATAACATTGATGTCTGTACAATACAGCATGGTTCTATTCATTAAACAGTGAAAAATGGTAAGACAAATTTGCTGGGGTAATGATAAACATGGTAGGGTGGGGAGTTATTGCGAGACACATAGAAGCTGGAGGATTAATGAAATACATGGAGGGACTGGGGGAATAACACACATGGAGGGGTAAGGGATGAATAAAAAACATGGAGGGTCTGGGGGTTGAGACACATGGAGGGACTGGGGGTGAATAAGACACATGGAGCAGATGGGGTGAATGAGACACACTGAGGGGTTGGGGGAATGAGACACTTGGAGGGACAGAAAAAAAACAACAAAGAGGGGTACACAATGAGAAACACAAAGGAGCTGGGGTCACAAGGAGACAAACAGAGGGCTAGGTGGGGACAAACGGACACACACAGGAAGGAACTTACTACTCATCTGCCTTCCAAATACCTACATTGTCCCTCTTCAGTTTGTAATGAATGCTGCTGCCATGCTCACCTGATAGGCCGCTACTACCACATCTCAACCCTTTCCCTATAAATCCTTATAATGACAATCTGGATCCAATTCAAACTGCTAACACTAACCTACAAAGCCCTTGATAATTCCACTCCTCACCAGATTAACTCTTTACTCAGCAAACACACCCCTTCTCATTACCTTTGCTCTGCGAGTGACTCCTGTTATCTGCTTATTTTCACACTGCCAACTCTAATCTGCAGGAATTTTGAAGAGGTGCCCCGTTCCTATAGAATTTACTACTCAGATCCATCACACTCTCTCCTAGCCTACAGTCCTTTAAAATTTCAAGAAAACACACGTCTTTAGGATAACCTACTACTTTCCTGGGTGACGCTACTCTTCTTACAATTTCCCTTCCCAGTTCCCTCACTTCCATAGCCCAGTTTACTCTTTCTTCTTCTATTGTTCAGTTACACCACTTTTACTAGCTGATTTTGAAACAGGTATGTATCCATCAATATTTCCTCCCTGTGACATGCTGTTCTTCCTCTTGTTTTTTATTACCTCTTTCTCAAGGATTGCAAGCTCGTTTTAACAGGACCTTCTTCACCTCTTTTCTCTGTTATATTCTGTATGTCAATTACTTGTAGTCAGAATTCCCCATTCTATGATTGTAATGTGCTGTGGAATATGTAGGCTCTATATAAATTATAATAATGTGGTGGAATCTCGGTGAAAATAAATTTAGTAGGCCGAGATTACCACGTGGCATGTGTACGTGCATATGCTGACGTATCGGTCGGTTGGTTGCACGTGGCAAAGATACGATCAGTAGTGTACGGAGCATGTGCAAGAATACCGAATGTAGTATTCCACTCCTCCATTGTGCTGGACAAGCCATGCGGTCAAGCAGGAAGTTAATTCTTATTTGTATTGATTGGTTAAGAGAATGTGCGGGTAGAGCTTAATATGGGAGGAGTTATGTGCCTATATAAGGAGCCTGCACTATTGTCTGGGGCTCAGAACTTGTTGTATTTTGGTGACATTAGTCCCTCTGAGTCCCGATCGGTGAACCGAATAAAGAATCTCTTCCTTCCTGAAGAAACCTGTGTCCATCTATCTGTGCTTGGCTTCCGTCAGTTTCTCCGGTATCATTTGGTGCATTGGCCGGGAAGCTCATCGTTCAATGGTAGCTGAGAAGCAGAGGCGTGAGACGGTCTATCTTTGCCCACGTTCTCTACGGCTGCACCCCTGAACTTCTGCGTGGACCTCCCTTCGTCTCAGCGCCACTGGTCTGTTGTCCAGGAGATCATCGGCCTCTACGTAGTAAGTGGTGGGGTGTCCCCGTCGATGAGTGTGAACTCAGGTTCAGGAACGAGGAGGTAAGACGACCGCTGTTTTAGACGGCGGACGCACTATGGGTATACCGATTGTGCGGTAGGCTCATAAGGGGTTATTTGTGTACGGAATCTGCCCCCTCTGTCGGAGGGAAGGAGCGAAGGCGCACCGCTCAATTGAACGCTCTTTAGTAAGACCGTTTAATTTGGTTTGGAGTCAGGCGGGGTTCTGTGTAAATAGCCCTAGCCGGACACCGGTATCTTGTCTAGACTAGCGTTCTAGGGTGTACAATTTGTTCGCTAGGTCGGAGGGACCGGGAGACTAAGCGGCGTCTGTGTAAATTCGGTCCGCTAGCTCTCAACCTATCTTGGCTAAGTGGGAAGGCGTGTAAATTTGGAACCCACTAGACTTTTGATAGAGTAGATAGACTAAGAGGGTTCTGTTGTAAATTCCGCCCTCTAGTTCGCTATATGTGGTGCTTGGGCAGTGTGGCTAACCAAAACGGATGTAGATAGTTTTAGGTAGTCCATCAAGGTACTGGCCAATAGATTAGTTGGGAATTGTAAATGTGTTAAAGATTGTTTAGTAGCGTGTATATCTTGCTAGATAGCGTGAGCTCTGCCGTCTAGCGAGAGTGTTAATAGTGTGTAGCTGTATTATAGTGCACGGTACCATAGCCCTGTATATTTACTGACACTGTATATAAGTACTAATAATTGTGGTCTATTGCATGTCTAACACCATAACTACTAATAATTGTATTGTGACCTTAAATTGTACTTTAACCTATGCTAACCGTACTGTAACTGCTGTTTGTAAAGACGATGTTACTGGGGTATGTTATAGACGGGTAATTCATATATAGGGAATTATAGCGTGGGTGACTGTATAGTTTCGCCAAAGGGCATAATATTGATTACTTAGTGACTGGTGTAACAGCTGTGTGTGTACGGGAATTCCCTGAGTGTTTTTATTGTGTACGTTTTACTTGGTAACTGTACCACGTGGTGCTGTTGCCGAGGGAATGGGTGTGACCGTTGAATAGAGTGCGTGTATAGTATTCGTTGGAAACGACGCTCCATTGATAAGTATGGGCGCGTCGGACTCGACGATTTTGGATCCCTTAGGTTGTATGATAAAGAATTTTAAAAAGGGATTTACAGTATGTGATTTTGGGGTTAAAATGTCTCCTGCACGTTTGATCACTTTGTGTACTAGGGAATGGCCTACTTTGGTTGCCGCATGGCCACCACGTGGCAGTTTAGATCCTAATCTGGTACAGCGTGTACACGTGGCTGTATCAGGTAGGCCTGAACTTTACGGACAGTTTCCATACATTGATTGTTGGAGGCAGGCCGTAAACGACTCGCCAAGATGGGTCCGAATATGCCACGAGGAGCAATGTCGCCTCATGGTGGCCAGGACTCATTTGTCCACTAGGGCTATGGTTACGCCCATTTTGGACACACACCCTGAGTCCGAGATCCCTATGCCGCCCCCTTACTTCTCCTCAAGGGGAAGTGATACAGGAAGTTCTACACCCCTTTCCCCGTTGTCCCCATCTGCTTCCTCCTCTAGCTCAGAGTCCATCCCCCTCATTACTAAACCTCCCCTTCCGGTACCAACCCCTGTTAAACCCACATATCCTGATTTGGCGCCATTTCAAGCTTCCGGTCAGGCTTCCTCTAGCCCGGCTCGGAATATTCTGTTCACCGACCTTCCCCACAATAAAGCTTCCACATCCCCATGCCTTACTACCCCTCGACTGGAACCCCTAACCGACGCCCCTCAACGAAGCCCTGTACTAACCCGACAACTGACCGGTACCCAAAAACCTAAACATTATCAAATGCCACTTTGTTTGACTCCCGGGTCAGCATACCTTAATGATGAAGGTCAAATGGTGTATGCTGACTCAGTCTTCGTATATGTCCCATTCACAACTACCGATCTCTTAAATTGGAAGACCCATAATTCCTCGTACACTGACAAACCACAAGCCATGACCGACCTGTTCACCTCGATAGTCCAGATGCATAATCCTACTTGGGCTGATTGCCAGCAATTAGTAATGACATTGTTTAACAACGAGGAGAGGACTAGGATAAACCAAGCGGCCATTAAAGCGCTGGAAGAAGAAGCCCGTACATTAAACCAAGCTAATCCAGCAGCATGGGCCACAGCCCATTATCCTAACGCTGATCCCGAATGGAATGTTAATGGCGCAGATATGGTTCATTTAAAAGCCTATAGAGACGCTATAATTGCTGGCATGAAAGCCGGAGGGAAGAAAGCCATAAATATGTCTAAAACGGCTGAGGTGATACAGAAGAGTGATGAAGCGCCCAGTGTCTTTTATGACCGATTATTGGAGGCATACCGCTTGTATACCCCCTTTAATCCGGAAGCCCCTGAGAATTCCCGAATGATAAACTCTGCCTTTGTCAGCCAGGCCTACGGAGATATTAAGCGCAAGCTACAAAAGTTAGAAGGGTTCATAGGAATGTCCATCACCCAACTAATGGAAGTAGCTAATAAGGTTTACATGAACAGGGGATCAGAGAGTAAGAAAGAGGAAGAGCGCAAGATGCGTAAAAAGGCGGATATGCTAGCAGTAGCGATCGCAGGCGTAGACAGACGGGGACCGGATAGAGGCGATAGCAAGTGGAATAGGGAACCTAGGAATCAGTGCGCATACTGCAGAGAAGAAGGGCATTGGAGAAGCGAGTGTCCAAAAAGAGAGCAGTACGAGAGAGACCAACCCAGGGCAGGATATGGAAATTTTAGAGGTAGAGCGAGAGGTAGAGGAGGTCCCGGAATAGTAATAACAGAGGTAGTGTTAGGGAAGACAGATTCTATCCCGCAGCGCAAAGGTCCCGCGATAGAGAAGATAGGGACTTTGTAGGATTGGCTGACACGGTCATGGAAGACTATTGATACCGACCGGGCTCCATCCCCCTTGGCCGAGCGGAGCCTATGGTCGATGTATCAATAGGGGGAAAAAGGAGTGCATTCATGATTGATACTGGTGCTGAACATTCGGTGGTGACTGACCTAGTTGCTCCTCCATCTGGAAGAACTATCACTGTAATAGGAGCAACTGGAAGGAGTGCTGCAAAACCGGTTCTTAAAAGTCGACTCTGTACATTGGGAGGCCACGTAGTAAAACATCAATTCCTTTATATGCCTGAATGTCCAGTCCAATTGCTGGGACGTGATTTGCTATCCAAACTACAAGCGCAGATAACGTTCCTACCAAATGGAACAACATCCTTAAAGTTTAATGGACCTTCAGGTATTATGACATTATCCGTACCAAAGGAAGAAGAGTGGCGACTTTATACAGCGTTGACTAGCCAAAACCCTAAGAGTGATGAATCCTTATTCAACATACCAGGAGTTTGGGCAGAGAACAACCCACCAGGACTGGCCCGCAATATTCCACCTATTCGAATTGAACTAAAACTTGGGGTTTATCCAGTGAGCCTACGGCAATATCATATCCCGCAGAAGGCTAAGAAGAATATCCAATCTTATCTGGATAAGTTCATACGGTATGGTATCCTAAAATTCTGTACTTCCCCCTGGAACACCCCATTGCTGCCTATTCAAAAGCCCGGTACAGATGAGTATCGCCCTGTGCAGGACTTGAGAGCAGTCAATGATGCGGTTGTAAGTATACACCCAGTTGTGCCCAATCCGTATAACCTGCTTGCTTTAATTACGGGCGGGGCTACCTATTTTACAGTCTTAGACCTCAAAGATGCCTTCTTTTGCCTCTGAATTGCCGCAGAAAGCCAATGTATCTTCGCTTTCCAATGGGAAAATGCTGTAACGGGCTCGAAACGCCAGATGACTTGGACAAGACTCCCCAAGGGTTTAAAAATTCACCTACCCTATTTGGTTCAGCTTTAAGTCAAGACTTACTGGATTTCAAGTCCATCCCAGGAGAGTGTGTATTATTACAATATGTAGATGACTTGTTGATAGCCGCAGTCACAATAGAAATATGTCAGCAAGCAACACACGATCTACTACACATTCTCTGGAAGGCAGGATACAAGGTGTCTAGGAAGAAGGCTCAGTTGTGTCTGCCAACTGTCAAATATCTGGGATTCCATATCTCTGAAGGTCAAAGAATAATGGGGCCAGAGAGAAAAGAAGCTGTGTGCCAAATACCAACACCCAAGAATAGAAGACAAGTGCGAGAGTTCTTGGGGGCAGCAGGCTTCTGTAGGATATGGATTCCCAGTTACGCGATATTGGCAAAACCTCTGTATGCAGCTATCAAGGGTACAGAACACGACCCCTTCCTATGGACCCCAGAACAGCAAAAGGCATTTGAAGATGTGAAGAAGGCTTTGATGAGTGCCCCAGCATTTGGTCTACCTGATCACACACGGCCATTGACACAGTACTTGGGATCATGGCAAAGACCTGTTGCCTATATGTCTAAGCAACTGGATGCAGTGGCCAGTGGTCTTCCACCTTGTCTAAGAGCCGTAGCTGCAGCCGCCCTGCTGGTAGCTGAAGCCGATAAACTCACTCTGGGTCAAGAACTTTATGTACGAGTCCCACACGCAGTACAGACGTTGCTGGATTACAAAGACAATCATTGGTTCAGTAACAGCCGTATGACTAAGTATCAAGCAATGTTGTGTGTCATTTAGAGACTGTCAATACCTTAAATCCAGCTACCCTTTTGCCGCAACCTACTGAAAGTCAACACGATTGTTTGGAGGTGATGGATGAAGTATTTTCGAGTAGACCAGATCTTCGTGATTTTCCCATCCAGAACCCCGATGTCCAATATTATACAGACGGCAGTAGTTATGTGAAAGAAGGGATTCGCTATGCAGGATATGCAGTAACAACGATAGACAAGGTGATAGAAGCTCGGCCACTGTCAAAAGGAACATCAGCACAGAAGGCAGAATTGATAGCACTGACACGAGCGTTACAATTGGCTGAAGGTTTAAGAGTGAACATCTACACGGACTCCAAATATGCGTTTTTAACCACTCATGCCCACGGAGCTTTGTATAAAGAAAGAGGACTATTGAATTCAGAGGGCAAAGAAATCAAGTACGCAGCTGAAATACTACAACTATTGGAAGCAGTATGGGAACCGAAAGAAGTCGGTATTATACATTGTCGAGCGCATCTGAGAGGAGATGGTGATGTAACCAAAGGAAACCGGATGGCAGATAATGCAGCTAAGCGTGCCGCTGAATCGGGAAGACAGGAATATGTGGAACATATAGCTGCTCTTATACCGACTCCACTGTCTCAATGGACTCCAGTTTATACGGCTCAAGAAGAGGAGTGGTTAAAGACTGAACCTGGAAAATACGTGGAGAACAAATGGTATCAGTTAGAAGATGGGAGAATAGTTATTCCAGCATCACTAGCGGTAGAAATTGTCCAAAACTATCACAACGGGACACATTCTGGAAGAGATAGTTTCGAAGAATCTCTCAGAAAACATTTCTACATACCAAGATTGTCCAACTTAACTCAAGCCATTGTACGAAGATGTGTAACGTGTGCTAGAAATAATGCAAGGCAAGGACCAGTAAAGCCACCAGGAGTTCAGTATATGGGGGGACTCCCTATGTCCGATCTAAAAATTGACTATACAGTAATGCCTAAATCTGGTGGACATCGCTACCTACTAGTAGTTGTGTGCACCTATTCAGGCTGGGTAGAAGCATGTCCTACTCGTACAGAGAAAGCAGGAGAAGTTGTGAGATTCCTGCTACGAGAAATAATACCTCGATATGGACTACCCTGCTCTATAGGATCGGATAATGGTCCAGCCTTTGTTCATCAGTGCCTACAACAACTGACTCATATGCTTGGTATAAAGTGGAGACGTCATACGGCATATAGACCTCAGAGTTCTGGTAAAGTAGAAAGAATGAATAGAACTATTAAGAATCAGTTGGCAAAGATGTGTCAGGAAACCCAACTTAAGTGGAACGTTCTTTTGCCTATAGCTCTGTTGCGAATTCGCAGTACACCTACCAGAAGGATGGGTCTCTCTCCTTTTGAAATCATGTATGGGCGTCCACCTCCCGTACTTGGTAACTTAAGGGGAGATTTGAGTCAGTTGGGAGAAGGAATTACCCGGCAGCAGGTTGTAGAGTTGGGTTAAACTATGGAGGAGGTACAGAAATGGGTACAAGATAGATTACCTGTGAATATTTATCCCCCTGTTCATAGTTACCATCCAGGAGACCAAGTGTGGATTAAAGAGTGGAATAATGTACCGTTAGGGCCTAAGTGGAGAGGTCCTTATGTTGTTCTTTTGTCTACCCCTACAGCAATAAAAGTGGCCGAAGTGACTCCGTGGATTCATCCCTCCAGGGTTAAACCAGCAGCAGTAGATTCTTTGCAAGCTACACCAGATCCAGAGAATCCCTGCAAGATCCGGTTAAAGCACACGACTCAGTCGGAGTGACGAGGAAACCTTGTGGATTACAAATTTTGTTGTTTCAGAGATTGGTAAGTGAGTGTTTAGACAGCCATAAAAACGCCTGTCCGCTCACCAACGTGTTATTTAAAAGTCAGGAAAGTCTTGAAGGGACCCCTGTGAAGACGAGCAGAACTCCATTCCCTGCAGCCCTTACATCCTGGAAGCTGAGGTGCCATCGCACGGACGAAGATTGAGGATGCAGCCGACGAAAGATGTGCTTATGATAATGTTTATTTATATGTCTTTTTATATTCAGGAAGGTAGAGGTACTCCTAGCTGTGAGGTTTGCATTAAGACTACAAGAACAGGTAATCATATTTCCCAGACCCTAATTTGGCATTCGCAATATGAGTGTAAAGGAGCTGTGTCTAGATGTAGATACCTAAATATAGAGTATAGTGTATGCCATTTAGGAGTAGGAGAACCTAAGTGCTTCAATCCAGAGTATCAACCCCGTACAATTTGGTTTACCCCTCAGGAATGGAGATCCTCAGGGGACCCTAATAAATAAAACAGTGTTAGAATCCATACATTCTTCGGGTGTTCTGCTATTTGATGCATGTAAAGCGATATCAAGTGGTAGAAAGCCGTGGAATGTATGTGGGGATCTTAGGTGGGAGAGAACGTATGGGTCTAATGATAAATATATTTGTCCCAGTAGTAAAAATAAGTATGTAAGTCCAAGATGCCCAAATAGGGAATATAATTTTTGCCCATATTGGTCTTGTGTGGGGTGGGCAACTTGGGGACAGACAGCAGACAAGGATATGATTGTCACTAAGTTGCCTACCAATCCATACTGTAAGTCTATGGAATGCAATCCAGTCCATATTCTTATAAATAATCCTGACCAATTCTTAGATAAATATGGTAACTTATTTGGGTTTCAAATATATGGGACGGGTTTAGACCCTGGGACAATATTGTTTATAGGGATAGAGACCGATACTGTAACCTCCCAAACTCATCAGGTATTCCATTCTTTTTATGAAGAGATGAGTGTAGATAATAAGATCCCCCATAACGCTAAAAACCTGTTCATAGATTTAGCTGAGAGTATTGCTGGTAGTCTTAATGTAACCAACTGCTATGTGTGTGGAGGTACTAACATGGGAGACCAATGGCCTTGGGAAGAAAAGGAGGTAATGTCCGGTTCTGAGGCAGTTGAACAATTAATATCTTCACAAGCCGATTATCAGATGAGTGTTAGAGGTAAATCTGAGTGGAGATTAAAGACCTCCATCATAGGTTATGTTTGCATAGCAAGGAAAGGAATGATGTTTAATACTTCTGTAGGAGAATTAACTTGTCTAGGGCAAAAAGCTTATGATGATGATACAAAGAATACAACTTGGTGGTCGGCTTCAAATGTCTCAGAACCATCTAACCCGTTTGCAAGATATGCCAATTTAAAGGACGTATGGTTTGATTTATCTTCACATCTAGTTGGAAAGCCCCAGCAAATTTGTACTGGATCTGTGGTAAGAAGGCCTATTCGGAGTTGCCACAGGACTGGGAAGGGGCATGTGTGTTGGGTATGCTCAAACCATCCTTCTTCTTGTTACCTATTGAAACAGGTGAGACTTTGGGAGTTAAAGTGTATGATGTGAATCATAGGAAGAAAAGGGGACTCATAGAGATAGGCGCCTGGGAAGATGATGAATGGCCTCCCCAGCGTATTATAGACTATTATGGGCCAGCCACTTGGGCAGAGGATGGTACTTTCGGATATAGAACCCCAATTTATATGCTCAACTGCATTATAAGGTTACAGGCGGTGGTTGAGATAATTACTAATGAGACCTCACAAGCGCTCAATCTTCTAGCGAAGCATAATACCAGGATGAGGACAGCAGTGTACCAAAATAGATTAGCCTTGGATTACCTATTGGCAGTAGAGGGAGGTGTATGTGGGAAGTTTAACCTGAGCAATTGCTGTCTTCAAATAGATGACGAAGGGCAAGCAATAGCTGAGCTTACTAGCCATATGGTTAAACTAGCGCATGTGCCTACTCAGGTATGGAAAGGGTATAATCCAAGTAGTTGGTTTGGTAACTGGTATGAGCAGTTTGGAGGGCTTAAGGCATTGGTAGGCGGAGTCATACTGATTTTAATGTTGTGTCTACTCCTGCCATGTCTTATTCCTTTAGTAGTTAGGTCTGTGCAAAGCCTGATAGAAAATATAGCAGAGAGGAAGGCTGCAGCACAGATAATGGCCATATATAAATATGAGGCTCTAAATCAGGGAGAACCAATGCAGGAAGAGGAGTGTTGAGGGATTCACATCATAGAAAAGTCTGGTCTGGTTCATGGTAACCTGAGGTGTATGCAAACCAAGGTTAAGTGATGCCTCAAGTAATTGTGAAATATCAGAGGCATCAAAGGGGGGAATGTGGTGGAATCTCGGTAAAAATAAATTTAGTAGGCCGAGATTACCACGTGGCATGTGTACGTGCATATGCTGACGTATCGGTCGGTTGGTTGCACATGGCAAAGATACGATCAGTAGTGTACGGAGCATGTGCAAGAATACCGGATGTAGTATTCCCCTCCTCCATTGTGCTGGACAAGCCATGCGGTCAAGCAGGAAGTTAATTCTTATTTGTATTGATTGGTTAAGAGAATGTGCGGGTGGAGCTTAATATGGGAGGAGTTATGTGCATATATAAGGAGCCTGCACTATTGTCTGGGGCTCAGAACTTGTTGTATTTTGGTGACATTAGTCCCTCTGAGTCCCGATCGGTGAACCGAATAAAGAATCTCTTCCTTCCTGAAGAAACCTGTGTCCATCTCTCTGTGCTTGGCTTCCGTCAGTTTCTCCAGTATCAATAATAAATAAAAAAAATAATCACTCAAATACACTCCTGCATTCAGACACCAACACAACATATTTGCATTCATGCACCTTCTCTCTGCCAAAATACATCTACATTCAAGCATGCAGACACGGCTCTCAAGTACAACTGTGAAATGATGAGCAAAGGGTAGATTCCCAGATGATAAAGCAAAGTTCTAGTTCTATGTCAGTTGAACATCACCAGTGCTCTATAGGGGGCCAAAACAAATTCTCACATCAGGGCCCTCTCTTCATTAGTTCCACCACTGTCATTTGGATCATCTGTTTCTTCTTTCTTTTTGAGGCAAAAACAACATTTGTTATTGTTGCATTATGTAATGATGCATGTGTCTGAAAATATCAAGGACACATGTGACCCATAAAATTCTCCAAAGGACTGAAGGGCATGATCATTTTAATGATGCATCATTAGCTCTACGTCAAGTACATCTGTACAATTTAAAGGTAAGAACAGTTGATTAGTATGTTTAACATGGTGTAGGTGGAGACAAATAAAAACATGACTCAATATCAAATATAATTTAAGATGAATTCAACATTAATTATAATTAGGGTTGTAAGACATCTGAAAATTGTGTAATCTTTAAGTTAGTTCTTTATCATATTCATACATAATTACATGAAAGCAATATGTGACATTTGAAATGCTTGTCATTCTCTTAACCAGCCTTCATGTTTCATGCATCATCAAACAGATATAATAGAAGTTTCTGTGGAAATATGACATGAGCTTAGATTCACAACATGATGATTAATTCTTGAATTATTAGTCATGAGTTTGTTTACACAGAGCGTAAAACAAACAGAATGTAAAACACAATAAAACACTTACTCAAAATGTGATCTCTCGTGACATGTGTATGTTTCCTGGTTCAAACGAAACTATTATAATTAGAGGTATTTAAATTAAATGGGGAATATCTTGCTTGGGCGAACTTTGTTGTCTGTAAACCCCTAAAACCAATAATAATAAATATATAAAACCCCTTCATGCCTTAATATATTATCATATGAATGTGTGGCCTTATCACACTGTTCTAATAGTAAGTTGGAAGCTGACAAAGGCTTAATTCAAGGTTCTCACATTGTTGTGTCCAAAGTTCTTGTAAAGCTGAGGTGTAACACTGCTAACTCACATTAGACCTCTTTAGACTTATTAGCAAGCCATGAGTATGAGTTAACTGGTACAATCAAACTTCAACAGTACATCTACAATGCTTTTCAGGATATAAAAAGCTCAACTTTTTTACTCGTAATGTTGTTTTTAAATAGTGTGATATATGCAAAATTTTTGAGCAGCAAAAAGAAAATGCCATTGTTATTTTTTTCTCAAATAATTAGATTTAATAATTTTCAAATGTTTTAAAATAACAATAATGATAATAGAACAAAATATTTAAAAAAGCAAAATAAAAGAAAAAAGCCAAGATATTGAAAGTGGGGTATGTTTAGTCTTTTTTAGTAGCCACTAAGTCACAAACACTGGCCAAAGTTAGCGTTCATATATGTTTTTGTGTGAACAAAGCAAAATACTAATATTTGCCCAGTGTTTGTGACTAAGTGGCTACTAAAAAAGACTGGACATACCCCACTTGCAATACCTTGCGTTTTTGCTACTTTTGCAAATGGTATGCCATCATGGGGGTAATTCTCATTCCTGGGCTACCATACGCTCTCAAAGGCAACATAACCAATCTGGCAAATTTCAATGTCAAAAAATGAAATGCAATCCTTATATGTGATAAAACCTGTACATGGGGGGTACTGTTATTCTCAGGAGACTTCACTAAACATAAATATTAGTGTTTTAAAACAGTAAAACATGTTACAACAATAATATAGTCCATAATAGTGCCGTTTGTTTGAAAAACAAAAATGCAAAAAACTTCACTTTTACTTAAAATAAAATTTAATACAATTTACCAGTTTGAAACACTAATATTGGAGTTCAGCGAAGTCTCCCGAGTAAAACAGTACCCCTCATGTACAGGTTTTATGGTGTCTTGGAGAGTTACAGGGTCAAATATAGTGGTTGCGAATTAAATTCTCTGCACTTTCTCCCTGTGTTGTCAGATATGTCAATCAAATTTTAATTAATCAAATTACATAATTATGTTAAAAAATTACTTAAATATACATGTAGAATTTTAATATACATGCATTTATAGGTATTTAAATTCTACGTGTATACTAATGTAATCTTTTATGTAATTATATGTATTTATATAGTTGGAGGAGGGGGAACCCAGCAAATCTTCAAAACAGAAAGAAAAAAAAAGAAAAATTAACACATTCATACCTTCATTCGCACCGTATCTTCCAACTAGTGATGTACCGAATAGGGCTATAACATCAGGCTGCTTTTTTTTTTTTTTTTTTCCTGTGTAATGTAATTGCAGGTGCCTGCCTGCCAGCTTCTGTGTGAGGTTCACATTGGATACTGTGCCTACTTGCCCAGTGCCACCACTCATATCTGTTTTAACAATAGGTTAAGCTTTACATTTAAAATAAATATTTTTTTTCACTGTAATAGAAGAGCAGTTGCCTGCCTGCCAGCTTCTGTGTGAGGTTCACATTGGATACTGTGCCCACTTGCCCAGTGCCACCACTCATATCTGTTTTAACAATTGGTTAAGCTTTAGATTTAAAATAAATATTTTTTTTCACTGTAATAGAAGAGCAGTTGCCTGCCTGCCAGCTTCTGTGTCAGGTTGGATGCCTTGCCCATTTGCACAGTCAGTGCCACCACTCATATCTGTTTTAACAATTGGTTAAGCTTTAGATTTTAAATAAATAATTTTTTTCACTGTAATAGAAGAGCAGTTGCCTGCCTGCCAGCTTCTGTGTGAGGTTCACATTGGATACTGTGCCCACTTGCCCAGTGCCACCACTCATATCTGTTTTAACAATTGGTTAAGCTTTAGATTTAAAATAAATATTTTTTTTTCACTGTAATAGAAGAGCAGTTGCCTGCCTGCCAGCTTCTGTGTCAGGTTGGATGCCTTGCCCATTTGCACAGTCAGTGCCACCCAGGGCCGGTGCTAGGATTTTTAGTTACACAGGCGAAGATGCATTTTGGCGCCCCCAACCCTCATTAAAAAAAAAATGCATCTTCACCTGTGTGTCTTTCCTCCCAAGCCACAGGCACACAGGCATCATTTTTCAGTCACACAGTCAAAGTCATACAGGTACACTGTCATACAAAGACAGCAATAATCATACACATACAGTCAGAGACATACAAGCAGAGATATACATGCATACAGAGACATGCAGGCATATAAAGACATACATGCATACAGAGGCATACCGTCATACAGACACATACATACAGACAGGCATACAGAAACATACATACAAAGACATTCAGGCACATACATACAGACATACAGGCATAAAGAAACATACATACAGAGACATACAGGCATGCAGACACATACATACATACATACAGGCATACAAAGACACACACACATACAGATACATGCATGCATACAGAGACATAACGTCATACAGACACATACATATAGACAGGCATACAGACACATACATACATACAGAGGCATACCGTCATACAGACACATACATACATACAGAGGCATACTGTCATACAGACACATACATACATACAGAAACATGCATACAAAGACATACAGGCATACAGAGACACACAGACACACACATACGTACATACAGAGACATAAAGGCATATAGTTACATACATGCATACAGAGACATATATACAGACATTCAGAGACAAACATACATCCAGTTACATACATGCATACAGAGACATACAGAAACATACGTACAAGACATACAGGCATACGGACACATACATACATACAGAGGCATACCGTCATACAGATACATACATACAGACAGGCATACAGAAAAATACATACTCACACACACACACACAAACTCACAGACACATACTCGAACACACACACTGACAGACACACATACTCACATGCGCACACACACTGACAGACACACACACTCACTCACACACACACACTGACAGACACACACAAACATACACACTCACACTCACATGCACACACAGTAATTAATAATACATTAAATGTAAATTTCCCACCCAGCCTCCCTACCTGGAGTGCTGGCGTGGGTCTCTCATTGGTGGTCCAGTGAGGCTGCTGGGAGGCGTGCGGCTGAAGTGGATTGGGAGGCGGCGAGGGAGCTCTGATCTCTCTGACCGGCTCCCTCACAGGCTGTTTTCTGATGCCGCGGGAGCCGGAATATGACGTCATATTCCGGCTCCCGCGGCATCAGCAAAAGGCGCGCGAGGGAGCCGGTCAGAGAGATCAGAGAGCTCCCTCGCCGCGCCGCTCCGGGGATCCAGGAGGTGACCAGGCAGGAGGGAGCACTTCCCTCCTGCCGGTCACTGGAATTTTGCGCCCCCAGAGCCGGTGCGCCCTAAGGCGGACGCCTGTGCCGCCTTATGGACGCGCCGGCCCTGGTGCCACCACTCATATCTGTTTTAACAATTGGTTAAGCTTTAGATTTTAAAGAAATCATTTTTTTCACTGTAATAGAAGAGCAGTTGCCTGCCTGCCAGCTTCTGTGTGAGGTTCACATTGGATACTGTGCCCACTTGCCCAGTGCCACCACTCATATCTGTTTTAACAATTGGTTAAGCTTTAGATTTAAAATAAATAATTTGTTTTCACTGTAATAGAAGAGCAGTTGCCTGCCTGCCAGCTTCTGTGTCAGGTTGGATGCCTTGCCCATTTGCACAGTCAGTGCCACCACTCATATCTGTTTTAACAATAGCTTAAGCTTTAGATTTTAAATAAACCATTTTTTTTCACTGTAATAGAAGATCAGTTAGTTGTCTGCAAGCGTCTGGGTGTCAGGCCTACTTCAGCGTGTGCTCTGCAGACCTGTGCCAGCATGCTTTGACAGTTGCCAATCATATCTGGTGTCTCTTTAGCGTGCTTTTACAAAGAAAAAAGGTTTCCAGTGTAAGCTAATAGCAGACAGTCAGTGTCCTTCAAGCGGCTCTGTCAGGCCTTCCTTCAGCGTGTGCCCTGCACAACCCTGCCAGCGTACTTTGACAGTTGCCACTCATATCTGGTGTCTCTATAGCGTGCTTTTACAACCAAAATTTTGTTTCCACTGTAATAGAAGAGCAGTTGCATGCCTGCCAGCTTCTGTGTGAGGTTCACATTGGATACTGTGCCTACTTGCCCAGTGCCACCACTCATATCTGTTTTAACAATTGGTTAAGCTTTACATTTAAAATAAATAATTTTTTTTTCACTGTAATAGAAGAGCAGTTGCCTGCCTGCCAGCTTCTGTGTGAGGTTCACATTGGATACTGTGCCCACTTGCCCAGTGCCACCACTCATATCTGTTTTAACAATAGCTTAAGCTTTAGATTTTAAAGAAATCATTTTTTTTCACTGTAATAGAAGATCAGTTAGTTGTCTGCAAGCGTCTGGGTGTCAGGCCTACTTCAGCGTGTGCTCTGCAGACCTGTGCCAGCGTGCTTTGACAGTTGCCAATCATATCTGGTGTCTCTTTAGCGTGCTTTTACAAAGAAAAAAGGTTTCCAGTGTAAGCTAATAGCAGACAGTCAGTGTCCTTCAAGCGGCTCTGTCAGGCCTTCCTTCAGCGTGTGCCCTGCACAACCCTGCCAGCGTACTTTGACAGTTGCCACTCATATCTGGTGTCTCTATAGCGTGCTTTTACAACCAAAATTTTGTTTCCACTGTAATAGAAGAGCAGTTGCATGCCTGCCAGCTTCTGTGTGAGGTTCACATTGGATACTGTGCCTACTTGCCCAGTGCCACCACTCATATCTGTTTTAACAATTGGTTAAGCTTTACATTTAAAATAAATAATTTTTTTTTCACTGTAATAGAAGAGCAGTTGCCTGCCTGCCAGCTTCTGTGTGAGGTTCACATTGGATACTGTGCCCACTTGCCCAGTGCCACCACTCATATCTGTTTTAACAATAGCTTAAGCTTTAGATTTTAAAGAAATCATTTTTTTTCACTGTAATAGAAGATCAGTTAGTTGTCTGCAAGCGTCTGGGTGTCAGGCCTACTTCAGCGTGTGCTCTGCAGACCTGTGCCAGCGTGCTTTGACAGTTGCCAATCATATCTGGTGTCTCTTTAGCGTGCTTTTACAAAGAAAAAAGGTTTCCAGTGTAAGCTAAGAGCAGACAGTCAGTGTCCTTCAAGCGGCTCTGTCAGGCCTTCCTTCAGCGTGTGCCCTGCACAACCCTGCCAGCGTACTTTGACAGTTGCCACTCATATCTGGTGTCTCTATAGCGTGCTTTTACAACCAAAATTTTGTTTCCACTGTAATAGAAGAGCAGTTGCCTGCCTGCCAGCTTCTGTGTGAGGTTCACATTGGATACTGTGCCTACTTGCCCAGTGCCACCACTCATATCTGTTTTAACAATTGGTTAAGCTTTACATTTAAAATAATTTTTTTTTCACTGTAATAGAAGAGCAGCTGCCTGCCTGCCAGCTTCTGTGTGAGGTTCACATTGGATACTGTGCCCACTTGCCCAGTGCCACCACTCATATCTGTTTTAACAATTGGTTAAGCTTTAGATTTAAAATAAATAATTTGTTTTCACTGTAATAGAAGAGCAGTTGCCTGCCTGCCAGCTTCTGTGTCAGGTTGGATGCCTTGCCCATTTGCACAGTCAGTGCCACCACTCATATCTGTTTTAACAATAGCTTAAGCTTTAGATTTTAAAGAAATAATTTTTTTTCACTGTAATAGAAGATCAGTTAGTTGTCTGCAAGCGTCTGGGTGTCAGGCCTACTTCAGCGTGTGCTCTGTAGACCTGTTCCAGCGTGCTTTGACAGTTGCCAATCATATTTGGTGTCTCTATAGCGTGCTTTTAAAACCAAAATTTGTTTTTCACTGTTATAGATTGAATAGCAGTTACTTGTCTTCAAGCGGCTCTGTCAGTCCTTCTCTGCAGAACTGTTCCAGTGTACATTGCCAATCATATCTGGTGTCTCTATAGCGTGCTTTTAAAACCAAAATTTGTTTTTCACTGTTATAGATTGAATAGCAGTTACTTGTCTTCAAGCGGGTGTCTCAGGCCTACAGTGTGTGCTCTGCAGAACTGTTCCAGTGCACATTGCCAATCATATCTGGTGTCTCTATAGCGTGCTTTTAAAACCAAAATTTGTTTTTCACTGTTATAGATTGAATAGCAGTTACTTGTCTTCAAGCGGGTGTCTCAGGCCTACAGTGTGTGCTCTGCAGAACTGTTCCAGTGCACATTGCCAATCATATCTGGTGTCTCTATAGCGTGCTTTTAAAACCAAAATTTGTTTTTCACTGTTATAGATTGAATAGCAGTTACTTGTCTTCAAGCGGGTGTCTCAGGCCTACAGTGTGTGCTCTGCAGAACTGTTCCAGTGCACATTGCCAATCATATCTGGTGTCTCTATAGCGTGCTTTTAAAACCAAAATTTGTTTTTCACTGTTATAGATTGAATAGCAGTTACTTGTCTTCAAGCGGGTGTCTCAGGCCTACAGTGTGTGCTCTGCAGAACTGTTCCAGTGCACATTGCCAATCATATCTGGTGTCTCTATAGCGTGCTTTTAAAACCAAAATTTGTTTTTCACTGTTATAGATTGAATAGCAGTTACTTGTCTTCAAGCGGCTCTGTCAGTCCTTCCTTCAGCGTGTGCTCTGCAGAACTTTTCCAGTGCACATTGCCAATCATATCTGGTGTCTCTATAGCGTGCTTTTAAAACCAAAATTTATTTTTCACTGTTATAGATTGAATAGCAGTTACTTGTCTTCAAGCGGGTGTCTCAGGCCTACAGTGTGTGCTCTGCAGAACTGTTCCAGTGCACATTGCCAATCATATCTGGTCTCACAGTAGCTTGCACGCATAGTACCACTAATCCCCCAAAAAATGACAGGCAGAGGCAGGCCACCCCGCAGGGGCCGTCGTGGTCGTGGTGCTGTGATTCCCTTTTGCCCTAGAATAATGCCCAGTTTTCAGAAGCCACGTACCCTGAACTTGAAAAGTTCTGAGGACATAGTTGACTGGCTAACACAGGACACCCAATCTTGTACAGCCTCCGCTCGGAACCTTGACGCACCATCCTCCTCCAGCTTAGCTTCAGGCACCTCTCAAGATAGCACTCACCCGAATGCCGCCACCCCCCAAACTAGCAACACAGCCGCTTTACTTGGTATGTCAGAGGAGTTATTCACACACCCGTTTGAAGAAATGAGTGATGCGCAACCATTATTGCTAGAGGATGTAGATAACAGGGATATGTCTCAGGCAGGCAGCATTAAACACATGGAGGTACGGTGTGATGATGATGATGTTGTACCCGCTGCTGCTTCCTTTTCTGAGTTGTCAGATACAAGCGAAGCGGTTGATGATGACGATGCGTCCATGGATGTCACGTGGGTGCCCGCTCGGCAAGAAGAAGAACAGGGCGAAAGTTCAGATGGGGAGACAGAGAGGAGGAGGAGACGAGTTGGAAGCATGGGGGGGTCGTCGCAAGGAGCTAGTGGCACAGTCAGACAGCATGCATCGGCACCTGGGGTCAGCCCGACAGCACGCCAATCAACGCATGCTGTGTCCACCACCAGAATGCCGTCATTGCAGAGCTCAGCAGTGTGGCATTTTTTTTGTGTGTCTGCCTCTGACAACAGCGATGCCATTTGCAACCTGTGCCAAAGGAATCTGGGTCGTGGGAGGTCCAACACCCACCTAGGTACAACTGCTTTGCGTAGGCACATGATCTCACATCACAAAAGCATATGGGATCAACACATGAGTACAAGCAGCACGCCTACTCTAAGCCGCCATCCTCCTCCTGGTCCAGCATCTTCAGCCACGTCAACCACTGCTGTCCTTCTTGCCCCCTCTCAACCATCCGCCACTCCGTCTCCCGCCTTGAGCAGTTCCCGCTCATCTGCCCACAGTCCTGTGTTTCTGTCAAGGACATGTTTGAGCGTAAGAAGCCAATGTCACCAAGTCACCCCCTTGCCCAGCGTCTGACAGCTGGCTTGTCCGAACTATTAGCCCGCCAGCTTTTACCATACAATCTGGTTGAGTCTGAGGCGTTCAAAAAATTTGTAGCTATTGGGACACTGCAGTGGAAGGTACCCGGCCGGAATTTCTTTTCACAAAAGGCAATCCCCAACCTGTACTCGATTGTGCAAAAGGAAGTCATGGCATGTCTGGCACACAGTGTTGGGGCAAGGGTCCATCTGACCACTGATACCTGGTCTGCAAAGCATGGTCAGGGCAGGTATATCACCTACACTGCGCATTGGGTAAACCTGCTGACGGCTGACAAGCAAGGAATGCGTGGCATTGCAGAGGAGTTTTTGACACCGCCACGAAATGCAGGCAGTCCTGCTGCCACCTCCTCTACTCCTCCTACTCCATCCTCTTCCATAACCTCCTCGGCTGAGTCCTCTTGTGCCGCTGCTTCTTGCTCCACATCAACGGCACCCCCCCAGCTCCCCAGGTACTATTCCACATCCCGGATACGGCAGTGTCACGCCGTCTTGGGTTTGACTTGCTTGAAAGCAGAGAGTCACACCGGACAAGCACTCCTGTCCGCCCTGAACGCACAGGTGGAAAAGTGGCTGACTCCGCAGCAACTGGATATCGGCAAAGTGGTGTGTGACAACGAAAAAATTTGATAGCGGCATTGAAGTTGGGCAAGTTGACACATGTGCCGTGCATGGCACTTGTGTGTAATCTGATCGTACAACGCTTTGTGCATAAGTACACAGGCTTACAGGACTTCCTGAAGCAGGCCAGGAAGGTGTGTGGCCATTTCAGGCGTTCCTACACGGCCATGGCTCACTTTGCCGATATCCAGCGGCGAAACAACATGCCAGTGAGGCGCTTGATTTGCGACAGCCCTACACGTTGGAATTCAACACTCCTAATGTTCGACCGCCTGCTCCAACAAGAAAAAGCTGTTAATGAATATTTGTATGACCGGGGTGCTAGGACAGCATCTGGGGAGCTGGGAATTTTTTTGCCACGTTACTGGACGCTCATGCGCAATGCCTGTAGGCTCATGCGTCTTTTCTTTTTTTTTTTTTTTTTCAACGTATATTAAAATTTTTAGTATACAAATGTAAAAACATATCCCATGCTTTACCCATTTTACAGTACAACTGTACACATGCAACATAAAAGAAATCACTGAAATTCAACAACACAAAGCTTACATGGGCTTTGAGGTGTTTGCCAAAATGCATGTATTTGTAGCCCAGATATAACAGTGGCTATAATTAACCTATGTAAACTTGTCACATCTGGCACACTTATACATTACTAAACACAGAATAGTAGTGAACTAAAAAACAAATTAAAAAATTCTGGTATTTGAAAAATATATTCAAATCATTCGTTTTCTGCCTACATTTTGTCATTCAGTTTTCAATTCAGTACAAATAGATGTTCAGTGAATAAACAGCTTAATATGGGGTTGTTGCTTGCTAAAAACAGACAGTTATGCTTTCTTCAGAAAACAATTATTGAACATTTGAAACTCCCATAGAAAGTATGGCTTTCAACTTACTGAGACAAATTAAAATTTCAGCTTTGATGTTCAGCACATTACATGTATTTTTTTCAATATTTTGCTAAAACATAACAGTTAAAAAAAAACAAAAAACGTAAATATAACAAAACTACAACATTTATGCAAAAGGTTGAGGTCCTGCAGTAAAATGTTGATCAGATAAGAAGTTAGGTGGTATTATTTGTGAAAGCGGGTAAGAGAAGAGATTGGCTGGGTCAATGGACAATGGATTTACTGCATGAGTAGGGGGCAACATACCATGCCAGCCAGGGTAGGCTGCTTTGGATACAATGGAAAAGATGGATATGGGAGACCTGCTGGAACAGTATTTGGCACATGGAGAGGTGGCATAATATTAGCACCCTGACTCTCTCCTATAATTACAGAGAATTCTCCTGGGAACTGAAGGCCATTGCTCAAATTTTGGAGCATATTCATGATCTCAGGCATGCCAACTTCCTCTCCTGTATCCTCAGAATTCTGATTCCACTGCTCAAAATTTGGGAAACCTGGAGGAGGGAGCCCTTGCTCGGCCATTTGTCTCTCCTCTCGTTCAACATCTGCTAATATGTCAGAGAAAATATCATCTGGGATATCCAAACCTTCTTTATGTTTCTTGGAAGATTTTTTGGGATAAGCTGTCCAGGAAGGATGGCTTGGAAGAAGCAAGATCAGAAGCAGAATAGGATGGTTGTCTTCCAAACCTGGACCTCCCAAAGGACGCAATCTTTGAGGGATGGGTTGGCCGGCAGGTAGAGGCACTAGGAACGCCTCCATGCCATGACTTCTGATGATTGCATATCTCAGCTTCCGATTAAGATAAGAATACAGCCGAGCATATGAAACTGCATCACTTGACGTTCTTTGATTCAGTCGGATCACACACATGTCCTTGGTGCACTCTGGCCAGATACGATCCACACATTCCCAAACAGACTCTTGCAAAATGCATCCTTCGGATGTTAACACTTTTGGTAAATCCTGGCAAAGATGACTGCTATAACCAGACTCTGGCATGGCTGTAACTTTAAACTGCTTTATAGAGAACATGTGAAGGAATCCCTTCCACACACTTGAGTCTGCTGGATCTGTGAGTCTAGTATCTGGATCATACAATTTCTTGTTCTTCTTTTCAATGCATGAAGAATGTTGATTGCCATTAGTTATATGGTGTTTCCATATTTTCTCTGGTTTCTTGGTAATTACTCATTGGCTTAAGTCAGCATCACCTGGGGGGTTTATCAGCCCTTTGCATATAAGGCAGTCCTGATCTAAAAGGTGGCTCTTGTGTTGGGATGTTGTGTCCCTTTTCTCTGAGATGCAATCCTGCTGAGAATCCTGAGGCTGCCACACAGAATCAGACAGATCCTCTAGGGTCAAGTTCTGATCGGGCACGGTATCAATTTCAATTAACCCCTTGTGTGTCAGCTTTGTCATCTGAATCTGGTATGGCTGTCTTTCCTCTTTCTCGATTAGTTCCAGTGCATGTTTTCTCTTTTGAATTCTCCAGTTGGCCAGCTCCTGTGACCCATTTACGTTGCACTTATTAGAACCAAACACTGTGGGGTGATTTATGGCCCCCACCCACCGCGCAGGGGTGGGGGCCGAGGGGGGGAGGACAGTAGGTCCCCCATTGTGATTTATGGCCCCCACCCACCGCGCAGGGGTTGGGGAGGACAGTAGCTCCCCCCAGTGTGTATCATGGGCTTTGAGGACAGGTGTCAATCCATACCTGCCAAGTGACCCTATGTAGGGGTAACAGTCCCTATTCTGCTCTGTGTCAGTGTGTATCATGGTCTCTGTGGACAGGGAACAGTCTCTATTCTGCTCTGTGTCAGTGTGTATCATGGACTCTGTGGACAGGGAACAGTCCCTATTCTGCTCTGTGTCAGTGTGTATCAGGGGTTTTGAGGACAGGTGTCAATCCATATCTGCCAAGTGACCCTATGTAGGAGGAACAGTCCCTATTCTGCTCTGTGTCAGTGTGTATCAGGGGCTTTGAGGACGGGGAACAGTCTCTATTCTGCTCTGTGTCAGTGTGTATCAGGGGCTTTGAGGACAGGTGTCAATCCATATCTGCCAAGTGACCCTATGTAGGGGGAACAGTCTCTATTCTGCTCTGGGTCAGTGTGTATCAGGGCTGGGCTTTGAGGACAGGTGTCTATGTTAGGTGATTTCTGCCCTTTATGGATTAAAAGCAGACTCTGCATCAACTGTGCAATTTTCCATGGGAGTTTTGCCATGGATCCCCCTCTGGCATGCCACAGTCCAGGTGTTAGTCCCCTTGAAACAACTTTTCCATCACTATTGTGGCCAGAAAGAGTCCCTGTTGTTTTTAAAATTCGCCTGCCCATTGAAGTCAATGGCGGTTCGCGCGGTTCGCCGGTTTGCGAACATTTGCAGAAGTTCGCGTTCGCCGTTCGCGAACCGAAAATTTCGGGTTCGCGACAACACTACTTCCAACAAAGTCAGTCGTTTTTATTGTTTATTGTGAGGAGTAATGTCTATTTCGTTCTTATCTCTCTAGGGCTTATTAAGTCACTATTAATAGTTCCCTCTCTAGTTGCTCCAATTTTTTTTAGCCAATTTACCCATTTATCATAGTCCTTATATTGATTTTTCATTTTATTCAACCCTGTTTCCATTTGAATCTGGTATTTCAATTGTTGAATGAGCTGTAACTCATTGAACGGCTGTGCATTTTTCCAATTCCTGGCAATAATAATCTTTGCCGCTACCAGGCAGTGTGTTGTTAGAACTTGATTCGTTTTGCTAAGGAAAGGCCATCTCAAGTGCAACAACATAATTTCTGGTGTATCTTTTATTTTTATATCATTTAAACTACACAGTAATGATTTAGCCATAAGCCAAAATGGTATTACCTTTTTGCAGCTCCACCATATGTGGAGATAATCCCCCTTAGTTTCTCCACATCTCCAACATAGATCGTTATTATTTAGTAACACTCTTGACATTTTTTAAGGTACCAAATACCATTTATTGATCACTTTGTAAAATGTTTCCATTAAAGAGAGACTGTGCACATATTTATTTATTTTAATTATTGCTTCATACCATTCTTCTAATTCTATGGGGCAGTTCAGAGCTTTTTTCCAACTTTTTATTGCCGTTGGAAAGTTCTCTGTTTTTGTAATATCAAGTAATTTTGTACATTTCGCGAAAAGATTCTTTGAATCTTTCCTATTAAAGATTGTTTTTAATATATGGTATGATTCTCCATTATTCATAATTGATTTGTTCTTCAAATAGTTTTTAACTCTTAAGTATGAAAAAGCCTCTCGATTTGGAAGGGACATTGTCCTAACTAATATATCAAAGGTCTTTAAGTCGTTATTCACCTTTAGATCTTCAACCTTTCTAATATTTACAACTTTTCAGTTTTTTAGCGATATATTCATTATATCCGTTTCAAGACATTCTATATCTTGGAAACCCAAGATCCTATTCTTGATATCTATTTTCTTTTTTACTTTTTCCCATATGGGAATTATTTGATTCAACACAAATGATAATGAATAATCGCATACCTTATTATTCCATATAATATAAGACAGATTTTTAGTTTGACATAGATCTGTTTCAATCCTCCACCATACTTCTTTTGGCTAAATCTCTTTTTGCAACATTGCCATATGATACATTATCCCAGCTTCATAATATCTTTCAATACTCGGGAAGCCTAGTCCCCCTTTATTTATATTGCAGCTCATAGTATCCATTTTTATTCTAGGCTTTTTCCCCCTCCAGACGAAATTAGCAAAAGAAGATTTAATCATTTTTAGCCATGGTATAGGAAAAATTAATGGCACCATCCTAAACAAATAAATCCACTTAGGCAGAACGTAACCAATATATATATATATATATATATATATATATATATATATATATATATATATATATATATATATATATATGTGTAACGTCATTCTAAGTGTATTTTAATATTAATATATGTACTTATATTAATATTAAAATACACTTTGTATGACGTTACATATATATAATATGTATATATATATTATATATATATATGTATATAATAGATATACATATATTATATATATATATATATATATTTATATATATATATATATATAAAAATATATTTCATGTATTTTTAAACATTTTTAATATTTTTTTTTTACACCACCTACCAGCAGGGGGACTGTCTGATATTTCAGACAGTCCCCCTGCTGGCAGATCCACAGCCAGCTATAGGGGGCCATGTGATCACTCTTTGAGAGCGATCACATGGCCCCCGGGGGCCTCATCTGCCGGGGGAGGGCTGCCTAGGCTGTCAGGCAGCCCTCCAGAAGAGGATCGCGGCGGAGGTAAGTAGTTGCGATCTCCTGGGGGCTTAAGCCGTTACGGCATTAAGTGGTTAATAAATTAAGTGGTTAAGTGGTTAATTAAGTGGTTAATAAATAAGGTGTAGTTGTATAATATCTCCGAAATGGCTATAAAAATAAGTACCGTATATACTCGAGTATAAGCCGAGTTTTTCAGCACATTTTTTGTGCTGAAAAACCCCAACTCGGCTTATACTCGAGTCACTGTCTGTATTATGGCAATTTATATTGCCATAATACAGACTGGGGGCTGTGGGGGCTGGCAGAGCTGTAACTTACCTCTCCTGCAGCTCCTGTCAGCTCCCTCCTCCTCCGAGCTGTCCGTTCAGCACCTCGGTCAGCTCCCAGTGTAAATCTTGCGAGAGCCACGGCTCTCGCAAGACTTACAGTGGGAGCTGACAGAAGAGCTGCACGGACCGGCGCGGAGGAGGAGGGAGCTGACAGGAGCTGCAGGAGAGGTAAGTTACAGCTCTGCCAGCCCCCCTCTCCCCCCCACTGAACTGCCAATGACACTGGACCACCAGGGAAGGAGAGCCCCCTCCCTGCCATATAACAAGCAGGGAGGGGGGACGAAAAAAATATATAATAATAATAAAATAAGAAAATAATTAAATTAAATAAAAAATAATAAGAAGAAATAATAATAAAAAAATATTAAATAATTTTAAAAATAATAATAAAATTGCCCACCCCCCACCAAGGCTCTGCAACACACACACACACACACACACACACACACACTGCACTCATACACATACACACACTGCACTCATACACACACTGCATTCATACACACACACACTGCACACATACACATACACACACTGCACTCATACACACACTGCACTCATACACACACACTGCACTCATACACACACACTGCATTCATACACACACACACTGCACTCATACACACACACTGCACTCATATACACACACTGCACTCATACACACACACTGCATTCATACACACACACACACTGCACTCATACACACACACTGCATTCATACACACACTGCATTCATACACATACTGCACTCATACACACGCTGTACTCATACACACGTCGAGTTCCCAATATCAAGAAACAAACTACAAACTTCTCTCATTTTGGTACAGAACTCCTGATAGCCTACACAGGATCTTCCCGAATATACCTGACACATGCTGGAGATGTGGGGATGAACGAGGTACACCACTACACTTATGGTGGGACTGCCCACTCATTAAGCCATTCTGGGAAGAAGTACAGCAGAAAATAGGGGAAATTTTAGGGACGGAAGGAAATCTCACCGCAGAGGCGGCCCTCCTACACTCCACACCAGACCCCATAGGGGCATACAGGAAAAACATTCGTAGACACCTGCTGAACGTAGCCAAAGAACTGATTCCACTATACTGGAAACAGATAACTATCCCTACAATAAGGCAATGGATGGAACGTGTAGAAGAGATATATAGAGCGGAATCGATGCAGGCCACCCTTATGGGTCTCGAAGACAAACATGTGGAGAGATGGCGCCCATGGTTACTTTACGTAGCAGACCAAAGCACAGACACGAACGACCGTCTGCAACCCCGAGGAACCCCGCGCCCCCCCCCCCCCCCCTGGATGGAGACTGAAATCTGTTACGATACACGTGATACCATAGGCTCGGGCAATGGGACCCCCACCCCTCCACCCCACCCTCCCCACCATTCCTTCAAACCACTATTTCTTCTTCCTCCCCCCATCTCCTTCTCTTATCTCTCACTCATCTTTCCTTTAAGTTCTCTGACAACGATTTATAAACTGTTTGAATAACAGATGTAGCCCACCTCAACCCGAGATTTCTAACGGATGCATCACACACTCACACTCACACATCAGACTGGAGGCAAACACCTCTACAACGACATCACAAAACACGAACAAGAAACACTCATAAACAGCAAATGATCACTAAAGTCGGTCCGATAGCCATAACCATCTCTTCAGGGATGAGGCCCACAGGCGGCAAGGACGTATTAAAAGTGACCAACAGGCTGACACAACATGCAAACTATAAGAATACCTATCTTTAAGCCGCAACTCGGTCACCCATATAAAATACAAAAGTATACGGTGAAAAGATAATCTGCACTCTGGTGCTACAATCACCCTAGTGGGCCACAATAAACCACTAGAAAGAACACAAGTGATAAAATAAAGAATAGTGGTGAGAGCACTCAAATAAAAAAACAGATAATATTACCCACTTGTAGGATAACACTAAAAGGGAAAAAAACACAATATAGGGTAATAACGTCAAATTAAATAAAATTAAAAAAAGGGCAAATTACACTCACAAACGAGGAGCCAATTAGAAGCTGGCCCAAGCTACACGCCTTGAACAGAAGAAAATCTCCCAGAGACTGGAACAGGGACGAATTATAATGGGTATCTTCCCAGGGTAAGTGCAAAACACAGGAACGCAGGTTGTAGATTGCACACCAAATTTAATATAAATTCTTAGAACAAAACAAACTAAAATTGTTGAAACGAAAAAATAATAATAAACTTAAATTAGGAAAGTCCCATAAAACTTGAAATAAATGTCCCAAAACGTCCTCCGGGTCCACCTTACGCGTTTCGGCACACAGCCTTCATCAGAGGTGCTGTCTTCTGTTCTGGCATGAAGTTCCTTTTAAATCTTATTCTTGGCGCCGTTTTCGCCGATCAACGGCACTTCTCTTCCGGGTTCCGGCGTCAGGACGTCCTGCGTCATCACGTCCTGACGCTGCTACTAGTTTCGGCGAGGATGACGTGTAGGAAACGTCCTCCATTAAAACCAATGTAATTACAACTTAAAACATCAGGAATATTAGAAAAGTCCCTCAAACATCAAAATAATACAGAGGGGGAAGAGAAGGGAACATATTTAAATAAAAAATATTAAATACAACTTCCCTCCACACCTTACATTAAAAATACATATAATATACATGTTACTAATGAATAAACCTTATCCATAGAAATATAGTAAAATATATGTCTACTCTAACGTGTTAAGCGTGATCAAACACCATTTCTGTATAATACGTACCATTGTCCAAATGTTGTCCATGCATTGTTTGCTGAGACCTGCGTGTCCATTATATTATGTTTACTTATTAAATCTAAAGTTACATGCCACTGTACATCGATCAGGGCACGCCTTGAACTGTCTCTGTACAAATAACTTTTCTTAAATAGCTCCAGTGCACTCTATTGTATGCCTTCTCCGCATCCAACAATAGGAGTAAAGAAGGCACTTGATTAGACTTATTCTCATGGATTCATTTATTTTATCTTCTAGTGCTATCTGGAGATGGTCTACCCAAAACAATGACCACAAAACTTGGAATAATGTCCCAAATAAGGACAAAACTAATCAAAATATGTACAAAATTATTATAGGCCATGGATAGGAGAAAAAGGAGGACCTCCATTCCCCTAATATAAAAATGCAGGCCTATAATGTGGAAACAGTGAGAGAGTCTAAAACCCGAGCACTAAAAATATTAAACAAAAAAGTTCAGATATAATCTATATCCATAATAAACTATTTAACCAGTGTATGAAGTCCCTAATAAAACCCATAATATAACATTGTGAGCAATATAGGTCCCATGGTTGATTTCATGAGCCCATGTTGAAAAATGATCATGTGCTAATCTCAGATCACAATTATACATCTCTATTTGTTTAGTTTACACTATAAAAACTAAAATTATAGCAGTGGGAGTGCCTAAACCTTTTTTTATCATCTAAAATGTTTTCATGAGTAAAATGATGTTTGCACTAACAATGCAATTTATTTTTGTTTCTCTTATATTTTTATTTATTAGTGCATGAAATCCTTAATATTATATAGTAACAAAGTATTATCACCACTGTGAGGCACATTGAAAAAACTTGTTTTGCAGTAAAACTGAAATGCTCCTTAAAGTGTATAAAATTAACCTATTGGATTCATAACTATTTGTTAAATTACTATGTAAGAGAAAAAAAGAAAATAAAGAACATTAAAGCATCATATTCCAGTGTAGTGAGAGCATTCTCTACTATAAAAGTTAGAAAAGATAATGAGAAAGTTCTTAGAGAAACTTAGAACGTTCTCAACTATGAATGTTAGGATAAAGTTTTTTTTTGAAGATGAAAAAATTGTAAAGTTGTCACAGATAAATAGGAAAGTTAATTCCCTGGAATCTCTCTCCTGCGCGATTTCCTCTTAGGTTTCTGCGGTTCCTCCTGGTTATCCTGACACGCCTGCTTTAGACTTCTTCTGGCATGGTGATTTTAATTTTATGTCAAAATATAGCTTTAACTGGGAATCCACATCTATAAAAAAAAAATATTTTGGATTTCGCTAGTAAAATTTTACAATTCCTCTCTTTTCATTAATGTTGCTGAAGAAAGATCTTGGAAAAATTGAAATGTTTAAATAAAAAATTGTCACACACACTGCTTAACCAACACACACTTTCACTGAAACATACACAAAGACAAACACGTATACACTCTCACTGACAAACACAAATACACACTCACTGACACACAATTATACACTCTTAGTGAACGACACACACTCACTAACACACACACACACTCTTACTAATAGTCACACACACACACACACACACTAACTCTCACTAACAGACACACACTAACATTCACTAACACACACACTCTCACTAACAGACACACTAACACTCACTAACAGATACACACACACTAACACTCACTAACAGATACACACACACTAACACATTCAATTACAGATACACACACACATTCACTAACAGACACACATACACACTCACTAACAGACACACAAACTCACTAGCAATATTTTTTTTTATAAAATCAAGTTCAATCCATCTGGCCTCTCTACCTTTGGGAGTGCTGGAGTGGATTCTTCCCTGGAGTCTAGTGGGGCTGCTGCTGGCTGGGCTGGCAGGTGTGGGTGGTCAAGCAGGCAGGAGCAGAGTGGAGGCGGGCAACATGGGAGCTCTGATCCTCCTGCTCAGCTCCCTTGCGCACCGGTCAGTGATGCTGTGAGCCGGAGTGATGTCATATTCCGGGTCTGGCATCACTGTGGTGCTCATGAGGGAGCTGAGCAGGAAGAGCTCAGGTGAGAGCTCTCCCTCCTCGCCCACAACATCAGGAGATGCCAGCCTCACGGGGGGCCCTGAGGTGGCCAGAAGTCATCTCCGGGGCCCCCCAGGACAAAAGGCTGGCAAGGCAGATGCCTTGTCAGCCTCGCGCTAGGTACAGTGCTGCTGGTAAGTATAACGCGATCATAAAAGAATTGTAAAATCAGCATCATGTTTATCTCTATATGACTAGTATCTTAAAATACAAATATCAGACACATAAGGTAATGGAATTTACTGTGTTAAATTGATAGTAAATTTCACTGTTATTTTGACTTGTACATTTCCTGTCTCAGCTGCACACACTAATACACACATGGGTTTTAATCCACCAAATCTATGTGACCTCACAATACAGGTCCCATGGTTGATTTCATAAGCCCATGTTGAAAAATGATCATGTGCTAATCTCATATCACACTTATTTCTCCCTATTTGTTTGGTTTAAACTGTAAAAACAAATAACTATAGCAATGGGAGTGCCTTTTTATTATCTGAAATGTTCTCATGAGTAAAAGGGTGGGATTGTTTGCAATTTATTTCTGTTCCTCTAATATTTTTATTGAGAAAGAGTGGACGGTACACATGACAGTCATATTACAGAAACATACCAAAAATAAATTAAGGTCTAAAATAAAAGTCTAGCTTTCACAAGATCACTTAATGCAGAGTTGCACACCCTTAGTCTTTGTTTTTTTATTATAACAAAATAGTCACACACCAAAAAAAATAAAAAGAATGGTGTGCCTCCAAAAAGTACCAGAGAACTTAAGACAAAATAATGACACAAGAAAATCAACAAACCACATACCGACAAATAGACTGTTAATAAACAGGGCATAATGCAGTATGTACAATAGATAAAGTAAACTAGAAATGAAACAAAACAGTACAGATACAGAATGGCATGCATTATAGAAAAAAAAAATATATATAAATAAATTACATAAAAACTAAACTAAAATAAGGAAAGAAAAAAAGATAGAGTGGGGTTAGAAAGAGAGAATGGCCAGTGATGAGTCAATTATGAGTTAAGCTGAAGAGTGCCCACAATCTGGGATCAGATGTCAAATCCTGAGTGAAGTAGAGTTTATATATTCCTTCCATGGTGGTCAGTCTGTAATCTGTTGTTTCCATTTACTAACAACACAAATATGGGACACAATACAAATTTTGTGGCATAAGCTTCGTCCTGAGATTCGTACAGACGAAGGATGCAATTTATATAATACTAGTGGCAATAACTGGAATCGTGTTAACACATACTTACATATGCTAATGGAACACTCCAAATACCAAAGTAATAACAGATCTATGTGGTGGTTATAGTGCCAGGTATAACCGGAAAACCCCTTCCCCCATTGTATTATCATTGTTATTTTATTATTTATACAGCGCCAGCAAATTCCATATCGCTGTGCAATGGGTGGACTAACAGACACGTATTTAGAATTTTAGAATGGTTTAACTCCTTAAATGGGGTCTGCTGGGTATTGTCTACATCCTCCCCACTAACCTCAGAGAATCGGAAGTTCATATGTTCTCAATCAATGAGAGCAGGGCTTAGGTAATAAAAGCTAAAGGAAATACCTGCTTAGGAACTTTTGATTCTTCCACGTAAGTGGTAGAGGCGAAGAATAGCCCCTGACTGACTCCAAGTAAGAAGTAAAATGTTCAATAACAATTTGACTATTTTTTGACTACTTACAAGGGGGGAGGCACCATGGCACTAAAACAAGCTGTAGTGGTTAAGGTGGTTGGATTGGTCCTTTAAATGTGCTTCATGTAAGGTAGGAAACAAACTAATAGATGAGTAGGTTAGTTATTTATATGATGATTGTGTCTCTTAATAAAGAATAATGTTTCTATGTCTGTGGCATTGATTGTGTGGTACTTGTTAGCTTACATAGGGCAACTCCCCAGTAAGACTGCTAGGTTTGACACAGACACCCAACAACAGAGGCTTTGTGAAAAAACCTGTTTATTTAGTTTGATTTTTTTTATGAAAGATAATCCTCAAAGCCTAAGAATTCTGACTACACAATTCCAGAAATGTTTTATTTCTAATTACATTTGGGCTAAATGTTCTACCTAACAGATTGTCTTGAATTACTTCTGTCATCAGGAATTATTATGATTCATGAGCAACATTTAAAACAGTATTGACAACAGCAGCATGTACCGGATCGCCCATTTCCTCTTGTGTAATTCTATCATCACTTTAGGGTGAGACAGGGATATAGGAATACTGTGAAAAAAGAAAGAGGTGGAAAAATGAAACAGAGTTGGGTATTTGTGTGACGTTAATGGTAGGTACAAAAGCAAATACAAATGCACTAAGTAAAGCTCTGTGCTCAATCTCCCACTATTCCTGGGCGGCAGGAATGGTTACAGTATACGTCAGCCCAAGAACAAAAGCAAAAAATTATTATATGTGCACTATCCCAAATCCCTATGCACGTTTAAATAACTGGAGGTATTTTAGTATCATGAATGCCAACATGTACTGTGACATACTGAAGCAGAGCATGATCCCCTCCCTTCGGAGAATGGGCCGCAGGGCAGTATTCCAACATGATAATGGCCCCAAACACACCTCCAAGACGATCGCTGCCTTGCTAAAGAAGCTGAAGGTAAAGGTGATGGACTGGCCAAGCATGTCTCCAGACCTAAACCCTATTGAGCACCTGTGGGGCATCCTCAAATGGAAGGTGAGGGAGTGCAAGGTCTCTAACATCTACCTGCTCAGTGATGTCTTCATGGAGGAGTGGAAGAGGACTCCAGTGGCTACCTGTGAAGCTCTGGTGAACTACATGCCCATGAGGGTTAAGGCAGTGCTGGAAAATAATGTTGGCCACACAAAATATTGACACGTTGACATTTCCGCTTAGGGGTTTAATCACTCTTGTTGCCAACAGTTTAGACATTAATGGCTGTGTGTTGAGTTATTTTGAGGGAACAGCAAATTTACACTATTATACATGCTGTACACGTACTACCTTACATTGTAGCAAAATGTAATTTCTTCAGTGTTGTCACGTGAAAAGATATAATAAAATATCTGATTAAATCTACCATGACATACAAGACAACGCATGTAGTCTACAAATCGACTTGCCCATGCAGGCTCTCCTATATAGAAAAAACTGAAACAGCTCTATGTGAGCAAATTAGGGGCCATAGGTCTAGCATTAGACTAGCCTATAGGGATGGATATCGGACAAGCCGGAAGCAAGGATTTGAAAGTGCAAATCAAATAAGTGCCATATAATTCTAAAGGAGATATGCCTTCTGAATGCCTAGTAATTAAGGCCCTGGCAGAGTTTAAAATATGTGGAAACTTGCAGAGGGTTTCTCAGATGATAAATTCCCTGGAGGGTGATTGTCATAGAAGGCTCACCATAGGAAGGAATACTGTTGATAGTTAAAGAAAACTGAAAATTAAAATATATCAGAGCATGACTTATATATATGTTTAAATGAACCAGTAGCATCTCCAACACAAAACATCAGGTCGATGAAAAGTTTCTCAATTCATGTTATACCGTATAATGTCTCTTGAACAGCTTTGTGAACAAATTAAATTAAAAAATATTTAATCAGAGCGTAACATTGTTACAATGATTCAAAGTTTAATATCTTTAATTTTAAACTAACAATTTAAAATAAAAAAAATCAAGACTTATTCCATTTGGAGAAATATGGATGCTGTGCTATGACTTGTGCTGACAATAGAGAAATGTAAAATGCAGTTTTGAGTTTAGAAGCATTAGAGCATACCTATAAAAAAGGTTATCAGTTGTGTGCATCAATTTTACAGAAAGTGGTGTCTATAAGTAACGTGAATTCTCCAGAAGAAATCTATTAATAAGATCAACAAGATTAATATTCCATATATTGGAACTAGTTAAACATCTGCTGTTCTATACGTAGTCATATTAATTACTGCCTCAATGCGGCGTGGCATGGAAGCTATCAGCCTGTGGCACTGCTGAGGTGTTATGGAAGACCAGGATGCTTCAATAGCGGACTTCTGTTCTTCTGCATTGTTCAGTCTTATGTGTCAGGATCGGGACAGGGATCCAACACGCAGAATACAAACAGGAGCTAGGTACGTATACCGGACCTTAGAATGGCCGGACTAACATAAGGAGAAAGCAAAGAATGGTCAGAGACAAGCCGAGGTCGAGGGAACGAGAGAACAGGTAAGCGAGAGACGAGCCGAGGTCAAGGACACGAGAGGTAAGCAGGAATGAGAATACAAGCCGAGTCAGAACCAAAACGACAAACAGAAATAAGAGCACTGAGTGACCAGACAAGCTAGAACCACGACAGGGCAATGAACCATTACACACATCCCTATTTTATACCTTTGCTCTTTAATTGATGACTCCGCCCCTGCCGAGCCCTGATTCGTTGTTCAGAACTAGATTGACAGGTCGGGACGTGATTGCCGTCATGACGTCGGCCTCTGAGCGCCGCGTCATAAAAGGAGGCGGAGCCATCGCGGCCGGCGTGTAAACGGCTATGAGAGCTGTGAGGATTGGGTGAGTCAGCCCCCCTGAGAGGACGGCCGTCTGAAAGTCTAACCTCCTCCGAGGTAGAGACTTCAGGTACCCTGACAGTACCCCTCTCTCAAAAACGCCCACCGGGCGGAAGGAACCGGGGCGAGACGGAAAACGAGCATGAAATGCCCTGAGGAGACGAGGGGCATGCACATCTTCCCGGACCACCCAAGACCTTTCCTCAGGACCATAACCTTGCACCCTCCCCCGAGAAACCCGAGAATCGAGAATGGACTTGACTTCCTACTCCTCCTGACCCTCAACCTGGACAGAACGAGGGGAGGACACAGCGGAGGAAAACCTGTTACAAACCAAAGGTTTCAATAAGGAAACATGAAAGGAGTTCGGGATGCGCAGGGCAGGCGGAAGAGCCAGACGATACGCCACCGGGTTTATACGAGACAGAACCCTGTAAGGACCAATGTAACGAGGAGCAAATTTCATGGACGGAACCTTCAAGCGGATGTTTCTGGTACTCAGCCATACCCTATCACCCGGGGAAAAAAACGGAGCCACCCGTCTGCGTTTGTCAGCGTGTCGTTTAGACACCGTGGAATTATGAAGAAGAATTCGTCGAGTCTGATCCCACAACTTCCTCAGATTGGCAACATGAACCCCTTGGGAAGGGGAAACCGACTGAAGAACGGAAGGATGAAAGCCATAATTCATGAAAAATGGGCTAGAACGAGTAGAATCGCAAACGAGATTGTTGTGCGCAAACTCCGCCCAAGGAATCAGACCGACCCAATCGTCCTGGTGTTCAGAAACAAAACAACGCAAAAATTGTTCAACCTTCTGGTTGGTGCGTTCGGCAGCTCCGTTGGACTGGGGATGATAGGCAGAAGAAAAATGAAATTTGATGCCAAATTGAGAACAGAAGGACCTCCAAAACCGGGAAACAAATTGGGGCCCTCTATCAGAAACAATTTCAGAAGGAATACCATGTAAACGAAAAATCTCCCTCGTGAAAATCTTAGCCAATTCGGGAGAAGAGGGCAATTTAGGCAGGGGTACAAAATGAGCCATTTTAGTAAACCTGTCAATCACCGTGAGGATAACAGTATGTTTTTTAGAAACAGGCAAATCGACAATGAAGTCCATAGCCAAACAAGACCATGGTTTCTCGGGAATTTCTAGGGGGTGCAAAAGCCCACATGGAAGCATATGAGGTTGTTTCGTCCTCATACAGACATCACATGCCCCGACGAAGTCCTTAACATCCTTACGTAACGAAGGCCACCAGAAATCTTTAGAAATCAGAGAACACGACTTGCGTATGCCAGGGTGTCCGGCAAATTTACTGTTATGAAAACACTGCATCAGTTCCAGTTAGAGTTCAGGAGGAACGAAGTACCGATCCCCAGGAACAAGTCTGGGAGCCAGATGCTGTACTTTCTTGATCTCAGCAAGCAACGGGGAGTGAATCTTGATGCTCGTGTTGGCAACAATATTACACTTGGGAACTACAGAAGAAAAAAACATATCAGACACAGTAGAGGGTTCATGTTGGCGGGACAATGCATCAGCCTTAGAGTTCTTAGAACCAGGTCTATAAGTGAGCACGTAGTTGAAATGAGTAAGGAACAAAGACCAACGAGCCTGCCTGGCGGACAAGTGCTTGGCTTCCCCTATATAGGACAAATTCTTGTGATCCGTCAAAATAGTAACCGGGTGTAAAGTCCCTTCCAACAAATGTCTCCACTCCTTTAAGGCCATAATGACTGCTAATAGTTCCCTGTCACCAATATCATATCTGCTTTCAGGCCCAGACAATTTCTTGGAAAAAAAAACACATGGGTGCAGCGGTTTATTCAAACCTAGCCTTTGGGACAAGATAGAGCCTATACCTGTCTCTGAGGCGTCTACCTCGAGTAAAAAAGGCAAAGATGTGTCAGGATGAACTAATATTGGTGCTGAGGCAAACTGTTCCTTGAGTGTTCTGAAAGCAACAAGCGCCTCAGGAGACCAGGTCTTGGTATCAGCACCCTGTTTAGTCATATTGGTGATAGGAGCAATAATAGAAGAGTACCCCTTAATGAAGCACCTATAATAATTGGAGAATCCGCTAAACCTCTGAATGGCCTTGAGTCCCTTGGGCAATGGCCAATCTAGAATTGATTGGAGTTTAACCGGGTCCATCCTAAACCCGTCTCCAGAAATAACGTAACCAAGAAAGTTTATCTGAGATTGGTCAAAGCTACACTTCTCCAATTTGCAGTACAAACCATGTTGTAGAAGCTTGCGCAATACCCTTCTGACTTGTTTGTGGTGAGTCTCAGGTTCTCTAGAGTGTATTAGTATATCATCCAAATAAACTATAACACATTCATGTTGAAACTCCCTAAGAACCTCATTAATTAGGTCCTGGAATACAGCAGGAGCATTGCAAAGCCCGAAGGGCATTACCGTATACTCATAGTGGCCATACCGAGTATTGAAGGCCATTTTCCATTCGTCTCCCTGCTGAATTCTCACCAAGTTATAAGCTCCCCTCAGATCTAACTTGGTAAAAATCTTGGAGCCTTTCAGACGATCAAATAGCTCAGTAATCAAGGGAATAGGATAAGCATTTCTGATCGTTATCTTATTCAAACCCCGATAATCAATGCAAGGCCGTAGAGTGCCGTCTTTCTTATCTACAAAAAAGAAACCGGCCCCGGCTGGAGAAGAGGATCTCCTAATAAATCCCTTGTCTAGGTTCTCCCGTATGTACTCCTCTAAGACTAAGTTCTCCTTAGTGGATAGAGGATATACTGTACCCCTCGGAGGCATAGTACCAGGCTGGAGTCTAATCTTACAGTCAAAGGACCTGTGTGGGGGTAAAGTATCAGCCCTCTTTTTATCAAAGACTGCGTTTAAATCCAGGTACTGAGATGGTATCCGTAAATCTGTGGACTGGTTAGAGTTACTTGGTGCGTCAACTACGCAAACCGGTGAGATTTTCTGTAAACAACTTCTCCGGCAACCCTGACCCCAGGAGACTATCTCACCTTGTTCCCAATCAATAATAGGGTTATGCTTCTTAAGCCAGGGATACCCCAAGACTATTGGAACTGAAGGAGATGAGATAAGCATGAGGGATATACCCTCCTCGTGTAAAATACCAATGGTTAACTTAACTGGTATAGTCTCACGAGAAATGACAGGGTCTGATAATGGTCTACCATCTATGGCCTCAACGGCCAAGGGTGTATCCCTTAGCTGAGATGGGATAGAGTGGTTCGTGACAAAGGCTTGGTCAATAAAGCTTTCAGCTGCTCCGGAATCTATCAATGCCATAGCATTAAGTACTCCCTTTTCCCAAGCTAAAGAAACAGGTAACAGAAGCCTATGATCCTTGTAATCATGTATAGAGGACAAGATAGAAACACCCAAGGCCTGTCCTCTTGAGAAACTTAGGTGCGAGCGTTTCCCGGACGGTTAGGGCAATTTAGGCGTAGGTGACCTCTTACTCCACAATACATACACAGACCCTCCCTCCTCCTGTACTGTCTCTCACTTTCTGTGAGACGAGTGTTACCAATTTGCATAGGTTCTGGGAGAGCTAGAGTGGTAGATTCAGAATTCTGAAATGTGGGAGCTAGTCTTAAGGAAGGTCTATGAGTTCTATCTCGAGTGTTCTGCCTCTGTCTCATGCGTTCATCTATCCGAGAAATAAATGAAATTAATTCTTCCAAATTTTCAGGAAGATCTCTTGTGGCAACCTCGTCTAGGATCTCATCTGATAATCCATTCAGAAATACGTCCATATAGGCCTGTTCATTCCACTTGACCTCTGCCGCCAAGGATCTGAACTCTAACGCATAATCCACAAGGGTTTGGCTATGCTGTCTAAGACGTAATAGTAGTCTAGCTGCATTGGCCTTTCTTCCTGGAGGGTCAAAAGTCCTCCTAAAAGTAGCGACAAATGCATTATAATTATAAACCAACGGATTATCATTTTCCCACAGAGGGTTAGCCCATCTAAGAGCTCTGTCAATGAGTAACGAGATTATGAATCCAACCTTTGCCCTGTCTGTAGGGTAGGCGCGAGGTTGTAATTCAAAATGAATCCCTATCTGGTTTAGGAAACCTCGACAGGTATCCGGAGAACCGCCATAGCGTAAAGGGGAAGTATCACGGGAAGAGGCTCCCACTGTGGATACCTCTAGACCTGTATTAACAAGAGAGATGGATGGTGTACGCATCTCCTCTGATTGATTACTAGGATGAGATAGCAATGCTTGCAGCACCAGAGCCATCTGGTCCATCCTATGGTCCATGGCTTCAAATCTTGAGTCAGGAGAACCAATCTGAGCGTTTGTACCTGCAGGATCCATAGGCCCTGTCGTAATGTCAGGATCGGGACAGGGATCCAACACGCAGAATACAAACAGGAGCTATGTACGTATACCGGACCTTAGAATGGCCGGACTAACGTAAGGAGAAAGCAAAGAATGGTCAGAGACAAGCCGAGGTCGAGGGAACGAGAGAACAGGTAAGCGAGAGACGAGCCGAGGTCAAGGACACGAGAGGTAAGCAGGAACGAGAATACAAGCCGAGTCAGAACCAAAACGACAAACAGAAATAAGAGCACTGAGTGACCAGACAAGCTAGAACCACGACAGGGCAATGAACCATTACACACATCCCTATTTTATACCTTGGCTCTTTAATTGATGACTCCGCCCCTGCCGAGCCCTGATTCGTTGTTCGGAACTAGATTGACAGGTCGGGACGTGATTGCCGCCATGACGTTGGCCTCTGAGCGCCGCGTCATAAAAGGAGGCGGAGCCATCGCGGCCGGCGTGTAAACGGCTATGAGAGCTGTGAGGATTGGGTGAGTCAGCCCCCCTGAGAGGACGGCCGTCTGAAAGTCTAACCTCCTCCGAGGTAGAGACTTCAGGTACCCTGACATCATGTCTCTCATCTTTCTCTTGGCAATGCCAGGTCAGGCGAGTTTGCTGGTCAATCAAGCACAGTAATCCCACGGTCATTGAACCAGGATTTGGTGCTTTTGGCAGTGTGGGCAGGGTCAAGTCCTGCTGGAAAATGAAGTCAGCATCCCCATAAAGCTTGTCTGCAGAAGAAAGCATGAAGTGCTCCAAAATCTCCTGGTAGATGGCTGTGTTGACTCTGGACTTAATGAAGCACAGTGGACCAACACCAGCAGATGACATGGCTCCCCAAATCAACGCAGACTGTGGAAACTTCACACTGGACTTCAAGCATCTTGCAGTGTGTGCCTCTCCATTCTTCCTCCAGACTCTGGCCCCTTGGTTTCCAAATGAGATGCAAAAGTTGCTCTCATCAGGAAAGAGGACTTTGGACCACTGAGCAACAGACCAGGTTTGTTTTACTTTAGCCAAGGTAAGACGCTTCTGACGTTGTTGTTCAGGAGCGGCTTGACAAGAGGAATACGACATCTGAAGCCCATGTCCAGGATCCGTCTGTGTGGTGGCTCTTGATGCACTGACTCCAGCCCACTCTTTGTGAAAGTCCCCAACACTTTTGAATGGCCTTTTCCTGACAATCCTCTCCAGGCTGTGGTCATCCCTGCTGCTTGTGCACCTTTTTCTTCCACACTTTTACCTTCCACATAACTTTCTTTTAATGTGCTTTGATACAGCACTTTGGGAACATCCAACTTCCTTCGCAATTACCTTTTGAGGCTTTCCCTCCTTATGGAGGGTGCCAATGATGGTTTTCCGCACAACTGTCAGGTCAGCAGTCTTCCCCATGATTGTGATTCCTACTGAACCAGACTGAGAGACCATTTAAAGGCTCAGAAACCCCTTGCCGGTGTTATGGATTACTTAGCTGATTAGAGAGGGACACTGTGAGCCTAGAATATTGCACCTTTTCACAATATTCTAATTTACTGAGATTGTGGATTTGGGGTTTTCATGAGCTGTTAGCCATAATCATGTCACTTATGACAAATCACGGCTTGAACTATCTTGCTTTGCATGTAATGCATCTATCTCATATATTAGTTTCCCCTTTTACGTTGCATTACTGAAATAAATTTACTTTTGCACAATATTCTAATTTTTTCGAGTATCACCTGTAATTTATCCACTACTATAAATGTGGACATGTTTTCTGAAGGGAGATGCAAAACTGCAATACGTGAATTAAGGTGACTAATGTAGTTTTGACATTAGACCTGTCTTCGGGTGATGGCCACAAAATTATGTTAAGAATAGATAAGTAGAATAGGTCAGTAATCTCTATATGAAGCAGTGTAGGATAGGAATGTGAAGATTTGTCTATAACAGATTGAGTTCTGCTGTTAGACATAGTACAGAATAATGATGGAGACATAAAGATCTAAGCTCTTTAGAAGATTGAACAGAATGGAGATGATTATTGGATATATTTATGCTGTATACACTGTGCAAATGGGGCCATATAACTATTAGAAAAGTTGAATAATAAGTGGCAAAGATAATAGTGTGGAAATATACATGAGGTTTGAAAGTAATCAATTTTAATGTATAGTTTATAGGATATGACAAGTTAGCATACATATAAATAAACAGACATATAGTAATGTAGAAAGAAATGTCTGATCACTTAACTAAAGTAAGGCTAAGGCACAAATAATGAAAAAACATTTTTGTGTTATCCCCTGAAGTATGACTTGATATATAGAAATAGACTCAGTAATAAGACATAGCATCATTTGTCACTGCAGGTAGCAATGCAGCCCAACTAGAAGAAGTTGCAAGATGCTAGCTACAACTATTCCTGCAGCTCTACTATCAAGCATAGGGGACTGACTGGGCTACAAAGGGCACAGGTGCTAATCCCTCCCCATCAACCCACCATTGCTCCAAAAAGGCACATTATAATTCTTGTACATAGGCAGCCCCTGCTTGAGTGTGTTTGTCTCTGTGTGTATTTGTTTATGTATGCATAAGTGTGTGTGTGTGTGTGTGTGTGTGTGTCTGTGTGTATTTGGTTGTGTATGCATAAGTGTGTGTGTGTGTGTGTCTGCAAATGTGTGCATGTATATGAATGTTTGTGGGGGACCCCATGTTAGCCCACCCAAATGTAAAAGTCTAGAATTGCCACTATTTATAGCCTTTTCCTGATTTCAATATATTTACTTCATGGTAACAGAGCCATACTCCTGCGGGCATTTATTACCAAGAGATTGATGGGTCAGAAATTGAATGTATGTCATCTGCATGGAGATTTTTATATAAATAAAGCCTGGAACCTAAAATCCAATATTTTTAATTGTCCTCCTCAATCAAGAAAATAACATAGCTACAGTTAAAATAATTCTCGGGAAATTCTAATGACTGTGATTTTGTAGAGTGCTCCTTGAAATAGTGTAATGTCTGCTGGGCTATTACAAATTTCTCTTTTGAGATATGGTACAATTGGTCACATGAAATTACTGTATAATCCAGTTTTCAAGGAGGTAATACATTTTAAAAACATTCAAGCTTTCATTCAAATAGATGTGTTTTGCAGTCTTCTCACAGTAACAATTTCATCTTGGCATTTGAGCACTCCAACTTTCCATATTCATCCATAGTTTAATGAAGTAATTCAAAATATACAGGTTTTATGTGCATTAATAATTCTTTTAAAATATTCCATTTCCATATTTAAATATCCAGTTTGATAAGTCAGGTAATTTGATTTTCTAACATATGATATTTTGATAATTTATCTCCCAACAATATCTCTTTCAGTGACTGCAAACCCAGTACTTTTTCTGAGATAGTGTAATCATCACACACATAATAAACATGAGGCAGACATTGAACCATCCATATTTTTATTGCAGAAATAAAATCAATTTAGACAGAAATCATTGCGCCTTTAATTATTTTATGGCAATCGTATTTTTTTGTTTCTTCGGGCAAAGGGTTGGAGACAATATATTAAGGGCTTAAAGGGACACGTTAAACACTATTTGTTTGTTTATTTGTATCTAATACAGCATGTTCACAGAGTGTGTTAATGGTAATGTGGCAAGGAGATTTCTTATGACTGGTTTGACACTTTCCTTGGGAGCTTTCTACTGAACACCCCCGTGCTCCCACTCTGCATAGCTGAATCCAGTAAATAAGGATGTGCAAAGATGATATGCTTTGATTTGCTAGAAGTACAAAGTTGCACTTAAGCAGACCAGAAAGAACTATGGACTCTTGTTACAAACTCTGTTTGTAAATAAATTGACAAATTACCCTGGGATGTAGCCAGGAATGCAACCATATCAGCACCCTATAGTCAGTTATAGAGCTTAGAGTACCGTTTTAATAAAGTCTCTGAAAATAATGGGAGATAGCCCCTACTAATTGGTTTAAATAAAATATGTATAATGGGACTTGTAAGAAAACTAAGATTAAACATGCCTCAAAATTTGCAAAATATAAAAGAGAGCGCATACAATAAATAAAAATCTATGCGGTAGCCAGTATATAGTCTAAATAAAACACCAAGGGTTAGTACCCAGGGTACTCTAAATATAACAGCAGTTGAAACAAAAAGAATTTCCCAATTCCTATGTAATATTGCTAGTATGTATTGTCAGCGCTTAGCGAATAGTCCCCTTAAATATAACAAGGGTGCAAACATATGCTAATGTTATCTTAAAAAACTGTAGTAGAAAAATGTGAAAAAGCTATAATAAAAAAGAACTGTATATTACATAGTTACATAGTTACATAGCTGAAAAGAGACTTGCGTCCATCAAGTTCAGCCTTCCTCACATATGTTTTTTGCTGTTGATCCAAAAGAAGGCAACAATCCCAGTTTGAAGCACTTACAATTTTGCAACAAGCTAGGAAAAAAATCCTTCTTGACCCCAGAATGGCAGTCAGATTTATCCTTGGATCAAGCAGTTATTATCCTATATTGAAAGATTATATCCTTGAATATTCTGTTTTTGCAAGTATGCATCTAGTAGCTGTTTGAACATCTGTATGGACTCTGATAGAACCACTTCTTCAGGCAGAGAATTCCACATCCTGATTGTTCTTACAGTAAAAAAAAACCTTTCCTTTGCCTTAGACGAAATCTTCTCTCTAGTCTAAACGCATGACCTCGTGTCCTATGTAAAATCCGGTTTGTGAATAGATTTCCACACAATGGTTTGTATTGGCCTCGAATATATTTGTATAGTGTTATCATATCCCCTCTCAGGCGACGTTTTTCCTTGAGCAAAGAGAGACAAAAAGAATATATAGTGTAACTCTTTATAACATTTTATTGCCTCAGAATATAAAAAGATTCCCCCCAACATAGGAACTCTTACAAGAAATTGATTAAAATATGGTACTCATCGTTAGTGACCATTTAGAAAAAAATCCTCGTGGCTGCTAGTTCTCCTGTAGTTCCAGACGGATAGTTCGGTTCCCCAAAAGCGACAGCGTCTACCTGGTGCACTCAGGTGGGCTGTCCGAAAATGTTTCAATGGGGAAACACCGTGGGTAAATCCGACTTCCTTCAGGAACTTAGTAGAAGAGGGTATGCTGCAAAATACTTTCGCCCTTCTTATGAGGGCTTTTTTTTTTTGCATAAGAAGAGCGAAACGCGTTGATGCAGCAATGAACAAAAAGAGGACACACTCTTCACACATAATGCATTTCAGCGAGCTAAAGTATTTAAGGTGTTTTAGGTATACTAATTTCTAGCGCTACCACTATATATATTGTGTTGACATAAAAGGGAAAACACAATATATATAGTGGTAGTGCTAGAAATTAGTATACAAGATCAAGCAATAAGTAAAGCAGACATATTATTGCATTCCTTTCATACATTAAAGCTAGTTTATAGTCATTATTTAAAACAAATTTAGCCCCTGAAAATATATACAATCAGAGCTATAAATAATATGTTATCAGTAGCTGTATTCCCAAAATGTATTCAATGATCACTCAGAACGAAATTTCAACTGAAAAGGATACAATGTAATATATTGGCTATTCTGTGACAATTCCGATTTGTAAGAATAATATTCAGCAATTCACTAGACACAATTTGGTCCACAGTTCCTAAGAGGACCCTTGAATATGGCTGCCTGTACAGTGGTATAAACCATTTATGCACTTTATGTTCAGAATGATTCTCATTGGTCCAAATTATATTCTAAATCAGGGGTGCCCAAAAGATAGATCCCCAGGTGTTGTAGAACTACAACTCCCATGTGCTTTACATATATTTAAAGTGCCTTTATAATGACAAAGTATCATGGAAGCTGTAGTTTTAAAACATCTGAAGATCTACCTTTTGGGTACCCCTGTTCCAAATGGTTGCCATATTTTTATGATACTTTAAATGAACAGAAAGTGAAGATACATAGCATAACACCATTTATTACAGTCCAGGCTAAGACTATGTGCAAAGAACACAGCTTATAACAATGACTGACAGCTAACTAAGATGGAGGAGCTCAGTTGCACGAAAAAGAGGTGTGTATTTACGAATTTGGTAAAACATTTTACACCTCAGAAATGCTGTTAAACATACTGATAAGAAATGATACTAATAAAATTCATTGGAAGCGACAGTTCCTCTTTAAGAAACCTTGGAAGATGTGAAACCTGCATTTTGTGTATGTGATGATTTCATTCTTTGTATTCTGTACTGTTTATGGCTTATTCAGCCGCACCACTATTTAGGAATGAATGAATTTCCCATACATGTTTTCTTTTTATGGTATGGTTTATAGTACATAAACAGGTTTCAGCAGAGACCTTATCACATCTTATTGCTGCTAACCTATATTTGTTGTTGGATGTTTCTAATCATGTTTTCCCTAGACGTTGTACAGCAATCCAGAATAAAACAACAATGTGTGGTCATGGATTTAAATCTATTTTTTATTAATATATAATTAAAGGTATTACTTATATATACAAATTATAGCATATAAAGTAAAATCTCTGTGTATGTATCTGACTTACAGGTATAGAAAGAGTTTGTACAAATAATGTTTAATGATTAAAGGACCGCTATAGTGCCAGGAAAACATACTCGTTTTCCTGGCACTATAGTGCCCTGAGGGTGCCCCCACCCTCAGGGTCCCCCTCCCGCCGGGCTCTGGGGAGAGGAAAGGGGTTAAAACTTACCTTTCTCCAGCGCCGGGCGGGGAGCTCTTCTCCTCCGATCTTCCTCCTCTCCTCCCATTCGGCTGAATGGGCACGCGCGGCAAGAGCTGCGCGCGCATTCAGCCAGTCGCATAGGAAAGCATTTATAATGCTTTCCTATGGACGCTTGCGTGCTCTCACTGTGATTTTCACAGTGAGAATCACACAAGCGCCTCTAGCGGCTGTCAATGAGACAGCCACTAGAGGCTTTGAGGGCTGGATTAACCCATTTATAAACATTGCAGTTTCTCTGAAACTGCTATGTTTATTAAAAAAAATGGGTTAACCCTAGCTGGACCTGGCACCCAGACCACTTAATTAAGCTGAAGTGGTCTGGGTGCCTAGAGTGGTCCTTCAAGTTGAATTAACAGATTCGAATCTATCTAAACTGTAATAGTAATGTAAATGGATGCAATTATATTAGTCATCAAAGCTACATGTGACTGATTTACATAATTTTGAATGTTTTGCCCCAAGAAACACTTTAAGCTACTTATTAAGGATGGGCCGCGACTGTATCGGGAAGAATGATTACAGATCAGGTTTGGCAAGATCTATTCATACAGTAGTAAAATGAATGATGTCACAAAAATACTTTAGATAATTGGAAAAATGCAGAGCTGCAGTCCTCCAATGGTTGCAGGCCTAAAGCTCCTAAAATTCTCTATTCTGCTAAGAACAGTAGAGAATTGTTTTGTTATAATTTGACAAAAGCTGCAGGATAACAGTTGCAAATGTAAACTCTTATGTGTTAAACATCTTTGGGGTTTAGTGTAAAAGAAACTGTTTGTGGAAATCATTTACCAAGACACATTTCTTAATGGAACATTCCAAACACCTAAAGCGCTTTAGTTTGCTGAAGTGCGTTGTGTGAGAATAACGTGCAGATTTCGATATAAATTGTCACTTTTATAAATTAACCTTGTTACACCCCCCTTGCTGTTAATCAAACAACAGGTCTTGTGACTTCAGATGACTGGTACTGAGTTTAGCTCAGTGGAGCTACACTCAAGATGTAAACAATTGCCCAGAGCAGGTACATTGCAAAGACTTCTCAATGAGCAGCTTTGGGAAGTCTGTTATTGGTCAACCAAGGAATGTCTAGGCTGCAGAAAAAGCAAATGACTTGAAAAGGGAGCAGACAAAATCTGCAACTTGTGCAAGCTTTTTTTTAGATATACTCCCAATAAAAAAATACATAATTAAATGCATGCATGTTTTTCATTGGGGGTATACCTACTAAATAGTGATTCTTAAAATTTTTGATGGGGGCACTGAAGTTGTCCTTCAAAACCTTATGTTTTCAATTCCCATGGTTAATTCTCATAGTTAAAACTATGTTTTGCATTTATTTTGTACTTAGTCTATAGGTTATTTAAGGGAATAGAGGCTAAACGAGTTTCACATACATCCTCTGTGATATAAGCCTTCTATTGGTTGGCATTCCATTGTTCAGCAACATATTATCCCAGGGCCGGCCCGTCCATTGGCAGCAGTGGGGCCACGGCTCCAGGCGAAACTTTACAGGGATGGCATTTTGCCGCCCCTGTACACTGTAAAGTGCTTGCTGTGGGGCCTGGGCCACTTATGCATTTAAATGTAGTGATTACCGCTATATATATATTCTGGCCCCCCCCCCGCTGCTTTGTCCTGTGGAGAGGGGGCCCAGAAGTCTTATGTTTCCTTCTGGCAGCTTCACATGTGCTCTTCTTGCAAACCACTAGAGCATTGCAGCGGGTTGCCATGGCAACGCTCTGGCATCCATTACGTGCCGTCCGGAGCATTGCCATAGCAACCAGCAGCAATGCTCAATCGTCTCGCAAGAAGAGAAGACAGGAAGCTCTAGCAGGGAAAGAGCATACCTCTGGGCCCCTTCTCCACAGGACACAGCAAAATGTGCCAATGGAGAACCATGGAAACTAGAGTCCCCCTCCCTGACCACAGGTAAGAGGCAAGGAGGGGGAAATACATTTTATACAATACAATAATACATTAAAAAAAACTGATCATCCCTCACAGCCCCACTACACAAACTACATGTCATACACACAGATTCTGCATCCACTACACACATAGACTGTACACACTACATGCACTACACAGAGACACTGCATACACTACATATGTTACACACAGACACTGCATCCACTACACACACTACATGCACTACACACAGACACTGCATCCACTACACACATACACTGCACACACTACATGCACTAAACACAGACACTGCATCCACTACACACACTGCACACACTATGCGCACCACACACACTACATGCACTACACACAAACACTGCATCCACTACATGCAATGCACACACTAAATGCACAACACGCTTTCATCCACTACACTTCACACAATAGACAAACACAGACAATGCACCCACTACACTGCATCCACTACACAACATTCAGTACAAAGACAATGCACCCACACATACACTGCATCCACTACACACACACTCTGTATCCACTATACACATGCATATAATGCATTCACTATACACACTGCATATAATACACACACTGCATCTCCTGGATGTATGTGAGGTTTGGGGGGGTGGGATGTGGTGGGGGGGCAGGGGAGGGTGTGGGGGCCAGCATTTCATCCTTCGACCCAGGCAGCATAATGTCTTGGGCCGTCCTTCATTATCTCTCTCTACATTGGAGACCATCTGGCTTAGATCCAAATCAACAGACCAGCATATCAATTTCCCTTTCCTTCTTGCTGGATACATTCAATTTTGCTGCCCTTAAGTAACCGCCATTCCGCCACTCTTCAGAGGGCCTTTGGATAGAACTGTTTTATTAAAGGAACCTTGATCATTTGGGAGTCTGGACAACATTTGCTGGATCTTTTGTGCACCTTGGTCTTTACATAATTCTCAAGTTGTGGACATCTCACCCTATCTCATAGCCGCAGGGCTTTGGACATCATTAAGGGTCATTATACCTTGAATTTACTCTTTTTATTATCACTGTTATATTCTTTATGTTGATGTTGAATAAATTCAATTTTGATAACTTTCAGATTCAGATTGCAGGTTTATCTTCACCATAAATAACACCAATCTGCAAGAAAAGAGGGGAGTAAGAAGTAGGGGATGGAAGTGACAGGAAGTAAGAACCATGGGATATAGGAGGCAAAAACCAATGGAAGAGAGATGTAAAGAGTGTGTAAAATAGAAGATAGAACATATAAGCTCTCCATTAATTTCAAAGACAGTCATATACATTTAGGAAAATTATGCAATATTTGTGGTATCACATGCTATGTATTAAAGGGAAACTCCAGTGCCAGAAAAACAATCCGTTTTTCTGGCACTGGAGGGTCCCTCTCCCTCCCACACCCCAATCCCCGGTTACTGAAGGGGTGAAAACCCCTTCAGTGACTTACCTGGGACAGCGGCGATGTCCCTCGCCGCTGTCTCCGCCTCCGTGACGCTCCTCCTTGTGATTACGTCGGCCGGTGGGCGAGACTAATCTCGCCCACCGGCCGAGGAGACCTAATGCGCATGCGCGGAAATGCCGCGCATGCGCATTACGTCTCCCCATAGGAAAGCATTGAAAAATAATTTCAATGCTTTCCTATGGGGTTTTGAGCGACGCTGGAGGTCCTCACACAGCGTGAGGACGTCCAGCGACGCTCTAGCACAGGAAACCTGTGCTAGAAACTAGGAAGTGACCTCTAGTGGCTGTCTAGTAGACAGCCACTAGAGGTGGAGTTAACCCTGCAATGTAATTATTGCAGTTTATGAAAAACTGCAATAATTACACTTGCAGGGTTAAGGGTAGTGGGAGTTGGCACCCAGACCACTCCAATGAGCAGAAGTGGTCTGGGTGCCTGGAGTGTCCCTTTAAGATACAATGTGATTTTGTAAGCCTGCAAATTCTAGGAACTATCTTGCCACCTGCGTAACTAGATGCAAAGCAGATTGAGAACGTAAAATCACTAAAGAGGTAAACAAGGAAGCAATTTTCTAGAATGTTATAACATGTTTAAAACTGAGCAGGAATGCAAATGCAGGTTTGAAAAATATTTATTTTCACATTATTATAGCTTTAACAACAGAGAGAAGTAAGTGCAAAAAGAAAAAAAAATAAGCATTAAAAGGTAAGTCTCAATATGTATGACATTGCAGTATCAGTTTGTATTACCAGTTACCAGCTGATTCCACATCATTAAACGACTGCTATGAGCCAATGTAATGAAAGGTCTGTTGACAGTGTGTGTAAAAGCTGTAAGCACAGGCTATTTCATTTAAGTTTTATTGGTTCACCTTTAGAACTAGAACACGATTGCAATTAATTTATTTTATAGCAGGTACCTCTGAAGTAATTGTAAGCTAAACAAAAAAGAGCAAATAAAACACACCTAAAGAAAACAATTTGACAACAATTTCAGTTAGAAAGTTTGTACCCATCATTATATGCTAGACATGTGCAATTCGTTTCGGTCCGAATGTGAATTCGGACGAATTTCGGGAAATTCGGACATTCGGGTACTTCCGAGTGTCCGAATAGATGAATTGCCAAATTGCTGAATGGTTGAAGTCCTGAAATTACCGGATTTCCGAAGTGTCGAATTGCCGAAGTGCAGAAGTTCCGAAGTGCTGAAGTGCCGAAGTTCCGAAGTGTCGAAGTGCCGAAGCACAGTATTGCCAAAGAACTAATATACTTACCCAGTGAAAGAATGAAGAATGTTACACTGTATACAATTTTAAATAAAAAGTATACAAACATATACACACATTTGCAAAACGTACAACAATCAAGTAACATACATTCATATAAAATGTAAGTTACTTAGGCAGTCAGTGTAATGGCAGGAATGAATAAGTAGATAACTCCCTAATTCCCACGGTATAAGGGAGCTATCTACTAAAAGGCTGAAATACCTAAATAGTTTTTTGTTTTTTTTTAAGTGCGTCAGTTATTCTGGATTTTTTATGCGGCCTTTTTTGGGGCTGAAAAAAGAAGATTTTAGAAGAAAGAAAACATTGAATGGCAAGTTTTTTTTTTTACAGGTACTTAGTTAAAGGTCCCCCCCTCATTATTTTTAGGGTGAGGGGGTTAGGTAGGGGGTTACCTTTTTTTGGGGGGGGAGGGGGTGACTAGGGGTTTATTTAGGGCCCCCTCCGCCGCTCAGGGGTGGGGGCTGGAGGGGAGGACCTTAGGTGTCCCCCCTTATTAGTATTCAGGGCCCCCACCCACCGCTCAGGGGTGGGGGCTAGGTGGAGGTCATTAGGTCCCCCCCTTTTTCCAATTTAGGGCCCCCACCCGCCACTCAGGGGTGGTGGCAAGGGGGCAGGAAATTAGTTCTCACCCTTATTCCAATTTAGGGACCCCACCCGCCGCTCAGGGGTGGGGGCCAGGGGGGAGGACATTAGGTCCCCTCCCCCTTATTTTACTGTAGGGACCCCATACTGTGGGAATTAGGGAGTTATCTACTAAGCGGCCGCAAGAGAAGTCCCGAAGTCCCGAAATTCCGAAATGCCGAAGTTCCGAAATTCCAAAGTTCCGAAGTGTCGAAGTACCGAAGTAACGAAGTGCTGAAGTTGCCGAATATCCGAAGTGTCGAAGTGCCGAAGTTCCGAAGTGCTGAAGTTCCGAAGTTGCCGAAGTTCCGAAGTGATGAAGTACCAAATTGCCGAAGTCCCGAATTGCGAAAATTTCAGAATGCCGAACCGAACCGAAAATATTCTCCATGTAGTGATGTACCGAACTGTTCGCCGGCGAATAGTTTCTGGCGAACATAGCATGTTTGCGTTCGCCATGGCGGGCGAACACATGGGTGGTTCGATCCGCCCCCTATTCATCATCATTGAGTAAACTTTGACCCTGTGCCTCACGGTCAGCAGACACATTCCAGCAAATTAGCAGCAGACCCTCCCTTCCAGACCCTCCCACCTCCTGTACAGCATCCATTTTAGATTCATTCTGAAGCTGCATTCTTAGATAGAGGAGGGAAAGTGTAGCTGCTGCTCATTTGATAGGGAAATTGATAGCTAGGCTAGGGTATTCAGTGTCCACTACAGTCCTGAAGGACTCATCTGATCTCTGCTTAGGGCTAGAACATCAGTCTGCTTTTTCTTTTCTTTTTCTTTTTTTCTGTGTAATGTAATTGCAGTTTCCTGCCTGCCAGCTTCTGTGTCAGGCTCACAGTGGATACTGTGCCCACTTGCCCAGTGCCACCACTCATATCTGGTGTCACAATAGCTTAAGCTTGCATTTAAAAAAAAAAAAATCACTGTAATAGATTGAATAGCAGTTAGTTGTCTGCCAGCTTCTGTGTCAGGCTCACAGTGGATACTGTGCCCACTTGCCCAGTGCCACCACTCATATCTGGTGTCACAATAGCTTAAGCTTGCATTTAAAAACAAAAAAATTCACTGTAATAGATTGAATAGCAGTTAGTTGTCTGCCAGCTTCTGTGTCACGCTCACAGTGGATACTGTGCCCACTTGCCCAGTGCCACCACTCATATCTGGTGTCACAATAACTTAAGCTTGCATTTAAAAACAAAAAAGTTTTTTTCACTGTAATAGATTGAATAGCAGTTAGTTGTCTGCCAGCTTCTGTGTCAGGCTCACAGTGGACACTCTGCCCACTTGCCCAGTGCCACCACTCATATCTGGTGTCACAATAGCTTAAGCTTGCATTTAAAAACAAAAAAATTCACTGTAATAGATTGAATAGCAGTTAGTTGTCTGCCAGCTTCTGTGTCAGGCTCACAGTGGATACTGTGCCTATTTGCCCAGTGCCACCACTCATATCTGGTGTCACAATAGCTTAAGCTTGCATTAAACAACAAAAAATGTTTTTCACTGTAATAGATTGAATAGCAGTTAGTTGTCTGCCAGCTTCGGTGTCAGGCTCACAGTGGATACTGTGCCCACTTGCCCAGTGCCACCACTCATATATGGTGTCACAATAGCTTAAGCTTGCATTTAAAAACATTTTTTTTCACTGTAATAGATTGAATAGCAGTTAGTTGTCTGCCAGCTTCTGTGTCAGGCTCACAGTGGATAATGTGCCCACTTGCCCAGTGCCACCACTCATATCTGGTGTCACAATAGCTTAAGCTTGCATTTAAAAACCAAAACAATGTTTTTCACTGTAATAGATTGAATAGCAGTTAGTTGTCTGCCAGCTTCTGTGTCAGGCTCACAGTGGATACTGTGCCCACTTGCCCAGTGCCACCACTCATATCTGGTGTCACAATAGCTTAAGCTTGCATTTAAAAAAAAAAAAATCACTGTAATAAATTGAATAGCAGTTAGTTGTCTGCCAGCTTCTGTGTCAGGCTCACAGTGGATACTGTGCCCACTTGCCCAGTGCCACCACTCATATCTGGTGTCACAATAGCTTAAGCTTGCATTTAAAAACAAAAAATGTTTTCACTGTAATAGATTGAATAGCAGTTAGTTGTCTGCCAGCTTCTGTGTCAGGCTCACAGTGGATACTGTGCCCACTTGCCCAGTGCCACCACTCATATCTGGTGTCACAAAAGCTTAAGCTTGCATTTAAAAACAAAAAATGTTTTTTCACTGTAATAGATTGAAAAGCAGTTAGTTGTCTGCCAGCTTCTGTGTGTCAGGGTACCTGTTGTCTCTACCTCGGAGGAGGTGAGACACTTCGACACTCGTCCTCTCAAAGGGGTTGACTCACTCGTTCCTCGCAGTCCTCTCGGCCGTTTACACGCCGGCCGCGATTGATCCGCCTCCTTTTATGACGCGGCGCTCTGTAGCCGACGTCATGACGACTATCCGTTCCGATCTGTCAATCAAGCCCCGAGCAACGAATCAGGACTCGTCGGGGGCGGGATCATCAATTTAGAACCAGGGTATAAAATAGGGTTTTGTGTATTGGTTCATTGCCCTGTCGTGGTTCTAGCTAGTCTAGTCACTCAGTGCTCTTATTACTGTTTGTCTCTTTGGTTCTGACCCGGCTTGTATTGTTCTACCCTGCTTACCTCTATTATCCTTTTGACTCGGCTTGTCTCTCGCTTACCTGTCCTCTCGTTCCCTCGACCTCGGCTTGTCTTTAGACCATTCTTTGCTTATTCCTTACGTTAGTCCGGCCATTCTAAGGTCCGGTATACGTACCTAGCTCCTGTTTGTACTCTGCGTGTTGGATCCCAGTCCCGATCCTGACATTACGACAGGGCCAATGGATCCTGCAGGTACAAACGCTCAGGTCGGTTCTCCTGACTCTAGATTTGAGGCCATGGATCATAGAATGGACCAGATGGCTCTAGCGCTGCAAGCTTTACTATCTCGTTCTAGTAATCAATCAGAGGAGATGCGTACTACATCCATCTCTCCTGTAAGTTCAGGCCTAGAGGTAGCCACAGTAGGTGCTTCCTCCCGTATTACTCCTCCTGTACGCTATGGTGGTTCTCCGGATACCTGTCGAGGTTTTTTAAACCAGATAGGCATTCATTTCGAATTACAACCCCGCTCCTACCCTACAGATAGGGCGAAGGTTGGATTCATAATCACACTACTCATTGATAAAGCTCTGAGATGGGCTAATCCTCTATGGGAGAATGATAACCCGCTAGTCTATAATTATAATGCCTTTGTCGCTGCTTTTAGAAGGACTTTGACCCTCCAGGAAGAAAGGCCAATGCAGCTAGACTACTGTTACGTCTTAGACAACATAACCGAACCCTTGTGGATTATGCGTTAGAGTTCAGATCCTTGGCAGCAGAAGTCAAGTGGAATGAACAGGCTTATATGGACGTATTTCTAAACGGACTATCAGACGAAATTCTAGATGAGGTTGCTACAAGAGAGCTTCCTGAAAATTTGGAAGATTTAATTTCTTTTATTTCTCGAATTGATGAACGTTTAAGACAGAGGCAGAACACTCGAGATTGAACCCGTAGACCTTCCTTTCGACTAGCTCCCTCATTTCAGAGTCCTGAATCTACAACTTTAGCTCTCTCAGAACCTATGCAGATAGGCAATACTCGTCTCTCAGAAGATGAGAGACAGTACAGGAGAAGGGAGGGGTTGTGTATGTATTGTGGAGTAAGAGGTCACCTACGCCTAAACTGCCCTAACCGTCCGGGAAACGCTCGCAGCTAAGTTTCTCTAGAGGACAGGCCTTGGGTGTTTCTATCTTGTCCTCTATACATGATTATAAAGATCATAGGCTTCTGTTACCTGTTTCTTTAGCTTGGGAGAAGGGAGTACTAAATACTATGGCATTAATAGATTCCGGAGCAGCTGAAAGCTTTATTGACCAAGCCTTTGTCACTAACCACTCTATCCCATCCCAGCTAAGGGATACACCCTTGGCCGTTGAGGCCATAGATGGTAGACCATTATCTGAACCTGTTATTTTTCGTGAAACCATACCTGTTAACTTAACTGTTGGTATTTTACACGAGGAAGGTATATCCCTTATGCTTATTTCATCTCCTTCAGTTCCAATAGTCTTGGGGTATCCTTGGCTTAAGAAACATAACCCTATTATTGATTGGGAACTGGGTGAGATAGTCTCTTGGGGTCAGGGATGCCAGAGCAGGTGCTTACAGAAAGTCTCACCGGTTTGCGTAGTTGACGCACCGGTTAATTCTTCTCAATCTACAGACTTACAAATACCGCCTCTGTACCTGGATTTAAAGGCAGTCTTTGACAAAAAGAATGCTGACACTTTACCTTCACACAGGTCCTTTGACTGCAAGATCAGACTCCTGCCTGGTACCATGCCTCCGAGGGGTACGGTATATCCTTTATCCACCAAGGAGAACTTAGTCTTAGAGGAGTATATTCGTGAGAACCTAAACAAGGGATTCATTAGGAGATCCTCCTCTCCTGCCGGGGCCGGGTTCTTTTTTGTGAATAAGAAAGATGGTACTCTAAGGCCTTGCATTGATTATCGGGGCTTGAATAAAATAACTATTAGAAATGCATACCCGATTCCTTTGATTACTGAGCTCTTTGATCGTCTAAAAGGCTCCAAGATTTTCACCAAGTTAGATCTCAGAGGGGCGTATAACTTGGTGAGAATTCAACAGGGAGACGAATGGAAAACAGCTTTCAATACCCGTTATGGGCACTATGAGTACACGGTAATGCCCTTTGGGCTCTGTAATGCACCTGCAGTATTTCAGGACCTGATCAATGAGGTTCTTAGGGAATTTCAACATGATTGCGTTATTGTATATCTGGATGATATACTAATACACTCTAGAGAGATTGAGACTCACCACGGACAAGTCAGAAGGGTATTGCGCAAACTTCTACAACATGGATTGTACTGCAAATTGGAGAAATGTAGTTTTGACCAATCTCAGATAAACTTTCTTGGGTATGTTATTTCTGGAGACGGGTTTAAGATGGATCCGGTTAAACTCCAGTCTATTTTAGATTGGCCATTACCCAGGGGGCTCAAGGCCATTCAGAGGTTTATTGGATTCTCCAATTATTATAGGCGCTTCATTAAAGGGTACTCTTCTATTATTGCTCCTATTACCAATATGACTAGACAGGGTGCTGACACTAAGACTTGGTCTACTGAAGCTCTCATTGCTTTCAAAACACTCAAGGAACTTTTTGCATCAGCACCGATTTTAGTTCATCCTGATACATCTTTGCCTTTTTTACTCGAGGTAGACGCCTCGGAGACAGGTATAGGCGCTATCTTGTCCCAAAGGTTAGGTGTGGATAAACCGTTACATCCATGTGTTTTTTTTTTTCCAATAAATTATCTGGGCCTGAAAGCAGATATGACATTGGTGACAGGGAACTATTGGCGGTTATTATGGCTTTAAAGGAGTGGAGACATTTATTGGAAGGGACCTTGCACCCTGTTACTATTTTGACAGATCACAAGAACTTGTCCTATATTGGGGAAGCCAAGCGCTTGTCCGCCAGGCAAGCTCGTTGGTCCTTGTTCCTCACTCATTTCAATTACGTGCTCACTTATAGACCTGGTTCTAAGAACTCTAAGGCCGATGCTTTGTCTCGCCAACATGAACCTTCTACTATATCTGATGCGGTTTTGTCTTCTGTAGTCCCCAAGTGTAATATTATCGCCAACACAAGCCTCAGGATACACTCCCCGTTGCTTGTCGAGATCATGAAGGTACAGCATCTGGCTCCCAGACATGTTCCTGGGGCACGGTACTTCGTTCCTCCTGAACTCCAACTGGAACTGCTGCAGTGCTTTCACAACAGTAAGGTGGCTGGGCATCCTGGCATACGCAAAACGTGTTCCCTGATTTACAAATATTTCTGGTGGCCTTCGTTACGTAAGGATATTAGGGATTTCGTCGGGGCATGTGAGGTCTGTATGAAGACTAAGCAACCTCATACGCTCCCATGTGGGCTTTTGCACCCCTTGGAAATTCCCGAGAGACCATGGTCCTGTTTGGCTATGGATTTCATTGTCGATTTGCCTGTTTCTAAAAAGCAGACTGTTATTCTCACGGTGATTGACAGGTTTACTAAGATGGCTCATTTCGTGCCCTTACCTAAACTTCCATCTTCTCCCGAATTGGCTGAGATATTCGCGAGAGAAATTTTTCGTTTACATGGTATACCCTCCGAAATTGTTTCTGATAGAGGTTCCCAATTTGTTTCCCGTTTTTGGAAATCCTTCTGTTCTCAAATGGGCATCAAATTGAATTTCTCTTCTGCTTATCATCCCCAGTCTAACGGAGCTGCCGAACGCACTAACCAATAGATTGAACAGTATTTGCGTTGTTTTGTTTCCGAACACCAGGACGATTGGGTCGGTCTGATTCCTTGGGCGGAGTTTGCACACAACAATCTCGTTTGCGATTCTACTCGCTCTAGCCCCTTTTTCATGAATTATGGCTTTCATCCTTCCATTCTTCCGTCGGTTTCCCCTTCCCAAGGGGTACCGTCGGTTGATGTTCATGTTGCCAATTTGAGGAAGTTGTGGGATCAGACTCGACAAATTCTCCTTCATAATTCCACGTTGTTCAAACAACACGCAGACAAGCGTAGAAGGGCAGCTCCGGTTTTTACTCCAGGTGATAGGGTGTGGTTGAGTACCAGAAACATTCGCTTGAAGGTTCCTTCTATGAAATTTGCTCCTCGTTACATTGGTCCTTACAAGGTTCTGACTCGAATTAACCCGGTTGCGTATCGCCTTGCTCTTCCACCTGCCTTGCGCATCCCTAACTCTTTTCATGTTTCCTTGTTGAAGCCTTTAGTTTGTAACAAGTTTTCCTCCGCTGTCTTCTCTCCTCGCTCTGTTCAGGTTGAGGGCCAGGAGGAGTATGAGATCAACTCCATCCTCGATTCTCGAATTTCTCAGGGAAGGTTACAATATCTTGTTGACTGGAAAGGATATGGTCCTGAGGAGAGGTCTTGGGTGGCTCAGGAGGATGTGCATGCTCCTCGCCTCCGCAGGGCTTTTCATGCTCGTTTTCCGTCTCGCCCCGGTTCCTTCCGCCCGGTGGGCATTTCTGAGAGGGGGGGTACTGTCAGGGTACCTGTTGTCTCTACCTCGGAGGAGGTGAGACACTTAGACGCTCGTCCTCTCAGAGGGGTTGACTCACTCGTTCCTCGCAGTCCTCTCGGCCGTTTACACGCCGGCCGCGATTGATCCGCCTCCTTTTATGACGCGGCGCTCTGTAGCCGACGTCATGACGACTATCCGTTCCGATCTGTCAATCAAGCCCCGAGCAACGAATCAGGACTCGTCGGGGGCGGGATCATCAATTTAGAACCAGGGTATAAAATAGGGTTTTGTGTATTGGTTCATTGCCCTGTCGTGGTTCTAGCTAGTCTAGTCACTCAGTGCTCTTATTACTGTTTGTCTCTTTGGTTCTGACCCGGCTTGTATTGTTCTACCCTGCTTACCTCTATTATCCTTTTGACTCGGCTTGTCTCTCGCTTACCTGTCCTCTCGTTCCCTCGACCTCGGCTTGTCTTTAGACCATTCTTTGCTTATTCCTTACGTTAGTCCGGCCATTCTAAGGTCCGGTATACGTACCTAGCTCCTGTTTGTACTCTGCGTGTTGGATCCCAGTCCCGATCCTGACACTGTGTCAGGCTCACAGTGGATACTGTGCCCACTTGCCCAGTGCCACCACTCATATCTGGTGTCACAATAGCTTAAGCTTGCATTTAAAAACAAAAAAATGTTTTTCACTGTCATAGATTGAATAGCAGTTAGTTGTCTGCCAGCTTCTGTGTCAGGCTCACAGTGGATACTGTGCCCACTTGCCCAGTGCCACCACTCATATCTGGTGTCACAAAAGCTTAAGCTTGCATTTAAAAACAAAACATGTTTTTTCACTGTAATAGATTGAATAGCAGTTAGTTGTCTGCCAGCTTCTGTATCAGGCTCACAATGGATACTGTGCCCACTTGCCCAGTGCCACCACTCATATCTGGTGTCACAAAAGCTTAAGCTTGCATTTAAAAACAAAAAATGTTTTTTCACTGTAACATATTGAATAGCAGTTAGTTGTCTGCCAGCTTCTGAGTCAGGCTCACAGTGGATACTGTGCCCACTTGCCCAGTGCCACCACTCATATCTGGTGTCACAATAGCTTAAGCTTGCATTTAAAACCAAAAAAAATCACTGTAATAGATTGAATAGCAGTTAGTTGTCTGCCAGCTTCTGTGTCAGGCTCACAGTGGATACTGTGCCCACTTGCCCAGTGCCACCACTCATATCTGGTGTCACAATAGCTTAAGCTTGCATTTAAAAACAATATTTTTTTCACTGTAATAGATTGAATAGCAGTTAGTTGTCTGCCAGTTTATGTGTCAGGCTCACAGTGGATACTGTGCCCACTTGCCCAGTGCCACCACTCATATCTGGTGTCACAATAGCTTAAGCTTGCATTTAAAAAAAAAAAATTTCACTGTAATAGATTGAATAGCAGTTAGTTGTCTGCCAGCTTCTGTGTCAGGCTCACAGTGGATACTGTGCCCACTTGCCCAGTGCCACCACTCATATCTGGTGTCACAATAGCTTAAGCTTGCATTTAAAAACAAAAAAAATCACTGTAATAGATTGAATAGCAGTTAGTTGTCTGCCAGCTTCTGTGTCAGGCTCACAGTGGATACTGTGCCCACTTGCCCAGTGCCACCACTCATTTCTGGTGTCACAATAGCTTAAGCTTGCATTTAAAAACAAAAAAAATTCACTGTAATAGATTGAATAGCAGTTAGTTGTCTGCAAGCTTCTGTGTCAGGCTCACAGTGGATACTGTGCCCACTTGCCCAGTGCCACCACTGATATCTGGTGTCACAATAGCTTAAGCTTGCATTTAAAAACATTTTTTTTTCACTGTAATAGATTGAATAGCAGTTAGTTGTCTGCCAGTTTATGTGTCAGGCTCACAGTGGATACTGTGCCCACTTGCCCAGTGCCACCACTCATATCTGGTGTCACAATAGCTTAAGCTTGCATTTAAAAACATTTTTTTTCACTGTAATAGATTGAATAGCAGTTAGTTGTCTTCCAGCTTCTGTGTCAGGCTCACAGTGGATACTGTGCCCACTTGCCCAGTGCCACCACTCATATCTGGTGTCACAATAGCTTAAGCTTGCATTTAAAAACAAAAACATTTTTTTCACTGTAATAGATTGAATAGCAGTTAGTTGTCTGCAAGCGTCTGGGTGTCAGGCCTTCAGCGTGTACTCTGCCAACCTCTGCAAGTGCACTTTGCCACTAATATTTGGTGTCACAATAGCGTGCCTTTAAAAAGCAAAAACGTTTTTCACTGTAAGCTAATAGCAGTCAGTGTACTTCGAGTGGGTGTCAGGCCTTCAGCGTGTACTCTGCCAACCTCTGCAAGTGCACTTTGCCACTCATATCTGGTGTCACTATAGCGTGCCTTTAAAAAGCAAAAACGTTTTTCACTGTAAGCTAATAGCAGTCAGTGTCCTTCAAGCGGGTGTCAGGCCTTCAGCGTGCACTTTGCCACTCATATCTGGTGTCACAATAGCATGCCTTTAAAAAGCAAAAATGTTTTTCACTGTAAGCTAATAGCAGTCAGTGTCCTTCAAGCGGGTGTCAGGCCTTCAGCGTGCACTTTGCCACTCATATCTGGTTTCACAATAGCATGCCTTTAACCCCTTAAGGACACATGACGTGCGAGACACGTCATGATTCCCTTTTATTCCAGAAGTTTGGTCCTTAAGGGGATAAAAAGCAAAAATGTTTTTCACTGTAAGCTAATAGCAGTCAGTGTACTTCAAGTGGGTGTCAGGCCTTCAGCGTGTACTCTGCCAACCTCTGCAAGTGCACTTTGCCACTCATATCTGGTGTCAATATAGTGTGCCTTTAAAAAGAAAAAAAGTTTTTCACTGTAAGCTAATAGCAGTCAGTGTCCTTCAAGCGGGTGTCAGGCCTTCAGCGTGCACTTTGCCACTCATATCTGGTGTCACAATAGCGTGCCTTTAAAAAGCAAAAAAGTTTTTCACTGTAAGCTGATAGCTGTCAGTGTACTTCAAGTGGGTGATAGCCCTTCAGCGTGTACTCTGCCAACCTCTTCAAGTGCATTTTGCCACTCATATCTGGTGTCACAATAGTGTGCCTTTAAAAAGCAAAAAAAATTTCACTGTAAGCTAATAGCAGTCAGTGTCCTTCAAGTGGGTGTCAGGCCTTCAGTGTGTACTCTGCCAACCTCTGCAAGTGCACTTTGCCACTCATATCTGGTGTCACAATAGCGTGCCTTTAAAAAGCAAAAAAGTTTTCACTGTAAGCTAATAGCAGTCAGTGTCCTTTAAGTGGGTGCCAGGCCTTTAGCGTGTACTCTGCCAACCTCTGCAAGTGCACTTTGCCACTCATATCTGGTGTCACAATAGCGTGCCTTTAAAAAGCAAAAAAGTTTTCACTGTAAGCTAATAGCAGTCAGTGTCCTTTAAGTGGGTGCCAGGCCTTCAGCGTGTACTCTGCCAACCTCTACAAGTGCACTTTGCCACTCATATCTGGTGTCACAATAGTGTGCCTTTAAAAAGCAAAAATGTTTTTCACTGTAAGCTAATAGCAGTCAGTGTCCTTCAAGCGGGTGTCAGGCCTTCAGCGTGCACTTTGCCACTCATATCTGGTGTCACAATAGCATGCCTTTAAAAAGCAAAAATGTTTTTCACTGTAAGCTAATAGCAGTCAGTGTACTTCAAGTGGGTGTCAGGCCTTCAGCGTGTACTCTGCCAACCTCTGCAAGTGCACTTTGCCACTCATATCTGGTGTCAATATAGTGTGCCTTTAAAAAGAAAAAAAGTTTTTCACTGTAAGCTAATAGCAGTCAGTGTCCTTCAAGCGGGTGTCAGGCCTTCAGCGTGCACTTTGCCACTCATATCTGGTGTCACAATAGCGTGCCTTTAAAAAGCAAAAAAGTTTTTCACTGTAAGCTGATAGCTGTCAGTGTACTTCAAGTGGGTGATAGCCCTTCAGCGTGTACTCTGCCAACCTCTGCAAGTGCACTTTGCCACTCATATCTGGTGTCACAATAGTGTGCCTTTAAAAAGCAAAAATGTTTTTCACTGTAAGCTAATAGCAGTCAGTGTCCTTCAAGTGGGTGTCAGGCCTTCAGCGTGCACTTTGCCACTCATATCTGGTGTCACAATAGCGTGCCTTTAAAAAGCAAAAAACTTTTTCACTGTAAGCTGATAGCTGTCAGTGTACTTCAAGTGGGTGATAGCCCTTCAGCGTGTACTCTGTCAACCTCTTCAAGTGCATTTTGCCACTCATATCTGGTGTCACAATAGTGTGCCTTTAAAAGGCAAAAATGTTTTCACTGTAAGCTAATAGCAGTCAGTGTCCTTCAAGCGGGTGTCAGGCCTTCAGCGTGCACTTTGCCACTCATATCTGGTGTCACAATAGCGTGCCTTTAAAAAGCAAAAAAGTTTTTCACTGTAAGCTAATAGCAGTCAGTGTCCTTCAAGTGGGTGTCAGGCCTTCAGCGTGTACTCTGCCAACCTCTGCAAGTGCACTTTGCCACTCATATCTGGTGTCACTATAGCGTGCCTTTAAAAAGCAAAAAGGGTTTTCACTGTAAGCTAATAGCAGTCAGTGTCCTTCAAGCGGGTGTCAGGCCTTCAGCGTGCACTTTGCCACTCATATCTGGTGTCACAATAGCATGCCTTTAAAAAGCAAAAATGTTTTTCACTGTAAGCTAATAGCAATCAGTGTACTTCAAGTGGGTGTCAGGCCTTCAGCGTGTACTCTGCCAACCTCTGCAAGTGCACTTTGCCACTCATATCTGGTGTCAATATAGTGTGCCTTTAAAAAGAAAAAAAGGTTTTCACTCAAAGCTAATAGCAGTCAGTGTCCTTCAAGCGGGTGTCAGGCCTTCAGCGTGCACTTTGCCACTCATATCTGGTGTCACAATAGCGTGCCTTTAAAAAGCAAAAAAGTTTTTCACTGTAAGCTGATAGCTGTCAGTGTACTTCAAGTGGGTGATAGCCCTTCAGCGTGTACTCTGCCAACCTCTTCAAGTGCACTTTGCCACTCATATCTGGTGTCACAATAGTGTGCCTTTAAAAAGCAAAAATGTTTTTCACTGTAAGCTAATAGCAGTCAGTGTCCTTCAAGTGGGTGTCAGGCCTTCAGCGTGTACTCTGCCAACCTCTGCAAGTGCACTTTGCCACTCATATCTGGTGTCACAATAGCGTGCCTTTAAAAAGAAAAAAAGTTTTTCACTGTAAGCTAATAGCAGTCAGTGTCCTTCAAGCGGGTGTCAGGCCTTCAGCGTGCACTTTGCCACTCATATCTGGTGTCACAATAGCGTGCCTTTAAAAAGCAAAAAAGTTTTTCACTGTAAGCTGATAGCTGTCAGTGTACTTCAAGTGGGTGATAGCCCTTCAGCGTGTACTCTGTCAACCTCTTCAAGTGCATTTTGCCACTCATATCTGGTGTCACAATAGTGTGCCTTTAAAAAGCAAAAATGTTTTCACTGTAAGCTAATAGCAGTCAGTGTCCTTCAAGTGGGTGTCAGGCCTTCAGCGTGTACTCTGCCAACCTCTGCAAGTGCACTTTGCCACTCATATCTGGTGTCACAATAGCGTGCCTTTAAAAAGCAAAAAAGTTTTCACTGTAAGCTAATAGCAGTCAGTGTCCTTCAAGTGGGTGTCAGGCCTTCAGCGTGTACTCTGCCAACCTCTGCAAGTGCACTTTGCCACTCATATCTGGTGTCACTATAGCGTGCATTTAAAAAGAAAAAAGTTTTTCACTGTTATAGATTGAATAGCAGTTAATTGTCTTCAAGCGGGTGTCAGGCCTACAGCGTGTACTCTGCCAACCTCTGCCAGTTCACATTGCCACTCATATCTGGTCTCACAGTAGCTGGCACGCATAGTACCACTAATCCATAAAAAAATGGCAGGCAGAGGCAGGCCACCCCACAGGGGCCATCGTGGTCGTGGTGCTGTGATTCCCTTTGGCCCTAGAATAATGCCCAGTTTTCAGAGGCCACGTACCCTGAACTTGAAAAGTTCTGAGGACATAGTTGACTGGCTAACACAGGACACCCAATCTTCTACAACTTCCGCTCGGAACCTTGACGCACCATCCTCCTCCAGCTTAGCTTCGGGCACCTCTCAAGATACCACTCACCCGCCTGCCGCCACCACCAACACTAGCACCATAGCTGCTTCACTTGGTATGTCAGAGGAGTAATTTTCACATCCGTTTGAAGAAATGAGTGATGCCCAACCATTATTGCCAGAGGATGTAGATAACAGGGATATATCTCAGGCAGGCAGCATTACACACATGGACGTACGGTGTGATGATGATGATGTTGTACCCACTGCTGCTTCCTTTGCTGAGTTGTCAGATACAAGTGAAGCGGTTGATGATGACGATGCGTCCATAGATGGGGAGACAGAGAGGAGGAGGAGGAGACGAGTTGGAAGCAGGGGGAGGTCGTCGCAAGGAGCTAGTGGCACAGTCAGACAGCATGCATCGGCACCTGGGGTCAGCCCGACAGCACGCCAATCAACGCATGCTGTGTCCACCACCAGAATGCCGTCATTGCAGAGCTCAGCAGTGTGGCATTTTATTTGTGTGTCTGCCTCTGACAACAGCGATGCCATTTGCAACCTGTGCCAAAAGAAACTGAGTCGTGGGAAGTCCAACACTCACCTAGGTACAACTGCTTTGCATAGGCACATGATCGCACATAACAAACGCCTAAGGGATCAACACATGAGTACAAGCAGCACACAAACTCAAAGCCGCCATCCTCCTCCTGGTCCAGCATCTTCAGCCACGTCAACCACTGCTGTCCTCCTTGCCCCCTCTCAACCATCCGCCACTCCGTCTCTCGCCTTGAGCAGTTCCCGCTCATCTGCCCACAGTCAGGTGTCTGTCAAGGACATGTTTGAGCGTAAGAAGCCAATGTCAGAAAGTCACCCCCTTGCCCAGCGTCTGACAGCTGGCTTGTCTGAACTATTAGCCCGCCAGCTTTTACCATACAAGCTGGTGGAGTCTGAGGCGTTCAAAAAATTTGTGGCTATTGGGATACCGCAGTGGAAGGTACCCGGACGAAATTTCTTTGCACAAAAGGTAATCCCTAACCTGTACTCGATTGTGCAAAAGGAAGTAACGGCATGTCTGGCACACAGTGTTGGGGCAAGGGTCCATCTGACAACTGATACCTGGTCTGCAAAGCATGGTCAGGGCAGGTATATCACCTACACTGCACATTGGGTAAACCTGCTGATGGCTGCCAAGCATGGAATGCGTGGCTCTGCAGAGGAGTAGGTGACACCGCCACGACTTGCAGGCAGGCCTGCTGCCACCTCCTCTACTCCTCCTACTCCATCCTCTTCCATAACCTCCTCGGCTGAGTCCTTTCTGCTGCTGCGTCTTGCTCCACATCAACGGCACCCCCTCAGCTACCCAGGTACTATTCCACATCCCGGATACGGCAGTGTCACGCCGTCTTGGGTTTGACTTGCTTGAAAGCAGAGAGTCACACCGGACAAGCACTCCTGTCCGCCCTGAACGCACAGGTGGAAAAGTGGCTGACTCCGCAGCAACTGGATATCGGCAAAGTGGTTTGTGACAACGGAACAAATTTGTTGGCGGCATTGAAGTTGGGCAAGTTGACACATGTGCCGTGCATGGCACATGTGTGTAATCAGATATTACAACGCTTTGTGAATAAGTACACAGGCTTACAGGACATCCTGAAGCTGGCCAGGAAGGTGTGTGGCCATTCAGGCGTTCCTACACGGCCATGGCGCACTTTGCAGATATCCAGGGCCGAAACAACATGCCAGTGAGGCGCTTGATTTGCGACAGCTCAACATGTTGGAATTCAACACTGCTAATGTTCAACCGCCTGCTCCAACAAGAAAAAGCCGTTAATGAATATTTGTATGACCGGGGTGCTAGGACAGCCTCTGGGGAGCTGGGAATTTTTTTGCCATGTTACTGGACGCTCATGTGCAATGTCTGTAGGCTCATGCGTCCTTTTGAGGAGGTGACAAACCAGTCGCACCGAAGGCACCATCAGCGACATCATACCATTTGTTTTCTTCCTGGAGCGTGCCCTGCGAAGAGTGCTGGATCAGGCCGTAGATGAGCGTGAAGAGGAAGAGTTGTGGTCACCATCACCACCAGAAACAGCCTTATCAGCATCGCTTATCTGGTCACTATTGTGACACCACAACAGGCATCCCAGGGTGCTCATTGTCACCTATCTGGTACCCGTGGTGTTGTACATGGCTGCGGGGAAGAACATACCTTCATTGACATCACTGAGGAGGAGGAACGGGAAATGAGTAGCTCGGCATCCAACCTTGAGCAAATGGGGTCTTTCATGCTGTCGTGCCTGTTGAGGGACCCTCGTATAAAAAGGCTGAAGGAGAACAACCTGTACTGGGTGTCCACGCTAATAGACCCTAGTATAAGGCTAGTATAAGCAGAAAGTGGCGGAAATGTTACCGAATTACAACAAGTCGGAAAGGATGCAGCATTTTCAAAATAAATTAAAAAGTATGCTTTACACAGCGTATAAGGGTGATGTCACAGCACAACGGGAATCTAACAGGGAAAGAGGTGAAAGTCATCCTCTTTCCTCCCACGACCACGCCGGCAAGGACAGGATGCTTTAAAGACGTGTTGTTGATGGAGGACATGCAGAGCTTTTTAAGTCCTACGCATTGCCACAGCCCTTCGGGATCCACCCTCAGAGAACGACTCGACCAACAGGTAGCAGACTACCTCGCCTTAACTGCAGATATCAACACTCTGAGGAGCGATGAACCCCTTGACTACTGGGTGTGCAGGCTTGACCTGTGGCCTGAGCTATCCCAATTTGCGATAGAACTTCTGGCCTGCCCCTCTTCAAGTGTCCTGTTAGAAAGGACCTTCAGTGCAGCAGGAGGTATTGTCACTGAGAAGAGAAGTCGCCTAGGTCAAAAAAGTCTAGATTACCTCACCTTTATTAAGATGAATTAGGGATGGATCACCTTTATTAAGATGAATGGGGGATGGATCACAGTGGGTAAAACATTCGACTAAAAAAGTCCTGAGGAGATGAGCTGCCTTGGGCTAAAAATGGTCCACACGCTGCTGTGTTTTTGCTCTGAATGCCGGTTGACTTGCGTGACTTATCCGCCACCAACTAGGGTTCAAGCCGCAATGTTTTAGGGCACTTTCTGCCTGGGAAACAAACATCAATTTTTATGGCCGCTGCTACAGCAGCGGCTGCAACAATACCTAATTTTTCAGGCATGTGTACATGCCTAATTTTTCGGCCCTCTGGTGCTGCACTGTGGCTTCAATAACCAAACCAAAAAAAGGCACATAACAGGGATTAAACTGATAGGAATAGTACTACTTAACACACCACTCCTATCTGGTGGCACATTAGATTGCACACGCAGTGCCCCAAATTTGAAGTAGGAGGACCGACCAAGCATCTTTTTCCATCTCCCGGTTCCTAAAATCGATGCCATATACACCTCCTCTGATAGGGCGCCAGCTCGTTATTCTCTTGGGCGCCAACTCGTTATTCTCTTTTTCACTTCACTAGGGACACTTTACTGCACTATGGGCACGTAGACCCACTCTTTGTCTTGCACACTGTTATTCCTGGCCAGCATCTGATGCCTATTATATGCTAAATTGACAGTAGACGGCAATATTTTAGAATTCATGTTCTCAAAAGACTTTTTAACGTTATTTTATTTGTAATTATTTTATTTGGAAATAAAGAGACAAGTGTAACAAGGTAGCTGTTGCACCTTTAGCAGATAAAAAAATCTGTCGGCAACAGCATGGGTCTTATGGGAACATGATTGGGATTAGAATCATTGGTATAAAAAATAAAAAATAAAAAATCACACCCTTTTCCCTGCATGTCACCCCTAACCTTGAAAAATCCCCAAGCACCATAACTACTATTGCCCATCATTGTGCATGGCAGGACCAAGAAAAATTGTGAAAAGCACCAGTGTACTCCTGGTACCATAACAACTACAGCAGGAATAGTGGTTATGGTGTTTTAAACGTTCCATGAATACCACTTATCTATGCAATGCATTACAGCATTCCTAACAGTAGTATTGCTATAATGATGCTCCACAGATAGTTCCACGTTTTTAAAGTGAATTCTCTAACCGCACTTCATATCCATAGCTAATCAACCCTGGTTTTTGTCCAATCTCATAACATATAACTTATTCTTCTGTTCTTGTTGACTTCACAATATATCAGTACAAATATTTTCCAGTGTACTGTCAGCCAAGAACATTGAAGCATAAGCCATATTCTACGCTTGCCAAAAAATGCAGTTTTATCGCGTGTACTCCTGTATTTGCCTTCAAAGCAGTCTGGCTGTCTGTGGCCAGCAATCAGCAAAACCTTAGAATTATCCTGTAGTTAAGGTTAAAGGGACACAACAGGCTGCAATGAACTAATTATTTTTTAATAAATAATGCTTTAAAGATATTCAAAAACGTGGGCTCGAAATTTCCACTTGCCCATTAGCTGTTGGTCAGTGGAAATTCATCCCTGACAAGTGTGCTATGAACTCCCCACTATCACTGAGAATCCAGAAAGCTATTTGAAAGCAGCACCATTTTAACAGTGGCTACACAGGTGATAAATGTGGCCATCAAGAGTTGCACTAAAGCGACATTGTACAATGTAACTGCTTCATCTTACTGAAGTGGTTATAGTGTCTGAGTCCTCAGGCACTGATCTTCCATTCAATGTTGAACCATTTTCTAATTCTAAATGAGAGTCCCCAGAAGTCAATCCCAGCTGTGCCACTTGGGCTAATGAGGAAGTATTAGATTGAGCAGCAATGGGCCTACAACAGCGCTTATAACCACTATCAATTAGTACGACTGTGTGATAAGTGAGTGTAATCTCTGCCTTAGTCATACCTCCAATGGTGCCAGGCTGTGAGCAGCAAGGGCCCCTTAGGCAGTGAATGTAGGGACAGTCCCGGGGGCACCATAACCAATTCAATGAGATTACATGGTTAAAGTGTCAATAGTGTTCCTTCAAACAATGATGGTACTGGCAACGTAAAGCTATATAGAGAAAATATTGTATATATTAGCCAATCAGCCAAAAGCCAGCTCTGTGTAGATAGTACTTTAAATTCTGCAACAAACAGTGTGTATAGCTCAAAGACATGCTGAAAGACTCCCTCTCTATACATGGGACACTATAGTCACCAAACAACTTTAATGAAGCAGTTTTGATGAAAAGATCATACCTCTGCAGTGTTACTGCTCAATTCTCTGCCATTTAGGAGTTAAATCACTTTGTTTTTGCAGCCCTAGTCACACCTCCCTGCAAGTAACTGCACAACCTTCATAAACACTTCCTGTAAAGTGAGATCTAATGTTTACATTTCCCTTATTGCACAGTCTGTCTAATTTAGAATTTCTTATCTCCTACACTGTTAATAGCTTGCTAGACCCTGCAGGAGCCTCCCGTCTGTGATTGAAGTTCAATTTACAGAGCAGGAGATAAAATTGTAGGAGATAAAGTAAGCTATGGCATGCCCACCCCCATTGTATGTTATGACTAGAGCCCTTTAACTGACCATGGAGAGGGCTGGGGTGAAGACTTTAGGTGCCCCCATCTGCCTCTAATGAGACTGCGTGATTCACATTTATGATGTGCCTGTCTAAAATTGTATAGCAGGATTTGGTTGATCAGCATGCATGCCCAGGGTAGCCATTTGCAGGAAACCACTAAGGATGCTGATCCTTTTGTGATTTTCATGTTTATCTATTTGTACTTGTTCTCTCACAATTCCTCTTCTTTTTCATACCTGGTATATGAACAATATATTGATGCCTATATTCTGCAATGGATTTAGCAGCAAAATATATACTACGATTGAGGATCCAATTGTAATAGCTAACAAAAATGATCAAATGTAAGCTTCATGGAATATCAAGCAAATAATCCACAAGGATCGGTCTATACTGCTTTATTGTATTTCCAACCTAAAATATAAAAATAAGAAGACCAAAGTTAACCTGACTCAGAGAAGCAATTTTTGTATGAAATGTTTTGTATGGAACTGTCATGGAGTAACACTTACGGGTTCGGCACTCAGCGGTGAGGAGCCGGACCCCGCCCCCCTCTGACACAGCTCTGACGGTATTTAGGGAGACTGGGTCAGAGAGAGGGTGCTTGGTGATTGATTGTGTGAGCTGCCTCCGCGAGACCGCGGGCTCCAGAAGCTCAGCTACTGGGAGCTACTTCCACCAGACTTACCTCTCCACAAGCTCAGACAAGCCGTTCCAGCCTTTGAGCAAATGCAAGGATTGCTGCATGCCATAAAGGATTACTGAAGAACGGATACTTTGCTACTTTACAAGTGGACCATATCTCTGAACTATTAGAGGACTACCCATATTAACCTTAAGTATATCTTTCAGCTATTTGTCTGCAATATCATTTATTAATGAACTAATGCTTGCTTACTCAAATCTTCTTTGCTACAAGTTACTAATCTCATGAAGGACAACTCCCATCATGCTTATTCACTGTGAACTGTTTCTTGCTTTGCAATTACATTCAGTGCTTCAAGTTACTAATCTCATGAAGGACAACTCCCATCATGCTTATTCACTATGAACTGTTTCTTGCTTTGAAATTACATTCAGTGCTTCAAGTTACTAATCTCATGAAGGACAACTCCCATCATGCTTATTCACTATGAACTGTTCTTGCTTTGCAAATATCCTTAGCTACTTGATTATTGTTCCTATTGAAGATTATTCTCATGAACTTAAAGAATGTTACTTAATGCATCTCTGAAGAAATACTTAATAATGAACTTTGTGTTGTTGATTACTTGCACTTCTTCTTATTGGATTATTGCCTAAATGCAATTCATTTAAGTTTAACACTTATTAAAACTTCGGTTGAATCAAGTTACCAGTGATTCTCTCTTTTCTTAAAGCTACAGTATTGATACTTAAGGATTCTCAATTTCTTCACTATTGTAATTAGGGAGTTTCCAAGCTGCAGTTGAGTTCCAATCCAAATCACCCCTAGTAGCGTAACAGGAACTCCATACTTAATCAGAGGACTTTTGCAGGGTGAACTCAGGGCATTAAGCCCATCCGGAAAGAATGTCACCAGTGTTCTGAGCATGGGCTGTCTATCTTCAGTGGGGCTGGCTTTAAAAGCTGTCATGCAGGCTGGCACAAGCTCTTTTTGATTAGGCCACCTCTTTACCTAGTGGACCCACCTCTCATTTAATCCATATTGTGGCCTGTGACTGATCCATTATAAATCCAGGGCCACCATCAGGGGGGTAGAGCCAAAACAACTTTGTAGGGCCCAGGCCACCCGAGCCCGAAGGTGTGTGTATATATATATATACAAGCCCAAGCATGCGTGCTGCATCAGAGTATTTCCATCATAACCCATGGCAATGCTCTGACTGCCAGGGCTCATGATGATACATGCTGTAATTACTGCTGTGTAACTTGAAATGTGCGGGGCCCTCTCACTATACAAGCCAGCAGGGGCCGGGAGGAGCATGTGTATGTGTGTGTGTGTGTGTGTGTGTGTATGTATATATATATATATATATATATATATAAAACATGGGGGATGGTTGCACTCACCTGAACATGCTTAAATGGGGGTGCTGCTGGGGGCCATAATATACAATACACAAGATCCAGCGCACTCTCCTATCTACTAAACAGCAACTTCAATGTTGACAGATTTGATTCGTTTTTAAAAGTTTTTTTAAAAACACCTGATCTAGGCAACAACAAAAAACCTTCCCTGTTACAGGTGCCTCATCTCAGGTCCCTATTTAGCCTTGTACTGCAGAGAGCCTCAGATGGATTTTTTTCCCCAAGTAAGTGGTTAATTTCATAAGAGCAGACGTTAGACTGTGAGAGTAGGACCTGCCAAAGATGGGGTACATTGACGTTGTGGCAGGCTTATGCAATGTGTGATCATATAATGTAACTAAATCCCCATTATTATTTTTTTGCCTAGATCAGGTGTTTTTAAAAAAAACTTGTAAAAACTAATAAAATCTGTCAACATTGAAGTTGCTGTTTAGTAGATAGGAGAGTGCGCTGGATCTTGTGTATTGTTTATTATATATATATATGCTCCTATAGTGCCGGGAGTATAGTGAGAGGGCCCCGCACAAGTTAGACAGCAGTAATTACAGCATGTATTATCATGAGCCCTGGCAGTCAGAGCATTGCCATGGGTTATGATGGAAATACTCTGATGCAGCACGCATGCTTGGGCTTGTGAAAGAAGGAGAGGACCTACTGACTACCGAAGGTGTAATATGGAGTCTCCTGGGCTCCCTCTTCACTATAGAAGCCAGCAAAATGCTGTGCCACTGGATCACAAAGGAATCTAGTGTCTCCTCTCCTTGGCCACAGGTATGAGGAAAGGTGGGGATAATAAACAATTATACATATAAAAACACAGCTCACCCCCCACAGCCTCTATTAGGCCCCACAAACACACTGCAGTCACTACACGCACACACTACTTTCACTATGTACACACTGCATCCACTATATAGTCTGCATCCACTTTACCTCCAAACACACACACTCTATTCACTTTACACACTCACTGCATCCACTATACACACACATTGCATCCACTATACACACACACACTGTATTCACAATATTATTATTCTTTTTGACATTTATATAGTGCCAACATATTCCACACCTTGCATCCACTATACACACACTGCATCCTCTATATATATATATACTGCATCCTCTTAACCCATCCTTGTGGGCTTTGTCAGTGGAATCATCGGTGGGTGGGTAGATGTACTCAGGTGCGGGCCCCAAGGAACAAGGCCTTAAGCTGTGTAAAATTTTTGATGGCAGCCCTGCACAGATCCATAGCTTCTATTGATGAGAGGCATAGTAAGACAATATAACTATTTTAGTATTTATCCAAGTGAAACCTGTATTATGTAACTCCACTTTTAGCTGCTGTGAACGCTCCAGGTGCTACTACACATTCCTAAGGGGTTTCCTGAGGAATTGTCTGTGATGTATTTACCATAAAGTCAACTAGGCCTAAGCCTATGGTGGCAGATTGAAGGAGATGGCAGAATATTGTATCATTTATTAATTATTAGTTTTAGTATATATACAACAGAAATCCTGTCCCACAAGGAGGCAGGATCTCACAATATTCCCTTACTATATGTGTTCATGGTAAAGACAGACAGAATTTATCCTACTTATATATAAGTCAATTCATTGCTTTTATTTAAAAAAAATGTCTAAAATTACTTTATTAGTCGAATCCCAACAAGAAAAAAAAATGCATATACAGCAAACGTGATAGAAAAAAAAAAACAAAAAGAAAAACACGAAAAAAGTGCAAAGACAAAAATATATTTGAAAAAAAACGAATGCGTAGATTAGATGGATGTGTAACAATAAAAGTTAGTTGGATAGATTTAATAGCTTAATCTCCATGCTCTGCTTGAAATTTTTTCCTCTACCATACATTAGTATAAGTCATAACATTTATCAACGTGTAGAGGAGGCATTCCAGCAGTTATAACTTACTGCAACTTTGTATCTATCATATGTAATTAAAAAAAGTGCAGCAATTTACCACAGATGTAGCATTAATCTTTAGGTCTTAATCAAAGAAGGCTCATTAGAGTACAGAGCTACACACTGGATAATAAATTATAGATAGTTAGACATTACATTTTATCCATTCATTTTAAATATATTAGAATAATTGCTTACATCCACAGGTAGTTACAAGAGTGTTTTATAGGCTTATTAAACTAGATTATAGATGGAAAAAATCAAGGAAACAAAATTATATATACAAAAACAACTATAAGATCACCTGAATGGCTAAAAAAAAACACCTGACACAACAGAACACACTGCAGTCTACTACAAGGAAGCTCAATAATTAGACTCTTATACTTCCTGTAAGACTAGCAGTATGTCTATTAGAAAAAAAAAAAAAAAAAAAAAAGGAATTTTAGGATAGTGTTGCCACTATTGAGATGTATAACCTGGGTATCCAGTAATAGTCCTGCTTCCGATATGTAAGCAAAGAAGTATATATATAAAAAGTTACAAGATAGCCCTCATGGCTATAAAACACCTGATGCAATAAGACACACTACAAGCTGCTCCAAGGAAGCACAATGATTAAAGTTTTATACTTCCTGGACAACTATCAGTATGTCTATTAGAAACAAAGAGAAATATACATATAGCTATTTTGTGTCCTTGTTGTATAGAGGAAACAGTGTTCTTAGTATAGCCAAATAGATTCAAGTAACACCTGGGTTAAGCAATGATTGTATGTCACTGGAATAAGTATGTCAGGAGGAGACTATGCATATAGACTTAGGTGGAATTTTTAAAGTCCAAAGGACATCCTCCACGTTTTATCCATATGGAGTACAAAATGCATGAATTGGCAATTAGAGATCAGAAATGCCCCCCTACCCTCTGCTGCTTTGCCGCAGCCCCCAAAAGACATACAATGGTGATTGCTGCAAATGTAAGTAACACAAAAAAAAAACTAACTACAGGCCACCAGTATTAAAAGCAATCTGGTCTTACAACCCCTCTACGTGCGTTTTGACGTTTAGCAAAGTAATTATGTGAGATCCTGCCTCCTTGTGGGACAGGATTTCTTTTGTATATATAGTTCTAAGTGAGGATTATCCCCTTGTTATAACCCTTTAGGCACCACAATGCTTTATGTAGGTTTGGTGTTTTCTTTTGGTAATATTAGTAGTGGCCAACATAATCCGCAGCGCTCTCTTTATATAGAAAGGTTTTTAAAATAGCAAGTATTGACATACAAAGCAATGTTAACAGAAACAAGAGCCAAATAAGGTTCTGTTCAAATGAGCTTGCAATCACTTCATTTAGTATTAATATATATAGTCGAGTATTATTATAATTTTGTCACTGTTATTTACATAGAGTGGCTGCCTCTTCCTGCAGTATCCTACTTTCAAGAGAGATTAAAGTGCCCTCTCTTTTTGTGGTGAGTTGCCTTATTCCTTGTGGCAGTGGTGGATCCAGAATCCAATCTCGGGATAGGCAATCTGCCAGGTTTGGTTAACATGAGATGATAGAAAAAGATTTGTATTAATGAAATAGTCACATAAAAATGCACTCTGTAAACTAAAATCAACAACTAGCAAGTTTAGCAGCCCACATAGTTTAAAGAAACATTATAGTGTCAGGAATACAAACCCCCTGTTCCTGTCTATATGGAGGTCCCTCCTACCCTTTTTCAAAAAAATATATATAATAAAGCTTTTTACTTTTTCCAGCTCTAAGACTTCCTTTGGTGCTCATCATTTCTCCACCTCCTGCAGCGTTATTGAGGAAGCATGGCATCCTTCTTTATGGTCATTGAAGAGCCTTGGGAACCTAATTCACTTGCGTGGCAAGCATTGCATGTATATCCAGTGCTTCATAGGATTATTCTGTCACCACAGTGGAAATGCATTTGGCACTGTCAGGATTACAGTATGATCCAGCACGTAGAACTGTGTAACACAGGAGACAAATAGGTAACATATACCGGGCCTTAGAATGGCCGGACTCACTTACCAAAGAATAGTCGGGAATAGCCGAGGTCAGAAGACACAGAAAGGGACACAACGATAAAGGAAAGCCAGAGGTCAGGAATGCCAGAAAACAGGGAAAAAAGTCAATGCCAAAGTCAAATAACCAGAATAAGGAATGCGCTCTCGGACACCCAGTAGAGAAACCACAACAGGGCAATGAGAGAAGGTATTTTTAGGTTTAACCCCTTGAGGACACATGACGTGTGTGACATGTCATGATTCCCTTTTATTCCAGAAGTTTGGTCCTTAAGGGGTTAAATACCTGCTTTATTATTCTGATTGGTTGTAATCGCTCTTTGACTCCAAAACATGCGCGCGCATGATGTTACGTGCACGCCAACGTCGTTAATCACATGAGCCACGTGGGGGTATATTTTGCCGTGGATCCGCAGCGGCCGGCGTCCATTAACATGCCACTAGTGTCAGTCATGCATACGCACGGCTGCTGGGTGCAGAGACTGCAAGGTGAGGAAGAATATGTTACAGGCACCTGTCAAGACCAGACATCTAGGCACCTGATAAGACTAGCCAAGCCAGCTTCTTGTTGTTCACTCAAAAAATTCATCCACAGCATGTCAAAACCAGGGGATAGTCATCTTCCTGAAGTCCACTTAGGCTAGTCACCTGACATAAAAAGTCATCCCCAGCCTGTCAAAACCAGGGGATAGTCGTCTTCCTGAAGTCCACTTAGGCTAGTCACCTGGCATTAAACAGCTTACCAGTGCTCACCAATACCAGCGGACAACCAGTTGCCTGGTGCCCACTCGGGCCTGCCATCCCGCACCTGCTGAGATCTGGGCCTGACACCCACAAAAACAGTTCACTGAATTGACGACTAGACATCAGGTGCTCTCAAAGACCAGGGACCAACCACCTGCCCATCCAGAAGCCATCTGCTGGTTCAGTGCCAGCAGCTGAAGACTGCAAAGGTCAGTAGAATGTAACTTTACTTTTAAATATATTTAGAGGAACACGCCAAGCACCATTACCACCAGTACCATGCTTCTTACCCATTGTAATTTGTCAAACAGTGTTAGAAAAGTTTGATGACATATTTTGATCGTGCTGGATGCGTGCAGCTCCAGACCCTGTTTTCAGATTCTCCTTAAGAATCTGGTTAGCTGCAATAAACTATGCACTGCACAGTGATGTACCGGATCACGTTTGTTCACTGAGAGTGTCAGCTGAGTGCTCTCAGCCAAAGGGCAAACTACTGTAAAATGGTTTCACAGATTACTCTGGGACTGACAATCTAAGGAATGAATGATTCACCACAGTGCTTCCCACCAATCCTCCAAGTTAGCCGATGAGGAGGGCAATGTAGTGAATGAGTTGGATGAATCAAATTAGCCTACTTCTCTCTCTCTTTGAATATAGTAATGGCAGCATGAAAGACAAAAAGCTTCTGTGCCAGGTTACCAACAGAAGAGTGTTAATAGTACAGAAATGTGCTGCTTACAGGACCACTATAGCCATCCAAATGACTTTGTCTTAATAAGGTGGTCTAGTTGCAGTGGCCCTGCTATTTTCACGTTGCAATGTAAAATATTGCTGTGTTTTAGAAACAGCAATGTTTACATCGCAAGGTTAAATCCATGACTGGGGCTTGGTGGTTGTCTACTGGGTAGGCAGGCACCAAACGGATAGCTTGGGTGGGCAATAAACAGCTGCATGGCCCCTGGTTAGTGTGGGTGCTGGATGGGCAATGTCCTCTGGGCTGGGAAGGCAGCTGATCCCTGAGTTGGTGGTTGGAGTCACTGGACAGCAACTAGGTAGATCTGGGCATCCTGTTTTTGACCTGACTGGCCACATATTGGTCAGGTAGTGACTGTTATTAAGGCTTGTGTAGTGTGCAGGCTATCAGGCTTGTGAGCACAGGCAGTGGCACTTGGCTGGAGCTGCGTAGAGGGCTAGGGCTTTGCAATCACTGTGCAGCGGCAGGTTCTCTAATGCCCCCATTGCCAGCTTATAGACCCATCTGCTCTATTCTGATTGGCCTACTAGCTCTGAGCATGGAAAACTCTGCTGCTGTGCCGCCAATAAGGACAACAAGGAAATGAGTATTCTCCTTCTAAGCCATGTAGGCAATTACCACACCAATGTTAATAATAAATTACCATATTTATTTTACCTTCTTCTAGTTTCTCTGGCAGCCAATAAACACTGCTGTAGGCTGGAGAAACTACAAGAGGGGGCAAAATAAATATTAAAAATAAAAGTAGCAACATGCTTTGTGCCCCCACTCCTGTGTGACAAGCAGCTTGGGGGAGGGGTGGGGTTCAATTGCCCTGGTGGACTCCCCCTTGTGGCCAGAACCTCTACATTTTATGTAACAAGATGTGCTGAAGCTGCATGGTTAATCTCCCTGCCTTAGCACTGGCAGCATATGCTGCTTTTTTCAGCCCATTCTCTTCTTGGTCATAAGGGCGGAATGCCTCTCTGCCCCACTGACTGTATGCTGCAATCTCTTTACATAAATCCAGTAAGCCCAGCAATTCCTGCTGTGCATGCTCTGTGGAGTTCCTGTACCATGTTACCAGGGCCGTTTGAAGGAATTTGGGGGCCCCAAGCAAAACGGACATGGAGGCCCCCACATGCACGCTCAAGGTCTGGGCCCCCCGGCGCCTGCACCCGGGTCCTCCCCCCCCCCCACCCCCCCCCCCGAGTCCGCCCACAGGGATGCAGTGTCTGCAGGGCCGGTGCAAGGATTTTTGCCGCCCTAGGCAAAAGTAAAGTTTGCCGCCCCCCATGTGACATCACAGTGCCCCACCCATATGATCTGCCATGTTAACTAACACAGTGCTGCAGTGCCGCCGTGTTTACAATAAAAGGCCTGCAGGGACAGGCTATAGACACCAGAACCACTACATTAAGCTGCAGTGGTTCTGGGGACTATAGTGTCCCTTTAATGTGAGGTAAATTAGAGATTAGTGCCACGAATAATATACTAGATTGCCTACTTACAACCAGATGAGGATGATGATGGGCTTCAGCTGCCGTCTGGCTCCACTGGTCTGGTGTAGAACAGGCTCTCTGGAGGCGGTTTGTAACTGTGGTCACAAAAATCAATGTTCTGGGAGAACGGGAAGCAGCTCCATTTTTTGAGGGCCATTTACACAGCTCAAGGTCTGGGTCCCAGGGTCCACCTTCATGTTCCACCAATGAGTTTGTTCACAGGGGTGTGTGTGTGTGGGGGGGGGGGATGTCCTGATGTGTGTAAGGAATGCATTGTGTGAATCTGTGTTTGTATGTGTAAGGGCTGCAAGGTGAGTTTGTGTATGTATGGGATGCAGTGTGTGTGTCTGTAAGGCAGTGTTTCCCAACCCAGTCCTCAAGGCACACCTACCAGTCCAGGATTTAAGGATTACCCAGTTTTGTCTAAGGTGTTTTTAAAAAAAAAAGAAAAAAACACCTTAGACACAACTGGGTCACCCCTAAATCCTGGACTGGTAGGTGTGCCTTGAGGACTGGGTTGGGAAACACTGCTGTAAGGGATGCACTGGGTGTGTGGAAGGGGTGCATTGTGTGTTGCTGTGTGTAAGGGATGCATTGCTTGTGTATGTGTGTCTGTGTGTAATGCATTGTGTGTTTTTCTGTGTGCAAGGGGTGCATTGTGTGTGTGTGTGTGATGGATGTCAATCTCTCCCCCTACCCCCGTCAATTTCCTTCTTCTCCCCCCCCCTCTCATTGCCTTCTCCCCCCCTCCAATTTCCTTCTTCTCCCCCTCCCTCTCATTTCCTTCCTTCTCCCCCCTCCAATTTCCTTCCTCTCCCCCCTCAAATTTCCCCCCTTCCTCTCCCCCCTCAAATTTCCCCCCTTCCTCTCCCCCCTCAAATTTCTCCCCTTCCTCTCCCCCCTCAAATTTCTCCCCTTCCTCTCCCCCCTCCCTCTCCCTCTCCCCCTCCCTCAAATGTCCTCCCTTCCTCTCCCCCCTCCCTCCCTCAAATTCCCTCCCTTCCTCTCCCCCCTCAAATTCCTACCTCTCCCTCTCCCCCCCTTCAAATTTCCTCCCTTCCTCTCCCCCCCAAATTTCCTTCCTCTCCCCCTTCAAATTCCCTCCCTTCCTCCCCCCCAAATTTCCTTCCTCCCCCCTTCAAATTTCCTCCCTTCCTCCCCCCTCCCTCAAATTTCCTCCCTCCCTCTCCCCCCTACTTCTCAAATTTCCTCCCTCCCTCTCCCCCCACCCACTCAAATTTCCTCCCTCTCCCCCCACTCAAATTTCCTCCCTCTCCCTCCCTCCCACTCAAATGTCCTCCCTCTCCCCCCCCACTCACTCAAATTTTCTCCCTCCCCTCCACTCACTCAAATTTTCTCCCTCCCTTTCCCCCACCCCCACTCACTTAAATTTTCTCCCTTCCTCCCCCCCACCCCCACTCACTTAAATTTTCTCCCTCCCTCCCCCCACCCCCACTCACTTAAATTTTCTCCCTCCCTCCCCCCCACCCCCACTCACTTAAATTTTCTCCCTCCCTCCCCCCCACCCCCACTCACTTAAATTTTCTCCCTCCCTCCCCCCCACCCCCACTCACTTACATTTTCTCCCTCCTCCCACCCCCACTCACTTAAATTTTCTCCCTCCCTCCCCCCCACACCACTCACTTAAATTTTCTCCCCCCCACTCACTTAAATTTTCTCCCTCCCTCCCCCCCACCCCCACTCACTTAAATTTTCTCCCTCCCTCCCTCCCCCCCACCCACTTAAATTTTCTCCCTCCCTCCCCCCCTCCCCCACCCCCACTCACTTAATTTTTTTCCCTCCCTCCCCCCCACCCCCACTCACTTAAATTTTCTCCCCCCCCACCCCCACTCACTTAAATTTTCTCCCTCCCCCCATCCCCACTCACTTAAATTTTCTCCCTCCCTCCCCCCCACCCCCACTCACTTAAATTTTCTCCCTCCCTCCCCCCCACCCACTTAAATGTTCTCCCTCCCTCCCCCCCACCCCCACTCACTTAGTTTTTCCTCCCTCCCACCCCCACCCCCACTCACTTAGTTTTTCCTCCCTCCCTCCCTCCCCCACCCCCACCCCCACTCACTTAAATGTTCTCCCTCGCTCTCTGTCCCTGACACCCGGCGCGCGCGCGAGGGAGCACTCTCTCTGGCTGAGTGCTTCCTCTTCAGCTCCCTCGCACGCCGCGTACTGATGCCGGAGCCGGAAGATGACGTCATCTTTCGGCTCCGGCATCAGTACGGTGCGCGAGGGAGCTGAAGAGGAAGCACTCAGAGGAGAGTGCTCCCTCGCGCGCCCGCCGGGTGTCAGCAGGGCCAGCCTCTGGGGGGCCCTGAGGTGACCGGCTGCTGGGCCCCCCAGGAGAAGAGGCTGGCCCAGTGGGTACATACCAGGGTCGCAGGGCCCCCTGCGACCCGGTATGTACCCACTGAATGTGGGGCTCGGACGACCTGAGCAGTCCGGGCCCCCCAGGACTGCATGCCCCTGCCGGCTCTGCTTGGGGCCCCGGGCCAGCTCGGGGCCCCAAGCAGTTGCTTGTTTTGCCTGTCGGGTAGCGACGGGCCTGCATGTTACTCAGATGGCATTTCTCCTTCCTGTAGTTTAAGCATGAGTCTGCGGTGAGGCATGTGTAATGTGTGTGTAAGAATGCAAATGCATGTGTATACGTGTGACTGCAGATGTATGTGTGTGATTGTGGAGGAATGTACATTTGTGGTGTGTGACTAGAGATGGATGTGTAGAGCCTCCTTTCTTGCAAAAATCCAAACAAAAACAAAAAAAACACAAGCCATGCTAACTTGTGTATATAATAATATATGTGTGATATCACCAGACATTACATCACAGGATGTTACATAACATCACAAGCAGTGACAACGGAGAAGAAAAAACATTTAGAAGGAGATAATGTATAGTAGTGTGTGTATACTGTTTCTGAATGTGTGTGTGAGTAGCAGTGTATGTACAGCAATCTGTGTGTATAATGTGTCTGTGTAGTATCGTGTCACTGTGTGTGTATATTGTGTATTGTAATGTGTGTCATGTGTATACTGTCTGATGATTCTTTATGACTGGGTGTAAAGTACATAGTGTGTTTTTATTGTGTATGAATGCCTGTGCATAGGAGTGTATCATTGTATGTAGTAGTCGCAGGGGTCACAGCTTTGACGGGGCCCACACGTTGGGGCCGGCCGCCCTGTCAAACTCTGCAAATGATGCGCATGACAGCACCGATCTGGGGCAGTCATCGCATCTTGTTATATATTACAATTACATATTTAGCTAGCTGGGTTGGGCGGAAGTTAGTGGGGAATTGGGGAATTTGGTGTTAGGCTAGTTAGGGGTTAACGGTAAAAAAAGTTTTAAAAAAGTTTTAAAAAGTAAGAAAAAATGTTTTAATAAACAATTTTTTAAAAAGTCTAAAAAATCCAACCATCCTTTACCCAATTCTAATACAAATTAACCCCTTCCCTGCCAGTTGATCACTACCTACAGTGATCAAAATACAGATCACAGTATTATATAAAAATGTTAAATCTGTAAAAAATGTTTTAAGAAAGTTTAGTAAAGTTTAAAAAAATTAACAAGCCAAAAAAAAGTTTAAACACTAGTTTTAAAAAATAAAAAAGTTTTAAAAAGTTAAAAAATATTTTTAAATTTTAAAATGCTCATTACCACTACACCTGGAACAAACTAGAGAAAAAATGATCCCACGCTAAGGTTCAAAATACGCCTTTTGAATTACCCCAGGGTGTATTCTTTAATAAATAGTATGTGTTTGTGGAGAAGTTTCAATAACCAACCATCTAAACTACTCCAAAATGGAACATGGACACAGCGTAAAACTTCAACGTTAGAAAAAAACGGAATGACTGTGTCTCAAATGTGCCCCTTCAACATCCACATATACCTGTCAAAGGTACATAGGGGGGTATTGCTGTACTCAGGCGACATAGCTGAGCAACATATGTAGTATTATACAGTCGTAGCACACATAAGGTTTGTAAAAATATACTGTGCAAACTCATTTTGTGTGTCAAAAAGGCAGAAAAGACACTTATTACCACTACACATGGTACAAACTAGCGGAAAAATGATCCCATGCTAAGGTTCAAAATATGCCTTTTGAAATACCCTGGGATGTCTTCTTTAAGAAATTGTATGACTTTATCGTTTAGTTGCAATATGTAAATATAAGAGAAATGACTACAGAGTAAAAACTAACCCTGAAGTCAAAAGGAGGACTAGATGGGCGACAAATATGGGCGTTAAACCCAGAGCGATAAACAATAAAGAAAAAGTTCCCAAATGTTAGGGTTCTAGGAAGGGAGAGCAAGAGTCCAGCTTCCAACAAACACTAACAGAGGGTGTGCCCATACATAGGGATAAATAACTCAAGTTCCATGGTTTGAAGTAATTTAGATAAAATAATAAATCTTTATTAGAAAAATGTTAAAACCATCAATAAACTATAACCCAAATAAGTGCAAAAAAGTGCTACATACACAGGGTCTAAATCTAGAGTGAGGTCTGTTTTCTGTGTAAATCTCAAGTATAGTAAATACTTGGGAGAGATGGACCATGTATCTGCCTGGGAGCCTCAATAATGGCATAAAGGGAATCAAAGTCAAAGGTACTTGTTTAGGAGAAAGACCTGCATATATTATAATTGTAAAGAAAAATATATATATATTTAATAGGGCAAAGTCTCCTCTTTGTGATCTAGGACTAGAAGTAGTTACATGCTACCCAAAATAAAAAGTAAGGCAAAACATTGTTTAAATTGCCTTACTATTATAGATTGCTCTATAAGTGACTGTCAATGGGGTAAATAGACATATAAGAAATATAAGTATCTTAAGTAAAAACCTCCACTGTAGGTCTAAGCTACCAGGTATCTCCACTTATACTGAGTAGTAATCAGCAGCTCCGGTAATTAGATAAAGAGGAAAGTAGAAAAGTAACTCTCTACCCCCCCTAAATAAATAACAGTATCCGAGTGCTAAATAAGTAGAGATAGATATACTTAGTTGCAAAGAGAAAAACGAAACAGTCACTAATCGCTATTGAGATAAATTCCGAGCGGAATACAGAAGATAGAGATGACTCCTGCCTACTTCTAATCAGTATAGTACCAAGGCAAAACAGTCCCTAAATCTTGTGCTAAATAATAGTCATCTCCGAGAAATTGTATATAGAGATGTCTCCTACCTACTTCTGATCAGTATAGTACCAAGGCAAAACGGTCCCTAAATCTCGTGCTAAAGCCAAGCATTACTCGATAAGAGAAAATAACCGGTCGGGGAGAAACGTGTATAGTTTCATAAGGTGCCAAAGAGTGGGATCGCTATATCAGCACGTCCCATATTACTCCTTTGGTCTCTAAATAAAGCCAAAACAGTATATGGCTAAAGAAGTAGTTCATTCATAAAATATACCACTATTATATCTTTATCATTTATCTATTGGTTAAGAATGACAATAATAAAGTGAAGAAAAATTTCTATTTTGGTGTAGAAATCCATCATTACCATGTATAGGCTGTAAAGGAAGTTCAGAACTTACTGAGTGATAGATATTAAGAACCATGAGAAAATTATTTAAGTTACAAAAATTACCAAAATTAAAATCAAGTTAAAAATAATACTCTTTGAAAATATAGGTACACCTAATTGTTACCATGAGATCCCAGTATCCATACATAGTGGTCAAATGTTTAAATGAAGGGGGGAAATGAGAATCCTTCAAACGTTTTGAGTTGGTAAATCCAGAAGCATTCTAAGGAATTTATCATAATCCCCTCGTCTTGGGTTCTTCTTAACTAGTTCCAGACCACAAAAGCGTAACCCCTTAGGGTCGCTGTCATGGTATTCGCGGAGGTGTCTTGAGATAGGGTTTTCAGTCAAATTTTTACATTATCTGATATGCTCCTGTATTATCCGTTTCTTAAAGGGGCGGAATGTTTTGCCCACATATTTTTTGTTGCATCCACAAGTCAATAGGTAAACAATACCTGCCGTGTTGCAGTTAAAGAAGGAGGTTATGGTAAATTCCTCCTTCTCCAAACTGTCTTTCACTTTTTTAGAGTCCCTTTAAATAAATTTACACGAGATACATCTCCCGCAACCATAGGTCCCGACTATAGGGGTCTGGAGCCATGTTGTAGGGAGAGGTCCACTTTTTAAATGACTAGGAGCCAATAGATCTCGTAAGTTTTTACCCCTGCGGGCCGTGATGGTAACATTAGGGGCAAGTACTTATTGTAGATGTGAATCGCCAGTCAGCAGTGGCCAAAAGCATCTGAGGGAGTTTTTTACACTCTCCCAGCCTGCGTCATAGGTAGCAATTAGACATATAGTCCCCTTAGGGTCCTCTGGTGGTTTCTGGGTATTCCCAATAATCAAGCTAATACAGTATGAGTCAAGGGCTCTCTTGTATGCCCGTTTCAGGCATCTATTGGGATACCCTTTTGCCTTAAAATGACTCCTTAATTCTCTAGCCTTAATCTTAAATTCGGCAATAGTGCTACAGTTGCGTCTAATCCTAAAGGTTAAACCCTAAACCTGTTGGAATTCCTTGTTTGAGAGGAATCGGATGGAAGCTGTTCCATCTCAAAAGATTATTAGATGCGGATGATTTACGATAGAGAGTGGTATGTATTTTATTGTCGGCTGTAATGGAGCTTGTTAAATCTAAAAAATTAAGGCTTGAACCCCCAAATTCATTGGTGAATCTTAAGTTTTCTTCATTAATATTAAGAATCCGAACAAATTTGTTGAAATCCTTGAGACTACCCAACCACACAATGAGCACGTCGTCAATGTAGCGACGCCAAAGGTAAATAAAGGGGAGATATTGTGAAATACCTGTTGAGACAGGCTTTCCTCCCACCATCCTAAATGGAGGTTAGCATACGATGGGGCACAAGCTGTCCCCATCGCATTCCCCCTAGTTTGATGGTAATATTTGTTTTTGAAGGTAAAATAATTGTGAGTGAGTATATATTCGAGGAGTTCCAAACAAAATGCAGTGTGTGCCATGGCAGACTCACCTCTTTGTTTTAAGAAGTGGCGTGTGTGTCTAATGCCATTCGAATGAGGGATCGATGAATACAAAGCCTCAATGTCAAGGCTACAAAGTTTAGCTGAGGGAGGTACTTCAAGGTTAGCTAGGAGGACAAGGGTCTGTTTCGTGTCTTGAAGGTAGGATGGAAGTTTTTCAACAAAAGGTCCATCCTTTTGTCCATATACAGACTCCCATTTTGTGTCAGATTCTCTATGCCCGAAACAATAGGGCGACCCGGAGGTGAAGTCATGCTTTTGTGTACTTTAGGCAGGCAGTAGAAGGTTGCTATCTTCGGGTAACTATTGAGGATTAATTCATATTCATCCCCCGACAACAACCCTCCACTGCAGCCTTTATCCAGAATCTCCTTATATTTATTAAGGAAATCGTTAGTAGGATCCGACCCTAGGACTTTATATGTATTGCCATCTTCAAGGACATTAAGTACCATTTCCACATAGTTAGTGAGGTCCATCATGACAATGTTACCACCTTTATCCGTGGGTTTCATGATGATTTCGGTATTGTTTTTAAGGGACTTTAGAGCTATTCGCTCATTTCTGGACAGGTTCATATTTGGATAAAAGTCAAGGGATCTGGTGTCTAGTTTATCAATTTCATCTTTCATAGTTTCTAGGAACAAATCAGTATTGCAATAGTTTCCCAGATATGGAGTAAATTTACTTTTTTGTTTGAGATCGGTATATTTGGGATCACTAGTCTCATTGTTTTCTTCCCATAAATCCATGAGAGTCATGAAGCACTCGTATTCTCTGTTTGACATACCATGGGATTTAGCCTTTTTTTCTTTGTTGATCTCATGGAATTTATGCAAAGCAAGTTTCCGAGCAAACAGATGGAGATCTTTAACCCACATAAATTTGTTGAGAGGGGGTACTGGTACAAAGGATAGCCCTTTCTCTAGTAATGAGAGTTGGTCGTTATCAAGGACTCTTAATGACTCTTAAGTCCAAATCAGAGCCATTTTTGGGGATCAGAATCTTCTCCTGCCATTTCCCCTTCCTCTGCTCCCTTCTCTGTTTCGTGTGAGTACCTGTTTCTGCGGGTTTGTATACCGTCTAGATGACCCATCTCTAAAAAATTAACCCCTTTCTTAAGTATCCCCTTAGGGTTAGTGTTAGAGGTCTGTGGCTGGTGATCAGTTTGAGCTCTGCTAGTTGTATCAGTATCCGTATCAGAGGACTCATAGTCTGATCTTAGATAGTTATCTGAATTCGTCCTTACTCTACGATTAAAATGTTGATAAACATTGTTTGTTTGGTAGTTTTTAGAGTCCCTGACGAATTTCTGATGCTTACAAATTTTTATATTATTTTGAAACGTATCTAGATTGTTTTTAAGTCTGGTCTCAAACTGAATAAATTCTGAGTTGGATTGATATTGTTGTACTGTAATTGATATTGTAATCTCTTTCTCAAGGTTTGAATTAACCTCTAGTACTTTCTCTTTCTCAAATTTTATTAACATCTCCATAAAGCGTTTTGAGCATATTCCAGTTGCAATATGTAGCCTGCTCAAGTGCTCCAAAGTGGGACACGGACGCATCAAAACCCTCCATGAAAATTCACACTTAAAAACTGAACTTGTCACGTCTCTTTTACAGCACTGTAATTGCACAAAATAGTGTCTAGTTCATACATTGGGCATATTGTTTTACTCGGAAGGTGTAACTGAGTATAATTTGGGGATTTTTATGACAGTGGTACATATTAAGTGTAAGAAATAATCAGCACAAATGCAACATATCTGTAAAAAATTCAATTTTTTACCCCCCCTCACCACAAACATTAACATAAATTAGTGAAAAAATGGTGACAAGTTAAGGCACAATATACACCATATAAGATACCCTGGGATGCTTTATGAAATGAAAGCCCTTTGTGGGGTTATTTGAACAGTCACACTGCTATAATACCCTAAAATGAGACATAGGCCCGCCATCTACAAAAATTCTAACTATAGAAACTGAAATAGCCTTATCTCTTATATGGCACTGTAGCTTTACAGAAAAGTGCCAAGGGCATACAATGGGGGTATCGTTATACTGAGCAGATGTAGCTGAACACAATATGGGGTTCTGTGCAGGAATAGCACACACCAGCTTTATGAAATACACATTACAAAAACCTTGTTATATGTGTATATGCCAAAATAAAGAAAAAAAACATTTTTACTCCAATATTTAGCAGAGATTGGCGATGATTTGGCTACGTAAAAAGTGTCAAACTAACCTTAGGTAAATAGCCTTTGATGTCTACTTTATATAAATAGATACTTTTGTGTGGGAATTTTGTTTTTGTGATGCTACTAAACCTCTAAATTCTAAAATTGTTGCAAATTGAAATTTTATTTTAGTCCTTGTATTTTGTGACCTGTAGCTTTCAAAATAAGCTGAAATCCTATACATATGATGCACTCTATAAATCAAGACACATAAATGAATTTATATTGAATTACTTTTTCTAAGCTGGACATATTATGCACACGCTGTTATTGCCAAATCTGTGAAAAAAAATATTTTTGTATATATTTTTTTCATTTTATATAATTAATGAGAATGTATCTATGTATATGTGACATCAAATTAAAGCCCTGTTTGTCCTCTAAAAACCAAGTATAATATGTGTTGGTGCAATAAATGACAGAGATGCAAATTGCATTTGAATACAAACAGCAAAAAAAATGCAAAAATGGCCTTTGTCCTTAAAGAACCACTATAGTGCCAGGAAAACAAACTCGTTTTCCTGGCTCTGTAGGGTCTTTGGGTCCCCGCCGGACTGAAGGGGTTAAATAGTTACCTTTCTCCAGCGCCGGTCTCCCTCGGTGCTGGGGACTCTCCTCCCTCTTCCGACGTCATCCGCTGAATGCGCATGCGCGCGCGCGCATTCAGTCAGTCCATAGGAAAGCATTTCTCAATGCTTTCCTATGGACGCTGGCGTCTTCTAACTGTGAAAATCACAGTGAGAAGCGCCTCTAGCGGCTGTCAATGAGACAGCCACTAGAGGCTGGATTAACCCTAGTGTAAACATAGCAGTTTCTCTGAAACTGCTATGTTTACAGCAGGCAGGGTTAACCCTAGTCTGACCTATCATTAAGACCACTTCATTAACCTGAAGTGGTCTTGGTGCCTATAGTGGTCCTTTAAGCGTAAGACAAGCTTCTGAAGCTGTGTCCTTAAGGGGTTAAGGGGAGGGTTTGCTGTAGCTGCTGATATCACATCTACCCCCAATGTAAACATGTAAGAAGAATTACATGCATGTTTTATGTGGGGAATGTACACTAAACTGGTATTTTTTATGAAGTTATGGTCACTGGACACCACACCTGCAGTCTTCTGTTCGTGTCTGGTTGGTTGGCCAGTATTTGCTTGTCTGTCTGGATCTGAAAGTCCACAAAGGATCTTAGTCCTGTCATTCTCAACTACCCTTTGTGGTATCTCCCATTTGAACTTAGGCTGGTCCAGCTCTTATTCTGTGCAGCTGTTTTTGTACACATACCCAGAAACTTGGTTGTGCCCCTAAGTGCATGCTTTCCACGTTAATATCTTGCACCCGGCTACTATGTGTTGGTTTGTTTAGGATGTCTATTTCCACATTCCAGTGTCACAACTGTAAAAGAAAATAGAAGAAAATATACATATATATATTGATCAGCCACAACATTAAAACCACTGACAGGTGAAGAGAATAACATTGATTGTATCATTACAATGGCACCCGTCAAGGCAGGAAAAGGACAGTCAGTCCTTGAATTTAATGTGTTGGAAGCAGGAAAATGGGCAAGCGAAAAGATCTGCATGACTTTAACAAGGACCAAATATTGATGACTAAATGACTGGGTCAGAGCATCTCCAACACAGCAAGTGTTGTGGGGTATTCCCAGTATGCAGTGGTTAGTACCTACCAAAAGAAAGGACAGCTGGTGAATCAGCATCAGGATCATGGACGCCCAGAACTAATTGATGCACGTGTACAGCAAAGGCTTGCCTATCGGTCCGATCACACAGAAGAGCTACTGTAGCTCAAACTGATGAGAAACTTAATGCTGGCTTCGATAGAAAAGGGTCAGAACACGGTTTGCTGGATATGGGACTGCATAGTTGCAGACCGATCAGAGTGCCCATGATGACCCCTTCTCACTGCCAATAGCAAAGATTGCCTGTTGATGATGAATCAAGTTTTCTTTTAGATCAGGTGGATGGCTGGGTGCATGTTCGTTGTTTACTTGGGGAAGAGATGGCAGCAGGATGCACTATCGGAAGGCAGTGTTATCTTCTGGGCAATGTTCTGCTGGGAAACCTTGGGTCCTGGCATTCATATGGATGTTACTTTGACACATACCATCTACCTAGAGATTGTTGCAAACCATGTACACCTCTTCATGTAAATTGTGTTCCCTGATGGCAGTGGCCTCTTGTAGCAGGATAATGTACCCTGCTACACTGCAAACATTGTTCAGGAATGGTTTGAGGAACATGACAAAGAGTTTTAGGTGCCTAAGCCTCCAAATTCACCAGATCGCAATCCAATTGAGTATCTGTGGGATGTGCTGAAACAACAAATCTAATCCATGGAGGTCCCATCTCGCAACTCGCAGAACTTAACGGTTCTGCTGCTAATGTTTTAGTGCTAGATACAATAAGTTATGTTCATAGTTTATTTGGAGTCTATGCCTCAACGCATTAGAGCTGTTTTGGCAGTTCAAGGTTCGCCAACACTAAGCATGTCAAACTCAAAGGCTAACACTGGCCAAATAAACAAGGTTTAAGTTTCTGTGGACCGCAAAAAAACTAAAACTTCAGTTTTCATAGAAACATAGCTTTATTTAGAAAAGTCCAGTACAGTATAAAAAAGTACAATATAAAAATGTAGCCTAACTGTCTAGGGAGGGGGTGAGAGGGAGAGAAGGTGATGTGAGAGGGAGGGGGGTGATGGTGAGAGGGCTGCAGACCAGATATCACCACTGGACCACCAGGGAGCCCATTGGATTACCAGGGAGCCCACGCTGGACCACCATGGAATAACAAAAAGGTATTTAGTCCTCCTCTCCCTCTCCCCATCCCCCCCTACCTCTCCCCATCACCCACCTCTTCCAATCACCCCCTCTCACCATCACCCCCTCTCACAATCACCACACTCTCCCTCTCACCATCACCTCCTCTCACTCTCACCATCACCCACCTCTCCCCATCACGCCCCTCTCACCATCACACACCTCTCACCATCATCCCCCTCTCACCATCACCTCCCTCTCCCCATCACCCCCCTCTTCTTCTCACCATCACCCCCATTACTTTATCACTCCCTCTCACCATCACTTACCCTCACTCACACCATTACCCCCACTCACCATCACGCCCTCACCAGCACCCCTTCTCCCTCACACCATCACCCCCTCTCCCTCACACCATCACCCCCTCTCCCTCACACCATCACCCCCTCTCCCTCTCACCCCCTCCCCCTCTCACCATCACCCCCTTCACTCACACATCACCCCCCTCCCTGAAACTATCACCCTCCCTCCCACCATCACCCTCCCTCACACCATCACCCCCTCCCTCTCACCATCACCCCCTCTCCCTTTCACCATTACCCCAGTCTTCCTCACACCATCTCCTCCCTCTGACTCCCCCTCTCACTATCAACCCCCTCCCCCTCTCACCATCACCCCCTCCCTCACACCTTCACACTCCCTCCCTCACACCATCACCCTCCCTCACACCATCACACTCTCATCTTTCCTGTCTTGCGGCTGGTCACAGCCACAACATAAAGTGGCCCGTGGACAGGTGGGCCGCAAATATGTCAATTGTGGGCCGCACATTTAGCATGCTTAGCCTACACAATATTAGACAGATGGTTTAAATCCTGTGGCTGATCCATGTATACAGTTGTAATAAAAGTATCCAACCCCCATCGAAAATCACGTTTATTGACAAAATGTACAGACTTTCATTGATGTACAATGAACAAATCAAACACAAGCAATTAAAATAGCAACACAATGAATGCTACAAGTGGTTTCCTCAAATTCAACTGAAAATGCAACTTATAATCACTTCTAACACCATTGAGGCTTTATTTTCCCTTTTGAGAAGAACTCTTAATATTTATCTGAATTAATTTAGCTGCACATGGATTGTCAGCAGTTCCAGCTCATGCATTTCCTATTTACTTGTTTATCTATAGACTCTTTAGAATTCATTAAACACAAGGCTGTTTGCAGAAAGAGAATACATGGTGAAATATTACATGGGAAACTTTTCTGTATACTAAAAAAAAAATCTAGATGCTGAATCAGAAGGAAAAAAACCATCCAAGCAAATTAGCACAGTTAATAATATGAATCTTAAAAAACAGAGAACAGTATGGTCACTTAATGAAAGGAGAGGGTACATGACGTACTAAAACGAGCAAAGCAATCATGGCTTTGTCCCTTTATTGAGTGAGCTCACACCCTACTGTTAAATGAGCTAAGTGGCAGGTAAACTTCCAGTGACATAAATAGCTTTTAACTTTCATTTAAGTATGCTTTGCATCCCCCGCCCACTCCTAGAGAGTAAAAAGACAAGAACAGATAAGACGTAATACACTGACTCGAGGAGAAGGGGGAGGACACGAACCTCATTGAAAGCAGTCAGACCAGCCAGGCTCTCACAATACAGCTTGGAAGGTGATAGCAGCACTCTGAGCAGAGAGACCTCCTGCATTGCTGGAAAGACCGTATGCCTGCTTGTCTCACTTAGCTGCCTTTCTAGACATCACAGAACTCCTAAGGCAACAATGTATCTGAACGGGAAAGTGGCCTTTGTGACCGGGGCAGCTCAAGGCATTGGCAGAGCCATGGTAGAGGAACTTCTACACAAGGGAGCTGCGGTAAGGATTCAATGCAAGCCATTCAGCCATAGAACCGTCTGCTATACAGCCAGAATGCAGCCAGACATTTCTAATCTACCTGAACGGCATACTTACATATTAGACATGAGAGACCATAGCTGTCACTGTAAGACCAGTAGCATAAGGGATAAGTAATATCAACCACTATTCAGTCATTCAGAAATGTTCGATGTGTCTTGCGATAAACCTTATCTGCTTAAATAACCAGTGATAACAGATAAGGCTATGTGTAACAGAGAGCTGTGATCATATTGCTGCATTGCTATTAATAGGTGTAATGGTTATACAGGGACATATTAATAGGGCTAGATCAAATACAGTGAAAGGCATGTATCATTGGGTGTTATTGTATAAAGTGTCTGTTCTGATAAATAGTGCCAACATGGGGAATCTGCTAGTCACCAATGCAATGTGCCAACAGGTTCTACTGGTTCCCATGGTGACTGTCCCATGTTAGTACTTTTCAGAGCATTTTTATCCACAATGTGCACTCCTCTATACCTTATCGGTTTGTATGTTTAGGAATTTTGTGTAAACTTTTAATGGATTTTGAAATTAGCCTTAAGTAGAAATAACATGGGAGCACAGAGTAGTTAATACATTTAGGGCACATACAGTTCAGTATTTTAGCTGCACCCAAATTATTCCTCTTGTGAGATACAGGTTAGTGATTTGCCAAAACAAAATAAATAAATAAATAAATAAAATGACCACCACAATTAGGAGTTGATCAAGTATCTCTTAGAGAAACACTCTGAGCACCATAACAACTAAGTCTCAATGAAGTAAAAAAATGGTTACATTCCAAAGTGGTCCACATGGGTCAACCCTACATTTCCCTGTGCCTACTCATTTGGACCATGTTTCAATGCAGAAGTATGGCACTGGGCACCGGTTGAGAGGCTGAGAGTGTGCAGACGATCTCATCCTATCACTGGCTTGTTATTGAGAAAAATGCATTAAAAAGGTACATACATCCAGCATTTGTCCAATGTTTCTGCAGGTGAAAGACAGGTGCCATCTAAACCTCTTTGTAATTAAGTTATTATGGTGTCCAGGCACCATAACAACTTAATTTAGATTGATGATGGTGTTATGGTATCCAAGTGTGCCTTTAACACCCATTCTTGACCATGTGAGATATCTAGCAGGTTTTGCCATTTTAATACACTATCACTCTTGATGTAACTTTGCACTGGCCAATGCTTCTTAGATCTAGAATATTTGCTCTCTGTTCTGGAGATCCAGCACATATCTATGTTGCCTAACAAGGGCTAGCTAGGCTGCTTTTCTTCTCTGTGTAGTGCTGATTAGCTAACAGCAGCTCTCCCTGCACCTCTATGAAAGGTAAACAGGAGGTCAAATTTCTCCTTTGATCTGAACAATGAAGTTCATTTACACCTCATCAAATATGTTTGATGCTGTTAACCAGCTTACATAGAAAAGCAAATGAGATGTGCTAGTTGTGCCCAAACAATGGCTTGCCTTACATACTTTGTATAGATCTCTACTTCCACGTTTGCAACAAATTTAGCTGTTGACAGCTTGATTATAGAAACAGGACATGAAAAACAAATGTATCTTTGTGTCTGGTTTTCACTGAAAAAAACTAGTTGGCGTTTGTGGAACTTCTTTATAAAACATGTAATTGGCAATTTTGCAATGTTCAAAACTGATAAAAAAAAAATATAAGAGGATTTATGTTTTATGATTGAATAATCAACAAATGTTTACTTTTCTATAAAAAAAACAAAAAAAAGCTGTGGGTGCACGTACTATTGAAGTTCACTGTGTGGTTATGACTGTTAACTTCGTAGTAGTAGTGTGTTTTTATTTCTTTTGTTTATACACCCTGGTTAAAACACAGGCTGTGTAAAATATAAAATAAAAATATCAACTGAGACATTTAGTATATTTACTTAGTTTCAAAAACAGACAGGGTGAGGTAATGTGTTGGCCTACTAATAATGAAATACATAGATCGCGTATGTTCCAATGACGTGAGAATTTTTTTTGAGTACAAATATTATTCTAGTTAAAAAGAGTAGAAAAGAGTAGAGTATTCCACTCTAAAGGGACACTTCAGTAACCTAGAACACTTTGATGCACTTTAAAGATTACAGTAATATGCCTGCTTAAAAGAGCACGCCAAGCACCATAACCACTACAATGTGCTGTAGATGTTATGGTACAGGGAGTGCCATGGCGCCTTATCGCCATGTGATTAGTCAAAAAGTTTTAGAAGCTTTTATTAGTATAATGAAAAGTTTTCCAGATCACCTATTTTGGTTTAAACTATGCCATTTGGATTTAAATGCGCTTCAATTAAGAGTAACGCAAATGTTTGCAGACATAATATTGTTTTAACCCCTTAAGGACACATGACATGTGTGACATGTCATGATTCCCTTTTATTTCAGAAGTTTGGTCCTTAAGGGGTTAAATATATTTTATAAGGAGCATGTGCTTTCCATTGATGTCTGTAAGACATTATTCTACAAGAGAATGTGATACAGGAGCTGTCCGTCTGCATAGGGAAACTTAATGTAATTAAATACTAAACAAACCATAATGCTGTATATACCAAAGATTTGCTTACCCTAACAGTGTTACTATTTTAAACCTTGATAAGGAAACTTAATGTAATTAAATACTAAACAAACCATAATGCTGTATATACCAAAGATTTGCTTGCCCTTACAGTGATGCTATTTTAAACCTTGCTAGTGTGCAAATGACCTCTGTAATTCAAGAACAAATATCTTGCCAAGTGATTCACTTTTTCAAGAATAGCCAGTAGCATATGTTGTTGTTTTTTTGTCCTAACATTCCTGTGTACCATTGTGTTTACATGTGATTTTCAAGTAGCAGTTTCTTCTAAGAAATATTTACCAAGATTATCTGTGTGTGCTAAGCTACACTGAGTTGTTAGTGACATACCATACGGTGTGTTTTTATGGTAAGAAATATGTACTTCAATTTAGTTGAAGGATGTTACATACCTTATTTATGTTGTATGTGTCATACGTAACAAGTAAAATGCAATCAGTAGGTCTGGTACACTGAAAAACAGAATGTAACGTCCAGATGTATAGTCAGTATAGATCTATCCCCAACATGATAATTATTACGCTATAAACAAATAGTAATTACTTTGGATACAGAATTAACTTTTTCATTGACATGCTTTTACTGAATGAGTAACAGATACCGTGGAATAATCCGTATGACAAGGTGAGCAGGGAGTGTGTGGCAACCTTACGTGAACTGGTGTATTACATAACACATGCTATTAATCAGAACCTGTGCATCTCATCCACTTGTTTCATTTCAGTACATCATCATTCAAGATTTTGTTTTTACTAGATCTGTTCAGACTGTATATTTATTTATTTATAGCAGTTCCTATATGGTGCGTTTTATTCAGAGCACTTTACAATTTATGCAAAAAGAACACTGGTAATTAGTGATGTTAGTGATGTCCCGAACAGTTCGCCGAGAACATAGCTTGTTCGTGGCGAATGCGGCGGGTGAACATATGCGATGTTCGGTCCGCCCCCTATTCGTCATCATTGAGTTAACTTTGACCCTGTACTTCACAGTCAAGAGACACATTCCAGCCAATCAGCAGCAGACCCTCCCTCCCAGACCCTCTCACCTCCATGACGAATAGGGGGCGGACCGAACATCGCATATGTTCGCCCACCGCGTTCGCCACGAACAAGCTATGTTCGCTGGCGAACAGTTCCCGGCGAACTGTTCGGGACATCACTACTGGTAATTAAACAGGCAGAGGATATATAATTAGACACCAAACAATATCAGAACCTTATTTATAGTGTTCAATCTTCTGCAAGGTACTCTTGTGAGCTTACAATCAAGAGGGTAAATGTAGATTGAGACAAATGGTTACTTTAAAAGTAACAGAAATGTATACATAAATATGCAACATAAACAGTATAGCTTTACAATCAGTATTCAGAAGACAGGAAGTCCTTTGACAATAAAAAAAATATAAGCAATGCTTTACAATCACTATATACATTAAGACAACTCAGACAGCTCCTTTGAGATAAAATGGTCTGGGTGCCTATAGTGTCACTTAATGCGTTGTGAGCTGAATGGACCAATGTATTAAGGATGTTTTTGCAAGAAGTTACACTACATCATCACATACTCAGCTAAAACGCAGATGGCTAAATCATAACAATTTAGCAAAATGCTAATATTTACAAGGCATTACAAACATTTACAAAAGATTGCTAACACTGACAATAGTTCAGGACAGTTGCACTCAGTATTTCCCTCTGCATCATCTAAAGACCTCTCGCTGAAACAACCATCTGTTTTTGCTTTTGACAAATGCTTGTAGACTATTAATGCCAAGAGTACTGCTATACTTTTTTACAGTCTAGTAAACAGCAATTTATAAGAATAATATCACAGTATTTAACTAGACACAGTGTATTTCAAAAGTATTTAGGCCTCTTGAACATGATCATGTTTTCTGTATTAGAAATTATACATGCTCATAAATGTCTAAATATTTTATGGCAAATTAATCTCAAATTAATTAAGTGAATAACTCTGGCAGTATTCAAACCCCTCATATTATTATTTAGTCAAGTCACCTTTTGATGTAATAATAGTTTAAATTTTTGGGGGGACTTATCTACCAACTTTGGACTCTAATCGGCAACCGTCTTCTTGGCAGATTTGTTCCAGGTGGTTCGGTTGTTTAGGTGGGGCTTGTGACAAAATTTTCAAATCGTACCACAGATTTTTAACAGGATTAAGTTCAGGACTTTGGGACACTGTAGTGTTTTTTTTTGTGAGCCATTCCAGAGTTGCTTTTTATTTGTGCTTGGGATCATTGTCCTACTAATTTGTGAAAGTTCTACACAGGATTAGTTTTTTAGCAATTCCATTCTTTCTTTAATTCTCACAAGATTACCAGGTCCTGTAGATGAGGAGCCTCTACAGCACAATCCAGCCATTACTAGACTTTAGTGTAGTGATAGTTTTGTTTCTTGCCACCCTCCCAGTTTGGGTCATTATGATCTAGTTATTGAAATTGTTGTTTGGTGCACATTCACTCCAGTCTCATTCACTGACCTCTGTAGTTTAACTAAAGTGGCTGATGGGTTGTGGTAGCAAAATTATGGACATATTTGCATAGATAAATCAGGCTATAGTTATGGATCTGGAGAAGGAAGTAATGTGAAGGAAGTTAATAATCCACAAACATGGATTCCTGTAGAGAATTATACCAGTAGAGGAGCAATCGGTATATTGCTGGTGGGATGTATAACATTTGTTGTGAGACTAAAAAGCAAACATTTTGACAATAATTTCTTGTCCCTAAAATGAATATTGCGCATGAATTAACAATACGAAAGTATTAGTTACAAACTATATAGAAATTAAGTCACAGGGTATGCAATACTAATAACTGCAAAAGTGTTGGAGGATATTGTGGAAGATGAGTAAACACTTTTTTCTGTCATAAATGAAAATAATGTCGTTGTTTGCAGATGATATTTCAAAATGGTGCTGATGGCTGCTGAAGCAAATCGGGGTATAATTATGGATTTAATTGCATACAGAGGTTATTACAACATTTTGGAGATGGTCTCTAAGGGAAATCATGGTGTAGGTATGGATCTGGAGAAAGCATGCTTTCCTTCGGATCTACAGCCTGGCCAACAAACCTTGTATGTAATGGGCTTTTATCCAGAGAAAAATATTGATGACGTTAACGTCTCACAGGTGGAAGTCAATTGTTAGATAATTGTATTACCATCAGGACATTTTTTTCAGCTTTGTAAAAATGGAGAAGCTAGCGAACAGTAGTTAGATATTTTCGAAAACTGTATATTTGAGGTTTTCATTTACTGCAAATGTTTTCAAGTAAAGTATCACACAGACTGTTTTCAGCAATATGTGAGAATTGGCCAAGGACCTTAATACATTTAGAAGAGGTAGTGTAATTCTGGAGACCTGTATCATACACCAAATATATCGCCGTGGATTTGTGAATAATCACTAATATGTTCCAGTGATCACCATCTTTGCTCTGAGTAATTCAGTTATCATCCAGTTTAATCAGAAAGATCTATGACAGCTAGAATTGGCCCTGACTTAGAACTTGTAGGGATACGTCTAAATACCTTGGTTAAGTTGTATTTATTTTTTTCCTTACATTCTTTAAATATTAAGTTTGAGAGTGATGCTTTCTTCAGAAAATACATGTTTACCTCTTCTTATCTAATGTTCTTATCAGAAAAGAAACTGAATGTCACATATTCTAGAAATTTTCTTTTTATCCATCAATCTTTAATAAACTGGCTGTGTACCTCCTTACTCCTCACTGATGTTTTAGCTTTCCTCACTTTTTCTTTAAACTGCATTCCTGTTAGATCTTCGGTCTGTTTTGTTTTTAAAGGAATGCAAACCCTTCCCCCTTCAAGTAAAAGTAACTGATAATTTCCATCAGGCCTGCTGAGAACAGTTGTTAAGCCAGGAGGACTATTACTAAAAAGTATCAAGTCTATTTATTACTGTTTGGCAGGAAAATATTAGAGAGAACATATCTTTGGCTTTTCTTAAAAACTATGAGTCCATGACTGAGGCCTTTTTTGCTGTTTTGCTATGTTTGTTCCGTTGTACTTTCCATCTTTCCAATTAAGTGCACCCAAACATATTTTATATCATTTTCTTAAAAGACAGATAGGACTGTCTTCTAGGAACTTGTATTTATCTGTTTAAAAGTATTACACATAAATAAAATATTTGAAAAATAACCCAAAATATAGCCATTTGACACCTGAATTGCGATATGCACTTTCCATGTTGTGTAATAACTTTTAATAGCACAGAATCGTTTTGTAGTGGTGGCATGTATACGTGGGCCCAAGGGATGTACCATGCGTGCTCAGACACACTCTAATTCAGGGTTTAATTTTTGTCCACGTTAAACAGAGGGTGGGGGGCGTCGTGGTTAAGAAAGCAAGCTCAGAAAGCTACAAAACCTTTGTTGTTGCAAAAACATTCCATATTTGAGTATGCAAACAAAAGTAGCTTATTACAGAGGGCAAAACCTATCAAATATATTAGAGTTGCTTAAGTGCCCATAGTGTCCCTTTAAGTTGAACCCGCACCTCTTGATCGAGTTCACCTAACTTTGTTTGTCATTTTTTTTAATCATGCATTTCTTTTGTGCTATACATGTTGCAGAATATATTGTGAGTTTATGCTATAAAAACTAATTTACGGCTTGCAATTCATTGTGCATGTCAACTGTATGTTTGCCTATATATTTTCTCAAAAATCTTCAATAGAAAGATTTTACAAAGAAAGTAGACTGCTATATAATATATAGTATTAACTGTATAGAAGTTGCATCACTTTCCAGTGTTAATGTAATGGAATAAACTCAACAAGAAGTTTATTTTTTAATTTTTTTAAGGGAACATTCTTTAAAAAAATACTGAGAGGTGACTTACAAGGTGAAATGTAAAACAGGTGGATTCTTTTTATTGGCTGATTAGAGCTGGATGCGTAATTTATTCTGTCGTATAGCTCTCTATCAGATGTTGTGCTTAGAGTAACCCTGTAAGGTAAGAGTTTTTATTTAATTTTGTTTTTTAATTCTTATCCATAGGTGGTACTTGTGGACCTGAATCGCATAGCGGGTGAGCAGTGCAAAGCCTCTCTGGATGAAGAATTTGGAAGTCACAGAACCTTATTTATTCAATGCGATGTCACAGATGAGAAACAGCTCAAAGGTAAAAAGGAGCGGTAGAGATTTAATCTCTGAGTAGCTAAGGGGTTAGCAATGTGTACACATATCCCTCTGGTGCTGAAAGACATTTAACAACCTGATCCGTTCTGATTGTGTGTGTGTATTCAGCACAAAAACAATCCAAAGTTCAACGTGCAATGCAGTAGCAATTAAATAAAAGATTACAGACATATATGAAATACAAAAGAATAATCCGTGGTAATTGCATTTAACAGTCTGATGACATTTACAAGAAGTTGTGCGGTAAGTAAAAATCTGCGGAACATGAATGATGCATGTTTTGATCACTGAGTTGTGGAGAAAAGTACAAAATATCAAACAGATGGCGTAATAAATTACACTACTAATCTAGCAATCTCATAAGGGCAAAAGGGAACTCAGGACAAATGCGTTAATAATTATTCAATACTTCGTAGAAGGCAGGATAGTCTAATATGTAAACTCTGATATTGAACTATCACATTGTTTAAAACCTAAATCTTAGGTTCCAAAGGTATGTCATATGTAAGGGAACCATGTTAAAGTGACACAATAAGCAAGATATGACAAATCCTACCCCCACCCTGGCCCAATTTTAGAATGCAGTATTGCCTTTATTGTCCTGCTAAAACACACCCTCACATTAAAATTATGCAAAAATTAAGAAAGTAATAAATATTGCTTACTTGCAAAGATCCCCTTCCAGACAGAAAGATACATCAAGAGCCTTCCCACCCGGTCTCAGCACATTTTACCTTAAGCCATTAAGCCACTAAGAGCAAGGAGACACGGAGCAGGATACTCTCTGGACCATAACCTTTACAATGATGCAACATTGTCATGGTGCTTAGAGTAATCCTTTGTTTTGTTTTTAAACAGGTTTTTTTTTTTTATTTATCTTAGACAAACTAAATTTTTAAATCTTACCAATATCATATAAGACAATCAAATTATTTAAAAACCAAAAAACCTGCTTTTAATGACTATGATATTAAACTGCCCTTACCCCTTTTTACAATTCAGCTGCCTTTCAAAAAACAATGGAACATTTTGGAAACTTGGACATATTGGTGAACAATGCTGGAGTGAACAATGAAAAAGACTGGGAGAAAACAATTGAAGTTAACTTGGTGAGTTTTATTGAACATGGGTCAGGTTTTATTACTAAGGATAGCCCTATATTACGTAGGTGAACACTGTGATTGTGGTTTTATTGACAGATGTATATCCTGCACAGACTGCGCAAAGGTTGGGGATTCTTTTAACTCCTGCTGTAGGGGCCCTTTAAGCATATATTTTGGGCACAGCTGTTTAAATAGAGGTTCTAGATGCCTGGAGCACTAGTGAAGTCAGGAACCTGATTATTCAACATATATTGCAGGGTGAATACAAATACAAAAAGAGAAGTCCTGCGCTTACTCCCATCACTCCTGGGTGGCAGCAAGGACCACCGTACACATCAGCCCCAATATATATAGTAAAAACCAAATAAAAAAATGTTACCTGCGCTCTCTCCTTAATCCCTATGTATATTTAACCCCTTAAGGACACATGACATCTGTGACATGTCATGATTCCCTTTTATTCCAGAAGTGTTGGTCCTTAAGGGGTTAAACAAATGGAGGTCATTTAGTTACTTCAATGGCCATTGGAGGGAATGCCTGCCTGCCAAAGTCAAGGCAGACCCCCCTAAGCAGGTCCTACACTAACCCTTCACCTTGCTTCCTTGAGCTTTTGGCAAAGATATCTCTAATGAGACAAAGTGGGGTATTTTTTATATATACTTATTAACCCTTAATAGGAAACACATTGGATGGGCGGCAGCATTGTAACAAAGCTGTGTGATACAAAAAGTGAATACAAATACAAAAAGATAAGTCGTGCGCTCACATACATATATATATATATATATATATATATATATATATATTGCAGGGTAGATTGTGGCATGGTGATTGGAATTGCATTAGACTAATGACTAGACGCAGGGGTAAGCAACGTTTGGCAATCCAGATGTAAACTACATCTCCCCTGATGCTTTGCCTGTGGTGTCCATGCAAATGCATTATTAGAGATGTTGACATTTGGAGTTCCAAAGGTTGCATATCCCTAGACTAGAAGATGAATCCCAGGTATCCTTTCTCCACAATAAAGCACTGACTTGGCTATTGCTGCCTTGTACTCAGAGGCCTCTAATGGACCCCTATTGTAACCTATGGAGTAACCAGCTTTAAAGAGTAACTCCAAGCATCATGTCCATTTCAGCTGTAACTCCACCAATCCAAAACAAAAGGTTGGCTAATGTTCATTATGTGCCTATTCTTCAAGACAAAAGTACATAGGCTCAACAACGTGACGCAACATCAGCTTTATTGGATCACAGGGACAGAACTCACATGGCCTTAATCTTAATACAAACTGTTACTCAGCTCTCCTTGATGCACACTACACATCTTGTAATGGAAAAACTAAGCAGCAGACTGCATAATGTGGGCATGTGAGAGAGATGTGTGAATACCCTGTAAAATATGTTTTTGATTTAATAAATACGATTGGCAGGCCTGTGTGTGTTTTGCTAGTGATAATCAATTATTTGCCAGATATGCCTCCTAGTGGTTACTGATTTATCAGTATCAACCAAATGGAGAAACTCCCATAGGTGCAGCAAGTAAGTCTGTTAGTCTAACTCAGACTGTGTTCAATGTGATTTCTGTGGGCATGTGAGAGAGATGTGTGAATACCCTGTAAAATATGTTTTTGATTTAATAAATACGATTGGCAGGCCTGTGTGTGTTTTGCTAGTGATAATCAATTATTTGCCAGATATGCCTCCTAGTGGTTACTGATTTATCAGTATCAACCAAATGGAGAAACTCCCATAGGTGCAGCAAGTAAGTCTGTTAGTCTAACTCAGACTGTGTTCAATGTGATTTCTTTTTCCAAATTATATAGGGAGCCAAAATGAAACTCTATAAAATTATTGAGTACTTTGCTGCATGCTTAAGAGATAGACAACATATGTAATATTATCATGTTGTAATTTAGAGATTGAGGAGGAGAATTATTATTTTTGTTATTATTAAAATGTGTTAATTGTGCTTCAGCCACCAAAATAAAATCACCTAAACATTCTTTGCTCTGAGAGACTGACCTGCTATATCACAGTTTAATGCATGCTTAAATAGCCGTTGCTATGGGCCTCTGCCGAGCCAAGAAACCAGCACTTGAAATGTTTACAGATCACTGTTGCATTGCACTTGTGTGTGCTGCTGTTCAAATTCCAGGGAAACCTACATTCTGAACTCAGATCCACTACAGAACATGAAACTAGCAGATTGGCACTTATAGCAAAAAGCCCTTGATCTCTTTTAATTACAGTGTACTTTGTGTCACTATGAAGGTTACTTAAAATCTACAATTGAAAGGAAATTCCACACATCATGCAAGGGGCATATAAAGGTGCAAGGAGCGATTTTCCCACCCCCTTCATTCAGCAAATTATACCTGCAGTGTTTTTTTTGTTTTGTTTTTTTTTTCAAATTTGCCACAGCTGTTACCTCAACCACAGGCTTGGTATTTTCACAGAAGGAAGCTATAGGTATGCTGATAGGATTTTACACACACAGAATAATTTTTTTATTGTGTGTATGTATGACGCATGCAAACCATAAAAGTCCAAAGAAACACGCTTTCATAGATTTATTTGAAACAGCTGCTGCTGACATATTCATAAAAAAAATAAATGAGAGAATCTATATGGTAAGCTAATAGAAGCTACTTTCCAGTTAGCATCCCAGATGACTTTGTCTCCCTTAAAGGAGGCTTCTCATACTGGGATGCATGCATGCACGCCAGGATGACAGGCTACCCATTCACTGAAGTTTAATGTCCTACATTTTACCCCAAATTTAGCACAGGGAGTTTTATAGTGTGAGGAATACAAATCTGTCCCTACTCTTTTTCAGGTACCCTTGGTGCAATAAAAAAATAAAATAAAAGATTTACAAATTTTTTTCCTGTGCCGAGGCTGCTACATTACATCTCCGCCAATTTTACAGAAGAGGCTCCTCCGCCAATGTCCAATCCAGGGCTCCTCGTAGGGAAGCATTTGGGGACCTAATGCACATGCGCGTTAAGTGCCGTACTCACATTCATATTTCCCTAAAGGAAAGATTTGGATCAGTGCTTTCCTACAGGGCTTCTGCATCATGTGACCAAGTGTTACATGGTCAATGCAGCAGAAACCGCTCTAGTAAACATAGAAACATAGAATGTGACGGCAGATAAGAACCATTCGGCCCATCTAGTCTGCCCAGTTTTCTAAATACTTTCATTAGTCCCTGGCCTTATCTTATAGTTAGGATAGCCTTATGCCTATCCCACGCATGCTTAAACTCCTTTACTGTGTTAACCTCTACCACTTCAGCTGGAAGGCTATTCCATGCATCCACTACCCTCTCAGTAAAGTAATACTTCCTGATATTATTTTTAAACCTTTGTCCCTCTAATTTAAGACTATGTCCTCTTGTTGTGGTAGTTTTTCTTCTTTTAAATATAGTCTCCTCCTTTACTGTGTTGATTCCCTTTATGTATTTAAATGTTTCTATCATATCCCCCCTGTCTCGTCTTTCCTCCAAGCTATACATGTTAAGATCCTTTAACCTTTCCTGGTAAGTTTTATCCTGCAATCCATGAACCAGTTTAGTAGCCCTTCTTTGAACTCTCTCTAAGGTATCAATATCCTTCTGAAGATAGGGTCTCCAGTACTGTGTACAGTACTCCAAGTGAGGTCTCACCAGTGTTCTGTACAATGGCATGAGCACTTCCCTCTTTCTACTGCTAATACCTCTCCCTATACAACCAAGCATTCTGCTAGCATTTCCTGCTGCTCTATTACATTGTCTGCCTACCTTTAAGTCATCAGAAATAATCACCCCTAAATCCCTTTCCTCAGATGTTGAGTAGTTGTCGTACTTACTGCCTCTAGAGGTGGACTTTACCTTACAATATAACCATTGCAGACTAATGTTTTACATTGCAGGGTTAAGAAGACAGTCACAGCACCCAGAGAACTTAATTGAGATGATGTGGTCTGGGTGACCATAGTGTTTCTTTAAACATGTTCCTGTGCTGCACTTTACCCAGTCCTCCTTATACTAGATGTAACAACTTTGTCAGTAATCATTCGGACGGTGTGCATCTTGTGTCAAACAGAGACAGATTAAAATCCCGCAGGGCCCTAGGCAGGTTACTTCTTTGAAGCCCCCATTTGTTTTTCACATAAGGATAGTGAATGGAGCCAAGCTAATTCATGGTTCAAGGAGCCCCTGTCTAATTCCTTGACCCTAGGTGGCTGCCTATGGTCATTTTATGGTTAACCCTTCTCTGGTGTCCCACAGTCAAATCGTATGACTTGACAAATCTGTAGACTGAGCTGGGGAAATGAGCTCCTATCATTAAAAACCATGAGCAAAGCTGTTTTGCAAGCTATTTTTTGAAGGTAGAGACACAGAGACTACACTTTGTAGAAATAAATTAACTTAAACTATGTGGACATTTAAAAGGCACAAATCCAAATTCATTATATGGATATCTGATAACATCAGTCTGTTTACAGACTTGTAGAAGATGAAAAGTGTTCTTTAGAACTGCCTCACGTAAAGCAGAGACATTTTTTAATTGTGTATAGGAATGTTACTATCTAAACAATTTTTATAGTGTTGTCAATGGTCTTGATTTTGTATATGAACCATTTACAAAGCTAAAGCTGTGCTTCGCAAGGATACATATGTAATTTGAATGCTTTAAAGGGACACTATAGTCACCAGAACAACAACAGCTTAATGTTTTTAATGTTCTGGTGTTTATAGCCAGCCCCTAAAGACGTTTTGATATAAACACTGCCTATTCATAGAAAATACAGTGTTTACATTACTGCATAGGTACACTGGAGTGACTGTCATCAGACGGCTACTAGAGGTGCTTCCTGGGTCAGTGCTGCACAGTGTGCAGCACTGATCTACAGTGCTCTAGCTTCCTATAGGCAAGCATTGGCTTGGCTGAGACTGTCAAATTTGGGGATATCAGCCAAGGAGGCGGAACCAGGTATGAGGAATCCCATGTAGGTGCTGGAGTAAAGGTAAATTTTCACCCTTTTTAAGGAGGTAAGAGGGGGGGGGGGGGGGACCTAAAACATTTTTTTAACACTATAGTGGCAGGAATACATGTTTGCATTGCTGACACTATAGTGTTCCTTTAAATAAAAAATGATCTCATAAAGTTTTATTCTCTTTCCAGTGTGACCATAATTTTAATGTTGGTGCACTTTTAAATCTTCCGTTCATATAACTCTTAAATATCATTCCACCCAAAAAAGCACTTGATCTGGCATGTCAAACCAAGGGCAGTTCCCTACTCCCAAGTATGGAGTCTCAAATCAGCCATTAATTACTGGTGTTGTTTCTAACAAAAAAAAATAAAAGTATTTTCATATGATATAAGCAGCATTTAAAGCACAAACACTACCAATTTTGTAAATCTATTTTGACTTTCAAATGATTTCAACCACATTTCATTTGCATACAGATACTACAATACCTGCACACAGAGGCCCATATTTCTTTGTGTCTGCTGCTGTTTTCTTCTCCTGTAACCATGTGTACTGTGTCCACTCTCCAGCAAGAATTTGTTTTGCATTTTACATTATTTTACACTGTGTATACTTCATGTCCATCAATGTCAGCCTATACATTTATTAAAAAAGTTAATCAGTGTCCAACAATTGTAAATATGCCAATCCCTAATTGAAAATAGATTACATTCCTGCTTACCTGGGATACTCCCTGTTTTACATCATAGTAAATCATTTTTACAACACTCACTAATCCAGTATATGCTTGCCTAGGTTTAAAGGCTCTACAAGTGTAATTGTTTTGAACATTTCAAGTTGTATAACGTAATTTAATGTATTGTTTGTTGTCCTGAAGAAGACGCATAACTAGAATCCAATCTATACTTTGCAATTATTTTTTTTAAAAAAGAGGTGCATAAAATAAACAGAATATATTTTTATTTACATTAATCATTACTTTATTACATTACATCTCCTAAACAGGAGAAATACTGCACTCTTATTAGAGTTTTTAATGTGTTCTGATATTTTCATATTATCTAAATTTTCAAGATTGCAGATTTTTATTCTGGATATTTTTCTGTATATATATATATATATTTTTAATAGTCCATATTCTCAGGGTTTTGCACGTATGTGAGAATTCAAACTGGATACAAATTGAATTTCAAATCCCTCTGAGAAACTGCCTCTCTCTCTCACCTCCATATGGTCATTTGTCTGCCAAATATGGTGAGAATTGCAATACAATGTACCTATTTTCACTTGGTCATGCACGATACATGTTTCAGTCTGCAGCAAAGAAGTATTTTACATTTTCATCATTTACATAATCCATTAATGTGATTATTAGTTAAAGGAACACTATCGGGTCAGGAACACAAAAATGTATTCCTGACTATGTAGTGTTAAAACCACCATCTGGCCCCCCCTTGCCTCCCTAAATATAGTAAAATCTTACTTGTATTCAAGTCTGCAGTTGCTGCCTCTGCCCTGATCTTCCTGCTTACAGCTGACATCATCAGAAGTGATTCTGTGAGCCAATCATAATGCTTTAATTGGCTGAGACTGTCAAGGAGGAAGATAATGGGCAGAGCCAGCACAAGTCAAACACAGCTCTGGCCAGAGTTCAGTGTGTGCATGCAGAGGGCGGAGACACTGAATGTCAGTACTGCACAGTGTGCACTGCCTCAGAAAGCACCTCTAGTAGCCATTACTAGGTTGTAATATAAGCACTGTTTTTTCTTAGAATAAGCTGAGAATAAGCTGTAGTTGTTCTGGTGACTATAGTGTCCCTTTAACTTATTTTAGATGTGTGAAATTGGCATATGTTACATAGTTACATAATTACATAGCTGAAAAGAGACTTGCGTCCACCAAGTTCAGCCTTCCTCACATATGTTTTTGCTGTTGATCCAAAAGAAGGCAAAAAACCTAGTCTGAAGCGCTTCCAATTTTGCCACAAACTAGGAAAAAATTCCTTCTTGACCCCAAAATAGCAGTCAGATGTCTCCTTGGACCGAACAGCTATTACCCCACTAATTAGAAATTATATCCCTGTATGTTATGTTTTTGCAAGTATTTATCCAATTGCAGTTTAAACATCTGTAAAGACTCTGACAAACCACCTCTTCAGGCAGAGAATTCCATATCCTTATTGCTCTTACTGTAAAAAAAACATTTTCTTTGCCTTAGATGAAATCTCATTTCTTCCAGCCTAAATGTGTGATCTTGTGTCCTATGTATAGCCCTGTTTATGAATAGATTTCCAGATAAATGGCCCCGAATATATGTGTATAATGTTATCATATCCCCTCTCAGGTGCCGTTTTTCAAAACTAAACAGATTTAATTTTATTTTTTTAACCTTTCCTCATAACTATAATGCTCCATTCCTTTTATCAATTTTGTAGCTTGTCTCTGGACTTTTTCTAATGCCATGATATCCTTCTTTAGAACAGGTGCCGAAAACTGCACATCATATAAGGTGTGGTCTTACCAGCGATTTATAAAGAGGCAAAATTATATTTTTATCCCGAGAATTTATGCCCCTATTTATACATGACAAAACCTTACTGGCCTTAGCAACTGCAGATTGACATTTCATATTGCTGCCTAATTTGTTGTCTATAACAATTTCCAAATCCTTCTCGTGTGTGGTTATCCTTAGTTCACTACCATTTAGGGTGTAAATTGTTTGTGCATTCTTAACCCCGAAGTGCATGACTTTGCATTTCTCTACGTTAAATTTCATCTGCCATTTTAGTGCCCAGTCCCCCAATCTACCTAAATCCCTCTGCAGCAAAGCAATATCCTGCTCACATTTTATTACCTTACAAAGATTTGTGTAATCTGCAAACACTGATACATGGCTTTCAATGCCTATTTCAAGATCATTTATAAATATGTTAAATAGAAGTGGTCCCAAAACAGAACCCTGAGGGACACCACTTACCACTTTTGTCCAGCCTGAAAATTTACCATTAATGGCAATAATATGTAAGAAGTTCGATTTTCCTATTTGCAATATGCCTACAAAGGAATATTTCTGAAATGCAGTAGTCAGCACCAGTAGACTTAATTGCTGAATAAATAAATAACCTCAATGGAATATTTGAACATCTGAACATCTGCTGCTATGTCTCCCATGGTTGATAATGCAGTAGACAAAACAAGTTTCAATATAACTGGGAATAGGGGCTGGTGACGTCAACCATGGAATCTGTAGAAGAAAGACTTCCACATAACTGTGTTATATGACAGTGAGTAGGGCTTCAGCGGAGTGAACGTGAAAATAGATTCTCAAGGTTGATCACTAAAATGAGAATTCAAAGTGAATGTCAAATTGAAGGCCAGAGTAGCTGAACTGGAACAAAAGCTGACAATTTTTTCCAAGTTGGCTATTTTGATCTTAAATTTCTAATTTCTCACTTTAGTAAATAACCCTGTGTGTTACACAACGTGCCTTCCGCATTGAGGCCATCATGCCTATAGCCTGATTTAAAATCTGTACAAAGACAAAAGGATCACGCCTGGAAAGTACAAAAGTGAGTGTATGTTTTTTGAAAGCAAATAGGTAGTCAGCCATTTTTTCCATATCATTACGTGTCCATTGCAAATACACAGGACACACACTGAGAGAGGTGCACCAACAAACTGACCTGTAAGATTGCAGGTAGTGTGGCATAAGTTTGCAAGTGGGACTGTTATCATAGTTCCTCCACAGTAACAGCACCTCCAGCTCCCTGACAGTCCTTCAGAGTCTCTTACAGCAACCAGTGCACCGTATCACTTCCCAGCATGGCGGTGTGGTGGAATACATCTGGAGAAAACTGTGAAACCCTTCCTGCTTCCTCCTAAATGGGGGGTTTCAGAGATGTGGGCGTGCTTGGCTCAGTTTTCAATGTCTCAGACTCTTAAAGAAGTCCCCAAAATGACAGGGAACAGGCTTTGAGAATTAAGGGAAACGGTGCAGTTTTCCTAAAGTATATATTGCCAGGAATAAGCGCAAACACCTCCAGGGAAGAGGTCAAGTGATGTGGGGACTCAGATGACATGTAAATTGATTTATATGCATATAACATCACTTTTAACATTATATGAAAACAATTATGGGCAGAGAGCCAATTAAAGCATTTTCATTCCTAGATGTTGCAACGTAACACTCATCCCACTATCCCCTCTTAGCCATCCCTTTGTAAATTGTTGCCCAATGTAAAAAATAAGAAATTCTGATTTCACACGCAGTTTAAATGTGAAAAATGTGAACATGTTTTATGCAGAAGAGCTAGGCAAGCAATTGGCACTGAAGGGGTTAAAATATCAAAGGGGGAAAGTAGGTACAGCTGGAACTGTGAAACAGGAGCAATCATCCAGGAATAAAAACAAAAATATTCTCACTAAATCCCATTAATCATATTGTGTCCTTTTCTGACCTTTTAGCATATTTAAACAGCACAAGAAGGAAAAAACAGCACGCTCTGCTGTCATTAAGGATTTACAACACCCATGACATGATAGTAGCAAAATGTTTAAAGCTTGCGCGTGGTTTGTTCAGATATAAAAAGGATTAGCATTTCTGGACAACTTTTGACAGACTCTGACAGACCTGAATGATTTTTAGTAAGTGCTTATCAGTTTCAGGTAATTACCTAGCTTGTGAAATTGCATATTTGAGAAATTCTGCATTCAAGGCCAAAGTCAGAAATCCATATCCCCCAAGTATCCATATTTTGTATGAAAAATCCCTATGTTGGACCAATATCTTCCCTTCTTTTTTTATTCGAACGTTCCTCTTTTCTAAGAATTCCTTATTGTTGGTGTGTCTGAGTGTATAACAGAGCTCCATTGAAATAATACTCACAGTAATATGTCTTTAAACTACGAAATATGTTTAGGAATCAGTCTGTGTAAATACATTGTTTCTTGTTCCAAGTTACATCTTAGTTAAGTTACAAAAAATTGTTATTAGTAAGTCACCTAAAATATCTGAGAATAGCCCTGCCCATGGTTACTCCGCTACTCGCCCACCTAAAATGAAAATGTCCATTTTAAATGTTAGGAAGTATGGTAAGCTATCGCAAATTGGCCTGGTTTAATAAGCTATATATATACTGCCAGTGGTTCCCAGTTACACTGAGAAAATCAAGCTTAAGTTCACACTAGCATGATATCTTCCATTGGGAATTTAAGGAACGCACACAGTGTTGCTTGCACAGGCATAAGAGCTGTCAAACTCTTTCATTGGGAAAATATTGTTCTAAAAATAAATGTTCTACTCACATAAACAAAATAGGGGTCCTTAGGACCCTTAAACTAATAGTAGTGCATGGAAGATAAAGGACTTACAAATCATATGTGGTCCCAAAAATACTTAGTAATATAAGTGGAACCAGATCCCCACCCTTGAAGTAAACAAGGATCCACAGAACCTCCTATAAACCAGGTCCTGCAGATGCTCTTCAGTAACCAAGCAATGTCCTTTCCCTTCATCACCTAACACTGAAGATGATCCGATAAAATATATATCAGTGGGGTATGGGTTTATCAAACCCCATGTCTATTTTTTTACCTTGTTATTCTTGAAAACTTTAGACCAAATGGCCTTAAAAATATCTCCAATTACATCTTGGCTATTTTACACTGGAGATTTATATTACCACAATGCACTGTTCAGTGAATAAACCCTTGTAAAGTCTAATTTTCTGGAAGGTTCTGTATTTGTGTAAATTGATTATCAAAGTGCAAATGCAGTTAACCACCAGCCACTGACAAAATACCTATAGAAATGTAAAATCTGAGGTTCTTTAATATTCTGTGAAGCAGCTAAATGGAAATCTAGATTATGATAGCAAATGAGGTTGAATAGTGAATCTTAACCTTAGTAATGGTTTGTCCTCCATTATGGTATTTTGGACATTTCGAGAATTTTTGAATTCCACTTCTGCTTTGTATTTTTGTTTATATATATATTTTTGGCTTTGCAGTGTCAGTTGTATGGATTGATGGAGGCAGTGTGTGTTCTCTACTCGTGCCTATTAGGTTATAAACCTTTGCGAATGTTGATAGCATTAGGGAGTTTATGGCTTGTACAGAGGCTTAGAACAGTCTGTGTGCCTTTTTATTTCATAAAATGCACTCCTGTAATGCACTCTGTCTCTCTGTTTAAATCAAATTTGAGGTAATAAAATAATTTATCCTTCCTGCTTCTTTCTGTTTCAGATTTCAGTTATCAGAGGAACCTATATTGGTTTGGAACTTATGAACGTGAAGAATGGAGGTCGTGGAGGTGTTATTATCAACATCTCGTCTTTAGCTGGTAAGATACTTGATTGGACACTGTAGATTTAAGAAAATGCAGTACTGCACATTGTTTTCTCATCCTGCTGTTTAATGAGAAACCAAAAATCCAATATATTCTCTTTTGACATTTTGTTATTGATGGCGGTACTCTGTACTTCATCTTCTCTCTGTCTCTGCCTAAACAGTAACCATAGTAACAGTACAGACAGTACAAACATAAACACAAAAAAACTAAATGTGGCACTTATTCAATGTAGAGCTTGATAAATAAAATGTAAAATGACAAGAATATATATATTAGTGGATTAAGTACATAAGGAATATTAAAACAATCATTCCTGTGGAACTGTGAGTGCACACCGGTTGTATCTTGTGTTGTATTCCACATGGAGATTGGCACATGCGTGATTCCTTGTAGTAGGGAGTCTGTAGAGGTAATAGGCTACACGTGAAATGAATCCACCATTGATTACTTTTAATAGTTCTATTTTTCTGTTTATTATGCCAAGCAACAAACCAAACCTATATTCATTCCTCTTGTGGTATGATCAATATAATTTTATCGGTTGGATATGCAATGTCAATAAGTATCCCTTAATTTATAATCAAATTAAACTTTGGGATAGATACTGCTTCTGCATTCATGTGATAGCCAACATATGTTGAGTAAACTGTCAGGGTGGGCCACAAAACTGGGAATCGACTAGTGAAGTGTAAATGTTATTGAAATTTTAAAGGCCAAAATAGCAAAGGTGAGAAAATACATACATTTTAATTCAGAAATGTGGCTATTATGGCCTACACATAGCAATTCTCTTGTCAAGTCTCCATTATTCCCTGTTTAATAAACAATCCTTTTTGACACATTTTGAAAAAAAATAATCATTGCAGCTCTTAATGAATAATGAGAAATACATCCCAAAACCTTATTGGTCCAACCTTGAAACTCAGCTACCGTTTTATAACATCTGTAGTTCTTTTTCTGCTGTTTTTCTTGATGGTTGACTTGGGTCACATTTCATTACAGGACATTTTGCAGTCATATTCACAAATTCACCAATACATGTCAATAACTGACTAGGGAATTGCAAATTATAGGCCAGTATTGCTGAAATGGAACAATAACTCAGCTGGAGAGTTCTTTTGAGTCTGCAAATGTGGCCTAAAATGTAGCCTAGTCCCTGGTTAGAGAATGCAGTTTGTGCATTGTATTTGATTATGGCTTGCATTAAGAGGACATAGATGCATTTCTTTTGTTCAGCATTTTTAACGCTGATGCTATGTTTATGCAATCCAGACACATGGGTTTTATTGTCTATGACTGCCATGGGACAGAATGATTTTTTTCTACATTCTTTATTTATATTGTGCAGCAAAGAAAAATCACACTTGTGTTGCCACAACCACAAAAACAAGCCAAGTAACAACGATTAATACATGAGAAGAACGTGACATATAGAAGAAATCCATAATTTTTGGAGATAATATAACATGCAAGACCTATTTGTCTGAGTACAAGATGATACAGAACATGGGTGTCCAACCTTTTGGCATCCCTGGGCCACATTGAGCGCAGAGGAATTGTCTTGCGCCACACATAAAATCTATAATGTAATTAATTGGATAGTAAAACTTCGAAAGACCCTTTCTTAAATTTGTTTAGTAGAACTCCCTTATTTGTTATCCTTATGTGGGATTGCCATATTTAAGGATATCAAGTTGGGGAGCTATCTATTAAACACATATGCATGTATATACATATGCACCAATAACCACACATATGCACATACATAATAACAGACACACACACATACAATCACAGACCTATACACACAGTCACATACACACACACACACATGATCACATATGTACAAACAGACACAATCACAGATCCACACACATACAATAACAGATCTATTCACATACATACACAATCACAGACCCACACACACGCATACAATCACAAACCTATACACACAATCATATACATACACACACAAAGACACAATTCCAGACTAACACACATACAATCACAGACTTTTACTCACAATCACACAAATACACACACACACAATCACAGACCTATACACACAGTCACATACATACCCACTCAAAATCACAGATGTACACACATACCCACACACAATCACAGACCCCTATACACACAATCACATACATACAAACACATAACTGATAAACACACACAATTACAGACCCATACACATAACCACTGACTTACACACACACACACAATCACAGAAATACACACAGACCTCCTTCCTGCACACACAACAAAAATCACATATACACACATTTAGCACTAGAGAGGTCCATCCAGACTCCCTACCATGTTCTGGGAAGGGAGGAATGGATCCTCTGTCCTTGATGGCCAGTGGTTGCTGCTGGGTTGGAACCTCTGTGCTCTTCCTGCACAGTTCTCTCACATTCCCAGCAGTGATGTCAGTGATGTCACTGCAGGACGCACAAGGGAGCTGTCCAGAAGGAGCACAGTATGTAAAATGATCCTTCCCTCCCTCGCCGCCCAGCAGTCCGGACAGCTCTTTTCAAGCAGGTTCGTCCTGCTTGGTAGTCAGGTTCCTCCTCGTGACAAAATTATTTTAAAGTGGAACTGTCACTTCTCTGGAAATAAAACCAAAGAATAAAACATCAAAAACCACCTATAACTTCAGTCAACAGTTTTTTCATGAGATATCCTTTTGTCTTTTAAATGTATATTAAATATTTAGCAAGTGGCAATACAATTTAGTTCAGTTCAGGCACAATCAGGGCACATGATGCTAATGAAGCTAAGAGAAACATAGTTCCTGTTTCTCCTCTTCCACTTGCTATGTTAAGGGGTCATTTCCTAAAAAATAATTATGGGAACTCTTCATGTCCACCACCCTTGCTATCCTTTAAGTAAGTAACATCTCCCTGCCTTTAACGATCCACTTCCATATTTAAAGGTTTTGTAAAGTGCATAATTGCATATCCTAGAACAGGGGTAGGCAACCTACGGCACTAGTGCCATGCACGGCACTCGAGGTGTCTTTGCACGGCACTCAAGGCTGCTAGAGTCAAACAGGCTCTGGCCTATCAGGAGTCCCAGTAAAACTTTAGATATCTGCTAATCCGAAAAGGTGGTGAAGGACAATCCTCAATTTATGCATTGCAGCACGTAGAGGTAGTGATCTCAGAGCACTTCCTCCCAGCACTTGTGAATAGGAAGCCACTCTGTAGTAGAGCAGCCTGCAGTTGCTGTTGCAGCTCCTGTCCTTGACATGTACCTGGCCGGACTAGTCCCCACTGGAACCCAAGGAAGCCACCGACACTTATATACACAGAAATGCAGAATAACCCTCCCCTCATACAAATAATACGGACAGCCCACACACAAACATACACACAATCCGCACAAACACAACACCACTAACAATCCACATACATGCACACAACCCCACATGCAATACCCCAAACAGCCCCCACACACTACCAAACACACACTTTGACATATCCATCCACACACATACACAATTCCACAAGCAGCACCCATACACAGCTTACATTCATATGTATCATACACAATACCATAAACTACTCATGAACATAAACAATATAATAGCTCATATACGCAGGGCCTTCTTTAACGCGGGGCAAACAAGGCAGCTGCATCGTGAGCCCTGCTGGCCTCAACTATTTCTAACCCTCTGACTGGTAATCTGCACACTAAGGAGGCCCACCGGGTGGCCCATGCACAAAGGACCACCCGCTGGGCTTCTGTCAGCAGGGACCCGGTCACACGCTGAGGTGCTTTAACAGCGCGAGCGGGCCCCTTGCTTTTCGGCAGAAGGCTGGGAGGAAGTGACGGCCACGCATCACTTCCTCCCACAAAGAGAGGAGCGCGCAGGAAAGAAGAGTAGGCAGATTGGAGGGGGGCTGGCCAAGAGCTCTAGACCCCAACTCCCAACGCCTTCAGCCACCAGCAGGAAAGGTAGGAAACTGGAGGGTGAGTTTTAAAGTGTATGTCTGTTTCAGTATGTCTGTCAGTGTGTGTGTGTCAGTATGTCTTTGTGTGTGTCAGTATGTCTGTGTGTGTGTGTCAGTATATCTGTGTCAGTATGTCTCTGTGTGTGTCAGTATATCTGTGTGTGTGTGTGCTTGCAATCACGCCAACACCACATACAAACATATTCCACAAAAACACACAAAAACTGCTTAGTGCTAAATACAGACCTGCAAACATGAGTAAATGGTAGAGCCCCAGCTGTCAAGGCTATTCTGGAGTTGCACGACAGATGGGGATCTACCTTTTAATCACCCGTGCAACAGGGAGACCGCCAAGAATTCTTGCACCTCTCTACTTTAGGTCCGCCACTGTGTTGAGGTGGAGGACGTGATTGCATGCCTGGGAAGGGGGGACAGGGTCCAGGGGGCCCCAAGCAAATGCTTTGCCCAAGGTCCAGTCAATATTAAAGACGGCCCTGCATATACGCACAAATACAACGATACAAAGCAATTACAGTAAAAATAACACAAGCAGGATACGGCAGCATACACACCTCGATTTATAAAAAAAATAGGACTGGCACGCTACGGGACATCACAATCCTATATCGGCACAGTGCTGCTAAAAGGTTGCCTACCCCTGTCCTAGAATATGTTAATAATATATAGCACCCCTTTAACTCTCCTCACTATACATGGATAGGGTCTTCAAACTACAAACTGGGCTAATCCTTTTAATTCTGTAGCCCTGCTAGGACTTTATAGTCTCCCTCTGTGTGCGTCTTCCTTCCTTCCTTTTTTTTTTTTTTTTTTTGCCTCACATGTGTGCAGGTATTTAAAGGGACACTATAGTCACCTGAACAACTTTATCTTAATGAAGCAGTTTTTGTGTATAGAACATGCCCCTGCACCCTCACTGCTCAATCCTCTGCCATTTAGGAGTTAAATCCCTTTGTTTATGAACCCTAGTCACACCTCCCTGCATGTGACTTGCACAGCCTTCCATAAACACTTCCTGTAAAGAGAGCCCTATTTAGGCTTTCTTTATTGCAAGTTCTGTTTAATTAAGATTTTCTTATCCCCTGCTATGTTATTAGCTTGCTAGACCCTGCAAGAGCCTCCTGTATGTGATTAAAGTTTAATTTAAAGATTGAGATACAATTATTTAAGGTAAATTACATCTGTTTGAAAGTGAAACCAGTTTTTTTTTTCATGCAGGCTCTGTCAATCATAGCCAGAGGAGGTGTGGCTAGGGCTGCATAAACAGAAACAAAGTGATTTAACTCCTAAATTACAGTGAATTGAGCAGTGAAATTGCAGAGGAATTATTTATACACTGAAACTGCTTTATTTAGCTAAAGTAATTTAGGTGACTATAGTGTTCCTTTAAACTGCACATTCTTAATAAATGTAAACATTGTTTTAGTTCAGTAGTGGATTAATTTCCTCAACTAATACATGTTTTATAGTTCATAGAATGTCAGGCACAAAACACTTGCTAGTAAGCAGAGCTGATTCATCTTCTTATCTCTTAATTACAAACATTGAAGTCTTTAGATACACTATGTGGTCTGCAGTTTTACATTTAGATAGTTTGTTGTGACTCATATGGCTTAATCCCAGCTTTATCTTTATTACACTGAGTTTATTCTTATATTTTAATATTGAGCCTGTATGTCTTACATTAAATTGTAACAATTATTCAGATTTTTATAATGGCTGCATCCTGCTGTAATATGTAAATTGGAAGAAAGGTACAGAATAAGACAAATACATTTCCAGTCAAAATGCTTTATAGTTCATCTGTTCAACTTAATTTATTTTTACACGTCCCTGAGAAAATACCAATCTCCATTAAAGCATGGATAGATGTTTCATCTTACTTAAAGGAACACTATAGGGTCGGGAACACATACATATATTCCTGACCCTATAGTGTTAAAAGCATCTAGCCCCCCATGCCCATCCTTGCCCCCTAAATATAGCAACATCTTACCTTTATTTCTGTCTGCAGGTGCTGTCTCTGCCCCTGATCTGCCTGCTTGGCTGACATCATCAAAAGTGTTGTTCTGAGCCAATCACAATGCTTTCACTTTGAAAAGCATTTGATTGGCTGAGACTGTCAAGGAGGCAGATCACGGGCAGAGCCAGCACAAACCACACACAGCCCTGGCCAATGAGCAGCTCCTTATAGAGCTGCATTAAAGCAATGCATCTCTATGAAGAAAGTTCAATGTCTCCATTGCAGAAGGTGGAGTGGCCAGTGAAGGTTTCTCTAGTCTGTAATGCAAACAGTGTTTTGCTGCAAAAAGCCCGAAGAGACTGACTATACTCACCAAATAAAATAAGCTGTAGTGGTTCTGATGATCATAGTGTCCCTTTAATCGTAAACCATACAGTTGAAACAATATTGAATGAGCTGTGAATCTCAAACCTTGAAGTTGCTTCAAAGCTGTCTGTGTTTTCATTTTCCCAGGTAACCTTCCCAAGTTTTAGGTTTAATAATTTTTATATGTTGGATAGTCTATAAACCCACAATTGGGTGATATTTGAAGCAGCAAGAATACATACAGTTCAATGTTTACTTAAACAAATGCTGGAATGTGGTGAACTCAAAAATAGTATTTCACTTCATTAACATTCTTCATGTAACAGTCAGCACCTTAGAGTTGGCATTTTATGTTGCAGAGGCAACGAGAGATAATTTCTCAATTCACAGTAACCCATCCCAAGTATAAAAAAGAAAAAAGGTTCAGGCACTCAGCGTTCCAACAGGGTTATACACTAAAATTCAAGGTTAATTTCAAATTTAAGGTCAAAGTAGCTGAACTGGAAAAATTCTCTAAGTAAGCTATGCTTTACATTCAGCTATTCTGGCCTTAAATGTGAAATTCTATTTGAATTCTCACTTTTGTGAATAACCCTATTAGTCGTGATGGCTTTTTATTGGAACATATCACATAAGACAACATTTTGGTCACTATATGTGAACTTTCTCAAGGAATGTCAAATGAAAACTGGGGGCTCCCGGCATCATAATCATTGCAGCATTATGTGGTTATGGTGCCTAGAGTGTCCCTTTAAGTGAATGTACTAATTATAAAATGTTTTCATTTTGAACCCTTTCCATGGATTTTGCCTGGGAATATCGATGTTAATATGATACCATGGAAGGTAAAATCCATATTTCCTCTTATTTGTTTATTTTTATTCATAAAACAAATATTTCCATCATTTCTTCCTGTGCACATCAGCTGGACATGGGGATAAGTGATAGACACGTTACTCACTTACTGAATGGAATTCACACACTTCCTCGAGTGTTTAAATTAAGATCAAGTTCCTCTCTGGTTATTTCAGTAATAAGGAAGATCACTGTGGTTACATCAGACTACGCAGCATACCGATAATGGTACAAATGTCTCTCATTGACATATGTTGAATTATTGCATGTGTCATGATAAGGGATTCTCTATTCATAATTCTACAGACTTTCTTAAGTAATTAATTGACATTAACCAGATGTTATGCAAGACAAAATGGGTTTAGTCGATAATCTTTGCAGCAATTAGCATTTTTTTGAAAAATACAAAATGGCTGTACAAGGTGTTTTTCATTACCTTGTTACGTTAAACAAGCTTGGAAGGTGTAGATAATGCATATATTATGAAAGGAATTTTCATCCATTGCAAGATGTGAATTTTGTGTAGTTTAAAATATGTGCAATGTTTTATGGTTATTTTCTGTATATATTACAATATGGCAGAAGTTAAAGGGACACTACAGTTACCCAGATCACTTCATCTCAATGAAGTGGAATGGGTGCAGTATCCCTGTAATTTTAATCCGTGTAATGTAAAACACTGCCATTTTTAGAATATGCAATGTTTACATTGCAATGACTCTGAAATGTTTACAAAAGCCTAAAATAGCTTCTACATACAACTGAAATGGTCAAGCAGCTAGGGGGTTAAAAAGGCGCTATAAATACCATAAACACTCAGCCCACTGCAATCTCAAGCAGTCATCACTGCTAAGATTGAACAGAATTGATACTGGTAATGCGGACATGCAGTGGCAGATCTTAAAGGAGTAGCATTTGATAGTACCCATTGACTTGTTGCGCTCTGACCATTTAACGCCATGTACTTAACTCCTGACTCAATGAAAGGCCATGCCATGTTTAGCATCATAAACTTGTAAATACACATATTTTGGAAACTACAAGCATATTAAAGAGGTACAACTCCTCACATTGATGCTGTTATTAAATAACAGCCTTAGAATATAGGATAATTTGCAGGACTGTCTTTTAGGGTATCCAGGGTCTGATGGTCCAAGTCACAACCGACGGGTGACATCAGAAAGTCTATTACAAACTTAGATCAAGTATGTCTCTGAAGAGAACTGAGCATTTTATTTTTTTAAAATACCTCTAAATCTTAACATGATTAGTTGCATAGCTTGTCAACAGCATCTTACTTAGTGGCTAGTTTCAGTATGAACTCCAATTCATCCAAATTTGGGTCAATCAGATAATTGGTCTAATGTCAAGTGAAATATACCTAAATCACGAATCAAACCTAATTCACGGATCAAACAAGCTGCACAATGGGCGAACATGTTTCTGATTCGTGATTTTGAATTCCGCCCATGGTGGCAAAAAAAAAAAAAAAAGATGATTGATGGCTAGGAGACAGTCACTAAATGTTTATTTTATTCACGGATGAAGTGGGAAGTGGGCAATAGAGTAGGAAAATGGAAGAGCAGTAAAAAATATAATATATAAATATAAATATATATATTACTACTCCTCGTATTTTTCCCTCTAATGGTTACTTTTTCCCAATTGATCAGTCATCCAAATGATGGAAAAAAGCTCTTACCTGCGTACTGCAAAATATATACATAATATTATCTTATATTTATATTTAACAGAAAATAGTTTCCCTTTTGGTTCATCTGACTAGTTTTAGAATGAGGCTTTAGTATCAAAATTCTCTTGAGTCAAACCGTCATATGACCAAAATTCTGGTGTCCCGAAATTTTTTTCTTTTTTTTTTCTTTTCAAAAAAATGATTTTGGCAAACCAAATTTTCCCCATGCACAAGACAAGCCTAATTTCCCATCCTCAATAAGTGTGGGTGAAGAGGAATTAGCTGAACTAATGACAGACACAAAATGTTTCTTTCTAACACATATTTATAATTCCACCTTCCCCTGCCAACAGATCTTTTTAATGAGACATAAACTGTGTTGCCTCATGTACCAACTTCTTCCGTGAAACTGTGGTTTCTGCACAGTGCAAGCAAAGAGGGAGCAATCTGTAGGTTGACAGAAAATGTGAGATGGTGGTAAAAAGCCACTAGAAGAAGCTGTAGAAAATATCTTAATCAAATTTAAAGAGGTGTTTATTCATTCACTTTCCCATTAATATGCAAAAAGTGAAATGCTGCAAAATGTCAATATCCTAAGAAGTTTGGACTAAGCCAGCCAATACCCTTAAATCTTGAATTCGTTGCTGTTGTGAATTTTGTGTTATCAGCTAAAACAAGACTTCCTACGCAAAGGTCATCAATGCAAGTTTAAAACCTAAATAGCCTTTCCTTCCTCACTAATGGTATACTGTGGAAAATGACATCCTCCTTCATGCATTTGTAGGGCTCTTACAAATAATTAAGTGGCATATAATAACTTGTTGAGGTTAGAAAGACTTTTCAGGGCATTGCAGGCATTGAATAAAATACAAACACGAATCCTGCTCTTACAGAACTTTCCATATGTTAGCATAGCTTTTATTTGCTTAGTAAACATCCTTCTAATTCAATAATATGGAAGATCACAGAGATAAAATTCACACTCATACAGACTTTAAAAAAAACAAGTGTAACACAGTTAACACAAAACTAGTAGTGCATTGAAAATTAAACAGCAATATTTTGTATAAGATAGCCAAAAAGTGACTATATCTGATTTGGAGAATTGTACATAATAGTATTTTATGCCTACATTTTGCAATTCTAATTTACTTTAACTAGTGACTAAAGTCCTTAGAGTCATTACGCCGGTTACGATCATAAACGTTCACTCACCCCTATATTAAGTGTTATATTTATATCATGTCAAATACCATGTAGAAGATAATCTACAATGGGTAATAGTACCAGAGGAAAATAACTCAAAATCATGTTATAAATGAATGTAAAAAAGCCAAATATTAAATGTATAATTAGATAGTGATGTGGATCTCAGGTAAAAACACTGACAGTAACATTGTTGTATTAGATAATTTACATCGAGACTGGCATTTATCCCTAGAACTGTCTGTTTAGCTGCAACCAGTTTGTGTTTTTCAAGGTGTAAATTGATTACCTTGCTTGATAGCTGTTTAAACTTAATTTGAAAATACATGTATATAACTAGAATTATTGCTATATTAACATGAATGGAATAATTTTATTTTTTTCTGTTCCAAAGGTCTCACACCTGCTGCCTATCAGCCAGTATACTGTGCTTCAAAGCACGGCGTGATTGGATTCACAAGATCAATAGCTGTGAGTATATAGCGTGGCAAAGTGCAATTCAAACAATGTATTGTAGGCTTATTTTTGTTAGTTTAGTACAATTAGTGTACAAAACATATTACTAAAGAAACAGTATGTATGATATGGAAAAATCTTCAAATTCTATTGTGGTACATTTAATTTATAGTCATAGCAAAATGAGCATTTTTATGTTTTGAATTGTTTTTGCACAAAATATCTAAGTTAAACTAATTATAACAGGCAGGGCTGCCATCAGAAGTTTTGGGGCCCCTGACAAAGCACAAGGTCTGGACGTTGGATGCTGTGTGAACAGTTAATGCAGAGTGTGTGTCAGTATAGTGAATCCAGAGTGTGTGTCAGTATAGTGAATCCAGAATGTGTGTCAGTATAGTGAATCCAGAGTGTGTGCTTAGTTTAGTGAATGCAGAGTGTGTGTTAGTGTGCAATTAATGCAGAGTGTGTTAGTGTGTAGTGAATGCAGAGTGTGTGTTAGTGTGTAGTGAATGCAGAGTGCGTGTTAATGTGTAGTGAATGCAGAGTGTGTGTTAGTGTGTAGCAGATGCAGAGTGTGTGTTAGTGTAGTGAATGCAGAGTGTGTTAATGTGTAGTGAATGCAGAGTGTGTGTTAGTGTGTAGCGGATGCAGAGTGTGTGTTAGTGTAGTGAATGCAGAGCGTTAATGTGTAGTGAATGCAGAGAGTGTTTGAGTAGTGGATGTAGTGGGTGTACAGTGATGTAGTGTGTGTTTGTGTAGTGGATGTAGTGTTTGTATGTACTAGATGAAATGTGTATAGTGAATGCAGAGTGTTTCAATTTGTGGTGGATGTAGTGTGTGTACTGTGAATACAGGATGTTTGTGTAGTGGATGCTGTGTGTACAGTTAATGCAGAGTGTGTGTCAGTATAGTGAATCCAGAGTGTGTGCATAGTTTAGTGAATGCAGAGTGTGTGTTAGTGTGTAATACATGCAGAGTGTGTGTTAGGGTGTAGTGAATGCAGAGTGTGTCAGTGTAATGAATGTAGCTTGTGTGTAAATTTGTAGTGAATGCAGAGTGTGTGTTAATGTGTAGTGAATGCAGAGAGTGTGTTAGTGTAGCGAATGCAGAGTGTGTGTCAGTATAGTGGATGCAGTGAGTGTGTTAGTGTGTAGTGTATGCAGAGTGCATGTTGTATTAGTGTATGCAGAGTGCATGTTGTATTAGTGTATGCAGAGTGCATGTTGTATTAGTGTATGCAGAGTGCATGTTGTATTAGTGTATGCAGAGTGCATGTTGTATTAGTGTATGCAGAGTGCATGTTGTATTAGTGTATGCAGTGTGTGTTGTGTCAGTGTATGCAGAGTGTGTGTTGTGTTAGCGTATGCAGTGTGTGTTGTGTTCGTGCATGCAGAGTGTGTGTTAGTGTATGCAGTGTGTGTTTGTGTTGTGTTGGTGTATGCAGTGTGTGTGTTGTGTTAGTGTATGTAGTGTGTGTTGTGTCAGTGTATGCAGTGTGTGTGTGTTGTGTTAGTGTATGTAGTGTGTGTGTGTGTTGTGTCAGTGGATGTAGTGTGTGTGTGTGTTGTGTCAGTGTATGTAGTGTGTGTGTGTAAATGTGCAATCTGGTGGGGAGGGAGAGTGGGAGGAAGGGGCATTTTCATTTTTTAAATGTAATTAAATGTTTCTCCCCCCTCCCTACTTACCTTTGTCCAGGGAGGGGGGAGATTCCATCCCTGGTGGTCCGGTGGGGGGGGGGGGGGGGGCGGCTCCCTGTTACCGCAGAGGGGGCCCAGGCAGCACACAGCCTCTTCTCTCCTCTCTTCCAATAACTCTCGTGAGACTGCGAGACCCGCGGAGTGTTGCCATGGCAACCAGGTTTTGCGGGAGTTATTAGAAGAGAGAAGAGAAGAGGCTGTGTGCTGCCTGGGCCCCCTCTGCGGTAACAGGGAGCCGGGGGCCCACGGCTGCACACATAGATAGTGATATTTGCTATCTATGTGTGCAGAGAAAGAAAGTGGGGTCCAGGACTGCCATGATTGTCACCCCCTGATGGCGGCCCTGATAACAGGCAATGCTTATGAACTACAGTTCTTTAATATACCAGCCAGCCACTTTATGTCATTGGAAATGTTGTTTACAAATATCTGTAGAGCTTCAGTTGGCCACTTGGGGATTAAAATAATGCCGAGTACTTTAGGATAAAAGAAAAAAATTGTCAATATATAACTATATGCAGCACATTGAAACGTGTAATTCTTCAAAAGCTTTATCTGAAACAACAGTTTTGAAGCACCCAGGTTAAATTGTAACTTAAAATCTAAATAATGACTGCTATTCATGCCTTCTTTTAACTCTCTCTGGCCTCTGACATATAGGTAGACCATTAAAAAATTTACACTATGTAGGTTGCAAGGGCTATTATGGGATTTAAACCAGAACACTAATTTAGACACTTCAGAATGTGTCATATCTCCTTCCCACTTTATAGATCTTGGGTAAACATTATCAGCTGATGGATGTATTCCACTTCTGTCCAAATAAATTGTCACATGAAAATTGCTTCTGTAAACTAATGAATATGTTTCGAGAAGCCGAGAATATTGACTCTGTAAATAACGAACAGCTCAGCCGAATGATGTATGTCTTACAAATTGTTGCAGTGTTGTTGAAACCCTGTGTCATCATGATAGAAAAGCAATATCGAACTAACTAGGGTTTATAATATATGTTTGCTTTCAGTAAGCAATGCGTTAACTGGTTTCAGCACCTGAATGTTAATCAACTCCATATATTATATGGTTTAAATCAAATACATTGCTGTGTTCTGTTGTAAAACCAGACTGTAGTAGGTTGTAGATTTCGACTGAATTGATAACCATTACATCTTTACCAAATGAGTTGTCAGAGTGTTTAAAGAGGTACAACTATGGAACTATTCTATTATCTTTTCTATTTAACTTTACTCACTGCTTACCTTGAAGCAAAACATTTTAATATAACTGGTTTATTATCATTATTGAATGTATAAGTAGCAGTGTGATGGCATGCCTGACTAAACAAACTGCATTTAAGCATGTGACCCTATTGTGTAAATTGTGGGGTCTATAAGTCTTAAGGTAGCGTCAGAATTAGACCATGTGCTGGGCTACCTGAGATTGATGGAAATCACACTATAGGACAGCAAAATCTAAAAGGATAGAGACATAATTAGTAACATCAGTCTTAAATTTACATACACATTCATAAACATTTCTAACTGTAGTTTTTAGCAAAGAGGAAGCAGTAACAGGTCACACAACTGGAGACTACCATTCATTAAACTATTGTGCGGAATTCATCAAGAATTTGCAAATTTTAGCCAAAAATAGCTCAGCCCATTTCTACTATTTTGGGTTTACATTTGCAACTCCCTTGTGAATTTTTAACAGTTCACAATTTAGTGAATACAAAGACACGTTCAATCGATTCACCTGTGATAAAACCATAAAATAGTTAAAAGGTTACTCTAGCCCTTTGGAAAACGGGGGACCTTTAAAGTGTAATATGCTCTTTTGGGCATTGTGGAGAAGGCCTTCCTTCTCCATTTTCAGAAAAATAAGCATTTTTTTAAAAAAAAACCTAACCAATGTTACACAGAGGGAGGGAGAGCGAGATTCCCCTTGCAAGCACTATGCCTGACAACAGGCCTAAATTAGACAGAATTTACATTCCAAAGGGAGTTCTAGGCTGCCAATGTCATAAGTGCTGGGGGTGCAACTTGCCCCCAGTACACAAGTGCCAATAACTCTGGATGTGCAGTTTTTCAAACTGAAACACTGCACATACCTACTCCTACTACAAAATTACTGAAGTGGTCATGGTGGTTGATGTAACCCTTTTATCACACATCCAAGTCTAATTATGATCTTTACATAAGAACTGGAAATTTGAACAATGTTTCAATAGTTTCAGTAAATATTCTCTTTTTCACTTAGGCTCTTGCATCTATTGGAAATTATGGTGTACGGATAAATACAGTGTGCCCAGCATTTGTTGATACACCACTTTTGGAATCCATTGAAAAGGAAGAAAACATGGGAGAGTTTTACAAATACAAGGATAACATAAAAGATATGATGAAATCCTTTGGAGTGTTAGAGTAAGTTTAAACATACTGTATATTGGTTTATTATTTAAGTCTGTTTGTTTCGCTACAAAGTACTTACTGCTTTGAAAAATATATATTTATGTATCAGCATAAAATAAATCTTGAGAGACTTGGCAGTTCATTTATAAAATATAATAGAAAAACTATAGGTTCTCCACATATTAGGTGAGTAATTTCAATGAATAAGCCTGTCCCAATATATTTATTGAATAACAAAGAGAAAGATTGCACACAATGGTCAATTGAAAGCAGATTTTATTGGACATGAAAGGGTAACATTTTGACTACAATGAGTCATCATGATGTGAAAATTTGAAACATTGTTCTTTTATGTCCACAAGAGTCGGCTTTGGATTGAAAAGACCTTTCTCTTTGTTATTCTCTAGAATAAAAGTTATGATACTTTGTTCTGTGATACATATTAAGACGATTCCTGCTTAATACGTGAACAGTCCCTCAGATCTATCCTCAAAATATTTAATGGACACTCTAATTAAAGTGGCAGATATGGGGCTAGGAGGCAGTTATTTCATGCCCTATTTATGTTTTTTTGCCAGACCATTCAGCTAGTTGGGGTGGTGGGAAATTCTCCAGGATTTTGCCAAAGCCCACTTTATCGTTCTCAGAGCTGCTTGTCTGGTATTGCCATCACTGCTAACAGGCATGTAGAAGTGCACTGGTGTGGGATATGAGTATACAGCTAGCAAAGTTTAAATCAGCTAATTTAGAAATCCTACTGTCTCAAGCTGCCCTATCCATTTCCTGAGTATCAATGCAACCATCCTACTTCAATTCTACTTTTAAAACCTATCTCAAGGGCCATCTTTTCTTACAAAAGGCACAAATATTTCAACTCTATTTATTTCCTGGAATTTATAAGGAAAGGGACATGTTGTCTAAAGTAATGCCCCTCCAGATATATCTGTTCCTACTGATAAAGATGCAATTGTCTTCTTATTGGGCTGGTTAAGATAGACCTGGTTGATTACACTAAACATACCAATTAAAAAAAAAAAAAAAAAAAAACACTTTCCTCTGAGTTACTGATTGTCCATCGATAGCCTTTAATATAAATGTCCATTTGATTGCAGTTGAATCTTATGATGATGAATATAGTTCTTAGTTATTATGTAAAGGGTATCAACCTGTGAAAATAAACTGAGACTGACTATGTAATTTAAAAACACTACACAAACTACCGGTACATATTTCTCATTGATTGAGTCATTATAACGGTCTATGTGATTTATTCAAGTTATATTTCTACAGAAGAGCTATGCCCTAATAATTACTGAATAATAAGCAGCCCATATGCTTATTGTAGATTTTGCTGATTATTCTTGCAATGCGTAAACCAATAACAAGGTTTGTGTGACATTTATATTTAACATGCTTTCATTTAATTATATACATTTCCAAGATTAATACCTGCTGGATGCCTTCTGTACATGCTGCACACTGCTTTGTAGCTGTATAGACATAATAAGAATCGAGCAAAGAATGTTTCAGTAATTGCAGTATCAGAAGGAAGGAGACCTGACACTTTGAACTGTAATAATTAGAATGGATATATCAAACGGTTGACTTTACTTTCTGTAGTTGGGATGTTTGAAATGCGGATTTTGTTTACAGGTTGTAAAAACAATTATCCCCTCTAGATTAATCATTTTTTATTATATACTTGGCAAGCATATTACTAGCAAATGGAGAAACTATTTCTGTTTAAGACTTTGAAACAATTGGCACTTCCTCCCCTGGGGGTCCTTTATATTTCATTAATACACCACTCCGGTTTCCTTCTAGTGAGTGAACTGATATCAGAATAAGTCTACGGACGACATTTATTTCCATTTTGTGTATAGCCAAGTTTGGCCTTGCCTAGATTTTAATTCAGTAACCAAAACAAACTAGAGGCGAACTCTGTATCTGCCAGAAAATATATTATCCGTAAATAATAGTAATTAGACTTGTGCATGGGATGGACACAATTTGCCATATGGCGGTCTCTCAGAATTTAGGAAAGCAGAAATTGGTAAAGGAAATAAATCAGACAAACCAAAAGGAAGCAAAAATGGGCAAGCCAGTGTACCGCAATATATATATATATAAATAATATAAATATAAATATAAATAAAATTTTCTCACCATTTGGTTCGCATGTGAGAAAGGTAACCAATAGAGGAAAAAAGGAGGAGCAATAAAAATATAGATTTATGTATTATATATTTGTAAAAAGGAATATATACTTTTTTGTTTTGCTCCTACTTTTTTTTCCTCTTTTGCTCACTTCTCACTTGATCTGTGAATAAAATCAATATTCAGTGATTGTCCCCATCAATCATCTTTTTTTACCCATCACTCGTCTCGTCTTTTGGTGACATGGTTGGAATTTAAAATCACAAATCAAAACAAACATGCTCGTCCGTTACCTACTTCATTTGCTTTGTGATTTAGCTACATTTGGTTTTGGAGTTTGGGAATGTCAATGATTAGTCGATCGGCCCAAATTCACATCAATTGCATTTGTAAGCAAAAAAATCTTGAGGTCTAATAGTAATGAAGACAATAATAGTTCAGTATACCATAAGGCATATCAGACAAAAAAAAGTCCCTCAAAAGAATAATTAATAATAGCAAAAATAACTTTATTGCTATTTACTAAAATAAAATGTAAAAGAGGGGAAATTACAAAGATACACATTAAAAAGTCATCAGGCTGCATGCTAGATAGGGGGCATAAGAAAACAAGTAACTATTGCTTAGTGATACCCCTGCAAAATAATTTAAGCACAGGAAAATTGAAACAAAAAGTTATTTCAAATGTAGAGCAATTTACCAGGGCCTTAATTGTAGGTAACCCTTCAGGCCAAAAAAAGCTACAAAGAGTCTCAGAGATCAAATAGAATCAATATAATCTAACATACAGGAGGTATGGTACATACATTGCAGATTTACCACATTCTCTTGTGCTATGTTTTTGTAAAGTGATATATACAAACAAAATGTGTGAACACAACCCCAGTGAAAATAGTGACAATTGAAAACAAACCGGAACTTCCCTGTGTTAGGTGAAGTATCCAGAAAAGGTCCCCATAGACTTCCTCTTGTCTTCAGCATAAATACAAATAGAGTAGGGGATATTCTGCTAAATACAGATCAAATGGAAAAACATAGCGTTTAACTGTGTGAGAGTAAGTGAAGATGTATGATATACAATTAGCCACTCACAAATTGTTAGATGTAAAAAAATTGTCAGCTGTTAGATCTAACAGCTGGGAGAGAGGAGGCAGTTAATCCTTAGACTCTGAGAAAAAGGTTTAAAATACAATACTGACAAGGAACACAAGCTGATAATATATAAACAAGAACACAGGAAAATCAAAACCATTGGACAAAGAAAAGAGGGCATTTAAATGAGGACACATAAATATTCCAATTCACTGATGGGAGTATGAAGATGAACATAAAAAATATTGAAGAAAAGGATTTCACTCAAAGCTGTTTTACATCTAACAATTTGTGAGTGGTCAATTGTATATCATACATCTTCACTTACTCTTACACAGTTAACCCCTTAAGGACACATGACATGTGTGACATGTCATGATTCCCTTTTATTACAGAAGTTTGGTCCTTAAGGGGTTAAACGCTATGTTTTTCCATTTGATCTGTATTTAGCAGAATATCCCCTACTCTATTTGTATTTTTGTAAAGTGAAACAGGCTATGTTACTGTTCATTGCATAGGCAGAGCACAATTGCAACACAGCAGACTTTTCACATAATACAATTCTATGACATTTTTATTATCCCTGATATTTTAAGATATGCAGGAATCTTTTGGGCCATCTAATTAATAACAATTTCCCATATGTGCTGTGTATCACTACAAAAACCTGTTTACACAGATTTCCCACATAAGACGTTAGTCAGTGTTTACACTGCTGCTTAACACCACCTCTATTGGCTGTCACTCAGACGGCCACTAGAGGTGCTTCCTGGTTGGGCTCCTGCAAAGATTGCAGGACTAACATTCAGCATCTCCACGCTCCACATGGGGATACTGAACATTCCCCATGGAGATATATTGAAGCATTGGCACACATGTGCACTAGTCTTCCATTGCTTTCCTATCACATCATCATTATTGCCGGGGGATAGGTGAGTTCAACTTATCCATTTAGTTAATTTAGGAGGAAGCCTTTCATCTTAATAGGGGAATACACATTTGTTCCTTTAAAACTGAAATTGCAGAAAGATTCTGGATAAAACCTGAATATCTATAATATCATTGTGATTGTTTATAAGGAGATTGCAAGAGTTGACAAAGATCTTTATTGTGTTGCCAAACTTCATTCTTTTGTGTTTACACATTAATAAACTTTCTCTGTTTAAATTACATCCATGAGAACTGTCTTGGGAGAACATCAAACATTACATAAACAAGTTATACAATACACATCCCAGGGAAGGTTGTAAATGAAAGGTAGAACTAAAGGATTTACATTTTTACAAATTCAGTATACTGCAGACTGATTATGAATTGTGATTTTTTATTTTATGGCAATAGGAAGATATTTATGATATGGAAAACACTATTACACAGATGACTCATTACTGACCTCACATTTGAATTATATTGTAAATATAATCTAATGTAATATCTAAGAACAAAAATGAACAGCATTCATAGGAGATTATCAGAATGCATTTCATTCTGAAACTAGAATCAAATTGTCCTTGCTAAAAAGGACATGTGGGCTGAGTAGAACATTTTGAAAATGTCAAAACAATGTATGTTTTTTTTTTTCTTTAAAACTCTGTCACTGAAAAAATGGGTGTTAAATACGAGAGAGAGTGTGGGTGTGTGAACAAGCGCATGCAGTTTTATCACTGATGAAAAGTACTCTTGTATAATTGCTTTAGTACTATGAAGCTAATGTTCTATATTTTTCTACTCGTAGTCCATCGCTGATTGCCAAAGGACTGATCGACCTTATAGAAGATGATTCTTTTAATGGTGCAGTAATGAAAATTACCACTTCCCGGGGAATCCACTTTGAAGAGTATGCAGCACATCAAAAAACAAAAGTTTAACTCTAGTTCTTTTATGCCATTTTCTCCAGTCTTAAATATGCTATTTGTACAGAAGGTTTAAAGGGACAGTCTAGGTTGGATTTGGTCCTTTCTTTTTGATGCATTAAAAATGCAAAAGCAGTACATTTTGAAGCAAGAAGGGAACCACTGTTAGTTGAGAGAAGGTGGTAGAAAGGGTGGACGTATGATGCAAAGCTAATTTTCATTTCATTAAAAGAAAACAAAACCGCAAACCTAAATGTAACATAAAACATACAGTGCACCTTGAAATATCAATGAATAAAAAAAAATAAGTTATGCATGATTTAAAAAGCAAGATCTGAAATCAAAATTGTATCCTAAACACTGGAAAATATAATGCACAGAAAGAACAACAAGTCCAGAAATAAATGGAAAAGATAATTTTAGATCCATTGATTATGTTTTTCTTTGTGAAATTGTGCTATGTTGTGAAACACAGAAGGCAACTAGTATTAGAAAATGCAGTAGTAAATGGTAAAATCAATATACATTTGTTGAATATTATAGTTAATCTTGTACAGAGATGTAAATTATATTCTTAGTTTTGTAAAAATGTATTGTAAATTTGGGCTTTTTCTTTTAATTTCAATAATTAAATTTTTAATTTTGTATTTTTATATGAAACTGTGACTTCCATTTTATCGCATATGAAATTAATAAACGTGTTATGCCAGTTGAATATTTGAATTATTACATGGCTACATAGTTATATAGGCTGAAAAAGACTTGCACCCATTAAGTTTGGCCTTTCTCACATCAGTTTTTGCTTTTGATTACTTTATTGATTAAATAACATAACAATTTGTGCTAATTTGAATGTTATACCATATTTCTGCACAAATCTAAAGTTAGATATCAGATTATGTGTTGTAAATATTAAAATGTCAGTCTGTGCAAATTATGATTCAGTACAAACCAAACGGTAGCAAACTGAAGACCAAATTGTTGTATGAGTAAAACAGAGTTGGACATGTTGTCCACATCAGTAGTGCAACTTGTTTACTGAATTTGTTATCCTTTTATTCACTACATTTCTGTGTTTAGTGAGTAAAACACTTGATGCTCTCTCATATCTACATGGAATTGTAGCAACAGGATATAAAAATGGTGGCACACAAGTAATTACAACAGAATACATTTGTCATGCAATAACAAAATGAGACTGCTGGTGAAATGAGCATAGAATCTGAAGGAAGTGAGGTAACTTCTTAAAGGGCAAATTTACTGTATTTACTGTAAATAAATATTGCAGTCTTTTCACCCAGAATCAACTTCCAAAAAAGCTATGTTTGTTGAAAAAAACTTCACATGATTTATAAGTCATTTTTCATAGAGGGAGTTGTAGAATTGTTGTAATTTTTTTCTTCAGTTCCACGACCAAAATAGTCCACGTATATCAAGCTGAAAAACGAAATAATTTCAGTGACATTTAGAATTGCATTATCTTTATCTGTTCCAAAACAACCTTATGATATTCTGCACCCACCTTTATAACAATTAATGTGACACTATAGTCACCAGAACAACTACAGCTTATTGATTTTTTTCTGGTGAGTAGAATCATTACCTTCAGGCTTTTTGCTGTAAACACTGTCTTTTTAGAGAAAATGCAGTGTTTACATTACAGCCTAGTGATAACTTTACTGGCCACTCCTCAGATAGCTGTTAGAGATCCTTCCTGGGTCATGACTGCCTAAAATGCATCCAAACATTCAGTGTCTCCTCCCTCTGCATGCAGACACTGAACTTTCCTAATTGAGATTCATTGATTCAATTAATCTCTATGAGGAGATGCTGATTGGCCAGGGCTGTGTTTGAATCCTGCTGGCTCTGCCCCTGATCTGCCTCCTTATCAGTCTCAGCCAATCCTATGGGGAAGCACTGTGATTGGATCAGGCTACAACTTCTGATGATGTTGGCACACTACTTGTTTTTCTGAGTCTAACAGCACGCAGAGTTACAGCTTCAGGCTTGAATACAGTAAGATTTTTACCATATTTATGGAGGCATGAGGGGCCCAGGGGGGCTAGACGGTGGTTTTAACACTATAGGGTCAGGAATACATGTTTGTGTTCCTGACCCTATAGTGATCCTTTAAAGTAATCATTGGCAATATATAAACATATGTGTGTATATATATATATATATATATATGTATATATATATATATTTATATTATTTTTTTCATCTTTATTTTTATGTGCTTAGAGTTACAAACACACTTGTTATGCCACACCAGCAAGAACAAGCTCATGCAAGCTTTTTGTAATAAACTGAGTCATGGTAAATGATAAAACTTCACAATTTTTGGTAAAGGAAGTATGTTCAGGCTAAGTATTTCAGTGGCTGAGTAATCATGTATATCATATAAGTAAGTGTGGCAAAACCAACCTATCCACTATGTGCTGGAGAAGCCTGGTTGCCCGCCAGCTGCCCAAGGACTATGGCCCCCATGTAAAAACCTTTATTCTCCCTGCAGAAAGGTTTGTTTGTGCTTTTCTGCCAGGGCGTTCGGTAAATTAAATTTACTGAACAAACGTACGAATGACAGGACCACCTGGGTATGGAATGTGCAGGCAATTGATCTCCCAGAAGCTGCAGGTAACTGCAGCTTAATTGACTAATGCTGGGTGGCCGTTGTTCGTGTAGTCGAACACGTGGCAGTGGCCATCTTAAACTGCCAAACGGCCAGCGGTGTTCAGTTACAAAACTCTGGAACTGAAAACGGACACTTTTCTTCACGAACACTGCTGAAGCCACCGACCCCCCTTGTCATGCATTCCTTCATTTACCACCGGTCCATTCGGTACTTTGACTGTGTGAACAGTGCTACCCCAGATAGCTATGCCATGGAGCCCATTCATGTAATGAAAGACTATGTGAAAGACTTTGGCTCCATTGCGATTGCACTATATGTATGTGATCTGAGCGCCATTCGGTAATAATGTGTGCTCAGATCTCAGCTATCTGGGGATATGTTGAATGTATATGTTTTATGCAGTAGTTGTAACATTGTGTATTTTTATGTCTTTTATTGCCATGTGTATAATGGAGTTTTGCCTCTATCCTAGGAGATAATTGAATTACTTCCCAATTATCTCCAGGATAGAGAGGAGAGATTACAATGTGCATGTGGGAGTGTTTACTGTTCAACTGTGTCTATTGGTCAGTGTACAATATGTGTCCCAGTTTTCCACCAGGTCCCCTAGGGGAGTGTCCCCCTGGTAGGAGACCTGCATAATTATCGGGCAGGTAGCCCAGATTAAACAGATCACCTGCTGACCCTCAATACAGAGCCTTGTCTCATACTTTGGGGGGTTATTCGTATGGATTTACTATTTGGCTGTCTGGAGTGTAAACCTATTTGTATGTTTTTTCCTGTTCGGCTGTATGGAGCATTCATATGGTTTGGAGCATTCGTATGGTTCTTTATGTTCAACGGATTGGTGTCTTTGGTAGCTGCCTTTATATCTGGAAGGGGAATATCTACTGAACGGCTTTTAACCCTTTTTATGCCCGGGGTGTCGTTACAGTAGGCAATACAAACTGATAGTTAAGTTAACATGCTTGAGTACAAAAGAAAATGCATGAGGTTAAACATGATGAACTATATCATGCCAGTTAGACCACTTAAGATTTAAAAGTACATCGCATTTTATAATACAAGGTGAAAAATAAGCAAGGAAAACATGTTTACCTGTATAAAATAAATAAATCATTCTGCTGTAAAAGAAAGGCTAGTCATATTGATTGCTATGGAGTTACAGATGCTAACCAACATGCTAATGTAAAGGTATATACCACTCAGAGGCCACAATTTTCAAACAAAAATTGGAGAATGATAAACATGTTAAAGGCTATATTAAAGGGCACTAAATAGCGTGGCATCATCCTACACCGCTACAAGGTAATGGCCTATGTGCTGTGGCCATCTTGTGAGGGGGGGGGGAGTGGGTTCCACTGCTGGACTGGTGGACATTCTGTCGAGGGATCGGCTGTTTCCAGGAACAGAAGGCCTCTGTATCAGAGGCTTCCTAAAGTCTCGAGCCTGCCGCTTATGTGTCACCTTGCATGCATCATCAGTCGGCACTCCAGCAGGTCAGAGTGTGTAGAAGGCACTTTTAAAAGGATAAATTATCAATACATGGCACATATACATAAATGAAAATATAAATATTCACAGTTTGACAGAAAATAAAAAAAACAATTCAAGAAATGTATTGCAGTAAAATGTCCGTAGAGAGAAACATGATAGAGACAATCCAGTGTTTTCTACCTATACATTATTAATATGTTTACATTGTTTTATATCTTTTTTATTTCATTTATACGTACCATGAACATACAGGCATATTCGTGCATAAGGTGCTATGATGGACAACTGGTTTGAAAAGATTTTGGACAAAAAAACACTAATAAAAACATTTAGTAACAATACTGATGACATGAGATAACATCATGTATAATATACAGATATCTCGGGGTGGTTTTGGTATGTGGTATGTGTAATTTGGTACACTATACAAAGATAACTACTCTTCCCTGTGTAGCTTTTTGTAGAGTTTTCATACTTGGGCCTTTCTTTGCTTTGTTAATTTTAATTGAAGGCACGATTCAAGCAGGAGATGATCAACAATGAACATGGAATATCAACAATCCATAAATAAAAAAAATAAAAAATATATATATATATATATATGTGTGTGTGTGTGTGTGTGTATTTGTTTTGTTACTGTTAATGTCACTGTTAAAAAATACCAGGGAATGGCTCTTCCCTAAATATGGGTTTACCTAAATATGGACTGCAAGTTACTCAAGTCCTTAGTGCTGGTGATAAAATGTTCCTAAATCCAGCAATTTTATTTTATTTATCTGTCTACTAACTGTCTACAGCTCATTTACAGATTGCTTTACAAGAAAATGAACCAATAAGAAAACTGTTCTTGTAACAAAACTACACCTAGAAGAAAAAACAAAACAATTAGACAGGCATGGATCATAAAAGCCATTAACATTGTGATCTCAAATTTCTATAAATACAATGTCACCATGAATAACCAAATAAAAAGATTATCTCCATCTCCAACACCCTTACCATCTCTACAAAATACATCATCTAACTGTCCACTGTATTTCCTTTTCACCTGATGTGTTTGACAATGCTGCTTCCATTTATCTCAGGATCAATAGCAGCAGCTCTAGGAGTACAATAAAGGGACATGAGCAGAACTATGAGGCAACTCAAGGGTCAATCTATTAGAAATGCCAGAACAGGAGGTAAAAGACTGCTGCCGCTTTACATCCTACACCTATACAGTGATCAGCCAGAACATGAAAACCACTTGCCTAATGTCATGTAGGTCCCCCTCTTGCTACCAAAACAGTTATGATGTGTGGAGGCATAGACTCCACATAACCTCTGAATGTATCCTGTGGTATTTGGCACAAAAGACATTAGCAGCAGATACTGCAAATTACAAGGTGATTGAGATCTGGGCATTTTGAGGCCAGGACAACACCTTGAACCCTTTGTCATGTTCCTCAAACTATTCCTGAACATTTTTTGCAGTGTAGCAGGGTGCATTATCCTACTGAAAGAGGCCACTGCCATCAGGGACTGCAACAATATCTAGTTAGATGGTACATGTCAAAGTAACATCCACATTAATGCCAGGACCCAAGGTTTCCAAGCAGAACATTGCCCAGAGCATAACACTGCCTCCACCGGCCTGCCTTCTTCCCATAGTGCATTCAGCAGCCATCTATTCCCCAAATAAACAATCTACACACCCAGCCATACACCTGATCTAAAAGAAAACATTATTCATCAGACCATGCAAATTTCTTTCATTGCTCCATGGTCAAGTTCTGATGCTCATGTCGCCAGCGAAGACACCTTCGGTGGTGGACGAGGGTCATAATGAGCACATAATGATCACATTGACCAGTCTGCGGCTATGCAGCTCCATACACAACAATGCTCTGTGTGTTCTGACTCATTTCTATCATGCATTAAGTTTTTCAGCAATCTAAGCTAAAGTAGCTCTTCTGTGTGATCGGACTAGATGGGCTTGCATTAGCTCCCCATGTGCATCCATGAGCCTTTGGTGCCCGTGACCCTGAAATCAGTTCACCTGTTGTCCTTCATTGCACCACTATTTGTAGGTAGTAACTACTTCATATTAGGAAAACCCCACAAGATTAGCCGTTTTGGTGATGCTCTGACCCTGTCATCTAGCCATCACTATTTCATCCTTCTCAAAATCATTCAGTCTTTTCAATTGCCCATTTTTCTGCTTCTAACACATAAAATTCAAGGATTCGAAAAAATACAAATACACACAATCACCCGTGAACAAAGTGATTTGTGTAAACAAAAATAAAAACTTAACTTATAGGTACACAGCTTCCCAAGGTTATTTCCCAGCAGATAACCATATAACAGAACTGTATGAATGATAGGATATTTTAGGGATTCTGCTGGTGTACCTAAAATAGAGGATAAGACATAGTGCAAATATTGTTTATTCAAAATAATATACTGGTTTATATGCACTCACAAGTTCCAAATTGGTAAAGCGTTTTATGGGTGCCTCCCCACGATGTAAATGGGGGGTGTTATTAGGTGTCCCTCCTCGAGTGGTAGTCAGTGGGATATCAGGGTCAGCGAGATGATCCAAAAGACTCCAACCAGATGAATACTTCAAAGGCAATTTATTCACTCATAAAATCAGGAGGTGTACAAAATAAAAATAAAAACAAATATAAAAAGGTCACTGGTCCTACACGTTCGTCCTTATACCAAAGGACTTCCTCAGGGACCTCTTTCAATAAAAACATCAGTTACATGTACAATAGCTAACAAGGCATCCTAAAAACGCTACCAAAAAAAAGGTCTTATATAGGGCTAACCCCTTCAAGTCATTGGTGGAATAGTGGGTGTCCTCCCTCTTCTGAACTTCCATTCGTTACCCGGCATCTTCCTCCAGGTATAGCTCCTTCGCCGGAGATAGGCTGGCGCTCGGACTTTGTGGTGTATTTGCTCCAGTGTCCGTGCGGCAGCCAGTATGTTGGACGCACGAAGAGGTGTTTGAAAGTGAGGTTCCTTGAACATATTAATATCATTAAGAAGAAACTTGACACCCATTCGGTCCCCCTCCATTGTAACAGTTGCCCACAATTTTTTCTGAAAGGGCTGCGTTGCATAGGGGTGGAACAAATTCAATCACATTGAAGAGGGGGCAACAAAGAGAAACGATTAGCTCAAAGAAAGTCATAATGGATTCACAGATTGGGCACCCTTACTCCAAGGGGGTTAAATGTAGATATGGATATAGTCTGTTTTTTAGATTGATTAAGTTCAAGAGACATATAAGACTCCCCCCACTTGGATAATTACTTTGAGAATTTAATTGGAAAGCCATTTGATTGGTAATAGCAATCACTTATGTTAGACACAATATGGATGTGTAATTAAGGATAATGTCACTTTAAAGTTTATATATTCACATTTATGTCACAAATTTATTAAATACTATTTAAAATAACAAAAAGAGACTACAAATATTAAACCATTAATGCTACAAGAGATAATAGCTTGTGATGTATATTGTGTACATTTATGATTATATTGAATGCAAGCTTGGATAGGAAGTTGTTGCATTCAATTTTAATTTTTAATTGAAATTTTCGTTGATTTATTAATTTTGTTAGATGTAGAGGATATATTAATATTATCATCATGACTCCTGTTGTTTGTGTGCAACATCTAATAGCCCTCTCGTTCAGATTCCCGGGTATCACCAATGTGTGTAAATAACAGTGGATTCCTTTATGATTATGGTGGAACGCACAGCCATGTTTTTTTCGAGTGTGGAACGCACACCGGTCACGTGATAAGAACGTAACGCATGACGTATGCCGAAGTGGCAGAGAATAATGCGGGAAGGATTTAAAATCTTCGGCGAAGGAGCTACACCTGGAGGAAGATGCCGGGTAAGGAATGGAAGTTCAGAAGAGGGAAGACACCCACTATTCCACCAATGACTTGAAGGGGTTAGCCCTATATATGACCTTTTTTTTTGGTAGCGTTTTTAGGATGCCTTATTAGCTATTGTACATGTAACTGTTGTTTTTTTTTTAAAGAGGTCCCTGAGGAAGTCCTTTTGTATAAGGACGAAACGCGTAGGACCGGTGACCTTTTTATATTTGTTTTTATTTTTATTTTGTACACCTCCTGATTTTATGAGTGAATAAATTGCCTTTGAAGTATTCATCTGGTTGGATTATCTCGCTGACCCTGATACCCCACTGGCTACCTGTCAGGATCGGGACAGGGATCCAACACGCAGAGTACAAACAGGTACAGGATACGTATACCGGACCTTAGAATGGCCGGACTAACGTACGGAGAATATAGAGAATAGTCAAAGACAAGCCGAGGTTGAGGGAACGAGAAGACAGGTAAGCGAGGAACAAGCCGGGTCAAGGGTAACAGAGATAAACAGAGTAAGTCAAACAAGCCGGGTCAGAACCAAAGGGATAACAGAAATACAAGAGCACTGTGTGACTAGGCAGACTAGAACCACGACAGGGCAATGAGCAAATGGGAGAAGCAAGTTTAAATACCCTGGCTCGGAAGGGTAGACACGCCTCCGACGAGTCCTGATTAGTCTCTGAAGGATTGAGTGACAGGTCGTTCCGGGTTGGCGTCATGACGTCGGTTTCCGGACGTCATGCTAGAAAAGGGAGTGAGTCCCTCGCGGCCGGCGTTTACGTGACCGGATGGACCGCGAGGAACAGAGGAAACAGCCCGTCCGGACGGATGGACGTCTAAGTCTCTACCTCTCTCAGAGGTAGAGACTTCAGGTACCCTGACAGTACCCCCCCTCTCAGATACGCCCACTGGGCGGAAGGAACCGGGACGAGATGGGAAGCGGGAGTAAAACGCCCTGCGGAGACGAGGAGCATGAACATCCTCCTGAGGTACCCAACTCCTCTCCTCAGGACCATATCCCTTCCAATCGACCAGATATTGTACTCTCCCCCGGGAGATTCGAGAATCGATAATAGAGTTAACCTCATACTCCTCCTGACCCTCCACCTGAACAGAGGGAGGAGAGGATGATGTGGAGGAAAATCTGTTACAGACTAGTGGTTTCAACAATGAAACATGAAATGAGTTAGGGATGCGTAAGGCAGTTGGAAGAGCTAGACGATATGCAACTGGGTTAATGCGCGTTAGCACCCTGTAAGGTCCAATATAACGAGGAGCGAACTTCATGGAAGGCACTTTTAAACGGATGTTTCTTGTACTCAACCATACTCTATCACCTGGAACAAACACCGGAGCCGCCCTTCTACGTTTATCAGCGTGTTTCTTAACCAGCATAGAATTGTGCAGAAGAATCTGTCGAGTCTGATCCCACAACTTCCTCAAATTGGCAACATGAACATCAACCGATGGCACCCCCTGGGAAGAAGAAGCCGAAGGAAGAATAGATGGATGAAAGCCATAATTCATGAAGAAGGGGCTTGAACGAGTAGAATCACAAACGAGATTGTTGTGTGCAAACTCCGCCCAAGGAATCAAACCAACCCAATCGTCCTGGTGTTCGGAAACAAAACAACGTAAATATTGTTCAATCTTTTGGTTGGTGCGTTCAGCAGCTCCGTTAGACTGAGGATGATAGGCAGAAGAGAAATTCAATTTGATACCCAGTTGAGAGCAGAAGGACCTCCAAAAACGGGAAACAAATTGGGAACCTCTGTCAGATACAATTTGGGAGGGTATCCCATGTAATCGAAAAATCTCCCTTGCGAATATCTCCGCCAATTCGGGAGAAGACGGGAGTTTAGGCAGAGGAACGAAGTGAGCCATCTTGGTGAATCTGTCAACCACGGTGAGGATAACAGTCTGTTTTTTAGAGATAGGTAAATCGACAATAAAGTCCATAGCCAAACAGGACCATGGCTTCTCTGGAACCTCTAAGGGACGCAGAAATCCACAGGGAAGGGTATGAGGTTGCTTGGTCTTAGTACAAACCTCACATGCACCGATGAAATCTTTAATATCCTTCCGTAAATCAGGCCACCAGAAGTCCTTAGAGATCAAAGCATATGTCTTGCGAATACCAGGATGTCCAGCCACCTTGCTGTTGTGGAAACATTGCAACAGTTCCAGTTGTAGAACAGGAGGAACGAAACGTCGACCTTCAGGAGTCTGTTTAGGAGCTAGATGTTGCAGTTTAATGATCTCGGCAAGTAACGGAGAGTGAATCTTGAGATTCGTGTTGGCGATAATATTGCATTTCGGAACTATAGAGGAAAGAACCGGTTCAGATATAGTAGAAGGTTCATATTGGCGAGACAAAGCATCGGCTTTGGAGTTCTTAGAACCAGGTCTATAAGTAAGCACATAATTGAAGTGAGTCAGGAATAAGGACCAACGAGCTTGTCTGGCGGACAGTCGCTTGGCTTCCCCAATATAAGACAAGTTCTTGTGATCCGTCAAAATAGTAACAGGATGTAAGGTCCCCTCCAATAAATGTCTCCACTCCTTTAAGGCCATAATGACCGCTAAGAGTTCCCTGTCGCCAATGTCATATCTACTTTCAGGGCCAGACAGTTTCTTAGAAAAAAAACCACAAGGGTGTAGTGGTTTATCCACCCCTAACCTTTGCGACAGAACAGCCCCTACGCCTGTCTCAGAGGCATCGACCTCGAGTAGGAACGGCAGAGTCGTATCAGGATGGACTAGAATTGGAGCAGAAGCAAAAAGATCCTTGAGAGTCTTGAAAGCAGCGAGAGCTTCATTAGACCAAGTCTTAGTGTCAACCCCTGGTCTGGTCATATTGGTAATAGGTGCAATAATAGAAGAGTATCCCTTAATGAAGCGCCTATAATAATTGGAGAAACCAATACACCTCTGGATAGCCTTGAGTCCCTTAGGCAAAGGCCACTCTAAAATGGACTGGAGTTTGTCAGGGTCCATCTTAAAGCCTTCCCCAGAAATCACGTATCCAAGAAAGTCTATCTGAGACTGGTCAAAGCTACATTTCTCCAATTTACAGTACAAGCCATGCTGCAGGAGTTTGTGTAATACCCTTCTGACCTGTCTGTGGTGGGTCTCAACCTCTCTAGAGTGTATCAGTATGTCATCCAGGTATACAATAACACAATCATGTTGAAATTCCCTAAGAACCTCATTAATCAAATCCTGAAATACTGCAGGTGCGTTACAAAGACCAAAAGGCATGACCGTGTATTCATAATGCCCATAACGGGTATTGAACGCTGTCATCCACTCGTGTCCTTGCTGGATTCTCACCAAGTTATATGCCCCTCTGAGGTCCAACTTGGTGAAAATTTTAGAGCCTTTCAGACGATCAAACAGCTCGGTAATCAAGGGAATCGGATAGGCATTTCTGATGGTTATCTTATTCAAACCTCGGTAATCAATGCATGGTCTTAGTGAACCATCCTTCTTTTTAACAAAAAAAAAACCCAGCCCCGGCAGGAGAAGAAGATGTCCTAATGAATCCCTTGTCTAGATTCTCCCGAATATACTCCTCTAGAACTGAATTCTCCTTAGTGGATAGGGGGTATACATTGCCCCTCGGAGGCATGGTACCAGGTAGTAAGTTAATTTTACAATCAAAGGTCCTGTGTGGAGGTAGAGTATCAGCATTCTTTTTGTCGAATACTGCTTTTAAGTCTAGGTACAGGGGCGGTATCTGTATCTCTGTAGACTGGGTAGAACTACCTGGTGTGTTAATTACACCCAATGGGGAAACCCTCCGTAAACAATTCTCCTGGCAACCCTGGCCCCATGAGAGTATCTCCCCTAACTCCCAATCAATAATAGGGTTATGTCTTTTTAACCATGGGTAACCCAGGACTATGGGAACAGAAGGGGATGAAATAAGCATAAGCGATAAGTTTTCCTCGTGTAAGATACCAACAGTTAAGCTAACTGGAATGGTCTCACGAGAGATAACAGGCTCAAGTAAAGGTCTATGGCCTCAACGGCCAAGGGTGTATCCCTTAACTGGGATGGGATAGTGTGTTTAGTAGCAAAGGCTTGATCGATAAAATTCTCAGCAGCACCGGAATCTATCAAAGCCATGGTCCTTAGTACTCCCCTTTCCCAAGTTAAAGAAACTGGTAGCAGAAGCCTGTGATCTTTATAATTATGCGTAGAGGACAAAATAGAAACACCCAAGGCCTGTCCTCTAGAGAAACTTAGGTGCGAGCGTTTCCCGAACGATTAGGACAATTCAGCCGTAGGTGACCTCTGACTCCACAATACATGCATAATCCCTCCCTTCTCCTGTATTGCCTCTCCTCCTCTGAGAGGCGAGTATTGCCTATCTGCATAGGTTCAGGACATAGTGAGGTAGTGGAATCAGGACTTTGAAATGCGGGAGCTAATTTAAATGAAGGTCTAAGGTTCCTCTCTCGAGTGTTCTGTCTCTCTCTTAAACGCTCATCAATACGAGAAATGAATGAAATTAAATCCTCCAAATTTTCAGGGAGCTCTCTAGTAGCAACCTCGTCGAGGATTACATCTGATAGCCCATTCAAAAATACATCTATATATGCCTGCTCGTTCCACTTAACTTCTGCCACCAAAGACCTGAACTCTAGTGCATAATCCACAAGAGTTCGGTTCTCTTGTCTCAGGTGCAACAGTAATCTAGCTGCATTGACCTTTCTACCAGGAGGGTCAAAAGTTCTTCTAAAGGCAGCTACAAAGGCATTATAATTATATACCAAAGGGTTATCATTCTCCCATAATGGGTTGGCCCATCTCAGAGCTTTCTCAATGAGTAAGGTGATAATAAATCCAACCCTCGCCCTATCTGTAGGATAGGAGCGAGGTTGTAATTCAAAGTGGATACTGATCTGGTTAAGGAAACCACGACACTTCTCAGGTGAGCCACCATAATGTACTGGTGGTGTAATACGGGATGAGGCACCTACAGTGGCTACCTCTAGGCCTGAGCTCACAGGAGAAATAGAAGTAGTACGCGTCTCCTCTGGCGGGTTATTAGCACGAGACAATAACGCCTGTAGTGCTAGCGCCATCTGATCCATTCTGTGCTCCATGGCCTCGAACCTAGGATCAGAAGGACCAAGCTGACTGTTTGTACTTGCAGGATCCATTGGCCCTGTCGTAATGTCAGGATCGGGACAGGGATCCAACACGCAGAGTACAAACAGGTACAGGATACGTATACCGGACCTTAGAATGGCCGGACTAACGTACGGAGAATATAGAGAATAGTCAAAGACAAGCCGAGGTCGAGGGAACGAGAAGACAGGTAAGCGAGGAACAAGCCGGGTCAAGGGTAACAGAGATAAACAGAGTAAGTCAAACAAGCCGGGTCAGAACCAAAGGGATAACAGAAATACAAGAGCACTGTGTGACTAGGCAGACTAGAACCACGACAGGGCAATGAGCAAATGGGAGAAGCAAGTTTAAATACCCTGGCTCGGAAGGGTAGACACGCCTCCGACGAGTCCTGATTAGTCTCTGAAGGATTGAGTGACAGGTTGTTCCGGGTTGGCGTCATGACGTCGGTTTCCGGACGTCATGCTAGAAAAGGGAGTGAGTCTCTCGCGGACGGCGTTTACGTGACCGGATGGACCGCGAGGAACAGAGGAAACAGCCCGTCCGGACGGATGGACGTCTAAGTCTCTACCTCTCTCGGAAGTAGAGACTTCAGGTACCCTGACACTACCACTCGAGGAGGGACACCTAATAACACCCCCCATTTACATCGTGGGGAGGCACCCATAAAACGCTTTACCAATTTGGAACTTGTGAGTGCATATAAACCAGTATATTATTTTGAGTATCAAACAATATTTGCACTATGTTTTATCCTCTATTTTAGGTACACCAGCAGAATCCCTAAAACATCCTATCATTCATACATAAAATTCAAGAACTGACTGTCCACTTGCTGCCTAACATATCCCACCCTTTGACAGGTGCCATTGTACCGATATAACCAATGTTATTCACTTCACTTGTCAGTGGTTTTAATGTTGTGGCTGATCAGTGTATGACCTAATCAAGAACAATACTGACACTCCCACCACTAATCAGACTGCAGAGGCTGGTATGTGTGCTGTATTTCCCGGGAAATGATAACCACTGGATTTGAATATGCACATAACATTTTCTCCAGGATCCTCTCCGGGATTCTTATTTTTTTCCATCATACAAAATCAGAGTGGCATGGGATTAAGGTAATAATTTTATATTTTTTAAATTATTTTAATATTATTTAGATTTTTTTTAATATAGAGTTGTATTTTTTTTTTTTATTATTCTTTATTTTTGTAGTGCATAAACTTATGACAGTTGCTTGGAGGTACCCCAAAGGCAATCCTCTAGCGCGTTTCAGACAGTTAGGCATAGAGGTACATGGTAATCCGAGCACATTTTTTATATAAGGTTAAATCAAATCGTAAGGAGGATATATTGTCGTAGCTTAATCACTTCCAAAACATAACGGTAACAGTGCATATTTTGATGTTGAAGTTAAAAGTTAAAAGTTAAAGGTTAGCATTGAGTTATGATTTAGTTCACCGCAGTGGTGTCTACTGTGCAAAGGATAGCGAACAAATAGTCCAGTAATACTTCGCCTTTCCTTTTGCTCATATTCTGAGTAAATTATCTTGAGTTAAATAACTACCTCCTACATGCATACATTGTAGAAATAAAAACCGAAAATGTACAGTAACACAATGTGAAATCAAGGGTTAATATTCATTTTGTTTTCCTTTGCCTATTAGTAACTGTGGAGTAGCTATAGTATAACATATGTACATGCTGACGAACTTATTAGTCACAATGTCAGTGCCCATTCGCAGATATTCAGATTTGTTTTTCTCTTTACTTTCTCTATCCTGAAAATGTACTATCGTGCAGTGATTTAGCTTAGATTTTTCACATACATGAGTGTCCATCAAATGCTTTTGACACATAGGCGATATCGCCTTTATAGATATAGACTTAAGTTAAACCAAGTTTGTCATGTATCAGGTTAGGTCTAAGCAGGTTACCCATGTGCCTATTAGTTATTGTGGTCTGGAGCTGCAGTGTATTAGTAGTGGTGTCTGCTAAGTGACTAACAATGCAAAAACATTAACTAAGCATTGCGATGCATAGAGAAGACGTGTTTGAGTAACGTCTAAGCATTCTACTCTTGAGTCGGTTACAGATTGGCCTCTAGGCCATCCAGCCGTAGTGGCTGCTTGTTATTTGCTAGGTGAGGTCCGGTAAGGGCCAAAACAGACATTTTTTAACTCGGTAGGATTGACATTGAGGGTACCTTATCACCAGCCTGTATCACTAGTGTTATGCCGCTATACGATGTTCAAGGAAAATAGAACAAATTTAAGGCACCGGGAAGAAGGAATGGCGCTATGTAACCTTAGCCTGTGGAGCGTTGCCTTTTATACCCCAGTGAATGGGGGGGCCAAGTCAGGATGAGCTCCTGTGGCTATCCGATGCCCTTCTATGGCTGAACCAAGTTGTTAGATCTGTATACCCTTTTGTAATGCTTTTATGTCCTATAGAGGACTGTGCTTTCCTTTGGTAGATTAAACAGGCTTATATATGTGTTTCCGTGGTGTTAGCTGGACTTATGTGTAGTAGCAGGCTTTAACAATATATTGAGAGATGCATGCTAGGATAGTATGCTTGGTGTAGGTTCAATATAATGGGAAGACAGGGACTATGTCTGCAGGGGTTAGATAATGCAGCGATCGTGTCTGGTGTGACCCTTAAACTCATTTAGTTGCGGACATATTGTGCCTATGCATGTGAGTTATAGGAAGAGGGGGTAGCCAAGCACCTCGACATGTGAGTGTTGGGAGGGATGTTGGTAATAAAGCTATCTGTAGGCTTAAACAGCAAAAACTAAAATTCAAGAGTTGCATATTTACGGCATATCAGCAACATTCAGGCGAGAGGGTGAGTGAGTTTCTTGAAGTCCAACTGAGTCTCGGGGGATGCAAGTTTTGCCTGTACCGGGTGTTGTCGTCGGGCAGGGGGGGTAGGATATGTTTTTCATCTCCTTGCGGTGCCTCGCAAGTGGGCATATTCTTTTCTGGAGGGGGGAAGATGTGGTTGTCCGTGTAGGAGATTACCGCCCGTGCCATCAGGTCTTTGATGTCCATTGGTGCTGTTTGAGCTGTGTTGACATACAGTCCGGTGGGAGCTTGCTCCTAAGTTGTGATCGCTGCATAGGAGTCAGGTGTGGCGCCCTGTGGGATGAATGGGGTGATCCATCCCGGATTCCAGGTGTGTGCACGAGTTGGTGAGCTGGTGTTGGCTGGTCCCTCTTTGGTGAGAGAGTCTTGCGGCAGCCCCAGGGTCTGCAGAATGGCCGGGGCTTCCTGGATGTCCTGGACGGCATATGTAGTTGTCCCCTGTAGTATCGTCAGTGTTCTGGCGGATCTCCAGCGGTAAACTATTTTGTGATGTTGGAGCACTGAGGTTAGTGGTCTAAGCGACCTGCGCCAGGCTAGAGTGCCCCTGGACAGATCCGCATAGAACGACAGTTCCATGTCCTCGAAGTGGAAGGGGGTTCTGCCCTGTAGGGCGGTGAGGATCGCTGCCTTGTCTCTGGTGTTGCGAAGGGTGATGATGACATCTCTTGTGGCTGTTGTCGGTGCGCCTGCTGGTTTAGGTATCCTAAAGACTTGTTCCAGGCTAATAGGTGTAGGCTGCTTGCGTGGTAACGCCAGCAATAGGTGCCCCAACACTTTTGGCAGTTCGGCCTCCGGAACGTGGTCCGGGACTCCCCTTATCTTAATGTTAGTTCTCCGCATGGCATCTTCTTGATTCGCGAGGCAACGCTCATAGTGCTGGGTTTGCTTTTGCAGGTCCTGCATGGACTGTTGTAATGTGGCAATCTCCCGGGCTTGAGATTGGGAGGCTCCTTCCATTTTTACGATGCGGCCTGTCAGGCCTCGTAAGTCTACGCGGAGCGCTGTCACATCCTCGTGGATGTTTCTTTGCAGGTCCACCAATAATGCTTTTAAGACCACTGTGGTAACTGGCTCTGAGTCTGCCTCTGTGCCTCGGTGTTTAGACTTCGGTGGCGGGTTCGGAGCCCGTAGGTGGTCTTCCTCCGCGTCGTCCGACAGGTCCTCCGAGAAATCTGAGCACCCGCCATGCATTGCCGCCATGTTGGTTTCAGTGGCGCCCTGTGCTTGCCTCCACATTTCCCCGATTGTGAGCCCCGAGGTGGGCTTGTTGGGTATCATTTTCTTCCCCTTGCGCCCCATTCCGTCCAGGGGTAATTTATAGCCGTTTAGGGGTAGGAGGAGGGTTGTTTTCAGCGTTTTCCCCCGCGTAAAGGTCGGAGCTTTCAGTTCAGAGACGTATTTTTATATATGTTTATATAAGTTTATCCAAAAATATTAAATGATTTAAAAGCATATCCAAAAACATTAAATCAAGGCCTACACCTGACTTCTATACCAAGGAATATATTCCCAGTGTTCTGTAGACAATAGACTGCACGCACATGATATTATTGCTCCACAGGACAATGAGGAAAGGTAAATGGACAGATTATATGTAATACCAAGATTAGTTTTACCAGTGTGTTTGTCGTATTCCAAGAAAAATCACATGATTCTGCTTCTTAATCCTCCACCAGGTTGCCTGTCACAGTTGCTGCCCACCCTGCTGTGATGCATCAGATCCTTGATGCAGTGATGCACCCACAAGAGAGGTGACACTGGAAGGATTACTCGAGTAGAGTAAGTTACTCCCTGGTGGTGTAGTCCACACACCCCGCACACAGCTAGTGACGCCACTGTGTGTGATGCATGATCTCCATTCAGGGTCTCTTAGACTGACATCCTTGGTGGATTGGATCAGTATTTGCATCGGGTCATCCCTATGTTAATGTATCAATGGATAAAAATTTTCATAGAACGAATTATGTGGTTAAATGTGTAGTGTCACTTTAAATCAATTATCTGATTAGTATGAGATGAACGGGAGTATTTATTATATCTTATAGTTGAAAACAGTCCAAGGTCAATACCAGAACTATCACAACTGCAAGAAACTCACCAATGGGTCCGCAAGAACAACAACAGGGCAATTGGGTATAGACAGCAGTTGTTGAAATAGGCCAATGCTTAATACGATTGGTACGCATTATACTTGTGTGATAGACTTTATGTGAATAGCTACATGTTGGTTTCACAACACTAAACACTAATGACTTAATGGGAATTGGACCTAGAGTTAAAATAAGTTGCATCAATATTGACGCGGGAATAGTGTAAGACAATATTGATGTCCGATTGATGCAACCCCAAACTAGTATAGGTTCTAGTGCCATGAGAGCATACTGCATCCAAAAAAATAGGCTATATGGTCCCATGTATGCATAGTATTCGATATGTATTCAACCCCTAATAGTGACCTTAGTAATGAAACAATCTTAGTCCCAGTAAGGAAAATACAGAGTTAATGTTATTTTTTGATTGTTTGTATTTGATTGCACCATGTGTTGTAATTCCTAACCTGAGTTTTTGTATTTTCATGAGACATTCTATGTGACCCATAACATGCCATGACCATGTTCTATTCTTGTGAAAACAAGATAATGTAAAGGCAGGACTAATCCTCCGATCTCTGTCAGAAGCATCTGACAGGATACAAATCATCTCTAATGATGACTTCATAATATGCAGATTAGACCTACAGTAAGTAGACTCTCCCTGCACCGGAGAAGAGGTGAATTAACTTGATTTTAAACCTTTCCAATGGGCTGTGGGGCAATAATCCCAAGAGTAATAGAAATCCCTAAAAAAAAAAAAAGCAGTTTAGCAACAAAAGTATAACAAAACAAGTAATAGATGATGTTATGACCTGCAGTGGTGATGGTGCTGCGGTCCCCTGTTCTTTTCCCAGCTGCTGAGTATTAGTGACTATAGCTCCAGCAGGGGTAGAGATGAATACAGCTTCCCAGACAATCCTTCCCAGTAGATAGAGTATTCTTTCCCCAAACATGAGCCAAGACTTCATGAAGGGTGTAACAGAACTAAAGCTTTATTGAAACAGGCTGGCTTTTATGGGGGATCCTCATGCAAGAGGACCTCCCAAAACAAACAAACATATTACCAATCACTGTACAGTATTTTCTTAATACACGCCCTCCCTCTGCCCGGGAGATATTGAGATAAGTTTAAGGAGTAAATCAATTATCTCCAGGCAGAGGACACACATTTTACCCAAAAGTTGGAACACCCCTTTCCCCACAAGGTATCCCCACAAAATACATATCCCCTGATAGCCCCGATCTGGGAGGTAAACATATCCAAATTTCACCCAGATCGGTTCAGGGGTTCTTAAAAAGTGTGGAAGTCTTGTTTTACCGACCACACACGATGCTCCTGCCCAAAACAGTTCCACGAATTCAGCGTGTGCGGTCGGTCAATGGAGAAAAGGGCGAAAAACGGTCAAAGTACCGAAGATACCCTCCTGGCTCATAGTAGCGATTGTTCCCCTGGGCCGTACGAACATAACTACCGAATGCCGCTCTTCTGGCTGTTCGGTAAGTAGGAGAAGCGGGCGTTCGGTAGTTCTCAGCGGTACTTCGTGCGGTCGAGTGTCCGATTTTAGTTCCAGACACTCGACGACCAAGTCCCGCTGACTCGCCTCGTGCGAACAAGATGGCCGCCGTTTTCTTCTCCACGTGGCGTTCGGTTATACGAACAGCGGCCACCCAGGGAACACTTAATTGTCGGTGCTTTAGATCATAACAAGCCAGGAGGGAGGTCGGGGTTCGGTAGTTGCAAACTGCCGAACTAATAATCCACTAGGCAGGAAAAAATGAAACAAAATACACAAAAATAGAAGAAAAGGTCGGATGAAGTCCCTTTTTCTTCACATTACTCCCCCTTAGTCTCATGGGTCGGCATACCCGCCTAGACCCTGCCGGGTTGGCTAGGGGATGTCCGGGTGGTAGCATTAAGTGTCCAAGTCTGTCTGACGGGAAAGTCCATCAGCATTACCGTTCTGTTTGCCCGGACGGTACTGTAGTGTAAAATTGTATGGTTGCAACGCTAAACTCCAGCGCAGCAACCGGGGATTGTCTCCAGAGACTCGGTTGAGCCAAATGAGGGGGTTGTGATCAGTCAGTAACGTAAAAGCACGGCCATAGAGGTACGGTTGGAGTTTCTTTAAGGCCCATACCAACGCCAAACATTCTTTTTCCACTGTGGCATAGCTGACCTCCCGTGGTAGTAACTTCCGACTGAGGTATGCCACCGGGTGTTCCATGCCATCTTCCCCCACCTGGCTCAGCACGGCTCCCAGCCCAAACATAGAGGCATCTGTGTGAACGAGAAATGTCTTATTAGGGTCCAGGGCCGCCAATACTGGAGCTTTGCTCAGAGCTGCCTTAAGGCTTTGGAACGTTGCTGCACACTCCGGGGACCACGATACCTGCTTGGGTAGGGCTTTTTTGGTTAGATCGGTGAGGGGCTTGGCTAAGGTGCTATACTCGAGGACAAACTTGCGGTAGTACCCTGCTGTACCTAAGAACGCTAATACCTGGGTCTTAGTGCGGGGTTGGGGCCAATTTGCTATGGCCTCTATTTTGGCGGGCTCGGGGCGCTGCTTACCCGACCCTACCCGATGCCCTAAGTACTGGACTTCTGCCATGCCCACATGGCACTTCTCGGTTTTCAGGGTAAGGCCGGCTTCCTGTAACTTGTTAAACACCAAAGCCAAGTGTCCCAGGTGAGCTTCCCATGTGCCGCTGTAGATGGCGATGTCATCCAAGTAGGCGCATGCGAAGTCCTGCATTCCTTCCAGAAGTCGGTCCGCCATCCTTTGAAATGTAGCCGGGGCATTCTTCATCCCAAACGGCATAACCTTAAATTGGTATAGCCCGAATGGGGTGACGAATGCTGACTTAGGGATGGCGGCCGGGTCTAGCGGAATTTGCCAATAGCCTTTACACAGGTCTAGGGTAGTTAAGAAGTGTCCGCTGGCCATGCGATCGAGCAATTCGTCGATCCGTGGCATAGGGTAGGCATCCGTGATTGTCCTGTCGTTCAGTTTCCGGTAGTCAATACAGAAGCGAGTCGTGCCGTCTCGCTTCGGCACTAACACTACCGGAGACGCCCAGGGACTTTGGGAAGCCTCAATAACCCCTAGTTCGAGCATTTCTTGGAGTTCCTTCCACATGCTCGTGCATACTGCTGCCGGTATACGATATGGCTGTTGTCTCAAGGGGGTTTCCCCTTGGGTCTCTACCCGGTGTACTGCGGCGGAGGTGTATCCGGGTAGAGAGGAAAATAGCCCACCGTATTCCTGCAGCAGTTGCTTAGCGTCTGCCTGCTGGGGGGGGTCTAGCTTGTCTCCTAACCCGACCTGTTCTACAGTCCTGGGGTTAGCTGCTAGTAGATCCGGTAAGGGGAGTCCCTCACTATCATCCGTGGATGGGGCGCATATGGCAGCCATATCTTCAGAGCGCTCGTGATAGGGCTTCAACATGTTCACATGAAAGGCTCGTCGTACCCGTTCATCTGAACATTTGGCCACGATATATGTGGTGTCGCTAATTTTTTTCTACTATTTTAAATAGCCCCTGCCATGCTGCCTGGAGCTTGTCCTTTTTGGAAGGTCTGAGGGCTAGTACCTTTTGCCCTACTTCCAGGTTCCTATCTCTTGCCCCTTGGTCATACCACTGTTTCTGGCGTTTCTGGGCCGCCTGCAAGTTCTCCCGAACTGACTCGGTCAGGGCCTGCAGGCGGTCCCGAAACTCCAGCACGTATGGCAGGACTGGGACTCCCTCTTCTCCTGTGTTGCCCTCCCAGTGCTCCCGTATGAGGTCCAGGGGTCCCCGAACTTTTCTCCCGTATAGGAGTTCGAAGGGGGAGAACCCAGTGGACGCCTGAAGCACTTCCCGGTAGGCAAACAGGAGGTGAGGTAGAAACTTCTCCCATTGACCGTAGGACTCTGTGAACGCTGTGAGCATTTGTTTAAGCGTGCCGTTAAACCGTTCACAGAGTCCATTCGTCTGGGGGTGATAGGGGGAGCTAAATAATGGCTTGACCCCGCAGCTCTGCCACAACTGTTGAGTTACAGTTGCCGTGAACTGGGTCCCTTGGTCGGAAAGTATTTCCCGGGGAAACCCTACTCAGGAAAAGATCTTAACCAGAGCCTCTGCGACCGTCTCCGCCTCAATGTTGGAGAGCGCCACCGCCTCAGGGTATCTGGTGGCATAGTCCACCACCGTGAGGATGTAGCGCTTCCCGGAGGAGCTGGGTTTGCTGAGAGGCCCCACCAGATCCACTGCCACCCGGTAGAATGGCTCGTCAATTATAGGTAGGGATCGTAGCTTGGCCCTAGGGTGATCCCCCCTTTACCCTATTCTTTGACAGGTATCACATGTCCTACAGTAGGACTGCAAATCTTTGGATATCCCTGGCCAGAAGAACGTCTGGGTTAGGCGGTCCTTAGTTTTCTTGATACCCAGATGTCCGGCTAGCGGGATATCATGGCTGAGCCTTAGAAGTTCTGCCCTGTATTTCCGGGGTACTACCAGCTGCCTCTTTATAACTTGCGCTGCCCCTCTCCCCACTCCCCCTGTGACCCTGTACAGCAACCCCTTATCCCATTGGAATTCCTCGTGGGTATTACCTTCCCTGGGTGTCCCTACTGCCTTCCGGTAACTGGCTAAGATGGGGTCTGCTTGTTGGGTTTGGCCAAAGTCTTGGGGGGTGCCCCAGAAGGGGATAGGGTTAGGGGCGGCTACGGGGGTTTCAGTTCCTACCTGTGGTTCCTCAGAGTGTGTCGGTCCAGCTCGGCGGGCTTGCGCCCTGGTAGTCACTGCACAGGCTCCAGCAGGTTCGGATTGCACCAGCTGTGAAGTCAGACAGCCCAAATCATTCCCCAACAAAACTTCCGCTGTCCCGCCATAATGCCTACTTCCATCGGTTTTGCGCCATTGCCCCAATTTAACTCTACCCGGGCGGTGGGTATCTTGTGGATGGCACCCCCGGCCACTCGTACTGCTACAGTCCTGTGGGTGCGGGCCTTGGCAGCTACGGTGTGGGGTTGTACTAGTGTAAGGGTGGCGCCCGTGTCTCGGAGCGCCTCTGCTTCTTTACCGTCTATGGTGACCAACTGTCTGTGGTGGACCCGGTTGTCAACTTTGGCTTGGGCTAGGTCTAACTCATGTAGCACAGCCCACTGTTCTGAGTCGGGTGATGGCTCTTCCACAGGGGTGTGCTGATAGTGGTGAGCCCTCGGGGTTTGTGGTGGCTGCTCCCAGCTGGTTCAGCTCCGCTGAGGGCAATGGATTTTGTAGTGCCCGGGCTGATTGCACTGGTGACATACCAGTGGAGGTCTCCGGGCAAAACCAGGCTGGGTTGTGGGGGCCACTGTGGGTGGTCTGGGGATGGTCACAGGTCCGGGTGATGGAGCACTGGACCTTACCAGAGGGCGGTTCCCACTTGCTTCCCCTTTGCGGCCCTCATGATGCTCATCCGCCAGCTTGGCTGTGGCTTCGATGGTAGCCGGCTTTCGGTCTCTGACCCAATCCCTGGTGTCTGCCGGGGTGTGCTCAAAAAAATGTTCAAGTAAGAAGAGTTGTAGTACCTCTTCCAATGTGGTGGCCAGGCAGCCCTGTATCCAGTTTTGGGCTGCCCGATACAGCCTAAAAGCCCATTCAGTGTAGGAGTCTCGGCCCCCTTTCCGTAAGGCCCGAAATTTCTTTCTGTAAGTCTCTGGGGTCACAGCATATCTGGCTAGCAGAATTAATTTCCTTTACCTTGGCATAGTCATGTATGGCTGTGTCAGGAACTGCTCTGTAGGCCTCTGCTGCTTGGCCTGTGAGCTTGCTGCTTAAGATCGATGCCCACTGTTCCGATTCCAGACCCTCCAAAGCGCATTGACGTTCAAAATCCTGTAGATATGCGTCAATCTCTGTTTCTCCGTCCGCAAAGTTTTTAAATGCAGCATAGTTAATTTTTCTCCGCTGCCCTCCATTTATAGATCCTGTTAGGGACGCGTTGTCTGCTTGGTTCAAACTTGCCTGTAGGGCACTGCGTTCTGCGTTCACTTGTGCCAGGATTTGCGTTATCGCCTCAGGTGGGGGGTTCGGCCCATATAAATTTAGCCTCCACATCACCTTCTGTTGGAATTCTGCTTTCTCTCGGCTGACGTCCGCCCTGTTGCTGGTTTGGTCGCCCTCCATCAGTTCTGCTATGAGGGTAGCTTTCTTCTTGTTGCCTGCCACCTGGCCTCGGGCTTCCAGTATATCTTTTAGCGTCATCTTTTTTAGTTTCTCGTACTGCTGGGCCATTCACCAGTTGTCTCTCTGTGTTCCATTCAATCCCGTCGCTTGCCACCAGTTGTTATGACCTGCAGTGGTGATGGTGCTGCGGTCCCCTGTTCTTTTCCCAGCTGCTGAGTATTAGTGACTATAGCTCCAGCAGGGGTAGAGATGAATACAGCTTCCCAGACAATCCTTCCCAGTAGATAGAGTATTCTTTCCCCAAACATGAGCCAAGACTTCATGAAGGGTGTAACAGAACTAAAGCTTTATTGAAACAGGCTGGCTTTTATGGGGGATCCTCATGCAAGAGGACCTCCCAAAACAAACAAACATATTACCAATCACTGTACAGTATTTTCTTAATACACGCCCTCCCTCTGCCCGGGAGATATTGAGATAAGTTTAAGGAGTAAATCAATTATCTCCAGGTAGAGGACACACATTTTACCCAAAAGTTGGAACACCCCTTTCCCCACAAGGTATCCCCACAAAATACATATCCCCTGATAGCCCCGATCTGGGAGGTAAACATATCCAAATTTCACCCAGATCGGTTCAGGGGTTCTTAAAAAGTGTGGAAGTCTTGTTTTACCGACCACACACGATGCTCCTGCCCAAAACAGTTCCACGAATTCAGCGTGTGCGGTCGGTCAATGGAGAAAAGGGCGAAAAACGGTCAAAGTACCGAAGATACCCTCCTGGCTCATAGTAGCGATTGTTCCCCTGGGCCGTACGAACATAACTACCGAATGCCACTCTTCTGGCTGTTCGGTAAGTAGGAGAAGCGGGCGTTTGGTAGTTCTCAGCGGTACTTCGTGCGGTCGAGTGTCCGATTTTAGTTCCAGACACTCGACGACCAAGTCCCGCTGACTCGCCTCGTGCGAACAAGATGGCCGCCGTTTTCTTCTCCACGTGGCGTTCGGTTATACGAACAGCGGCCACCCAGGGAACACTTAATTGTCGGTGCTTTAGATCATAACAAGCCAGGAGGGAGGTCGGGGTTCGGTAGTTGCAAACTGCCGAACTAATAATCCACTAGGCAGGAAAAAATGAAACAAAATACACAAAAATAGAAGAAAAGGTCGGATGAAGTCCCTTTTTCTTCAAAGATGATTTTCATTGTTTTTTTTTTTTTATAATTTCCAAAGAAGTAGTGGTTCCTATTTTAAATAGCAGTGAGGAAATATACTATCGTAACATGATTTATCTATGTAAGCCAAGTACATTACCAATGCTCGTTTGTAAGCTTTAAAAAAAAAGACAATTTATTTTTCTCATCTGGATGTCATTATTTTTTTGGCAGTATATACACTGGGATGTATGAATATCACTTGATAGTATAAATGAAAACACAAGGGCTTACATAATATGTACTGGTAAGTGTGCCATGAATTAAAAATATATCTGCCAGAGTGAGGCTGTACTGTGTACATATTATGAAGCAACTTACTTTTTATAGGTTCTGTTTGGACAATTTATACTTCATTGTTATCATTATGCATGTGTAGCTATCTTTAGTCTTCCAAATCATTTTCCTGCAACATTTCTATGTAAGATGAATAAAATAAAAGAGCAAAATGTTAATTTAGTACTAGAAAGTGCAGTAAGGAGTCCTTATCTATTCTTTTTAATTTTAGTGACCAATATAACAAGTGCAATTTCATAACATCTAGCAAACGTATAAACAAAAATAATTGATTCTTCGTGATGCTTCCTGTAGCAACATAACCATAACAACTCTCTGTAGTGCTAATATGTTGCCTCAAGAGTACCGACGATGATTCTCAGTTTTATGATTTGACATGAACTGATGTTTTCCAAGGCTCCCTAAATCTGACACCTTCTCAACGCATTGATAATGTAATACAACATAGAATCCACACAAACAATATGTACACCCCCCACACACACGCAGCTACCATACAGAGCTTACAAATATAACATACATGCATAATACACACTACCACAAACTGCTCACACACATGCACAATAACATACAGCCCACATACGCACATACAATCCCTCAAAGTAGCCACAGCAAATATACATAACATTATTAGAATAGGGCAACATATGCATGTTAATTAAAAAAAAAAAATAAAATAGGACCAGCTCGCCAAAAGACTTTAAAGTTTTAAAGGCTAAAAGGTTGCCTAATTCCTCCACTAGTGCATTTAACATTGTTATTTTAACATTAGTGGACACAATTCAGCAGTTTTAGGATAGTTTTAATAGCACATTTGCCATTATATTTCCTGTTCCTTGTGCTAGGAAGATATTTCAGAATGCACCTGACCTTCCCCTTCCTGATTGGCTGCACATTTATTTGTTTTTAAATCTCTGCATTTCTACAGCTGATGCACTATAAAAGGAAATATGTCACTTAGAAAAAGGTTGTTGTTTTTTAGAAAAGAATTGTAGTCAAAATGTTACCATTTCATTGTCACTATTGCCCCAAGAGCTCACATACTGCTTGTTTGAAAATAAATCACTAGTTTGTCATACGCAGACAGGCATCTATTGTAGTAGGCGCATCTACATCAAGTTTTAAACATGAAGCTTTTTCCATTTGTTAAATTACAGATTCGTTTTTGGCCAAATTGTGATTCATCCAAATTTCGGGGTAATCAGCGAATTGTCAGAAAGTCCAAATTCCAAGTCACCATATGACTAAATTGAGATACAAACCAATGCGTGAGCTGTTTAGTTTGTTTTGTGATTCAAAGTTAACTATTTGCCCACAGGTGATATTAGAAAATAGTTTGAAAAATCTTGTAGGTCAATATGAATCCCACTTTAGTCTTTTAACAGGTTTGATTTTGGTGCCAGAACTGCAGGAAAAATGGTGCCTTTGACTGTACTAACATTCAACAACATCTGCAATATTACCTGTCCTAATGGCTACGCAATAGCAGCCATTTTGTCAATGCCAATTCTAAATTGCCAAAATTAGATCTTTATAAATCTGGATTAAAAATAACAATAATTGATAGATAGATAGATAGATAGATAGATAGATAGATAATGTATCGATGTACCCCATCTTTGGCAGGCCCTACTCTAACAGCCTGCTCTTATGAGATTAACTCACTTACTTGAGAAAAAATGTTTCCATCTGGGGCTCTCTGCAGGTCAAGGCTAAATAGGGCCCTGGAATGAGGTATCTGTCACAGTGAGGGGTGCAAATCAAGAACTTGGCAGAGACTCCCAAATATATATATGAAACCAGGGGGCTAAATTCACCTGAATATGCATAAATGGGGTACTGCTGGGGCCAATTCCTACAATACTCAAGATCCAGCACATTCACTAGGACCTGAAAAGATGGGGCTCATTGACGTTGTGGTAGACTTATGCAATGTATAAACATAAACTGTAACTAAACCACCAATATTGGCCACAGCATCACCCCACTTATGCATATTCAGGTGAGTTCAGCCTGGTTTCATACATATATTTAGGAGTCTAGGCCAACTCCTTGGTTTTGCACCCCTCCCTGTCACAGGTGCCTCATTTCAAGGCCCTATTTAACCTTGTACTGCAGAGAGCCCTAGATGGAATTTTTTTCCACAAGTAAGTGGGTTAATCTCATAAGAGGAGACATTAGGCTGTTAGAGTAGGACCTGCCAAAAATGGGATACATGGACGCTGTGGCAGGCTTATGCAACATATGATCATATAATGTAACTAAACCCCCATTATTTTTGCCTAGATTAGGTGTTTTGAAGTTGCTGTTTAGTGGATGAGTGAGTACGCGGGATCTTGTGTATTATATGCATATATTTCCAAAGCCAGTAGAAACATAGGTGATATATTTGAATGTGTTGCTTATTTCTTGGATAGCTTTAAATGAGCCATGAAATGAGCTATGACAAGGTTAATTACGTAATTTCGAAACCCCAAGAAAATCTCAGTTAGAACTGAAACGCTGCACTGGGCAAATACAGACAAGTAAGGGCAAATAGCCCAAAATGACGTGAGACTAGAATTTCCACTTATACAGACATTTCACAACAGTGTACAACTTCCCTAGCAGAAAAGAATTTGTAGAAAATAATAACAGCGTTGAAATATAAGGAGGACTGGATTCTTTCACCTGTAATAAATGTCTCCTCTGTTTATCTCCATATCCTATGTTTAAATATAAAAAAGCAAGTACTTTTCATCAGTGATAACATTTATTGATTACAGTGTGCTAGAGCAAAATGATGATTTATCTGTATTACAGTTTTGGAAATCTTGATAACCTGATAGTAAATATGTTGCAAATAACAAATTAACATACAGTTAATTATTTCTAAGGAACATTTTAGAGGCACACTGCAGAGACCAGAAGATTAACCTAGAGGTTCTGGGTCATAGAGACTCTCCTGCAGCCTCAATAATACAAATTCTATGTTTTCTGGACAGCATCACAAACACATTATATGTCCCTGGCCCTCCACCCAACGCTCATATTGTCCATATAACGCTTTGATGGGAGAATCCATGCCTGAGTTATGTTAAAGTTTGACCGGGTCTTGGCCATTCTCCAATCTGGCTCATAGTTCTAGATGTGCGACTGGTTAGTCCTGGACTCATAATATGGGGTTCTTGGGGCTTAGTTCTTGATCGATCACCCTCACTATCCAAATAGTGCCTTGATTTTTGCTTGGGGAACCAAGAAAAGCCCCATCAAAGATTCACCGGATTGCAGCACAGTTTCGATCCGGTAAACAGATCCATAGCATTTCAGGTTATCTCCCAGTCAGGCACTTGATGTATAGGACCAGCACTGTACTTTTCATGAGGTTAACAAGGCAAATGCCACCCCAAATGCCCCTGCAGATGCCTTGCTAGCCTTGTGGCCCATGAACTGGCTGGCTGATCTCTATGCTCTTCTTGCTCTGCTCCCTCGCGTGCACTGCTGTGATGCTGGGAGCCGGAATATGACATCAGTCCAGGAGCAGAGCAATAAGATTACAGCTCCCTTGCCACATCCATTGCATGCTTGCCCATCAGCCCCACTGAATCCCAGGGAAAGAATCCACACCAGCCCTCCCATAGTTGGAGAGGCTGGGTGGAGTTAAATTAAAGTAAAACAATAATAGTAATTTGTAGTGTATGAGAAAATGTGAGTGAGTGCATTAGTAACAATGTGTGTGTCTGTCAATGAATATGTGTCTGTATGTGGGTGTGTACAGGGGTGTATTTACCCCGAGGCAAACAAGGCATTTGCCTTGGGCGGCACTTTCTGGGGGGCAGCAAAAAAGCCGCCTCCCAATCGCCCTGGCAAATGCCTTGCTAGCCTCTTGCCCTGGGGGGCCCAGGAGCTGGCCGGGTGGCCACCCCAGGGTCCCACAGGCTGGCAGCAGCGGCACTTTCTGTGCGGGTGGCGAGGGAGCACTAATCCTCCTGTTCAGTTACCTCGCGCGCACCGCAGTGATGCCGGAGCCGGAATATGATGTAATGGCTGAACAGGAGGATTAGTGCTCCCTCGCCGATTGCAGTCACCGGCTGGCCGGCCGCCCAGCAGCCCCACTGGACCCCAGGGAAAGTGACAATCCACCCCAGCATTCCCAAAGGTAAGGAAGCTGAGGGGATTGAATTTTAAAAAAAGTGAGTGTGTTAATGTGTGTGTGTGTCTGTTAGTGAGTGTGTGTGTATCTGTTAATGTGTGTGTGTCTGTTAGTGAGTGTGTGTGTGTGTGTGTGTGTCTGTTAGTGAGTGTGTGTGTGTGTGTGTGTGTGTTTCTGTTAGTGAGAGTGTGTGTCTGTGTGTCTGTTAGTGAGTGTGTGTGTGTGTGTGTGTGTGTGTGTTTGTGTGTCTGTTAGTGAGTGTGTGTCAGTTAGTGTGTGTGTGTGTGTGTGTGTCTGTTACTGTGTGTTGTCTGTTAGGGAGTGTGTTACTATGTGTGTTAGTTTGTGTGTGTCTGTTAGTGAGAGTGTATGTGTGTCTGTTAGTGAATGTGTGTGTCTGGTAGTGACTGTATGTGTCTGTTAGTGAGTGTGTATGTCTGTTAGCTAGTGTATGTGTGTCTGTCAGTGAATGTGTGTGTCTGACACTGAGTGTATATGTGTCTGTCAGTGAGTGTGTATGTGTATTTAGAAGGCGGGGTGGGGTTGCCTGAGTTTTGTCATGCCTAGGGCAGCACAAAACCAGGATACACCACTGGGTGTGTATGTCTATTTATTTGCCCAAATCCCACAAGTCAATTGTGATAACTGCAAACCTAATCATAATAACCATCCATACAACTCACAATGGATCCACAATGGACCCAACCCATTCATAGTCCATATACAGTTCATTGAAGCAGGTAAAGAAATTCACATAGGCTGTGTTCTCAAGATAAGCTTCCTTATTCACATGATTGTTTAGTTCCTTTGTTTTATTGTCGATCGACTACAAATAATTTAAAACTAAAGTGCTGTAAATTTCTATTTAAAGCAAGTCTAGAAGGTAAAGTAGTCACATGAAAATATCACTGCTTTTTAAAAAAAAAAAAAAAATGATGCATCGTGCCCATTTCAAACACATGGAATCTATTTGGAAGAGACAACAATCTTGTATACAAAAAGCTACCCAGCGTGAGTGACATGTGAGACAGGGAACAAGAGACAAAGCACGTTTTAAAGAACACTAAATAAAATGTGTCTGCAGCACATCAAGCTTATATTAAAGTACAATCAATTTCTAATGATGTCCCCTCTTTAGAAAAGTCACGCAGACCATAGGTAATATAAAACATTTAGTAGAACCACCTCTACTACATTTCACCAGAGTTGTACAGCAGTAAACTGTATTTCCTAGCAACATTATCAAAGTATTCACTAATTCTATTTTAGGACTGAACACTGATTGAGAGCACACTAAGAGAACAAACCAATTGTTTTACTGTAGAGAAGCTAGGTAAATACATAATCTAAGGAAACTTGTATGTTACGATAAAACATTGTTATAATGACAGTGAGTGTGCCTTGAGTGTGGACTGGTTATGCGGCAATAATGAGTTAATACAAAATACAAAACAAAAAATGTAAATCTAAGCAGTGTATAAAATAAACCGTGCAATGTATATATCTACTATCTGTCCATGATGATATTTTAAACTTTTATTACCAAATCAGTTACATAAAAACTATTTAATTGCTAACAGTGCACAACCATGAGTCAGGAGCCATTACCGGTAGTCATTATCAGCTTTGACAAAATGGTCCTGCTATAGCAATAGTAGCGATAGCAGAGTTGTACAGTGGGTAAACAAAAGTTATTTGGTGTTAAAACAAGTTATTGAAGCAAAAAGGTGATAGCACTGTTTAAATAACCCTATGTCCTAAAAGGAATTGAGCATAATTACACAATTGTTAAAATCTTTATCTAAATATAGACATTTTGATGCATAAAATATATGACATAATGGCCACGATTTAAAATAGTTGGATACGCTTTCAAATGTTTTATTATTTTTAGATGAACTTTTCAAATGACTTTCTTAACACATTAACATGTCAAAACATATATCATTATATATATATATATATATATATATATATATAGAAGGTAAAAATCAGGAGCACTCGCTTGGATTTTTCAATAGTAGATAAAGTGTTTAATCACAACTTCAACATCAACGTTTCGACCCTTCAGGGTCTTTATCAAGATAGTGATCACTATCTTGATAAAGACCCTGAAGGGTCGAAACGTTGATGTTGAAGTTGAGATTAAACACTTTATCTACTATTGAAAAATCCAAGCGAGTGCTCCTGATTTTTACCTTCTATCTATTGGCCTGGAGGCACCCTGGTAATATACATTGCATATATGGTTTTTTTGTTTGGGGTCGAGTGCCAGAGTCTGGACTAAATATATATATATATATATATATATATATATATATAAATATATAAATATATTTTTAAAAAATGTCAAAATATTTTAATAAGCAATATGCAATATAAACAATATATTTATGATATTAAATCATTTTAAAGGTTTCTCCAAAAATATTACTTGAAAAGCGTATCCTACAATATTAAATTGAGGCCTATGAGTGATGTTTTTCAAAAGGCTAAATAAGGTAGTATACGGGGTATAAGGGGCAAATAGCAGAATAAGATATAGTTGACATAAAAAAAGGAAATTTTTTTCAACATTAAGGCCTAAATTTAATATTTTTGATAAGCTTTTCAAATGATTCAAATATGTTAGAAAAACCTTTTTCACATAATTTATATATAAGTTCCTAAAGTCTATGTAAACATTTGTAGACACATGATTTGAACAGCTTTTCTAACAGATTGGAATAATTCTAAAAGTTTATCCAAAAATACTGAATTGAGGATAAATTACTTTGGCTCACATAATTGACATTGCTAAATCCCTCTATAAAGTATAACATTAGAGCAGGAGGTGAGGCATAGATGAATAGATTTTGAAGATGTACTAATTATTTTTAACATTCTATATATTAAGAGAAAGCAATGTTTTGGGGGGCGGAGCCAGCAGACATATTGTCTGGACGTGTCTTGCAACAGCTCCGTGCCAGCCGGAGAAACAATCTGGATAAAGGCGTACTACAGCCACATTTACACTCACCTGGTGAGCTGACCCTATTCCTCTATCGATGGGGCGTAAAAATAAAAAGTATAAGGCTGATAGACCCCCAGCTACCGCCGATATCGGCGATCTCCTATGGAGGCCGCAGCCTGCCCTGAAGTCTGTCATGGCGCCCCTCTTGGACGGGCCATCCCGCTCAACCAGCAAAGAATCCCTAGTTGATGAGGGAGAGCTGGAACTACCAGTCAAGAGGAGAAGCACTGAGATACCCAGAGTCCAAGAGGGCCCACCTGTGACAGAGCATACCCTGAAAACCCTGTTAGATGACCTCCGTTGCAACATAGCTGCTGCCATTACCCTATTCAAGGAGGAAATAAGAGGAGTATCTGTGCGTCTACACGACTCTAAAGTCGCCACTGCAGTCCACGAGGCTCGCATTGCCAAGAGCTAAGTGAGTTGAAACGCGAACAAGATCTAAGTGAGTTGAAACGCGACCAGGCCCAGATCCAGACCTGCATGGCAGTGGCGGAAGATCGCCGGAGGTGGAAGAATATTAAGATGCGGGGCCTACCCGACAATATCGCAACAGCCGAAATCCCTCACTTATTAAGGAGGCTGTTTACCCAATTCTCCGCTAAACAAGCCAAACTTATGGCTGTAGATGGCTGTTTTCGGCTGCCAGCACCTCCAACATGCACCAGTGGAGAGCACAAAGTTGTGATAATTCACTTTCAAAATGGGCCTGATAAACAAACTTTCATGAATGCAATTCGCAGCAAAACACCCTACAACTTCGAAGACCACAATCTTGCATTCTATCCAGACCTTTCTAGAGAGACTCTAACCTGGCACCGATCATTAAGGCCACTAACCACGGAACTTACGAAAAACAACATGCCCTACAAGTGGGGTGCCCCACGGTGTCTCTTGATACCCCGCGATTCTGGGACTTTGAAAGTCATGAACGCCTCAGAGATAACTGGTATATTGCAGCAGCTGTAATTGTCTCCTACTACAGTGGTCTTGCAGTCCCCAACGCTTTGGCCTCAACCAACCACCTGGTATCCCGCTAGGGTTTGCCCTTTTGTGCCGTCCGCCCAACGGAGTACCTCTGCCCCGATGGCGATCTCTTGAACACTGATCCTACACCTGCTTAATCATCTCTATTGTTCTTATGTTTCTTAATGCATGTTTGCAAGTGTATTAATGTTTGCTCAATATGCCTACAGGCAGGAAATATACTCATCCATACAACACCCGCTGGCTAAGGGGTCTACCCTTACTCCCCCCCCCCCCCCCATTCCCACCCACTCTATTGGAAGTTACCCTCATAGTAACAGGAAAGTGGGTGATAGCCCCTAAACTAATCGTATATGTCCTATGGTTATGATCCTGTTGCGAAGTAGAGGGGCACACAGCCTATTCTTCCCCGCTCGGCCATAGATTAGCACACATATTCTCCGGGGGTAGAAGGCTCAGTAAAACTGTTCCAAACCTAACTACTGTTAACAAAAATCCTCATTCCTACTGTATAAGCTACAGGTTATACTGGAATTAGCGTCGTCAGGCAGCACCTGCTAGATTTTGTTTTGACCATACAAACGCACAATGCTTATTCTTTACTTTACATAAAAATGTGTTGAACAATGTATACACTGATTATGTGCTGACATGTTTACATCACTGTACGTTTTGACATGTATACTGTCTTATCTTGGTTACCACTAAGCACAAAAAAAAAAAGAGAAAGCAATGTTTTGAAATACAGTATTGTTAACAGTTAACATATATTTTGTTTATCATTTAGCATACTTTCAAAATCTTAGTAAGATTTTTGTAATGCTGCAGAGAGCTTTCACAAGTACTTGTCTCTGTTGGTCTTTTAGGACATAATTCCTGTTATTTCTGATTAAAATTGTAAGCGTTATCATTGGCAAAATGTTCCACAAGAAATAGTTTGAGTGCATAACTACCACGTTGAGACAGATAATGATCTACAGTTTTCTTACTTTTTGTTTGTCTAGCTCGTTTTGGTTCATTTGTTTTGGTTCCTGATCCAGGTACTTGGTTCTTAAATTCTGCCAAGAGAATCGACATTTGGACAAAATTCAGGTGTCCCAAACAAATTTCTGTTTTCAGTAAAAATGATTTGGCAATGCTACGATTTCTTGCCACCCACAAATCTAGTGCCTACCCAAAGCCTCTTACAACAACTTTGAGGGTGAGATAAATATAGCCTTTTTAATTGTTGAACTTCCTAGTATAAGAATTGTTTGGTTACTGCTGTGCCTGACAAGGAGCCACTGCCAGTGCTACTTACACCAACTCCTTGTGTGAAACTGGTGGTTAGGTTACTGCTATGCCAAGTTACTGCAAGTGCCATTCAGACCAACTTTAAGTGGGAGATTGCCACGGTCATTGATCCTAATGTGACACTGGCTAGGTTGCTTCTTTGTCTAGCCATTGCCAGTGGCACAGTACACTTACAGCAACTTTGATTCTCAAACTTAGAGTGTTGCAAGTCTTATTTTTTGGGGGAAATAAACATACCTTTTTGTTGTTGTTTGAGTGTGTTTAGTAAAAAATAAAGTAACGGGGGGCGGGGCCAAGCTAGCAAACTGAGCAGACGCATGTAAGCCGGGCTCCTGTCTTACTTGCCAATCTCATGCAGATATTTGCCGAACTCGACAAACTAAGCAAACCGGGGTGCACTACCTGCTTCAGGAGTGACCTGGTGATCATCCCGATATCTGAATTGAATGCTTTGGTGACCGGGAGCCCAAGATGGACAGCCGCGGCCTACTGATGGTGAAATCGGGGAGAGACGGCCGCTCTCCTCGCCTAAACATCAGAGGTACGGACCCACAAATGCCCTACTCCCCCCCCTGGACCGGCGGAGGTCATCCCGGTCCAACCCTGAGGGGAAAACTCCCTGCCCGGGCCCCAGGGGTAGAATCCAATGGGCAGTGAGAAGCAGCGCAACCAGGCAACATGGCCGCCGCCACGTGTGCTCAGGGCATGGAGCAAACTGACCTCGAGGCCAGGCTGGATGAACTATTCACCAGGTTCTGGAGGACAATAGCTATCCGGGAGCAGAGGGCCAAGGCACACAACATCGCTACTATGGAACAGGCGAACCCCAGGCACAAGCGCACGCCTCCTCCTGCAATCGGGGCTTGCAAACGGCGCCGGGGACGGCACACTGAAAGAAACCGAAAGCCCAAGAAACTAACACCGCCATTGGCGGCAGCCCATCCACCCATCCACGCAAGTGTCCAGGGAAATTAAACCTACCTGAGCGACAACCACGGCAAGCAGGGCCAATCAAGGACCAAACACGGCTGAGGGACCCCAAGCGGACCACGTCGCAACACCTCAACCGACGCCAGCATGAGGCAGACCCTCGCCCGGGCATTCCCCGGAGGCAACACAGCCACCTGCAGTACGTCACCTCACACAGAATCCCTCACAATAACAGATCCGCTCTACCGGAATGGGACTCTGATCTCGCCGCAGCAAACACCTCCAGCGCCGCACACAGTGGCTGGCAAAATCATAGCATCCCACCGCACCACAACAGCTTCAACAGCCCTCCGAGCGCCGGCATCGGCTGACACAAGAATCACACCACAAGACTGGTCCCCGGTCACACCAAGCTGCTATCCATGTGGCCACCGTCAACTGCCTGCGCTACTGTGTTACTAACCCGCGGGTATAAATGGTGCAATACCTACTTTAACCCCTTAAGGACCAAACTTCTTGAATAAAAGGGAATCATGACATGTCACACATGTCATGTGTCCTTAAGGGGTTAAGCAACAAGCATTTATATATGGGGACTCACTGACTTATATATGTTTTTGACTCTCCCAGTGAGGCATTTCTCTCTACAGCTCGCAACACACATATTGGACAGTAACTAATATCGGCATCTTAAACTGTGAGACAAACCTGTCCCTAATAATGTGCCTTTTCTCTTAACTGTCTACTTCTCCTAGTACGATACACTAACAGGTGCACTGTCCATTTATATGGGATAACACGCTTATAATGCCTGCTATTGTAGCTCAGCATGTATTCCTTATTATATGTTTTAAGTGTAAAGCTCTGAATAAGGGAACGTTACCTACTCTCACACAAACGTTAAACCTAGCATGTTTTACGCAGCGTTAAAGTTACTCTGTACTACTTGCATGTCCCTAACCGAGTTGCTAAATCTGAAGGACACTGATGTCCTCGAGGACGTGACCACATGGGCCTGTTCTATGTATTTAAAATTGTTATTGTTTTTTTTTATGTTTAAGTAAATATTCCTAGTTCGGGCCTGGGCATCACTTAACCTACCTACCTGCCCGCACATGTATAGCTATTAGCAGTAAGAGGCAGGGAAGCCCCAGTGGAATATACAAAGCAGAGGCTAGCTACTAGATTTCAGCCTGTTTACGCTCAATCAACTGTACCACAGTTTACCTTGCATTACTTCTTGTTTTATTCATGCTCCTACTTGACCTAACCTTATAGCAAGACTCAGGGCCTAGGACGTGACACTAGCAAGAATTAGGGCAAATATCATTATGTCCGACACCTGAGCTTGTACATGTCTACAATCATTTCATTTTAATATCAGATTGCATACCTGTTCTTGTTTACTCTTCTACGCTGCATGTTGCCTGTTCCCTGACATGGCTACTACTTCACCTGGAACCAAGCTTATATATATAAAATATATATATAAAAATTGTGCAGTTGTAACTTATGTTTGCTATCCCAGAACTGCCGGTACCTGCTGTTGTGGCAGTTACGGCAAGTTTGTAATTTCTATGCACACCAAAATAAAGAATTAAAAAAAATAAAATAAAATAATAAAGTAACGACTACCAGTGCAACCTAAACTAACTTTAATTGCGAAATAACCTGAGTCACTGTTGTACGTAGACACTGCCAATGCCACACTTTCATCAAATTTGATTCACTGATTGTGAGCTTGTTTGGGCAGAGCCCTTTCCACCTACTATTCCTGTATGTCATACACGTCAGAATTTCTTAGTCTTGTTTCCTTGCTGCAAAATATGTTTGAAAAATAATTGTAATCGTGATTTAGATCTAACTATTTTAAAGATTTATGTGTATGAGAGATGTGTTGTTTAATTTCCAATTTTCGTTTATTCTTCAGTGCCACTACTTCTGCTTTGTAAATTGCAATGCAATTTGTGGCAGTTTACTGCACAAGTGTACACTGCACTGTTTGGCAGGTCTTTTTTATCTCTTTTTAGAAAGAAAATCATTTTATTTTACACAACTCGCAATACACATTTACATTCCAAATTATTTACATCTAAAAATAATAATAATAATAACAAACTTGAAATGAGGGAGTGTTGGGTTTGTGTTCCCAATCCACTATCAGCAGTAGTTCCATGGCCTAACAGAATATTATCATTATCATCTCTTTGTCGGCCATGAGGACTGCTGCCGCCTCTGCCTCCACCACCGCTGTTGGTAGTATTCAGCTTGGGTAGCATTGGGGTAGCACTGTTTCAATTGGTGACTCAAAGTCTACAGTAGCAGAAACATTTGTAGTTGCATCAGCAGAGTTAGCTAAACCTATGAAGAAAACCACCAACTCCACAAAAACTTGGAAAAGCTCTGCAAAGTCAGATTTGTCGGTACAATCAGAGTCACTCTTTATTGAAAAGGTAAAGCAAAGTAGTGCACCCAATGTCTAGTCTTGGTAGTGGTGATCAGTGGTGCATCCTGGTTTTGTGCTGCCCTAGGCAGCGCCGACAGCCAGACCAGCATGTCAGTTAGCCGCAAGGCTAACAAGACATTTGCCCTGGGCATTTGGGGGCGACTTTTTTTGCCGCCCCCTGGGAAATGCCGCCCAAGACAAATGCCTTGTTTACCTCGCAGCTAAAACGTCCCTAGTGGTGGTAATAATGAATCTGGTGTTACCATTGCTGTTTTCCCCACCACTGCAGACATTACACTTTTACTTCTAACCTCAGTGCTACTAGATTATAAGTAGATAATTTATAAGAGGAATCACTGGATAGGGTATACAGCAGCACAGCATTTTCTCCATTTGATATTGTGCACACTTCTCCTGCATCCTCTTCACCTTCATTTCTTTTAGAGTTGTCATCCAACAGAGACAGTTGTAATATCTGCTGTGAATGCAACTAGTGGCACAAGTAGCAAGCCACTGCTATTGTTACCATCACCACCACCACCACCACCAAGAATACCATCACAATCATCAGTATCACCACCATCAACATTTCCATTAGCATTAATCAACCAAGTGCTAGTGTACTGACTACTGTAGCAACAGTTTTCAGTTCCACTGATGCAAATCCACCTGCATCTTCAGAAGCCTCAAAGCCATGGGTTCAGGCAAAGTGCAAACTGAGTAGCTGGGTAATCTCACTAGTGTCGATATAAACCTACATTTGAAGAAACACCACAAGTCTATATCAATGAGGGAAGACATAGAGTAAAAAGTAATAGGGCTGGCAGAAGGTCCACTGGTTCTGTATCTCAGTCTGTGCAGTTGTCACCACCTTCCACTAGGGTTTCCTAGGGGTACTAATACCTCCACCATTAGATAGATGATGATAGTGCCAGTAGTCAACAGAGGCATGTTGGACAGGGATAGACTGAACCCACATCATCCAGTGAATAAAAAATAAAATAAAAAAACAGGAAAAATTAAAATAAAATATAATAATAAAAAGTTCCACTTGCCTGTTACTGCCAGTGCCACCTACACCTACTTTGATTCACTGATTTAGAACTATTTTACTAATTTATGATTCTTTTTTTTTCTGGTGAGAGACATTATTTGATTTGCAATGTGCTTCTGTGCCATTACTTGTGCTTTGCAAATTGCATGCTTCGTCCCTCAGTGTCAGTGTGTGACAGCTTACTGCACAAGTGAACCAATTTTGGCAGGTTCATGATTTCAAGAGTTGTCCTCTCTTTCTCAGACCTGAGGCAGAGAGGAAAACCCTTGAAAGCTTTTCTTTTAAGTATTATGTTAGTCCAATAAAAAAAGGTATCATTGCATACTGCAGTACATTGATATATGAATAAATGTAGAGTCATTTACATTCTGACCCACAAATACCACAGGTACCTTGATTGCATATGCAAGAAGATTAGTAATAGATAAAAAGCACCTAGATAAAAAAAAACATACCTAAAGTTCCACCTTCTCCACAAGATTTGTTTGTATCTATTCCTCATGGCTAGTAATGCTTTGATCTAACATTTTTTGTGTGTAAAGGATCAGAAAGCTAGATATACATCTTTTTGTTGGGTCTTTATGTAGCGAGATTTGTGGCTCTTTGCTACTCCTTGTTACAAAGAGAGAGACAGAGAGACAAAGAGAGTAGTTAGCCCATTTATAATTTAGGAACTCATGCTATATATAAAAGGTCTCTTTCTTACATCTTTCCTGGGGGTGGGATCAGTGGCAGATATAAAGGACACAGGGGAATAAATACTAAGCAGTAGTATTATGAATGTACCATATAGTTACCTACACCATTATTTGATATATTTATTATGTAATGCAATGATCACAGGTTTGTTACAGTATGTTTCTAATAACATCAGCCTACTTAAACAAACCATATCAGCACCTGTATAATTGTAATATACAATTGTTGGTTTGTTTTGTCTACATTATCCTGAGAAATTACCTTGAAAAAGGGTTGCATATTTGCATACAGATAAATTAAGATATAGTTAAAAAAACACAAAAAAAAGCCTGTATAGTCAGACTCACACCTCTGAGCAATGTTATCTGACATGGCACCCCTGTGTAGTCATTCTGGATTTTTTTTCTCCAGAATAATTCCCCAAAAAGGATCAGTGGGACATTTAATAAACTCCTTGAGCTGCTTGAGGTCAATGCAAGCAGATTCTGCCTTTGCAAGAACTTTACAACAGAGGTCTGTGCACTGGCAGTGTGATACCCACCATAGATGCATAAGTCCCCAATCCTGCAGAAATGCATCATCAGTTATGGACATTGTATTTCTTTATCCAAGTCGAGTTCATAGAACAGCAATCACTGTTTATACAATAGAAGTGGTACTAAAACTATGCCGGCATTTCACAAAAATCATCAATATACTGAGAAAAGTTAGCCCCATATCCAGTTTCAAGAAATGAATGCCTTAAGTCAATTATGGAAATGGCAGAGAGAGTTAAAACTGCAAACTACTACGAAATATAAATATACTGTGAATAAATTCATTTAAAAATGCGTCCTGTTAAAATAAAGTGCTCTTGGAGTCTCATTTGGCAATACTTGTCTGCAAAAATCAGCATTACATTTTCCACTTGGTATAATTTTCAACTGAATTTCTATGAAATTCAATGAATCATGCAATAATATTTTTTTCCATACAAAACAATGCCAGGAGTTGTCAGATTGTGTTTAAGCTCTGGTGCCAAACATATTATTTATGTTATACGCTCTCCGAAGAGAATAAGGATTTTATGATTTATGTACTGCCCTTGGGTTATATTTTGGTAAAAATTATACAATAAGGACACATGAATGCTACATATCGAGCAACACTTTTTCCAACCGAAACAAAAGTAGAAAGAAACTTGGAATAATAAGCTAAATACGCAAACATATGTGTATCTTACAGTCAGCAAAACTGTTATATATTTTTTTCAATTTTTATAACTAAAAACCATGAATAATTAAAACTGTGTTAGAAAATAGGATAGGGTGTGTGTTGACAAGGAGAGAAGTATGGATCCATTCCACCTAGTTAAATAAATATTATCTATTCGGTACTGCCGGTACACCATGAATTTTAGAATCACGTTTGGACCTGTAAAGATACTTTATAATGGGAGGAATTCACTGAGCACTGTGGGGAATTTTAGAGCAATATTTTCAATGTTGGTCACTCAAATCACTATATTCAGAAACAACAAAACCACTTTCAAACTGATCTAAATGAAATGTGTCTTGAAACCCATGGATTCTGTAACTGAAGAGGTAGTCTTATTAGATTCCATAGATAGTTTTCTTAAAAGACCTGGATGTTGTTTTTGCAAAAACTAAATATTTAGGGTTATATAATTAATATGTGTGTGAACAGGTTGTTGTTCTAAGGAGAAATCTGATTGCCGTTATGTAGTCAAGAAGGATTTTTTCCACCTCTTTGTGGAATAATTGGATATGGCTACAATTGCTCTTTTTCTTCTTCTGGGTCAACATCATAAAAGAATAAGTTTCAAAGTTGAACTTTAAGTACTTTTTTTTCAACCTAAACTACTGTGTAACTATGTAAATCAAAAAAATAAAGTCCAAAAATAAATATGTCAGCTAATAGCTTTATCCTTCTCTCTGTTTTTGTTTACCCATTTGATATTTTACATCATGGCTAGTTTGAGGGGCCCCTGGGCAAGTTCCCAACATGCCCATGCAGGGCTGTCTTTCTGCATGGCATGCTGGGAACTTGCCCAGGGGCCCCACAATGTTGTCCATGTTCCCAGGCTGACAGAGGAGACCATTTGATCGCCCCTGCTGGTCTAGGAGAGCCAGCCGTTCTCACTTGCTTTGGGCCCTCTCTGACCAGTAAGGAGATCAAAGATCTCCCTCACTGGCCCAAAAGCCCTTTGTTAGTGACAGGGAGAGCAGGAGGGACCCGGAGTGAGGAAAGACCTGGAAGGCAGTTCCTCCCGCAAGCATGCTGGTCTGAGCAACGCCATACCACAGCATTCTACTCGCAGGAGGCGTGAAGACAACATGTAGCTCCTCTGGCCTACTACTCACCACCAGATCACCAGGGTGGTTGTGTCCCCCCCTTCTTCTCCAAAGGTAAGAAGAAGGGTGGGGGGGGGGGAACATGAATCTTTTTTAAATCTATTTTTAATAAAAATAACAAAAACCCTTATCCCTATGCACCGCCCCCACACACACAGCACCCTTCACATACACACAGAGCACCCCTTACATACACACAGCAACCTTCACACACACACACACACACACACACAAAGCACCCCTACCATACACAAACAACACCCCTCACACACACACAGCACCCCTCACATACACACAGAGCATCCATCAAATACACGCACCACCCCTCACACACACACAGAGAGCACCCCTCACACACACAGTACCCCTCAAATACACACAGATAACTCATCACACACACAGAGCATCCCTCACATACACACAGAGCATCCCTCAAATACACGCACCACCCCTCACACACACACAGTACCCCTCAAATACACACAGAGCACCCTTCACACACACACAGAGCATCCCTCACATACACAAAGACCACCCCCCCACACAAACAGCACCCCTCACATACACACAGAGCACACCTCACACACTGTACCCCTCACATACACACAGAGCACCCCTCACACACACACAGCACTGTTCACACACATACTGCACCCCTCACATACATACACAGCACACTCCTCACACACACAGTGCAACCCACACATACACACAGAGCACCCCACTCTCACACACACACACACACACACACACAGCACCCCTCACACACAAACAGAGCACCCCTCACACACACACTCACACACACACAGCACCCCTCACATACACACAAAGTACCCCATACATACACACAGCGCAATCCTCACACACACACACACACAGCACCTGTCACACACACTGCATCCCTCGCACACACTACACCCCTCACACACAGCACCTCTCACACACAGCACTCCTCACACATAGCACCCCTCACACATGAAGCACCCCTCACACACACAGAGCACCTCTCACTCACATGTAGCACCCCTCATATGCACAAACACTGCATCTCACACACACTAATCTCCTCCAAGCACCATAACTTGTAGGATGTTAGATGTGCCTTGGCATTTTCCCCGGGTAAGTAAAGGATCAAAAAGCTAGATGTACATCTTTTTGTTGGGTCTTTATGTAGTGAGGTTTGTGGCTCTTTGCTACTCCTTGTTACAAAGAGAGAGACAGAGAGACAAAGAGAGTAGTTAGCCCATTTCTAATATAAGAACTCTTGCTATATATAAAAAGGTCTCTTTCTTACATCTTTCCTCGGGTGGGATCAGTGGCAGATATATAGGACACAGGGGAAGAAATACTAAGCACAGCACAGCACCTCTCACACACAGCTCTCCTCACACATAGCACCCCTCAGACATGCAGCACCCCTCACACACATGGAGCACCCCTCATATGCACAAACACTGCACCTCACACACACTAATCTCCTCCAAGCACCATAACTCAAAGCACCATAACTTGTAGGATGTTAGATGTGCCTTGGCATTTTCCCCGGGTTAGTAGACAAACGGTTTGTGAATGGTTTTGCAACTTAACTGGAATCCGCCGTGTGCAGATCACCTCCTCCTGTGCAGGTCAGGAAGTGGCAGAGTTAAACCTCACTGTGCAGCATTTAACATATTGGCAAAGAGCAATCAATTGACACTCTCAGACAAATGAGTTGGGACAACATTGCAGGGCTTAGCTCCTAGGAGCTAACATAGGCTCTTACAGGAAAGGCTCAGGAGGAAGTAAATTATCAAACCATTTAACTATTTACATGGGAATGGCATTCCTGTTACCATTACTACTACAGAAGGTTGTAATGATTATGGTATTTAGAGTACTACTTAAAGAAACGTATGAATTCCCAGACTTTCTATGCAATGTGCACATTTTTAGTCATCAGATTATCTTAAGTGAAATTTCCTCAGTCAGAGTAATTCTTTAATCTGGTTATTCACTAAAGTGAGAATTCAAAGTGAATTCAAGTTGAATTTCAAATTTAAGGTCACAATAGCTCAACTGAAAGTCAACAATGCTTTCAGTTCACCTTGGTTTTAATGCAGCACTGTCACCATGTGGGGACTTTGCAGAATTTGCAAATACCCCTGACATCATGGCTGGGGCAACGGTGGCTAGAGGGGCAGGAACATGTGAGATTTACTTACCTGAACCTGTCCTTTGCAGGCACAGGTTTAGGTTAGTAAATCTCTGGTGCTGAAGAGTCAGTGGGTCCTCCGCAGCTCCTGACTCTTCAGCACCAGAAGACCGCGGGATCCTCCATTGATAAAGTTAATTCCCTGCAGCTATCACTGGTGCAATTGGCACCTCTATACACTTCTAGACACCTTGAAGTGTCTAGAAGTGTTCAGTATATGAGATCTACTGGTGCAATTGGCACCTCTATACACTTCTAGACACCTTGAAGTGTCTAGAAGTGTTCAGTATAGGAGATCTACTGGTGCAATTGGCACCTCTATACACTTCTAGACACCTTGAAGTGTCTAGAAGTGTTCAGTATAGGAGATCTACTGAGTCAAAGTAGTCTCAGTACTTTGTCTTAGTATAACTCTTAATTTAATTGGGATTTCAGTGAAATTCCAACACAGTCAGTATGAATTTTTCATTAAGAGTCTGTCTTTACGAAATACTCTCTGTTTTAGGGAGAAGGGTCACTTTAAATTTTAAATTTACTTTGAACTCTCACTTTAGTAAAAACCCTGAAAACCTGCCTCTAAAACACCTTTATTGAACCCCCAAACAGCACATTTTGCAATTCAGGGCTAATTAAGAACTTAACTTTCAAATGTTCACAAGAGCAGTTGGTGAAGTTTGTATGCCAATGCACATTAGCATTGACTTTGTTAGTGGTTCATCTTATGGATAATTTCAGTTTAGGAATAGATGCATTTTAAAAAGGGGGAGCGATCACCCAGTGGCCCAGCAGTGAGGGGGGTATTGCAGGATGCCTTCGACATTGAGACATCGCTGCAATACCGTTAAAGCGGCTGGAAGCGATCATTATCGCTTCCAGCGCTCTAATTAGCCGCGGACGTTTTATGGACCATTTTTTGTCGAACGTACCTGATAAGTCCAAGGTCGGGATGGGGTTAAAATAGGTTATAATCATGTTTGTATGCATACTATATAAATATGTAAAATGATTCCCAGCATTAAAAAAACATTTATCTGACACAAAATTCACACAATATATTAGTAAAATGTGAAACAGATCACCTATAATGTAAGTGCATTTAAACAGATAGTAAATTCCTTAAGGTTCAATGTCTTCTCACATGCAACAGAAGAACAGAGAAAAATATACAAAAATAGTGTAGTATTTAATAACAAATCCTAAAACCAATATGCATACAAATGGACAGACACACACAACAAAATTAGCACAAACGTGTGTGAATAATGCTCTGCCCCTAGGGACACTAATCTCCAAACCATCCTTAAACATTCCCCTTGACTTGTCAACAAGTCGTTTATATATAAAATCCAGGTCCTGGCTCGAGATTGTGTAGACCAGAAGAATCCAAAGTTGATTGGTGGTCCTCCCATTTGTGCATATCAAAGGGTGCACTTCAGCTTGCATGTTTCATCTCTTTCCAGTGCTTGCATCTTCTATCAAAATTGCTCTTCTGTCATAAACCTCCTCATTAGCGGTAATGGGTGTCTCCTGGGACAGAGATGTTGCCTTTGTGTCCTACGCCTAACACGTCCAGGAGCGATGGCGTAACAAAACACTCAGAATCAGATTGGCATGAACCCTATGCCCACTATATCAAAGGGGCAATACACTAAAAGGGAAATACACCAAGCTTTATTGCAATAGTGAAAAGACTATCACATAGAAACCAGTCTCCTGATATATACTCCTAATTAACTAAACAAAAAGCCTAATGTTGTATGGAGATGGGAGCAATAGTGATATGTAAATGCCTCTTCCACATAAGATACTAGACGTATACACTGATCAGCCACAGCATTAAAACCACCTGCCTAATCACATAAATCCCCCTCATGATGCCTAAACAGCTCTGATGCATCGAGGCATGGACTACACAAGATTTGAGAACGTATCCTGTGGTATATGGCACCAAGGCATTAGCAGCAGATCCTTTAAGTCCTGCAAGTTGCGACTCGAGGTGGGGTCTTTATCATGGATTGGATTTGTTGTTTCAGCACATCCTACGGATGGTCAATCAGGTTGAGATATGGGGAATTTAGAGGCCAAGGAAGCATCATGTTCCTCAAATCATTCCTGAGTAATTTATGCAGTGTGGCAGGGTGCATTACTCTGCTGAAAGAAACCACTGCCATCAGGGAAAACCGTTGTCATGAAGGGGTGTACATGATCTGCAACAATCTTTCACAGCAAAACACTGCCCACAGCATATCACTGCCTCAACGGGCCTGCATTCTTTTCATAGTACATCCTGCTGCCATCTCATCCTCAATTAATGATGCATAGAGATGTCACGAACATAAAATTTTCCATTCGCGAACGGCGAACGCGAATTTCCGCAAATGTTTGCGAACGGGCGAACCGGGCAAACCGCCATAGACTTCAATAGGGAGGCGAATTTTAAAACCCACAGGGACTCTTTCTGGCCACAATAGTGATGGAAAAGTTGTTTCAAGGGGACTAACACCTGGACTGTGGCATGCCGGAGGGGGATCCATGGCAAAACTCCCATGGAAAATTACATAGTTGATGCAGAGTCTGGTTTTAATCCATAAAGGGCATAAATCACCTAACATTCCTAAATTGTTTGGAATAACGTGCTATAAAACATCAGGTATGATGTTGTATTGATCAGGTAGTGTAAGGGTTATGCCCGCTTCACTGTGACAGACCAAACTCCCCGTTTAACGCACCGCAAACAACCGCAAACAGTCCATTTGCACAACCGCAAACGCCCCATTTGCACAAGGTTGGATACCAAGCTAGCCATGTCCCGTTCCTTGTCCTCACTGATGTCATTGAAGGTCTCTTCCTCCACCCAGCCACGTACAACACCAAGGGACCCCGAAAGGTGACAACACCCCCCTGGGACGCCTGCTGTGTTTGGTCTTCCACCTCCTCAAAGCCATCTTCCTCCTCTGACTCCTCTTCTTCAGACTCCTCTCTCTGCATTGCCTCTCTCTGCATTATTATAAGGTGTGTTAAGTAGTACTATTCATTTCAGTTTAATCCCTGTTACGTCCCCTATCAGGGAACGTGTATATGGCATCAATTTTAGGAACCGGGAGATGGAAAAAGATGCTTGGTCGGTCCTCCTACTTCAAATTTGGGGCACTGGGTGCAATCTAATGTGCCACCAGATAGGAGTGGTGTGTTAAGTAGTACTATTCTTAACAGTTTAATCCCTGTTACGTCCCCTATCAGGGGACGTGTATATGGCATCGATTTTAGGAACCTGGAGATGGAAAAAGATGCTTGGTTGGTCCTCCTACTTCAAATTTGGGGCACTGCGCGTGTAATCTAATGTTCCACCAGATAGGAGTGGTGTGTTAAGTAGTACTATTCTTATCAGTTTAATCCCTGTTACTTCCCCTATCAGGGGACGTGTATATGGCATTGATTTTAGGAACCGGGAGATGAAAAAGATGCTTGGTCGGTCCTCCTACTTCAAATTTGGGGCACTGCGCGTGCAATCTAATGTGCTAGCAGATAGGAGTGGTGTGTTAAGTAGTACTATTCTTATCAGTTTAATCCCTGTTACGTCCCCCTCATCAGGCCTTTTTTAGTCGAATGTATCGCCCACTGTCAGTCCCTTCGGGATCCATCCCTCATTCATCTTAATAAAGGTGAGGTAATCTAGACTTTTTTGACCTAGGCGACTTCTCTTCTCAGTGACAATACCTCCTGCTGCACTGAAGGTCCTTTCTGACAGGACACTTGAAGCGGGGCAGGCCAGAAGTTCTATTGCAAATTGGGATAAGCCTGCACACCCAGTAGTGAAGGGGTTCATCGCTCCTCAGAGTGTCGATATCTGCAGTTAAGGCGAGGTCGGTCGAGTGCAGCTACCTGTCGGTCGAGTCGTTCTCTGAGGGTGGACCCCGAAGGGGTGTGGCGATGCGTAGGACTTAAAAAGCTCTGCATGTCCTCCATCAACAACACGTCTGTAAAGCGTCCTGTCCTTGCCGGCGTGGTCGTGGGAGGAGGAGGATTACTTTCACCTCTTCCCCTGTTAGATTCCCGTTGTGCTGTGACATCACCCTTATACGCTGTGTAAAGCATAATTTGTAATTTATTCTGGAACTGCTGCATCCTTTCCGACTTGAGGTAATTCGGTAACATTTCAGGCACTTTCTGCTTATACCGGGGGTCTAGTAGCGTGGACACCCAGTTCAGGTCGTTCTCCTTCAGCCTTTTTATACGAGGGTCCCTCAACAGGCACGACAGCATGAAAGACCCCATTTGCACAAGGTTGGATGCCGAGCTACTCATGTCCCGTTCCTCGTCCTCAGTGATCTCACTGAAGGTATGTTCGTCCCCCCAGCCACCACAACACCACGGGTACCAGATAGGTGACAACGAGCACCCTGCGATGCCTGTTGTGTTTTTGTCTTCCTCCTCCTCCTCAAAGCCACATTCCTCCTCTGACTCCTCTTCCTCACAATCCTCTTCCAGCGTTGCCGCAGGTCCAGCAAGCGATGCTAATAAGGCTGTTTCTGGTGGTGATGGTGACCACAACTCTTCCTCTTCCTCTTCACGCTCATCTATGGCCTGATCCAGCACTCTTCGCAGGGCACGCTCCAGGAAGAAAACAAATGGTATGATGTTGCTGATGGTGCCTTCGGTGCGACTGACTAGGTTTGTCACCTCCTCAAAAGGACGCATGAGCCTACAGGCATTGCGCATGAGCGTCCAGTAACGTGGCAAAAAAATTCCCAGCTCCGCAGAGGCTGTCCTAGCACCCCAGTCATACAAATAGTCGTTAACGGCTTTTTCTTGGTGGAGCAGGCGGTCAAACATTAGGAGTGTTGAATTCCAACGTGTCAGGCTGTCGCAAATCAAGTGCCCCACTGGCATGTTGTTTCGCCGCTGGATATCTGAAAAGTGCGCCATGGCCGTGTAGGAATGCCTGAAATGGCCACACACCTTCCTGGCCTGTTTCAGGACGTCTTGTAAGCCTGTGTACTTATGCACAAAGCATTGTACGATCAGATTACACACATGTGCCATGCACGGCACATGTGTCAACTTGCCCAAATTCAATGCCGCCAACAAATTTCTTCCGTTGTCACAAACAACTTTGCCGATCTCCAGTTGGTGCAGAGTCAGCCACTGATCCACCTGTGCGTTCAGGGCGGACAGGAGTGCTGGTCCGGTGTGACTCTCTGCTTTTAGGCAAGTCAAACCCAAGACGGCGTGACACTGCCATATCCGGGATGTGGAATAGTACCTGGGAAGCTGGGGGGGTGCTGTTGATGTGGACAAGACGCAGCAGCAGAAGATGACTCAGCCGAGAGCCGAGGAGGTTATGGAAGAGGATGGAGTAGGAGGAGTAGAGGAGGTGGCAGCAGGCCTGCCTGTAAGTCATGGCAGTGTCACAAACTCCTCTGCAGAGCCACGCATTCCATGCTTGGCAGCTGTCAGCAGGTTTACCCAATGCGCAGTGTAGGTGATATACCTGCCCTGACCATGCTTTGCAGACCAGGTATCAGTGGTCAGATGGACCCTTGCCCCAACACTGTGTGCCAGACATGCCATTACTTCCTTTTGCACAATCGAGTACAGGTTGGAGATTGCCTTTTGTGCAAAGAAATTTCGGCCAGGTACCTTCCACTGCGGTGTCCCAATAGCTACATTTTTTTGGAACGCCTCAGACTCCACCAGCTTGTATGGTAAAAGCTGGCGGACTAAGAGTTCAGATAAGCCAGCTGTCAGATGCCGGGCAAGGGGGTGACTTTGTGACATTGGCTTCTTACGCTCAAACATGACCTTGACAGACACCTGACTGTGGGCAGATGAGCAGGAACTGCTGAAGGCGAGAGACGTAGTGGTGGATGGTTGAGAGGGGGCAAGGAGGACAGCAGTGGTTGACGTGGCTGAAGATGCTGGACCAGGAGGAGGATGGCGGCTTTGAGTTTGTGTGCTGCTTGTACTCATGTGTTGATCCCATAGGCGTTTGTTATGTGCGATCATGTGCCTTCGCAAAGCAGTTGTACCTAGGTGGGTGTTGGACTTCCCACGACTCAGTTTCTTTTGGCACAGGTTGCAAATGGCATCGCTGTTGTCAGAGGCAGACACACAAAAAAATGCAACACTGCTGAGCTCTGCAATGACGGCATTCTGGTGGTGGCAACAGCATGCGTTGATTGGCGTGCTGTCTGGCTGACGCCGGGTGCCGATGCATGCTGTCTGACTGTGCCACTAGCTCCTTGCGACGACCTCCCCCTGCTTCCAACTCGTCTCCTCCTCCTCTCTGTCTCCCCATCTGAACTTTCCCCCTGTTGATCTTCTCTTCTAGCGGGCACCCACATGACATCCACGGACGCATCGTCATCATCAACCGCTTCACTTGTATCTGACAACTCAGCAAAGGAAGCAGCAGCGGGTACAACATCATCATCATCACACCGTACGTCCATGTGTGTAATGCTGCCTGACTGAGACATATCCCTGTTATCTACATCCTCTGGCAATAATGGCGAATTAATCTAAAATGGATGCTGTCCAGGAGGTGGGAGGGTCTAGGAGGGAAGGTCTGCTGCTGATTGGCTGGAATGTGTCTGCTGACCGTGAGGTACAGGGTCAAAGTTTACTCAATGATGACGAATAGGGGGCGGACCGAACATCGCATATGTTCGCCCGCCGTGGTGAACGCGAACAAGCTATGTTCGCCAGAAACTATTCGCCAGCGAACTATTCGGGACATCTCTAATGATGCACACTCACCTGGTCATCCACCTGATCTAAAAAAAAACATGATACATCTGACCTGGCAACCTTCTTTCATTGCTCCATGGTCCAGTTCTGATTCTCACATCCCTATTGAAGACTCTTTCTGTGGTATACCAGCATCATCATGGGAACTCTGACCAGTCTGCTGTTACACAGCAAAGTGTGATGCACTGTGTGTACTGACACCTTTATATCATGGCCAGTATTACGATTTTCAGAAATCTGAGCTGCGGTAGCTCTTCTATGGGGTCAATTCAGATAGGATAGTCTTTACTCCGCACTTGCATCTATGAGCCATGGCTGCCCATGACCTTAATGCGGGTTTACTGGTTGTCCTTCTTTAAACCACTTTTGGTAGGTACTAGCCGTTGCATACTGAAAACAACGCACAAGATTTACTGTTTTGCAAATGCTCTAACTCAATTATCTAGCCATCACTATTTGGCCCATCACTATTTGGCCCATCACTATTTTGTCAAACTTACTGAAATCTTTTCGCTCGTCCATTTTTCCTGCTTTAAACACATGACATTCGAGAACTGACTGTTCACTTTCAGTCTAATATTTTCCCACCCTTGACAGGTTCCAATAATATAAACAATGTTATTCACCTCACCTGTCAATGGTTTTCATTTTGTGGCTGATCAGTATATCTATCTTAACATTACAGAAATAATATACATATGTACAAAAACAATCATTTATAATCTTTATTATATCTTAAAAGTTAACTACAATGACTAAAAAAAGATATTTACACTGATATTATGCTAGAAATGTCTTTAATAAGATATTTCTGCTTAAATATGAGGAAATTCAAATTGTCTATCATTTAATAAATAAAAAGAACCAAATAAATAGAATATATTGATTATTTCATATATTCAGATACAATACATATATGCATAAAAAAGTAACACTCATGATAAAGGAACAATTTAAGCATCATAACCAATACAGCCTACTGTATTGCCCTGGTGTCCTCCCAGAGTAATCTGTCACATTGTTTCAGAATGGTTTGAGAACTTTCCTGGATCATGCCGATCGCACACGCCGCATATAGTTTCTCCTACAGGAGAAGCTTTATGTCTTCATTGAACTAAAGCAGGCCAGATACTGAACAGGGCTCATTGGCTCAAAGCACTCAGCTGATTTTCTTAGTCAAAGAGAGGGGTCCTGCAATGTACTGCTATGCTCAGTGAAGATAACTTAATCCAGCAAGCAGGACAATGGCCGTGAGCACCTGTTGGGACCCAGGTAAGTTATTAAACTATTCATGAAATTATTAGATAAATTACTCTGGTAGGGAGCTTGGGCACCCCTGACACCATCACCACGGCAGTGGGCTGTAGTGGTTATGGTACTTAGAGTTTTCTTTTCATACACCAAGAAAAGCTATTTAGTAAATTAAGCCATTTGTTTTGTAACTCACTTGTTTATCCACCACATCTCATTAATGGATAACCCCCCTCTGTGTGGATAAAAATAAACAAATAAAAAACCATTGCAATGTGATTTTTAGCCAGGAAACCCCATATGTCTCCACAGGGATGCTTTCTTTAATTAACCTAACAAAGCTGTTTTGTTGAGTTTTTCAACCCCTGGGAGCTTTATAAATTACAAAAAATATAAAGTGCATCTTATTTTAGGCTTTGCATTTGTTAGGGGAGAGAGCGTTACAGGAGCCTTGCATTATTAAAATTGTTTTTCGGAAAGCAGCTTATTATTATTCAAACTAAAAGCGGGAGAAAAAAAATGAAGCCACTGATTTATTAATAAAATGTATGCAAACGCTGGATGTAGATATAATTTATTAAATATTATTTTGCAATCTCTATTTTGTATGCAATATCAACAAAATTATTTTGTAGTTCACAGCTTACCTCTTTCATGGAATAAATTGTTCTGAATATTTAATGTAAAAGTTGAAGCCCAATGTAATTTTCTTTTAATTATTCATGTTGAACTTTACTATGAAATGCTATGGTCATTGACATGATTAGACAATATTAGGGTCTCTATGAGTGATGAAAGAACCTTTGTCATGACAACCGTGTGAAGCACATTCCCTGTGATTCCAGGCAAAATGTAGTTTAGCTATTTAACAGTGATCAGTTAGTTGGCAAATACTGTTTTCTCTGTCACATCAAGTAAGCTGCAAACGCCAATCACACTACACACATTTGCAAAAAAAACAAAAAAAATGCAACATGAAGCCTATAGATATGGATACTTCTGTGGAAATATGGTCAACTGAACCTATTTGGAAATTCTCCTCTCTCCAGTCAACATAGATGCCTCCTGTCCTTTCCTCTTTCTGGACCCTATTTCTCTTTATTGCAGAAATATCCTATAACCCATTGATAATAGGATCTGCCGTCCTTTTTCCAAACTGAACAACCTATGTCTACAGCTCTCCGATCTCCCTCTAACCTATGATCTAATTCATCAAAACTCACATCACATTACTAGACTGATACATTTTTATATTGATAACAAAGTAATAAATTATTCAGATATATCCAAACACATCTCTCTCCTTCATGTTGGTAGTCCTACCCCAGACTTAAATTCTGGGTAAACCTTTTCCAATGGACCCATGGGCCCCATTACTGTCTGAACCCCTTGACACCCTCACTAGAGCCGAGAACAAATTAGCTGTAGAGCCATTGGGAAAGTATAGGCCAAAGAAGATATTCCTAACATGACCATGATTACATGAAAAATAAATGAGGCAATCAAGATGGATTGACTTACAGTACAACTAGAATTATACAGCCGAGGGTGTACAATCACTCATCGAGGGTGTGATGGTTGAAGGGTATTGAGGGCATAACCCTAAATAATAATAACAGATCAAGAAGAGGCTGGAATGGGTTAACTAAAAAGTGCTCCCAATTGCAGTCTCTATACCCTGAATGTGACTGCTCCGGTATTGTAGAGCCATAAATTGCTAGTCATGGAGCATAAATAGAACTAAAAATAAATAAACTCTAAAGAAATTGATAAAACTAACCTGTTCCATTCTGATCCTCTATTTAACCAACTTGAGATCAAACTGAAACAAAATCTAGATAAATTCCAACAATCTATCAAGTTTAGGAAACATCACAAATTCATTTGTGATCTGAGGGATTATAAAACAGGCCATATATATGGCTCTTTTTCACATAGAATTAGAACTAACTCAGACAACACAATGACTTCAGATTATGACTCATCTGATACAGACAATGAGAACAGACAATCAAGCCGACCACCACTTACTCCCACCACTTCAAATCAAGTTAATACCAGAGGGATTCTTAAAAAGGGGGTTAATTTTTTAGAATTGGATCATATAAATGACCCGCCCAGACAAACGTATCAAACCAGAAAAAAATTTGTGTGGATCAAAGATCTACACTTGTTTGTCAGGAAATTGGCACTTTGTAAATATCACCAACTTCAGGCTGAAAAGAAAACCAAAGACCTGGGACTGTCTGATCGAGATTATGAGGGGCTAATGGCTCTAGTATCCCTTTTGGAAGAAAATGACCCTACCATTACCCCCAACCAGACTAATTTAAAACCAAAGAGCCGATTCACACCCCATATAGGCAGCTTCAGGAACATTGAACTGTTCCTTGAGGCAATTAAGTTTGAAATTGAGAGTATCAGGAACGTCCAAATATGAATTTGATAAAACACGAATCTAAAGCCCTGCACTCCTTGGAAGGTGACAGGACCATTACCATCAAGCCGGCTGATAAGGGTGGAAACGTAGTTATTATGAAGTCACCTAACTATGTAAGAATGGCCCTTAAGATACTTGACGACAAAGATACATACCGTGTATTACAGGCAGATCCTACGAATGCTTTTTTGGAGGAGCTCAAACAGATTCTGGACAAGGGTCGCAGTGGAGGTGTGCTGTCTAGGGATGAGTATGAATTCATCCTAAATAAAAATCCTAGGATAGCAACCTTCTACTGCTTACCCAAGATCCATAAAACAAACTTGACCCTCCAGGATGCCCGATCGTATCAGGCGTAAATAACCTTACACAAAATGGCAGAATTTATTTGGATAAAATCTTAGGCTCTTTTGTGGAGTCCTTACCGTCCTTTATTCAGGACACAAAGCAAACCCTGGCACTCCTTTCGAACCTTAGACTCCCTGAAACTGTGAGTCTATGTAGTCTTGACGTAGAGACCTTCTTCTCTTCTATACCACATGAGGGAGGTCTACAGCACGTCAAGTACTATTTGGACAAAAGAGGAATTATCTTTTCATTGAGCATAATAGGTTACTTTTTCTAATTTCACAAAGCACACCTAGTGCTCCTTCTTTCTTTCATCTTCTCTCTCTACAAGGCATGCATCAAGACACACTTTCTTCTCTTTTTCGCTCTTCCCCAGAACTCGTTACACACTCATCCTTACCTTGTTCTATTAGCCGTCCTAACAGATTTGTACATACACTGAACAAAATTATAAAAGCAACACTTTTGTTTTTGCCCCCATTTTTCATGAGCCGAACTCAAAGATCTAAGATTTTTTTTCATGTACACAAAAGGCCTATTTCTCTTAAATATTGTTCACAAATCTGTCTAAATCTGTGTTAGTGAGCACTTCTCCTTTGCCGAGATAATCGATCCACCTCCCAGGTATGGCACATCAAGATGCTGATGAGACAGCATGATTATTGCACAGGTGTGCTTTAGGCTGGCCACAATAAAAAGCCACTCTAAAATGTTCAGTTTTATCACACAGCACAATGCCACAGATGTTGCAAGTTCTGAGTAAGCATGCAACTGGCATGTTGATTGCAGGAATGTCCACCAGAGCTGTTGCCCGTGAATTGAATGTTCATTTCTCTACCATAAGACGTCTCCAAAGGCGTTTCAGAGAATTTGGCAGTACATCCAACCGGCCTTACAACTGCAGACCACATGTAACCACACCAGCCCAGGACCTCCACATCCAGCATCTTCACCTCCAAGATTGTCTGAGACCAGCCACCTGGACAGCTGCTGCAACAATCGACTTGCATAACCAAAGTATTTCCGCACAAACTGTCAGAAACTGTCTAAGGGAAGCTCATCTGCATGCTCGTCGTCCTCATCAGGGTCTTGACCTGACTGTAGTTCTTCATCATGACTGACTTGAGTGGGCAAATGCTCACATTCAATGGCTTTTGGCACTTTGGAGAGGTCTGGCACTTTGGAGAGATGAATCCTGGTTTTCACTGTACAGGGCAGATGGCAGACAGCATGTATGACATTGTGTGGGTGAGCGGCTTGCTGATGTCAACATTTGTGGATCTAGTGGCCGATGGTGGCAGTGGGGTTATGGCATGGGCAAGAGTATGTTATGGACAATGAACACAGGTGCATTTTATTGTTGGCATTTTGAATGCACAGAGATACCGTGACGAGGTCCTGAGGCCCATTGTTGTGCCATTCATCCACGACCATCACCTCATGTTGCAGCATGATAATGCATGGTCCCATGTTGCAGGGATCTGTACACAACTCATGAAAGCTGAAAATATCCCAGTTCTTGCATGCTCGCCGGACATGTCACCCATTGAGCATGTTTGAGATGCTCTGGATCGGCGTATACGACAGTGTGTTCCATGTCCTGCCAATATCCAGCAACTTCGCACAGCCATTGAAGAGGAATTGACCAACATTCCACAGGCCACAATCAACAACCTAATCAACCTGAAGGAGATGTGTTGCACTGCATGAGGCAAATGGTGGTCACACCAGATACTGACTGGTTTTTGGACCTCCTTCTCTCCCCTCCCCCCAATACAGTAAAACTGCACATTTTAGAGTGTCCTTTTATTGTGAACAGCCTCAGGCACATCTGTGCAATATGTGTAATCAGCATCTTGATATGCCACACCTGTGAGGTGGATGGATTAACTCTGCAAAGGAGAAGTGCTCACTAACACAGATTTAGACATATTTGTGAACAATATTTGAGAGAAATGGGCCTTTTGTGTACATAGAAAAAGTCTTAGATCTTTGAGTTCAGCTCATGAAAAATGGGGGCAAAAACAAAAGTGTTGCGTTTATAATTTTGTTCAGTGTAGTTCTCCATCTTTCTATAACATTCAAGCATTCTTCCCTGCTTAGGCTCTAGTTTCACTTCCTCTCCATTAATATTTTTCCCTGCTTTATCAGTGACTCTGAATATGATTTTATTTATATCAGAACGATGTTCCAAGTAACAGGTTTCTGCTCTTTCAATATAATTTAAATTTATTCATAAGTGATGCATAAGTTCGTCATCTTTCCTAATTCTTACCAACCACTAATTACCGTAGATATGGTTGATAATCATAACCTTATCTCTTCCCTACCACTTTGAACTTTTCTACAGTGTCATTTAATAATGCATTCATCCTATCCACCCCTTTCCATTGAGTACTGTAAGCAGGGCCGGATTTAGATGAAAAGAGGCCCTAGGCTATTCCACTTATGAGGCCCTTTCACCTCCCATTTTTAAGTTTGTAAATTACATGAGAGACAATAAAATACATAAAATAAAATTACATGAGAGACAATAAAATGCATCATTACTGTGATATATATCAATATGTTAAATGAAACATGTTGTGATTGGTACTAACCTTATAAAAAATGTGGCACGGATAATAAATAAAAAAAAAGTTGAGATGAGGAGAGGGGGGGTGATGAGAAGAGGGGGGTGATTGTGAGAGGGAGGGGGGTGATGAGGAGAGGGGGGGTGACTAAAAAAATTACCTTAAATCCCTGGTGGTCAGGTGGCCCTCATTTCAGACCATGGATCTCGCGAGACCCAATCAGAGCGTTGCCGTGGTAACCCGCGGCAACGCTCTGATTGGGCAGTGCACGCGAGATCCATGGTCTGCATCTCTGCACATTGCGGAGCTGCAGACTGCCGGTCTCGGAGATAGCGGCTGGAGAGGCATTGCAGTCTGCCCCGGGCACCCCCCTAGTAAGTGCCACCCGGGGCGGACTGTCCCCCGACCCCACCTTAGTACGACACTGGTCAAATCATATGCGTATAATTTCTCCTTATTTTCGGTTTAGTGGTTTAGTGTTCACTGTTTTTAGAATAGTGTAATTTTAATTTTGCTAACAATTTGAATGTAGGCCCCTCTTGATCTTGAGGCCCTAGGCTGAAGCCTAGTTAGCCTATAGGAAAATCCGGCCCTGACTTTAAGTCTCTCTTTCTAAAAGATTTCTTCTGTATTTGAATTGCTCTCCTTTAATCTGTGTAGCCTTTAATATTATAGCCTTAATGTGTAGCTGTGACAGTACACACACGTATGATAAATATAGTACATTAAAAATCATCTATATATTTTATTAGTGCAGTTGCCACTAAATGTATAGATTGCCTTACAAATCTATTAAGAAATGTCCCCTCCCCTACTTGTCAGTCATTTCTCTGCATATTTCTCTATTACTGATAACATAAAGATCTAAGATAAAGATTGAGTGACAGGGGATCGCAGGAGAACCTTAGTACAGGTGGTTCTACTGATTTAACAACAGTACTACTTCCCCAGCAAGTATTTCTCATTTCTCAACACAAGACTTTTTGATGCAAATAAATTGTAAATTAAGTCAGGGGCATGAGACCAGAGGGTAAATATTACAATGATGTAACACCCACAGACCTCTGAATATAGAGGGCAAGAGTGAAGGGCAGAAGATAAGTTATAACCACTAAACCAAATACATATACTTTGTCATTTTAATGTATTATATATTTACCACCTCTGGGCTCTTTTATTTTAAGCGGAACCTGGCACAACAGGTTCACTTAAAATGTTTTAGGCACACATTGCACTTGATCACTAGCATGTGATCCTTCTTCTTTGACAATTCCACATATCCTCCATTACCACCACTTTTCCTGTTTTGGTCATTGTAAAATCTTCTCAGCAAAGCTAATTATTCACTATCCTTCCTTCATATTACATTACCTCAATTCAAAAAAATTAAAATTTCTGCTGATCCAAATGCTTAAAATAATTCTTCTCGATAACTGAAAAATGAACGTGATTATTGAAATCTTCATTATTTGTAGGCTATGGAAAGTTCCCTGGTTAGGGTTACTACATAACTCTACTTTATCATTACTATCTTTGAACTGTGAACAAAATAAAAGGCATACCTTTAAAAAAAATTAATAATAAATGTGTTTCTTGCTAACTGTTATTTCAAATCTATAGAAAGTTTCTGGATCACATCATCAAAAACAATATAAATTAAATAGAAGACAAATGTAGTTAGGTCTGGAAATATTGGTACACTGACACAATTTGGTTCTATACACCACCACAATTTGTTGTGGTTGGTTTGAAATGAAATGACGATGATGCAATTGAAGTGCAGATATTCGGCTTTAATTCAAGGGGTTGAACAAAAGTATTGTATGAAACATGTAGGAATTGCAACCATTTTCATTAAAAATCCCCTTATTTCAGGGCCTCAAATGTAATTGGACAAATTAACACAATCATAAATAAAATGTTAGTATTTAATACTTTGTTGATCCTTTGCAGGAAATAACTGCTTGAAGTCTTGAACACATGGATGTCACCAAATGCTGGCTTTCCTCCTTGTGATGCTTTGCCAAGCCTTTATTAAAGTTTGTGGGTCTTTCTGTGTTAAGCTTTGTCATCAGCAAGTAAAATGCAGATAATGACACACCTGGAATAAACTCCAGACCATTTACTTGCTTAATTGATGACGACATACCAAAGTAATAGCCCACACCTGTCCATGAAACAGCTTTTGAGTCAATTGTCCAATTACTTTTTGGCCTCTTGAAAATGAGGGAGCTACATATTAAAGATCAGTAATTCCTAAAACCTTCCTCCAATTTGGGTGTGAATACCCTCAAATTGAAGCTGGATGAATGCACTTTAAGCCCATATTCATTATTTAACTGTAATTTGAACATACTTTGGTAATCAGTCAAAATATTTCCAGACCTAACTGTATATAGCAACATATGAAGAATTGTATTGATAGTAAACATAAAGTACAGTTTTTGCTAATTGCTTGCTCACCATAGTATTTTATTAAAACCAGTATCCTCTACACCCACATACATATAGCAGTTCCCAAAAAGAATGTTGTGTATTGAGAAATGTCAAATTTAATTATCACATGATGAACCTACTTGAACTAGAGGGTTGGGTGTGGAAAAATAGGTTAACAATTATAATAAACTATTTTTAGCTAAAACAATGAGGAAGTATCATACCACAATTATGTGATTTTTGTTTCAGATGACAAAATGACAGTCATACCAAATTACTTTCCAGTCATAATAAAATGAAATAAATAATAAATAAAAAATATAACATAGACATAGTGCCACTCCTGTTTTAGTAAATAGGCATAAATAATGGACGATAATTTGACATCTACAAATATGGTCCCTTATGTATATATGTATGCACACTCCCTCTCTCCATAATGGTTTACTTATGTACACATTCTCCAATAAGTACATGTACACAGTGGAATTTTCTTTAAAAATTTTTACTAGGTCACCTTTGTTTGGGCTATGAACATTGGATTACATTACTACTTGGTTACTGACATGCAAATAGAGAATATAATCAAGCTAATAAAAACTTACATTTTCCATAAACTAGCAAGTCTGAAATGTAATATATGGTTTCACATCAAGTCTCACAGAGCTAGTATCAAAAACTTAGAGTCTATAGATAACTCATAGTCTACTGACATACAAATAAAACTGGTCAAACTGAACAAAACAACTCTACATCACTCAGATGGCATCAAACCATTACATGGAATCCACATATCTGTCTGATAGCACAACAACTATCAAGCCACATTCCCCACATAACATCCTAACACTACAGTAAGACATATGATCATCATATAAGATGTTTTGTACACCTCTCATATATACACCAATTTAATAGTACGGGCATTGGTCTACATTATGATCCATTATCGGTAATTGATTAATAATGGTTTTTTTTCCATTAACTGGTTTTATTGCGATAACCACCACAGTCGGAAAACATTATGAACTTGTTACAGGTTTCAACTGTATTTTATGGTTAATGTCTGCCTCTTTTCACTAATCAAAAAATATGCTACAGCCCATCCCCTAAGATCTAACAATGTCTTGCTCCTTGCATCTTCCCATATAACCTCTTCCCATGCTAGCCTGCAAGATTTCTATTGCGCAGCAACAACCCTCTGGAATTCACTTCCTCGCCCTGTCAGACTTTCTCATATTCCTTTAATCGCTCCCCAAAGACATTATTGTCTCTGGAAACATACTGCTCAACTCCGTAAATACTGCATGCCACTTACTTAATAAATGCCCTGATCTCACTCTGCATTAACATAATTCTCAGCCTTGCAGTTACCACCTCCTGTTTTTAGCTCCCCATAATCTAGATTGTAAGTTCCCATGGGAATAGGACCCTCAGCTCCAGTGTGGACTGTGTAAACAGTGTATGTGTACATGGGTGATATAGATCCAAATATTGATCTTTGTTATATTCAGAGGAAGCACAAATTATTATTATTTCAAGTGCACTTTGAGGAGCGTGAATTCAGACACCAGACAACTGTTGGTATTCAAAATAAGCCTCTGACCTTTATTTTGTCAGTTGCCTTTTTATACATTAAAAAGTAAGTGCTTTCATGCAAATACTCATAGGACAGTAGTAGGAATGGAGTGAAAGGGTGAAAGGAGTACAAATAAGACATAAGGATGAACATCACGTACATATAACAAATAAGTTCTGAGAAAGAGAAAGAAAAGACTGATTGAGAAGAGACAACTCAGGAGGGGGCTATCTGCTCCAGGAACTAGACAAATATGGTCTTAAGTGTCGTTTTAAGCATCAAGCATTTCCTGAGTCCAAGTAAGCCAATTTTAATACAGGGTATCATAATGACACCTATAAGTTTGAACCTTGGAATCAAAGTAAATTCTATCAGATGGGTCAACAAGTGTGCGTTTGTCAGTTGTGTGCAGCAATGTCTAGGTAGATGGTATGTGTGAATGTAACAGTCACATGAATGCCAGGACCCAAGGTTCTCCAGCAGAACATTGCCCTATGCAAAACACTGCCTCCCACGGCAACCTTCTTCCATTGATCCATGGCCCAATTCCAATGCTCACATTCCCACTATAAGCGCATTCCGGCACTCTGACAGATCTATTGCTATGTGCCCCATATGCAACAAACTGCAATCCGTTGTGTGTTCTGACACCTTTCTATCATGACCAACGTTACGTTTTAGCAACTTGAGCTCTTCTGTGTGGATGGACCAGACATGCTAGTTTCCGCTCCCACATGCATCAATGAGTCTCGGGCACCCATGACCCTGGCAACGGTTCACCAGTTTCCTTCCTTGCATCACTTTTGGTAGGTACTGACCACTGCATACCAGGAACACCCCACAAGACTTGCTGTTTGGGAGATGCTCTGATCCAGCCGTCTAGCTATCACTGTTTGGCCCTTGTCAAAGTCACTCAGACCTCTTCTCCATTTTGCCTGCTTTTAAAACATGAAATTTAAGAACTGTCTGTTCACTTGCTGCCTGATATATCCAACCTCTTGACAGGTGCCATTATAACAATATAATCAATGTGATTTACTTCACCTGTCAGTGGTTTTCATGTTGACCATTGTATGTAAAATGCAGAGATGAAAATATAATGTAAGAATGGTTCCTATAATGTTTATAGACTATTTTTCCCATGATGCTGATCCAGAAGTGGGAAGGAGGCAGGGAACATAACAGGAGCATTTACAAAAGGTAGTTATTTATTAAGCCACACCCACAGACAGGGCATTCGACTGAACGGAACGAATGAACACCAGGCACACGACTACTCAATTCATGAACATTTGCATTCGTTTAATAGTGAAAACTCCTGAAAGAAGACCGGTAAAAGCATACAACCCCATGGAACTGTTTTGGGGCTTCGCCTCGTGGTTGACTGGTCTAAACTTCACTCAAATGGCTTTCCTGTTCTACTGAATGGATCTGAGTGGTATTTCGACAGATTGGGCGATCATATTGGGCGACTCCTCTTTCTTGGAGTTCTGACTAATATTATAGGAGTTCTGATGTTTCAAAATATTGTAAAATGTTCTGTACTTGGGAGATAATCTAATTAAAGAAGTGTTCTTACACAATTATCTTCTAAGTACAGAAAAGGAGTCCGGGAAGTGTGTCTTTGTTCCCTGTCTCCACCAAGGTCCACCAGGGGAAAAACCCCTGGAATGTAATTAAGGAAACCCCTTGCATGGGAAATTGTATAAAAGCCAGCTGTGGCTCAATAAAAACCTGTTGACTCCAAAAGCTGTGTACCGTCCAGTTGTTGGGGAATTGGGATGGGATTGGTCGCACTACGCTTCTTTGGAATATTGATTAAGTCTACCAGTGGAGATATTGAAGTTAATATAATACTGCTACTCCGCTACAAAACCATTTTAGAACAGTTTAAATTTTTACTTGGGAACCGCAGGGATCTAACAGAAGCACCTTAGAAGGAACTACTGGCTCTCAATTAGCTGTAGAGGAGAATCAGACCAACATCAAGCCACTTCTTTTTTTTTTTGAGCTTCTATTTATTCAAAGTTTATTAAGTTCAGAAGTACATACAATGAAAAGGATGCAGTCTAACTGAGAATGCATAGTTATTGGAAAGCAATATAAACAAAGGGTGGTACATTAAAAGAGAGATTACATCATCATTGAAGAGAGGCAACCATATCGAGAGTACCGCATTGCAGTACCTCAGTAACATCTAACAGAGTAACGCTAGGCTTTTTGTTGCCAGACCTACAAGACAATGGTAAGAAGTCAAGTTAATAAGTTAAAGTGAGGTCTGGGCGCCCAAGGGGCCTAGATTGGGTCATGGAGAGGTATGGCAAGTATCCTGACGGACAATTATGTTGCTATTGGAGACCCTTAGGTTAGTTAGTCATATCCTTTGCTCGTAGGCAGTCCCAGGTGCGAGTTTATTAAGCCACTTCTTGTCTTGTTTCTCTCCATATGTTTCCCTCTTTTTTTTTCTTTGCAAACTCTTTATTTATTTTTTTACTAAAAGGTGAGTGGTGGATATATGCTAGTCAGCTGTTTATTGAATGTCTAACCCTTTGAAGTATTTCATTGTAACCTGTGATACTTTGCCAAGACTGTCTTATGTATCATCCATTGCTTATAAATAAAGAATTTCATTTAAAAATTGTGCGCAAAGTTGGTCTGCCAATGCAAAGGCTGTCATGCATAAAAAAATGTATGAATGTATTCACATAGTAATAATATAATTTTTTATATTTTTTTATGCCATGTAGATTTGGGCACTGATGGATATTACAGTACTCACATAATTGTAGAGACGAGCTACAAAATAAAAAAATAATTTTCTATAGAAAAAAAAAGTGTTTCAGAGGGCATGCAGGTCCCGGAGCACAAGCGGCAGCTTTAGGGCACACTGGCCTGGGATGGGACAAGATCCATTTGACTAGCATGAGGAAACGTACAGCACAGCACTCCCCTCCAGCCAGTCCCTCATTGTAGCATGGCTGAGCCATGGACAGCAGTAGAGGAGCTATATATTCTATATTCTATGCCCGGTCTGACAGGAATTCTCATTGAGAGTGCTGTACAACTTCCTGTAAGAAAGAAAAATGGTGCTGGGTGGGAGACACACAGAGGGGTCGGAAAGGGGAGAAATATACACACAAAATGGGCTTGGGGAATAATAGATACACTATGGATGCTGGAGGGACAAAAAGACACAGAGGGTCTGGAAAAGGGGCAAAAGACATGAGCTGGGTGGGAGATACCCCAAGGGTCTGAGATGGAGAGAAAGAGACACAGAGGGTCTGGGAGAGAAAGAAACAAGGTGCTCGTGGGAAGAGACACACAGAGTGGCTGGGAAGGGGAGAGACGCACACACAAGGGGCTGGGGGAAGAAAGTTACATGCGGTGGGGCTAGGGGTAGAAAGGGAGGTGGTAAGAAAGGGGAGAAAGAGAAACAAAAAAGGGACCTGGGTAAAGAAGCACACAGAGTGGATGGGGAAGATGAGAAAGAGGCAAACAAAGAGCTGGAAAAGGAAGAGAGACACACAGAGAGGCTGGGAAAGGGGAGAAAGATACACACAAAGGGGCTGATTGAAGAGGAGACACAAAGGAGCTGGGGTAAAAAGAAACATACAAAGGGGCTGGGTGGAAGTAGGAGACATACAAAGGGGGTGTAAGAGATGCACAAATGGAAACAATGTGGGTAAGATATACTGAAGGGGGTAAGACATTCAAAAGGGAGTATAAAGAAACACAAAGGGGGTAAGAAATTCAAACGAAGAATCAAGGTACACACAGTCATGCATTGCAACTAGAAGTAAGTCATTTTTCTTACAGCAGAGGAAATGGTTCTATATATTAAGAACAAGAAAGATATGTAATTATCTGCTCAAAGAGGTCATCTCATCAGATTCTGTAGATATTTTCCTTTGTGGCTAAAGGTTGAACTTGGAGGATCTGAGGTTTATTTTTAAACTTTGATTACTATGTAACTATGTTATGTTCACTTCATTATGCGCAACTAAAAAAGTCAATATCTCATCAAAGTGTAGTTTTAATATTAACAGCAAAATAAACATTACACCCTACATGTTAATCTAACGAAAGGCCTTGCAAGCACAATACATTTAGAACAATGTGTACTCGTAGATTGATCTGCACAGACGTAACATAATTGTGTAATGATAATAAACGCAGACAAGGTAGACCTCTTTATACTGAAAGAGGTGTTGTTATAAATAGATGTATACCAATATTTAGAGTAAAATACCTGCCAGTAAATAAACAGGAGACAAACAAAGTCAAGGGTATCATAAGGAAGAATAGTTAACCACCAAGTCTAATCAAGGAGTCTGATAACAGAGTAGTCAAACTAGTCAAACTAGAGCACTTTCATGGAATTCGGTGTAAGACACACAAGCAAGTGCACAGGTATAGGGTTATATATGGGGCTAAGTGCAGTTGAAGATGATCATCAAATGAAGGCATCTCTGATTGGCTGCCATTGGTGACTGATTGCATTGCACATCAACAGGCATTTCTAAGCAATACAGCCTTAGAAAGAGGTGAGCTGGAGAGGTTGTGACAGAAGCTCAGGGATAAATATGTGTGATGGAAGTTAAAAGTTTTTCCTCCGAGACCCATGATAATGCTTCATAAATAAAAGTCTGGGATACCTTGGGGTCCAGCAACTGGCACTGTGTATTATATATCACATCTAGCCCTTTAAGGGTTGAGTAGTTACCTGAATTGTATATTGATGCAGTTATGACATCATATGATTCATACAAAGGGAACAGTGAGAGAGGTGTGTACGGCAGATAAATACCCACAACTCCTACTTCTCAAATACTTATTGTGGATCTACCAGCATAACTGGTAGTACAGAAAATGCACAGAGGTTGTGACATTGGAGCTATCATAAAAATTATTTGATATAATTTTGGGTTGAGCAGTTACAATGCTCAGGTAAATTCTCCCAAAATAGCACAATATCAGAAATATGTAGATCTGAGCACCATGTAAACCTCAAAAAGCTGCAAATATGTATTATTATTATTATTTATAAAGCGTTAACAAATTCTGCAGCACTGTACATTGTGTGGACTAACAGATAAGTATTTGTAACCGGACAGTTTTACAGACACAGAAACAGAGGGTGTTGAAAGCCCTGCCTGCTCAAGTGAGCTTACATTCTAGGTGACCAAAGTCCAAGTGCAGACCCTCCTCATGTGATACTCGAGGATAACGCATAGTTAATTATTGTGATTATTATTATTGCCATTTATATAGCGCCAACAGATTCCGTAGCGCTTTATAATATTATGAGAGGGGGGATTTAAATATAAATAGGACAATTACAAGAAAACTTACAGGAACGACAGATTGAAGAGGACACTGCTCAAACGAGCTTACAGTCTATAGGAGGTGGGGTATAAAACACATTAGCACAGGAAATAGCAATCAAATAAGGTGGGAGTGAAGCAGAGCTAGGGGGGAGAGTAAAGTGCTGCCCTTTAAGAGACAGCAAGAGACAGGTATGTGAGGTAGAGGTTACTCTGGGAGTCCATAAGCTTTCCTAAAGAGATGGGTTTTAAGGCACTTCTTAAATGATTGAAGACTAGGGGAGAGTCTAATGGCGGTTGACGGCGAGAAGTCCTGCAAGCGTGAGTTGGCTTTACGGCAGAGGACAGAAGAAGGTCACGGGCAGAGCGGAAAGACCTAGAAGGGGCATACCTATGGATCTGTGAAGAGATATAAGAGGGGCTAGAATTGTTCAGTGCTTTTTTCGGTATGGGTTAGCTCTTTGAATTGACTCCTATAGGACACAGAAAGACAATGTAAGGACTGACAGAGGTGTGAGGTGTGAGAGGACAGACTAAAGAGGAATATCAGTCTGGCGGCAGCATTCATTATAGCCTGTAGCGGGGCAATATGGATTTTGGGAAGACCAATTAGGAGAGGGTTACAATAATCCATGAGGGAAATTACTAGAGCATGGACAAGCTCCTTGGTAGCATCTTGCATAAGAAATTACTAAAGCATGGACAAGCTTCTTGGTAGCATCTTGCGTAAGAAAGGGGCAGAAGTGGGCTATCGTTTTAAGATGGAATCTACAGGATTGGCAACATACTGGATGTGAGGCTCAAAGGTGAGGCCAGAATCAAGGATGACGCCACGAAAGCACGCTTGCAACGATGGAACTATGTGGATACAACTAACTTGAAGGCAGAGCAAAAGAAGAGGATCAGTATTAGGAGGAGAAAAGACAAGGAGCTCAGTTTAAGAGAGATTGAGTTTCATAAAGCGGGAGGACATCCAGTCAGAGATGGAAGAAAGGCAAGCAGTGACTGTCACGGCAAGGGTGCATAATTTATTATTACACTATGAAATATTATCCTTTAATGTAATCTGTGTACTAAATGGCACAAATTACAGAGATGCTATTGCTGAGGTCAACAGGGGTTACATCTTTTTAAGCTGGAACCCCCCACAGAGGTCAGATGACAGAAGGGGTAGTATGAATGGCATAGGAATGTGAAAAGGATTGTACTATAGGGACAGGAAGTAATTAAGGCTCTGCAAGGTGTGAGGTTCTACACTTGGAAAAAGTCTGAATGTCTCTTCATCCATTTGGCATGTACCTTGTAAAGGATAGTTCAATCCTTTGATATGGTAACGGGATTAGTTTCATGAAGATCCTTGTGTTCCAATATCTTATCCAAGTGAAGCATTAGTACTTACCCACAGGTTAATAATTAAGCCTAATTTTTATTATATTTGGAATGGGACAAGCCCAATCTCTTAATTAAGCCTAAACAGGAGTTACACAACTTAAACCGTGTGGCAGGAGTTGTGATGTCTGTCCTATTGGATCGTGGGCGGGGCGTGCAGCATGTCTATGGAATGGGAAAACAATAACAAATTCATAGAGGCAATTATTATTTCTGTGGCAAGTACAGTAGAGGAGATAAAACCAAAAGTTTATATTTGGCTTGTTGTTTCTGGAACAAAGGAGGTGGTCACTTAGTATCTCCATAGGTATGCCTTCGCACCACCCCTGGGTGAGGTGTGATAATCCACAGGGTATATCTCCTGTGATCCTGAAGGGTGGTGGTGTACTTGCTTGGGGTCAATATCTAATTTTGAGTGAGTCACCATCTCTCCTTGCCAGAGACCCCCTGGACAGAAGTTGTACTTTGAAAACCTAAGTGAGTAATTAGGACTTCTGTTATTTTATCCTTTTTGTTTCTAAATGTTGTTGGTGTAAATAATTTGTTTATAATATATTGTTATATGCACTGTGACTATTTTTGCTCATAATAAACATAAATTTATTAAGTTCTACCTTTGTCTGGTTAAGAATCACGTTACCTGAGGAGACTAGTTAGTATTTTTGTAATTCCTTAAGTATTGTACTAAGTAATATTTGGTGGGTTTTATTATTGATTTACCTGGGGGACCAAGGCACCCCATTTATAAATTGTCTTGGTGGTGGCAGCGATAAAATAGTAATAGTTATATTATTATGTTTAAGTGTGGGTGGTGTTAAAAAGGGGGATTTTGTCATTATTTCCGGTCTAGTGCAGACAAATAGTGTACTTTAACCCTTTCACCACCACAACTACATCACGCACACTCTTGGAGTAGGGTGCGTTCGTGACAGTGGCACGTTGCAGGACGGCAGCGGAGAGGTCTGGAGAGGAGAGATATATCTGGGTGTCATCAGCGTACAGGTGGTAGTGGAATCCAAATGAGGTAATAATTTTGCCAAGAGAGTCAGTATAAAGAGAAAATAGAAGGGGACCAATGACAGAGCCCTGGGAGACTCCAACCGAGACAAGACAAGGAGAGGAGGTATCATTAGAAAAGGAGTCACTGAATGAGCGTTGGGAGAGATAAGAGGAAAACCATGAGAGGACAGTTCTTTTTATATTTTATTCATATTTGTAGCTGCCACTATTTATGTATTATGATCCACTATTTCTTTATATATTTTTTAAAATATAGCTGACTTAGAAGTTTAGGTTTTTTAATACTTAAGATTTGTTGTCACCAGCCAGAACTAAGCCTAAAACTAGAATAAATACGCTTTGTAAAATGATTGTACATTTATTATTGTATACTGTTTGCACTATTGGTGCTTTTTTTTGCCTTGTATGTACATACACTGGAAAACCTTTCAAAAATATAAACTACTCAAAAAAATAAAGGAAACAGTTAAACAACACAATGTAACTCCAAGTCAATCACACTTCTGTGAAATCAAACTGACCACTTAGGAAGCAACACTGAGTGACAATCAATTTCGCATGCTGTTGTGCAAATGGGATAGACATCAGGTGGAAATTATAGGCAATTAGCAAGACACCCTCAAAAAAGGAGTGTTTTTGCAGGTGGTGACCACAGACCACTTCTCAGTTCCTATGCTTCCTGGCTGATGTTTTGGTCACTTTTGAATGCTGGCGGTGCTTTTACTCTAGTGGTAGCATGAGATGGAGTCTACAACCCACACAAGTGGCTCAGGTAGTGCAGCTCATCCAGGATGGCACATCAATGCGAGCTGTGGCAAGAAGGTTTGCTGTGTCTGTCTGCCTAGTGTTCAGAGCATGGAGGCGCTACCAGGAGAAAGGCTAGTACATCAGAAGATGTGGAGGAGGCCGTAGGGGGGCAACAACCCAGCAGCAGGACCGCTACCGTCGCCTTTGTGCAAGGAGGAACAAGAGGAGCACTGCCAGAGCCCTGCAAAATGACCTTTAGCAGGCCACAAATGTGCATGTGTCAGCTCAAACGGTCAGAAACAGACTCCATGAGGGTGGTATGAGGGCCCAACGTCCACATGTGGGGTTTGTGCTTACAGCCCAACACCGTGCAGGATGTTTGGCATTTGCCAAAGAACACTAAGATTGGCAAATTCGCCACTGGCATCCTGTGCTCTTCACAGATGAAAGCAGGTTCACACTGAGCACATGTGACAGACGTGACAGAGTCTGGAGACGCTGTGGAGAACGTTCTGCTGCCTGCAACATCCTCCAGCATGACCGGTTTAACAGTGGATCAGTAATGGTGTGGGGTGGCATTTCTTTGGGGGGCCACACAGCCCTCCATGTGCTCGCCAGAGGTAGCCTGACTGCCATTAGGTACTGAGATGAGATCCTCAGACCCCTTGTGAGACCATATGCTTGTGCGGTTGGCCCTGGGTTCCTCCTAATCAAGACAATGCTAGACCTCATGTGGCTGGAGTGTGTCAGCAGTTCCTGCAAGAAAAAGGCATTGATGCTATGGACTGGCCTGCCCGTTCCCCAGACCTGAATCCAATTGAGCACATCTGGGACATCATGTCTCGCTCCATCCACCAATGTCACGTTGCACCACAGACTGTCCAGGAATTGGCAGATGCTTTAGTCCAGGTCTTGGATGAGATCCCTCAGGAGCCACCTCATCAGGAGCATGCACAGGCGTTGTAGGGAGGTCATACATGCACGTGGAGGCCACACACACTACTGAGCCTCATTTTGACTTGTTTTAAGGACATTACATCAAAGTTGGATCAGCCTGTAGTGTATTTTTCCACTTTAATTTTGAGTGTGACTCCAAATCCAGACCTCCATGGGTTGAAAAATTTGATTTCCATTTTTTAATTTTTGTGTGATTTTGTTGTCAGCACATTCAACTATGTAAAGAACAAAGTATTTCAGAAGAATATTTAATTAATTCAGATCTAGGATGTGTCATTTTTGTGTTCCCTTTATTTTTTTGAGCAGTGTATTAAGAGAATATAGGAATGCTGACACTCTGAAAGATGCTTGTAATCAGAGTCAGTTAAAAGGGATCTAAACTCTAAACAGTTGGTTATATACATTCTGCATGCTGTGGTCTTTACTTATTGAATTATATCGTATTTCAAATCATTTACATGTAAAGCATCTATCAGGCTAAAAAGCCTTTTTTCTGATCAAGAATGTGAAAGCACCTTGACCCAAGGCTCAAGCTACAGATGACCGGATGACCAGTCTGTTTAAAATTGTCTAACTTAGATCATGATATGCTTTGAACTCTACCCTAGTTTTAGTGCCTGACACGTACGCACCAAAAATATATTTTCCTTGTGACATTCTGTGGTTTCTGAGGAGACGATTGCAGCTGTCACCCTCAGCCCTCCTTCTTATGTCCTAAGTAACTTTATGTTTTTTTTATATATAACCATTGAAATATGCTTAGTTCTGTAAATTTATTTTATGGTACAAAGTGCCTTCAAACATCCTGTTTTTGTCACGCAAGTCACAAAGCTATATTATCTTGCTCTCGAATTAAAAAGCAGAAGCTTTCTTTGATACACAAACGCTGGTGTCTGGTGTCTGATTGCTTCCCTGAGCGCGCTCAAACTAACAATTTGGTTTCCCCTGAACATATCCTTGGATTATTGTTATCCATCACGTAAAGGAACACTCAAAGCACCATAACCCCACTTTAGTACTACTACTATTGTGATTTTGTTTATATTGTTTTCAAATATATTCTATTTAAATGTTTTTGCGAATAATATGTTTTTGCACATAACATGGGAAAAAGGGAAAAGACAATAACGGGAAAAATACAGGGGCAAACAGACCCACCCCCCCTCCAGGTAAGTGTTCACAATATACATGAGCAGACAATAGCACATAGGTATAACCATAGCATGGTAGCATACCCAAGTAATAAAGAATATAATATAAAGTATAATATGCATGACATCCAGTACATCCCCCCACCAAAAAATAAATTCTATCTTACATTCTTCTCCTTACCAAAAAAGATACATCATACTGTTATTTAGTGATGTACCGAACTGTTCGCCGGCGAATAGTTCCCGACGAACTTAGCGTGTTCGCGTTCGCCACGGCGGGCGAACATATGCGATGTTCGGTCCGCCCCTATTAATTTACTAATACTAAGTAAAAATTACTTAGTATTAGTAAATTGTGCCCCTACTCGCAATACCGCGAGTAGGGGCATGTCTATTAAACAGTGAGCAGCCTGTGGCTGCTCACTGTTAAAAAAAAAAAAAAACGGGGTGGGGGACCTAAAAATCACAATAAGAGGGGGACCTATTGTCCCCCCGGCCCCCACCCCTGAGCGGCGGGTGGGGGCCCTAAAATGAACAATTAGGGGGGGACCTATTGTCCCCCCTGGCCCCCACCCCTGAGCGGCGGGTGGGGGCCCTAAAAATAACAATTAGGGGGGACCTATTGTCCCCCCCGGCCCCCACCCCTGAGCGGCGGGTGGGGGCCCTAAAATTAGCAATAAGGGGGGGACCTATTGTCCCCCCCCGCCCCCACCCCTGAGCGGCGGGTGGGGGCCCTACAAATAATTAGGGGGGGACCTATTGTCCCCCCCCGGCCCCCACCCCTGAGCGGCGGGTGGGGGCCCTGAACTTAACAATAATCCTGAGCGGCGGGTGGGGGCCCTACAAATAACAATTAGGGGGGACCTATTGTCCCCCCCAGCCCCCACCCCTGAGCGGTGGGTGGGGGCCCTAAAATTAACAATAAGGGGGGGGACCTATTGTCCCCCCCGTCCCCCACCCCTGAGCGGTGGGTGGGGGCCCTAAACTTAACAATAAGGGGGGGACCTATTGTCCCCCCCAGCCCCCACCCCTGAGCGGTGGGTGGGGGCCCTAAATACAAAGGGGGGGTGCCCTTGTTAACCCTCCCCCCCCCAAAAAAAGATTGGATGATTTCCAATCCATCCAGATTTCAAGCCATCCAATCACAGTGCTCTGTGTCATTTTACACAGCGTGTGAAAGATCAATTTTCCCACGCTGTGTAAAATGACACAGAGCACTGTGATTGGATGGATTTCAAGCCATGCAATAACAGTGCTCTGTGTCATTTTACACGCGTGGGAAAGTTCTTTGGAATTTTCCCACGCTGTGTAAAATGACAAAGAGCACTCTGATTGGCTTAAACCAGCCAATCAGAGTGTTCTTAGCCTAATTGCAGGGCGTGGCAAGGCTTTATAAGCCTTCCCCCGCCCTGCAGAGCTCAGTCTGCGCGGAGCCCTCCATGGGTGAAGATGGATTATTTTTTTGTGCGGTCGGTTTTCTTTTTTTTTTTTTTTTATTGCGTCGGTTATTATGGTTTTTTTTTTGGCCTTTTTTGGGGCTGATTGTAGAAGAAAGAAAACATCAAATGGTAAGTTGTTTTTATCTATTTTTTTTTTACAGGGTTTTAGTTAAAGGTCCGCCCCCCTCATTATTTTTAGGGTGAGGGAGGTAGGTAGGTAGATCTTTTTTTTTGGGGGGGGGAAGGGTTAACAGGGGCACCCTCCCTCCCTTTGTATTTAGGGCCCCCACCCACCGCTCAGGGGTGGGGGCCGGGGGGGGACAATAGGTCCCCTCCTTATTGTTAATTTTAGGGCCCCCACCCACCGCTCAGGGGTGGTGGCCGGGGGGGGACAATAGGTCCCCCCCTTATTGTTAATTTTAGGGCCCCCACCCACCGCCCAGGTGTGGGGGCCAGGGGGGGACAATAGGTCCCCCCCTTATTGTTAATTTTAGGGCCCCCACCCACCGCCCAGGCGTGGGGGCCAGGGGGGACAATAGGTCCCCCCCTTATTGTGATTTTTAGGGCCCCCACCCGCCGCACAGGGGTGGGGGCCGGAGAGGGGGAGGACAGTAGGTCCCCCCCCTCATTATCTTTATGGCCCCCACCCGCCGCCCAGGGGTGGGGTCTGGGGGGGGGACAGTAGCCCCCCCCCTCATTATCATTATGGCCCCCACCCGCCGCCCAGGGGTGGGGGCCGGAGAGGGGGAGGACAGTAGGTCCCCCCCTCATTATCTTTATGGCCCCCACCCGCCGCCCAGGGGTGGGGGCCGGGGGGGGGACAGTAGCCCCCCCCTCATTATCATTATGGCCCCCACCCGCCGCACAGGGGTGGGGGCCGGGGGCGGAGGACAGTAGGTCCCCCCCCCCCTCATTATCATTATGGCCCCCACCCGAACCCAGGGGTGGGGGCCGGGGGGGGAAGGAGAGTAGGTCTCCTCCCCCCCCCCTTCAACCACTATTGTGGGTTTTAAAATTTGCCTGCCTATTGAAGGCTATGGCGGTTCGCACGGTTCGCCGGTTCGCGAACATTTGCGGACGTTCGCGTCCGCCGTTCATGAACCAAAAATTCTATGTTCGCGACATCACTACTGTTATTATTACTATTATTATTATATAAAGTGTGTAGGAAACTTAATTACATATTAAGTCCTCTCAGGTCAGGTATGAATTATTTTAACATGTAAAATGTAATTGTCAGAAAATGTAATTTGTCTTGAGTCTGACGTAATACTGGGTCTTTGTAAGCACATTGTTTGTGTCTGTATTTATGAGCCTTATGTAGTATATTACCCTTTATTATTTCCCTTTTAGCGCTACGGACAAGAGTAGTACACCACAATGGTCCACACGGCTGTACTGAGAGGAGCAATGTAGAGAAAGTTTAGATGCTATATGGAGGGGCACACTGAAATTTATGATTTTTTTTTTTTTTTCTATTTGCAGTTGTATTTGTTTTCAGATCATCATACAAAATCTACAATGGGAAATGGTTATGCTGACTTAGATGAGTTATGCTCCATTCCCTACTGGGCATTATTCTTTAGATCTTCCCCTTCTGATCGCTTCATAAATAGATTGAAAATAAGTTTTCTTTATCTGAAATGCATTGGAACATACTTTTACAAAAACTTTCAGCCCGAATTTTGGAATTTTGCATGCTTATCTACATAAAAAGGTATTTAGCATGAATTACTACCAGAAAAAACTTTAACAAGTACTAGGAATTTGGAATACTGAAAGAGGTAGCAAAGTAAATTGTAGATTATCATAGATTTGGTGTTCAGATAATCTGAATTATAATAATGACAGGTGGCAAATATTTTGCATAATGCCTCTTTACTGCACCTCCAAATATCAGCAAAACATTGTGAACTAAACAACCATTCAGAACACAAATGTCTAAGGCAATCCATATGAAACCACTTCCTCTTTATTTGATGAAAACAGAAAAGGAACAGATATTCCACTAAAATCAAAGCAACTGCAATAACATCCTATGAGGAAAATCATGAAAACACGGCACAGTTAGAGACCAGGGGAAGGAAAATCATCCTGAAAAGGGGAAAGAGCATGAACTTATGCATGAAAACAGGCATGGTAAAACAGCAGAACTAGTACAGCATGAAAATAGAGATATATTTAGAAATAAAGTACATTATATATAATAACAAAACACATCTGCACACACAAACTGATCACAAGCAGACAGAAATATACCATAAAACTCCAAAATATCGGAGTGAAATGCACCAGACTATGGACAACCATAGACAAAGCGCGGAGTCAATGAATCCACCTAACCAAGGTAACCATTGAAATGGGGTATACAGCTTAACGTAGGATATTAAAATCTGGCCCTACTGGCAAGCACGTAAGGGAGCCATAGCCTAAAGAAATCTATAATATTCAGGCACTCTATATTCAGGCACTTTCTGCTTATACCGGGGGTCTAGTAGCGTGGACACCCAGTACAGGTCGTTCTCCTTCAGCCATTTTATACGAGGGTCCCTCAACAGGCACGACAGCATGAAAGACCCCATTTGCACAAGGTTGGATGCCGAGCTACTTATGTCCTGTTCCGCGTCCTCAGTGATCTCACTGAAGGTATGTTCTTCCCCCCAGCCACGTACAACACCACGGGTACCAGAAAGGTGACAACGAGCACCCTGCCTGATGCCTGTTGTGGTTGGTCTACCTCCTCCTCCTCAAAGCCACATTCCTCCTTTGACTCCTCTTCCTCACAATCATCTTCCAGCATTGCCGCAGGTCCAGCAAGCGATGCTGATAAGGCTGTTTCTGGTGGTGATGGTGACCACAACTCTTCCTCTTCACGCTCATCTACGGCCTGATCCAGCGCTCTTCGCAGGGCACGCTCCAGGAAGAAAACAAATGGTATGATGTCGCTGATGGTGCCTTCGGTGTGACTGACTAGGTTTGTCACCTCCTCAAAAGGACGCATGAGCCTACAGGCATTGCGCATGAGCGTCCAGTAACGTGGCAAAATAAATCCCAGCTCTGCAGAGGCTGTCCTAGCACCCCGGTTATAGAAATACTCGTTAACGGCTTTTCTTGTTGGAGCAGGCGGTCGAACATTAGGAGTGTTGAATTCCAACGTGTCGGGCTGTCGCAAATCAAGCGCCTCACTGGCATGTTGTTTCGCCACTGGATATAGTAAAAGTGCACCATGGCCGTGTAGGAACGCCTGAAATGGCCACACACCTTCCTGGCCTGCTTAAGGACGTCCTGTAAGCCTGGGTACTTATGCACAAAGCGTTGTACGATCAGATTACACACATGTGCCATGCACGGCACATGTGTCAACTTGCTCAAATGCAATGCCGCCAACAAATTTCTTCCGTTTTCACAAACCACTTTGCCGATCTCCAGTTGGTGCGGAGTCAGCCACTGATCCACCTGTGCGTTCAGGGCGGACAGGAGTACTGGTCCGGGTTGACTCTCTGCTTTCAGGCAAGTCAATCCCAAGACGGCGTGACACTACCATATCCGGGATGTGGAACAGTACCTGGGGAGCTGGGGGGGTGCCGTTGATGTGGAGCAAGATGCAGCAGCAGAAGAGGACTCAGCCGAGGAGGTTATGGAAGAGGATGGAGTAGGAGGAGTAGAGGAGGTGGCAGCAGGCCTGCCTGCAAGTCGTGGCAGTGTCACCAACTCCTCTGCAGAGCCACGCATTCCATGCTTGGCAGCCATCAGCAGGTTTACCCAATGCGCAGTGTAGGTGATATACCTGCCCTGACCATGCTTTGCAGACCAGGTATCAGTGGTCAGATGGACCCTTGCCCCAACACTGTGTGCCAGACATGCCATTACTTCCTTTTGCACAATCGAGTACAGGTTGGGGATTGCCTTTTGTGCAAAGAAATTTTGTCCGGGTACCTTCCACTGCGGTGTCCCAATAGCTACAAATTTTTTGAACGCCTCAGACTCCACCAGCTTGTATGGTAAAAGCTGGCGGGCTAAGAGTTCAGTCAAGCCAGCTGTCAGACGCCGGGCAAGGGGGTGACTTTGTGACATTAGCTTCTTACGCTCAAACATGTCCTTGACATACACCTGACTGTGGGCAGAGGAGCGGGAACTGCTCAAGGCGAGAGAGAGGGGCGGATGGTTGAGAGGGGGCAAGGAGGACAGCAGTGGTTAACGTGGCTGAAGATGCTGGACCAGGAGGAGGATGGCGGCTTTGAGTTTGTGTGCTGCTTGTACTCATGTGTTGATCCAATAGGCGTTTGTGATGTGCGATCATGTGCCTTCGCAAAGCAGTTGTACCTAGGTGGGTGTTGGACTTCCCACGACTCAGTTTCTTTTGGCACAGGTTGCAAATGGCATCGCTGTTGTCAGAGGCAGACACACAAAAAAATGCCACACTGCTGATCTCTGCAATGACGGCATTCTGGTGGTGGCAACAGCATGCGTTGATTGGCGTGCTGTCTGGCTGACCCCGGGTGCCGATGCATGCTGTCTGACTGTGCCACTAGGTCCTTGCGACGACCTCCCCTGCTTCCAACTCGTCTCCTCCTCCTCCTCTCTGTCTCCCAATCTGAACTTTCCCCCTGTTCTTCTTCTCTTCTAGCGGGCACCCACATGACATCCACGGACGCATCGTCATCATCAACCGCTTCACTTGTATCTGACAACTCAGCAAAGGAAGCAGCAGTGGGTACAACATCATCATCATCACACCATACGTGTGTAATGCTGCCTGACTGAGACATATCCCTGTTATCTACATCCTCTGGCAATAATGGTGGCACATCAGTCATTTCTTCCAACTGATGTGTAAATAACTCCTCTGACATACCAAGTGAAGCGGCTGTGGTGCTAGTGTTGGTGGTGGCGGCAGGCGGGCGAGTGGTAACTTGAGAGGTGCCCGAAGCTAAGCTGGAGGAGGATGGTGCATCGAGGTTCCGAGCGGAAGCTGTAGAAGATTGGGTGTCCTGTGTTAGCCAGTCAACTATGTCCTCAGAACTTTTCAAGTTCAGGGTACGTGGCCTCTGAACACTGGGCATTATTCTAGGGCCAAAGGGAATCACAGAACCACGACCACGATGGCCCCTGCGGGGTGGCCTGCCTCTGCCTGTCATTTTTTTTTCGATTAGTGGTACTATGCGTGCAAGCCACTGTGACAACAGATATGAGTGGCACTGGTGTGATACTGTGCCCTGGCAGGCCCTGAAACGCACACTCGTGAAGGAAACTGACTGCTATTATATTACAGTCCAAAAAGTTTATTTTTTTATTAAATGCAAGCTATTGGGACACCAGTGAGTGAGTGGTGGCACTGGGCAGGCCCTGAAACACACACTAGTGAAGGAAACTGACTGCTATTATGTTACAGTCAAAAAAGTTTAGTTTTTTTTTTTTTTTTAAATGCAAGCTATTGGGACACCAGTGAGAGAGTGCTGGCACTGGGCATGCCCTGAAACGCACACTAGTGAAGGAAACTGACTGCTATTATATTACAGTCAAAAAAGTTTAGTTTTTTTTAAATGCAAGCTATTGGGACACCAGTGAGTGAGTGGTGGCACTGGGCAGGCCCTGAAACGCACACTAGTGAAGGAAACTGACTGCTATTATATTACAGTCAAAAAAGTTTAGTTTATTTAAATGCAAGCTATTGGGACACCAGTGAGTGAGTGGTGGCACTGGGCAAGTGGGCACAGTATACGCTGTGAGCCTGATACAGACGCTGGCAGACAACTAAGTGCTATTCAATCTATTACAGTCAAATTTTTTTATTTTTTTTTAAATGTACACTACTGTTACACCAGATATGAGTTGCACTGGTGTGACACTGTGCCCTGGCAGGCCCTGAAATGCACACTCGTGAAGGAAACTGACTGCTATTATATTACAGTCCAAAAAGTTTATTTTTTTTAAATGCAAGCTATTGTGACACCAGTGAGTGAGTGGTGGCACTGGGCAGGCCTTGAAACGCACACTAGTGAAGTAAACTGACTGCTATTATATTACAGTCAAAAAAGTTTAGTTTTTTTTAAATGCAAGCTATTGGGACACCAGTGAGTGAGTGCTGGCACTGGGCAGGCCCTGAAATGCACACTAGTGAAGGAAACTGACTGCTATTATACTACATTAAAAAAGTTTTTTTTTTGGTTTAAATGCAAGCTATTGTGACACCAGTGAGTGAGTGGTGGCACTGGGCAAGTGGGCACAGTATATGCTGTGAGCCTGACACACAGGCTGGCTGGCAGGAAGGCAATTGCAATTACATTACACAGAAAAAAAAAAAAGCAGACTGATGTTCTAGCCCTAAAAAGGGCTTTTTGGGGTGCTGTCCTTACAGCAGAGATCAGATGAGTCCTTCAGGACTGTAGTGGACACGGAATACACTAGCCTAGCTATCAATTTCCCTATCAAATCAGCAGCAGCTACACTGTCCCTACTCTCACTAAGAATGCAGCTTCACAATGAATGTAAAATGGATGCTGTCCAGGAGGTGGGAGGGTCTCGGAGGGAGGGTCTGCTGCTGAATGGCTGGAATGTGTCTGCTGACTGTGAGATACAGGCCAGGGTCAAAGTTTACTCAATGATGACGAATAGGGGGCAGACCGAACAGCGCATGTGTTCGCCGTCCGTGGCGAACGCGAACAAGCGATGTTCGCCAGGAACTATTTGCCAGCGAACAGTTCAGGACATCACTAGTAACAAGTTAGATTTGACCCTGTAACTTCCCAAAACACCGTAAAATCTGTACATAGGGGGTACTGTTTTACACGTAAGACATCGCTGAATACAAATATGTGTATTTTATTGCAGTAAAAGAAAACAGTATTTTTACATTCACAGTTAGAATGTCATGTATAACTAAGAAAATGTTAAAAAATCGTATTTTCTCCCATTATTTTTATATTTTATTCATTTAAATTATGTTTCATAGCTAAATATTTGATGTTAAATGAAAGCCCTGTTTCCCCTGAATAAAATGACATATCATAAGTGTGGGTGCATTTAATATGAAAGAGGTGAATTATAGTTGGACAGACATATAGCGCAATTGCCAGGTTTTGTTTACGTTTTGTTTTGATCACAATTTGTACATTTGGCTTCGGTCTTAAGGGGTTCATTCTTATATTTGTGATGATTTTCTCACTTGGTAAAATACCATATTGCCTATCACTTCGTACAATCTATTAAATATGTAGACCTGTCAGAAAGTAAACCAAAATAAAACAAGAAAACATAATACTGATGCAAGATTGTCAAGGAAATTTGCACTGATTGAGGCCCTGCTTTTTCCCTATTGATAATGGGAAATCTTGTAGCCTGTTATTGCTGGAGGAGAACCTGTCCAGGAATCTGAGTGGAATCCAAGTAAGCTGACACGCCTTTGTATATAATTTCAAACATTTACCTTCACCTCCAGTGCTCTATTTTACAAGTGAATTACAGATAGTGAATTGGAAAAAATCTCCAAGGCAAGTTGGCATTGTCATGAGATTATATATATTTTGACTTCGAATTTTAATATTCACTTTGAATCCCCAAGCAATTCATATCTTAGTGAATAACATTGTCAGTATTGAAAATCAGTTATGCAAAAAAAAAAAGAAAAATTCAACAAAATCAAAACAGAACAAGATTTACAGTTTACCCTTTATAAAGAGGCAGAAAAGCATGCAGAACATAACAAAGGAGGTATTACATTCCTCAGCATCATTAAAACAAGTAGCAGCAAGAAAAAAATGTGTTTCACAATCTTTGGCTGAGAAAATGTAGACAGATCCTCAGATTACAGTGGAGCAGGCTAACATGATATCCTGTATGTAAAGGAAACCTTTTACCCAAATCTGTCAGTTCAGACTAGGTTTACAGATTGTGATTTATAGCATATTGTATAACATATTAGTATTATTATTTTCACTTCATATTTATATCTGATGTGTTATTTCCCTATTTTTCAGCAAATCCCATTACATTCGTATTTATTTATAGTGATTTTGAAACAAATCTGTGAAAATTTAACTAATGGAAATTTGTAGAAGTAATCTATATATACACAAAAGGATGCTCTCCAAAACCAAATCTCAAAAAATAATCAATACTTTATCAGACAATTCTAATAACAAAGAAAAAACTTAAAGTGGCAGAGGCTTTTCTTGATAAACAATGCAATAAGGTAACCAAACAGCACTTACTTAATGCCCCTAAAAGCTGGACACGTGCAAACCTATACCTCAACCAACAATTGTGCCTTTCTCAAGGGACATGCTTGTGACAGAGCTCCAGTACTCCGAACGAGTACCTCCGCCAAGTCTGCCTTTTTGCATAGCCACCAATCTCTACTAAATCTTGTAGTAAAAATTTGCTTTTGCTGTTTTTTGACATACAAATATATAACAAGGTTTTTTATGTGTATTTCGTAAAGCTGGTGTGTGCTGTTTCTGCACAAAACCCTATATTGTGTTCAGCTTCATCTGCTGAGTACAATGATCCAACCTTTGTCACTATTCTGTGAAGCCATATAAGAGATCACGCTATTTCAGTTTCTATAATTTGACGGCCCTATGTCTAATTTTGGGGCATTATAGCAGTTTCACCTTTCAAAGAACCCCACAAAGGCCTTTCATCTGAGAAAGCATATACTCCAGGGTGTTTTACATGGTGTATATTGTGCCTTTACATGGTGTACATATGGTGTATATTGTGCCTTAACGTTCTGCCATTTTTTCACCAATTTATGTCAACGTTTGTGGGGAAAAATTGCACTATTGTTACTATTGTGTCACTATTTTGCTGGGTATTTTGTACATTTGATATGTGTCACTGTGATAAAAAAAAATACATATTCTGAGTAAAACAATATGTCCAATGTATCACCTAGACACTATTTTGTGAAGTTACAGTGATGTAAAAGAGGCGTGACAATTTCAGTTTGTTTTTTTTTTAGATTCTTTATTTTTGTTCAATTCACAGGTTTAGTATTTTTTCATAGCAATTAAAGCGCAAAAAAAGTATGCTTTCAAAGGTTAGTGCAAGCAATTAACTGGGTACAACAATCAAAGTACATGATCTACAGTGAATTGAGTTTTATTAGTTGTATGTGGTGGTCGAGTTTAACTGTGCCTGTGCGTCTGCCTCCGCTAACTTTATCAAACAAAAAGAATGTAAAAAATTACAAAAAGGGGTAAATGCTGAATGTACCTATGCTACTTGGAGTTTAATGCCTGAGTAGTGAAAGAATTGCTATACCATATATGTACTTCAATGACAGGTGTGTGTGTTGGGGGGGGTGGGGGCTTCTATTTGGTTTAATAACCTAGCCATGTGAGAATGGTGAATGGTGTGTGTGGATGTAATCAAACTGGGGCTTAGTGAAGCAGAACTAAAATAAAACGTAACCCTATATAGTAAGATTAGGCCAGGTAAGGTAAAGAAAAGTTCCCATAACGACTTCAGGTGGTGACTGGCACAAATGCTCCCTGCATTGGCTGTGTTGGGACAAAGGTTGCCATTTTAGCCAGGTCCCAATGGTGGGTTGTGGATGATGCACCTGCAACTCAAGTTTCCTTCTGAGTTCAAGGATCTCTTCCTGCATGGCGGCCAGGCCCAGGGTGTGTTCATCAGAGGTAATTTCCACTGTTACCAGCCTGCCTGTCAGGCCCTTTAGGTCAGATCTCAGGGATGCCATATCTGTCAGTATGTTAGTTTGCAGATCGTCCAGGAGTGCTTTTAATACAGCTGTTGTCACGGGTGAAGTTTCTGGGACCAGCGGCCCTTGTACAGGTGTTGGTCTGGCAGGTAAGTCCATATCTTCCTCCCCCATAGACAGATCATCAGAGAGTTCAGAGTAAGTCTCTGGATAGTTGGCCATCTTGAGTCATAGTTAAGCCCTGTGCCTGCCACAGGAGGTCTCCGATATTAAGGCCCATGTGGGGCTTATCAGGCTTTTGTTTTTTTGTCTTCCATCCCATCATGTCTCTGTGGCTTTTGCTGCCCCCATTGAGGGGCAGTCCCCAAAATGAGGATTTAGATAGCTGAGTGTGCATGTAGCTCTGCTGGAGTGCGACCATTCAGCTCTGCTGCGAAACTCTGCCCCCCAAATTCATGTTTTGAACTGTGAATTTTCATAAATGATGGGTCCGTGTTCCATTTTGGAGCATTTTAGCAGGTTTCTTATTCAAACTATCCCATAAAGCCATACCATTTCTTAAAGAAAACACAATTTTTTACTGTATATTTTGCTAAGTGTGCTACAGCACTATAATACTTCATATGGTGCTCTGAGTACAGCAATAACCGAGAGTGTACCTTTACCAGATATATATGGACGTTGAAGGGGCACTTTTGAGACACAGGCATTCCATTTTTTTCAAACTTTGATTGCTTATGCTGGGTTAATGTCTTATTTTGAAGTATTTTAGCAGGATGCTTATTCCAGCTAGCCAACAAAGGCCTGTCATTTCTGAAAGAAGAAACCCCAGGGTATTTCAAAAGGCATATTTTGAACCATAGCATTGGATCATTTTTTTCTAGTCTGTATCATGTGTAGTGGTAATAAACATTTTTTCAGCATTTTTGATACACACATTGAGTTTTTACTGTATTTTGTGTACATCCTATGTGTGCCACGGCAGCATAATACTTCATATGTTGCTCAACTATGTTGTCTGAGTACAGCAATCCCCCTGTATGTACCTTTGCCAGGTATACATGGACATTGAAGACTCACATTTGAGACACAGCCAATTCAGTTTTTTTTTAAACTGATTTTTTTACTCTGGGTCCATACCCCATTTTGGCGTATCTTAGCAGGTTGCTTATTCCAACTACCCCACAAAGGTATACAATTTCTTAAAGAAGACACCCCGGGGTGTTTTAAAAGGCATATTTCGAACCTTAGCGTTGGCTCACTTTTTAGCTGGCTTGTACCAAGTGTAGTGGTAATAAGCACTTTTTTCCTTTTTTTTTTAAAAAAAAACTTTTTAAAATGTTTAAGCTATTTTCAACTTCTTAAAACGTTTTTTTTTTTACTTTTTACTTATTACTTTTTCCACTAACCTCCACCCAGCCTAGCTAAATAAATAAATTATTTTAAAATATTTAAATAACTAATTAAATACATTTAACCTTTAACCTCATGCAAGATATACATTTTAATTTTTTTTTAACCGTTTTTTTCTTAAATTAAAACACCTGCCAGGACAGTCTATAGACCCATAACAACTACATTATGCTTTAGTTGTTCTGGTGACTATGGTGTCTCTTTAACTTCAGCAAGCACAGTATCACTAATATTACCCATATCTAATTCTGTTGAATAACTGCACAAAAATTCTATGCAATGTGCTTCTCATGGGACCAGCAGGGCTGGATTTCCCATTAGGCTGAGTAGGCACCTGCCTACATGCTTCTGACCACTAGTGGGCACCTGTTTTCAGTGCTTATGTGTCTTTGTGAGCATAAATTGGTTGGCGGGGAGAGAGTAATAGTTTTAGTTTAGTTTTAAAGTGTGTAAAAGTCAGTGCTGTCCCAGTTCCTCCAGTGTCTGTTTGTGAGGCTGGATAGGAAAAGGAAGGGATCACATCCCATTTGTACACATTCAACCTCTCACACAGGAAATCAGCAAGGGAAGCACTGATAGATATACACTGTATAACCACTCCTGCAGCTCTAATATCCTCAATCTGGTTGGTCAATAGAAGACATAGGTGAGTGAGTTCTTTGCAAATAACCCTCCAAAGTCCCGCACTCAAAGCATAAACTGGAAATAACTTAATCTTCTGTTTACTTCCTCTTGGAAGTGAAACATCATGTACTACTATACTAAATGTATCCAAACTTTAGCCTAAAATCAATAATATAAAAAAGTCTTTATACTGCACCTTTAAAGGCTAAACTTGATGTATGTATGTTTCTTTTCAGCCAGTGAAAATCTGTAACTCCTCTCAAGCTGTTCATGTCCTTACCATGCTAAACGCCCTATATAATCTAACTGATATTACCCCTCTCTAAACGTAACCCCCCCTTTTCCTCAACCACTTCTAACATTATCTTTAACCCTGCACGCATTTACACAGCTGTATACACTCACTATCCTCACATATTCAAACACAGTACATTACAAGAAGAGCAGACAAATGCACATACCGACATTTATACATATACATTTGTCAAATATGAATATGTTTTTTTAGATGTTTTTAGACACTTACTTCATCTGCCTTATTTCGGGGTCGGGGGCACTTTAAAATGTGATGCACACAGGTACCTGACAAGTAAATCCAGCCCTGTTGACCAGCCATAGAAGATAATGAATAACACACAAGCAAGTAAGAAACTAACTGTCTAGTAAGAAATGTAAAGTATTTCAAAGCATATGTCTAACAGGTGGCAGGTGCACGTGTTATTGAACATTGGGTACAGTTGTACTCACTAGAGGGCAAACCAGTCATTAAGCGACACAAGAAGCACAAGAAGAGAAAGAGAGGTTTAAAGACTATAGTAGCTTAAGTAGCAGGTCCACCAGTGAACCAGGCTGTATTTGTGAAGACTCCTAAGGATTCAAAGCAAAGCATTGCACTCTTATAATATACATACTAATGAATATAGGTGTCACGTCCTGTTCTGTTCTTTTCAGATGTCTAGCCTTGGCTTCTGGTATCCAGTACTCTTTTTACAATTCTTGTTTAGTTTTTCTTGTTTTTTCTGGTTATCTATTCTATGTCTTCTTTTCTTTATGCTGGGTTTTCTGGGTTCATTCCTTTATTCCGTTCCTGGAATTCCCAGTCTCCTGGATTCCATTAAATGTTTTTTTGTTGCCACACCAATTCGTTTGCCATTAATCCTTTTTGTTTCTGTCTGTTCCTGCAAGCAGTGGTCTCATTTCCTCTGCTCCTTTATTTGTAGGTAAGTACTGTGTGTGTTTTACTGTTGTTTATTTAATCATGCATATCTAGGCAGTTAGGACCCACCATAATTGGAGTACTTTGGCACAGTGGTGAGCTGCATACATCTTGGCCATTTATGTATGTCTAAATATCCAATGTTTATTACATATATAGTACTTAGTTATGTCTCCTCTTATTTTGCCTTGTATTCTTGTCTTGTTTTATTTTGTCTTGTATTCCCAGTCCATGTACAGTCCTGTCCTGCCCATGTCCTGTTAATGTTTCCCTCATGTATTGTGTACATGTTCTGGGTTCTGCTTTCTGTCCTGCTCCAGTTCTGGGTTCTTCTAGTCTTGTCTTGTTATCTTGTTTGGTGCCTGTTATAGTCTTGCCTTGTTTCTAATACTGGATACACATCTGCTTAATATCCGCTCCTGGCATCTGCTTAAGCTGCATCAGGGTTCTGGTATATGGCCGCGCAAACCCTAGTGCTCAACACCAGGGGATGTGTGGTTACCCTGCACCAGACCCTGATTGTCCATTTCCACGCTGAGACTCTGATCATCTACATCAGGCCCACCAGGGGTCCTGGTCTTCGGACCGCTATCCGTGACAACAGGGACAGGTTGTGTGTGAAACAATGTGTACAACTGCTGACGCATGGCAGAAATGCTAATGCACTGCAGAGTTACTTTGTAAGGCCAGAAATGCAACTTCAAGGAAAAACTCAGACACATTTATTCTGGAAATTTTGGTCCAGGCCTGACAATCTATTATTTAAAGAACTGAATCACAATAGAGCATAGGCCTGTTTTTAACTGATGAACGGTCATTTTATATACGCATTTTGTTCTTGTGGTTTTCCTTTCATGTCAGTATCACAGTTTATGAAACTTACTGTGTAACTGTGTTAGATTAAAATCATTGATAATAGCCTAAATCTACGTAACTTCCTTAAATGATGACAGTGTTATGAAATAGCTACTGTATCTAGAGTACATGACTGCACTTGTCTAAGATAGATCACTTGACAGAAAGTTGTCATATTCACACAGCTTCTGTAGAGGAAAGTCAGTGAACATATTAATCTGCTCAAAGCACTCAATGTACTCTGTTCACTTGAGCAATTTTGCCTTTCGGCCATCTCTAATTCTCTAAGTCATATATCAACAGCAAAAGACTTAATTTGTATGAAATGTACATATATCTGATACATATGAACTAATAAAATAAATACTCTAATTACTAAAGGTTTTACCATGAGCCATTTAATTACCAATAAGTAGCTTATGCTGCTAGAAGGGATATTAAATTTAAGACAATCTTATTGCAGTAGCATGCTACATTTTCCCAAATGTTAGACAGATGTGACCTATTTAAGAAAGCTCAATTTTTTCCAAGGAATGCACATTGCCAATTTATAAGTGCTAGATAATTGTTTGCTCAGGTTGACTCTCAAAGGAGAAAAGCACTAACGAGACAAAATTAATGACCCACTGATCAATGACCAATAAATGGAGAAAGAAACGTGCAGACTCCGCCACCAATGGAAAAAGTAACACAAACCTAACTAAAAATTAAACTCCCCTGTTTTTTTTATTGCCCAGTATACAATGTATACAGAAAATATAGTGATAATATTAAGACAGAGCTATCTCACTTCAGAAAACTTGGTGTTAGAAATGGTGATGTAGAAATATCCGTCATGTACATAGCGCACAAATCAGCTTGGCGGCAAGATTCGAAATAACCTACTCATACAATACCTGGGCTCACTCCTGGGAGAAGAATGACGGCCTAGCACAGTTTGTTATCTTCCCATCCTATGTCTGCACTAATGCTTCATCCGATGAACAGAATAACAGCAATTATGTCCAGAGAGGACAAGACTATGGCTATCTAAGAGATTTTGTTGACCACATCTGGTATAGCAGTTCAACACTTTTATAATGAGAGCTATTGCAAACACCCGTGGACATTAATCATGCACTGCCTTTTTTCCCTTTACACGGTACTGCTATAACAAAATATTTATAAAGCAAAATTTTAACTTACTTTATTAGCTTCGTGAAAATAAATGCAAAAATTAAAAAAATAATGAAATTAGATGAGCTGTACTTACGCCCTACACAACTACTCTTAAAAAAGTAATTGTTGCTGTTCAATAAAACAACATCGGCTTCAAAAATAACTGTCTTTTATAAGAGACTGCATCTTAAAGTGAACCTGTCATGCAAGATATACATTTTAATTTTGTTTAACCATTTGGCTGGACTTGTGTTATACAATTGTAGATTATGCTAGCTTTAGTGTACCTATAATCTTAATTTTATTAATGACAGGAGGCGAGTATTTGCTTAAGTCTCTCTTTACTAGAACTCCACAGCAGCACAGAAAAACAACCAATCAGAAAAAAGTTAGGTACTATAAAACTCCCCTCCCCATGCATCATTTCCTCTTTCAAGCTGCGACAAAACAGAACAAAAGGCAGAAAAACATCATGGGGAAGAAACGAAGTCCTAGATACAACGATGTCCACCTTCCGAGAAAGACTGTCAAACCAGATAACGTTGATGGACCGTAAACTGAAACGAGAGAAAAACAGAATCGAACAGGTTGATTAGCCAATGAAATGTACTCTGAAGAAACATGCAGGAACCCAATGTAGCAACCAAAATTAACCTTAATATGTAGATATCCCAACCCTACTATGAAAACAGACATAAGAAACAAGCGACAGGTAGTAGAGACAACAAACAGAGTTGCATACGTACCTGATAATCTAGACTAAAACATTAAACAAGGGAGGGACCAGAATGGGTGGGAAATACTCGCCTCCTGTCATTAATAAAATTAAGATTATAGGTACACTAAAGCTAGCATAATCTACAATTTTATAACATGACAGGAGGCTTCGTATTTGCTGTTTCAACGCTCAATTCACCAATCCAACGCTGTTTGTGTCGCTGGTATCTATTCCAGGAAATTTCAGAATAAACCTAATCGGACATTCCAAGAAGATAAACGACAGCAGACGGATCAAAGAGATGCCAGTCGACGAAGCATCTCCAATACAGAAAAAAGCACCATCCGCTGGTAAATCCATTGTACGCGGTCTAGAGACCTGTTTCCTAGCAGTCGGTCCATGAGCTGGCAAGCTGATTTATTAGCCCTATTCCTGTAGTTTTTAAAATCTTGAAGGTCACGCTCGGACTAACGACTCGTAAGGCGGCTCCTCCGATCGTGCCAGGGTCCTTCGGCGATGCGGCCTTGCAGGTAAATCTCCAATCTCGAGGAATGCGCCTTAGTCCCCCACCAAAATCGCAACAGAAAAACTGAGGAAGATCTTCCGTTCCTTCCTGTCCTACCCGGTGGGATGTCTCATCCGAGGATAAAACCATAATGCAGGCAAGAGTGTGGCCAAACCAGCCCTACTCTAAGTGATACCAATATTCCAAATGGACTGTGTAAACCTCGGACGCAGTAGAGAAAAGACTCCAAAGGACGTCCATTCAGGGTTCCGAATTGAGCTTGTGTGGAGGAAACGGTGGACGACTACTCTGGGAATAGTGAATCCCAGAAAAACTTCAAAGGAATGGGAAAAGCAAACTGGAACGCAGATTTCCATCCAGAAATGCCCTCGTCCAAGAGTGAAAGATGTCTGTGTAGGAGTCGGGGCACCCCAGGAACCTCCATGAAGCCTCGTAGGACTCCTTGACGGTCGTAGATCCAACAAAATGGCTCTCGTGAGGGGTAAATAGAGCATAGACGGAGGGTCCTCCTCCGAGGAGACGGGGCAGTCCAGCCGTCTTATCCCAAGATCATAAAGACCGGGGGACTCAAGACAACCGGGGTTTCCGGTCTCACCCTGTGATCCATACGTGCTGATTTACCTCCAGACCGGGAAATAGGCCTCCCATAATCTTGGTAGCCGAGCAAGGCAGTGCCCGTTTGCTCCATGAAGGTCTCCACCTCTCCTGACATCTTGACATGGGAGAAAAAATATGCAAAAACAGAAAGCAATCTCTGTATTACATGGTGCAGAATATGCCAAAAAATCTGCACACACCTAGTACCGGAGGGCCATCCGTTAGCCGTACCATCTCCAGGGATGTGTGCAAATAAGTGGGAGACTCCCCCCATTAAACCTCTGAGTATATCTAGCGCGTTTTACAGCGGTCAGGATCCAGGGATCTAGTCTAAACATGTAATTCTTGCATGACCAAGCAGGCCTCTAGAACAAAGTCAGTAGCGTGGATGTCAGCTCTAATTGAATGCAGGAGGGACGCCCCTCTAGGTAGTCATCGATGTCTTGCACAAGTACAAGCCTGTGTGATGAACAAATGGCCGGTACTACCGTGATCGCATACCGCGAGAGCGTCCGGCTGCTAGCCTGAGCGGGCCGCACCCGTCAGTAACCAACAGCAGAGTCTACATCCGTGACCGGTTCTCCTTATGCGAGTGGGTCCTCCCAACCTGTCCTCTGAATCCAGCCCAGTATATGGTTGAGAACGAGCGAGGGGTTGCGCCCTCTAATAACAATCAGTATCCGGTTCTGTACGAGAGAAAGTAAATATCCTCGGATTGAGGTGACGGAGGGCCGCACCATCCCGTGGTGCCAATTAGAGTCCCAAGAGATTCAGGGTGACCAAACTTTAGGGCGCACCAATAATTAATGTCAGCATAAGGCTGAGGGCAATCTTCGGAAACAACTATGGAAAACTATCAACCGACTATCCGGATCCCGTGCGCGCGCGCGCGGGGTCCAGGTAGACCATTGGTAGCCTGAGGAAAGCTGGAGACGTTCTCCGCTATCCACGAGTGCCCGGGAGGTCGGAGGAGGCCAAGTCAGGCCTCACGACGACCCGAGCGAAAAGGAAAAGAAGTCATGAAAAAACAAAAAACAAAAAACGCAACGACTAACGTAGATAAGAGAAAATACACCAATTCTATCTCGGATAGAAGGCAAACAGCAGGCCGGAAGGTAAGAAAAGTAAGCCCCACTGGACAGGGCCAGGAGCTAACCTAACGCAGGAAAAAAACTACTGAACCTATAAGGATTCCGGAAGGCAGTTACGGAGTAGCTTGTAAAGACAAGGAAATCAATTTTCTCCTGTAGGAGTCTGGGTACCGGTCCTAGCTTGTGCGAAAATTCTCCTTGGAGATGTGCCTTCGCCGGTTTGGAGTAAACCGTGGATGTGTCCGGGCCCACATAAGAAACATTGCCCTTCAGGCATGAGGTTTAGGGCCTTCACCCTTCCCACCTTAATCAGATGGCCGGACACTGGTGTCCTCTAGAACACTACGGCAAAGGTGTTTGTCTGGACACCTGCCTATCTCCATATCACTGGTGGGCACTGGGTTAACCTCAGTGATATTACCCCAGGCCAAAGGGGGTTCGGTACCAATAGTGCGGGTCCGCCAATAGGGCACAGGCCCAGCAGGCCAAAGAAAGGTTAGCCAAGCAAAAAGTCAGACCTAGCAGGCCATACAAGTAGGCACCAACCTAGCAGGCTATTCCATGGGGCACAGACATAGCAGGCCAATATATGGGGCACAGACATAGCAGGCCAATATATGGGGCACAGACATAGCAGGCCGTTATAATGGGCACAGACAAGTAGGCTTTTCTCATGGACACAGACATAGTAGGCTGTTCTTATGGGCACAGATATAGCAGGCCGTTCTTATGGGCACAGACATAGCAGGCCAATCTTACGGGCACAGACATAGCAGGCCAATCTTATGGGCACAGACATAGCAGGCCAATCTTATGGGCACAGACATAGCAGGCCAATCTTATGGGCACAGACATAGCAGGCCAATCTTATGGGCACAGACATAGCAGGCCAATCTTATGGGCACAGACATAGCAGGCCAATCTTATGGGCACAGACATAGCAGGCCGTTCTTATGGGCACAGACATAGCAGGCCAATCCTGGGTTGTATATTATATCATATGATTATGTGTTATTTATATAGCGCCATCCAATTCCGCTGCGCTTTACCATGAGCCTTGCATGAGTAATGGGGACCTCTAAGCTGGGGTAGAGTTCCCCAAAAAATTGCAGATCTTCAGAGCACTCTGACATAGGCCCCCAGACATCAACCCATTTAGACAGCGTAGTGCCGTGTGAATAACTTGAACCGGGCCAGGCAGTCCCTAAATGCCCAGTCGGCAAATAGCGGTATCCCAGCTGCATTGGGTATAAGCGGAAGTTGTGTGAGTGATTACCAAGTCCATGAAAGTAAGATGCATTGAGCGATACGCTCCTTACTGTGAAGCGGAATGCACCTGCTCACACAGATCTGTTGATGTTTCATCATTAATATAGATACCATCCTCATCTCTAAAAATATATAAAGTAGCAGTGCAGACTGGTCTTCCCAAGCCAGTGTGAGCCAGATCCAGGTCTGGTAACCTTATATCTATGCCATGGACGGTGAATTCGTACCAGAAAAATCTCCTCTGAGACCCCATGGCTGGACCCGAAAAATATACTATGAAGCACATGAATCCTAGATCCTAATACCTGTAACTCGCAGGAAACCGTGACAGACACTGTCAGCAAACAACCCACAGTATCCTGAGATATAGACAGTCAGCCAAACTCACAGCAATCTGTGATATACGCTGTCAGTAAAACTCGCAGTATCCCACGATATACACTATCAGCAAAACTCACAGAAAAATGTGACATGCACTGTCGGTAAGACACACTGCAATCTGCAATATACGCCAACAGTAAAACACGCAGAAATCCGTGATACACACCGTCAGCAAACTGCGGCGTACGCTCTCAGCAAACCGCGACGTACACTGTCAGCAAACCGTGACGTACACTGTCAGCAAACTGCGACGTACACTGTCGGCAAACTGCGACGTACACTCTCGGCAAACTGCGACGTACACTCTCGGCAAACTGCGACGTACACTCTCAGTAAACAGTGACGCACACTCTCAGTAAACAGTGACGCACACTCTCAGAAAACAGTGACGCACACTCTCAGTAAACAGTGACGTGCACTCTCAGTAAACAGCGACGTACACTCTCAGCAGACGGAGACATACACTCTCAGCAGACGGAGACATACACTCTCAGCAGACGGAGACATACACTCTCAGCAGACGGAGACATACACTCTCAGCAGACAGTGACATACACTCTCAGCAGACAGTGACATACACTGATAGAAAAAAAGTGACCTACACTGACAGAAAAAAGTGACATACACCGACAGTAAACAGTGGCATACACTGACAGTAAACAGTGAAATACACACAGAAAACAGTGACATATACTGACAGAAAACAGTGACATACACTGACAGAAAAACAGTGACATACACACACACAGTAAAACACCTAGCAATAAAATAAACAACTGTCATAGAACACATAAGCCTCATATGCAAAGAAAAGTGATATAAAAAACCATAAGGCTCACAGCCAGATATACACTGTATGTAAAATATAGTCATGTGTAGAAAACAGGTAGACCTGCTGAGATCCGCCGGGGGATCCCAGCAGGGCAGCAAAACGCCAAGCTCCGACCGTGGAGGGAGGAGGGGCCGCGAGCAGGCGCCCCTTCTCTAGCCGGTCGGATCCACGTGGCTGAGAGGAACCCGGCCGCGGCAAGGCGGCCACGTGTGTGAGCGGACCGGTCGCGGGGTACTCGCGTCTGACCGCGAGAAAAACCCCGGGCGCCGGCTGGCTCACACCAGAGTTCAGGGAGTCAGAGGAGGCAGCCAAGCGGCTAGTCTCCTGACATCCCGAGCGGAGCGCCCGCAGCCCCAGAAGGGGGGGAAACTAATAAAATGGCGCCAGGGAGAGGGTGGAGGGAGGGGGAAAGTAAACCGCAGGGGGACCCCCCCAAAAAACACCACATCTCCGGGAAAAAACATCCCCAAAGACACAGGGGGAATGAGTAGGAAAGGGGGGAAGACCTGAAGCAAAATCAATAAATAAAACAACGAAAAATACTATGAATAATCTGCAAAGAAAACATAAAAAAGGAGAAAGGCAATATATATAATAAATAAAATATGATATCAATATAATAAAAATGACAAAATACAAAAACACATAAGATAGATATAATGATAACCTAAAGAAAGCATAATAAGACCCAAAGCCACCCACTATAAGCAGGAGGCAGAGGTACTCTGACCTGTACTGATGCGGAGCAGCAAAGAAAGAGGAAATGATGCATGGGGAGGGGAGTTTTATAGTACCTAACTTTTTTAACTGATTTTTCTGTGCTGCTGTGGAGTTCTAGTAAAGAGAGACTTAAGCAAATACGAAGCCTCCTGTCATGTTATAAAATTAAGTGTAATACCGTGAAAAGCTTATATTTTAATGTATTTCCATTACCCTGTTACCTGCAACAGTTTATGTTGGCTTTGTGTAAATAAAACATATACCTTCCCTTTCTTTCTCTCTGTCTCCATTCTCAGATTACTTGTTAAATTCTGCTGCAATAAATAATTCTGGCTGTTTCTCTCCTCTCCCTGTACTTGCTAATGGTGCTGCTCTGACACAGAGCTTGTCCCTCCCCTCCTCCTCATTCCCATTTTCCCTTGTAGGCATTGCATTTGCTTAGACTGAATTAAAGGAGGAGAAATACCAGTCTACTCCTTGAGTAGTAGAAAAACTGTTGTGATAATAAGGCATGCAAATTTAAGAGTCAAAAATAATTTTGTGGGGTAAATTCTCTGTTTCCTATATGTGGGATTTTTTTTTATATATTTACCACACATTTTCACTGAACAGTTTTGTTTATGTTTTTGTTTTGTGGGGGATCTTGTGAAATGATGCATAAAATAAGGTTTCAGTAATGGTGGCTAGACAATAACAATATTTCATCTTTTATCAAATGGAATGTATGCCCTTAAAGTACGTAGATATGACTATGGCATTTTTGCTGCTGGTACTAACTATTTTGTAGTTTTGTTTTAATCACTGTTGACCTTTTTTCAGTTTAACTCCCAATTTATGCTTACTTTGTGTTCAAATATAAACCAAGGGTTTGATTTAATAATAAAACATTTAAAAAAAAAAATGTTTTTATATAATTCAAGTGATTTGTCAAATACAAAATATCAGTTATGAGACTATCACAATTGACCTATAAAGATATATTAGCAAATTAGAACACACTTTGACAGCTGGAAGGATTAATGGGGGATCCACCAGTGAACATTGTATATTAATACTATGCTTCCTCCTACCACAAGAGTGATTTTGTAATAACTCTCATAAACTTAGATAACAAAAGCAGAAGCAAACAGTGCAGTAAACATAATATTTAATTTTACAAAAATATTGAAATAAAATAAATATTGTGCAAAAATAAAAGAAAAAGTGTACAAATCATGCTTTGGCCACAGTATCTGCCCTGAGTATAAAATTATCTTCCTGTATCAGCTCTGTGTTCTTCTTCTTTCAAAAGTCATCAAACTGCACAGAGATAGCCAAAGTGTTTACGGATTTTTTTACTAAGCTCTATAATCACTCTGCAGACGACACCGCAGACTCCGGTCGGGCTCTGGATAAGATACGGGCTTTCCTTTCTCGTTCGCATCTTCCAAAGCTGGATATGGTCGCCTCGGCGGCCTTGGAGAACCCTATTACAGCTGACGAAATTGATGTAGCAATTTCCGCCTTGAAAAGCAATAAAGCGCCGGGACCTGATGGTTTTGATGGGAGCTACTATAAAACCTTCCATGAGGAGCTCCTGCCCCACTTGGAACCCTGGCTCAACAAATTGATGGATGGAGGGACGCCTGATAGGGAGATGTCTTTAGCAAATATAGTTCTGTTGCCTAAACCAGGGAAGGATGACTCGGCCCCGGAGAATTTTCGCCCGATATCTCTAATTAATCACGACTCTAAAATTCTAGCTAACGTTTTGGCAGGCAGGTTGAACCCGATCCTTACAGGTCTGATACATCCGGACCAGGTTGGCTTCATTCCAGGTCGGCAGCTTTTTGAAAACACGAGGCGTAATATTGACCTTATAGGGAGACAGGTTGCAAGGGGAACCCCGACACTGATGTTGTCACTAGATGCCGAAAAGGCGTTAGACAGGGTCAAGTGGGATTATTTATTCAAAGTATTATACCACTTCGGCTTGCCGGCCAGATTTGTAACGGCTGTTCAGGCTATGTATTCCAATGTTAAGGCACAGATACAGATCTCGGGAGCGCGAATCGCTCCGTTTAGCTTGGGCAACAGCACGAGACAGGGATGCCCACTTTCGCCGCTGTTGTTTGTCCTATCGCTGGAACCCCTCTTGCACGCTACACGGGAGGCCCCGGGTATCAAAGGTGTTACTGTAGGGAGCACGCAATATGTGGTCTCGGGATTCGCGGATGATGTACTGCTGACGCTCACTGACCCGAAGGCCTCTATGGCGGCTCTTACTGAGATTCTAATGGTGTACGGCGAAGTTGCTGGCTATACAGTCAATTTAGGGAAATCAAGTGCGAGTCCTATAGGTATGTCGGAAGTCGAGTCATCGTTTATAGCGGAGACCTACCATATTTGAATGGAGAGAAATCAGATCAAATACTTAGGCATTTGGTTGACGGCGGACCCCTCCCTCCTGTACCAGCAAAATTATATTCCGCTGATTAGGCGGTTGATCAACGATATGGAAAATTGGATTGATAAGCCGATCTCGTGGATCGGAAGAATACACTCAGTGAAAATGAATGTGCTGCCTAGGATACTTTTCTTGTTCCAGGCTCTTCCGGTCCACGTGACAAAATCTAACTTGGGGCCGCTTCAACAGGCCATAGGCAAGTTTGTTTGGCAAAACAGACGCCATAGAATCTCTCGCAACGTCCTGTATAGAGCAAAGGATAGGGGAGGCCTTGGCCTTCCAAACCTTTACTATTATTACGCGGTGGCCCAGTTGGCTCAAATAGCTTTGTGGCACTCACCCCCGGGGGAAAGGAGGTGGGTGGACTTCTATGATGGGCCAGGACCTGCATCAATTCCTTATGTGGACCCCTAAAGAACAAAGACCGATTGATCAAGTGGTGTGCCCGGCGATACACAGTTCACTTAAGATTTGGGACACTGCCGCCGTCAAATATGGCCTGACCTCTGCCCTATCGCCCATGACCCCTTTCTTGAGAAACAAGGCATTTTCACCAGGATTGTATCCCCGAGATTTTAAGGGTATTGAGAGCGCGGGGTTGCAAAGGTTATGTGAATTGTTTGAAAATGGCTCCTTTATTACATTCGATGCGTTGCGGAGCAGAGCTCCGCTGCATCCCTTCGACTATTTTCGGTATCTCCAGCTCCGGGATTTTGCCAGAGATCCCCGGATCAAAACGGCAGCGCTGGCTCCGTTGACTTTCTTTGAAAAGATGTGTAAAGGGGAACAGTTCCCGACAGGCATCATATCCTGTTTGTACTCTCATTTAAGCTTGCGCACTCTGGAATGGGGGGATATTGTCAGGGTACCTGAGGCCTCTACCTCTAAGGGAGGTAGAGACTTGGTGGTGTATCCGTCCAGGCGAGCTGTTTCCTCCGTTCCTCGCGGTTCATCCAGTCACTTAAACACCGGCCGCGAGGAATCCACGTCCTTTTCTAGCAGGACGCTCAATACGTGACGTCATGACGCTAGCACGAGCAATCTGTCACTCAAGTGTCCGATATCCAATCGGTACTTGTCAGAGGCGTGATTTCCATCCAGAGCCAGGGTATTTAAGCTTACTCCTTACTTCAGCTCATTGCCCTGTCGTGGTTCTAGCTTGTCTAGTCACTCAGTGCTCTGGTATTCTAGTTTGCTCTTTTGGTTTTGACTCGGCTCGTTGTACTACCCTGTTTCTCTGTTATCCCTTGACCCGGCTTGTCTCTCGCTTATCTGTCTTCTCGTTCCCTCGACCTCGGCTTGTCTCTGACTATTCTTTACTCTCGGTACGTTAGTCCGGCCATTCTAAGGCCCGGTATACGTACCTTTCCACTCTTTGTACTCTGCGTGTTGGATCCCTGTCCCGATCCTGACATTACGACAGGGCCAATGGATCCTGCAGGTACAAACAGTCAGCTTGGTTCTTCGGATCCCAGGTTTGACGCCATGGAACATAGGATGGATCAGATGGCCTTGGCACTACAGGCACTTTTGTCTCGTGCTAGTAATCCACCTGAGGAGACACGTACTCCTTCTATCTCTCCTGCAGTCTCAGGTCTAGAGGTAGCCACTGTAGGTGCTTCTTCCCGTATTACCCCACCAGTACGTTATGGCGGGTCACCGGAGAAGTGTCGTGGCTTTCTAAACCAGATTAGCATCCATTTCGAATTACAACCCCGCTCTTATCCTACAGATAGAGCAAAGGTTGGATTTATTATTACTCTGCTCATTGAAAAAGCTTTGAGATGGGCCAATCCTTTATGGGAGAATGATAATCCACTAGTCTATAATTATAATGCCTTTGTAGCTGCGTTTAGAAGAACTTTTGACCCTCCTGGCAGAAAGGTCAATGCAGCTAGATTAATGTTGCGCCTTAAACAGGACAATCGAACACTTGTGGATTATGCACTAGAGTTCAGATCCTTGGCGGCAGAAGTTAAGTGGAACGAACAGGCTTATATAGATGTGTTTTTGAATGGGTTATCAGATGTAATTCTTGACGAGGTCGCTACTAGAGAACTCCCTGAAAATTTGGAGGATTTAATTTCTTTTATATCTCGTATTGATGAACGCTTAAGAGAGAGGCAGAACACTCGAGATAGGACCCGTAGACCCTCCTTTAAACTAGCGCCTACCTTTCAAATCTCTGAGTTCGAGGACTTACGTATTCCTGAACCTATGCAGATAGGCAGTACTCATCTCACTGAAAGGGAGAGACAGTACAGGAGAAGGGAGGGTTTATGTATGTATTGTGGAGTCAGGGGTCATTTACGCCTAAATTGTCCCAATCGTTCGGGAAACGCTCGCACCTAAGTTCCTCTAGAGGACAGGCCTTGGGTGTTTCTACTTTGTCCTCTATTCACAACTACAAGGAGCTCAGGCTTGTGTTACCCGTTTCTTTAAAGTGGGAGAAGGGAGTAGTTAAGACTATGGCACTAATCGATTCTGGAGCTGCTGAGAGCTTTATAGATCAGGGTTTTGCTGCCAAGCATGCTATTCCATCCCAGTTAAAAGAGACACCTCTGGCTGTCGAGGCCATCGATGGTAGACCGTTACTTGAGCCTGTTATTTTCCATGAGACCATACCGATTAACTTGACTGTTGGCATCCTGCATAAAGAGGATATATCCTTAATGCTCATTTCTTCTCCGTCTATTCCCATAGTCCTGGGGTACTCCTGGCTGAGGAGACACAACCCTATTATTAATTGGGAATCAGGAGAGATAGTTTCGTGGGGAGAGAATTGTCAAGAAAAATGCTTGCGGAAGGTCTTACCTCTTGGATTAACTAATACATCGAATACCTCTGACAATCCTACAGAGACACAAATTCCGCCTCAGTATCTAGATTTAAAGGCAGTATTTGACAAAAAGAAAGCCGATACCTTACCCCCACACAGGTCCTTTGATTGCAAAATTAACCTACTCCCTGGTACCATGCCTCCCAGAGGTCATGTATACCCATTATCTATAAAGGAGAACTCAGTCCTAGAGGAATATATTCACGAGAATTTAGACAAGGGATTCATCAGGAGGTCCTCCTCCCCTGCCGGGGCTGGATTTTTTTTTGTTAAAAAGAAAGATGGTTCTTTGAGACCTTGTATTGATTATCGAGGCTTGAATAAGATAACCATTAAAAATGCCTACCCGATTCCCTTGATCACCGAACTCTTCGATCGTTTGAAGGGCTCTACAATTTTCACCAAGTTAGACCTCAGAGGGGCATATAACTTGGTGAGAATCCAGCAGGGACATGAGTGGATGACGGCATTCAATACTCGATATGGCCACTATGAATATACTGTCATGCCTTTTGGGTTATGCAATGCGCCAGCGGTATTCCAAGATCTGATTAATGAGGTTCTTAGGGAATTTCAGCAAGAGTGCGTCATTGTATACCTAGATGATATACTCATTCATTCTAGTGACATTGAGATTCATCACAAGCAAGTCAGGAGGGTTTTGCACAAGCTTCTCCAGCATGGCTTGTACTGCAAGTTGGAGAAATGTAGCTTTGATCAAACCCAGGTAACCTTTCTCGGCTATGTGATCTCTGGGGAGGGATTTAAGATGGATCCGGATAAGCTCCAATCCATTCTAGAGTGGCCTTTACCCACAGGTCTTAAAGCCATACAGAGATTTATTGGTTTTTCCAATTATTATAGGCGCTTTATTAAGGGCTATTCTTCCATTATTGCACCTATCACTAACATGACCAAACAGGGGGCTGACACTAAGAATTGGACTACTGAAGCTCTCCTTGCGTTCAAGACTCTCAAGGAGCTTTTCGCTTCCGCTCCAATTTTAGTTCACCCTGACACTTCTCTGCCTTTTTTGCTCGAGGTAGACGCATCAGAGACTGGTTTAGGTGCTGTTCTATCTCAAAGGTTGGGTGTTGATAAACCATTACATCCATGTGGATTTTTCTCTAAAAAATTGACCGGTACTGAAAGCAGGTATGACATTGGTGACAGAGAATTACTAGCGGTTATCAAGGCTTTGAAAGAATGGAGACATTTATTGGAAGGTACATTACATCCTGTTACCATCTTGACAGACCACAAGAACTTGTCCTATATCGGAGAGGCCAAGCGTCTGTCCTCCAGGCAGGCTCGTTGGTCGTTGTTTCTTACCCATTTTAATTACGTTCTGACTTACAGACCTGGGTCAAAGAATTCTAAAGCCGATGCGCTATCTCGCCAATATGAACCCTCTGCTTCAGTTGAACCACTTTTGTCTTCCATTGTACCCAAATGCAATATTATTGCTAATACCAGTCTCAAAATTCATTCTCCGCTACTTGACCAGATCTTGAAGTCACAACATCTAGCTCCCGGAAACACTCCTGAGGGAAGAAACTTTGTTCCTCCTGAACTTCAACTGGAGCTCTTACAATGTTTTCATGAAAGTAAAATAGCTGGTCATCCTGGTATTCGCAAGACATACTCTCTGATATCCAAGGATTTCTGGTGGCCTTCACTTCGAAAGGATATTGAGGAGTTCGTCGCAGCTTGTGAGACTTGTGCCAAGACTAAACTACCTCATGCATCCCCATGTGGCCTGTTACACCCCTTGGACATTCCTGAGAAACCTTGGTCCTGTTTGTCCATAGACTTTATCGTTGATTTGCCTGCTTCCAAAAGACAGACTGTTATTCTCACGGTGGTGGATAGATTTACTAAGATGGCCCATTTCGTGCCATTACCTAAACTTCCGACTTCTCCTGAATTGGCGGAGATTTTTGCGAGAGAAGTTTTTCGCCTACATGGGATTCCTTCAGAGATTGTTTCTGATAGAGGTTCTCAATTTGTCTCACGTTTCTGGAGATCCTTTTGTTCTCAAATGGGCATCAAATTGAACTTTTCCTCTGCCTATCACCCTCAGTCTAACGGAGCTGCTGAACGTACTAATCAAAAGATCGAACAGTATCTGCGTTGCTTTGTTTCCGAACACCAGGACGATTGGGTCGGTCTGATTCCTTGGGCGGAGTTCGCACACAATAACCTTGTTTGCGATTCAACTCGCTCTAGCCCTTTCTTCATGAACTATGGCTTTCATCCTTCAATTTTTCCTTCGGTTTCCTCTTCTCAGGGGATACCGTCGGTTGATGATCATGTCGCCAACCTGAAGAAATTATGGGATCAGACTCGACAAATTCTATTACATAGTTCCTCGCTGTTCAAGAAACACGCTGACAAACATAGAAGAGCGGCTCCTGTTTTTGTTCCTGGGGATAGGGTATGGTTGAGTACTAAGAATATTCGCCTAAAAGTTCCGTCCATGAAATTTGCTCCTCGCTACATAGGCCCTTACAGGGTTCTCACTCGTATCAATCCGGTTGCGTATCGCCTTGCTCTGCCACCTGCCTTACGCATTCCTAACTCTTTTCATGTCTCCTTGTTGAAACCCCTCATTTGCAACAAATTCTCCTCTAAGGTCCCCTCGCCTCGTCCTGTTCAGGTGGAGGGTCGGGAGGAGTACGAGGTCAGCTCCATCATTGACTCCAGAATTTCAAGGGGAAAATTGCAATATCTGGTCAACTGGAGGGGATATGGTCCTGAGGAGAGGAGTTGGGTACCTCAGGAGGACGTCCATGCTTCTCGCCTTCGCAGAGCATTTCACCTCCGCTTCCCATCTCGCCCCGGTTCATTCCGCCCGGTGGGCGTATCTGAGAGGGGGGGTACTGTCAGGGTACCTGAGGCCTCTACCTCTAAGGGAGGTAGAGACTTGGTGGTGTATCCGTCCAGGCGAGCTGTTTCCTCCGTTCCTCGCGGTTCATCCAGTCACTTAAACACCGGCCGCGAGGAATCCACGTCCTTTTCTAGCAGGACGCTCAATACGTGACGTCATGACGCTAGCACGAGCAATCTGTCACTCAAGTGTCCGATATCCAATCGGTACTTGTCAGAGGCGTGATTTCCATCCAGAGCCAGGGTATTTAAGCTTACTCCTTACTTCAGCTCATTGCCCTGTCGTGGTTCTAGCTTGTCTAGTCACTCAGTGCTCTGGTATTCTAGTTTGCTCTTTTGGTTTTGACTCGGCTCGTTGTACTACCCTGTTTCTCTGTTATCCCTTGACCCGGCTTGTCTCTCGCTTATCTGTCTTCTCGTTCCCTCGACCTCGGCTTGTCTCTGACTATTCTTTACTCTCGGTACGTTAGTCCGGCCATTCTAAGGCCCGGTATACGTACCTTTCCACTCTTTGTACTCTGCGTGTTGGATCCCTGTCCCGATCCTGACAGATATTGTGTATACGGACCAGTGGGAGGCAGACCTTAAGGAGATATTGGAGGGTGTAGAATGGCAGGATATATGGGAGACGGCTGCAAAGTCTTCGGTGTGTGTCTCTTCGCAGGAACAATCTTACAAGACGATGTTTCGGTGGTACACCACCCCAGTGAAACTGTGCCGTATGGGTGTAAACCCAACTGACTTATGCTGGAGGGGCTGCGGTCTTAAGGTTACTTATATACACATGTGGTGGGACTGCGTGGAGGCACAAGCCTATTGGAAACGGATTGCGGCTCTGCAGCGAGAAGTTTGTGGTAGAGAGGTAAAGTTAGACCCATGGGTGTACCTGCTGTCCAGATCCACGGATGGTTGGACAAGAACGGAACAAGCCCTCGTCCATAAAATAAACCTAGCTGCTAGGAGAGCGCTGGCACAGGTATGGCTGCAGAGGAGATCGCCTACTATTGCGATGGTCAAACAGAAAATTAGAGATACTTTCCTGATGGATAAGCTGACGGCTCAGGTCAGGGGGACCCAGAAGAAATTTGATAAAATCTGGGACCCCTGGATCAATAGCACAGCGAACGCTTGAGTTGGGTCGGGAGACTTAGGGTTCCCACTTACACATATGAGGTAGTACATGGAGGGCGGCGGGATATAGTACCTCGATCTGGCCACAGGGAAAGCTCATGTGACCTCCTGTGAGAGACAGCGGGGACAAAATAGGGAAAAAATTTCAGACACCTTTTTCCTGAGCAGTATTCCTCGGCCTACCCCCTCCCCCCCTACTCCCTACCCCTATGTCCTCCTTCTCTAAGTCCTCGGACCTCCAAGGCGCCTTCTTACACTCTTCCTTTCTTCTTTACCTCTAAAATTTTTATTTATTTTTTTGTCAAGATCGCACGTGTGGACAATACACAGGGAACACCGAAAAGTTGTGGAGAAACGTTATGCTTTTTACACGGTGACTGGGTGTAATATCCCTATTATTCTTTTTGTCTTATGAACGCGATCTTTCTTTAATGTCTGTTGTCAGTTTACTGTTTTATATATGGAAAAAAAACAGGTGGGATGTCCAAGCTTCCTTTGGACAGCTGTTTACTCTGGAGATCAGAGACATGCTGATACTTAGCGATCTCTGATAACGGAACTTGTCTGTTACTTCATCTTGTGAAAGTAAAGTGCTCTAATCTCAGTGTATGTACTTGTTTATGCTGATCGCAAAGTTGATGTATGTAAACTGCTTGTGATGTCTTGCACTGGAATAAATAAAGAATAAAAAAAATAAAAAAAAGTCATCAAACTGGACCTCCCAGGTCCATGGCTATAGTTTAATTGATGCTCACTGCTGAAAGTGAGCAAAGTTCAGTAACTTGTACAACAATCAAGCACAAGGTGTTTTATTCTGCAGTTAAAACTTTATGAAGAGCTGGTGATGAGCAAGGCAGAAGGGGAATAGTTTGACAGCTTTCTTGGTTGCATTGTCATCCTTCTAAGAGGGTCTGTACTGTCTGTACCGGGTTGACATCTAAAGATGTTGATGCCAAAAATGAGGACAGAGTCTCTGCTGAAGGCAGCCTCAAAACCACATGTGGTGTACATATTTAATTTATGCCCTTAAGATTTTCCATAAGGTCAATGTTCTCCTGAATCCATTTTTGCTATTCAGAGCCAGCACATAACTGTAAGCATGCATACCTGGTGATATTTGTCCATATATCTTGAGAAATTGAGTTTAGAGAGAGAGATTAAGTCGAGAGAGAGATTGAGTTAAGAGAAAGTGTTTGTGTTTTTGTGTGTGTGTGTGCGTGTGTGTGTGTCTCTCTCTCTCTCTTTCTGATAGTCCTATACAACCCTATTCCTGCACGCCCAGTGTCATACAATTGCTTCAAAGCCTATTATCTAATACCATATAACTTTCAACGTGGAACTGCAAGATGACCTTCTGCTCCAGAAGGTTCAGAACAGAAACAATCGTCATCCTCATTAAACCTTACTGCCTTAGAGTTGAGGCTCTCTGTGCTCTGTCCATTCTTCTTCTCACATAGTGATTTGGAAAAGAGAACAGGTATTTTTGTTTTGTTTTGGTTTGTTTCCTGTGAATTAAAATAAAATATTAAAAGATAAAAGCATTTCAAAATTTTTTAGCATAGTCAATAGCTATTTATTTTTGTTTTATTTCATGTATATTAAAATAAAATATTAAAACAAATAAAAAAAATTAAAAAATATTTTAGCAACAGCTTTTAGTCAACCATAAGATTGTGATGCAATGACTATCTGTAGACACAAATACTAGTAAATGATTCTTGATCTTGCTGGGCATCTATAGTGTATTTTATTGTTGAACTCAATACATACAAAGGAGCATTAAAAATGCAAAAATTAAACCATAACACCGGGTTAGTAAGGCATCAAATCTTGTGACAGGTGCAACTTCTATTTAGAATAATGTATTTCTTTTCATATGTTTCCTAATTACCCAGTTTCTAATTATTATAAAACATTTCCAGTTTCGAATACTGGAGAGTCCCATTTAACGACCTTGGATTGACCTTCATTCTTTGAATACATGTTGTATGTTTACTTTTGATTGAGAACAGTCTGTTATCAAAGAAAGTCAGGAAAATGCACAGGGAAAAAAACACTTATCTCTAAGTGAAACCTCTAGTGTGCTGTGGGTGTGACAGTTGTCGTCATTTAGATTGCACATTCTGTTCGCATTCTGCTAGAATTTCTGTTCAGAACATACTTACATGAGCTTACCATTGTTTAAAAGAACATTTGACATTGAGAAGGCATTGAATATTACTAGCAGGAAAATGCACAGTTTGTGCAAGTTTTTTTTTCCTGCAAATGCTTTGATTGCTTTGTACGAAGACTTTGAGTACTCAAGTAACTCTTTGTCCTTTACACATTATTTCATTCAAAGTGTTTCTATTCATTTCAACTAATTCAATTTTACCAAAATAATTTCCTTACTATTTTTCAATATTCTTAATTATGGTGATGGTTCTTCACACTTTTTACTATGAGCCCCAAGGAAATTCTACTTTAATAAAGAAATGCAGAACAAAAAAGCAAACCCAGTCCAAATTCTCAAGTCTCAAGGCAAGACAGCTTAGAAACTGCTGGAATAGCTTCACAGTCTAGTACTTGTCAGTCCATCCTTATCACGGAACACCAACATCGAAATTCTACAGGGTTATCAGCAGCATAGAGCTGTAAAACGTGGTTATTTATTAACTAAACTAGAAATGATGGAGAAATAACAAGATGATTGCACATTAACAGAGTTGGATAAATAGATGAGTTGGAATTTTTTCCAGTTTGGTTATTTTGGCCCAACATTTTAAAGGAACACTATAGTCACCAGAACACCTACAGCTTATTGTAATTGTTCTGGTGAGTAGAATCATTCCCTGCAGGTCTTTTGCAGTAAACACTGTCTTTCAGCAAAAACGCAGTGTTTACATTACAGCCTAGGGATAACTCCTGTGGCCACTAGTCGGATGGCTACTAGAGGTGCTTCCTGGGGCAGTGTCTCCATCCTCTGCATGGATACACTGAACTTTCCTCATAGAGATGCATTGATTCAATGCATCACTATAAGGAGATGCTGACTGGCCAGGGCTGTGTTTGACCTGTGCTGGCTCTGCCCCTGATCTGCCTCCTTGACAGTCTAAGCATATCCTATGGGGAAGTATTGTGAATGGCTCAGATTATGACTTCTAATGATCTCAGCAGGCAGTTCCGAGGCAAAGGTTGCAGCTACATAGTTGAATACAAGTAAAAATGTACTATATTTAGAGGGGCAAGGGGGGACCAGGGCAGCTAGATGGTGTTTTTAACAATATAGGGTCAGGAATACATGGTTGTGCTCCTGACCCTATAGTGTTCCTTTCAATGTACTTTTTAATTCTCCACAATACTCGATTGATTGATCAAACCCTAGTTTTGCCCAATTTGTGGGGAAAGTATGGCGTGATGATTAGTATAAGATGGCATGACTGTAGCATGAGGAAGTGAAAACTAGTCTGGTTTACATAAGGCTGTGGAATTTGTTGCATTCTGGAACTTTTAGATCAGGCAAAACTCCAACCTTTTGTGTTCCTGTTATCTTTGATGCAAAACTGTTCTATATTTTAATTATCAACCCATTTATTGTAACTTTGTATCATGCCAATGTTTCAATCTTAAAGCAGGTTATCAAGATATATCATGAAACAGTAAAAGTAAACAGATTAATAATCATTACAGACATGTGGGCATCATTTTCTGCATTGGAGACATTGACCTCTGATTTACTGGACCAAGAGTCACTTGCACTCTCTATTTTACCAGAATGTGTGTATCTAATACTGGCTGTACATTATTGTGTGTGCCTATGGCATAGCTACTTTAGTATGATGTAAATATGCAGAAGGCTGATGGTTGTTCTGTGATGCTGTGCTCCTAAGTGTCTTAAAGGAATACTCTCACCTTAGTGAAGCTGTTATGGTACAGAAGGGACTGTGCCCGCTGCTATCTTCAGTGGTTAAACCATTTTTTAATCTTTTAACACTCACATCTCTGCCTCCTGACTTCTTTCATTTCAGGCGCCACAGTATGCCACCTAAGAGCGTCTAAACATGTCTGTACGATGTAGTATTTCCCTCAGTAATAGGCTCAGTTTTTACTAGTCTTAAGGAGTTTTTTACAAATTATGAATTTATAGATTTCCCTTTAAATAAAAAAATACAAATTAGTCTGGATATCCACCCTCAGAAGACTTTGTAATGAAGAGACAACCATTTCCCAAAACAGCTGGATCTCTCTGTTCTGCCACCAGAAGTGAAAATGCTTCCCAATTACTCCACATTATCCTACAATGAGGGAAGAAGGTAAAGTATTTAGAAAGTTTGGCTTCATTTTGCAGGATCCAATGACCATTTGGTGATGGCCTTGAAGTCATTTACTACGATTGTAAGGCAGGTCATTATAGTTGGAAAGTTCCAAAGATCTCACTCCATTTTTCACTATCCAGGTCTTGATCCCACAATTCCTAGTTTTTATCCACCTTTGAATATTAAAGGATTGAATATATTCTTGTATTGTAGTGTTGGGTCTGCATGGTTTTCCCAAAAGTTCTGCAGGAACACTTTTATTTGTATTCATTTTTGGTTATCAGGAATTGGAAGATTCTATGTCTGAGGGAGTTGGAATGATATTTCATTATATATTTAACAGTCATAGGTTGTTTCTCGGCCATCTACATTATACATCATCATCCTGCCTGACAACTGGAAATTTGTTGTTATAAAGGATTGGTTTCTGGTCTAAAGATGTTGATGCAAGTGAGTGTTTGAATCCCCTTGATCTCCAGTGTTTTATTTGTGCCAATTTGTTTCAGGTAGAATAAAGCTTGTATTGGCAATCCACAGCAATGATGACAGAGGAGCAATGCAGCGTAATAAGTTCTTGATGTCAACCTGCTGGTGAATTTTATTGAAGTGTCTATGAGATGTTTCTCTTGGTTCATTATCAAAGCATATGTATTCTTTGTAATTTCATGATTTGGGAAGATACTAAAAGCAGTGATTTAAAAAGAAAGAAAACAGGTGGTCAATAAGGGACATATTTATAATTGTGCTGACATTTTAAGGGGTTGTTAAGCTCTCTGTATAGGTGAGCGTAATTTTGTTTGTAAGTAATTCTAGCTGCCAAGTATTCCATGGAGTCGGTGCTGATCTGACATTAAATGTTAATAAAATATGAGATAGCTTGTTGTACAATAAAGGGATTTTCAGCACCTTTGATTTGTTAACTTTAAAGGAGAGAGTATTTTAGTCATGACATACAGGTTTGGCAGAGATATGTGGGGGGCATGTGATTGTTAAAAATGTTGTCATCAGTGAATAGGATACGTTTTTAATGACATTTTGCACATCTGACTCCATTAATGTCCATATTGTCTCAAATTATTTGGGCCAAAAAAAAATCTAGTTAATGTGTAAACTTGGAGGGACAGTCTTGTTTCATCCAATAGTCAGAGAAACAGAAACAGTGCCCATTGTCATTACTTTTGCTAAGGTTTTCTGTACATACCTTGTACCTATTGAAGTCAATTATTTCTAACTCCTTTGTAAAGTAGCATCTCTTTGAAGAAACGCTTTCCATCAACAATTTTTTTCCATTTGGACCCAGTAACATCAAAGGATTCTGTGATGTCTTGCATGGGTTATCAAATTCAGTATTCTCTGGATAGTGATGTCGCGAACATAAAATTTTCGGTTCGCGAACGGTGAACGCGAACTTCCGCCATACACTTCAATGGGCAGGCGAATTTTAAAACCCACAGGGACTCTTTCTGGCCACAATAGTGATGGAAAAGTTGTTTCAAGGGGACTAACACCTGGACTGTGGCATGCCGGAGGGGGATCCATGGCAAAACTCCCATGGAAAATTACACAGTTGATGCAGAGTCTGGTTTTAATCTATAAAGGGCAAAATCACCTAACATTCCTAAATCACAATGGATATGGATTGACACCTGACATATGACATATTGACACCATGACATATGGATTGACACCTGTCCTCAGAGACCCTGATACACACTGACACAGAGCAGAATAGGGACTGTTAATCCTACATAGGGTCACTTGGCAGATATGGACTGACACCTATCCTAAGGATCCCTGATACACACTGACACAGAGCAGAATAGGGACTGTTCCCCCTACATAGGGTCACTTGGCAGATATGGATTGACACCTATCCTAAGGATCCCTGATACACACTGACACAGAGCAGAATAGGGACTGTTCCCCCTAAATAGGGTCACTTGGCAGATATGGATTGACACCTGTCCTCAGAGAAGCTGATACACACTGGGGGGGGAGGTCCTACTGTCATCCCCCCGCCCCCACCCCTGCAACGTGGTTGGGGGCCATAAAAATAATGAGGGGGGACCTACTGTACTCCCCCCGGCCCCCACCCCTGCACGGTGGGTGGGGGCCATAAATCACAATGGGGGGACCTACTGTCCTCCCCCCGCCCCCACCCCTGCGCGGTGGGTGGGGGCCATAAAAATAATGAGGGGGGACCTACTGTCCTCCCCCCCAGCCCCCACCCCTGCGCGGTGGGTGGGGGCCATAAACATAATGAGGGGGGGGGAACCTACTGTCCTCCCCCCCGGGGAAAGTTATATACCTCTATTATCAACTTAATAAAAAAACTTCCATTGTTGCACATTCTGTTTAATTAAGAAGTTCTTATCTCCTGCTCTGTTAATAGTCTTCTAGGCCCTGCATGAGCCTTCCCTCTGTAATTAAAGTAAAATTTACAGAGCAGAAAATAAAAACTTCTAAAGTAAGTTAATATCTGATTATCTGAAAATAAAACTATTTTGTTTTAATGCAAGATGTGTGAGTCACAGCCAAGGGATGTGTGACTAAGACTTTATAAACATACAAAAGGGATTTAATCCCTAAATGGCAGAGAATTGAGTGGTGGCACTACAGGTGCATAAGCTATGCATCAAAATCACTTCATTAAAATAAAGTTGTTTCGGCGCCTATAGTATCCCTTTAAATCACTTTCAAAGACAAGGGCAAATGTACCTTGGAAAGGCCTATAAACCAAACACAATATAAGTAAACTATCTGAGAGGTATGATTGTCCCTTGGAAACTAGCTTTTCTAGCACTAGCCAAGGAGGAATTGGACCTCCTTGACTGAGAGCAAAATTCCAATCCTTAGGCCCCTTGAATGCAGCAAAGTGATGGAGTCTGATGATTATGCCAACAACTTTTACATACATTTTCAGGATAATATTGCTTATGTGCATGCCTAATATTTTGTATACAAAGTAATCAAATGCACTCCAGAAATAATATACAAATCTTTATTTAAAATCAATCAACATTTTTTTTTACAGAAAATGCTTTAATATAGCATATCTTATACATCCTACTCAAGATTTAGAGTCTAAATGTAAATGCCACTCAAACAAAAAGAAAGCTGAATCAACAAGAAACCAAAATAAGACAATGCATCAACCACTCAGAAAAGCAAGGCTGGTCAAATAATGAAAGTTCTCTGTTCTGAAGAGCTTAGAGGAGAGCTGCACAGCACATAATTTTATACAAAAATAAGCCTTCATCGGTGCCATTAATTATTTTTTTACAATTTTGCACTGTATTGATTACTTTCTGCACATATTACTATACTTATTATGCATAATCTTGTTATATTTTACTTGTGTTAAAACATTATGCATGTACTTTAGTTTAAATAATTATGGTTGGTTATAAATGGTTATTCATTAGAAGACACGGTGATAGACTTCCTAAGTAATGTTCTTGCTATTTGTCATGTTTTCCCCAATTTTAATACATTGGTCATTGTTCACTGTCCATTATGAAAAGCAAGTTATTCTAAGCATTTTGAAACCCCAAATTAATACCATTAGGTACTACTTTAGTTTGCTATATATAGTTAGGGCTGCGATCCTGTATTGCAAATAGCACGGTCCTCTAGGGTGTAAACATGCACAGTCTTTTTAATTAACATAAACCCAGGCACTTTATTGTTGAAATTCAGCAAGGAGATAGCAGCAAATGAAAGAAACAATAATGTAACAGAAATACTTGCAAACAAAATCCTAGCTTGTCTGAACGCTTACTAACATTAAATTCCCTATCTCTCAAGGATTACATTATAACAATAACAATCCAAATCCCTGGCCTGGACCTTATTTCTCCCAGTTACTTGTAAACTGAGGAGTGGAGCTCCGGTCCCCCTACTGCCCTAATGCTCCACCCCAGGGGCCCACATCTAAACATTAATTTATGTAGCACATAACACATACTCCCCCTGGGGTTAAATGTCATATGCCTCTCTGAGGAAATTAGCAGAGATATAAACACCCTTACAAACAACACCATACACTTTATCGCAAGGTCTTTCCACTAGAACTGTGAAAAAGTTTTGTAAATATGTATTAAGTATTATTTCCTAACTTATTTAGCTTATTTATGTATATGATATAATCATGTTTCAGTAATAGTATACACTAGTTAATATCCCAAACTAGTACTTAATTCTAACAAACTGCCATTGTAATCATATCAGATAATATTGGTTATTTCATACCAGACTGCAGAAGAATGTCTCTTAGACCATTGTAACGTGCAGTGTGATGGTAGTGCTATAATGATATAGAATTAAACAACTTCATCCTCTTTTGCTTCATGTAAACTGGGTTCTTTGTCTACTAGTGTACGTTTATCTTGACCACCAGACTCGTTTTATAACTTCATAGGTTTTTCTTACATCACTGTGTATGTGCACATGCCTGATAATGTGTATGCTCTGAAAAGCATTTCACGCCCAGTACATTAAGCCAAGGGAACAAGTAAATTAGCACTTCTAAACCACACTACTCAACATTATCATTGTGGGAGTGGGTGTTGAAATTAAAGCTAAATGTATACAGTAAGGTGTTTTGTCATATTGTTGTTTTTGTAAATCTGGATGCTGGATTGAGCACTGGGAAGTACATTGATAAGAGTTCTCAAGTGCAAGCCTATTAGGATATTATATATATTTAAAATAAATTGACTTTCTAACTCCTCTGGATGATATTTTAGTGTATTCCTCATTCTAGGTTCCACTACCAAAGGCATGGGAGTCTGAGCGTTCTTAGCTGTTCCTAGAACTGTATGTGTATATACAGTGGCGTACTAAGGGGGGGGGAGGCGGGGGGGGGGGGGGGCGGTCCGCCCCGGGTGCCATCCAGTAGGGAGGTCGGTGCCATCCAGTAGGGGGGTCGGTGTCTGTACCTCCTGCTGGTCGCAATAACAATCCTCTCCCTGCGGCTCCGGCGCTCAGTGACTGAGTCAGTGACTGAGTCACCCCCTCCCTCAGTCACCCTGTCATCCCCCCTCAGCCACTCAGTCACCCTGTAACCCCCCTAAGTCACCCTGTCACCCTCTCAGTCACTCTGTCACCAGTCACCCCCTCCCTCAGTCACCCTGTCACCCCCTCCCCCAGTCACCCTGTCACCAGTCACCCCCTCCCTCAGTCACCCTGTCACCCCCTCCCCCAGTCACCCTGTCACCAGTCACCCTGTCACCCCGTCACTCTGTCACCAGTCACCCCAGTCACCCCCCCTGTCACCCCCCCTGTCACCCTGTCACCCCCTCCCTCAGTCCCCCTGTCACCCAGGGCTGGCGCCACCTGTAAGGCGACTTAGGCAGCCGCCTAGGGCGCAACTTATCAGGGGGCGCCGGATCCCTGTCCCCGCTGCGCCTCCTCATGCTGCGCCGCCTGAGCGCTTTAACAAGCCCCAGGCGGCGCAGCACTGCTGCATGGAGGGCGGCCGGGTTTCAGTGACTGGCAGGAGGGAAGCGCAGAGCGCTCCCTCCTGCTGGTCTCTCCATGTAGCGTGGCCGGGCGGCGCGGAACCCGGGACAGGAACCTCTGTTTCCTGTACCCAGCCGCCGGTGCAATGACAGGAAGTGCTCACTGAGTGAGCACTTCCTGTCAGTCCGCCGGCGGCCGGGTACAGGAAACAGAGGTTCCTGTCCCGGGTTCCGCGCCGCCCGGCCATGCTACATGGGCAGGATGGGAGGGTAAGGACCACTATGGGAGGGGGGATAACGGACCACTAGGGGAGGGGGAATAACGGACCACTAGGGGAAGGGGGGGGGATAACGGACCACTAGGGGAGGGGGGGAATAACGGACCACTAGGGGGGGGGGGGGGGGATAACGGACCACTAGGGGAGGGGGGGGGATAACGGACCACTAGGGGGGGGGGAATAACGGACCACTAGGGAAGGGGGGGAATAACGGACCACTAGGGGAGGGGGGGATAACGGACCACTAGGGAGGATAAGGACCACTGGGGGTGGGTAAGGACCACTGGGGGGGGGGGGTAAGGAACACTAGGGGAGGGAGGGGGGATAAGGACCACTAGGGGAGGGAGGGAGAGGGGGGGATAAGGACCACTGGGGGTGGGTAAGGACCGGGGGGAAGGACCATGAGGGGGGGAAAGGACCACTAGGGGAGGGGAGGGAGGATAAGGACCACTGGGGGTGGGTAAGGACCAGGGGGGGTAAGGACCACTGGGGGGGTAAGGACCATGAGGGGGGGAAAGGACCACTAGGGGAGGGGAGGGAGGATAAGGACCACTAGGGGAGGGAGAGGGGGGATAAGGACCACTGGGGGGAGGGGGGTAAGGATCATGAGGGGGAGTAAGGACCACTAGGGGAGGGGAGGGAGGATAAGGACCACTAGGGGAGGAAGGGAGAGGGGGGGATAAGGACCACTAGGGGAGGGAGGGGGTGGATAAGGACCACTGGGGTGGGTAAGGACCACTGGGGGGGTAAGGACCACTGGGGGGGGTAAGGACCACTAGCGGAGGGGAGGGAGGATAAGGACCACTAGGGGAGGGAGGGAGAGGGGGGGGGATAAGGACCACTAGGGGAGGGAGGGGGATAGATAAGGACTACTGGGGGTGGGTAAGGATCAGGGGGGTAAGAACCACTGGGGGGGGTAAGGACGTTCTCTTACATAATTAATGCACCCCTTACAGACACACACTGCATTCAATTACATACACAGAAACAAACCTTGCACCCCTTACACACACTCACACACACACACACAGAAACATACAATGCATTCCTTACACGCAAACACACACTACATCCCATATAAACACACTACATCCCTTACACAAATTGCACACATAAAAAATTCCCAACTCATGGATGGGCCATGTAGGTGGATTTATGGGTGGGCATTGTAGGCGTATGCCCCCCTGGGGGCCCAGACCTTGAGCTGTGTAAGGGGCCCTAAAAATGGAGCTGCTTTCTGTTCGTTAATTGTTGTGAGCACTGTTAAAAACAGTCTCCAGAGAGCCTCTTCTACACCAGACCTGTGGAGCCAGACTGAGCCCATCATCATCCTCTTGTCCTCATCTGGTAGTAAGTAGGCAATCCAATATATTATTAGTGGCACTAATCTCTAATTTACCTCACATTAAATGGATACTATAGTCACCAGAAGCACTACAGCATAATGTAGTGGTTCTGGTGTCTATAGCCTGTGCCTGTAGGCTTTTTAATGTAAACACAGTCTTTTCAAATAAAAGACACTTTGTGAAGACTGGCGTTGGCCCATATGGCAGAGCATATGGGCGGGGCATTGTGATGTCACATGGTGGGCAGGACATATGGGGGGGCGGCACATTTTTTTTTTGCCTAGGGCAGCAAAAATCCTTGCACCGGCCCTGCTGTCACCCCCTCCCTCAGTAACCTTGTCACCCCCCCTCAGTCACTGTCACCAGTCACCCCCCCTCAGTCACCCTGTTACCCCCTCACCCTGTCACCCCCTCCCTCAGTCACCCTCTCAACCCCTCCCTCAGTCACCCTCTCACCCCCTCCCTCAGTCACCCTGTCACCCCCCTCAGTCACCCCCTCCCTCAGTCACTCTGTCATCCCCCTTAGTCACCCTGTCACCTGTCACCCCCCTCAGTCACCCTGTCACCTGTCACCAGTCACCCCCAGTCATCCCCCTCAGTAACCCTGTCACCAGTCCCCCTGTCACCCCCCTCAGTCACCCTGTCACCAGTCACCTCCCCAGTCACCCTGTCACCCCCCTCAGTCACCCTGTCACCCCCCAGTCACTCTGTCACCAGTCACCCCCCCAGTCACTCTGTCACCCCCTCCCTCAGTCACTCTGTCATCCCCCTCAGTCACTCAGTCACCCTGTCACCCCCCTAAGTCACCCTATCACCCCCTCAGTCACCCTGTCACCCCCTCAGTCACTCTGTCACCAGTCACCCCCTCCCTCAGTCACCCTGTCACCCCCTCCCCTAGTCACCCTGTCACCAATCACCCCCTCCCTGAGTCACCCTGTCACCCCGTCACTCTGTCACCAGTCACCCCCCGTCACCAGTCACCCCCTCAGTCAATCTGTCAGTCACCCCCTCCCTCAGTCACCCTCTCACCCCCTCCCTCAGTCACCCTGTCACCCCCCCTCAGTCACCCCCTCCCCCAGTCACTCTGTCACCCCCCTCATTCACCCTGTCACCCCCCTCACCCTGTCACCCCCTCAGCCACCCTGTCACCTGTCATCCCCTTCAGTCACCCTGTCACCAGTCACCCTGTCACCTGTCACCCCCCAGTCACTCCCCTCAGTCACCAGTCACCCTGTCACCCCCCCTCAGTCACCCTGTCACCAGTCACCTCCCCAGTCACCCTGTCACCCCCCTCAGTCACCCTGTCACCCCCCAGTCACTCTGCCACCAGTCACCCCCAGTCACTCTGTCACCCCCTCCCTCAGTCACCCTGTCATCCCCCCTCAGCCACTCAGTCACCCTGTCACCCCCCTAAGTCACCCTGTCACCCTCTCAGTCACCCTGTCACCCCCCTCAGTCACCAGTCACCCCCTCCCTCAGTCACCCTGTCACCCCCTCCCCCAGTCACCCCCTCCCCCAGTCACCCCCTCCCCCAGTCACCCTGTCACCCCGTCACTCTGTCACCAGTCACCCCCCCGTCACCATTCACCCCCTCCCTCAGTCACCCTGTCACCCCCTCCCTCTGTCACCCAGTCACCCCCCTCAGTCACCCTGTTACCCCCCTCACCCTGTCACCCCTTCCCTCAGTCACCCTGTCACCCCCTCCCTCAGTCACCCTCTCAACCCCTCCCTCAGTCACCCTCTCACCCCCTCCCTCAGTCACCCTCTCACCCCCCCTCAGTCACCCCCTCCCTCAGTCACTCTGTCATCTGTCACCCCCCTCAGTCACCCTGTCACCTGTCACCAGTCATCCCCCAGTCATCCCCCTCAGTAACCCTGTCACCAGTCCCCCTGTCACCCCCCCTCAGTCACCCTGTCACCAGCCACCTCACCAGTCACCCTGTCACCCCCCTCAGTCACCCTGTCACCCCCCCTCAGTCACTCTGTCACCAGTCACCCCCCCCCAGTCACTCTGTCAACCCCTCCCTCAGTCACTCTGTCATCCCCCCTCAGTCACTCAGTCACCCTGACACCCCCCTAAGTCACCCTGTCACCCCCTCAGTCACCCTGTCACCCCCCTCAGTCACTCTGTCACCAGTCACCCCCTCCCTCAGTCACCCTGTCACCCCCTCCCCCAGTCACCCTGTCACCAATCACCCCCTCCCTGAGTCACCCTGTCACCCCGTCACTCTGTCACCAGTCACCCCCGTCACCAGTCACCCCCTCCCTCAGTCACCCTGTCACCCCCCTCAGTCGACAGTCACCCCCTCCCTCAGTCACCCTGTCACCCCCTCCCCCAGTCACCCCCTCCCCCAGTCACCCTGTCACCCCGTCACTCTGTCACCAGTCACCCCCCCATCACCATTCACCCCCTCCCTCAGTCACCCTGTCACCCCCTCCCTCTGTCACCCTGTCACCCCCCTCAGTCACCCTGTTACCCCCCTCACCCTGTCACCCCTTCCCTCAGTCACCCTGTCACCCCCTCCCTCAGTCACCCTCTCAACCCCTCCCTCAGTCACCCTCTCACCCCCCCCCAGTCACCCTGTCACCCCCCCCTCAGTCACCCCCTCCCTCAGTCACTCTGTCATCTGTCACCCCCCTCAGTCACCCTGTCACCTGTCACCAGTCATCCCCCAGTCATCCCCCTCAGTAACCCTGTCACCAGTCCCCCTGTCACCCCCCCTCAGTCACCCTGTCACCAGCCACCTCACCAGTCACCCTGTCACCCCCCTCAGTCACCCTGTCACCCCCCCTCAGTCACTCTGTCACCAGTCACCCCCCCCAGTCACTCTGTCAAACCCTCCCTCAGTCACTCTGTCATCCCCCCTCAGTCACTCAGTCACCCTGACACCCCCCTAAGTCACCCTGTCACCCCCTCAGTCACCCTGTCACCCCCCTCAGTCACTCTGTCACCAGTCACCCCCTCCCTCAGTCACCCTGTCACCCCCTCCCCCAGTCACCCTGTCACCAATCACCCCCTCCCTGAGTCACCCTGTCACCCCGTCACTCTGTCACCAGTCACCCCCGTCACCAGTCACCCCCTCCCTCAGTCACCCTGTCACCCCCTCCATCAGTCACCCTGTCACCCCCTCCCTCAGTCACTCTGTCACCAGTCACCCCCTCCCTCAGTCACCCTGTCACCCAGTCACCCAGTCACCCCCTCCCTCGGTCACTCTGTTACCCCCTCACTCTGCTACCAGTCACCCCCTCACTCTGCCACCAGTCACCCCCTCCCTCAGTCACCCTCTCCCTCAGTCACCAGTCACCCCCCTCAGTCACCAGTCACCCCCTCAGTCAATCTGTCAGTCACACCCTCCCTCAGTCACCCTCTCACCCCCTCCCTAAGTCACCCTGTCACCCCCCCCTCAGTCACCCCCTCCCTCAGTCACTCTGTCACCCCCCTCAGTCACCCTGTCACCCCCCTCACCCTGTCACCCCCCTCAGTCACCCTGTCACCTGTCATCCCCCTCAGTCACCCTGTCACCAGTCACCCTGTCACCAGTCACCCCCCAGTCACTCCCCTCAGTCACCAGTCACCCTGTCACCCCCCTCAGTCACCCTGTCAGCAGTCACCTCCCCAGTCACCCTGTCACCCCCCTCAGTCACCCTGTCACCCCCCCCAGTCACTCTGCCACCAGTCACCCCCCAGTAACTCTGTCACCCCCTCCCTCAGTCACCCTGTGATCCCCCCTCAGCCACTCAGTCACCCTGTCATCCCCCTAAGTGACCCTGTCACCCCCTCAGTCACCCTGTCACCCCCCTCAGTCACTCTGTCACCAGTCACCCCCTCCCTCAGTCACCCTGTCACCCCATCACTCTGTCACCAGTCACCCCCCGTCACCAGTCACCCCCTCCCTCAGTCACCCTGTCACCCCCTCCCTCAGTCACCCTGTCACCCCCTCCCTCAGTCACTCTGTCACCAGTCACCCCCTCCCTCAGTCACCCTGTCACCCAGTCACCCCCTCCCTCAGTCACTCTGTTACCCCCTCACTCTGCCACCATTCACCCCCTCCCTCAGTCACCCTGTCACCCTCTCCCTCAGTCACCAGTCACCCCCCTCAGTCAATCTGTCAGTCACCCCCTCCCTCAGTCACTCAGTCACCCTGTCACCCCCTCCCTCAGTCACTCTGTCACTAACCACCCCCTCACTCTCCGACCTGCCATCCCCTCACTCTGCCATCTGTCATCCCCTCACTCACTCTGCCACCCCCTCACTCTGCCACCTGTCACTCCCTCCTTTCCTCACTCTACCACATGTCACTCCCTCTTTCCCTCACTCTGCTACCTGTCACTCCCTGCCATGCTCTGTCAGCCCCTCCCTCCTACGCTCTGCCATCTGTCCCCGCCTCACTCTGCCATCCCTATCCCACAGCACACTATGTGCCTTACAATGCCCTACACACACTACATCCCTATCCCACCCCACACTATGTGTCTTATCCATACTACATCCCTATCACCCCTACACCAGGTCTGTCTCCTAAATTATTATCAATAAAGATTTGTATCAGGACAAGTAGATTGTCAAGGCAGACAAGTAGATTGGGCAAACACTTTAGTCCCTGGACAAGTAGTTGTTTTTTAAAATTTCAACACCCCTGCCCTCTCTGCCATATACACCCCCGCCATATACACCCTTGCCTTGTCATAATACCCACCCTGCTATAAACCCACTACCTGGTCATACTTCCCACCCTGGCATATACCCCTTTAACATGTCATATAATACCCACACTGCCATAATCCCCTCCCTGCTATATACCTCCACCGTATCATAATACACACCCTGCCATACACCCCTGCCTTGACATAATATCCTCTCTTCCATATAACACCCAATCCCATTGTTCCCACCCGTGCAATAAAACACCATATACTCACCACCTCACCTGCAGTCACCTCCTTCAATCCACTGTGTGCAATGGCACACACTGTCATAGTATCCACCACACTGTCCCACCCTGCCATATACCTTTCTCCTGCTAGTAATACTCACCCACTTACATATACATCCAAGTTGTCACATTCCCCCAGACAGATAGGACAGATATATACTGGGAGGCAGTGAGATTAAACATTTTTATGGACCATATAGGAGTTTGTGTACGCCCAGCAGTAAGCCAGCAGCCGGGATATGACGTCATCCTGGCATCGGCATCACTACTGGTCGTGCAAGTGAGCTGTGAAGGAAGAGCACAGAGATCCCAGCCCAGCAGCAACCGCTTGTCACTCCCAGAGTAAGGTAGGGAGGTTGGTTGGACCTCTTAATAACTAAATGCGTGTGTATATCTGTGGTTGTGTATATGTTTAGTAGATAGCTCCCTAATTTGGTGTCCTCAAATATGTCAGTCCCCCATAAGGATAAAAATAAGTGAGTTATCTACTAAACAACCTAAAGATTAAAATTAAGAAAAAGGCTTTTAAAATGTTGATCTTTTAGCTGTTTAGTAGAGAATTCTCTAAATTGGTGCCCTTATGTGAGATTCCATATGTAAAGATACCAAATTAGGGTGCTGTTTAGCAGATAGCTCCCTTATTTGGTGTCCTTAAATATGGCAATCCCACATAAGGATAAGAAATAGGGGAGTTATCCGCTAAACAAAGATCAAAGTTAAGAGGTGTCAGCCATCCCAGAAATTTGGTGGCTAATGTGAATTGTATGCAAATGTATTGTCTGATGCCAGCATGCACAACATGCTGTCGTCAGACAGCCAATGGCAGCACATTACCCCATTACCTAGTGAAAATTATTAATGCTTCCAGCCCCCACTGTTTATGTGCCTCCCCTATATATTGTTCCTAGAGTCACCACTGCTTCAGGGGCCCAGTTGTGCGCTGTGGTGCTTTAATGGTGTGACCAGGCTTCTGTAATAATATAATGGCAGCCCTGGGGGAAGGGAAATTCAGTCACTTCCTCCCAGCTAACACTGAGACACACAGGATGGAGGGCGGCACTGATTGGGAGAGAACTAGAGCCCAACTCCCAACAGCCTCAGCCAGCAGGTACTAAACAGGAGGATGGCATTGTGTATCTGTATGAGTGTCTGTGTAGTTGCATGTGTGTAAATGTGTGTCTGTATCTGCATGTGTGTCAGTGTGTGTATATATCTGCATACATCTCAGCATCTTGCCAACACTACACACAAACACATCCCTGCATTCCAGTGCAAACACTACATACAAACACACCTCTGTATTAAAGCATCACCATTATATATAACCACACCACTGCATTTCGCCAACACTACACACAAAAGCATGCCTGCATTAAAATGCCAACAGTACATACAAACACACCCATACATTCACTTACACTTACTCCATACAAAAGCATGCTTACATTGAAACACGCAAGCACTGCTCAATGCTACATACATTAAAAAAATTGTACATTTTAAAGTGGAGGGGGTTCCAAAACTAGGACCCGCCCCTGGTGCCATATGCTCTAGGTACGCCCCTGTGTATATATATGTATATGTATATATATATATATATATATATATATATATTATTTATTTTTATATTTACGAAGAATGCCAGACATACTAAGTATTGTATATATATATATATCCAATACATACACACACATATATATATATATATATATATATATATATATATATGACCATGGTTAACCCGACTGGTTACCTCCACTAATTCCTTCCTTCAGCCACTCTGGAACCATTAAAGCATACAGACATCCATTCCCCCAGTGTCACGACAGCTAGTGTGGTCCTTCACACAGAACTATGTAACATCTACATAGACAGAACAGAAAAGGATAGAACATAAACCGGTCCTTAGAATGCCCGGACTAATACGTAAAAGACAGAAAATAGCCAAGGGATAGCCGAGGTCAACGAAGCCAGAAATACACAATATCGTTAAACAAGCCAAGTGTCAGGATCGGGACAGGGATCCAACACGCAGAGTACAAAGAGTGGAAAGGTACGTATACCGGGCCTTAGAATGGCCGGACTAACGTACCGAGAGTAAAGAATAGTCAGAGACAAGCCGAGGTCGAGGGAACGAGAAGACAGATAAGCGAGAGACAAGCCGGGTCAAGGGATAACAGAGAAACAGGGTAGTACAACGAGCCGAGTCAAAACCAAAAGAGCAAACTAGAATACCAGAGCACTGAGTGACTAGACAAGCTAGAACCACGACAGGGCAATGAGCTGAAGTAAGGAGTAAGCTTAAATACCCTGGCTCTGGATGGAAATCACGCCTCTGACAAGTACCGATTGGATATCGGACACTTGAGTGATAGATAGCTCGTGCTAGCGTCATGACGTCACGTATTGAGCGTCCTGCTAGAAAAGGACGTGGATTCCTCGCGGCCGGTGTTTAAGTGACTGGATGAACCGCGAGGAACGGAGGAAACAGCTCGCCTGGACGGATACACCACCAAGTCTCTACCTCCCTTAGAGGTAGAGGCCTCAGGTACCCTGACAGTACCCCCCCTCTCAGATACGCCCACCGGGCGGAATGAACCGGGGCGAGATGGGAAGCGGAGGTGAAATGCTCTGCGAAGGCGAGAAGCATGGACGTCCTCCTGAGGTACCCAACTCCTCTCCTCAGGACCATATCCCCTCCAGTTGACCAAATATTGCAATTTTCCCCTTGAAATTCTGGAGTCAATGATGGAGCTGACCTCGTACTCCTCCCGACCCTCCACCTGAACAGGACGAGGTGAGGGAACCTTAGAGGAGAATTTGTTGCAAATGAGGGGTTTCAACAAGGAGACATGAAAAGAGTTAGGAATGCGTAAGGCAGGTGGCAGAGCAAGGCGATACGCAACCGGATTGATACGAGTGAGAACCCTGTAAGGGCCTATGTAGCGAGGAGCAAATTTCATGGACGGAACTTTTAGGCGAATATTCTTAGTACTCAACCATACCCTATCCCCAGGAACAAAAACAGGAGCCGCTCTTCTATGTTTGTCAGCGTGTTTCTTGAACAGCGAGGAACTATGTAATAGAATTTGTCGAGTCTGATCCCATAATTTCTTCAGGTTGGCGACATGATCATCAACCGACGGTATCCCCTGAGAAGAGGAAACCGAAGGAAAAATCGAAGGATGAAAGCCATAGTTCATGAAGAAAGGGCTAGAGCGAGTTGAATCGCAAACAAGGTTATTGTGTGCGAACTCCGCCCAAGGAATCAGACCGACCCAATCGTCCTGGTGTTCGGAAACAAAGCAACGCAGATACTGTTCGATCTTTTGATTAGTGCGTTCAGCAGCTCCGTTAGACTGAGGGTGATAGGCAGAGGAAAAGTTCAATTTGATGCCCATTTGAGAACAAAAGGATCTCCAGAAACGTGAGACAAATTGAGAACCTCTATCAGAAACAATCTCTGAAGGAATCCCATGTAGGCGAAAAACTTCTCTCGCAAAAATCTCCGCCAATTCAGGAGAAGTCGGAAGTTTAGGTAATGGCACGAAATGGGCCATCTTAGTAAATCTATCCACCACCGTGAGAATAACAGTCTGTCTTTTGGAAGCAGGCAAATCAACGATAAAGTCTATGGACAAACAGGACCAAGGTTTCTCAGGAATGTCCAAGGGGTGTAACAGGCCACATGGGGATGCATGAGGTAGTTTAGTCTTGGCACAAGTCTCACAAGCTGCGACGAACTCCTCAATATCCTTTCGAAGTGAAGGCCACCAGAAATCCTTGGATATCAGAGAGTATGTCTTGCGAATACCAGGATGACCAGCTATTTTACTTTCATGAAAACATTGTAAGAGCTCCAGTTGAAGTTCAGGAGGAACAAAGTTTCTTCCCTCAGGAGTGTTTCCGGGAGCTAGATGTTGTGACTTCAAGATCTGGTCAAGTAGCGGAGAATGAATTTTGAGACTGGTATTAGCAATAATATTGCATTTGGGTACAATGGAAGACAAAAGTGGTTCAACTGAAGCAGAGGGTTCATATTGGCGAGATAGCGCATCGGCTTTAGAATTCTTTGACCCAGGTCTGTAAGTCAGAACGTAATTGAAATGGGTAAGAAACAACGACCAACGAGCCTGCCTGGAGGACAGACGCTTGGCTTCTCCGATATAGGACAAGTTTTTGTGGTCTGTCAGGATGGTAACAGGATGTAATGTACCTTCCAATAAATGTCTCCATTCTTTCAAAGCCTTGATAACCGCTAGTAATTCTCTGTCACCAATGTCATACCTGCTTTCAGTACCGGTCAATTTTTTAGAGAAAAATCCACATGGATGTAATGGTTTATCAACACCCAACCTTTGAGATAGAACAGCACCTAAACCAGTCTCTGATGCGTCTACCTCGAGCAAAAAAGGCAGAGAAGTGTCAGGGTGAACTAAAATTGGAGCGGAAGCGAAAAGCTCCTTGAGAGTCTTGAACGCAAGGAGAGCTTCAGTAGTCCAATTCTTAGTGTCAGCCCCCTGTTTGGTCATGTTAGTGATAGGTGCAATAATGGAAGAATAGCCCTTAATAAAGCGCCTATAATAATTGGAAAAAACAATAAATCTCTGTATGGCTTTAAGACCTGTGGGTAAAGGCCACTCTAGAATGGATTGGAGCTTATCCGGATCCATCTTAAATCCCTCCCCAGAGATCACATAGCCGAGAAAGGTTACCTGGGTTTGATCAAAGCTACATTTCTCCAACTTGCAGTACAAGCCATGCTGGAGAAGCTTGTGCAAAACCCTCCTGACTTGCTTGTGATGAATCTCAATGTCACTAGAATGAATGAGTATATCATCTAGGTATACAATGACGCACTCTTGCTGAAATTCCCTAAGAACCTCATTAATCAGATCTTGGAATACCGCTGGCGCATTGCATAACCCAAAAGGCATGACAGTATATTCATAGTGGCCATATCGAGTATTGAATGCCGTCATCCACTCATGTCCCTGCTGGATTCTCACCAAGTTATATGCCCCTCTGAGGTCTAACTTGGTGAAAATTGTAGAGCCCTTCAAACGATCGAAGAGTTCGGTGATCAAGGGAATCGGGTAGGCATTTTTAATGGTTATCTTATTCAAGCCTCGATAATCAATACAAGGTCTCAAAGAACCATCTTTCTTTTTAACAAAAAAAAATCCAGCCCCGGCAGGGGAGGAGGACCTCCTGATGAATCCCTTGTCTAAATTCTCGTGAATATATTCCTCTAGGACTGAGTTCTCCTTTATAGATAATGGGTATACATGACCTCTGGGAGGCATGGTACCAGGGAGTAGGTTAATTTTGCAATCAAAGGACCTGTGTGGGGGTAAGGTATCGGCTTTCTTTTTGTCAAATACTGCCTTTAAATCTAGATACTGAGGCGGAATTTGTGTCTCTGTAGGATTGTCAGAGGTATTCGATGTATTAGTTAATCCAAGAGGTAAGACCTTCCGCAAGCATTTTTCTTGACAATTCTCTCCCCACGAAACTATCTCCCCTGATTCCCAATTAATAATAGGGTTGTGTCTCCTCAGCCAGGAGTACCCCAGGACTATGGGAACAGACGGAGAAGAAATGAGCATTAAGGATATATCCTCTTTATGCAGGATGCCAACAGTCAAGTTAATCGGTATGGTCTCATGGAAAATAACAGGCTCAAGTAACGGTCTACCATCGATGGCCTCGACAGCCAGAGGTGTCTCTTTTAACTGGGATGGAATAGCATGCTTGGCAGCAAAACCCTGATCTATAAAGCTCTCAGCAGCTCCAGAATCGATTAGTGCCATAGTCTTAACTACTCCCTTCTCCCACTTTAAAGAAACGGGTAACACAAGCCTGAGCTCCTTGTAGTTGTGAATAGAGGACAAAGTAGAAACACCCAAGGCCTGTCCTCTAGAGGAACTTAGGTGCGAGCGTTTCCCGAACGATTGGGACAATTTAGGCGTAAATGACCCCTGACTCCACAATACATACATAAACCCTCCCTTCTCCTGTACTGTCTCTCCCTTTCAGTGAGATGAGTACTGCCTATCTGCATAGGTTCAGGAATACGTAAGTCTTCGAACTCAGAGATTTGAAAGGTAGGCGCTAGTTTAAAGGAGGGTCTACGGGTCCTATCTCGAGTGTTCTGCCTCTCTCTTAAGCGTTCATCAATACGAGATATAAAAGAAATTAAATCCTCCAAATTTTCAGGAAGTTCTCTAGTAGCGACCTCGTCAAGAATTACATCTGATAACCCATTCAGAAACACATCTATATAAGCCTGTTCGTTCCACTTAACTTCTGCCGCCAAGGATCTGAACTCTAGTGCATAATCCACAAGTGTTCGATTGTCCTGTTTAAGGCGCAACATTAATCTAGCTGCATTGACCTTTCTGCCAGGAGGGTCAAAAGTTCTTCTAAACGCAGCTACAAAGGCATTATAATTATAGACTAGTGGATTATCATTCTCCCATAAAGGATTGGCCCATCTCAAAGCTTTTTCAATGAGCAGGGTAATAATAAATCCAACCTTTGCTCTATCTGTAGGATAAGAGCGGGGTTGTAATTCGAAATGGATGCTAATCTGGTTTAGAAAGCCACGACACTTCTCCGGTGACCCGCCATAACGTACTGGTGGGGTAATACGGGAAGAAGCACCTACAGTGGCTACCTCTAGACCTGAGACTGCAGGAGAGATAGAAGGAGTACGTGTCTCCTCAGGTGGATTACTAGCACGAGACAAAAGTGCCTGTAGTGCCAAAGCCATCTGATCCATCCTATGTTCCATGGCGTCAAACCTGGGATCCGAAGAACCAAGCTGACTGTTTGTACCTGCAGGATCCATTGGCCCTGTCGTAATGTCAGGATCGGGACAGGGATCCAACACGCAGAGTACAAAGAGTGGAAAGGTACGTATACCGGGCCTTAGAATGGCCGGACTAACGTACCGAGAGTAAAGAATAGTCAGAGACAAGCCGAGGTCGAGGGAACGAGAAGACAGATAAGCGAGAGACAAGCCGGGTCAAGGGATAACAGAGAAACAGGGTAGTACAACGAGCCGAGTCAAAACCAAAAGAGCAAACTAGAATACCAGAGCACTGAGTGACTAGACAAGCTAGAACCACGACAGGGCAATGAGCTGAAGTAAGGAGTAAGCTTAAATACCCTGGCTCTGGATGGAAATCACGCCTCTGACAAGTACCGATTGGATATCGGACACTTGAGTGATAGATAGCTCGTGCTAGCGTCATGACGTCACGTATTGAGCGTCCTGCTAGAAAAGGACGTGGATTCCTCGCGGCCGGTGTTTAAGTGACTGGATGAACCGCAAAGAACGGAGGAAACAGCTCGCCTGGACGGATACACCACCAAGTCTCTACCTCCCTTAGAGGTAGAGGCCTCAGGTACCCTGACACCAAGTCAGGGAAACCAGAAATCAGAACAGTCAGGAATAGCCAAGGTCAAAATACCGGGAATATCAAAGACAGGACAAGAAAACACACTCTCGGGAACCAGGAACGGAAACCAAGACAGGGCAATGAAGCAGGGAACTTCAGGGATTTAAATATCCCTCCTTTGGCTGTGATTGGTCAGAGGGTGACCTCTGACCCCAGAAGGTGAGTGTGTGTTGACGTTGTGACGTCACATGCACGGTCGCGCGACCCTGGCGCCATATTGGTTAAGAGCAGGCATCTAGGAGGACCTGGCAGAGTGGTTCCTGACTCACCAATGAGCAGATAGGCTCATTTCGTCAGCAGGGCCGCACCGGTCGTGTGCTACCGCACCTTGCGGCGAGCCAGGGACCATGACACCAAGTAACTAGATGAAACATAGTTCTGGGAGTCAACTGACTTTACTAAACATAGCACACATATTTTAAACCCCCAACAGCCTCATTTACATACAATGGTGCATAGATTACTATAGTATAAGGAAGGGTGGGGTCAGACAACAGCAAGGGCTGATGGGAAATTGAGGAGGGACAAAACAACTTTTGAACTAGTCTGGCAGTGTCCCTGGGACAACGCCCTGCTGGGGAAACAATAGGACAGGAGAAAGGGGGAGAGGGAGAGGCATAGACAAGCAATACATTCAACATACCCTGCACCAATAATGGGCACAGTGTTACCAAAATATAAAAGGAATCTGAGGACACATAGTTGGTTCGGTAAACGAACGTTGTACGGACAGCCGAACAAAAGGGAATAAAAGTGCAGCTAGGGCATCCATTGCGCTACAATGTATATATATATATATATATATATATACTCACTTCTATAAAATAGCTATCCAATTCTTTAACTCTTTTTTTTAAAGTGACAGTCAGATATAAATACACTGTACATGTTGCACAGAATAAGCATAAGAATAAGCAAAGAGAACAGTTAAGTATTGTGTTAATAATAGTGATGTCGCGAACATAAAATTTTCGGTTCGTGAACGGCGGACGCGAACGTCCGCAAATGTTCGCGAACCGGCGAACCGTGCGAACCGCCATAGCCTTCAATAGGCAGGCGAATTTTAAAACCCACAATAGTGGTTGAAGGGGGGGGGGGAGACCTACTCTCCTTCCCCCCCCGGCCCCCACCCCTGGGTTCGGGTGGGGGCCATAATGATAATGAGGGGGGGGACCTACTGTCCTCCGCCCCCCGGCCCCCACCCCTGTGCGGCGGGTGGGGGCCATAATGATAATGAGGGGGGGGGCTACTGTCCCCCCCCCGCCCCCACCCCTGGGCGGCAGGTGGGGGCCATAAAGATAATGAGGGGGGACCTACTGTCCTCCCCCTCTCCGGCCCCCACCCCTGTGCGGCGGGTGGGGGCCCTAAAATTAACAATAAGGGGGGACCTATTGTCCCCCCCGGCCCCCACCCCTGAGCGGTGGGTGGGGGCCCTAAAATTAACCTATTGTGGGGGCCCTAAATACAAAGGGAGGGGGGTGCCCTTGTTAACCCTCCCCCCCTAAAAAAATGATCTACCTACCTACCCCCCTCACCCTAAAAATAATGAGGGGGGGACCTTTAACTAAAACCCTGTAAAAAAAAAATAGATAAAAACAACTTACCATTTGATGTTTTCTTTCTTCTACAATCTTCTTTTTTCAGCCCCAAGAAAGGCCCAAAAGAAACATAATAACCGACGCAATTAAAAAAAAAACAAAAAAAAAAACGACCGCACAAAAAAATAATCCATCTTCACCCATGGAGGGCTCCGCGCAGACTGAGCTCTGCAGGGCGGGGGAAGGCTTATAAAGCCTTGCCACGCCCTGCAATTAGGCTAAGAACACTCTGATTGGCTGGTTTAAGCCAATCAGAGTGCTCTTGTCATTTTACACAGCGTGGGAAAACTCCAAAGAACTTTCCCACGCGTGTAAAATGACACAGAGCACTGTGATTGGATGGCTTGAAATCCATCCAATCACAGTGCTCTGTGTCATTTTACACAGCGTGGGAAAGATCAATTTTCCCACGCTGTGTAAAATGACACAGAGCACTGTGATTGGATGGATTTCAAGCCATCCAATAACAGTGCTCTGTGTCATTTTACACGCGTGGGAAAGTTCTTTGGAATTTCAAAGAACTTTCCCACGCTGTGTAAAATGACATAGAGCACTGTGATTGGATGGCTTGAAATCCATCCAATCACAGTGCTCTGTGTCATTTTACACAGCGTGGGAAAATCAATCAGAGTGTTCTTAGCCTAATTGCAGGGCGTGGCAAGGCTTTATAAGCCTTCCCCCGCCCTGCAGAGCTCAGTCTGCGCGGAGCCCTCCATGGGTGAAGATGGATTATTTTTTTGTGCGGTCGTTTTTTTTTTTTGTTTTTTTTATTGCGTCGGTTATTATGGGGTTTTTTTTGGCCTTTTTTGGGGCTGAAAAAAGAAGATTGTAGAAGAAAGAAAACATCAAATGGTAAGTTGTTTTTATCTATTTTTTTACAGGGTTTTAGTTAAAGGTCCCCCCCTCATTATTTTTAGGGTGAGGGGGGTAGGTAGGTAGATCATTTTTTTTTTGGGGGGGGGGAAGGGATAACAAGGGCACCCCCCCCTTTGTATTTAGGGCCCCCACCCACCGCTCAGGGGTGGGGGCTGGGGGGGACAATAGGTCCCCCCCTTATTGTTAATTTTAGGGCCCCCACCCACCGCTCAGGGGTGGGGGCTGGGGGGGGACAATAGGTCCCCCCTTATTGTTAATTTTAGGGCCCCCACCCACCGCTCAGGGGTGGGGGCCGGGGGGGACAATAGGTCCTCCCCCTTATTGTTAATTTTAGGGCCCCCACCCACCGCTCAGGGGTGGGGGCCGGGGGGGGGACAATAGGTCCCCCCCTTATTGTTAATTTTAGGGCCCCCACCCACCGCTCAGGGGTGGGGGCTGGGGGGGGACAATAGGTCCCCCCTTATTGTTAATTTTAGGGCCCCCACCCACCGCTCAGGTGTGGGGGCCGGGGGGGACAATAGGTCCTCCCCCTTATTGTTAATTTTAGGGCCCCCACCCACCGCTCAGGGGTGGGGGCCGGGGGGGGGACAATAGGTCCCCCCCTTATTGTTAATTTTAGGGCCCCCACCCACCGCTCAGGGGTGGGGGCCGGGGGGGGGACAATAGGTCCCCCCCCTTATTATTAATTTAAGGGCCCCCACCCACCGCTCAGGGGTGGGGGCGGGGGGGGGGACAATAGGTCCCCCCCCTTATTATTAATTTTAGGGCCCTCACCCGCCGCTCAGGGGTGGGGGCCGGGGGGGGACAATAGGTCCCCCCTTACTGTTAATTTTAGGGCCCCCACCCGCCGCTCAGGGGTGGGGGCCGGGGGGGACAATAGGTCCCCCCTAATTGTTATTTTTAGGGCCCCCACCCGCCGCTCAGGGGTGGGGGCCAGGGGGGACAATAGGTCCCCCTCTTATTGTGATTTTTAGGACCCCCCCTTTTTTTTTTTTTAACAGTGAGCAGCCACAGGCTGCTCACTGTTTAATAGACATGCCCCTACTCGCGGTATTGCGAGTAGGGGCACAATTTACTAATACTAAGTAATTTTTACTTAGTATTAGTAAATTAATAGGGGGCGGACCGAACATCGCATATGTTCGCCCGCCGTGGCGAACGCGAACACGCTAAGTTCGCCAGGAACTATTCGCCGGCGAACAGTTCGGTACATCACTAGTTAATAATAAGACATATGTAATATATTTTGCATTTGAATTTAGAATATCTTAAATACAAAATAAATTCCTTCCTTTTACTGTGTCTACTATTGAGACAATGTGTTTTCGTTGTAGCAAAATCTATGTCCTGCTCTCATAATGTCAATCAACAAAAAATTAGAAAGAAATAGAAGAAGAAGAATGAAAAGGAGAGGAAAAAATGAGGTGCAGAGGCGGGGAAGACGTGTCACTGCATACAGCTTACTAAGAGTGTCAGTCACAATTAGTTTTAAAAAGTCAGGTAAATTCTCTCCAGAGATCGCATATTTTAGAGAATGCAGTGTGTGAACACCAGACTTTTGAGGACACTTTATGCATGACCACATTGTCTTCTACTTTTGTAATAACATCTTGCAATATCAGGGGGTTCATTGTGAGCCATCCGGCTGCAATGACCCTATGAGACACTAATGTGATTCCATTTTAGAGCTTTTGATTATGTTTTGGAACTCCCTCAATCAGGCGAGATAAGAGGAAGGTCCAAAGAGAGAGATCAATCCGTCTTTGTAAGACCTTTATCACTAGATCCCTATGCTCATCCAGAAGTCATGTAATTTTGGGCAATCCCACCACATGGTAGGTATGTACCTCTATGACCACAAAGTCGCCAGCAGAGGTCTATCAGATTTTTACCTTTTTTATTAATCCAGACCAGGGTCACATGTCATCTGAATAAAATGTTCAACATTTGTTCTTGAAATAAGACCCAGGCAGCAATTTTCGCGGCTACTTCCTGTAACGAAAATATACCCCAACACGCAGAATTCAACTAAACAGAAGACAACACAGAGGGGAGATACGTCTACCGGACCTTAGAGTGGCCGGACTCGCTGTAAAGGAGAGAGATACAGAGTCAGGAGCGATCCGAGGTCAAGGGCACAAAGAGACAGCGTAAACTAGGACTAGCCGGGGTCTGGTACACAGTAAACAGCAAGCCGGCAAACAGAACAGATAAGGATAAAGAGATAACGTAGTCAGAAACAAAGCCAAGGTCAAGTACGAAGGAACACAACTGAACACAACAAGCGCTAAAGGGAACTGAAACAGAAACCACGATAGGGCAAGGAACTAAGAGTCAGGCGCTCTTAGAGTCAGGCGGGACACGTGACCGCTTCTCGTGGTCACTGCCCGCCTTCCTGTTGCAGCCGTCGGATTAGCCGGGCGCGGCTCGTGCAGCAGCAGAGCCGCGCGCGGCTTGAACAGAGGACCCCGGCCGCCCCCTGGAAAGGGTAAGTACTGCTACATTTCCCCCCCTTGAGGACACGCCCTCCGGGCGGGGAGGGCCAGGCCTGGCAGGAAAACGAGAAGGGAAGGAACGCACAAGGCGAGGAGCGTGAACAGCATCAGCGGAAATCCAACTGTGCTCCTCAGGCCCATAGCCCTTCCAATGCACCAGGTATTGAAGTCGACCTCTAAGGAAACGAGAGTCAAGAACGGCAGAAACTTCAAACTCTTCATGACCCTCCACAGAGACAGGAGGGAGAGGAGGAGTATGCCGGGTAGCGGTTGCGTACGTAAGGCTTCAACAATGAAGTGTGAAAGACATTAGGAATACGCAGATTCTTAGGAAGACCCAAGGCATACGAAACAGGATTAACCTTATGCTAAACACGATAAGGACCAATAAAGCGGGGAGCCAATTTCATAGAAGGCACCCGGAGGCGAATATTTTGCGTGGAAAGCAAAACCCTGTCCCCCACGACATAAGAAGGAGCCGCCCTGCGATGCTTGTCAGCCTGCACCTTCTGGCGAGCAGCGGAATCCACCAAAGAACGCTAAACCTGCTCCCAAGTATTACGCAAACTAGCCAAATGCTCATCCAGAACTAGCATGCCCTGTGAGGAGAAAGCAGCCGGAAGAACAACGGGATGCTGGCCATAGACAACGTAAAAAGGACTTTTGCCGGAAGAATCATGAGTAGCATAATTCCGAGCAAACTCAGCCCAAGGAAGAAGGTCAGCCCAATTGTTCTGATGGTGGGATACGAAACAACGAAGGTACTGCTCCAGAGATTGATTGGCACGTTCAGCAGCTCCATTAGTAAGCGGAAGAAAATGAGAGAGTAATACCCATTTCCGAACAAAAAGCTTTCCAGAACCTGGAAATAAATTGGCTACCCCTATCCTATACAATAAATACGGGAATGCCATGCAACCGAAACACCTCTCTAGCGAAGATAAGTGCCAGTTCCCTAGACGTGGGCAGCTTGCGAAGAGACACAAAGTGAGTCATCTTGGAAAACCGATCTACTATAATTAGGATAACAGTGTTACCATTCGAAGGGGGTAATTCAACAATAAAATCCATGGACAGGTTAGACCAAGGTCTCTCGGGAACGGGGAATGGATGCAACAGCCCACAAGGAACTCTACGAGAAGATTTCATACAGGCACAAGTAGTACAAGCACCTATATAGTCGGTGACATCCTTGCGCAAGGAATCCCACCAAAAATACAGAGAAACAGCTGACACCGTTTTGGAAATACCAGGATGTCCAGCAGTCTTAGTGTCATGATACAACGACAGAATATCCCGTCTCTCGGGAACATCAAGGAATAGTTTATCAGTAGGCCTCTCGCTAGGTGCCATGCTTTGTTTCGCTTGTATGGTCTGCAAGAGGGACGAGGAAATAGACAAAATAGTAGTAGCTATTATCCTGTCTGGGGGAATGACAGGAGTAACATCAATCTCCTGTTTGTCAGCAGTTTCGAACTGTCTGGACAGAGCGTCTGCTTTAGTGTTGCGATCACCTGGCCTATAGGTGATGATATAATTGAAATGGGACAAAAACAGTGACCACCTAGCCTGCCTAGAAGACAATATTTTAGCCTCCCTAAGGTAGCATAGGTTCTTGTGATCCGTAAATATGAGTGCTAAAATAATAGCAAGGAGTTTGCGATTACCCACATCATAATTATTTTCTGCTTTGGACATTTGTTTAGAAAAGAAGCCACAAGGATGCAATGGCTTTTCAGGCGATTCTCTTTGGGATAAGACAGCACCTACCCCGATATCGGAAGCATCAACTTCAAGAATATAGGGCAGTGAGGGGACAGGATGCTGTAAAATAGGTGCAGATGCGAACGTAGTTTTAAGAAATTCAAAAGTCTGAAGTGCCTAGGGAGACCGGACACGAGTATTGCCATCCTTTTTTGTCATACGGGTGATAGGCACTACAATAGAGGAAAAACCTTTAATAAAGCGTCTATAATAGTTAGAGAAACCAAGAAAACGCTGAATGGCTTTCAAACCTTGTGGTAGAGGCCCTTCCATGACAGCAGAAAGCTTCTGGGGATCCATACGAAAACCTTTAGCGGAAATCAAATATCCCAAAAACTGGACTTCGGATTGGTTGAATAGACATTTTTCCAGTTTACAATAAAGACCATTAGCAAGAAGGGCCTTCAGAACTGTTGTAACATGAGTGTGTAAATCTGTAGAGTATATTAATACGTCGTCCAAGTACACAATTACAAATGTGTGAATAAAGTCTCTTAGGACGTCATTAATAAATTCTTGAAATACTGCTGGGGCATAACAGTATACTCATAATGGCCAGATCTAGTGTTGAATGCCGTCTTCCATTCGTGGTCTTTCTTAATAAGTATTACATTGTATGCACCTCTAAGATCCAATTTAGTGAATACAGTAGCATGGTTTAGCCTGGCAAATAATTCCGTGATTAAAGGTATAGGGTATGCATTTTTTATGGTGATTTTATTTAGACCTCTATAATCGATACACGGTCTTAAATCACCTTCTTTCTTCAATACAAAGAAGAACCCCGCTCCAGCCGGAGAAGAGGATCTCCTAATAAACCCCTTTTCTAGTGATTCCTTAATATAATCCTCCATGACACGGTTTTCTTGAACAGATAAAGGGTACACCCTGCCCTTTGGAGGTATTGTGCCAGGCAATAAATCGATAGCACAATCGTAGGGTCTGTGAGGCGGTAATTTGTCAGTCTCCCTTTTATCGAAGACAGTCTTGAGAAATAAGTACTGAGGGGGTATTACAGTAGACAAAGGGGGAGTAGTAGGAACATTAATAGAATTCAAAGGGGTGACTTGAATAGTACAAGACTCGTGGCAGGCTTCGCTCCATGATTTTATTTGCCCTGATTCCCAGTCGAAAATGGGATTGTGAGCACGTAACCATGGGTACCCTAACACGACGTGAAAAGAGGGAGAGGTGATGACCTGGAACCGAATGGTTTCAAAGTGTAAAACCCCTCTATACATGTGTAACGGTACAGTTTCATGAGTAACAACTGGAGAACTTAATGGTCTACCATCCATGGCCTCAACGGCCAAGGGTATCTCCTTCTCTCTGATGGGAATGTTGTTTTTCTTAACAAAACCAGAGTCTATGAAATTTTCAGCTGCCCCGGAATCAACCAGGGAGTGTATGTGATCAGCTATGCAACTCTCTCTCATATGCAAAGGAACAGGGAGGAGCAAACGGTTAGGAGGCAATTTAGGAGACTTAGATATCACACCCAAGGCCAGTCCCCTATAAGGTCTTAGGTGCGAGAGTTTTCCGGAAGCAAAGGACATTCCTTTACCATATGGTCTCTCCTACCACAGTATAGGCAGAGTCCGTCCCTTCTCCTATGTAATTTTTCAGTATCAGAGAGTTTGGCAACCCCTAATTGCATGGGTTCCTCCTCAGATACTTTAACACTCTCAGGTTTATCAACTCTGGGGTTAATAGGTGTAACAAAACGTCTATTCCTGTTTTTAGTATAGAGCCTGTAACAAATCCTATTATCTCTATCAATGAGGTAGTCAATAAGGTCCTCTAATGCAATAGGAAGCTCCCTAGCTGCAACCTCGTCCAATATAGTGTCAGATAAACCTTCCATAAATGCAGTAGTTAACCCATTGTTGGTCCAATCTACCTGTGAAGCACTTAGAGTCAGCTCTTAGAGTCAGGCGGGACACTGCCCGCCTTCCTGTTGCAGCTGTCGGATGAGCCGGCTTGAACAGAGGACCCCGGCCGGCCCCTGGAAAGGGTAAGTACCGCTACACTTCCCAAATTTCTTCTCATTCTCCTCCTTCCAGGGTCTCACCCAAATCTGTTTCCCATTTGTTACTTAGATGTATATATAGAAGGGATTTTAGGCCCTTCTTGTATTTCTACACAAAAATAAGTCCTGCGCTCAGACTCCCAAGGACATGGGAGGTTAGATTGCTGCCTCTGTGATTCCCACAGATTGTGTGAAATCGAGTGCTAGCGCTAAATAAGCTAAAGTGTATTTTAATAATCTGTTTATAAGAGCATTGTTAATATATACGATACTAAATTAATGTAATAAATGCAATTTAAAGAAAATGCATTATATATATTCACAATGCATATCATATACCTGCTCTATACCAAATGAAAATTATAATTAAAGTGATATTACTACCCAAACCTCCTCAAACTTGTACTTTCCTGTGTTCAACCCAAAATGAATCTAGTCTGGAGTCAAAACTTAAATACAAAAAAGGAATTGGGTACACACCCAGAACATGCATTTCGCTTTTTAAAGCAAGCTAACTATTTTACCAAAGAAAGCAAATTAAATAGAAAACAGCAGTCCTATAGCTGGACTTTTCTCAAGGCAAACAAGTAACGCAGAAAAAGAAGTATAAATATTGGAACAAACTAAGTTGGAGACTCCCACATTATCAGCAGCTCACTGTGAAACAATAACAGAAGAAATCTGGCTGTTGAAAAGCTTATTTTGGATCACAAACCGAAAGATACCATGTAGCAAGAAGTGAGATACGATCAAGTGGAGTGATTATAGAATAGGATACATAACAACTATTTTACCATGGGAAATGAATTTAAAATTCAAATAAGCATCAGATATTAATTAAAAAGAAGCATGACTGCAATGCGTACAAGAGAGAAACAATGTATAAATATCACATGTGAATTACAAATAGGTTTCAGATATGAATTTCATAAGTAAAATATAGATACCATGGGCACAAATGAAAAAATAATATACAGACCTCATAATCCTATACAATATATCATCCCTAGGCTCACTAGGAATGCAACAGAGGGTTGTAGCAGATAGTGTATTAAGAAAGTAGACACTTTATGACTACAAAGTATTAAAATAAAAGAATCAAGGGCACATTCTCCGCCTTATCAGTAATTATCTGCTGGAAGTCGGTAGATGTTAGTGACTACAAATTACATTTGAGTTTCCAACTTTGTACACTATGTTTGCAGTCTATTGCTAGTAACATCTACCACAACTGATAGAGATCACTATATATAGGATGTTTACCATTATGATGACTGAAAAAATGCATGTAGCAATAAACTATCATAAAACGCAAACTGGAATATTTTCCGTGTGTAGCTCAGTACACAAAGAAAAATGAGCATGGAGTCCCCTAGTTCCCAATACTAGTGGATAGGAAATAAACGTGTGGTCTTTACCCCATCTGACCTTCACCATATGTGCAGTGGGTGATAGAAGATGTCTCTTAAAGGGAAACTATAGTGCCAGCAAACTCGTTTTGCTGGCATTATAGCTTCCCCATGGGTCAAGGACCCCCCTTACCTTCTGTTACTTACCTGGGTCCAGTGTCAATGTCCCTCAGCGCTGGCTCGAGTCCGCCTTCTCTCCTCCGCCTTCTCTCCTCCGCCTTCTCTCCTCCGCCGCCAAAGTCAGCTGGTGGGGGACACCTAACTAGCATGCGCAGCAATGGCCATGCTTGCATTAGGATTTCCTCATAGGAAAGCATTATACAATAGTTACATAGTTGCATAGTTACAGTCACTAGAGGTGGAGTTAACCTATAAAAGTAATTGTTGCAGTTTATAAAAACTGCAATAATTACCTTTGCAGTGTTAAGGGTGCTGGCACACTACAGCCAGACCACGTTATTGGTGCCTTTAGTGTCCCTTTAACTACCTATCTTTAACTATTTATTATTTGTGGTTTGAGCAAAATGTTTTTCAGCAATAACAAGAAGTTAAAGGGGTGTTGTATCTTCCCAGGATTGGTAGTATTATGTTTAACCATCTCTATATTTAACATTATATCTTGCCTTAACTCAGGGCTGGTGCTACCATAAGGTGGCACAGGTTGCCGCCTTATGGTACACCGGTCCATGGAGCGCAAAGAAGTCCAAGTCACAGGCAGGAGGTGGGAGCAGAAAGAACCCCTCTACCGCCAGTCACTCTCTGGAAACATGCCCAATGCCGTCTAACTAGTTCTTACAGGTGCCGGACGTTGTGTGAGGGGGGATAAAAGTGTGCAGCCTAAGGTTCAGAGGGGACAGGAGCTGCGAGGAGTAGATGCGCCAATTGCGAAATGAGCTAAAGGCCATTGGATACATGACATCATACTCCGGCAGCCGAGGTGTGTGGAGAAAGAAAGCTGGGCAGCTTCAATTGAGCAGAAACACCTGGTGGGACTCCTGATAAAAAAAAAAACATTAAGTGTGTGTGTATATATATATGAGTCAGTGAGTGAATGTGTGTAAGAGCCAATGAGTGTGTATGTCTATGTGTGTAAGAGCCAGTGTGTGTGTCCAAGAGGACTGATACCACACTTCCGGGTGACGTCATCCTGTTAGTCAGAAGAGGAACTTACGATGGAATGCACATGCATTCCAGGGAGTGTTTTGGCACGAAATAAACACAGATCAATATTTCCTACTGATGGGAGGCTGTATTCAGATTGGCTGACTGTGGTCTGGAACTGAATTGTTTAGGATCTAAATATGGTAGTTCTGTATGCTTAGGGATCATGCTGCACTTTATTTCCCCTGAGGAAGCCTCAGAATTGAGATGAAATGCGTAGGTGCCATGAATTAGTGCCTCACTTTATTTATAGATTATTTGTTTATTTGATTTATTTATCTCCTACTTACACCTATCTGGTGAAGGAACACATAGATGGCTGTAATGTTCGCGAACCGGCGAACCGCGCGGTTTCTTGACTTCAATGGGCAGGAAAATTTTTAAACAGGGACTCTTTCTGGCCACAAAAGTGATGGAAAAGTTGTTTCAAGGGGACTAACACCTGGACTGTGGCATGCCGGAGGGGGATCCATGGCAAAACTCCCATGGAAAATTACACAGTTGATGCAGAGTCTGGTTTTAATCCATAAAGGGCAGAAATAACCTAACATTCCTAAATCACAATGGATATGGATTGACACCTGACATATAACATATTGACACCTTGACATATGGATTGACACCTGTCCTCAGAGACCCTGATGCACACGGACACAGAGCAGAATAGGGACTGTTCCCCCTACATAGGGTCACTTGGCAGATATGGCGTGGTCGTGGGAGGAGGAGGAGGATGACTTTCACCTCTTCCCCTGTTAGATTCCCGTTGTGCTGTGACATCACCCTTATACGCTGTGTAAAGCATACTTTTTAATTTATTTTGCAAATGCTGCATCCTTTCCGACTTGAAATTCGGTAACATTTCCGCCACTTATACTGGGGGTCTAGCAGCGTGGACACCCAGCACAGGTTGTTCTCCTTCAGCCTTTTAATACGAGGGTCCCTCAACAGGCACGACAGCATGAAAGACCCCATTTGCACAAGGTTGGATGCCGAGCTACTCATTTCCCGTTCCTCCTCCTCACACAGAGCAGAATAGAGACTGTTCCCCCTACATAGGGTCACTTGGCAGGTATGGATTGACACCTGTCCTCAAAGCCCCTGATACACACTGACACAGAGCAGAATAGAGACTGTTCCCCGTCCTCAGAGACCATGATACACACTGACACAGAGCAGAATAGAGACCGGGGGTCTAGTAGCGTGGACACCCAGCACAGGTCGTTCTGCTTCAGCCTTTTTATACGAGGGTCCCTCAACAGGCACAACAGCATGAAAGACCCCATTTGCACAAGGTTGGATGCCGAGCTACTCATTTCCCGTTCCTCTTTCTCACACAGAGCAGAATAGGGACTGTTCCCCCTACATAGGGTCACTTGGCAGATATGGATTGACTTCTGTCCTCAAAACCCCTGATACACACTGACACAGAGCAGAATAGGGACTGTTCCCCCTACATAGGGTCACTTGGCAGATATGGATTGACACCTGTCCTCAAAACCCCTGATACACACTGACACAGAGCAGAATAGAGACTGTTCCCCGTCCTCAGAGACCATGATACACACTGACACAGAGCAGAATAGAGACCGGGGGTCTAGTAGCGTGGACACCCAGCACAGGTCGTTCTGCTTCAGCCTTTTTATACGAGGGTCCCTCAACAGGCACAACAGCATGAAAGACCCCATTTGCACAAGGTTGGATGCCGAGCTACTCATTTCCCGTTCCTCTTTCTCACACAGAGCAGAATAGGGACTGTTCCCCCTACATAGGGTCACTTGGCAGATATGGATTGACACCTGTCCTCAAAGCCCATGATACACACTGACACAGAGCAGAATAGAGACTGTTCCCCCTACATAGGGTCACTTGGCAGGTATGGATTGACACCTGTCCTCAAAGCCCCTGATACACACTGACACAGAGCAGAATAGAGACTGTTCCCCCTACATAGGGTCACTTGGCAGATATGGATTGACACCTGTCCTCAAAATCCCTGGTACACACTGACACAGAGCAGAATAGAGACTGTTCCTCATCCTCAGAGACCATGATACACACTGACACAGAGCAGAATAGAGACTGTTACCCCTACATAGGGTCACTTGGCAGGTATGGATTGACACCTGTCCTCAAAGCCCATGATACACACTGACACAGAGCAGAATAGAGACTGCTACCCCTACATAGGGTCACTTGGCAGGTATGGATTGACACCTGTCCTCAAAGCCCCTGATACACACTGACACAGAGCAGAATAGAGACTGTTCCCCGTCCACAGAGACCATGATACACACTGACACAGAGCAGAATAGAGACTGTTACCCCTACATAGGGTCACTTGGCAGGTATGGATTGACACCTGTCCTCAAAGCCCATGATACACACTGACACAGAGCAGAATAGAGACTGTTCCCCCTACATAGGGTCACTTGGCAGGTATGGATTGACACCTGTCCTCAAAGCCCATGATACACACTGACACAGAGCAGAATAGAGACTGTTCCCCCTACATAGGGTCACTTGGCAGGTATGGATTGACACCTGTCCTCAAAGCCCCTGATAGACACTGACACAGAGCAGAATAGAGACTGTTCCCCCTATATAGGGTCACTTGGCAGGTATGGATTAACACCTATCCTCAGGGACCCTGATACACACTGGGGGGAGCTACTTTCCTCCCCAACCCCTGCGCGGTGGGTGGGGGCCATAAATCACAATGGGGGGACCTACTGTCCTCCCCCCCTCGGCCCCCACCCCTGCGCGGTGGGTAGGGGACATAAATCACAATGGGGGGACCTACTGTCCTCCCCCCCTCGGCCCCCATCCCTGCGCGGTGGGTGGGGGGCATAAATCCCAATGGGGGGACCTACTGATAGGAGTGGAGTATTGTTCATATCAGTTTAATACCTTCCGCGTCTCCTATCAGTGGACGTGTATATGGCAGCCATTTTAGGAACCGCACACCTGGGACCCGAGCAAGGTCACCTTGTTCAAGCTGCTCTGGTTCCTTGATGAGCCAGCTGCCCGCGAGTTAACATGTCCCGTGGAGAAGCACTCTGTCCTGTAAAGCCTCACCACAAAAAATTTAAATAAATAACAGCACTCGGAGTGGTGAGTTTAGTAAATGTTCATATCAGTTTAATACCTTCCGCGTCTCCTATCAGTGGACGTGTATATGGCAGCCATTTTAGGAACCGCACACCTGGGACCCGAGCAAGGTCACCTCTTTCAACAGGCGACATGATTTGGCCCTGTAAAACTATCCTGGATATTCTCTACAATTTCTATGGATATGGCAGTGATTTCTGTAACAGGGAGATGGAAGAAGATGCTTGGTCGGTCCTCTTACTTGAAATTTGGGGCACTGCGCGGGCAAGCTAATGTGCCACCAGATAGGAGTGGTGAGTTTAGTATTGTTCTGATCAGTTTAATACCTTCCGCGTCTCCTATCAGTGGATGTGTATATGGCAGCGATTTTTAATTGTGGAATCATCTCCCCTTTTTAGGCCAAGGTGGGAAGATGCTTAGACCACTGGTATATTGGTGCCATCTTGGAGGATTTCAGTCACTTGGTTGTAGCCGGGGGTGGGCTGAACTTCACTGGTGGTAAAGTGACCCATAGTAATTTTTCCCCTTTTAGAAAATGAGGGTGGTGAATTGTATGACTTAATTTACTTTAAAATATAGAGACGGCTACAGTTCTGCGTCTGTTTATTCAGTGTTTTTTGAGTGGTGGTGCTAATGTAACCTGTGAGTTTGCATGTTTCCTCCATCTGCAGTTTTGCCTCATTGACTTGGGTCAGATTACCATACACACCAGGTTTCTAGAATCGAACAAGGTGTTTTTTTTTTTTTTTGGTGGGATCTCCTTCTCTAAAACATGGTTAATCCTGAAATCCTTATCTTTAATTAGCCATTTGTACCCTGCTTGTGATTTATTTTTTCACTAATTTTTACTAAAGGTATTACAACATTTTGTCAAATACATCTCTTCTGGAAGGATATCCTGCTGCAAAGCAATCTGACGTTATTATAACATTTAACAGGTTTTTAAATGCAAGCTACTGGGACACCGTTCAAGCTGCTCGTTAAAGCTGCTCTGGTTCCTTGATGAGCCAGCTGCCCGCGAGTTAACATGTCCCGTGGAGAAGCACTCTGTCCTGTAAAGCCTCACCACAAAAAATTTAAATAAATAACAGCACTCGGAGTGGTGAGTTTAGTAAATGTTCATATCAGTTTAATACCTTCCGCGTCTCCTATCAGTGGACGTGTATATGGCAGCCATTTTAGGAACCGCACACCTGGGACCCGAGCAAGGTCACCTCTTTCAACAGGCGACAAGATTTGGCCCTGTAAAACTCTCCTGGATATTATGTACAATTTCTATGGATATGGCAGTGATTTATGTAACAGGGAGATGGAAGAAGATGCTTGGTCGGTCCTCTTACTTGAAATTTGGGGCACTGCGCGGGCAAGCTAATGTGCCACCAGATAGGAGTGGTGAGTTTAGTATTGTTCTGATCAGTTTAATACCTTCCGCGTCTCCTATCAGTGGATGTGTATATGGCAGCGATTTTTAATTGTGGAATCACCTCCCCTTTTTAGGCCAAGGTTGGAAGATGCTTAGACCACTGGTATATTGGTGCCATCTTGGAGGATTTTTTTTTTGGTTTGGTTTTTGAAGCCACAGTGCTGCACCAGTGGGCCTAAAAATTAGGCATGTACACATGCCTGAAAAATGTGGTATTGTTGCAGCCGCTGCTGTAGCAGCGGCCAGAAAAATTGATGTTTGTTTCACAGGCAGAAAGTGCCCTAAAACATGGCGGCTTGAACCCTAGTTGGTGGCGGATAAGTCACGCAAGTCAAACGTCATTCAGAGCTAAAATACAGCAGCGTGTGGACCATTTTTAGCCCAAGGCAGCTCATCTCATCAGGCCTTTTTTAATCGAATGTATCGCCCAGTGTCAGTCCCTTCGGGATCCATCCCTCATTCATCTTAATAAAGGTGAGGTAATCTAGACTTTTTTGACCTAGGCGACTTCTCTTCTCAGTGACAAAACCTCCTGCTGCACTGAAGGTCCTTTCTGACAGGACACTTGCAGCGGGGCAGGCCAGAAGTTCTATCGCAAATTGGGATAGCTCAGGCCACAGGTCAAGCCTGCACACCCAGTAGTCAAGGGGTTCATCGCTCCTCAGTGTCGATATCTGCAGTTAAGGCAGGGTAGTCTGCTACCTGTCGGTCGAGTCGCTCTCTGAGGGTGGATCCCGAAGGGCTGTGGCGATGCGTAGGACTTAAAAAGGTCTGCATGTCCTCCATCAACAACACGTCTTTAAAGCGTCCTGTCCTTGCCGGCGTGGTCGTGGGAGGAGGAGGATGACTTCCACCTCTCCCCCGTTAGATTCCCGTTGTGCTGTGACATCACCCTTATACGCTGTGTAAAGCATACTTTTTAATTTATTTTGCAAATGCTGCATCCTTTTTCGACTTGTTGTAATTCGGTAACATTTCCGCCACTTTCTGCTTATACCGGGGGCAGGGCCGTCTTTAACACGGGGCAAACGGGGCAGCTGCCCCGGGCCCTTTTACTTCTAGGGGGCCCAAGGCAGCTGCCTCGTGGGCCCCGCTGCCCTCAACAACTTTCTTCCCCCCAGCCCTCCACCCATGGGCCCACAGTGCATCCTGATCTTGGGGACGCACACAGGGGGCCCACCGGGTGGCCCATGCAGTAAGGGCCACCCGGCGGGCGTTTGTAAGCACTCTGTGGCCCTTTAACGGCACAACCGGGCCCCTTTTCTTTTCGGCAGCATGGGAGGAAGTGACTGCTGTGAGTCACTTCCTCCCTGAGAGAGCCGCGTGGGAGAGACAACACCAGGGAAGCAGAGAGGAGGAGGGCTGGTCCAGATTGCCAGTCTGCAACCCCCAACAGCCTCAGCCACCACTCTGGCCATCAGGGAAGCAATCCTACCTTCAAGGTAGGAAACGGGGAGTAAACTTAAAAGTGTGAGAAGAGGTTTACATTTTTCTTGTCTGTAATCATTCATCTGCTGGTTCCCTTTCTTTTTTACATACACCCTCTCTGCTATATGTACGAGCTGTTCACCCCTGATAATTTTTCTTCTGGTTTGGATACTGTAACAGCTCTTTGAACCCAGTGATGTACACCATATTTAATCAGGATTTCAGGACTTCATTTAAAAATATTTTATGTAAAGGGGAGAGGAGAAGGATTGTGTAGTGCTGTGGGAAGAATATTTGGACCATGTAAATGTATTTATTGTACCATGCAGTAAGACCAATATTCCTAATATAATCCTCCTATATTCAGTTTATAAACAAGTCACTATTAACCCTGTATGTACCAGGTGTCTGAGAAAAGCATTTCACACTTTCTGACACTCAAAGGAGTTAAAACAAATATAAATGCTATTACTGAAGTAAAATTCTCTACCAGTTCTATCTCATGATCATTCATATATATTTCTTAGAGCTAGTCCTTTATTGTTTTAGTAATATTGCCATTTTATTGCAGTGTTTGCAACCTATAAGCATCACAAATCACTTCAGGGTATTTTCACTAAACAGTGAATTTCACTGAAAAGCTAATTTGCAAATTTCAGTCTGAAATATTCAAGCTGGTATTATGTGTAAATTGGAATATGCTATATTTTCGGCCAAAACAGCTGATTGTAAAGAATGATCTATTTTTAATTCACTGCTTAGGATACAGATCACAATGTGTATGCTCTTCCTTTAAGGTTCTACATACATTTTTATTTTATTTTTTTCAGTTTGAAAGTAGATATCCTTTTCTCCATACAAGCAAAGTATTTACTGACAGTGGTTTTAACCCTTCGAGTGTCAGTGTGCTCCCTGCACAATAACAAGCAGTGCACAAAGAGTTAACATGTTTCTTTGTCACTTAGTGGTTAAGAGAAGGCCTGGTGAAACATTGCCTAGCAGGAACGTTTTGGGTATGTAATGGGCAGACTTAGTTGTAGTGGCTTCCAGCACTGAACAGGTTAATAAAAAGATGCAAAACAGCAACAGGGATTTCAGTTCAGATAATAAAAAGTGCAGATTAAACAGCAAAACAACACATTGCTCACCCTTAGGTTTGCCATGGGAAACTGCAATGCAAAGGGGAAATCTGGTGGCAACTAAACATTAGCTCTATGAGTGTTTTGCAATGTGTTGGGCACGCCTCTGGCACTCGAGGGGTTAACTCAGGTTTACAAAATGTCTCTCTAACAATTCCCAGTATTAAATGCAGAGCTATTTGTTGCACTTAACCCCTTAAGGACACATGACATGTGTGACATGTCATGATTCCCTTTTATTCCAGAAGTTTGGTCCTTAAGGGGTTAAAGGGCTCACACAACCATAAGCATCCCAAAACCAGTTTGAATTGCAGCTTCCTTGAGATTAAGTATCCACAGGATCTTGGGGACGCACACTAAGGAGGCCCACCGGGTGGCCCATGCAGTAAGGACCACCCGGTGGGCGTTTGTAAGCTGGGGCCCGTTTGCACTCTGTGGCCCTTTAACAGCACGACCGGGTCTCTTTGCTTTTTGGCAGCATTTGAGAAAGTGACTACCGTGAGTCACTTCCTAACAGAGAGAGCCGCGTGGGAGAGACCACACCAGGGAAGCAGAGAGGAGAAAGGCTGGTCCAGATTGCCAGTCGCCAACCCCCAACAGCCTCAGCTACCACTCTGGACACCAGGAAAGCAATCCTTCAAGGTAGGAAATGGGGAGTAGATTTAAAAGTGTGAATGTGTCAGTATGCCTGTGTTTCTGTCTGTCAGTATGTCTGTGTGTCTCAGTATGTCTGACAGTGTATGTGTGTGTCAGTAGGTTGTATGTCTGTCAGTATATGTGTGTGTCAGTTTATATGTCTCTGTGTGTGTCAATATGCCTGGTAATGGGTATGTCAGTATGCCTGTCAGAGTATGTGTCTGTGTGTGTGTGTCAGTATGCCTGTCAGGGTATGTGTCTGTGTGTGTGACAGTATGTCTGACAGTGTGTTTGTGTCTGTGTGTGTCAGCATGTCTGTCAGGTTATGTGTGTGTATCAGTATGTCTGTCCGTGTATATGTCTTTGTAAGTATGTATGTGAAAGGTGTGATTGCATGCCAGGGAATGGGGAGTGCCCATGGGGCCCAAGAAAATGCTTTGCCCAGGGTCCTACTGATATTAAAGACGGCCCTGACCGGGGGTCTAGTAGCGTGGACACCCAGTACAGGTTGTTCTCCTTCAGCCTTTTTATACGAGGGTCCCTCAACAGGCAGGACAGCTTGAAAGACCCCATTTGCACAAGGTTGGATGCCCAGCTACTCATTTCCCGTTCCTCCTCCTCACTGATGTCATTGAAGGTATGTTCTTCCCCCCAGCCACGTACAACACCACGGGTACCAGATAGGTGACAACGAGCACCCTGGGATGCCTGTTGTGTTTGGTCTTGCTCCTCCTCCTCCTCAAAGCCACATTCCTCCTCTGACTCCTCTTCCTCACAATCCTCTTCCAGCGTTGCCGCAGGTCCAGCAAGCGATGCTGATAAGGCTGTTTCTGGTGGTGATGGTGACCACAACTCTTCCTCTTCCTCTTCACGCTCATCTACGGCCTGATCCAGCACTCTTCGCAGGGCACGCTCCAGGAAGAAAACAAATGGTATGATGTCGCTGATGGTGCCTTCGGTGCGACTGACTAGGTTTGTCACCTCCTCAAAAGGACGCATGAGCCTACAGGCATTGCGCATGAGCTTCCAGTAACGTGGCAAAAAAATTCCCAGCTCCCCAGAGGCTGTTCTAGCACCCCGGTCATACAAATATTCATTAACAGCTTTTTCTTGTTGGAGCAGGCGGTCGAACATTAGGAGTGTTGAATTCCAACGTGTAGGGCTAACTGCTCTTCTATTACAGTGAAAAAAAAATATTTTTTTTTAAATCTAAAGCTTAAGCTATTGTAAAAACAGATATGAGTGGTGGCACTGGGCAAGAGGGCACAGTATCCACTGTGAACCTCACACAGAAGCTGGCAGGCAGGCAACTGCTCTTCTATTACAGTGAAAAAAATATTATTTTTTTTGAAATCTAAAGCTTAAGCTATTGTAAAAACAGATATGAGTGGTGGCACTGGGCAAGTGGGCACAGTATCCACTGTGAACCTCACACAGAAGCTGGCAGGCAGGCACCTGCAATTACATTACACAGAAAAAAAAAAAAAAAAAAACAGCCTGATGTTCTAGCCCTAAAAAGGGCTTTTTGGGGTGCTGTCCTTACAGCAGAGATCAGATGAGTCCTTCAGGATTGTAGTGGACACTGAATACCCTAGCTTAGCTATCAATTTCCCGATCTAATCAGCAGCAGCTAAACTTTCCCTCCTCTCACTAAGCATGCAGCTTCAGAATGAATCGAAAATGGATGCTGGGAGGGAGGTTGGAGGGTGTGGAAGGGAGGGAGTGCTGCTGATTGGCTGGAATGTGTCTGCTGACCGAGAGGCACAGGGTCAAAGTTTGCCCAATGATGACGAATAGGGGGCGGATCGAACTGCGCATGTGTCCGCCCGCCGCGGCGAACGCGAACACGCTAAGTTCGCCGGGAACTGTTCGCCGGCGGACAGTTCGGTACATCACTATACCTCAATAAAGCAGTTTATTTAATGATTTGAAAGTGCTGCACTATGGTTTTTATTATTTATTTTTGCATGTATCTCGGAATGTCCTGAAGATCCACCTGAACAGATGTTGTCACCAATATTTATGACAAGCTCAATATACCACCCACATTTGTGAATTGAACCTTGAAGCAATAGCACATTTATTGGTGTTTTAACTATATTACACCAGTATGTGTGTGTGTCAGTGTGTGTAAGAACCGGTGTGTCTGTGTGTGTGTAAGAGCCAGTGAGTGTGTGTATATATGTGTATGTGTCTGTAAAAGCCAGTGTGTCTGTGTGTGTAAAGGCCAGTTTGTCTGTATGTGTAAGAGCCAGTTTGTCTGTGAGTGTAAGAGTCAGTGTGTGTGTGTGTGTGTGTGTGTGTCAGTGTGTGTAAGAGCCGGTGAGTGTATGTGTATATGTGTGTATGAGTGTGTGTGTGTAAGAGCCAGTGAGTTTGTGTGTGTAAGAGCCAGTGAGTGTGTGTATATATGTGTGTGTGCGTGTGTGTGTCTGTGTTTGTGTCTGTGTGTGTAAGAACCAATGAGTGTGTATGTGTGTGTATGAGACAGTGAACTTGTGTGTATATGAGTCAGTGACTTTTTGTATGTGTGTCAGCAAGTGTGTTTGTGTCTATGACCCAGTGTGTTTGAATATGCATACGTATGAGCCAGTGAATGCATGTGTGTGTATAGATTATTAAAACTTTGTCATTGAGAGTGAGTATGGGTCAGTGATCGATAATGTGTGTCAGAGAGTGTTTCCATTCCTATATATTGATTTTTGAGACACAAGGGGGAGGTAAGAGACAAAAGGGGGCAAAAGAGATGATTCATTAAAGGGGGGGAGAGGCATTCAGAAGGGGGATAAAAGACACAAAGGGATTAAGCGGCCATCAATGGTGGGCTAAAGACTCAAAAGGATGAAAATAATGACAAACGGGAAACAATATGCAAAAAGATAGAGGAACAAAAAAATCAGCAAGTTATTTTCCAAGGTTATTTTTAATATTTTACAGTGACAGTTCCCCTTTAATAATAATATAAAAATGTAATAAAAATTAAGTAAATGACTTAGGGAAACTTTCCCAGCCTTATATTGTTTTACGTATGTTATTAAATTGTTTAAATATACAACCCAGTTTTTGGATCATAAATCCTGTATTTTGGAATGTGGAAGATATTCCTAAGGCCTACATAGGCATCTTTGGGCTACCTATATAGAGCCTCGTACGGCTCTTAGCCATGTGAGTATGATTCCACCTTACATTTTTTAACAGATTATACTATGTTGTTTCTTTTGTTTAGTGTTTATTTTACATGAAATGTATTTGGAGACAATTGATCACTCATCTGGAGTTCTAAGTATTTTGTGTATTCACACACTGTATGTATGTATGCATGTTGGCTTTATTTATTTCTTTATAGCACTAGACTATGAATGTGTAATGGAAATCACATGCAGAAAATATAATTACAATATAAAAAACCCTCTATTTTAGAAAACCTTGTTGTGTGTCATATGTGGTGGTGCATTACTGCCACCTTGTGGTATAAAATGAAAATTACTTTTCTTTCAAAAACCTTTTTTGATCAAAAATAAACAAAAAGCGATAGCTGCATTCAGAAGAATCCTCCGGGCCCCGGCACAACATAAAATCCAAAGTTGTAAGTCAAAAATAGAAGGACACATTATTAATAAGCATTTCAGTCCTCTCATGCAGTCTTAAAAACTGTTATTGTTTGTGATAGAAATGTAATTCTTTATAAATTTTGTGTTGCTGAATAAAATTGTTGATGTGAATCTTGTGTTTGATGTGAGAGATAAAGACAGAGTTAGGTTAGGTATTTGACTGGATATATGTGATGATATAAATGTAAATGTTTGAACACCTGCAAGAGGTGAGTATCTAGGCAAACAATAATATCAATAACAATATTACCAAAAAATGTATCAAGTTGGATATTTCACTCTCAATTGGTTGTCCCTTCAAGGGACACTCTAAGCCCCAAATGGCTTTAGCTTAATAAAGCAGTTTTAGTGTATAGATCATCACTGTTCACTTCTCTGCCGTTTAGGAGTTAAATCACCTTTGTGTCTGTTTACTCAGCCCTAGCCATACCTCCTCTGTCTTTGACTCACCAGCCTCCATGAAAAAAAGAAACATAGAAACATAGAATGTGACAGTAGATAAGAACCATTCAGCCCATCTAGTCTGCCCATTTTTAAAAAAAAAAAAATACTTTCATTAGTCCCTGGCCTTATCTTAAGTCTAGGATAGCCTTTTGCCTATCCCACACATGCTTAAACTACTTTACTGTGTTAACCTCTACCACTTCAGCTGGAAGCCTATTCCATGCATCAACTACCCTCTCAGTAAAGCAATACTTCCAGATATTATTTTTAAACCTTTGCCCCTCTAATTTAAGACTATGTCTTCTTGTTGTGGTAGTTTTTCTTCTTTTAAATATAGTCTCCTCCTTTACTGTGTTGACTCCCTTTATGTATTTAAATGTTTCTATCATATCCTCCCTGTCTCGTCTTTCCTCCAAGCTATACATGTTAAGTTCCTTTAACCTTTCCTTGTAAGTTTTATCCTGCTATCCATGAACCAGTTTAGTAGCCCTTCTCTGAACTCTCTCTAAAGTATCAATATCCTTCTGGAGATACGGTCTCCAGTACTGCTTACAATGCTCCAAGTGAGGTCTCACCAGTGTTCTGTGCAATGGCATGAGCACTTCCCTCTTTCTACTGCTAATACCTCTCCCTATACAACCAAGCATTCTGCTAGCATTACCTGCTGCTCTATTACATTGTCTGCCTACCTTTAAGTCATCAGAAATAATCACCCCTAAATCCCTTTGCTCAGATGTTGAGGTTAGGACTCTATCAAATATTCTGTACTCTGCCCTTGTACTCTGACCTTGGTTTTTTTTACATCCAAGATGCATTATCTTGCACTTTTCCAATTAAATGTCAGTTAACAAAACTCTGACCATTTTTCCAGTTTATCTAAATCATTTGCCATTTGACTTATCCCTCCTGGAACATCAACCCTGTTACATATCTTAGTATCATCAGCAAAAAGACATACCTTACCATCAATACCTTTTGCAATATCACTAATAAAAACATTAAAGAGAATGGGTCCAAGTACAGATCCCTGAGGTACCCCACTGGTGACAAGCCCATGCTTTGAATATACTCCATTGACTACAACCCTCTGTTGCCTGTCACTCAGCCACTGCCTAAACCATTCAACAATATTTGAATCCAAACTTAAAGATTGCAGTTTATTGATAAGCCTTCTATGTGCAATAGTGTCAAAAACCTTACTGAAATCTAGGTAAGCAATGTCTACTGCACCACCCTGATCTAATATTTTAGTTACCCAATCAAAAAAATCAATAAGATTAGTTTGGCATGATCTCCCTGAAGTAAACCCATGTTCGTTTACAAAAAGATGGTTTAAATTTCTGTCAGATTTTATAACACAGAGTTGGAAGTTATCTCCTGCTCTGTTAATTATTAGTATTATTATTAATAATATCAGCATATATATTATGCTAATTTATTCCTCAATGCTTTACAATATCTTCATAAGGGGAATTTGTACAATAAATTAGACAATTACAAACTGTTACAGGAACAATAGGTTGAACATTGATCATGCACAGGAAGCCCTCTGCAGGTTCTGAAAGGATATTAACCGAGCAGGAGATAAGAAGTTCTAAATTAAACACACAATGCAATAAGGGAAATTAACATCTTTAGACTCAGGAAGTATGTAGGTAGGCTTTGCAAGTCCCAGACAAGAGAGGTGGCTGTGACATGCATTGCCTAAATGGCAGAGAATTGAGCAGCGAGACTGCAGGAGCATGATCAATACACCAAAACTGCTTCATTAAAATGAAGTCATTTTGGTGCTTAGAGGGTCCCTTTCGGGGTGATTCTTTAGTAATGAGCTGCCTGCCAAGGGACATAGTAGGAAACTTTTCATGCACCACAGCAAGAATATAGAGATATAGATAGCAAAGGTTAAATGAACACCATAGAGTCAGGAACACAAACATGTATTCCTGATCCTATAGTGTTTAAACCACCACCTAGACCCCCTGGTCCCCTTAGGCCTCCATAAATATAGCAAAATCTTACTTGTATTCAAGCCTGAAGCTCTAGCTATGCATGCTGTTTGCCTCAGAAAAACATGGATCTGCTGACATCATCGGAAGTGGTGGCCTGATCCAATCACAATGCTTCTCCATAGGATTGTCTGAGACTGACAAGGAGGCAGATCAGGGGCAGAGCCAGCACAATCAGCATCTCCTCTTTATGATGAAAGTTCAGTGTCTGCATGCAAAGGGAGGAGATACTGAATGTTTGGATGCATTTTAGGCAGCCATGACCCAGGAAGAATCTCTAACAGCTATCCGAGGAGTGGCCAGTGAAGTTATCACTAGGCTGCAATGTAAACACTGCATTTTCTCTGAAAAGACAGTGTTTACAGCAAAAAGCCTGAAGGTAATGATTCTACTCACCAGACCAAATTCAATAAGCTGTAGTTGTTCTGGTGACTATAGTGTCCCGTTAAGTATTTGCAGACAGTAACCAACAGAATGATAAGCTAAGAAGGTCAGATAAATTGAGATGGTTATTCAGACAAGTGAAACTTCAATAAATGGCAGGGGCATAGCAGAGCAACAAAGGGCAAAAATACCAAGAGTGTCTAAACTAAGGCAATGCAGGTTTTCTAGTCCTTACTGATTAAGAAAACCAAAATGATGCCAACAGATAGGAAGCAGTAATGCATTGTTGCAGGTTCTACCTGTAACAGTATATTGATCTGAAAAGGTAGTCATGGATAATGACCTTATCAAAAGGACAAATAGTAAAGGCTATTAAAAAATTCCACTGTTGGCAGGGGTACTGTTAGAGTGAATAAATTCCTATATGTCAGTCAAGTAAAGATTTTATCTGAAACTTTTAAAGGTTAATGTGCCATATTCTCCGGTGATAACAATGACTTTTTCTTATATGAATAATATTTGGCAAGAGTTTTTTTTTTCTCTAAAGAAACAAATATTGAAAGGTGTGGCTTTTATAAAGTGAATCATATTCACACAAACTGTTCTGTTCACCATTCTATAATTAATATGCAGAATGAATAAACAAGTAAATATAAGCTTCTGAACGCCAGTAAAACATTTTGGTCAGTATTATGAACATAACATATCCTCATTTTAAATATATACACAGGTTATTTACTTACATATGAATTCAAACTAAATGTAAAGGGTTATTCCATGCTTCATAACTACTAAAGCTCAATGTAGTAGCTGTGATGGTAAGAGTACATATGAACTGTTCTCAGGTAATGGGGAAACTGTTTTGCAATGGTTTATCATTAACCTGGGTCCCATTAGGCACGGAGTCTCCCTTCCTGGCGGCTGTACCACATCCTGTTTATAATGTAATTTATTCAGTGTCTGAGAATGTCAGCAGAGCTAGTGACACGGTCAGAGGTAGGGTTACATACACAAACAAGATTATTGGAAGTTGTGTATAAATATTGAAACACCTACCCCTAATTGGAGAACAGCAGAGATAGTTGGTGTCCTAAAAAGAAAAAAGATCTCTATTGTGCAGATCAATAGTATAGTTAAGACCATATATGATGTGATGATGGTTTAACTCGTATAGTTCTGAGCCAGATTTGACAGGCTCAGGTCGTATTTGCAGTAGTGTACTCAAGTGACATAATCTCCCCTTCTGATACTTTGATGTATACTCTCAGGGAGACAATAAGCTGAAAAAATAGCAGATAATCCTCCTAGCATTATACAGCAAAACCTCCAGGTAATTTCATATATACCATAAATGACTGCTCACCTTTGCTAGAGCCCAAGGAACCTGGCTCTAGGTGTGTTTGCTTATGTGCCTATAAAGGTGGCACAGCCCTTCCTTGGAAGCAGATAGTTTGGAGGCTTGAGGGACCTTTGTATAAATGTATTTGGATATTGACAAGGTTAAAAAACAAAAACAAATAATCAAATACAGCGAAAGTGGTTCTCCTCCTACCGAGACGCGTTTTGCCCGTCCACCAGGCGTTTTCAATCGGTAATGTGCTGCTTCCTCTTCCTGGTTTAAAAACCCTCCTCCTTCTTACTCATTGGTTGATAGTCCATTGACATATCCAATGAAGTTGGGGGCATGTGTTCAATTTTGTTTCCTATGGTCATCTAATTGCGAATAAGAAGTGGCTGAACGTGTCTATTCATGTCAATTCCTGGTTTCATTTCGCCATATTGATTAAGGGCAAATTCCCTCTTTTGGCATTAACAACACATACATGTCATGTCGAGGTTCTAAATATAAGGTCGAAATTGAGGATTATGGCCTCATTGTGAGGACAAATGTTACACAAAGTTACAATCTCCACACAATATTTGCCAATTTCATAAGGCTGAACACAGGAGAAAAAATGGAAAATATAAATTAAAAATAAGAATTGGTTACAATATATCTTGAATACCAAATTCTAGAGAAAATGTACATTACAGGAAGGAATATATGACCCCTGTATAGGGTTATTTTACTGTTGTAATAATTATATATAAAACATATGAAAATACAAATATGTTATAAAATACTTTAAAAATACATACAAAATATATATAATAAATAGTGTATATAAAAGTAAGATATGCAGTAATAATAAATATAATTCCTTCCTATATTGAATACATATAAACTGTCAAAGAAAATGACAGATATAGGCTATAAAAAGTGGCAAATTTTGAAATCGCCATTGAGGCCAAGTGGTAATAATGAATTGCGATTGAATATCCATCTAATTTCTAATTGGCCCATCTTTTTAATTACCGTATTTTTCGTTCCATAAGACGCACCTCACCATAAGACGCACCTAGTTTTTAGAGGAAGAAACCCAGAAAACAATATATTCTGAACAAACTGTCCCATAGTGTTTCTTACTATGGGACAGTTTGTTCAGAATATTTTTTTTCTCCCCTGTCCCATAGTGTCCCCCCCTCCCATAGTCTTCTCCCCCCATAGTCTTCTCCCCCCCCCATAGTCTTCATCCCCCGCTCCCCATAGTCTTCACCCCCCCTCCCCATAGTCTTCATCCACCCCCCTCCCCATAGTCTTCATCCACCCCCCTCCCCATAGTCTTCATCTACCCCCCTCCCCATAGTCTTCATCTACCCCCCTCCCCATAGTATTCATCCACCCCCTCCCCATAGTCTTCATCCACCCCCTCCCCATAGTCTTCATCCACCCCCTCCCCATAGTCTTCATCCCCCCTCCCCATAGTCTTCATCCCCCCTCCCCATAGTCTTCATCCCCCTCCCCTCCCCATAGTCTTCATCCCCCTCCCCATAGTCTTCATCCCCCCTCCCCATAGTCTTCATCCCCCTCCCCTTCCCATAGTCTTCATCCCCCTCCCCTCCCCATAGTCTTCATCCCCCCTCCCCTCCCCATAGTCTTCATCCCCCCTCACCTCCCCATAGTCTTCATCCTCCCTCCCCTCCCCATAGTCTTCATCCCCCCTCCCCTCCCCATAGTCTTCATCCCCCCTCCCCATAGTCTTCATCCCCCCTCCCCTCCCATAGTCTTCATCCCCCCTCCCCTCCCCATAGTCTTCATCCCCCCTCCCCATAGTCTTCATCCCCCTCCCCTCCCCATAGTCTTCATCCCCCCTCCCCATAGTCTTCATCCCCCCTCCCCTCCCCATAGTCTTCACCCCCTCCCCTCCCCATAGTCTTCAACCCCCACCCCTCCCCATAGTCTTCATCCCATCTCCCCTCCCCGAAGTCTTCACCCCCCTCCCCTCCCCATAGTCTTCATCCCCCCTCCCCTCCCCATAGTCTTCATCCCCCCTCCCCTCCCCATAGTCTTCATCTCCCCTCCCCATAGTCTTCATCCTCCCTCCCCTCCCTATAGTCTTCTCTTCTCTCCCATATTCTCCTCTCCCATACTGTCCCCCTCCCCTTGTCCCATAATTACTTACCTGTCTTGTAGCGTTTCTCGGCAGCACAGGGCGCACCGCGGTACTGGAACTTGAATTTCATGTTCCGGTTTCCGGCGGGACTGAAAGGAAGTGTGCACACTGAGCTGAGCGCGCACTTCCTTTCAGTCCCGCCGGAAACCGGAACATGAAATTCAAGTTCCAGTACCGCGGTGCGCCCTGTGCTGCTGAGAAACGCTACAAGACAGGTAAGTAAAGCTTCATATTCGCTCCATAAGACGCACAGACATTTCCCCTCACTTTTGAGGGGAAAAAAAGTGCGTCTTATGGAGCGAAAAATACGGTAAATCCTCTCCCCTCCAACTTGTTTCCACTTTTTGGATTCCAATAAATTTTAAATGATTTGGATTACATTCTTTTTTTAATTTAAAGTGTAATGAAAGACTATGTTTTTCAAATCCTTTTTTAATATTTCGTATATCTTGTATTCTAGTATTTACAGTGCTTTGCAAAAGTATTCACCCCCCTTGGCATTTTTCGTGTTTTGCCTCACAACCTGGAATTAACATAAATTGTTTGAGGATTTGCATAATTTAATTTACAGAACATGCCCACAACTTTGAAGATTTTTTTTTTATTGTGAAGCAAACAACAAATAGGACAAAATAACAGAAAAAGTCAATGTGCATAACTATTCACCCCCTAAAGTCAATACTTTGTAGAGCCATCTTTTGCTGAAAGTAATGGCTTTCTTCTGGCCACTCTGCCATAAAGCCCATCTCTATGGTGCGTACGGATTATTGTTGTTCTATGTACAGATACTCTAGTCTCTGCTGTGGAACTCTGCAGCTCCTCCAGGGTTACCTTAGGTCTCTGTGCTGCCTCTCTGATTAATGCCCTCCTTGCCCGGTCCGTGAGTTTTGGTGGGCGGCTGTCTCTTGGCAGGTTTGCTTTTGTGCCATGTTCTTTCCATTTGGTTATGATAGATTTGATGGTGCTCCTGGGGAACATCAAAGATTTGGATATTTTTTTTATAACCTAACCATGACTTGTATTTCTCAACAACATTGTCCCTTACTTGTTTGGAGAGTTTCTTGGTCTTCATAGCAGTGTTTGGTTAGTGGTGCCTCTTGCTTAGGTGTTGCAGCCTCTTTTGTTGCACCTTTAAAAAAAGGTGTGTATATGTAATGACAGATCATGTGACACTTAGATTGCACACAGGTGGACATCATTTCACTAATTATGTGACTTCTGAAGGTAATTGGTTGCACCAGAGCTTTTTATGGGCCTCATAGCAAAGGGGGTGAATACATACGCACATGCCAATTTTCTGTTTTCTATTTCTTTTTTGTGCTTTGTATTTTTTGTTTTATGTATAAATATTTCTCATTTCACTTCACCAACTTAGACTATTGTGTTCTGATCCATCACATAAAATGCAGATTAATAAAACATTGAACTTAAGGCTGTAATGTAACAAAATAGGTACAAAGTCAAGGGGGGGGGGGGTGAATGCGTTTGAAAGGCACTGTAATCTTCTTGTGGTTCTTCCTACATATGCTAGGCCACAATTTGAAGTTATCAAGTAAATCACTTTCTTGGAATTACAAGTTATAAGTTGGTTAATTTTATAACTATCTTCTTTGTTTTGAGGGTGGTTGAAACTCTTTATGTGTCTTTTTGTTGATCCTGATGATTTGTAGGCTACACAATAGCCACATCCATACAAGCCCCCCTGTTCATTGAAGGGGTTTGTGGATGTTTTATGTGGTTTTAAGTGGTTGCTAGTTAAATTGGATTTAAAATTCGATACCCCTCTATATGTAAATATTGGTTGTTCCGGGAGTATTTGATTTAATGGGGCGTCCTCCTTTAGTAGCGGCCAATATTTTTTAAAAATCTTCCTCAGTTGGTAACTCTTACAATTAAAATCACGTATAAATGAAATCCTATTGGTATTCACAACATCTTGCTTCGATTTATATTTTAGTAGGTCTATTCTATTTTTAGACTCAGCCTCCTCTAATGCTTTATTTAAGAGTGTATCCTTGTAACCTTTCTGTTTAAAATCATTCTTAATCTTAAGTGCCTGTGTTTTAAAGACCTCATTATTTGAACAATTTATTTTTATCCTTAGCATTTGAGCTTGGGGGACATTGAGCAACCACAATAAAAAATGACAGCTACTTTCTTCAATGTAGCTGTTCACGTTACTTGTTTAAAAAAGGTTTTAGTATGTATTGCACTATCCTCAATATAAATATTCAAATCTAAAAAATTGACAGCAGTTTAGCTAACTTTCCAGTTTGATGCTCCAGTTATTGTCGTTAAGTTATGTCAAAAAACAGGCAAGAGAAGATTCATTCCTATTCCAAAAAACATATGTCGTCTATATAACGGGGATAGAGCACCAGGTTCGCCTTCCAGCCACATGTATCGTATATATACTCATGTTCCCATAGGGACATGAATAGATTCGTGTTACTTGGAGCGAACCTAGTGCCCATTGTCGTTCCGCAGATCTGAAGATAAAATTAATCTCCAAACCAAAAACAATTGTTTCTAGGATCCATTGGGTTCCTTCTATAATAAAAGAATAAAAACGTATTTTGCAGATCGTTAGGAATACTTAATGTGTCTTTCAGATGGCTTGGAGATTCGTGTACTGTGGGCTGCAAGCATCTATCTATGTAATGAGATAGTATGCTAGCTATAGAGCCGATCCCAGACATTATAGGTCTGCCTGGTGGTTTTTCTCTATTCTTGTAAGTTTTTGGTAATTGATAAAAACCAGGGATATTTGGATGGGTCATATTTAAAAATGTAAATTCTTTATCCTTTAGGATACCCAATGCCCTACCTTTTTCTATCAGTTGACTGTATGATTTTTCATTTCTCCTGGATCTTTTGTCAACTTTTTATAGGTATTCGAGTATTCGAGCATTTTACACTGAGACAAATATTGAAAGCTGTGGCTTTTTGTGAGATGCTACACATACTCCTTGCAACATGAACACTTCCAATCACTGAAATAGTCATGATGGTTAGAGTTACCTTCAAGACCAAAGTAGCTGAAATGGAAAAAAAATCTTTAATTCAGCTATGCTTCCAGTTCAGCTACTAAAGTCTTACATTTAAAATTAACATTGTACTCACTTTGAATTTCCCACAATTATCATTTTGGTAAATAACCTTGACAGACAATATATATAGGGTGCTTTTATTTAGTTATTTATTTATGTTTATTTATTGAACAGTTCCTACAAACAAGGCAAAAATATTAAATGGGTTTAGAAACAGAGGGATATATAATTAGACTCACGGATACAAAAGAAGTAGAGGCTTCATTTTAATTTCTGCAGCACCTCCTATACAGTGCTATGTCAAGTACGTTTACAATCTAGATAGATAATGTCCATTGATTCAAAAGGTTTGAAGGAGAAAATAGAATTATTTAAATCACATAAATGCATTACAATCAGTATACATTGAATCAGTAGGTAATATTGGGGAAGTCTTGAGTGAAGATGTGTGGCTTTAGAGTTTGTGAAAGGATGAGAGAGAGGTTGCCAATTGGATGTGGAGAGGAAGCATAGGCCAGTGGAAGGGAACTAGGAGTGGAAATGAACTAATATGATAATGAAAACAGGGGTTTGGTGGCTGGGTAAGTGATGTGAAATTGAAGCAGCTGAGAAGATGAGTTTTTGTCAAAAAACATGTCCCTCGCCGCACCGTATGATCACGGAAATTGTGTATCTTATGTATTTTGAAGCACACCCACTCATCCCTAGCTTCCTGGTGCCTCATTATGACATTGTATATGACAAGGAACCCTCCCATTGGTCTCCTTTTATTTTTACAGTATTTGTGTCACTTTTGATTTTGTGTACATACTTGTGACATTGTGGCCCTCAGTAACCAGTCACAACCCAGTACAGGGTATATATACTTCCTGGTTGTCCTTGTTTCCTTATCCTGTCGTGGTTTCTGTTTACCCGAAAGTGCATTACATATGACTTATTTTTCAGTTTTCCGACTTTGACTTACCTAACCATTTATGATCTCTCTAACCCCGAACTTGGCTTGTTTATCATTTCTGTGTACCTCTGTAACCCCTGGCCTCAGCGTATTAACTTTTATTCTGTGTCTGCTTGCAGACTTTCTGACTACAATCTCAGTGCTATCCCGGCCACTGTAAAGACTGCTATACATATCTTCCTTGCATATACCTAGGTTTGTGTGATAGGGTCAAGTCAATCCAGACAGTTATAGAGTAAAATGAGTGAAGAGAAATCAGGAAGAGGAAAGTTATGGGGAAATTTGTACACAACATTTAAAGTTAGACTTCTGAAGGCCTCTCAACTGTCCAGAATCCAGCAGGGCAGTCCTGATTTCAGGGTCCCACATTATTAGACTGTAACAGCAATCTACACATGCTCAGTCCTTAGTGGGGCTGGTCAATCTGATTGGCAGTCAACCTGGCATGCATTCATGCTAGGTTTACCTGCTTCTTCTTTGGGTGATTCTGTCCCTTTTTCTAGTTGGTCCATCCATTTGGCCATACCAGTGACACAGGTCACATCACTGACCTCTTTCCTAATGCTAACAATGTTTTAATTTACATGAAAAAAGAGAGAAGAGAGAGAAGGACTGTGCCACGTAAAATTGAACAGATAGTACTGAAAAGTCTTGTCCCAACAATGCAAGTTGTCACATATAAAGATTTCTCTTATCAAGAGGTAGATGCAGCTGTAGTTGCTAAGTTATTTATGCTTGGGGATGTGGTAGATCTGAGTGTCTTTAGTCTCCGTATGTGGATAGAAAAAGACAAGGCAACCTTATAGGGCAATATGTTAGAGCTTAGCGTGACAGTATGTTAATAATAGTGATGTTGCACTCACATGTAAAAGAGCTATGACCAGCTCTTTCGTATATCGCATGCAGTGGTACAATCCCCACTTATGGTATATGGTGAGGGTCGTTCACAGCAGATGGGTGTCCAGGTACTGAGAAAGGGAATAAAAATAGCCACAAATAGTGCTCTTAGTAAAATAGTAAAAATTGTATAAAATTAATCAGAATTATACTCACAAGAGTGGGCCAGGCTCACTGCGCTATAATGATAGCGTTGGTGTTATGATCTCCACCAGGGATATTCTTGAGAGTAGAGATGATAAAAATGTTAAAAAAAGATAAAGATGCCAGGAAGTATACATTTTAAAATAAGTTGTTAAAATATAAAGGTATAGACTTTTGTGATAACCAAAATACTTTATTTAATAAAATGCAAAGTAATATCCATAACGCGTTTCCCCAATATAGGCTTTTTTAAATGGAATACAATACATACAACCTGGCTAGTTGGAGTTTATATGGGGGAAAGGTAGTTTAAAATTGGAGCCAAAGTTACATCATAGGCTGTCCTCCAATCAGCAAACATTGTTATTGTTTACAATATAAATACGACACTCACAACACATTATTTGAACCTATTATAGTAAGGAGACGGGTAACCTAACCAAACACCAACAATAAGGAAGCATGACAACCACAACAGATAAACGCACTGAGAAACCTCTTGCATAACGACATAGTCTCATATACAATGAACGGACAAGAATGTAGCGCACTATAGTAGAAATCATAGAAGAGGCCTGAGTAAACCACTTGGGATTAGAAGACACAAAGGAGATGGTAGACAGATACGGTTGACTTCGACCGGGAGCAAGATTACACGGACCTGACCCTTAAGACTGAAACAGGGACCACATAAGACCAAACCTAACCTTAACACGGAGACACACGGACAAAACGATCAACACGCACCAGTGTAGTAACGACCCTCAGCTGAAGCTATGAGACACCCATAGCACTATAGATGACCACGCAGAGACAAACTGAGTTAAGCGTACAACACAACTAGGGAGCATTAAGGGACAGAAGTTTAAGACGACCGGAAAATGAAACTGGGATTACATTAGACTACACAGCCGGATGAGATCAGGCACCCTTAATTCTCCCTCCCCAAAGGTGGACACTAAAATGAGAATTTACTCAATATACAGCAACTGCTAGAAGACCAAATGAAGGACCTGCGAGTCCACTAATGTTGCAGGCCGTTGTGCCTAGTTATCTTGACGCATTGCATAAAATAATACTTAGCACATGTTGTGCAAGTGTCGCCATAGTTAAGATGCCAACTGAGACCTGCGAGACTCATTGTTACTAGTCTCATTGCTGCCTGTTATTGTTTGAACTGCAAATAAAAACAATATTTACAAAAAAAAAATATCATCTATATATCTTCTATATTATATATAGGTATATATATATATATATATATATATGTATGTATATATATATATATATATATATATATATATATATATATATACTCGCTATTAAAGAAAGAACTTTGAAGATGGAGAATCTTCAGACTATGATTCTTCAAATACATATCCTACAGAATTGCTAACCTCCATGGTTCCATAGATCTTCAAAACACATACTATCATATCTCTGTAGCACTTGCGCACAGACAGTATCTAAGGTTCAAGATTTTTGACAGTCTTTTTCAATTCCTAGGTATGCCGCGTGGTCTAAGCTTCGCACCCAGTACACTCACAAAGATCCTGATCAGCCTTAATGTTCTCCTATGGGAATAAGAAATCAGAATATTACATTATCTGGAAGATATACTTAGGAAGACTGATAAGAAATACAGAGACAGTCATTCAGTACTTACAATATTTCCACTGTATTATAACTTCAACTAATATCAACTGCAACCATCACAGGGAACAATGTCTATCGGTATAGTGAGGTGGGCACACTGGAACCTGAGTATAAAACAGAAAAAGTTCTTAGACCAGTTCGATCAAGAATGGAAACAAAAGATCTGGATCACAGAAGAAGTAAGAATGTCTCTTCAGTAGTGGATGAACGTAGAAAATATCAGAAGTGGCTTCCTGTTAGGGGACCCAGAGTTGGAATTAGTGACCACATGTGCCAGCGGAAAAGGTTGGGGAGCTCAAAACATCTTCCAGGACAACTGAACGATGTCGCTGACACTATGTACATCCAGGAGAATGGAAGCTGAGTTTGGATACGTTCAAGCAGACATGAAATTTTGGGAAACATCGTATATAGATCTGATGGTGAACTACAGAAACAAACAAGTTCTCCTTTTTCTCTATTCCATAAGATTTGACCCAAGAGCAAAGGTCAAGGTGCCCTAACATAGAGATGGAATTTTTGGCTGGGATATGTATTCTCTCTCCTTCCATTGATCCAGATAACTTTCAAAAAATACCTGGAAGGAAAATGTAGAGGTGATAGCAATTATTCCTCATTGGCCAAGGAGGCCTTGGCACTGCTGTTAAGTCTGTCACAAGGAGTTTCTTGGGAACTGCCAATCAAGAGGAACCTATTATCACAGGTTCCAGTTCTCTACAAAGATCCTGCAAGACTCCATGTAAAGGCCTAGAGATTGAGAAGAGCTTTCTGAAAGCTAGAGGCTTAACAGATTATGTAGTGGAAACTATTCTCAAAGCTAGCAGTCACACTACGTCAAAAGTATACAATGGAATTTAGAAAGCTTATGTTGATCTTGGGAAAGTTTCTGAAACTCTTAATCTTCCTTATTTGTTGGCAGTTTTTCAAAATGGTGTGAATGAAGGTTTGAGCCTTAGTCCTCTCAAAGTACAATTATCTTACGATTAAATGTTTTAACAAAGGAGTTTGAACAAAGGAGCAATGAGAATTACCGTATATACTCGAGTATAAGCCGAGTTTTTCAGCCCATTTTTTGGGCTGAAAAACCCCAACTCGGCTTATACTCGAGTCAGAGTCTGTATTATGGCAATTTGCATTGCCATAATACAGACTGGGGGGAGAGGGGGGCTGGCAGAGCTGTACTTACCTCTCCTGCAGCTCCTGTCAGCTCTCTCCTCCTCCGCGCCGTCCGTTCAGCACCTCGGTCAGCTCCCAGTGTAAGTCTCGCGAGAGCCGCGGCTCTCGCGAGACTTACACTGTGAGCTGACAGAGGGAGCTGCACGGACGGCGCGGAGGAGGAGAGAGCTGACAGGAGCTGCAGGAAAGGTAAGTACAGCTCTGCCAGCCCCCCTCTCCCCTCACTGAACTGCCACTGGACCACCAGGGAAGGAGCCTCCCTCCCTGCTATGTATCAAGCAGGGAGGGGAGACGAAAAAAAAATAAGAAATAATAATAAAAAATTAATAATAACAAAAAAAAAAGAGGTATAAGGACAACTATGGGAGGGAGGGGGGTATAAGGACCACTATGGGAGGGAGGGGGGGGATAAGGACCACTATGGGAGGGAGGGGGGGGGATAAGGACCACTATGGGAGGGAGGGGGGTATAAGGACCACTATGGGAGGGAGGGGGGGGGGTATAAGGACCACTATGGGAGGGGGGGGGGATAAGGACCACTATGGGAGGAGGGGGGGGATAAGGACCACTATGGGAGGGAGGGGGGTATAAGGACCACTATGGGAGGGAGGGGGGGATAAGGACCACTATGGGAGGGAGGGGGTGGGATAAGGACCACTATGGGAGGGAGGGGGGGTATAAGGACCACTATGGGAGGGAGGGGGGGATAAGGACCACTATGGGAGGGAGGGGGGTATAAGGACCACTATGGGAGGGAGGGGGGGATAAGGACCACTATGGGAGGGAGGGGGGGTATAAGGACCACTATGGGAGGGAGAGGGGGGGATAAGGACCACTATGGGAGGGGGGGGTGTATATGGACCACTATGGGAGGGATGGGGGGGGATATGGACCACTATGGGAGGGATGGGGGGGGATAAGGACCACTATGAGAGGGAGGGGGTGGGATAAGGACCACTAGGGGAGGGGAGGGTAAGGACCACTAGGGGAGGGGTGAGTCAGGACCACTGGGGGGGGGTGAAGGAACACGGGGGTGGGGAGGTAAGGACCACTGAGGGAGGAGGAGGGGAAGTCAGGACATATGGGGGGGAGGGGGCGGCAAAATGTTTTTTGCCTACGGCGGCAAATATCCTTGCACCGGCCCTGCACACACTGCATTCACACACTGCATTCATGCACACACACACTGCACTCGCACACACACTGCACTCATACACACACGCTGCACTCATACACACACACATACGCACACACTGCATTCATTATACACACACTGTAAATAAATATTCAATTAATATATTTTTTTTAGGATCTAATTTTATTTAGAAATTTACCAGTAGCTGCTGCATTTCCCACCCTAGTCTTATACTCGAGTCAATAAGTTTTCCCAGTTTTTTGGGATAAAATTAGGGGCCTCGGCTTATATTCGGGTCGGCTTATACTCGAGTATATACGGTAGACCCTCTGTTTAAAAACGTCATCCCAACATGGGACTTGCCTACCGGTTTGCATAGTCTGACATGCACACCCTTTGAGTCTATGGATTCTTCATCTTTAGGGGTCTTAACACTGAAATGTGTTTTCCTTGTTGAGATAATCTCAGCCAGAAGAGTTTCAGAATTACAAGCTCTTTCATCTGATCATCCTTTTACTCAATTTGTTGGAGATAAGACGGTTCTAAGGTTGGTTCTGATATACATTCTAAAGGTTCCTTTCCTAATTTCACCTGAACCAGTAGATTATGCTACCTTTTTTCTTGGACACTTCTACAGAATTAGTTTGTAGGGCTGTAGCCTAGTCATCTTTCAACACTTTTGTGAGGCTCTATCGCCTAGACATTTCAGGCTCCTGTGCCTCCTCATTTGGGATAAATGTCCTACTTCAACAGCTAATGTTTGATTAAATTTGGTATAGCATTGATATGGTATAATTGTTTTTTTTATCACGCACCCTTTACTTTTGCTTGTGAAGTCCCACAGGTGATGCTGACATGGATTGGCCAGGAAAACAGAAAATTGTTACAATACTTACCGTAATTTTCTTTTCTGTAGCAGGCGGCTACATAAGGGCACAAGAGGGGATGGGGCTAAGAGGGCACAGGAAGGGGAGAGCCCTAAAGAAGAGCACAGAAGGGGAGGGGGGCTACAGGAGGGGAGAGGTGCTAAAGAGGACACGAGAGGGAAGGGAGCTACAAAGGGCACAGGACGGGAGGGAGGTGAAAGACTGCACAAGAGGGGAGGTGGCTAAAAGGGCACAGTAAGGGGAAGGGCAAAAAGGGCACAGGAAGGGGAAGGGCAAAAAGGGCATAGGAGGGGCCTACAGAGGGCACAGAAGGGGAGGAGGCTAAAGAGGGCACAGGAGGGAAGAGAGGCTACATAAGGGCGCAGGAGGGGAGGGGGCTAAAGAGTGCACAGGAGGGGAGAAAGGCTACATAGGGTGACAGGAGGGCACAGCAGGCAAGGGGCTAAAGAGGGCACAGGAAGGAGAGGGGCAAAAGAAGGCACAGGAAGGGTGAAGGGGCTAAAGAATGCCGAGGAAGGGAGGTGGCTAAAGAGGGCACATGAGGGAAGAGGGGCTACATAAGGGCACAGGAGGGGAAGGGGGCTAAAGAGGGCCCAGGAGGGGAGAAGGGCTACATGAGGGGAGAGGGGCTACAGAAGGCACAGAAGGGGAGAGGTTAAAGAGGGCACAGGAGGGGGGGCTACATAAGTGGACAGGAGGGGAGAGGGGCTAAAGAGGGCACAGGAGGCGAGGGGGCTAAAGAGACAAACAGATGCTGGGGGAAAAGGCAAACAGATGGGCTTAGATGGGACAAACACACAAAGAGGGGCTGAGGGTATACATACACAGAGGGGATGGGTGCACAAAGACACACAGAGGGGCTGGGGGCACAGAGACACACAGAAGAGCTTGTGGAACAAAGAGGAACATAGAAGCACTTGGGGGGCAAAGCAACAGAGGGGCTGGGGAAGGGGAAAAAGAAACACAGTTGGGGGAAAAACAGATGCACAAATTGATGCACAAATTGGCTGGGGGAGAAAGACACACACAAAGGGGCTGTGGGAGACAAATAGGCACACAGAAGGACTGTGGGGATGAACAGACAAACAGAAGGGACCTGGGTTGGAGGTTGAGTGATTTTCATAGAAAATGGGTGTGGTTAAAAGGGTTGTGTTTGTAAAGGGGAGGGGTTATCAATATAGCCAAAAATATTCTTGCACCCAGGTGTCAGTGACCCCAAGATCGGCACTGCTTCTCATAATGTCCAAGTTTACTCACACTCAACCTCTCTGGTTACAAACTCCACTGGTTTACAATATCCACGCAGAATCTTGGATCAGCGCTCAATAACAAAGAATAATAAACAACAAGGCAGCAACCGTAAGAAGGGGATCCCTCTCAACCCTTCAAAATAACAAGGAAAAAAAAGAGAGAAGGGCTGCGCCACATAAAATTGAACAGATAGTACTGAAAGGTCTTGTCCCAACAATGCTGGTTGTCACATATAAAGGTGTCTTTTATCAAGAGGTAGATGCAGCTGTAGTTGCTAAGTTCTTTTATATATATATATATATATATATATATATATATATAATAAATGCTCAACGCGTTTCGTCGCCAGACTTCCTCAGGAGCTTCTTCAAGATACCACAGTTGCTAAGTTCTTTTATATATATATATAAAAGAACTTAGCAACTGTGGTATCTTGAAGAAGCTCCTGAGGAAGTCTGACGACGAAACGCGTTGAGCATTGGAATATTGACGACCCTTTGGGACCCTGCACTGTGGTATCAGCGGTTTTATTGTTTATATATGCTGATTGTTTTCTTTTTTTATTCTTGAGCTATACGTTATGGACTTGGTGCACTTTTGGTATTAGTACCTTACATTTGAATACTTGCACTTTAATATTGCACTTTGCACTTTTAACATCTGCACCTTATTTGCCCAGTTCAGCATTATGTACTAGTGAGCTGCTATACCTATGGGTTCCTGTCTAATATAATTTGAGCACTTGTTATTGTGCCATTATTTTATCTACTTCTGTATTAATAAATTACTATTTTTATTTGGATACCAGTATATTCATTATATGGTTCTTCCCCCCACACATACATAGTTACATAATAATAATAATAACAAAGTATGTAACCAGGAAAGGTACATTCAAATTACTCTGGTTTTCAAGTACGTCCAGGGGTTGTTACTATTGCTAAGTTTAATTATACTATTACATCTACCTCAGAGGAATGAAGAGCTGAGTCAACTCTGCCAGGATCTGAACCTGCAACCCCCAATGGGGGGGAGGGGGGGCAGAATAGATTCTACTGCTAATGTATTAGCTGCTGAGCTATCTCATCAGCCTCTAGCTGAAAAGAGACTTGCGTCCATCAAGTTAAGTCTCTCGCACATATGTTTTTTCTGTTGATCCAAAGAAAGGCAAAACACCCCGTCTGAATCACTTCCAGTTTTGCAACAAACTAGGAACAAATTAATTCTTGACTCCAAAATGGCAGTCAGATATCTCCTTGGAACATGGCACTCTAGAATATTCTCTCCCAGGGTATAAGATCTGGAGTCTCAAAAGGAATTTTGTTGTGTGCATCCTCTGCTCCAACCGCTAGGATGTTTCTTTATTCTTCTGTCCTGTGGCAGGAGAACTTTTTTCCCTTTCAGCCATCTTAGGTAGCATCGTCTAAGGGTTTTCAAAATAGAAGGTTTCCCTGAAAAGTAAGTAGGCATAGGTTAGTTTTGATTAATTATCTGCACCCCATGTTCTCAACCAAAGTGCTCTCTTGGCTGAAACTGAATGGTCCATAGCTAAGGACTACCAATGCTTCTGTGATGAAATCTGAAGCAAATTTTAAATCCTTCAAAAAAAATTTTCAATGGAAAAGGCATGGAACAGGTCTGCCAGAGAACACTGAAGTCAATAAACATGAAAATAATTACTTACAAAGCCGAAATCCACCGCAGCGGTTGCACTTAAGGTAACCAGGGTCCCTTACCAATCTTTGATTTAAAAGTTGTAAAATTTAGTCCAGCAAAGTCCAATCTTCAATTACTATGAAATCTTAACCCAGGGAGTCGCAAACTGCTTGGGCTGTATCTGAGTTCTTCCTTTGGGAGAGACTCTGAACTCCCCAGGGATGCCATAATGAAAAACTAATGGCAGGTGAACTGTCAACAAAACTGTTGTGCTACCTACTGGCTGGAGGACAGCTTGTTCTGGGGAGGTAGATTCCTTATATACCATCATTTGAAATTTAGATTCAGATTCCTGTCCTATCAGCTGAGATGGAGGAGCTAACCCACAGGTGATGCTGACATGGATTGGCCAGGAAAATGGAGTTTTGCAGAGGAGAAGGTTACTAAGAAGTGGATTTTCTGGATATTAATAAGATGAAAACAATAGACAGAAAATATAGTAGATATATGTTTGTCAGAGTAGTAAAAGGTAAAATACGACTCAGAGTTTGTAAGGTAGTAGGGTGTGGAAAGGGAAAAGATAAAGAAGATTTAGATTGAAGGTCACAATTTTGGTTGGGTTTATTTGTTTAACCATGAGAATAACCAAATACATAGTGAAGCTGTGTATTACAGTAAAATAATGCTATTGAGCCATTTTGGAGACATCATAATAAACAACGTGTCCAATGATTTTATTTTCTCATAATATATATATATTTATTAATTTATATGACATTGTTTGTTTGTTTTTAAGATTAGGTGTTGAGAGAGGGCTATGGTGAAGATGCATAGCCAGGTTGGGTTTGTTAGAGGAAGTAGAACATTGAATTTTGCTATTAAATACATTTATAATTTTGGTGCTTTAAGAAAGGGGAGTGAATTAGCACCTTCATGGGCAAAGTGACAGGGAATCCCTGGTCCAGGGTTCAAAAACACAGACCAGTTCTAATTCGTAGGGGGTTCTAAAAGGGCTTGCAAAAGAGAAATAGATGGGATAAACAAGAAATTGAAAAACTCATAGCCATAGAGAGCAAGACCAACGCCCAAAAAAGTGTTGGTCCATTGGAATCTGAGATAGGTGTGTTAATCAGGGCAAGGCAGAAATTATAAAAAAAGATTCTTAGGTACATAGCAAAGATGCATCCATGGCTGTAGATGTTCAAATCACTGCCTTACAGCAAGTAGGTGTTTGGTTAACACAGGATGAAGTACAACAACAAATAAATTAAATTCATATAAACAAAGACTCAGGACCAGATGAAATTCACCTAAAAGTACTTAGCAGTGGCGGAACTAACATAGAGAGAACCCTGATGCAAGAATTTGTTTGGACAACCCTTGTCACCCTTGTCAAGGGTAGCCAAAAGGAAGATTCCTGTCATCATATAAGTCCTACAATGCTTTTCTAGTTGGAAATCTACCATTTGCCCATCCATGCAGGGTTGTAGTTAGCACTGAGCAGTGTTTGACTGTGAGCTTGTTTTGCATGGAGAATGTATGTGTGAATGTAGAAGTGTATTTGTGTGTAGTACTGTCATTTGAATGCAGTTGTGTGATTTTATGTTCTGTTGTCATTTGAAAGTAGTGGTGCATTGGCGTTTGAATGCAGGCATGAATTTGCGTGTAGCATTGTTTTTTTTTAATGCAGGGATGTGTTTATATATAATGTTGGTGTTTTAATACAGGGGTGTGTTTGTACGTGTGTTTGAATACTGAGATGTATGTACATATACACATACACTTGCACATCCACTGATACACATATACACAGACACACACATGTTGATACACAGATTCGAACACTAACATACATACAGATATACAGACATACAGACACACACTGACAAATGTGCAGATACACATACACATAGATGAAAACACTGACACACATACAAATACACAGACACACAGAAACACACAGTGACAAACATCCAGAAACAGACACTGATACACATACAGTTACACAGACACACATATGCACACACTGACACACATACATATACAGAGACAAACAAATGCACACACTTACAAACAAATACACACATGCAGGTACACAGACATGCAGATACACAGACACATACAATGACAAACAGACAGACATGCTTGTCATCTTTTAGCCACCTTTCTGTTTACTACCTTTTAGGGTCAGGAGGGCTTCTGCTGGCTGGAGCTGTTGGGATTAAGTGTGTGCCTTCCCCTCTTCCTCTCTCTCCTGCCTGGCTCCATGTAAGTTAGCTCGGAGGAAGTGACCTTCACTAATTTTCTCCCAGCTATGGCTGTCCTTCCTGAGAACACGTGTAGGCAGGTGGCCCTAAGACCACTCATTGGGCGAGTGAGCAGTGGCAGTTCTGCCACTGGAGAGCTTAGTGTATAAATATCCATTCCATATCACTGTTTTTGATCTTTCAGGATTCTTTTCTTTCAGGAATCGTATAAAAGGCTTGGAGAGAATAAGCTGTGGTACCTATAATTTATTGTTTTGAATTCTTTATTTAGGTAATGCAAGTAAATTAAGAGATAATCACTGACTGGAGCAGTAACGAAGTGTAATGACTGTTTTTAAAAAAAAAAATGTTTAGATACTAGAACAATTATATGAACAATAAATTGTAGGCATACATAAGTAAAAGAATAACACAGTCAAAACTCAATGCAAGTGAATGTTAAAAACAGCATGTAAACAAAGTTGCACCAATGCAAGGTATTGTGTCTCTGTATGTAAATAATGTACCTCAAAGAAAAAAAGAAAAGACCATGGAAGAAAATGTAGAAAGAAAGAGAAGAAGGAAAAAAATGATGCAGAAAAGAAGGAGGTGAGAGTTGAGTAGAAAGAAAGTAATAATGTTTCATGATATTGAAGCATATTCCAACCATGGAGTCCAAATGTTATAAAATGCTGCAGTGATGTGATGAATAATTGTGGTCAACTTGTCCATACGCATATTGTCTTTAATCAGGTGCAGAGCCTAGCTATAAATGGAAAAACTGGTAAGCCGAGTGCCTCAGGGTTTTATGTTGAGTTCGCTTCTCCTCAATATGTTTATAAATGTTCTTGAAGAGGCTATTAAAAGTCATGTATCAGTGTTTGCAGATGACACAAAATTAAATAGGGTAGTACAGTCTGAACATGATATAACCTCTACAGAGTGATTTGTTTCCTATCATTATTTGCTATTTCTTTTATAGGATTTGACCACAATTATTGATGGATTACCATTTTCCAAAAAATAAATTCTCTATAAATCTGATTGTTCACAGTAAATTAATTCCCAGCAGATTACTAGTTACTTGATTTTGAATATTGAATATTTAATAAACATTTTAAGTATTGACAACTTTGTTGGTCTATGAAGCTTTTCACAGCAACAGATTTAAAAAAAATGTGTTTGTTTTTGTCAATGAGTCTCCTGTATAGATAATAAATAAAATAAAAAAGTTAACAGATACTTTGCTAATATGAGAAATTATTAGACAACCCCAACAGTTGTTATTGAGGTAAGATAAAATATGTAGAGCATTTAGTCCAACTCCAAACAAAAAAATGTCGCTTAGGTGACCAAGTTCTCCAACCAAATAGAAATGAAATGGGCCAGCACTCCTTAGTGTTTATAAGTTCCTATTATTGTGCACTCACAGAAAATATAAACACTGGAGACTGTTGGACCATTTCATTTCTATTGGCTCGCCAATGGAAAAGACCAGAGCCCTGTGGACACCATTTTAAAAGTTTTAGCGAGTGCTTGTCTGTCTATTATATACAAAACACATTCTGTGGCCAATCCTGCTCCTCTTCTGTAAAAATATGTTCCCAAAACTACATCAAAAGTTTTGCATATTAGAGAGTGAACTTGGTCCCCATTGCTATTCCCTTCATTTGAAGATAAGTATTATGCAAAATTATATTGATTACCTCTAAAATAGAATCTATTTGTTCTTTAACCATAAATAAACAAAAATAAGTCCTACGCCCAGACTTCCAAATCCCTATGCATGTTTAAATAACTAGAGGTTTTTAGTATCACTCTAATTGCCATAAGATCTATATGTTCTTTAACCATACCAGAACCTTTACTTAAAAAGAATGAGAGCGCCTCAAACCCTTTGTTGTGTTCTATTATTGCATATATAGACTTTACAATGCTGGTCACTAAAAATAAGTAATCTTTTCCAGAAATTGAGTGTCTACCTAAGGGATATTGTTGATAGACCCCCATTTTGCAGAACATGGATAGAAAAGAGAGACAGAGGGATTGGAACCCAGAATGCATCTAAGCACGTCCTTTTATTGATGCCCAAATACATATCTGAATTTGTATCCATATGACGAACTTGCTATGCCGAATCAGGCATGCTTCGATAATGTTACGGATCAGGCTGGTATGGTTTTGTACCACCCACAACTTATTTGAAACTCTAAAATTACATTTTCCAATATGAATCAAGCCCTTCTTATTTATACTTACCTGTCTCAGCATTAGTTTCCCTGTTGTGATTTTTTTTGATAGCCCAATAGCGCATTATTGTTTTCTCTGTTTATCTGGTATTTGACTCTTGGCTTCTTCAAATGTTTATCCTGACCTCTGTGCTCCTTTGACGTGGCTTGTATCTGTTTATGCAGTTATCTCCTATCCTTGACCTCAGCTATTCTCTGACTTTGTTATCCGTTAATCCGGTCATTCTATTCCGGTTATCGCCCTTGTTGTGTTCTGAGTTTGGGTGCTTTGTTACCTACCCCAATCCTAACAATTCTTGAATTATATCCCCAGCTCGTTCTTAGTTATTTGTAACTGAATAAAGGCTCACTCTTGTCTCATCTCTTACCTCCTTAAAGCACTACTACTAACATATCAGCCTCCCTTCAGGTCAACCCCACATGTTTGGGTAACGGCATTCCTTCAACTTTATCCTCTCCATCACTCCTTACATCCAGATAACCTACAAATTCCATCAATCACATTTTTAAAACAGCTTTTGTCCATCTTAACACTGGATGTATCTAAAGTGCTCTACATTTTCTTATACGGACAATGATTTCTGTCAATATTTAGATTGACAGAAATCATTGTCAGAGCTTTAGTAATGGTTCTGATTGTGTTGTCAAGTTAATTTACCCATAAACAATCAGACAAAGTGTTATTGACAGATTCACTTACCTTACGTTCTGGCTGTTCAATCACAAAATTGGAAACAGGCTTCAGGAAATAGAATGAGTGACATGTGGAGTAAGACTTTAAGAGCGTACCCACAGAAGGTAAATGTGTCAACCCAAAAACATCATAGACAGAAGGAGAAGAAAAGACAGAGCCAGGATATCAAGATCTGGGGCAAGGAAGAGAAGATAATAAATACAATTATATACAAGTGGGGAGTATAATCAATGAGATACATGGGTCACATGGAAATGAAAAATAAATGACTTTCTTGTACCTCCAATTCGTCTTGTTGCAACTATATGCCCACTTATTGGAATATGATAGAAATATAATAATAATAATAAGAAGAAAAAGAAATAATACTAATCTGCATAATTGTTTATGTAAAACTTGATACTGGTAATATAGTTTGCTAGATTGTTTTCAACTCTAGGGATATTTAGTAAAAGCATATGAGTACATAAAATTGAAGCATGTATTATGTTAAAAGTATGCCATCACTTTGTTCTAGAGATGCAATAAACATAAATAAATAAGCTCAAGGATTGGTAAACTCATGAATGTCTCTAGATTCTGAGATGGCATTTTATATTACGTCCTCTGCATATATACATTTAACTATGTGTAAGTATATATTCTGGTTGTTATTCAAAACATGAATTGTGGCGAATTAACAAAATAATGACAAAAGGTGGAAAGATCTACAAAATCTACTTGTGCAAAATGGCTGTTATTTTGTTAGATTTTGCAATGAATTTGTCGATTCATTATTTAGGTAATAATCCTGTGGTTTAAGAATAATGGATAACATTTAGTGTGAGTGAGTAGGTGGTCTAACAGTGTTCCTTATAATTACATGCTTTTTTTCTCATCCCTTTAACAGTTCCACTTGTAGTATTTTATAGGCGTTCGTGTTTTTGCCCTATTAGGCAACCTTTATATTAATTGGGCCTTTCATTAAATTGCCTATTTTTGCCTTAGGCACTCATTAAGTAATGGAGTGATTATTAGACAAACACACTTGTCTGACATAGAAAAGTACAAGGGCCATAACCTAAAAAAAAACCTGACAATAAGACCACCAGAGCAGCAATGATCAAGCTTGTTAAACAAAGGAATTCGCCTCAAGCAAGAATTGTTCAGGTCTAAAATAAATGGGCATTGACGATCTTATTTTGGAATTAGCGTTGTGTCAGAATGTTGTTACTGTAGCTTTGTTTACACTGTATGTGGGGCAGACACAGGTAAATTGTGAAATCATTCTCATGCTACAAGGTGACTTTAACACGCACTTTAGCATACATTTTTTTTTAATGTCTTAAAGCTTTTAAATAAAGAATTTTAAGAGTTACTCCAACTAAAAAAAAACAGTATTTCTATAATACACTGGTTTTGTTTTTAGTAACAATTTCTGAGTTGGTCAGACCCCCAAACCTATAAATATAGAAATATAACATGAGAACTTAAACTCTGTTCTCCCCTCAGCCCGATACTGCTTGGCTGACGTCACTACTCCCGCATGCAGTGTGTGCTGGTGCAGATCCCATTTTGTGTAGAATTGACATAAGCCAGCCTGGCAATACACAACAGATACAGACTCCAGGCATCATGACTTATACTTGTTCATGTATGTATTTTGCCAATCTTGTACTTGCTGTTGGGGCATTGCAAGAGCCTGTGTTAACTATTTGCTCCACAAAAATAAAGACTTAATAAAAAAAACGTACACAGGTTAATGCACTAAATTCTGAATTGATAATCTAATTGCATAATTAAAACTAAAATATCAAATGAAGTGGCTAAAGTAATAAACTAATTCTCCAAATTTAGCTATGATTGCCTTAAATTATCAATTTAATTTTCATCTGCTACAATTTGGAGTTTGGTGAAGAACTCTGATAGTAATGTGCATAATCATTGTAGTTAATTAATTTTTTTAATAAATTATTCATATAATATATATTTATAATATACAGTTGCAAGAAAAAATATGTGAACCCTTTGGAATGAAATGGATTTCTGCACAAATTGGTCATAAAAGGTGATCTGATCATCATCTAAGTCACAACAATAGACAATCACAGTCTGCTTAAACTAATAACACACAAAGAATGAAATGTTGCCATGTTTTTATTGAACACACCATGTAAACATTCACAGTGCAGGTGGAAAAAGTATGTGAACCCTTGGGTTTAATAACTGGTTGAACCTCCTTTGGCAGCAATAACTTCAACCAAACGTTTCCTGTAGTTGCAGATCAGACGTGCACAACGGTCAGGAGTAATTCTTGACCATTCCTCTTTACAGAACTGTTTCAGTTCAGCAATATTCTTGGGATGTCTGGTGTGAATCGCTTTCTTGAGCTCATGCCACAGCATCTCAATCGGGTTGAGGTCAGGACTCTGACTGGGCCACTTCAGAAGGCGTATTTTCTTCTGTTTAAGCCATTCTGTTGTTGATTTACTTCTATGCTTTGGGTCATTGTCCTGTTGCAACACCCATCTTCTGTTGAGCTTCAGCTGGTAGACAGATTGCCTTAAGTTCTCCTGCAAAATGTCTCGATAAACTTGGCAATTCATTTTTCCTTTGATGATAGCAATCCGTCCAGGCCCCGACGCAGCAAAGCAGCCCCAAACCATGATGCCTCCACCACCATACTTCACAGTTGGGATGAGGTTTTGATGAGGTTTTGATGTTGGTGTGCTGTGCCTCTTTTTCGCCACACATAGTGTTGTGTGTTTCTTCCAAACAACTCAACTTTGGTTTCATCTGTCCACAGAATATTTTGCCAGTACTGCTGTGGAACATCCAGGTGCTCTTGTGCAAACTGTAAACATGCAGCAATGTTTTGTTTGGACAGCAGTGGCTTCCTCTGTGGTATCCTCCTATGAAATCCATTCTTGTTTAGTGTTTTACATATTGTAGATTTGCTAACAGGGATGTTAGCATTTGCTTTTGTGAGTCTTTAGCTGACACTCTAGGATTCTTCTTCACCTCATTGAGCAGTCTGCGCTGTGCTCTTGCAGTCATCTTTACAGGTCGGCCACTCCAAGGGAGAGTAGCAGCAGTGCTGAACTTTCTCCATTTATAGACAATTTGTCTTACCATGGACTGATGAACAGCAAGGCTTTTGGAGATACTTGTATAACCCTTTCCAGCTTTATGCAAGTCAACAATTCTTAATCGTAGGTATTCTGAGAGCTCTTTTGTGCAAGGCATAATTCACATCAGGCAATGCTTCTTGTGAAAAGCAAACCCAGAACTGGTGTTTTTTTTTATAGGGCAGGGCAGCTGTAACCAACACCTCCAATCTCATCTCATTGATTGGACTCCAGTTGGCTGACATCTCACTCCAATTAGCTCTTGGAGATGTCATTAGTCTAGGGGTTCACATACTTTTTCCACCTGCACTGTGAATGTTTACATGGTGTGTTCAATAAAAACATAGCAACATTGCATTCTTTGTGTGTTATTAGTCTAAGCAGACTGTGATTGTCTATTGTTGTGACTTAGATGATGATCAGATCACATTTTATGACGAATTTGTGCAGAAATCCATATCATTCCAAAGGGTTCACATACTTTTTCTTGCAACTGTATATAATGCTCTCAGCCTATCACTGGCTACCTGGCTAAACCTTCCTGATACTGTGGAAGTATAGATGGGAAGAAGCCACGGGGCAGTGGTGACAAGTGCTAGAGTTCCAAGTTCAGGTTTAAAAACAGTTTAACCACTGAAGGTAACTCCCATACTCCCATCACAATTTAAATGTACTTTAGATGTTCTGTGGGTGGGAGTGCTGCTTTAAATATTTAAAAAATATAAACTTTACATAAAATTTTAAATAGCATGGAGAAAGAATTCACCCTAATGAAATGTGCTGTTCATGCCATCACCCCTAACCCTATGTACCCTAAGAATAGCCAATCTCCCAATCTTTTAAAAAAAAAAAGCCAACCACTAGGTGCCTCTAATTCTATTGTCACTTCACCTGTCCTTTTCAATTACACATTTCTTTCTCTGACAACCCCATGAAAATAGTGTTCCAAAATACAACTTGACATTACTATGTCTGAAATCAACATTTTATCAAGGAGACATTTGAAATACTGAAGACAACTGCAGTATCATGAAAAATTGCACACTGTTTATTTATTTTGCCTAATAAAATACATATTGCTATATAAACAGAATTCTTTTTTTTATTTGTTTTATGATTTTTTTTAGAATTTCATCATATTAGAGAAATCTTCTAACAGTAGTTTTCAAAGGCTGGTTTTGAATGTGAGTGCAATGTATACATCAGATTTTTCTTCTATTTCCCCTTCTCTTCACCCAACCTCTCATCCAGCATCTCGCCATGCCTCTCAAACATTGTTCTCATGGTTTCTACAAATCATGCTAGCCAAAACTAATGTACACTACTTCCCTACGTCTGCTCCATCATTTCCATTTCCATTTCCACACCAAACTATTCTCTTACCATTATGTTTGTTTCATTCACCTCTTCAAAATATGGAAAAGTCACTTACTACTACAGTTCTGAAGAATTGCAGATGAAGTTTGATTCGAACTTCTAAAATTCAAAAGGACTGAACCAAATCTCCAAGTCTACATTCCAACTGCAACAAACTCAAAATGCTGTTGCCTACCCCAAACTGCTCATGCCAGACTTTTCTTGCAAAAATTCTACTGGCTTTTGTCAGTGATCTATCTTCAAATGCATTACCCTCATGTTCAGATCTCCCCATAAACAATCTTGCTCCTCCTGACCTCAACTCTTTCATCTTCAACTATACCCCTGTTCACTTCTCCCTTACTTCACATCCCTTATCCAGCCTCAACACCCTGTGCTCATTCTTGATTCTGTTCAATTTTGTTCCTAGCACCCTCTACAGCTGGGATACGCTCAATCCCCACGTCCAATAGGCCATCTCTCATTTATTTTGCAAATTTCTAAAGACATATCTCTTCACCCAAGCCTTCCCAGCACGATATAACCCAATCTTTTACTGTCCCCTCTAAGTTCAACATACCTCACTGTATAACCCTCCAACTATACCATTCTCCTGACTATTGTAACTTTTATCCTGACTTCCCCCTGTCCCTCTGCAGATGCAACTATAACCATTTAGACTCAAATGGATCCTGGCCATGTTACCCTTTTAGGTTTGAGACTACACACCTTGTAACTTCTCTTCACCACTTGGCATTCTTCTCCTCACCTCCACATTGTCTTCACTTCAGGCTTTCTCCAAACTCCTTGCTCTTTATTAATTGGTTTTAGTTGCACTCTGAAAATAAAGGAACACTCTAAAGTTAGAATTACAAACAAATACTCCCAACATTTACTATTTACCTATTTAGTTAATATAAATAGTTTAAGCATTTTACTTGCTTTTATTGCCTCGGTGTGCTGATCTCGCCACAGCCACTGCTTCTCCCTTGACTGTTGATCTCAGCCAATCCACTGTTTCCTATGTAGGAAAGAACTGGATGGCTAGTGCACATTTGTGGAAATTGCCGCTCTGAGCAAATCAATATCTCCAGGAGGCCACTATACTTGGCCTAAAATACTAAGGCATCGGAACCATTATATTAAGATGTAGTTGCACTGATACTTAAATTGTCCCTTTGATTTAATGTATACGTATTGTAGGCTACTTGCTACCTGATTTACTGTATACCCGATTTAATGGAATATGCATTGACACAATAATGTATGGAATTAAATTTTATCAAATGCATTTTCTTCCTGCAACCTATTGTCTCAACACATAGTATCTGTCTAGGATAGAAGCTTGCAGAAGGTCTTCCACAGCACTTTATTAGAAGTGCTGCAGGCATTACATTGACGCTCACAGGCCAGATTCTATACTCCTTTTTATGTCAGTTTGTTCTATTATATATCCCTCTGGGTTTTGTTTTTTTGTTTTTTAAACTTATGTCTTTCTTGCATAATTAGTACAGGGTTCTGGATAAGAGCTCTATATAAGAAATGTAAAATAAAACAAATAAATGAAGTTGCTGGAATATTAAGTGCAAACACTGATTATGCATAAAACGTGAATTAAACTTAGAATGTATTCTCCTTCTCGACATTCATTTAATGTCTTTTGAACTTTAGGTAAGCAATCCATTAACTATTACACTAACAAGTGTTAATGTAGTTCCTGTCTTTCCTCTAAAGGCCCATAAAACCTTGGGGCTTTTAGGCTTTACACGTGCTCGTAAATCTTGTATCCAGGTGTTTCTAAACCACTTTCCATAATCAAAAATGACACCGCTCTCTCGCCCCAAACCTGGATAAATTTTCTTTCAAGTGTGCAGCATGTTTGCATAGTCCAATTCTATGAAAAACAATCACCGGGACGCAAAGTAAACTGTAGTTTTTTTTCTTATAGAATGGCTGTCCAATGAACTATCAAAGGAGACTTCGAACATACAGCAGGGAAAAGGCATGAAAAGTTATAGTAAAATAATTCTACATAACTTCCAAAATACATTCTTAACTGGTTGAAACATAAGTAAAGGATTCCATTATAAAGTAATAGTAACATTTTATTCTGAACCTAAATTGGCCATTAATGACAGTCATGACACTGCACTCCATTGTAAAGTGAAACCCGTAAAATGTCCTTTTTGTTAATGTAAACCTCACCGTATAGAAGTCTCAAACAAATACTTCATATTTAAACAAACCTGCTTAAATAGTCCTATTGAATTTTAAGTTGCAAAACTGCCAAATTAAGCAAAAAAAAAATATGTATACTGATTTTATTTTCATATATTATTGGAATGTAAAGATTTTTTTTTCGGCTCCAAAAAAAAAATAAGTCTTCTCATTATCTTGACTGATGAGGGCAATTAGTAAATACCTTGGTGTAGAATAGGTATTCACAATGTTTTAATCTTTCATACCAACAAGAACCCAGTGATATGCTTCATCTCCTACTAATAAGGGTAAAATTAGGTTTAATGCACACGGTAAAATTCTCATTAGCCAACCACTAAAGCTGTGTGTTTGGTATGTATATGTTTGTTTTACCGTTAGGCTGGAGATTAATGAGATGTTATGAGAAATATGAGAAAATTCTTGGAAAAATGTGCACAAAACTTAGTGCAGAATATTATTTAACAAAATGATAATTCAGTTTAAAGTAATAAATAGGAAGTAAAAGAAACCAGTCAAAAGCTGATCATGTTTGAAAATGCTTGAAGAATCTAATAGACTACAAACATGAGTGATGCATATTTGTATGATAGATCTGTATAGTTTTTATTTCCATAAGTAAACATGCAATGCAAGAAAGGCTTACAATAAAATCATCATCCACATTGGATGTATGACATTATCTTGGAATTATTTTATTGGATAAATCTAAATATAACGTGTGTGTTTCTCGAAAATATACATAGAGACAAACAAGCTGCACACATAATAATCTGTGCATTATAATATGCATTACGTAATTTAAACTTTTTTGTAAAGTAAACTTTTGGTGTGCACATAAAAACTACCCTTTGGATGTATTGAGTCAATAGAGGCGATACTAGAATGATGGGGTGACCGATGTTGAAACAGCCCCTTGATTTTCCATATTTCAACATGTGATATGTACAAGTATTAAATTGTTAGTTCAGTCAACACATTTGTAAAGCACCCATTCCTTGTAATTAATAAAATATGTCTCTGGATATAAACGGTTCTGCATTAGTTGACCATATCCTTCTTTTTCAGATGCCCAGGATTCCTCTACCATTCATGTATAGACTAAATCCATTTAAAATATTTTTTTATTCAGTATGTTTATAAGATATATGTGATTCTTTTTATGTTCTCACTAGTGTCTGAGCCTAAAGAATAATCTATAGATTATCTATAGGTCCATCAGTTGTTCTACTGCCATATGCAACAGGTAGCCTTCAGGAGGACAGTTTCCCTCCCACCCTACCCCTCGCCCACCCACCCCAAACTCATGTCCTCATTTATAAATAGTCTCCCACACAACTTTTATTCACTGGAAATCACAGGTGCAAACACTGATCAGCACATCCTTCCAATCTCTTAACCCTTTAAAATACATCCCCTCTCTCCCTACAAATATCTATATATCACACATCAATGCTATACACTTATTTATTTTAAAAATTTTACTATTTGTGTTTTGTTTTCTTTTTTTTTTCATTCAAAGTTTTTATTAAGGTCATGTAATAGTTACAGATGGGTGTGATCATACACATGTCCGAGTACAGTGACATGTAGTTCAGCATGGTATACAATGTAATAACAGTTTGAGAGCGTACGGTGCATACATGGTAAATTTCATGTCTAACATCGGTTGCTAAGAGAAGTTTTTCCAGTTGATAAGATATTTACGAGGTTATGCTACTCAGTGATTCGCAGCCCTCGGGTCCAGCGGGGTTGGCCTTTCACTGGGGTTTCGGTGAGGCCGCCTGGGGCCTAGTGTTCAGGGGTAAGGGAGGGGGGCCTGTGGCAGCAGGGGGGCGTTTGTCGGAGACATTACTGCATCCGGTACGTGGGGGGGGGAGGTGGGGGATTAGCAGTCTGTTAGTTAGCATGTAGTGGGGGGACCGTCTCTGGGGTGTTGTCGCGGGTGTGTGTGTCGAGTGGCGTAGTTGTGTCTCAGGGGGTTAGTGGAGATGTGATGTGTGGTGTCCTTCCTATGTCCGGGGGGAAGAGGGAGGGGGGGAGTTTGTGTATCTTGGTGTGTCGGTTGTCTTGTGCAATTACTTGTCTCGGCGTTGTTTCGCCCCTGGTGGGCTGTGAGTGGTCCGAGCCAACCTGAGGAGGGCGGGGGGAAAAGTAGGAAGGGAGAAGGGTAAGGAGGGATGGATGGGTTTAAGGTAAGCAGGGTAAGGAGTGGCGGGGTAGGGGTGGGCTGGGGGGGTCCGGGTCCCGGCCCCACTCCGGCTCTCCCCGGCCCTGGCGGTCGGGGTGGAGGCGAGCCACCGGCGCCAGTGGTACCAGGTATCGTGATATCTCTGTATACGTCCCGCCGCCGAGAGGACAAGCTCCTCAATACATCTGATGTCCTCCACTCTGGTCATCCACTCCCTCATCGTCGGGGCCGTGGGTCTTTTCCAGTGTCTCGGAATGAGGCTTCGGGCCGCGTTTGTGTTTTGTTTTCATCTACACACCTCATACCATATATGTATTTACAGTTGTTGGTGTGTATATGTACTTGTTTAGTTAAACATATATATTTTACTTTGTCATGCTAAATCTAGTTGTTCCCAGCCCCACTCAACATTGTTGGCTTGTTAATTTAAATGTTATTCACCTATCTGCTTATCACTAATGTCTTGCTTGACCAATCCTCATCTCATCTGTGCATCTCTATTCCATAGCTTTATTGCATCACTTTTTGAACACTGTTCTTCCTCGCTACCCCATTTTCTCTCCACTAGGCCTCCTTCCCTGATACCTCCCTTCTGCTCTCTGTAACCTCCTCCTTTGGCCTCACACAGTTGTCTACTTCAGCAACAGCAACTCATACAGCAAGAAACACTTTTAACCTCATCTTCACCAATCTCCGTACCACCTCTAATCTCTCAAATGTTCAATTTCCTTTATCTGACCACCATCTGCTGACCCTTGACATCTGCATACCCTGTACAAAATTTCACCACCCTCAACTCTCCTAACGCAGAAACCTCCACTGCCTTTATCTCCAGCATCTCTCCACCAAACTCCAAACTCTCCTTTTACCCATCTCAAATCTCACTCGCCCTAACCCTGCAACCTCACTCTACAACTCCACTCTCTCCTCTCAACTTGACATCATGGCACCTACTACATTTAAATGCAGCAAGTGTTCCCAATTACAACGCTGGCACACCAACCTGACCCGATATCTCAAAAAATGTTCCAGAACTGCTGAAGGCTGTTGAAGAAAGTCTCACTCTGCACCGGACTTCCTCCACTATAAATTTATGCTGCACTCCTACACTCTGGCTCTTTCCTCTGCAAAAGTAAATTACTTCAACATCCTCATAAGCACACTGTACCACCAACTCAAATGCCTATTTCACACTTTTAATGCTCGCCCTGTTGCTCTCCCTCCCCTTACCACCCTGTCCGCCTCAAACTTTGCAACTCACTTCACTGAGAAGATTTCTACAGTCAGGGAAGAGATCTCTAACCACTCTCCCTCCCCTTCCAATACATCACCCAACCCCACTCACTCCACTGTTGTACGCTCATTCGCACCTGCTACAACAGAAGAGGTTTCTGCTCTGCTCCGGTCCTTCCACCCCACCACCTGTTCCCTTGATCCTATTCCCTCATATCTCATCCACACTCTGTCTCCCTTTCTGGCTCATACTCTCACTAAAATGATCCATCTCTCCCTTTCCTCCAGCACATTTCCTTCACCTTTCAAGCATGCAGCTATAATGCAGATTCTGAAAAAGCCCAACCTTGACCCAAACTCCCCATCCAACTACCGCCCTATATTGCTACTGCCATTTGCCTCCAAGATCCTTGAGAGAGTTGTGTATGCGAGATTGACAGACTTTCTCAAATCCAACTCTCTGCTTGACCCGCTTCAGTCTGGATTCTGAGGTCGTCACTCTGTTGAAACAGCTGTGACCAAAGTATCCAGCGATTTAATCGCTGCTAAAGCTCATGGCCATTACTCTATCCTAATACTCCTTGATCTTTTTGCTGCCTTTGACACTGTTGATCATCAACAGATTCTTCTCATTCTCCGTAATCTGTAGTCTTCGAGATACTGTTCTCTCCTGGTGCTCCTCCTACCTTTCTCAGCGCTTTTTCAGTGTTTCTTTCTTTGGCTCTGCCTCTTCTCCCCAACCACTCTCCGTTGGCATTCCCGAAGGTTCTGTCCTTGGTCCCCTATTGTTCTCAGTATACACTGCCCCGCTTGGTAAACTCATCAGCTCATTTGGCTTCCATTATTATTTATATGCAGATGACACACAAATCTACCTGTCCTCTCCTGATCTCTCTCCGCCCATCTTGACTCATGTCTCTGACTGCCTCTCCGCGATTTCCAACTGGATGGCTGCTCACTTCCTTAAACTCAACCTGTCCAAAACAGAACCTTTGGTCTTTCCTCCCTCAAGTGTTGCTACTCCCGTTTCTGTCTCTCTCCAAGTCAATGGCGCCACCATCACCTCTACCTCGCAGACTCGCTGCCTAGGTGTTCTCTTTGACTCCGACCTCCCCTTCACCGCTCATGTCCAGTCGATCTCCAATTCCTGTCGCTTCCATCTCAAAAACATAGATCGTATCCGACCGTATTTAACACCAGACACAGCAAAGGTGCTGGTCCATGCCATTGTTCTTTCTTGCCTTGACTACTGCAATCTCCTTCTCAGTGGTCTTACGTGTTCCCAGATTGCACCGCTGCAATCTATAATGAATGCGGCGGCCAGGCTCATTTTTCTGTCTGGCCGCACCTCCCACGTCTCCCCCCTCTGTCAGCCCCTACATTGGCTTCCAGTTAGATACAGGGCTCAATTTAAGTTTCTGGTGCTTGCTTACAAGTCCCTACATAATGCTCCAACCTACCTATTCTCCCTAATACAAAAGTATGTCCGTCAAGGTCCTTGCGCTCTCCCGAAGACCTACATCTATCCTCTGTCAGTACTCCCACATCTGAAGCTCGCCTCCAAGACTTCTCCAGGGCTGCACCTTTTCTGTGGAACTGCCTTCCCTTCTGTTAGACTTTCACCCAGTCTCCACTTCTACAAAAAAAATCTTTGAAAACACACTTCTTCAGGAAAGCATATCATTTAAATGGTTAGCGGGTTTCATTCCTCACTCATGCCTCCTCTCCTGCGACTGTCAAAAAAAAAAAAAAATAACCTTCTCAGTGAATACTTTTCTAGCAACCAATTTCATTACCCCTACTTATACCTTTTGTGTCACTATACCCCACTCCCTCTAGCAAGTAAGCTCACTGAGCAGGGCCCTCAACCCCTCTGTTCCTGTGCGTCCATTTGTCTGGTTACAATTAAGTGTCTGTTAGTACACCCATTGTACAGCTCTACGTAATTTGCTGGTGCTATATAAATAATATAGACATGTTGCAAAACTATACTACCTATTTTTATTCACAGATTTATAAAAGACACATTTTTGCTATGTATAGTTTACTTTCTGTGAATAATATTTTGGGTTTATAATTTTCCATTACGGGTTTATTAATTATTGTAATTAGCATTTTCTGTTATTGTAGTGTTAAGGCATATTTGATGTATAATCAATCTGCTTAACTTTCATTTATATAAGATAATTGTATAGTCTTTATTATACTTAAACTCTCGCACATTTGTGAATGATTACCATAAATCTATCTGCAGCATTACAATATAAAACTGAATGAGATGGAAATAGATCACTTATGAGCCTTCTTACTTGGGTTGTGTTGTTATTACGTGGCAATTAAATCGTATGGAATCAATAGCATAGGACAAATGTAAATTCATGCTTAAGGAAACCCTGTAAGTTGTCCAAACTTGAATATATCCTACTCTTAAACTGTGTTTTTGTATGTGTAATATTCCCGGCTTGATGCATTTCAATTAGGGATTGAATTTAATATTTTTGGACACATTTTTTAATTAATGTAATATTTTGAAGTATTTTAAGATTTTGATAGTTTTTAATATATTAATATATTTTTATATATTCTATATTTTTTCATACTTTAATATTTGGAAAAAATATATATATTTTAAAAGTTTATCCAAAATATGAAATCATTTGAAAAGGTTATCCAAAAATATTAAATTGAAACCCAAACTGAAATACCAAGCCAAGAATTAAGGCCTAAATTTGAAAAACAAGATATTTTAATTTAACCTTTATTATAGAGATGCATTTGTTTAACTAGTAAATAAGAGGAATACATTAAACGCATAATTTCTCAACCCCACAAGATTGCTATTGAGTAAAAAGGGGTGGATTAGTGACACAAGCTGCACTGGCAACACATAAAAAGGGCATGCATTAATGCATATCAGGCTGTGTGCCAATCACTCAGGCCAGTCTACTAAGAATGGACCACGCTCTCTGTATTGTCCTAATCCTAGCATAAGTGCACCTAATGATGCCCTATTGCTATACTTTCTGGGTACAGTTCACAGGTGTCCCCAAATGAAGGACATTGGGTAACACATTGAGAGATGATAGGACAAAATCCAAAAATAGAGACTGTTCCAATAAAAATTGGGACTGTTGCGTGGCCTGTAACCTAATTTATGAAGTATAATAATGAAATATATTAGTTAACTCTCATGGTTACTTGACTTTAATCTATTCAAATCAAGTGTCAAGAATTACTATATATTCACATATCGCATATTGATTGGTTTCCTATGACCTTGACATTTTTTTCAATCTTTCTTGTAGTTTGTACCAGCTATAATAGTGTAACAGGTCCTGCTGGCACTTACCTGTCCCAGAGACCCTGCGGCATCCTGGAGGCAGTCCTCTAGGGTTTTAGGTGCCTGCTGCTCTGTCTTGATCTCAGTACTTCTCCTGCAGCTCCTGGAGCAGCATATAGAGGGAATCAGAAAGGTCTTCTAGCATCCTAGTTCCTGATTCTTGGTCCTGGTTCCAGATCCTGATTTTTTTTCCTGGTCCCCAATAAAGCTTGGATTCTGACCTTTGGCTTTGACCCTGACCACGCATCTTGTCACCAACCTTTGGTCTCTAGCATCTTGCTCCCTATTAAAGTGCCTTTAATGGGGACTTTAGCATCAGAACTTGACCATGGAGCAATGGAAGAAGGTCTATTGGATCACACTCTCCTTTTAGATCAGGTGGATAACCAGGTGCATGTGCATTGTTTACCTGGGGAAGAGATGGCAGCACTATGGAAACAAGGAAGCTGGCGGAGGCATTTTATAAATACCAGTAATAATAATAATAATGATCTCACTGGAAATGCTACAGGCAGAAAGAGCAGACAATTTTGAAAAGCAATGGATGGGTGCAAAAAGGTAAGCATTAGCTGCAGGGGCGTACCTAGAGCATATGGCACCCGGGGCGGGTCCTAGTTTTGGCACCCCCCCCCCCCCCCCCCCGCACTTTAAAATGTACAAAACACCCACAATTTTTTTAAATGTATGTAGCATTGAGCAGTGCTTCCATGTTTCAATGTAAGCATGCTTTTGTATGGAGTAAGTGTGAGTGAATGAATGGGTGTGTTTGTATGTAGTGTTGGCATTTTAATGCAGGCATGCTTTTGTGTGTAGTGTTGGCGAGATGCAGTGGTGTGGTTATATATAATGGTGATGTTTTAATACAGAGGTGTGTTTGTATGTAGTGTTTGCACTGGAATGCAGGGATGTGTTTGTGTGTAGTGTTGGCAAGATGCTGAGATGTGGGATTGCCATATTTAAGGACACCAAATAAGGGAGCTATCTGCTAAACAGCACCCTAATTTGGTATCTTTACATATGGAATCTCACATAAGGGCACCAATTTAGGGAATTCTCTACTAAATAGCTAAAAGATCTACATTTTAAAAGCCTTTTTCTTAATTTTAATATTTAGGTTGTTTAGTAGATAACTCACTTATTTGTTATCCTTATGTGGGATTGACATATTTAAGGACACCAAATTAGGGAGCTATCTACTAAACATATACACAACCACAGATATACACACGCATTTAGTTATTAAGAGGTCCAACCAACCTCCCTACCTTACTCTGGGAGTGACAAGCGGTTGCTGCTGGGATCTCTGTGCTCTTCCTTCACAGCTCACTTGCACGACCAGTAGTGATGCCGATGCCAGGATGACGTCATACCCCGGCTGCCGGCTTACTGCAGGGCGTACACAAGCTCCTATATGGTCCATAAAAATGTTTAATCTCACTGCCTTCCAGTATATATCTGTCCTATCTGTCTGGGGGAATGTGACAACGTGGATGTATATGTAAGTGGGTGAGTATTACGATCAGGAGAAAGGTATATGGCAGGGTGGGACAGTGTGGTGGATACTATGTCAGTGTGTGCCATTGCACACAGTGGATTGAAGGAGGTGACTGCAGGTGAGGTGGTGAGTATATGGTGTTTTATGTCACGGGTGGGAACAATGGGATTGGGTGTTATATGGAAGAGAGGATAGTATGTCAAGGCAGGGCCAGGGTGTATGGCAGGGTGTGTATTATGATACGGTGGAGGTATATAGCAAGGAGGGGATTATGGCAGTGTGGGTATTATATGACATGTTAAAGGGGTATATGCCAGGGAGGATATTATGACAAGGCAGGGGTGTATATGGCGGTGGTGTATATGGCAGAGAGGGCAGGGGTGTTGAAAGAGGGTGTGACAGAGTGACTGAGGGAGGGGGTGACAGAGTGACTGAGGGAGGGGGTGACAGGGAGACTGAGGGAGGGGGTGACAGGGAGACTGAGGGAGGGGGTGACAGGGAGACTGAGGGAGGGGGTGACAGGGAGACTGAGGGAGGGGGTGACAGGTGACTGAGGGAGGGGGTGACTGGTGACTGAGGGGGGGTGACTGGTGACTGAGGGGGGGTGACTGGTGACTGAGGGGGGGTGACTGGTGACTGAGGGGGGTGACTGGTGACTGAGGGAGGGGGTGACTGGTGACTGAGGGAGGGGGTGACTGGTGACTGAGGGAGGGGGTGACTGGTGGCAGAGTGAGGGGGTAACAGAGTGACTGAGGGAGGGGGTGACTGGGTGACAGGGTGACTGAGGGAGGGGGTGACAGAGTGACTGAGGAAGGGGGTGACAGGGTGACTGAGGGAGGGGTTGACAGGGTGACTGAGGGAGGGGTTGACAGGGTGACTGAGGGAGGGGTTGACAGGGTGACTGAGGGAGGGGTTGACAGGGTGACTGAGGGAGGGGTTGACAGGGTGACTGAGGGAGGGGGTGACAGGGTGACTGAGGAAGGGGGTGACAGGGTGACTGAGGGAGGGGGTGACAGGGTGACTGAGGGAGGGGGTGACTGGTGACAGAGTGACTGAGGGAGGGGGTGACTGGTGACAGGGTGACTGGGGAGGGGGTGACTGGTGACAGAGTGACAGGGTGACTGAGGGAGGGGGTGACTGGTGACAGGGTGACTGGGGAGGGGGTGACTGGTGACAGAGTGACTGAGGGGGGTGACAGGGTGACTGAGGGTGTGACAGGGTGACTGAGTGGCTATGGGGGGATGACAGGGTGACTGAGGGAGGGGGTGACAGGGTGACTGGTGACAGAGTGACTGAGGGGGGTGACAGGGAGACTGGTGACAGGGTGACTGGTGACAGGGTGACTGAGGGGGGTGACAGGGTGACTGGTGACAGGGTGACTGAGGGGGGTGACAGGGTGAGGGGGTGACAGAGTGACTGAGGGAGGGGGTGACAGGGTGAGGGGGGGGTGACAGGGTGAGGGGGGGGTGACAGGGTGACTGAGTGGGGGGGTGACTGGTGACTGAGGGAGGGGGTGACAGGGTGACTGAGGGAGGGGGTGACAGGGTGACTGAGGGGGTGATTGGTGACAGGGTGACTGAGGGGGGTGACAGGGTGACTGAGGGGGGTGACAGGGTGACTGGTGACAGGGTGACTGAGGGGGGTGACAGGGTGACTGGTGACAGGGTGACTGAGGGGGTGACTGGTGACTGAGGGAGGGGGTGACTGGTGACTGAGGGAGGGGGTGACAGGGTGATTGAGGGAGGGGGTGACAGGGTGACTGAGTGAGGGGGTGACAGGGTGACTGAGGGGGGTGACAGGGTGACTGAGGGGGGGTGACAGGGTGACTGAGGGAGGGGGTGACAGGGTGATTGAGGAGGGTGAGGGGGTGACAGGGTGATTGAGGAGGGTGAGGGGGTGACAGGGTGAGGGGGGTGACAGGGTGACTGAGGGGGTGATTGGTGACAGGGTGACTGATGACAGGGTAACTGGGGGGGGTGACTGATGACAGGGTGACTGAGGGGGGGTGACAGGGTGACTGAGGGGGGTGACAGGGTGACTGAGGGGGTGATTGGTGACAGGGTGGGTGACAGGGTGACTGAGGGAGGGGGTGAGAGGGGGACTGAGGGAGGGGGTGACAGGGTGATTGAGGGGGTGACAGGGTGACTGAGGGGGGGGTGACAGGGTGATTGAGGGGGGTGAGGGGGTGACAGGGTGAGGGGGGGTGACAGGGTGACTGAGGGGGGGGTGAGGGTGAATTTACAATAATAATATTTTCTTACCATGATTCAGGGGCTGTCTCTCTCCATCCCAGCCCAGGCAGTGCAGGAGGTGCAGGCAGAGTGGCCGCAGGGGAGAAACCTGTCAGAATGCACGCTCTGCGCCCCCTGCTGGCACACTCCATAACAGCATCCCTGGTGCTCAGTGATGACTCAGAACACAGGCTGGGAATCCCCTCCCTGTGCTCTGACTCACTCACTGAGCGCCGGAGCCGCGAGGGAGAGGACGACCAGCAGGAGGGACAGAGTGTGGCACCCCCCTACTGGATGGCACCCGGGGCGGACCGCCCCCCCCGCCCCCCCCTTAGTACGCCACTGATTAGCTGGGATAACTGACATTTAGACACAATGTGCATAAAAAATGTCTGAAAGGGGGAATGGCAAAGGTAGGCAAATTAATTCTATAACAATTTCACCAATAATAAAATAAAATAAAAAAATAAGTGAGGGCTGGCACAACACAAGGAGGCATATGTGGGCACCTTAGGGCATACCAATCTGGGCTGTACAATGTCCAGGTGTCCATCAGGAGGGGAGCACAGTAGCACAGTGCTCCCTTCCTCTGCAAGTCATTTAATGTAGAGTGGCAGTGCGGAAATTGGTAGAGGATCTTCTGTATCCTCTACCTGGTTTGAAAGGAAGCTGCTCACTAGGAGCAGTGAACAGCTTCCTGCCAGACCTTATGCTCTACCAAGTGGACACAGTACAAGGAGGTAAGAAGGCACCGGAAGGGAGGATGGTGGCAGAGACACACAAAAGGGAGGGAGGAAAAACACAGATGGGGCTGAAAAGGGGTTAATAGACACACAAAACTGAGGGTAAGAGACATTCAAAGAGGCTAGGGAAGGGGAGAAAGAGACATACAGAGTGGCTGGAGGAGATAGAGACATAAAGAGGGGATTGAGTGGGAGAAGGATACACAGAGGAGCTTGGGTTGGAGAAAGAGACACACACACAGAGGGGCTGCAAGAGGAGAAAAAGACACAAAGAAGGGCTTGGAAAGGGAAGAAAGAGACACAGGTTCTGGGAGGAAGTAAGAGACACACAAGGGGGGACTAACAGACACACAAAGGGGAAAATGGGGCTTAAGGTATACAAAAGGGAAATGTAAAATACAAAAGGGGTTAAGATACACTAAAAGGTGTAAGACATTCAAAAGATGGAAAAAGGAACACAAAAGGGGTAAGAAATTCAAAAGGGATGTCAAGAGACACACAGGTGAAATACATGTTTTTTGGGGGGGGGAAGAGGGGCAAAATGCACTTTTGCCTGTGTAGCCAAAACTCATTGCACTGGCCATGCCTATTATCCTTTGGGAACTGTAGGCTGATGGGGCCCATCAGGTGGCCCATGCACTTAGGGCCACCCAATCGACATGTGTCTTCAGGGACCAGGTTGTGCTCTGCAGCGTTTTAACAGTGCTACTGGGCCACTGTAATATCACAGCAAGAGCTAGAAGGACGTGAGAGCTAGTCACTTCCTCCAGCTGCAGGTACAAAGTTGTGCAGAAGTGGTAAGAGGTGGCAGACTGGAGGGGGTGAACAAGGAGAGCAAACTCTCAACAGCCCCAGCAAGCAAAATTTTCTGTATGTCTGTATCTTTGTGTGTCATTGTATCTGTGAGTCTTTGCATTTGTGTGTCTGTGTATGTATCTGCATGTGTGTCAATCTGTGTGCTGATATACAGGTTTACATGCAACCCGTGGATATTATAATGATCCTTGTAATTATTGCAATTCGTATGCAAGTAATTATGACCGTCTATTTACATACCTGTTACGGGACACTCTGTATAAGCAGTCATTGAATATGTAAGTGTTTTAAATACATGTACAATATTTCTTTATGGTTTATGCATTTTGTAAAATAACCACAAAGTCCTCTTTTAAATAACAATCACTTCAAAGCATTATGTCGTGTAGTATCATGTAGCGTACCTTTAAAAATGTTTCTAGCATAGAATAGGTTTTGATAATTCATTAGAAGTTTGGAGCATGCAAAGCTGCTTTTATAAAGTGATGGTAAAACATGACACATTGTGGCTCATATTTACTATGTGCTGGAACTCCATAAAACAACCTTAAATTATATAGGACCGTCTACACAAACTCAAGTGACTGTGAGCCAAACACTGAATGCTGGGAGGAAAAGCAAATTGTTTATGACTAACGATAAAGGATCAATAGACACATGTGAGTGTGAACATAAGGCAGATGGGTAAGCACAGTGTGAGAATCTACGAGACCCAGGTGCTCAATCTTACGATCTTCTATTTGGAATGATTCCAGAGTCAGCTAAGCAATATAAATAATAGGATAAACAGGAAAGTGACATGCATTGGTACTGGTTATACTGGATGTTGTTCGTCTTCGGAACAAGTGTGATATGTACTCACCAGTAATCTAGTGTTAGCACAATCAGGTATTTATGGACCAAGGTATATATATATATATATATAAGCTAGAAACAATTCAAATAAAGATATCTATTTTTATAGACATAGGAGCACATAGCACACAAATCTCAGTGACGAACCCTGAAGTGGTAGCTAGGGGTTAGTAGTTTTTTACCCGAACGGCTATGAGCAAGAGTGATTATAGCTCGCCGTTCAGATCTCCATTCATCTAATATTCCAGAGTAGATGAAGCGTTCAAGCATAATCTCCCCAAAGCAGTAATCAGGTACCCAAACATCAGCCGAAACATGATGAAGGGTGTGAAGGATTTCCCAGCACCCGTTCGGTTGTTTCCACTCCCTGCTATTCTGTTCACTTGGATTATTTTTTTTCTTTTTCGTTGTGCGGTAAAATATTTGTTTTACCAAACGGAGACCACCCTGGGTACCAATTAGAACATGGAATCCTATGTAACTGTACGAAAACCACAGACTAACTGAATGCTGATAGGTGGCCGCCATTTCGTGTGTACGAACGCACGTGTTGAGAACAATGGACGAAGGCCATCTTGTCTCCCAAACGCAGCCAGCGGGAGCTGGTCGTCAAATGGAGACCGGCTCTTGCTACCAATTCTATGGAACTCTTGGTCGGATACAACCTCGTGGCAAGCCAGTCAAACTTCCACACGGTGCCGTTCGAAAAGTACAAAACGGATTTTCATGAATTTTTAGTATGGTACTCCCATCAAGCTCAGCTACCCAGGTATTTGTGTGTTTTTTATATGTGTAAAGTATATTTCTGTAAAATGTGAAATTGTTAACTTTTTCTGGCCAGCAGATAATTGAGTTTAGTATGTTTCCAAAACTCAATTATCTCGCTGGCTCAGGGGAGGAGTTTGATGCTATATGAATTGAATGCCCTTGCTTCCATTAAACCAGTCTTGTTCCAGCATTAAGCTTTGGCTCATGTGTGGATTATTATGCGATACCAGCGATATATTACCCTGTGTATTATTGGCGATATTGTTTTATGGGAATAAGGGAATACTTGACGGTGATACATATGCAGACCATCACAAAGGGTGTAACAGGAATGAAATTGTATTGTGCCACACTGGCTTTTATGTGATTCTCCAGGCCAGGGGAACACCCCCTGGACCTGGTGGAAAACAGGGACACAACTTAGTACAAACAATAACAATACAGGGACAAACAGTGACACTCCCAGTACAAACAATTAATTTCCTCCTCTCTGCCTGGAGGTAATTGGGTCAGATAAAGTAATAACTCAAATATCTCTGGGCAGAGGGAACACAATTTTCACAATATTTGGAAAACACCCCAAAACATACAGGACCCCCACAAGTGTCACATCCCCTGATAGGTCCTGATATGGGTGACCAACATATTGTCACGGTTCTCACCAGTTAGACAGCCAGACGTGGTCGCTCCTGGAGTTCCCAACAGGGGACTTGAACCGGGGAACTTCTCAGTCCTGGTCCTGTTTGCTGCCTCTGAGCCACAGAAGCTTTATACAGTGACTACGGATTCCAGTCCTGTTCATCCTGGCATGGCTACTACACTGGGGGCTGCACCTTGACTTGGTTGTGTTTCACCTGATCCTGATCAGTCATCAGCAGGGTATTTAAACCCAGCCTCGCCCTGTGCTCAGTGTCAAGTCTTTGATCCTGTTTCGTACCAGTGTTCCTGTTTCATCTGCTTCGTGTTATTGACCCCGGCTTCTGACTCGTTTATTCTGACCTCTGGCATCCCTTGACTTCGGCTACTCCTCGTTGTTCCTGACCTCTGGCATCCTGTAACCTCGGCTATCCCTCGACATTCCTGCTGGTTTAGTCCTTGCCTGTACTGCGTATTGGTACGTTATCCTGCACAGCCCCCGTGCACAGACCCACAGGCCGGGTGAATTCTTGCCTGACCACCTTGGCCTGTGGCTATCTGCAAGGGTGAGCAACATATCTGCGCTACAGACTCCCAACTCAGGTAAGACCCTGACACATATCCAAAATCACCCAGATCGGTTCAGGGGTTTTTGAATTTCAAGGAAGTCCCATTTGACCGAACGCACATGAGGCTCCTGCCCAGAGCAGTTCCATGTGTTAGGCTGTGCGGTCGGTCTATTTTGTTAAATCATAAAGTCGCACAAAGGGATCCGTCTGGCTCATAGCAGCGATTGTTCCCCTGGTTTGGGGGATCCAAACTACCGAACAGCGCTCTCCTAGCTGTTCGGGAAAAGGAAGCAGGTGTTTGTCAGTTTAACCGGTGTTTCAGGAAGTTGAGTGTCCGATTTTAGTTCCAGACACTTGACGACCAAGTCCCGCTGCCTTCTTTCGTGCAAACAAGATGGCCACCGTTTTCTCTTCCATGTGGCGTTCGACTATACGAACGGCGGCCACACATAGAGAACGCTTAATTGAAGGTTTCCTTTTGTAATAATGAGTAGATGAAGCGTTCAAGCAGAATCTCCCCAAAGCAGTAATCAGGTACCCAAACATGATGAAGGGTGTGAATGATTTCCCAGCACCCGTTCGGTTGTTTCCACTCCCTGCTATTCTGTTCACTTGGAAAAGAATAGCAGGGAGTGGATGGGTCATTCGGTATTTTGAGAAACTACCGAACAAACAAACAAAATATAAAGAAAAATCCAAAATATTCCACGAACAAAGTTAGAAAATGCTGATTTTCTCAAACTCACCATTCAGGGAAAAAAAATGAATGTGTAGTGGTTACAGATGTCCCAACACAGGACACAGTTCTCCTCCTATAGTGTCCCCCCATCTAGTGTACCCCCATCCCTCACTACTAGATTCCCCTGTCTAGTGTCACCCCCCATCAAATGTCCCCCCATCCCTCACTACTGGATTCCCTTATCTAGTGTCCCCCAATTCCTCACTGCTAGAGAACCACATCCCTCACTACTAGAGTCCCCCTATCCCTCACTACTATTGTCCCCCACCAAGTGTCCCCCATCCCTCACTTACCTGATCTATAGGCTGATTGTAGGCTGAGAGCTGCTGGCTCTGCGCTGTGCTGCTCCCCCGCGGACTTAGAGTGTAGAGAGAGGCAGAGAGATGATGTTCCTGCTTCTCTCCACATACAGCACCACCTACTGACCGGCAGTGTGTCTAATTTCAGTCACAGAAAAGAATACCGGTATTATTGCAATACCAGCACCAGCCAAGGAGCCTGAAATACCGGATATGCAGGTAAAATACCGGCCAGGTGGCAACCCTAACTGCATCATCTGTAAGGTTTTTTTAAAATAAATAGCGAATTTTTTTTTTAATATTTTGGTTAACCTTATTTTATTGAAGATTTTTCATACAAGTTACAAAGAGGGTCTCACAGGCCCCAGAAATTGGAAAACAAACAAAGAAAAGACTTGCAGATCACTCATGAGAATGAAACAGTAAGTAATCATTAATTAATAACGAAATATAGTAAACTACAAAACATAAATGGCGCTACAAATTAAATGTGAATATAGAACAAAATGCAGCTAGTTCCCTTACTGCAATTTCATCACTTTTGAGGAGCTGTCCCAAGTCCATCCTTTGTGCCACAGGATTTCTTCCTCTACTTACTAGTCAAAGATTTTGATCCAGCACACTGCAGAATGGACTATGACCTTTGAGAGTTTGTGTGAGGTGAAAACAGGAGGGAGAGGACTGATGTCCACTATATACAACTCCATTAGTTTGGAGTCCACGGACTGGGGTAACTTGACTTATGCAGACCAGAGGAATGCGAAGTTGGGGGAAGTACAGGAGGGTGGAGTATGGCAAGACATCTGGGAGGCAACTAGCAAAGTGTCCATTCATGTAAGGTTGCAGGAATGCACAGTAAAAACTATGCTACACTGGTAGCTGGTGGCTACTCAAACCAAACTATATTGCATAGGCCGAGGAGCTTCTGACCTATGTTGACAAGGTTACTGAGAGAGGGGCACCTACGTCCATATATGGTGGGAATGTGAGTCATTGAAACCACTTTTGAAAGACCGATCGAGTTAGACCCTTGGGTCTTTTTATTAGTTAGACCAGTGGATGAAATAGTAGCATCAGAAACTGATGAACAGAATCACACTAGCAGCCAGACGAGCAATAGCAAAGAAGTGGCTTAACACCACAGTCCCCATCCTAACAGAGGTGACGCAAAGAATAAAACTACATCATGGACAAACTGACAGCGATATTACACACAACCACTCAATCCTTCGAAAGAGTGTGGATGCCTTGGATAGATTTAGGTGATTAGGATGGCAGTGGGGGTGTAAACGGAGGAGCATAGGCAGACAGCGGTGGTGGCTATTTGGGGAGACATGAGCCCAATACCGTTAACGACTCAATAGATGCTGATGGCATGCATTAAGTTATAAATGTTATGGTTTCAATTTTATTTTGTGTATTATAAAATGATAAGAACAAACAGCCTGACAGCAATAATATAACCAGTCAATGAGCAGGATGCATTGAACTAGATTGTACACCGGTCTGACCAGTCGGCGACCATATTGGTCCTTCTTCTAACTAACCATAATGTCCTTAATTCTGCCAGAAAATATCCGGTGTCCGGTATTGTAAGTCCAAAACCAATGATATAATGTGGGCAAAGGTGATAATATAAAAAAATATATAAAGAAGAAAGGAGGACTGACAATGGACTTTTTATACATAATAATGCATATCAAAAACATATTATACCCTCAATATATAATAAAGTAATACATACAATGAAAACATGGGATATAAATCAATATTTAACCCATCTGGAGACAGAGTGGTTTATCCACATTTTCTATCCCTAAAAAATGAAGTGATCTAAAATCTCCATTGTAAACTTCGGTAAAATGATCAGAAACAGAGATTTAAAACCTCATTTTTTAATATTTCTAATGTGCTCACTAATTATCTTTTTAAGTGGCCTCCTGGTTCTCCCTATGAATTGTAAACCACATACACAAGTTAAAAGATATATGACATAATTGGTATTGCAGGAAATAAAATATTTAATATTATTAATATTATATTCTTTATTGGTAACTTTAGAGGAATTTTTTTTTTTTTTACTTTACCTCATTAACCCTACAGTCTTTGCACTGCCCACAGTTATAAAAAAAACTCTCAATTCTGTTACAATAAAGTATTTTCTTTGCCCTTCTTATTTAAAAATACAGCTCTAGTTAAAATTTGCTTAAGAAAAGTTTCCTTAAATCATTGATAAAATCCTAAAATACTGCTGTGGCATTACAGAGGCCAAAAGGCAGCATGGTGTACTCATAGTAAGAACTATAAGTGTTAAAGGTAGTCTTCCACTCATGACCTTCTTTAATACGCACTAAACTGTACCACTGAGCTCCAGTAAACTTAGTAACTTAAAAAATACTGTAGCTTGTTTTAGTCTATCTAAAAATTCAGTTATTAATGGAATGGGATAGAAATTTTTGATAGGTATTTTATTAGGACCCCTGTAGTCGATTAGTTAATTGATCCACGTCATGCCTACGTCCCCAAAACGTGTACGCTTGAGAGCGCCGCAATGACGTGGTACAATGCAAGCAGGAATTTGCTAGGGGCTCCCATTGCCCCTTTAAGAGCGTGCTCGTGACACAAGCCTCTTAATTATACGTGGCGGGCCGCATGACCGTTCATTACAGTCGGCACATGCTGCCTGCACAGGAGAAGTGATCGAGTTGCACGCAGCTTCTGTGGAGGCAGGAGTGCTCTAGCCACATGTGGTTCGTGCGAAGGACCTCGCCCGGCTCACGGATGGGTAAGTAATGTGACAAATCTATTTTTGATACAGTACATATTATTTAGTTACATTACAACAGGAAGGGTGACCAAGGAAAAGTGAATATTTACAGGGTTAATGCTATAGAGGTTAGCAGTGATTCATGGGAATACTGTTGATGTTAAGATTTTTTTTTCTTTTTTGAAACAGTCTAAATTAGAGGTTTCAAACATATTCCGAATCAAATCACACTTCAATGAGAAAAAAAAATCCAAGAAACACCAATATTTATTTTAACGTTACTTTGATCAGCAGCTTAAAAGAGTCACATTTACTTCACGTTTTACTACAGATCTACATATTTCTAGCCAAACTGAACTATTAGTCTTAAAGGGTTACTCCAATCATTACTTCTACAGTCTGCTGACCGCTCTCAGTCAATGACCGCAATTTTGTGCAATGAAAGCTGCGCAGAACTGAAATAAGCCAGCCCAAAACTCTAGTTCTGGGCTGGCTGATGACACCCCAATGATGCTGCCTGTGGGAGATATATGTCCAGCATAAGAGGGGTTAAACACAATGTTTCATAGCGAAAAGTTGCACATACAGACTCCAGGCACCATGACCACTTCAAATCATTGAAGTGACCATTGTGCTTGCTGTAACCCTTTAATTAATTGCCAGATGGGAATCCCATGGTACAATGTCAGAAAACCACAAATCTAAATGGTACAGACAAAACACAGCATGTAAAATACATATATAAAAATGTTTGGCAAACTCATTCTTTGGATTTAGAAAAAAATCTTAATTCACAAATAGGAAGGTGAAGTAGTCTTGTAGTCTTGAAAGACTACAAATCTGTTATGTCATTTGTAAACATAGTGTATTTAACAGTTACAGAACTGATTAAGAGTGAAATATCCCTGCCACACTTTGCCGATGTTATAATTGGGATCTGCAGCAGAGTGCTTTAATTTAAATATAAAATTCTAAATATAAAAGGCTCACATGAGAAATGAAAATAATATTTTAGTATGTACTTAAACAGGTCATGGGTTACAGAAAGACTGATAAAATAATCTGTAATACAGACACCATATGTAATGTTAGGTGTATAAAGCATTAATGGGGTATTGGAAGGTAAGCTGGTGATTAGGAAAGGATTAAAATAGTCCCTGCTAGAGATTAACTCTTTTTTTATGTTTTTTTTTTTTTTTTTTTTAAAGAAAAACTTGACTGTCCAGAAATTCATGTAAGACAATAAAAAGTATTCTGAGTGTTACTGATAAGTAAAATCAGTACAAAAGTGCAAACTAAATAAGATTTATGGAAAACTGGTAAAAAAAAATAAATAAAAAAAAACCAACCCTAGTTTGCTCAATTACAGATAAAAAAAATAAAATAAAATAAAAAACCAGGGCTGGACATTGGGAAAACTGGGTAAATGCCATGTGGGCTGCAATGGATGAATTTTGTCCCAGTCTAGCCTTTGGAGAAAAACCTCTATGGCTTTCTCATGGACCAAAGAAACAAAATCTCTGTAAGCATTTTTTTCCATTCCTGTAGGTTAATGAACCCTTCTGTTGCATAATGCAGTTCAAAGGTTGTGAAACACTTTGAAATGAAAACCAGGAAAAAAATTTACATAGTCATCAATTACATTCCATCAGATGAAAATGGTTGAGAAATATTGACTGAAAACGAGGCGGCTAGCAATCCCATATAAAATTTTTGCAATGTGGCAGAATTCACTATCCTAACAACCAAAATTCATTATCCTGCTGAAAGAGGCCACTGCCATCAGGGAACACCATTGCCATGAATGGGTGAACATTGTCTGCAACAATCTCTAGGTGAGTGGCACGTGTCAAAATAACATCCACATGAATGCCATGACTCAAAGTTTCTCCGGAGAAGAGTCTCAGCAATTTGAGCTACATAAGCTCTTCTGTGTGATCGGACCAGTAGAGCTAGCCTTTGCTCCCCACGTGCATCAATGAGCCAGGGATGCACATGACCCTGACGGCGGTTCACCCGTTATCATTCCTTGCACCACTTTTGGCAGTTACAAATCACTGCAGACCAGGAACACCACACAAGACTTGCCGTTTTGGAAATGCTCTCAGTTGTCTAACCATCACTATTTGGCCCTTGTCAAAGTCACTCAGATATTTTCACTTTCCAGTTTTTCTTGCTTCCAACACATGAAAGGCAAAAACAGACTGTCAACTTGCTGCCCAATATATCCAGGGCCGGTGGAAGACTATTTTACATCCTAGGCAAGATCAGCTACTTCCTCCTTTGCCCCAAAAGAAAAACAAAAATTGTACTCTGTGTGCCTCTTCCCCTTCCAACACTCTGTGTGCATCTCCTTCCCCAGCAGTTTGCTTCTCTCCTCCATGTAGCCATAGACCACAGTATAGGAGCTCCTGTTCCCTCTATACGGTCTAACAGGAAGCAGTTTGGCGCTCTCTGTGAGCACTTCCAGGTAGAGGTTACAGGAGTTCAGCCACGCTACATGCAGTGACAGGCAGTAAGAGAGCGCTGTGCAGCTGCCTAATCCACCTAACCGTCACACCCTGAATACATTCCACCCCTTGATATGTGCCATTGAAATGATATAATTTTTAATATTTAACTTTATAATATAAGTTTTAATGTTGTGGCTGTTCAGTGTATATTGCTTATTCAATATACAGTGTATTCAATAGAGATACAGATGTTAATCTAAATATTTATTCCATGTGTAATGTGTCACATGTAATAAAACACATTTGTTATCTTTAAATACATTGGTTGCCCAGGGGGCATCAAAAGTGTGCCTTCCCCTCAAAATAACCAATATTCAATGTATGCAATGGCAATACAGCTGTTAATCTACAGAAGAAAAAAAACAAAAAAAAACAATATAGTGTAATACAGCAAAGATATGCAAACTCTGCTACTAGAAATGCACTCTCAAGGTGGAATAAACTGGTAAACTGGTTAAAAAGGATATACGGTTACAAAAATAGTATTAATAAGGAGATTAAAATAATCACAAAATTAAGAGAATTCAACCTGATTAATCACATTAATCACTGCAATATCTTAAAAAAATAAAAAATAAAATGCATACTGCACCAGGATCCATTAATAAGCAATGTCTTACCCAAACACCCCCTGGCTATTAATAAGAGAAAATGTTAAAATGCATTAGCTCCGGGGGCGGAGCCTGACCACTGAGCCGTTCAGACGTGTGTCGCATGAGCTCCTGCCCGGTGGGCAGAACCGGGGCAAAAGCCACACAGCCCAAGAACCTTCCGGGGTGCACCACCCACATCGGGGGTGCACCACCGAACCGATTGAGACCATCCCGAAGCCCGTCGGAGCTGGGAAAGCAGAAACCCACGTGTTGCCTACTGGGGTGAAAGCTCGCCCTCCCCCCCCCCCCCTTTGGACCGGCGGGGGATATCCTGGTCATCCCTGGACAAACAGATAAGGCAGGAAGGCAGACCTACCAGCTACATAGCGCACAGGGGCACCAAGCCAACGCCGCACAGACAAGATGGCCGCCCAGCACAGCCTCAAACATGGCGCTCAAACGCCCAGCCACCCACACACCCTCTGGGATCTTTTGACAGGCTCTGTACCAGCTTCTGGAACATGCTGCAAAGCCGCGGAATGGCTTACCACATAGCGACAAAAGCCGTGGCTGCATGGATACGCCCGGCTACACAACGTCACCACTACAGGCACCTACCCCAAGCCTCTAGAGCGGCCATCAGAAAACACAGACATCAGCGATCCACGAGGCGGGAAACGGAGCTATACTATCCTGGTGCATGTTTCCACTCACAGCGACACAGGTGCTGGACCGCCAACCAAACGCTGCACGTAGTCACCACACTCAACCAGGAAACCGGCAGGCAGCGCAGCATGACCCTACCATCTACAGCCAATGCTGCAAACCTAGTGTATGTGCGGCTGCACATGCTACAGGTCAACGCTGGAGCTAACCCCCATAGAAATTACACACCGGGACTCTGAGAGAGACTTCCCTGCCCTGGGTGTCGGCTAGAACACTCACCACCATACCTCTCAGCGGACGTACCACCTCTGTATGCTGGAGATCCGCTCTTAGCAGTTGCTGTCTGGACTATATTCACCACATAAATATATAATGCCCAGTTGGACTGGTTGTCACACCCCACTAGCTTACAAACCCCTTGCAAACCTATACAGACAGCACTAAGCGAGATGATAGCTCCCTTATCTTTGGACCCACTGTCTTCCCTCATGACTAAGATAGCTAACACTATAAGCACTGTTTGTACCCAGGGACTCCCCATGTTGTCAGTGAATGCCCTTGTACAATCGTATACAAACTTGAACACCATGTTATTAGCCTAAATCACCCGCTCTTAGTTAACGCTTAAGCGTGAATCGCCTATTAACCGAAATCGAAACAGAATATGCAAATTAATATGTACCTAATCGCATTATACTTAAAAATGTGCTATATAATCAAATGCTTCTAAATGTTACGCTATGCCTAATCAAATGTTTGTCACTACTGTTGGGGCATTGACAAAACGACTGTAATTCAAATGCACTCAAAAATAAAGAATAAAAAAAAAATGCATTAGCTCCTAGCTATATAAAGAAGCAGGCACGTTCATCCAAGGCATTAGGTAGGGAATTTAAAGGATGTCATATGTATAAAGCATGTAAAGTGTCTCAACCAAGAACAACTCCAGAATTTTAAAGTACAGTGTCTAAAAAACACCTTTCCCATTCATTCTAGGATTGTTTACCACACAGACACTACAATAAATATATTACATAGTTTGGACTATGTAGGTATGCATAAGCATGAATATATAGGTCGGAACAAAAGAGCTTTAAAGGTTAGAATTGTGGAGCACTTAAATAATATCTTTTTAATAATTTTAAATTATATTTTTAATTCATATCTAAAATTGATATTGAATCATATATGGTACTGTCCTTTTAAGTACAATATGCATTAGTTGTTTTGGTTTTTTTAAATCCTTTTTATTCAGAAGTTTTGTTTTAATATTACAAGACAATTTAAAAAAAAAAAGAGAAAATACATACACACAATCATACAAAATACAGCCAGTTGACGTAAATAAGTCATATTGTATAAAAAAGAATACGTTCGTTAGGATACAGCAATCCAACATCCTTATTGAAAAAAAAAAGAAGAAGAAAAAAAATAAAAAAATATAAAAACACCGGAAGTCATTAATATAACATAGACAAGAGTCTGTGAAGATGTAATAGGAAGTATATCCCTGAGAATAAACACACATTTAGAAACTTGTTGGCCATGGGGTAAATTCTACTAACCAATTAAAGTTGCATCATCCATACCCCCAACACTTAAAGGGTTTATGAGTTACCATAGAGTAGGGAACAGTTTTTTAGCCAAATTGTATACAAGTCTCTTTTTTTAGAGATCACTGACTGACTTTTAATAATGTGATTTTCCATTGTTAGTTGGATTTTAACTTGATTAATTAGGGAAATCTTCTGAAAGGGCTCAGAAGATTTCCACTGTCTCGCTATGATGATATTAGCTGCAATAAAGCAATGAATAGCTAAACAAATGTGTTTACTTGATTTAAAAGGCCAGTTCAGGGGCGTGGCCAGCGGAGCAACTGACCAGACGCATGTATGCAGAGCTCCGGCTCCATAGACTATATTCACAGACAAAAAGCCACGAAACCGGCCAAAAACAAGAGCCAAATTGTGCCTACTACCTCCACAATCGAGATGGGGCGCAAAAACAGAAAATCAGCCTACTCAGAAAGCCTTTACCAACCTGACATCCGAAGATCCTTCGACGGACAGAGGCCTCAGGCCCAATCCAAGATGGCCCCCAGCAGACCACGAGACTCCAGCACTTCGGAGGGCTCCGAGGGGGAAGATGGATCCGTGGCCTCACAGGCGAATAGCGGAGTGCACTGCAGGGCGGACTTGGACGCCGACACAACCCCAGCCACTAAAGGGGACATTAAGAGGCTGTTACTGGACCTCCGAGCAGTGTGGAAAACAGACCTCACTGGAGTGCAGGCGGAGGTCGGCGCACTAAGTCGCCGTATGGATGAAGTAGAAACAAGAGAGGGAGACAGGGACAGCCGGCAACTTGGGACCCAAGCACAGCTGGAAACTATGGCCCAACAGGTCCGGAGCCTGACCAGGACAGTCACCGCTCTCGAGGCCCGGCACCGCAAGAGAAACGTGCAGATGCGAGGGATTCCGGAGACTGTGAACCCGGAGGCCCTAATGGACTTCACTGATAAGGTTGCCAGGGCTCTGGGCGTGCGGGGGGACAACAAAGCACCTCCACTGACAACAGCATTCAGGGTTCGGAAAGCTCCCACCGCCCCTGCTGACGCACCACGAGATACAATAGTGGTGACAAGAGACATCGCGGTCAAGACGGCCATCCTCACCCGATCCAGAAGCCAAGCCTCAGTGACCGTGGACAACTGCCAGATTAAAATATTTGAAGACCTACCTTTCGCAATACTGGCAGAACGGCGCCTGTTCCAGCCGGTCACCAGAACACTACGAGACCATAATATCAGATACAGGTGGGGAGCATCTGGAACCCTAGTAGTGCCCCACGAAGACACAGTGCTGATCCTGTCTGCAGGGGAGGACCCTACAAAGCTCCTCAACACGTTACAGCTACCGCCTGCAGCGCTGCCAACACAGGGAACAGCCGAAGCTGCCAACGCTATGACCCTGACACCGAGAAGGGTGACCCAGAACAGAGCTTGCAACTTGCCACAGAATGGTCCGACAGACGGAGAACAACCCCCGTGAATAAGAGAGGGGCCCCGCATCCCGCACAGGTACTGCACGCACAGCATGAGAACTCTGGTACCTACCTTGTGGCCCACTGGGACTTGACTCTTTTGTCCGATGCCCTTATCCCTGAAGACTCACCCGCCAAGCTGTTAAATGTGAGCAACGTAAACTTTGCAAAGAGACAGACTAGCTATAAAGGCAACACATAACTGCCCCCTTACTGTTTTAGTATACTGTTCATCACTTATCGATTGCTCTAAACGATGGTTGCTGTTTTTTCCTGTTTTTTCCTTTTCATTCCCTTTTTCTTTTGTTTCTCATATATGTATATCTAGCATTATATATGATGTTGGTCATGCAGATGCAAGGGGGGGGGGGGGAAGTACACGTAGCAACACACATCGAGATGCCCAGTACCCCCCAAATAGCATACCAAGGCACACGTTCTCACGCCCGCTGACCATAGCCGGGCTCAAGCCGACAATCACACCATGGATATTCCACATAGCGAGGGCAAGCCTCAAACTGGTGGGATCACTCGCACTACAGGGTAACGCTTAATACATCAAATTTTTATTTTTTAAACCCGTAACTACAGGCACGCAGAGCAGTCTTTACAATCTCACTGCAACCAGACTGCTAAATATAGGAACCACTACCCGAGACAGGTCCTCCTAGACGCCACACTATGTTTGCTTTGCTGTAAATAGGCTTAATCTGCAATATAATTTAATGTAATTTAATTTAAGAAGACAACATACCAATGGCCACAAGAGATGTATGTGGCCCCCAGTTGAAAGCAGGCTTATAGCCCTTAATAGATAGCCGTAGGCATCCTACTGTGCCCACCTACAAGCCATGATTAGTCCATCATGACCGACCTTAATACTATTGCATTTTACACACTTGAGGTTATTAAGAGTACATATTATATATCCTAACATGTGACAACATAATTAGACATATAACCAGAAATACTAGCTGAAAATGTTTTTCAATGTGTATAACGTTTAGAAAGATTCGAGCTTTCAATGCTTACAATGATGTCAATACTTCATAAGATATATATATATCTAGTCAACATTTATTTTATCCTATGCATTGTCATTACTCACCATTTAAAATGTCTGACAATTTCGTTTATATCCATTTGCAGTTCACTTTTTAAAAAAAAAAAAATGTGCACAGCTATCTTTATAACATGTTATGTACTGTTATCCAATGGTTTACTGCAACTGTTGTGGTTCAGAAAGCCAAAATGTTATATCATGCACTAACAAAAATAAAGAATTAAAAAAAAAAAAAAAGGCCAGTTCAGATGAAGGAGGGCCAAGGCTGGATTTCTATTTGTATCTTTAAATGATGCCTCATTCAAAGATATTTCAGATATGATGTTAAAAGTCCAGGCCCATAGTGGTTTGAGTGCTGGACAACACCACCATATATGAGTATATGTACCTGAATAGGTGCCACATCTCCAGCAAGTAGGGTCTTGAGAAGTATACATTTTGGCCAATCTTGTTGGAGTATAATACCATCTGTAAAGTAACTTAAAGTGGCACTCAGTCAGGTTTGAGCCATGGACATATTTGTTTACAAGAATTAAAGAAGAAAAACAGTCATTTGGTGAAATCGTTAAATTAAGTTATTTTTCCCATAGTTTAACCAGTTTGTAAGGAAAGGTATCTAAACCTTTAAAAAGTGAATTAGCAACCGAAATAATCTTGGGTACAGTTTGAAAAGAAAATATAGTTTGCAGCTCTTTAGCCCATGGAAAAGAAGATTGGACAACATGTTTCTGAATATAATGTTTGATATGGAGGTAAGTAAACAATTCTTTAGATGGTATATGGAGACTATCCGCAATCTGTTGAAAGGGAAGAATATTATCACCCTGCATAATGTCCGATAAAGTTAGTGTATCTTTGTTAGGTTAGTGTCTCAGTGATAAATCCTCTATATTGCTTTCTAATATATTTAATTTACATGTTCTAGGAATTTTCCTAATTTCCGCCCATGTTTCCAAAGACTGGGCCAGCGACATTAAGCAATTGGGCAAGTCCCTCGGGAGCTTCCCAGGATCTGACCAAATATAAGAATAGAGACTAGAAGCATGTAAAGCTTCCGTTTTCAAATTATACCAAGGTTCAGAAAAATTTTTTGGTTCTTGTAAAATGTATATATGTCGTATATTATTTGCATAATAAAGATTAGTAATGCTTGGAAAGTTTAGCCCTCCCTGAGACAGTTTTTTAGAGATATTTTTTTCCATTTTTGTAAATTTTGATTCATATCTTTCATTAAATGCATAACGTTCCTCTCCACTATGTGGGAGGCGTTAGCGGGGAAACTAAGACCCAAATAATTAATTTCTGTATCAGTCCAGATAAATTGATATTTTTGGGATAGCCTTTCGACCTGTGTCAGAGATAAATTGATGGTTAAAGCAGTGGATTTTTATACATTTAGCTTGAAATTAGAGATATTAGAAAAATTATCAATTTCTTTCATTAATGCGGCTAATGAATCCTCCGGAGATGTAAGAATAACCAGAGCATCATCAGCATATAATGCAATCTTTATATCCTGTAATTTCGTGGGGACCCCCTTTATTAAGTAGTTGTTTCTAATATTTAACGCGAGAGGTTCAAGAGATAAAATATAAAGAAGCGGTGACAAGGGACACCCCTGTCTTGTTCCGTTTTTAAGATCGAACCAAGTCGAAATAATATTGGGACCTACGGTTCTAGCGGAAGGAGAAGAGTATAATACCATAATTGCATTATATATCCAACCTTTAAAGCCATATGCCTTAAGGAGTTCTGAGATATGCATTAGTTTTAAACATTCTGTTAAGTATGATATGCAATCTCTAAATATGATATGTAATTTTTTAAATATGAAATGTATATTTTTTTGAATATGAAATGTCATTTTGGGTATTTGTCTATTTATTTATTATTCAAGAAGTATACTTGTCATTTATACTATTGAATGTGAAATGATATTTAGTTATAAACTTATTCAAATATATATTAACTCCCTAAGAATGAACATTTATATTTCTCTCTCTGCATTTATTTCTATGTCTTATGTTATGTTCATATAATATGTATTTTTTTTTTAAATGGACATTTAGGAGATAAACCCCATTTTTATGGACTCAGACTTATTGTGGTATTTGCATAATTAACAACTTCCACGCCCATGGCAATAGCCTTAAAAGGTAGGACTAGCAGGCTCAGGATGTGATCTGAGGAAGCCTCCCAGGCGAAACGCGTCATCACGTCCGCGTATTACGTCGTCACGCTACCATGTGATCGCACAAAGCTCCGAGAACCCGGAAGTGCCTCCCACAGTGCCGAAAATTGGATACCGCTGTCTTTGCTTGCGGGTATTATTTTGTGCTCAATTAGCATTTGATGGGATTTTGGCCTTCAATGTGAATATGGAAGCTGTGTTTTAAAGGAATAAATAAAGTGTGTTCGTTTTATTGAACTGCCATTGAATCCCATGTTGTGGATGCCAAGCTGGAATAGTTAGAGCAGTCTTTTACTGCTCCTCCTTTGTGAGTTTTATTCCCATTATTTTTTCCTTTTATCCAGTTTATACTGTATTATGCTATGTTGATCTTTTTGTTTTCTTGTTACATGTACTAAACTTCATCCCATTTGGAGTACAAAGAGAGTGTATTTTCCTAACTGATTCTCTCACTCAGCACTTTATTTGCAAGTTTTTGCACATATTATATATGACACAATTATTAGCACTTATTTGCAAGTTTGCACATATGATATATGTTCCATAAAGGTTTGTTTTAGTATATTTATGCTACATTTTTGCACAGTGCAGTACAAATTTAAAGGTATAGCGCACCTTTTTTTCAGTATTCACTTAAATAATATCAGCAAAGGCTCTAGGTCCACTCCATTCCAGTTCACTGTAATTCATGTCCCTTGTTTAGCTGGAAATATTTTAGTTTTATATGTATATAGTTATTGAACGGGCTAAGGAACACTGGACAGGGGGAGATATAGACAGGGCCGGTGCTTGGATTTTTAGGTACATAGGCGAAGATGCATTTTCTGCCGCCCCTCCCCCCCCCAAAAAATTAAATAAATCTTCACCTATGTGCCTCTTAACCAGCCCCTCTCCCCTCCACAACCATTAGTGGTCCCTTCCCTGTCCCTTAGTGTTCTTCTCCCCTCCCCCTCTTTTCCCTGTCTCTTGGTGTTTCTCCCCCATTCCCTCTCTGTCCCTTGGTGCACCCCACACCCCTTTAGTGGTCACACTCCCCTTCCTGGTGTGCCTCCTACCTCTATTGTTGCATTGCCAAGCGGAGCAGATCCCCTAAAGGAGCTTCAGTTTTCTGTACCCGGCCAGACTGACAGGGAGTGCTCTCTCTGTGAGCACCTCCTGTCAGTCTGGCCAGGTACAGGAAACAGAAGCTCCTGTACCGCGCTCCGCTCCGCTACACTCTGTACACACTGACAGTCACACACTCAATGACAAACACACAGACGTCACTGACAGACACACATTCATTGATCTGACACACACTCATTCATTGACACTGACAGACCCACACTGATTGACACTCATTGACAGACACACTGTTAGTCACACACAGACTCAATGACAAACATACTCATACACTCACATGCACACACTCATACAATCGCTCACAGACACACACACAGACGCACTCACTCACACACACACACACACGCTGTCACTCACAGACACACACGCTGTCACTCACAGACACACACGCTGTCACTCACAGACACACACGCTGTCACTCACAGACACACACGCTGTCACTCACAGACACACACGCTGTCACTCACAGACACACACGCTGTCACTCACAGACACACACGCTGTCACTCACAGACACACACGCTGTCACTCACAGACACACACGCTGTCACTCACAGACACACACGCTGTCACTCACAGACACACACGCTGTCACTCACAGACACACACGCTGTCACTCACAGACACACACGCTGTCACTCACAGACACACACGCTGTCACTCACAGACACACACGCTGTCACTCACAGACACACACGCTGTCACTCACAGACACACACGCTGTCACTCACAGACACACGCTGTCACTCACAGACACACACGCTGTCACTCACAGACACACACGCTGTCACTCACAGACACACACGCTGTCACTCACAGACACACACGCTGTCACTCACAGACACACACGCTGTCACTCACAGACACACACGCTGTCACTCACAGACACACACGCTGTCACTCACAGACACACACGCTGTCACTCACAGACACACACGCTGTCACTCACAGACACACACGCTGTCACTCACAGACAGACGCTCACACACAGACAGACGCTCACACACAGACACACACGCTGTCACTCACAGACAGACGCTCACACACAGACACACACGCTGTCAGTCACAGACACACACGCTGTCAGTCACAGACACACACGCTGTCAGTCACAGACACACACGCTGTCAGTCACAGACACACACGCTGTCAGTCACAGACACACACGCTGTCAGTCACAGACACACACGCTGTCAGTCACAGACACACACGCTGTCAGTCACAGACACACACGCTGTCAGTCACAGACACACACGCTGTCAGTCACAGACACACACGCTGTCAGTCACAGACACACACGCTGTCAGTCACAGACACACACGCTGTCAGTCACAGACACATGACATACATTCACTAATTATTTTAATAAATAAAAAATTTCCACCCAGCCTCCCTACCTGGAGAGCTGGTGTGGATGATGGATCATTCCCTGTGGTCCAGTGGGGCTGCTGGGCGGCGTGCAGCAGTGCTGTAATCAGGTGCGGCGAGGGAGCTCTAATCTCACCACTCTGCTCCCTCGCGGGCTGTCTGCTGATACCGCGGGAGCTGGAATTTGACGTCGTATTCCGGCTCCCGCGGCATCAGCAGACAGCGCGCGAGGGAGCAGAGCGGTGAGATTAGAGCTCCCTCGCCGCGCCTTATCACATCACAGCACTGCCGCGCCGGGGTCCAGATGGTGGCCAGCAGGAGGGAGAGCTTCCCTCCTGTCTGCCACTGAAGTATTGCGCCCCCAGAGCCCGTGCGCCCTACGGCGGCCGCCTGTGCCGCCTTATGGACGCGCCGGCCCTAGATATAGATAATAGATTGGCATAACGGAAGATTCACTGGATTCACAAATTAGATGTATTGGAACCTAAGGGTTTAAATGCAGATGTGGATATTGTGTGTTTTTTGTAAAAAGGGAAATATTATATGGGATTTGACACATCACATTATAATAGAATTTATAACAATGAATATAACTTTGTAACTAACATTAATTATAATTGTATAAAAAAATTATGAATAATAAATATAGCTTGTTTTAAATTATATATAAATATTTTGTATTTAATATATATCTTATGTCCCAATTCCATGATTGGGAATTAAAGCGGGACTGTCATGCTGAAATTACCTTTCTCCAATCAATGCCTCTTCTCTCCCTTTCTCAGGATCTGTTCTTAATTTTTTCCTATCTAATCTAGTTTTCTTTGAAGCATAAGACGAAGTAGGGATTACTTTGTCTTATGTATTTTTCCTACGCTTGACACGCTCTGACCCACTTCCTTTGGGTCGAAGAAATTTGCCTACAATACTCACCCTTTCCTCCGTGATCTCGCGATGCCTACTCATTTAGACAGGACGCTGACGACACTACTGAATTTCGACCTAACAGAATGAGAACAGTTTGTTCATTCATGTTAGGATGACATTCAATACTTTTAGTTCGGTTTGAAATTTCATTCGAATCCGATCCGTGCCGTGGCTGCATCTTGCAACTGTTTAGTAGATAGCTTTCTAATTCCCACGGTACTAGGGAGCTATCTACTATTAGGCTGAAATTTACTAATACTAAGTAAAATGTAATTTTTATTTTTTTTAATTTTTTTTTAAACATCAGATAATGGTATTTGATACATATTAGATTGTTATGGTGGAATGCTTAATATCAGATACCCTATCATCATTTGTTAACCAGTTTTATCTTTTCATTCTTTTTATTATTATCAATGATATAATTGTACGTGGTGACGTAGCAGCAATTCACCTCAACTTCACGTCTTTCATCACATTCATCCATTCTTGAGCGATATCGGGGGGAGGGGGGCCGCCTTCTAGGCCACCCCTGAGTTATCCAAAACCATCTCCCAAGGATTCCATATACTATGATACTCCTGTTTTTTCCCTAAATTAGCGTACACTGCTTTTTCCATTGTTTTTTGGAAGTTTATCTGTGCTTGTATCTCCTTCCATGATGGAATTATACTTGTTTTCCATCTCCTAGCTAGGCATATCTTTGCTGCCATTAATATATGTATTGTCAATCTATTAGAGTAGGTATTACTATCTGGTAGCTCCAAATGAAATAGGAATGAGTGAGACGTTAATCTAATATTCATTCCATAGATTCTACCCAGTACTAAGTCCAGTTTGTTTTTCACTGGTTGTAACTTTGGGCAGTCCCATCAGATATGTAAATGTGTACCCGTGGTCCCATTACATCGCCAACATATATCACTAGCGCCATTTAGGAATTTAAAGAGTTTTGCTGGTACCATGTACCACCGGTGTAAAATCTTAATATAATTCTCATAAATAATAATGTTGTGTATTGTTTTTTTGGTTAGAGTAAGTGCCTTTGCCCATTCTTCTACACTGAACTCTTTATTTATTTCTAGTTCCCAAGTACTGATTTTATTCATTTTATTCCTGGGTATATATTCATATAATATTTTGTTTATTTTTGATATTCGCTTATCTTTCCCCTTTATAGAAACGATTTTGTCAAAGAGATCTTCTTCAACTCGTTTATTTTTCAAAATGTTTCTTATTTTCTGGTACGTTAGAAACTCGGGTTTTAAAAGAGAGTTTACTTCATAAATTTCTTGAAAGGTCTTTATGTTATTATCCATGAAAAAATCACCTATAACTTTGTATCCTTCCTGTTTCCATTTACTCAGATCTATATCATTTATATATCCCTTCAATACTTCTATTGGGGCGGAAGCGGAGATATTATTTTCGATTTTATATCTTTTTTTTAGGTAGTTCATATAGTTATATAGTTCTGTCAGAATATTATTTTGTACATTTAATTTCTTAAAAGCAGTTTTATCCAGCCAGATTAGAGCAATTGGATCTAAATTTTTCGGTATTCTTTCAATATTTACCCAGGGATTCTGTTCCAAGTCTTTATGCTTTGAGTTAATTAGATGCATAATCATAATTGCGTCATGTCTCATTATTAAATCTGGAAAAGATACCCCTCCCTCATTTTGTGTCCTACATAACGTCTTATATGATGTTCTTGGCTTTTTAGATCCCCAAACGAATTTCAGGAAGGTTTCGTGAAACTCAATCAATATTTTTTTTGGTATCCTCATTGGGATCGATCTCATTAAATATTCGAGTTTAGGTAGTATATAATCTTTGATAACACTTATTCTTCCCATCCATGAGATATATAAAGGTTTCCATATGGATAAAATGTTTTTTATATCCTGAAGAAGAGGTAGATAATTTATCTCAATAATTTTATTCCATTTAAATCCCAATCTGACTCCCAAATATTCAATATGTTCAGTTGACCATTTAAATTTATACTTCTCTTTTAAAGTAATAAGATCTGATTCTGAGATGTTATTGTGCAAAACAAGAGATTTGGTCAAGTTAATTTTATAATTTGAAAAAAGGCTATATTGTTCGATACATGAAATAACTGCGGGGATAGATGTGTTAGGTGAAGATAATGTGAGGATTACATCATCCGCATAAAGAGAGATTTTATGCTCTAAAGCTGCAATATTAATTCCCTGTATCTCTTTTGTTTGTCTAATCATTGCAGCCAATGGTTCAATAGAGAGAATGTATAGCATTGGGGCCAGTGGGCATCCCTGTCTCGTCCCGTTATTTATCATAAATCCTTTGGAGTTCAGTCCCCCCCCACACACTTTTGCCGATGGTGATTTATATAGGCTCATTATTCGATCGTGGAAAATATCTTGTATACCTAGAGTTATTAAAACTTCCGACATAAATTCCCATCTTACTCTATCGAAAGCATTCTCGGCGTCTAAGGCAGCAAAAACTGCAGGGCTAAGTAAAATGTAATTAGTTTTAGTAGATAAGGGAGACTGTGCCGCGATTAGTAAATAAGGGAGACTGTGCCGTGATTACGGACATGTTTACGAAACAGTGAGTAGCCTGAGGCTGCTCACTCTAGTAGAAGAAAAAAAAAAAGCCCCCCCAACCCCTCTTCCAATAAATGCCCCCGTGGTGGGACATCTATTACCTAGCTCATGGGTGGGGAGCTGGGGCAATAGGTCCTCCCCCCCTCTTGCTTTTTAGGGCCCCCACCTGCTGCTCATAGGTGGGGGCCAGAAAAATAGGTCCTCCTCCACTTTTTGTCACTTAGGGCCCCTACCCGCCACTCATGGGTCAGGGGCCGAGGGCCGGGGGGGGGGACAATAGGTCCCCTCTATTGTCATTTAGGGCTCCCATCTGCCGCTCATGAGTGGGGGGGCCTGTGCAGGGCCGGTGCAAGGATTTCTGACACCCTAGGCAAAAGATCAATGTTGCCGCCCTCTCATGTTGCTCACTCACTGGCAGACATACACACAGACACTCACTGACATACATACTCTCACTAACTGACAGACACACACACGCTCACTGACAGTCAAACACTCACTGGCACACAGACTCAGACATTCTATGAAGGAGGGAAACTATGTCCCTCATTATTTATTTGAATAGGTGCCCCACAATTGGGAGTTTTTAAAAAAAATATATATATTTTTACAACAATGAGCAGCCACAGGATTTGGCCATAACAGTGCCACTTTAAGTGAACCATACTTTATATTGTTATGATTATGTATAATTATGAGCTTTTCCATGGGTCCATTTAGTATGATCTTTGTGTTCTTCATGATTATATATGACTAACAGGAACATTTGTTGGGGTTGTGATTGATAGCATTATGTTGCATGAGGTGGAACTGAATACTAGAGATGGTACATACGTGATTGGCGAGAGGAAGGAAGTACTTCATGTACCCATTACTGATTCTTACCAGATGGCATTTTTGTCCCTGGCTTGGAGGAAGCAGCCTGAGGTGGGAGACATCCGTTACCTCCCAGTAATTTCGGTGGAGGCACCCTGAGGCGCTTTATAGCTATTCCCTCTTGTGAGTGCATTTGTAGGAGCACAGTTTAAATACCTTTACTGTATTACACCACGTATATTTTTTTCACTGTAGATTAACCACTGTATCGCTATTGCATTAGTTGAATACTGAGGTTGCTGTTAGTCGGCTGTAATTGTTCTGAATTACTTTTTCACTATAATGTAAGTTATAATAACCAGAATAGAATACTGGCCATTTTCTGTCTTTTTCCATTGCTGGTAAATTATCTTTAATAAAATGTCAAAATGGAACTGGTAAAAAAAAAAAAGACCTATCAACTTGAAAATATGCTTGGCTAACTTCTTTTTTTTTTTTTTTTTTTTTTTTCTAAATTCTTTATTTTTGTTGTGCAGGTAGGTACATGACATTGTAAGCGCCACAACAGCGTACATAGTTATTCACATAGATTGAGCAGTGGCATGAGTGCGTGCACATTTTTTTTTTTGAATACAAACAATATATAACAGGCTTAACATTGATAAATATTTACTGCCATGTGATATGGCATGCGAGAAATTTAAGGTTGCTTAGCTGTATACTAGTGCAGCAAAAATGAATGCTGGGACATACAAGTCTGCATGAATCAGAGTACACTGTGTTTGACTAACGGTTGGTTTCCAATTCTGCTGTTGCAATGCTATCATAGACATGTCGTTTAAGCCCGGTTCATTTTACAGCAGTTGCTAGATTAAAGAATACTTGTAGAGGTTAGGCTAAGCGTATATATCTAGGGAGCGTTATACAGCGATTAACCAATCGCGCATAGGAAGAAATACAGCAGGTTTTCACTGCCACACCAGTTAGGGACGGCCTTAACTACTTTAGCTATAGCATAAAGAGCATATTATTAAGTTTTGCCTCAGCAACAATTGCAAGCATAGGTTAACGTTTTATGGCATTAGTACAGTTCTACTTGGTTAGGTAAGCAAGTTGGGCCCAGCATCTATCCCTTCTGAGTAGAATTAAGACTGGGTAGGAAGCAGTTAACATTACTAGATTTGCTAGGGAGTACTGGCACATTTAGGTCTGGTAAGCTGAGTTTGCTAGAAAATTGCTAGTTTGCATTTTGGGGAAGACATTAGGACATTTTGCAGGTGAGAGTCTCAGTGTGTGGGTATGCAGGGCTTGTGTGCCGGTCATCCGATCTGCACCTTGGAGAATATGGCTGGTGCATCCATGGTGGGGCCAATTCAGCCGATGCCCCGCTTGTGCAGGAGTGTTGGAGCTGGAGAGGTTGTTTGGCCGGGAGCCATGTTGTGCCTTCGTATGCAAGGCAGGTCAGTCTCTGGGGAAGGGGTTCTCAGAGGTGTTGAGGGTGTGCGGAAGGGTGTCGCTGAGGGTCTCCGTGGCCTGTCGTGCTGGTTCCCCGTGTGGTGGGTGCTGAGGCTGTGAAGGGGTAGTCCCTGCTGGGGGGTAGAGGGACTCACCGCTGTTCTTGGTCTGCGTTTTCGGGGTTTGTGTCGGGGTGTCCCCCTCCTCCCTCTTGCCATCTTAGCTTTGGCGTTACCCCGGGCGGGAGTTGTGGGTCACACCCCAGCCTCTCCTTGGGTTGTTGCTGGTGGAGTCTCCACTTCCGTGTCCCCTTGGCGGTAGATTTTAGCCCAAAAGGCTTCAAACAGGCGGTCCAATCTTTCCTCCAGAGATAACCGCTGGGCGCTGTTTGGGGGTTGACACGTGGTGTCCGCCATAATTGCCAGTGATGCTGCGTGGGACTCTCCCCTTTGTGGTTGTGCTGCTGCGTTCCAAGCTTTAGGTACCGGGATATCCCTCACCGGTGGGGGGGGGGGAGGGAGTACGCCAGAGAGACCTCCAAATGAACGGCTGCAGGCAGCGCAGGGATCGGCCGCCTCCCCGCCCCGTCTGAGTAGGCCTCAGATAGGCCTCAGGTCAATCTCCGGTTAGGAGCCGCCGGACGCAATCAGGATACTAGGGTTTGTATTCTGTAGTTTGGGGCTCCATACTCAATGACGTTGAGACGTCGTTTTGCGGGGTTTTGCCCCAATTCTGGCTGGGTATGAGCGGTTTTGCACGGAGCTCTTCTCCCGTGCGACCGCTCAGCTCGGCTGCTTGGCTCCGCCCTATGCTTGGCTAACTTCTATTCAAGCTGCATATATTTGATATTTTTCCATTAAAGTAAAAATTGATGGTGATGGACTATTTACCTGCTGTAAAAGTATAGTTAACAATTTAATACAAATAAGATCACTGTAACATTTCGATTTACAAACCTTTCAGACACTTTAACCTATGTAACACCTTTACTACATGTAGTAGCTTTTTCTAGAGGATTTTGAAGAATTTGTGCTGCGAACCCATTTCACCGCTAGAAAATAAGATGTTCTATAGTTCACAGAGAGAAATACAATTCACGTTGATGTTAAACATGTATCAAGCCAGGGATGTCTAATTAATCACATGGAAATAGTTCTTTGTCATCGTTATAGTGTACTGTTTTAGACTAGTTCAGTGCATAGACCTCTGGTACTCCTAGGGTTAAATATGCCAAATATAGGCACAAACACACACCTCTTTTGTGTGGATTGCAGATTTGTTTAAAATAAAGGCATTTTAAATGTCACAGAGTGAAAAATCTAACATTTACATGTTATGGCTGGAACCTTTTCCAAACTGACCGATAAAATAAGTGACAATGGAAAACATGTATCATAATTTATGAGCTCACTTTAGGCAAGAACTCTGCACGTCTAGCCGGTAAATGCTCCTGCTTTGTATAATGACCCTTTTACTAGGGAAGTCAGAAGAAATAATCCTCTTATAAACCCTGCGACTTGTAAAGGGCAGGATGTTCGTTTTTTTGTTTTTTTTTAAGGAAACCCAGTTTAATTTAACAAAACTGTTCAGTGGCCTATTTTAAAGCTGATCTACTTAAAACAAGAAGAACAAGATAACCCCAGGTTAATGGAAACAAATGTTGCTCTTGCTTTCACCCCATTACGAAAACAATCCCCCTTGTTTATTCCTATTTAGCATTTGTTTAATCTGATATATCCAACATTTGTGCTCAGTTGCTACTACATTAATAACCCACAATACTCACATCAATTAAAAAAATAAATGTTAAATAGCATTTAATTGCATATGTTTATAAATATATTTGGTTAGAAAGAAGTGTGTGCATTCTTCTGGACTGAAACATTGACTGTCTGTTTTAACCCCTTAAGGACCAAACTTCTGGAATAAAAGGGAATCATGACATGTCACACATGTCACGTGTCCTTAAGGGGTTAAAGGCACAGTTTGTTTTATCACGTTTCTAATACCAGTGAGTGTTTTACATTTATTTCTGTATATTCTGTGGCCACAAGAACACCAGAGCACATTATTAAAGCTTGAGAGGTCAAACACAACTGCTATGTGTTTGATCACTGTATAATATATATAATATCTATATATATTATACAGTACACACGCACTTTACAACCGTCTCAAATTGAGCAGGACAGTCCTGATCTTGGGGTCCTGTTTTGTGAGTACCCACAAATTTCAATGGTAGTATTGCAATACTCAAAGGATGTAGAAGAATATAACTATGGACATTGATGAACATTTTAAACAACATCATACAAAAGCCACAGTAAAAATACAATGGTGTGTGAAAAATATAACCAGATTTGTTGGCAAAGATTGGACATCACAGACTTATATGAAAAGTCCTAAAGTTTGTTTGGATTTGGACAATATTATTAGTCTTATAGCCCCAACATACAAAATTTGGCAATATTTAACTTTAAAACACTGTTACTTTTCTTGTAACATTTGATCAGTAAGTGTTGTAACGCACTGGAACTCGAAACAGAAGATAAAGCCAAGACAACATTTTTGCAGTGCTATATAGAAATCATAAATACAAATGTGATTTTGTATGCTTTATTCATCCGTTTTGATATTGTTACATACATATAGGGACCGCTATACATAGAATCATATAGATATACAACGGAGAAAGGGTATCCCCACAGCTTGCTGCCAAATGTAGCGGACACAGTATAACTGGTCTCACAGTATTCCACTACAGCATTCTCACAACCTGACTAATAGCGGCACATGGTGCGGATATTTAGGTTAAAGCACCTAAAAATTCCTCCACTAATCTCCATTTGATGAAGTGGAAAACATAACTAGTTTATTGAGGAAGACATAAGGTATAAATAGAGCACAGTGTTAACACAATGGGGTGGATGGTAGAAACTGACAAAGGACGCTGGATCTTATCAGAGACAGGTGGTACGTGGACTGGTCTGAATGTCCTCTCCTACACCAATAGGAAAACGCTTTTTTTTGGTAAAACATTGAGACAGGAAGGGGGGACATTATGAACAAGAGCCACAGAATAACCCAACAAGCAGTTACCATATAGTACTTACCACATAAGGAACCACATATAATACAAGCATGTGTGTATAAGAAATCAGATTCGCACACATTAATATGTCCTTATCGTTTATAAAACAGCAAATTAATTCATCCTGACAGCTAATAGTAGGATTTGGAGCCAAGATAACAGAAACTGCTGCAAATGGACCATAGTCTAGCTTTAGTTAATGTGAGGTGACATAGAAGTGCAATTCCAGGGCACCCACAAAAAGCTTTCATTACAAGTATACAGCAAAAACTAACCTTTAATCCAGTGCCAGAATCTACTTCTCACTGCAGTTTGATACTCCTATGGTGAGATAATTAAGCTTGATGATCTGTGTCTCGGAGTGCATGCAACATATAAAAATATCAATTACAGTTACATTTGTAATCAAAATTATTCAACTGCATTGAAAATCAGGTTTATTGTCAACATTTACTGACTTTTAGCGGTTTGCAATGAACAACTCAAACAAAAGCAATTGAAAATGGTCAGAGTTGTGTCAACTGACATTTAATGTGGATAAGTGCATGATAATGTATCTTGGACGTAAAAAAAACATAAAGCCAGAGTATAGGATATTTGATACCCTACTATCCTCGACATCTGAGGAAATGGATAATTGAGATGGGCATAAGGCTATCCTAGCTATAAGATAAGGCCAGGAACTAATGAAAGTATTTAGAAAATTGGGCAGACTAGATGGGCCGAATGGTTCTTATCTGCCGTCACATTCTATGTTTCTATGTTTCAATTGAAATAGCTCAACACAACAAATGCTTTAAGTGGGTTCCCCAAATTCAACTGAAAATACAACTTCTAATGACCTCTTCAGTCTCAAAATTAGGCATGTGCATGGGAAAAACATTCGGTTCGGTTCGGCATTCCGAAATTCGAGATTTTCACAATTCGGGACTTCGCAATTCGGCACTTCAAGACTTCGGAACTTCAGCACTTCGGCACTTCGACACTTCGGAAATTCTGCAACTTCGGAACTTCGCCAACTTCGCCAACTTCGGCACCTCGGGACTTCTCTTGCAGCCGCTTGGTAGATAAGTAGTTATCTACCAAAGGGCTGAAAGAGCTAAATTGGTCTTTCAGCCAAATTTACTAATACTAAGTAAAAATTACTTGGTATTAGTAAATTTTGACCCTACTCGCTATACCGCGAGTAGGGGCATGTCTAGTAAACAGTGAGCAGCCTGTGACTGGGAATTAGGGAGTTATCTACTAAGCGGCGGGTGGGGGCCCTAAAAAAAATATCCCCCCAGGTGACTAGGGGTCCCCAAACCCCTAGTCACCCACCCCCCCAATAAAACTTATCGCCCTACCTACCCCCTCACCCTAAAAACTAATGAGGGGGGACCTTTAACTAAGTACCTGTAAAAAAATAAATAAAACTTACCATTCGATGTTTTCTTTCTTCTAAAATCTTCTTTTTTCAGCCCCAAAAAAGGCCAAATAAAAAACCATAATAACCAACGCAATTATAAAAAAAAAAAAAAAAAAACGAGTGCAAAAAAAATTAATCCATCTTCACCCATGGAGGGCTCTGCACAGACTGAGCTCTGCAGGGCGGGGGGAGGCTTATAAAGCCTTCCCCCGCCCTGCAATTAGGCTCAGAGCACTCTGATTGGTGGGTTTAAGCCATCCAATCATAGTGCTCTGACACGTAAATGAAGAGACTGACAGGAAAGTCTTTAGAATTTTCCCACGCTGTGTAATTTGACTCATAACTCTCTGATTGGTTACTTAATCCACCAATGAGAGAGTTATGAGTCAAATTACACAGCGTGGGAAAATTCCAAAGAACTTTCCCACGCTGTGTAAAATGACACAGAGCACTCTGATTGGTGGATTTCAAACCAACAAATCAGAGTGCTGTGACAGGTAAATGTAGAGACTTACCTGTCAGTCTCTTCATTTACCTGTCAGAGCACTCTGATTGGATGGCTTAAACCCACCAATCAGAGTGCTTTTTTGCGCTCGTTTTTTTTTATATTTACGTCGGTTATTATGGATTTTTATTTTGCCTTTTTTGGGGCTGAAAAAAGAAGATTTTAGAAGAAGGAAAACATTGAATGGTAAGTTTTTTTTTTTTTTTTTTACAGGTTCTTAGTTAAAGGTCCCCCACTCATTAGTTTTTAGGGTGAGGGGGGTAGGTAGGGTGATAATTTGTATTGGGGGAGGGGGTGACTAGGGGTTTGGGGACCCCTAATCACCTGGGGGGAGGGGAAATTTTTTAGGGCCCCCACCTGCCGCTCAAGGGTGGGGGCCAGGGGGGAGGACCTTAGGTCCCCCTCCTTATTAGTATTTAGGGCCCCCACCCACCGCTCAGGGGTGGGGGCCAAGGGGGAGGACATTAGGTCCCCCCCCCTTATCCCAATTTAGGGCCCCCACCCGCCATTCAGGGGTGAGGGCCAGGGGGGAGGACATTAGGTCCCCCCCTTATTCTGATTTAGGGCCCCCACCCACCGCTCAGGGGTGGGGGCCAGGTGGGAGGACATTAGGTCCCCCCCCCTTATTCTGATTTAGGGCCCCCACCCACCGCTCAGGGGTGGGGGCCAGGGGAGAGGACATTAGGTCCCCCCCCTTATTCTTATTAAGGGCCACCACCCACCACTCAGGGGTGGGGGCCCGGGGGGAGGACAGTAGGTCCCCCCCATTATTTTACATTAGGGGTGGGGGCCGGGGGGGGGCTTATTTTTTTGGGGTTACAGTGAGCAGCCACAGGCTGCTCACTGTTTAATAGACATGCCCCTACTCGCACTATAGCGAGTAGGGGCATAATTTACTAATACTAAGTAATCTTTACTTAGTATTAGTAAATTTGGCTGAAAGACCAATTTAGGTATTTCAGCCTTTTAGTAGATAGCTCCCTAATACCGTGGGAATTAGGGAGTTATCTACTTATTCATTCCTGTCATAAAACTGACTGGCCAAATAACTTACATTTTATATAAATGTATGTTACTTGATTGTTGTAAGTGTTGCAAATGCTTACAGGTGAATCCTGGCTATGTTTGTATACTTTTTATTTAAAATTGTATACAATGTAACATTCTTCTTCTTTCACTGGGTAAGTATATTAGTACTTAGGCAATACTGTGCTTCGGAACTTCGGCAATTTCGGAACTTCGGAAGTACCCGAATGTCCGAAATTCATCCGAATTTCTATTCGGACCGAAACTAATTGCACATGTCTACTCAAAATTATTCAACCACATGAATAGAATCTCTCACAACACAAATATGCAAAACAGAGTTGTTTCAAGCATACCTGATGCAACTAATCAAAGTGTAGTTTATGAAGGGCAATGATCTTTTCTCTTAACTTAGTTCACAAAGTTAAGAGAAAAGATCATTGCCCTTCATAAACTACACTGGACAAAATGATAAACACTTTTGTTTTTGCCCCTATTTTTCATGAGCTGAACTCAAGGATCGAAGACTTTTTCTATGCACACAAAAGTCCTATTTCTCTCAAATACTGTTCACAAATCTGTCTAAATCTGTGTTAGTGAGCACTTCTCCTTTGCCGAGATAATCCATCCACCTCACAAGTGTAGCATATCAAGATGCTGATTAGATAGCATGATTATTGCATAGGTGTGCCTTAGGCTGGTCACAATAAAAGGCCACTCTAAAATGTGCAGTTCATAGATTGTTCCTAGAGACACCATTTGAAGCATAGTTCGCAAGTTCAAAGCTGAAGGAACAATGGCTTTACTACCTGGTCAGGGCAGAAGAAGGAAGCTATTAATGACTGTAACCAGATTTCTGAGAAGGCAGGTTGTGAAAAACCCTGGAGTGACTGCAAAAGACAAACAGCAAGAATTGGTGGCAACAGGCACAGGTTTCAGGGAGCACAGGAGTGTACTTAACGCAGAATGTTTCCATGCCAGAACTCCAAGACGTACACCACTAACCCAAAAGCACAAGAAAAGTCACTCAAAATCATATAATTAAGCCACAGAAGTTTTAGGATTCTTTTCTGTGGAACGATGAAACTAAACTGGAATGTTTCGGTACAATCTAGCAGTGGTATGTCATGGAGGAAGAAGAATGAAGCGTATGCTGAAAAGAACACTCTGCATACAATTAATCATGATGGTGGATCGGTGATACACTGGTATGTTGCTTTGTATAATTTGGCACTGAAAACCTGCAGCATGTAGAAAGCAAGATGGATGGAGAAAATGTAATGCTGTCTGTGAGGAAGCTGAAGCTTGGGCATCATTGGATCATCCAACAAGACAATGATCCCAAGCATACCTCAAATTCCACTAAGGCTTGATTGCAGAAGTAGTCCTGAAAAATTCTAAAGTGGCCATCACAGTCACTTGACTTGAACCCCACAGAAAATCTCTGGTGGGATTTTAAGAAGGTGGTTGCAGCATGCAAACCCAAGAATATTTCTGAACTGGAGGCCATTGCTTATAAGCAATGGGCTAAGAATCCACAGGAACGCTGCCAGAAGCTGGTGTCTGGCTATGCATCTCGTTTGCAGCAGGTCATAACAGCAAAAAGGTGCGCTACTAATTACTAAAGATGCTTGACATTAAGGGGTTGAAAAATTTTGAGATTGGAAAAGCCATTATAAGTTGCATTTTCAGTTAGGTTTGGAGAACCCACTAGAAGCATTAATTTGTGTTGAGTTATTTCAATTGTTTGTTTGATTTGTTCATTGCAAACGGTTAAAAGTCTATAAATAATGACAATAAATATTATTTTCAATAGGGGTTGAATAATTTTGATTAGAACTGTACTAGGTGTGACATAGTGTAAACTGTGATAATCCGGACGCTTCAAATCTTATGACACCTCGGATTCCTAGAAGCATTTAATAAAACATAGTATAGATCATAAAGAACAGAAAATATACATAAGTAGTGTGGATGGGGTCCGGGTCCGTTAAGGAGACCCACCCCTGTCGGTGTATGTTCCAACTATATGCCGTCTGAACATCCTAAGAGTTCAAAATTGATAAAGAAATAGAGAGTATATGGTGTTGGGCTGGCCAACTCCACAGTCTCTATGGAGGTTACAAGAGGTATAAGGGGCTTAACCCCAAAGTAAATCTAAACAGAAAAAGAAGAATGGAATGGAAAAGCACTCACACATAGTGGGTGTAGTCCATATTCATTCACAAATATATACCTCTTAATGTTAACGTAACATAAAAAAGGGAGGGGGTATAAACCTTTACTAGAGAAATGAAAGAAATGTTATGTGAATCAAGTGAAATGAAGCACTCTTATGAAAAAATATATCTGGAATAGAAGTTCCTAAATTGCATATGGTAGTCTACATATAGATCAATATGGGGGCCTCTTATGTATAAAGTGTAGAGTAATAGAGCCAAAACATTGGAATTAGGCCAAAAAATATATATATCGATCGATAGGGATGTATAGTGCCTGGCAGTAGTTATGGTAACACAGGGAGCAAAAGACTGTTGTCACTAATACAGGCAAATGCATAAAGGGGATGTACATAGAGTAGGAAACTCTTTTTATGGAGTGAAAAAGACACCCACAACCCCCTATATACACAGGTACTGGGGTAATATAATATAATCCAAAGGAATTCCTCTGATAGTAGTTGATGCCCTCTGAGGCATATAGTACACAAGAAATGAGGGCAATAAAAAATAGGGGTGCTACTAGTCGGTAGAACCGGTAATGAGCCCCTCAGAAATAACCACAACGGTACCCTAAAATGCCCTGGACTAATTGTCTAGCTCACACAGTGGAAAGGCTAAACTAACTGCTACTCCAAGGCAGCCTCAAGCATATCCCTATCATCCTATAGGCGGTAGCCATGCAGCTTCCGAAGGGAGGCAACACAGAAACAGGCCAGGACCAAACACGGAGCCCTTGGAGGGAAAACCACAACACACCACATGCCTAACACGGCTCAAGTCCTGGACTCCACAAGGAACACCTTATTACAATAGATTCAAGTGGCCAGACGGGGGTTTGACCCTCATAACTAGAAGCATAGCGGATACCACATGCCTCACACACTAGCTGGCTCATAACTGCGCTGCCACACATAGTCACAGTTTCACTAGTTAAGGCCCCCGTTACAACATACCAGTCCAATATAATTTAAAATGTATGCGAACTATACCTCAGTGTATTCAATGTGAAATGTTTCTGTAAGTCATGTACCGTATTTACTCGAGTATAACGCGCATTTTTTTTTACCGATTTTTAATTGAAAATTAGGGGTGCGCGTTATACTCGAATAAATATACCTCCCAGGACCGCCGGGCTCATTACAAGCCCGGCGGTCCTGGGGGGGCGGGCAGCAAGCGTTTACTCACCTCCGTGCAGCTCCTCCAGCTTCCCAGTGTAAATCTCGCGAGACCCGCGGCCAGCTCTGACGCTCTGACGTCGTCAGAGCTGGCCGCGGGTCTCGCGAGATTTACACTGGGAAGCTGGAGGAGCTGCACGGAGGTGAGTAAACGCTTGCTGCCCGCCCCCCCAGGACCGCCGGGCTTGTAATGAGCCCGGCGATCGGTATTATCGAGTACCCACTCGAATATTTATTCGAGTATAACAAACACCCTAATTTTAGATTAAAAATCGGTATAAAATTTTATACTGATTTTTTATCGAAAATTAGGGGTGCGCGTTATACACGTGTGCGCGTTATACTCGAATAAATACGGTACATACGGTTGCGGTATTACAAATATGACTGCCTTTTCATCGCATGAAAAATAAAGAATACAAAAAAAGAAATTACTATTTTTGTTGATAGGCTCTATAAAATTTGCTATAGTGGCTCCAGTCCAGGTTTCCCCAAACTCCGGCCCTCAAGATCTTGCTGAACTACAACTCTCATGATTCTATGAATGAAATAGATAGGCTGAGAATCATGGGAGTTATAGTTCAGCAACATCTTGAGGGCCGGAGTTTGGGAAAGCCTGCTCTACACTTTATTTCACATTGCTGCAATTCTGTTCCAGAAGCTGGTCTAGCTATAGCACATTTTCTTGTTCTTTCATGGAACATAACCAGATCAAATGGAGAGTGTTTATATCCTATTTCCATTTCTGAGTGCCAGACTTTCCCACTTTTCTGTTAAGAAATCTGCTCTAGGTGACACAACTGCTCTTGTGATTTTTATGTAGCTCTCTTACATTTAATGTTCACGCAGGGACTAGTATGAGCTAGACAGTCATTTAGAAATAATGTTCTGCGGGGAAAATCTTAAAATGTACAGGCAAAAAGACAACTTGCAATATATGTGCATATTTATCATATTTTCTTTCCCAAAAAAATATCTTTAACATGAATCTTATTTCTTAATCTACAGGCCATCAAAGATCTTTTGAAGGTAAATGGTTGTGAAAGAGAGTAGTAAAGCAAGGTACCCACTGTAAATACTGAATAAAGTTTGCAGCACATAAGGAAAGGTTAGAAAATAACAGATTTACTGTATATTTAAACAGTTTTCAATTCATTTTAAATCATGCTTTTATTAAATGCGCACCCAAGTGCCTATTATTTTCATTACCACTTCCTGAAATGTCCAGATGTCAAAATTTGACACGTTTTGTATATATTACAAAAACGGAAAAGGAACCACACTCAATTCACTTAAGACAGGGTGCTTAGCTGAACCAAAGGCCAGCAAAAGCCCAGAAGATAATAAATACAAGTATTAGAAAAAAAGTCCAGGCACCTCTATTAGAACATGTGGAACTCTGCAACGTTTAAACTTCCAATCTAGTCTTTGTCAAGCTTCACAAAGACTCCATTGGGAGTCAAAACATCATAGTCTTCCACATGTTCTAATAGAGGTGCCTCTACTGGCGAACATACCGCGGTCGAAGGGGTCGCATCCGCAACCGCACCCGGCCCTCCATGGGGCCCAGCCGCCCTACAATCCGGGTTTGTTAAAGCATGCGTGGGATAGGCATAAGACTATCCTAACTATAAGATAAGGCTAGGGACTAATGAAAGTATTTAGAAAATTGGGCAGACTAGATGGGTCGAATAGCTCTTATCTGCCGTCACATTCTATGTTTATGTACGCCAGGGCGGCCATGGCCGCATTTTGCCAGCCTCTTCTCCTGGGGGGCCGAGGAGCTGGCCACCTCAGGGCCCCCTGAGGCTGGCAGTAGCATCACTTTGAGGGCAGGCACGCGAGGGAGCATTCTCCCGAGCTCTCTCTGCCCAGCTCACTCGCGCGCACCGCAGTGATGCCGGAGCCGGAATATGACGTGACTCCGGCTCCAGCATCATTAAGCGGCACGCAGAAAGCTGAACAGGAGGATCAGTGCTCCCTCGCCGCCTGCAGGACCGGCCGCCCAGCAGCCCCACTGGACCCCAGGGAAAACTGGAATCCAGCGCACTCCCTTATCTACTAAACAGCTACTTTGGTGCTGACAGATTTTGCTCGTTTTATTAGGCTTTTTGCCTAGATTAGGTGTTTTTAATAAAACTAGCAAAATCTGTCAGCACCAAAGTAGCTGTTTAGTAGATAAGGGAGTGCGCAGGATTTTCATTTTTACTGTACTTATTGGCCCCCAGCAGCTCCCCATTTCAGCATGTTTAGGTGAGTGCAGCCAACCCCTTGTTTTCATATATATTTTTAGGAGTCTAGCCAGCTCCTTGGTTTTGCACCCCTCCCTGTCACAGGTGTCTCATCTCAGGACCCTATTTAGCCTTGTACTGCAGAGAACTCGAGATGGAAGGATTTCCCCAAGTTCATTTAGTAGACAGTTGGTTGTTCGAGTAAGACCTGCCAAAGATGGGGTACATTGACGTTGTGGCAGGCTTATGCAATGTATGATCATATAATGTAACTAAACCCCCATTATTTTTTTCCTAGATTAGGTGTTTTTAATAAAATTAGCAAAATATGTCAGCACCAAAGTAGCTGTTTAGTAGATAAGGGAGTGTGCTGGATTTTTATTTTTACTGTTATTGAGTGTGTCTGCTAGTGAGTGTTAGTGAGTTAGTTATTTTTTGTTTGTCTGTGTGTGTGTGTCTATTACTGAGTGTTAGTTTGTGTCTGTTATTGAGTGTGTCTGTTAGTGAGTCTGGTGTGTCAGGTAGTATGTATGTATGTCAAAAACTGAGTGTGTCAGTTAGCTAGTGTGTATACCTCTGTCAGTGAGTGTGTATGTGGGTCTGTCACTATGAGCGTGTATCTGTGTGTGTGTGTGTGTGTGTGCGTGCGCCTGTATGTGTATCTCTTGGTCTGCATGGGTATCTGTTTGTCTGTATGTGTATCTGAATGTTTGTCATTAAAGGACCACTAGAGTGCCAGGAAAATAAACTTCTTTTCCAGGCACTATATAGTCCTTACGTACCCCCACCCTTGTGGCCCCCCTCCTGCTGGACTGAAGGGTTTCAAACTAGAGGGACCTGGCACCCAGACCTCTTCATTGAGCTGAAGTGGTCTGGGTGCCTATAGTGGTCCTTTAAGTGTATGTATCTGCATGCACTGGTGTACATACTGGGGTCGCAAACCGGCGACCAGGTGCCCGCCGCCATGTGTTGCGGCCCCGGCTCGCGCAGTGTAAGCGTCAGGGCCCACGGATCAGTTTTCGCACCGGGGCCCCATGGATTGTGTGTATGCCACTGGGTGCCTGGACCCTTTTTTCTAATACTGGTACAATTTGTATAGATGCTCCTTTTAATTATTTGTACTTTTTTTGAAAGGGTGATGTGAAATATTAACCCCTTTACTACAGAAAAAAAAAAAGTAAAAAAAAAAAAAAGGGATGCTGTAAGGGTGGCTGTACCTTGCAGGGAGACTTACCAGCTAGCCTCTTACAGTGAGACTATGAACAGTGGTGTATTTTGGATTTGTGCTGCGACTAAATTCGGACAACCCACCAAAATCAAAATTTGCACACCCCAATTCGTGTCAAGGCCATTTTTTTGAATGACAGACACATGCCCTCATTGATACATGCACTGATATACATTCGCTGACAGATACAGTCATTGGCACACGCATACAGTCATTGGCACACACTGTTTAACCAACACACACTCACTGACAGGCACACTCTCAGATACACATAAAATGACAAACACACACTCACAGGCACACCCATTCTCACTCACAGACACACACTGACAGCTACACTCACTCACAGTAAGGTGGACAGCCCCAGAACACGAGGCAAACAAGGCATTTGTCTGGGAGCTTGTGGTGGCATTTTGTGGCACTGAAAGTGCTGCCCTAGGCAAATGCCTTATTTGCCTTGTAGTAAATACATCTCTGACTATGGATCTCCTGTGTATTTAATCACCCTCCAGCCCTAAAAAGGTTAATCTATTCAGAACTTCTCAGTACAAATATATTGGCATGTGCATTTTAACCAGTTAAGCACCAACGACAAAGTAAAAAATAAAATCACCAGCTTGACATTGTGCTTCATGAAGTTAACCCTTAAAGTTACAAAGCAATGTGGACAACAAAAGATTAACATTGTGTGGGACTTGTGCCATTTTCCAAGGAATATAGTTTTTGAGGTGGCAGGACTGGAAGAGTTAATTGTGTGCATGTTTTACAGTTAAGTAAAAATGCCTTCTGTACAGAGATGCTGGCACACACTCACCTGGTGCCAGCTTAGTGTAGAGATGCTGGCACCATGTGTGTGCCCAGCAATCTGATTGGTTCCTACTGTGTCTCTGCAGTCTCCCTTCAGGTCATCACACGGTTTTACACCTTGTACTGTGTCAATGCACTGCATGTTGTTCAGTAAACTAGTATTGGCTTTTCCTTACACTCAGTCTTATCTAGTATGTAGGTACAAGGTGGGAAGAACTATTCATCATGGTATCCAGTATCTGGCTAATAGCTACAGGAGATCACTGAGGAAGCTCAGACCTAAGTTACCAGGTGGCTGCAATAGCAGGTTCTGGTCTGGGTACAAAGTCTGGAGTCAGGCACCCTGGTCCTGTTACAGATGCAAAGTACCATAAATATAGAATAAACTAGCAATTTGTGTACAGAGTGCTTTTCAGACAACCTTAATTTACATTGATAAATTTACATTATTATTATTAATATATTTTTTTTAATTCTTTATTTTTGTTTTGTCATGAAAAAAATATAAACAGTTGTCGGATACAATGATTTAGTAAACGGCTCGAACATTAAGTACATCTACCATATGTAACCACGTAATGAGTGTGTTTCCATCCAGTTGTACATAGGAATGCAGTATTCAAACACATCTTTCAATATGTCTAGGGTAAGCTTTTTATATCCAACTCTATGTTTGCTTAATGGACATCAACAAAATAGTTTTTAATTTTAAACGTATAGATAGAACTATGGTAGCACGGTTGCTATACCGTAACCTGTATGCGCCCCCATAAGGGTTTCTAAGCTCCAACTCCACTTTGCCTTATAGTTGATGCTATGTATGGGCTCTGTGTCTGCTTGTTTCCATCTATAATTTACATTAATTTTATTTTTCCACTTACTCAGTCTTTATAAAAATAAATTTTGTAACAAAAATATTTTGTTCATGAAAAACTTTTTGGTATGGTATACAGTATTCTTTATCATGCATTATTTCACACAGGGTCTAAAATGTTAGCATAAAAATAAAAATACAATTTCTCATGGACTGTAGCTGTGACAAAATACAAAAAAATACAAAAATGGCCAAATACATTGCTTATAGGTATTTGTAAGGACCCTGAAGACATTGTCATTAGTAAAGTGGCAAATTAATTAAAAAATGTTTGCATTTACGCATAATACCCATATACAGTAAACACAGTTAAATCATGCATTTATAAAATAAAGGTATTTAAACTGATGTAGCAATCTCTATCATTCTATGGAATGCTAATATAATGCTAACTATAAAATGATAGAGTCCATCCACTCCTCACCCTGCCTGACTGTAGGAGTAGTATGACTGCTGAAAAGGTCCACACAGAAAGTTTTAAATAAACTTGTAGGAACTATATAAGTGACTTCAGGAAGAGAATTGTGTACCTACAGCCTGGCAATCATTCCTAGAGTATTAATGAGGGAGAGTGAGGCTATGGACAAAATTTAATTATGAAAAGATTAAAAAAATTTATGTTGGTTTCTGGAAGAGAATATGTCAGAAAATAACTAACTTACAAAATCAGTCAGAAATAAGTAACTTACAAAATATATTAATTATAAAAAAATAATTTATTATAGATGTAACGTAGTCAAATAGTATTCTTTCTTGAAACGTAAAAGGCAATATATAGTACAATTATGATGCATTACTTGAACTTTTTAAAAGTTGCGTGGTTTCCTCCATCCTAGAGATAAAAGAAAAGGAATAAATTAAGGTACTTGTATGGCAAAAATAATAAACACTGGGAGTAACACATTTCTAAACAAAAAAAAAAGAAAAAAAAAGAAACAGGAATGTAAAGTGACAGTCGACCCATAGTAAAGAATATTTCGGAACAATAAGGTAATAAAATAGAGGTGACATCCAAAAAAGCCAGTAAAACAAACTTTTAAGTATTAAATAAGTTTAATTTTTTTTTACAGTAAAAGTGATAATGTGCTAGTACTTGCTGGTAAGAGATAACATATTGGAAAGATGGGTAGAGTTGGAAAACATGCACATTCATTGTTTTAGTGCACATGTAGGAGCAAGGACACAGGGATCAACAAAGAAACCAACCCCCACTGAATCAATATAGTTCATTGAACAGAAGACTTATGTAAAAATTAGTTTCACCCAGCACGACTGAATCAAATTTATTTTCATCCACACACAAACGAAAGATGGTTAATGTGTGCATTAAAAGGAATTTGATTGAGACGAACCAGCCAGATCCACTTTTTTGAACAAGTTTATTGAACAGCAGACAAATCGACATTATTACAAAAAATAAATGAATAAAAAAAATAAAAAAAGAGATACCCTGACAATTTGAAACACTTTTATATTCTATAGAAGAAGAAAAAAAAAAGGGAACTTAAAAGCTGCTTACTGGTCACAGAAAATGCACCACTAACACTGCTGGGAATTTTTATTTAAGAGTGACAGAAAAAACAAAAAAACAAAACATTGGGCACCAACAAAATAAAAACAGAGTAACACATTTGTAAACCAAAAACAAAGAATAAAAATAAAACAAGAATATAAAGCGACGGTAGAGGCACAGTAAAGAATATTTTGGAACAATAAGGGAATAAAAAAGGGATGACTTGCAAAAAAGACAGCATAACAGCCCAAAGTTGAACACAAAACCTTTTATACATAACCCCCCATTGAATTATGCAAAAATAAACAGCCAAATTAATATTAAAATAAAAAGAAGAGTAAACTAGACATATAACTAAGCTCAGCTCCCATGATTTCTTAATAAAAAAAAATAAAAAAAAAATAGGATAATTTTACTTTTCAATCATTTGACAAAATGTGAGGGTTTTTTTTTTTTTTTCAATCATTTGACTAAAAAAAAAAACTATTTTTTTTTTTAGCTTGTGATGCATTCCATGTCATGCATTATAAAAGAACCCTAGAACACGAATTAACACTAACTTGAAACCATGGAAAAAAGTAAAAGAATAAAAATATGATGCTTACATTTTACCTATCCTTTCCATTCTTTTTCTGGTTGTCTCCTGCAAATATATATGTATTAATGTCAGTACATGACAAAATAAAACATTTTCTGAAGAGAATAAGCACTGATTAATTAGCCCTGTCACATAACAAAAGGATCATGCAATATGAACCAATTTAAATGTCACAACTTTAGCTTAATGAAGCAGTTTGTGTATAGATCTTGCCCCTGCAGTCTCACTGCTCAATTCTCTGCCATTAAGGAGTTAAGTCACTTTGTTTATTCAGCTCTTGCCACACCTCCCTAAAAGTGACTTATATAGCCTTCCTAAACACTTGCTGTAAAGAGACATCTAATGTGTATACTTCCTTTATTAAACATTGTTTAATTTAGGATTTCTTATCTCCTGCTCTGTTGTAGCTGCTAGACATTGCAGGAGCCTCCTTTATGTGATTAATGTAATTTACAGAGCAGGAGATACAAACTTCTAAAAGCAAGTTGACATTTGATTGAAAATGGAAAAAATAAATTCTTGCAGGCTGTGTGAGTCACAGCCAGCAGAGGTGTGGCTAGGGCTGCAAAAAAAAGAAAAAGTGATTTAACTCCTTAATGGCAGAGATTTGAGCAGTGAGACTGCAGGGGAATGATCTATGTACAAAAACTGCTTCAGTAAACTAAAGTTGTTTTAGTGACTATAGTGTTCCTTTAATGAAGAACTCGTGCTTCTATGGAAATTACACATTTGAATACATGATTTAATATTGGCAATAGCAAATAATATCACAATCCAGTTCAGTCCAGGCACAGCCAGGGCACACATTGCAAATCACAATAAGGAATGGACACATTGTTTCATTTCTTCTTTTCCCTGTATGCTTTCATTAGGCTGATTGAGAGATGCCAAGGACAAATTTTATGTTTCATATGCTGCTCACATCACTCTGTTTTGTAAAATGCATTTTGTTTCCACACACTCAACGAGATTCAGCATCTGCTAGACTGAGCAAGCATTCTGTAGGCCAGAATAGCATGGACAGCATTTACCTTTACTAATGCTGGCATGTTCTATTGACCTTAGAATGGAATTCACTAAATCACTTGTAAGTTCAGCTTACCTTTGAGTCTTCTGTCAAGTTGGTATAATGAATGTCAACAGCTATGGGTGAGGTGTCTGCAGATAACAAGGAACTGTATCCAGACGACTGATGTTGGCTCTCAGGTATATCTGCTTTGGTTTCAAAATCTGTAAAGAAATTGTAGTTGTTAAACATGTTTCTTTACCAGTTCAGCAATAATAGAAACAAATAAGTTTTGTGTAGTTATACTTCACATTTTGTTCATGTGTGTTTTTTTATTCAGTTTTGGATCATTGTATGTGCTCATCAGTTACTTTACATTACTATAGAACAGGGGTAGGCAAACTTTTAGTAGTACTGTGCCAAAAGAAGATCTTTAAGTCCCTTGGCGTGCCAGTCATATTAATATATATATATATTTTAAATCGAGGTGTGTATGTTGCCATATTCTACTTGTGTTATTTATGGGTTCTGCAGTTGCTTTGTAGCGCTGTATTTGTGCATATGGTCAGTGGTATTGTGTTTGTGAGGACTGCGTGTTTTTGTGTGGGTTGTCTAGAATATTCTTCCGCAGCTCTGTGTATATCTAGTGGGTGGTTTCACTGGGGTCCAGTGGGGACCAAGCTGGTGAGGTGCCGATCAAGGGCAGGGCTGCTCTACTTCAGTGCGGATTCCATTCACAAGTGCTGGGAGGAGGTGATGAGATTACTTCCTCAAAGTGCTGCAATGAATAAATTGAGGATTGTGCCTCACCACCTGCAATCACCCACTCGGTTTGCACTAGCAGAAATATGAAGTCTCACTGGGACTCCTGATAGGCCAGAGCCTGTTTGCATCTGGCAGTCTTGAGTGCCGTGAAAAGGCACCTCATGTGACTTGCATGAGAAGTAGGTTGCTGATCCCTGCTAGAATATGTTGGAGATATACATATAAATACAATTAATAGTAAGCCAGCTGCTGAGAAGAGAATTATATATGATCTCAGGAAAACATATTCAAACTGGCTAGAGCACGATTGACAACGGTGAGGTTAATTCTCTGTTGCTAAATAATTATTATCATAAACAAAATTATATTGGAATAAAAATATAATCAAAAGTTGCAGCATACGCAGTTGCGTATATATATATATATATATGAATAAAAATATAATCAAAAGTTGCAGCATATGCAGTTGCATATGCAGTTGCGTATATATATATATATATATATATATATATATATACACGCAACTGCATATGCTGCAACTTTTGATTATATTTTTATTCCAATATAATTTTGTTTATGATAATTATTTAGCAACAGAGAATTAACCTCACCGTTGTCAATCGTGCTCTAGCCAGTTTGAATATGTTTTCCTGAGATCATATATAATTCTCTTCTCAGCAGCTGGTTTACTAATAATAAAGATATATATATATATATATATATATATATATATATATATATATCTTTTTTGGGGGGTGGGCTGCAACTTTTGATTTTTTTTTATTCCAATATAATTTAGATTATGATATTGATTATATATAATTAATATATATATATTATAGTTAATACAACGTTAAACAAAAATCTGCACACCAGTCAAGCCATAAGACTTTCTTTTCCTCACAGAAATCACAAATTTGCAGTGATGTTACTACCGCAAAGGATTCTGGGTGGGCATATGCAAACTAGTTTAACAATTAAAAAAAAATATATACATAAAAAAATATAAAACAATGTATTGATCTAAGCATGATCTTTTGACTAGAAGCACAGTGATAATAAGTAGCACCCCAGGCACCATAATCACTACATCACACTGTAATGGTGCTTGGAGTGTTTCTTGAACTACAGATGACATCTTCAAATTACAAGGTGCCAACATAGGCTTAACACTGTGAATTTAAAAAGTAGATACAAATACTAATTAGGTCAATAACATTAAAACACAAACAAGAAAGCCTTAATACAGATCCAATGTCATTTTTAATTACTCAGCAATTCCACTAGATGGCAGTGGAACACCATACAGAATGGAATGATATGCTAAACACCACTTGTATCTAAAATTCAACATACATAAAATACATAACATTATCAATGTCATTACAGTTAAAAAAAATAATAATTAAAAAAAAAAAATATGAAAATATCCATGTCAAAATATTTAAGAATATGGTTTTTGAACCAATACATGTGCATAAATAATGCAATGCATATTATGGTCTACATGTTAAATTTCTGGAAACTGCAGATCTAGGAGGTGAATAAGAATTCTAATTTACTATAGCTCATTATAATCACATATTACCAACTATGTCAGAATAAGTAAAGTAAAAGACAGTGTAAGACGTCATACTTTTTTTTCCCTTCTTTAAAAATTTGTGAAAAGTTTCACAGTGCAAAATAAATAGGTAATACGCTGTTCATGGTGCTTTAAGAATACACAATAAGCAGGAAATTAAACCTATTTTTAATGCAATACATAGACAATGTTTAAAATTATACAGAAAAAAATAAAAGTTAAAAAAGCAAAAAAAAAATTATAACTAGAGTTTCTGAAGAAGCTGTGCTTGCACAGGCAGACCCACCATTTACTTGGAAGAGATCTCTCATCTTGGGCCAAAGGGTCTGATCTTGTCTCATTAATGCCTGTCCAGCAAGCATTTTATGGGATAAGCAATGTCTTTCCCCAGCTGTGGCCACAATCTGTTTATATACCTTCTGGTTTACAGGTTTGTGAATTGAGCTATGTGTGTAATGACCTGCCAAATCAACAATTTCATGTATGCCTAACTATGGATCATGGCTCTCACTAAGGGAGGAGAGAAGTCTATTCTAATTGACTGTGTGGCATGCACACAAATGTTGGATGAATTTGATACTTAAAGGGGAGAAGTAAAACGGTCCTCAACTGACACATTAGTTCAAGGGGCAGGTTTATAGCGTTAGAGAATTTTGCAAACAACCCTGGGAGGGTAGATAGGAAGAAATGTATCTTTCCAATGATGCTTATTTGCTGTTGTGCCCACCCATAATGACCCTACATGTGCCAAAACTTTGTTAAACAAATCCATCATAATAAATAATCTGGCTTGGTTGCAACTAACAGGACAAAACGTATGTTTATAAGTACATAGAAGTGCTTGCTCTGTTTATGTGCTCTATAAATAAATACACTACAATAAACAGCAATAAAACATAAGGGGGACATTCCTCCCACTTAACAGCACTTTTGACATATTATAAAACCAATACAATCTGCTATTTAAAAATTGTGCTTAGTAATGGCATTATCTCACTGCATCAATTAAAAATATTAAAATTAAACCCTTAAAACCTAAATATCTGCAGGACGGCATAGAATGCCCGGCAGATTTCGTATGAGCAGGGTTAAATTGCTGCCCACACCACTAACCACAGGTATCAATTGATACCTGGGGCTCCCCTTGATGTTCTAGGGCTAGTGGCCCCAGACGTATCGGTGTGCTCTGTGTACCGAGACCGTTAAAGTCATGGATAAAATTGCAGCTGAGCAAGATCACGTTTTTCAAGCTTTCCTTTTTTTTCAAAAAGCTGCTTTTTGTTCTGCTGCAGTTGCTTTGGGGAGACCAAAGCTTGTCCACAGCAGATTGTGATTGATGCTGGGTTTTGCTAGCTGCCCCGCAACAATTGCAATAGAGTCACCCAGTAATTATTATAGTGTAATTATGAAAACCAGCCAGTAGATGGTGGTCACTGACCACTATCTACTGTGTTAAATAGTAAAACCCATTTCTAATATGAGAATTGATATTACCCTTAGGGTTAGGTTTAGGGGTAAGAATAGGGTAGGGTTATGTTTAGAGCAAGTTGTAGGGTTTATGCTGTTTTGGGGTTAAAGATAGTGTAGGGTTGAGGTGAAGTGTAAGATTAGAGTAGGCATACAATTAGAGTTTGTGAATGCAATGGGTAAGGGGTATGGTTGGTATAGCGTTTGTGTGGAGATTGGATAAGGTTAGCTTTAACCATCAAAAATGTATTTACCGTATATACTAGAGTATAAGTCGACCCGAATAAAAGCTGAGACCCCTAATTTTACCCCAAAAAACTGGGAAAATGCAGCAGCTACTGATAAATTTCTAAATAAAATTATATCCCCCCAAAATTAAATTAATTGAATATTTATTTACAGTGTGTGTATATATATATATATATATATATATATATAATGAGTCCAGTGTGTGTGTGTGTGTATGAGTCCAGTGTGTGTGTGTGTGTATGAGTCCAGTGTGTGTGTGTGTGTATGAGTCCAGTGTGTGTGTGTGTGTATGAGTCCAGTGTGTGTGTGTGTGTATGAGTCCAGTGTGTGTGTGTGTGTATGAGTCCAGTGTGTGTGTGTGTGTATGAGTCCAGTGTGTGTGTGTGTGTGTATGAGTCCAGTGTGTGTGTGTGTGTGTATGAGTCCAGTGTGTGTGTGTGTGTGTATGAGTCCAGTGTGTGTGTGTGTGTGTATGAGTCCAGTGTGTGTGTGTATGAGTCCAGTGTGTGTGTGTGTGTGTATGAGTCCAGTGTGTGTGTGTGTGTGTGTATGAGTCCAGTGTGTGTGTGTGTGTGTGTATGAGTCCAGTGTGTGTGTGTGTGTGTGTATGAGTCCAGTGTGTGTGTGTGTGTGTATGAGTCCAGTGTGTGTGTGTGTGTGTATGAGTCCAGTGTGTGTGTGTGTGTATGAGTCCAGTGTGTGTGTGTGTGTGTATGAGTCCAGTGTGTGTGTGTGTGTGTATGAGTCCAGTGTGTGTGTGTGTGTGTATGAGTCCAGTGTGTGTGTGTGTGTGTATGAGTCCAGTGTGTGTGTGTGTGTGTGTGTATGAGTCCAGTGTGTGTGTGTGTGTGTATGAGTCCAGTGTGTGTGTGTGTGTATGAGTCCAGTGTGTGTGTGTGTATGAGTCCAGTGTGTGTGTGTGTGTGTATGAGTCCAGTGTGTGTGTGTGTGTGTATGAGTCCAGTGTGTGTGTGTGTGTGTGTATGAGTCCAGTGTGTGTGTGTGTGTGTATGAGTCCAGTGTGTGTGTGTGTGTGTATGAGTCCAGTGTGTGTGTGTGTGTGTGTATGAGTCCAGTGTGTGTGTGTGTGTGTATGAGTCCAGTGTGTGTGTGTGTGTGTATGAGTCCAGTGTGTGTGTGTGTGTGTATGAGTCCAGTGTGTGTGTGTGTGTATGTATGAGTCCAGTGTGTGTGTGTGTATGTATGAGTCCAGTGTGTGTGTGTGTATGTATGAGTCCAGTGTGTGTGTGTGTATGTATGAGTCCAGTGTGTGTGTGTGTATGTATGAGTCCAGTGTGTGTGTGTGTATGTATGAGTCCAGTGTGTGTGTGTATGTATGAGTCCAGTGTGTGTGTGTGTGTGTATGTATGAGTCCAGTGTGTGTGTGTGTGTGTATGTATGAGTCCAGTGTGTGTGTGTGTGTATGTATGAGTCCAGTGTGTGTGTGTGTGTGTATGTATGAGTCCAGTGTGTGTGTGTGTGTATGTATGAGTCCAGTGTGTGTGTGTGTATGTATGAGTCCAGTGTGTGTGTGTGTGTGTATGTATGAGTCCAGTGTGTGTGTGTGTGTGTATGTATGAGTCCAGTGTGTGTGTGTGTGTATGTATGAGTCCAGTGTGTGTGTGTGTGTATGTATGAGTCCAGTGTGTGTGTGTGTGTGTATGTATGAGTCCAGTGTGTGTGTATGTATGAGTCCAGTGTGTGTGTGTGTATGTATGAGTCCAGTGTGTGTGTGTGTATGTATGAGTCCAGTGTGTGTGTGTGTATGTATGAGTCCAGTGTGTGTGTGTGTATGTATGAGTCCAGTGTGTGTGTGTGTATGTATGAGTCCAGTGTGTGTGTGTATGTATGAGTCCAGTGTGTGTGTGTATGTATGAGTCCAGTGTGTGTGTGTATGTATGAGTCCAGTGTGTGTGTGTGTCACTGGCGGATCCAGAGCCTTATCTCGGGAGGGGCACTCATATATAATTTAAAGAAACAATCCAGGCACAATAACCACTACAGCTCTCTGTAGTGGTTATGGTGCCAGGATGCCGTGGTGCCCTCCCAGAGTAAATAGTCAAACCGTTTAAGAACAGTTTGACAATTTACCTGGGGTCTGCCAGGATAGGGGTTGTAGTATGGGGATAGGGCCTCTAGGTAGGTAGGTGTGTGTGTGACTGTGTGTGTGTGTGCAGTGGGAGCACTGTGTGTAGGAGGGGCATTGTGCGTTTGTGTGAGTGGTGTAGTGTGTGCATGGGAGCGCAGTGTATATATGGGGTGCAGTGGGAACACTGTGTATGGGGTGTAGTGGGGGCAGTGTGTGTATGGGGGGTGCAGTGGGGGTAGTGTGTACGGGGGTGCAGTGGGGGTAGTGTGTGGGGGTAAGTGTGTGCATGGGGGTGCAGTGGGGGTAAGTGTGCATGGGGGTGCAGTGGGGGTAAGTGTGCATGGGGGTGCAGTGGGGGTGTAACGGAGCTCCGTGTACCCCGACCGAGTACCCTCCGTTGATGGATGCTCCTAGCGCTCTCAGAGGACTCCAAGCACTGCAGACGACACCACAACCACCGCAGGCTCCACAACCGCCGTAGCTTAACTGGAGCCGCGCCGTCTTCCTTCCACCCTGGATCGGCTTCTGTCCTCCAGGACCGTGTGGGGAAGACCTCTCCTCCAGGAGAGCGTATCCGGAACAAGCTCTTACAAGAGCTAAGTGATTAAGAGCTCAGGGGAATATGCAGCGCATAGCAATCCCCAGTGTGATATAGCAGTTCCCTCCAATAACGAGACAAGGCTACGTATTGAGGGTCAGAAGAGGTCTGAGGACTGGAACACCCAGCCTGCTTTTTATTAGGATCAGGTACATACAGGACACTCCCAGGGGGAGGATGAAATTGACCAATCACATGCATGGTAACACCCCCACGTCTCCTCCCCTCAGATAAACACATAACCCAATTAAAACATACATTATTTTACCCAAGTTCTGGATGTACCCCAAAAACAGGGGGTACAGCTTTAAATCTGGTATCCCCAAATAGCCCTTGTTCAGGGCAACAGTCTGTCCAAAAATCAGCCCATTCGGATGGATGGTTCGGGAGATACAGAGCTCCAAAGTTTTGACCGACCGCACAGACCAACTAGCCGAAAATAGTTCCATGAGTTTTGGCCTTGCGGTCGGTCTCCGTTCGCACGGTAAAATAGACGAAATTCTTGCCATCCATTCGCATCTTTGTGGTCGCTAGAATCCCCATACTAAGTTAAGTATAACTACCGAACGGCCGGTCGTTCGGTAGTTTCCGTACGTAGTTCTGGATGTCTGGAGGTCTTAGCGGTATTCGTCTGTTTGCGCTTCCGATTTCAGTTCCATGCGTTCACAGGCAAACACCGCTGTTCGCACGCAAGATGGCCGCGAACACGTGTAAAAGTCCCGAAATGGCGGCCACCTATTCAGAGCACAAAGAATTCGCATGAAATCATACGAACGGCTGTATTCTCCAGTAATGGTATTCTCATGCAATATATTCGCCTAAATCCCCTGGCTGTTAGGTTATATTAGCAGTCCAAACCTACAGCATAGATAAAGGGTAAAAGACAGTCTAATACAAGTCCATATGCCTGAATACAGGGTTTACAGTGCAATATAGTCCAGGACCATAGTCGCAGGGGAGGAGGCAGGCAAGCAGGCCTCTCCAGGACAAAGTGGCGAAGGGCACTTCGTCACAGGGGGTAAGTGTGTGTATGGGCTGCAGTGGGGGTAAGTGTGTGTATGGACTGCAGTGGGGGCAGTGTGTGTATGGGGGTGCAGTGGGGGCAGTGTGTATGGGGGTGTAGTGGGGATAAGTGTGTGTATGGGCTGCAGTGGGGGCAGTGTGTGTATGGGGGTGCAGTGGGGGCAGTGTGTATGGGGGTGTAGTGGGGATAAGTGTGTGTATGGGCTGCAGTGGGGGCAGTGTGTGTATGGGGTGTATGGGGGTGCAGTGTGTGTATGGGGGTGCAGTGTGCGTGGGGGTGCAGTGTGCGTGGGGGTGCAGTGGGGGCAAGTGTGTGTATGGGGGTGCAGTGGGGCAGTGTGTGTATGGGGGTGCAGTGGGGTAGTGTGTGTATGGGGGTGCAGTGGGGGCAGTGTGTCTATGGGGGTGCAGTGGGGGTAAGTGTGTGGTGGGGGGTAATTAAAACAGATAAGTGTTGTTGTTTTTTAAATAAAAAAATATGTTTTATATCTCCCCTCCGTTCTTACCTTTGCCCAGGGAAGGGAGGATATAAAGCATATTTTTTTTTATTATTTAAAAACAAATATTTGCAATTACTATTATAAATATTATCCCCCCTCCCTTCTTACCTTTGCCCAGGGAGGGGGGATATCCCTTCTGTGAAGCCCTGGTGGTCCTCGTGGATAATCCCTGGCGGTT